>NC_047057.1:44859124-46109124 GCF_000738735.6 Corvus cornix cornix | reverse complement strand
CCTACAAGGATCCTTGTCCCAGCTATCTGTATTGTTTAGTTACCACTACACTTTAATTAACTATTCCTGTTGTGTGAAATGTATGTGACTATATGCTCATTTGAATGTCAATATTTGAAAAGCTTTTGATGGCACTGGTTGCTTCAGGTTCATTTCTGGAAGAGCTGAATGTGAACTAGAAAGAGATCTTTAAAACTTAAGTTTTCAGGCCTCAGGTCTGCTGGGACTCCTTTTTGAACTGGTCCTGCTTACACCACCACTTTTAATGCAGGTTGCAAATTTGTACACAGAAGTGCTATGATCCCACCCTTATCTATGAGTGAAATGGCCTTTTTTTTAGTTAACATTTCAGCAGTAGTTTGTATGACACTAACATGGAAAACTCTCTTCCAGTTTTCTCTAGTTTTGTGGGTTTTTTAATTGCTAAGAAACTCATAAATGTAAAGACTGACAATAGAGCAAGGTGAGGATTGAGAATGAGTATCAGTAGTTGTACAGCAAATTAATTTTGGAAGAATGTTATCAAATTATTATTTTGCAACCTGCCTGGTCCTTTCTTCCTAACATATTTTATAATCAATCTCTTTCTCCCAAGACAAAATTCTGTGCTTCTGCAGGGGATTTTTCTAACAAAACCTTGTTGGGCTTTTAGATGAAATAATGTCTGCAGTATCTTCAGGAATCTGATAAATCTTTCTGACCTGAAAGTACAAGTTGGGCATTTAACTCAGTAATCATTCTTACAGATCTTGTTTTCATGTTAACAGTGGAAATACTAGTGAGAGGCAACCTTTTCACTTATAATGAAGCTTGCTAAATTCTGGTCATCTGCCAGTTCTTGTTTAGAAATTAAAAATGTGACACATTGCCTGAAATTTTTGCACTAATAAGAAACAATGCTCATTACTGAAAGTTACATTTCTCTAGTCCTTTCTTGCAAGTTTCTAAGAAATAAGTTCTTTTACCTTGTGGAAAAACTGTGTTGTGTCAAAAAAAACCCTTTTGGCATGTGCTTTAGATTAGGAAAAAGAAAAGTCTTAGTTATTCAGTGTGTTCCTTATTACATTGTGAGATGTCTTTAATTTGTTCCGAGTCAGAGGACAGTTTAGATGTCCACTGTATCAAGGGGATGCAGTTTGGAAGGATATTAGGGTTAGGTGGGTGAGAAACAAAGCAATTCAGATTGAGGAGGCTGGTTTAAGTGAGCAGTTGAGGATGTGCTTTGTAACAATCCTTATTCCCATTGGTACTAGATACATGCTCCCTTCCTCACCAGTTATGCATTTGGGATGGTAGAAAGTAAGAAGGAATAGAGATCTTTGGTGCTGTTGATCTCAGTTTTCTGTCTCTGACTTCAGTCTACAACCATGTGTAATGGAAGAACATTCCCGTCTGCTCCTGCCCTGCTCCGACCTCTCTTATCTGAGTGACAGGAATGATGGTACTCTTGGATACTCCAGCTAAGTGTACAGCCCAGCAGATTTTCTTTTCTATGCCAGGTCATATTTCCAGCAGCCCTATAAGCCGAAGTATGAGGCCTTTTGCACAACTCCACTGAAATTCCCCAGCTGTGCTCCCGCAGTGCCGGGTCTCAGTCCATCAGGGTGAGACTCAGTGCAGTACACTTTGGTACAGACATTGGCAAGGCACTTCAAACACCCACCAGACCTTGTTTTTCATACATATACACCGTGATCCCACCCACTGCTGCATGCTAGATGCCACCTGGACCAGCTCCTCAGAGTCCCTTCTGATCTCATTATATTGATGGTGCCACAGATTACTACATGGATGGCTGGGAGGGGGCAAAGGAGAGTGTAAAGTGCTCCCTTCACACTGGGAGTGATGCAAGCACCACTGCTGCCCCATCAACCCGGTACTTACCTCAGAAGTCATCCTTCCGTTAGCCACACCAATCCTGTTCTTTGTCAAACCAGTTTCCAGTATATCAGAAGCATAAAATGTTACCAGAAGTTGTTGCTACCTCCAGTAGCACTTTGTATCTCCAGCTGACCTTGGTCTCAATAGTGGCTGCGCAGCAAATGACTTCAACTCAGTCTGTTGAGCAGCAGCTCTTACACAACTTTAGGTACCAGATTTGCTACTTTTCTTCCTCTGCTGACACAGATGAACACTGAAAGAACTGGTTAAGTTTGCATTGTCAGCCTAAAGGCAAAACCCCCCCCAAATCTTCTATTTCTAATGTAACAGTCTTTTTCCTTTGCAGGGGAGAAAGAAAGCTTTAAATGCAAAATCAATTTGTTCTCTTTTTTTCAGTCAGTTGTTTTGTTTCCCACAGCTCATCTCTTCCAGCTTCAGTGGTTGAATTTTCAGATAAGTCTAGTGATATATCCGCCAGCTATTTTAAAGCTGCTGTACCGTTTTACTTAGGCGACAGAACCAGACATTAGAATTTTTCGTGATAATTCTCCAGCACAGAAAATATGCAAAGGAAGATTAAAAACATAGGTACAAAAGGAAGAATGGGAAACACACAGTCATGCCTGCCATTCTAATTAATATGTTCTTCAATCACCATATTTTATTATCTTCAGAGACAAATCTTCAGAGTTCTTTTGTTCCTGCAGGAGGTAGAATGCATATGGGTCCTGAGGTGTAATCCAGAATTTTTGGGAAAGACTGTATTTAGGTGGAGAATGCCAGAGGTGATTTTGTATTGAACAACCCAAATAAATGCCAGTGACATCTTTATCTCATAAGATATCATTATGCATTTTATTCTGAACTTATTTATAGGAACTATCTCAGAATTTTGCAAAATTTCTGGGTTTTTAAAATTATGTTGTTTTTCATATGCCTCCAGTCTCCCACATGCAGAGTCTTTTTTCCTTTGTTCTTGAGCCCAACTGTTCCGTGAAACTGCTGCCTTCTTGC
The DNA here is from genome assembly GCF_000738735.6 of Corvus cornix cornix. Classification (NCBI taxonomy): domain Eukaryota; kingdom Metazoa; phylum Chordata; class Aves; order Passeriformes; family Corvidae; genus Corvus; species Corvus cornix. Next base: position 46,106,229 of record NC_047057.1, on the reverse strand, counting down.
TCAGGGGATTGGCTTCCTGTGTGCACTTACAGGGGAAAAGCTGATGATCCTGGGAGTCATGCAGAACCACAAGTCTGAGGGGTGGAGGGTTTCAGATACACTCTTTCCTAACTAGAATTTCAGAATCAGCATCTTTCTAGTTCATAAGAGTATTTTGCATTACTAATACAGGAATTTCAACACTGTAAGCTGAAGTGAATGAGATCTGAATCTGTCCTTGTATAAGCAATTCTGGTGTATTCTTACGGCTTTAATTCCAATAAGTTTTCCTTCCAACTAAGTTTTCCTATAGACTTAAGAAACTACAATATCACAAAGTCTCTTATGTTTTCATTGCAGAAAGCATAATAAGCTCAGTAAAGGTTGTTGTCCCATATTTTTTGTTATAAGAACCTGTTTTGTATGTAAGCATATAAAAGTTAAATCTTTGGACTAAAATTCTCTAGGTGTCTAGGATAATTTCTTTTTGGTGAATATTTCTGCTAATGTAGCTCAACTATTTTTAAGGATGAAATAATGTGACAAGACAGTCTTGCATTCATATTCATTTTAATTACATTTACCGTGTCATCTCTGTAAAGTTAATTGAGGTTACATTTGGCCCAGCATATAATAGATGGAAGCTAAGAGCAGGGAGAGAATTTTTCCCCTTGTATCTTCTCTGCTGCAGAAGGAAGTTAGGTTTTCTTCACTCTCAGTGTAGGAGCCTATGGAAGGAGACTGGAGGAGCACGAGAGGAATAATCAGGTAAAAAAAAAATCAGGGATTAGGATTAAGTGGGGCAATGTGAGCAGATACTAGGGAGATAGGACTGTGGGGGAAAGACTGTTTCTTTCTCTTCACAGGTATTTCTGCAAACCAAACAGCAGCTCTCTGCTACTATGAGTTTATTCCTCTATGCTAAGCAATAGTGGATTACACTAAGTATTTAAGTTTTCCTGGTTTGCTCTTGTGGAAAGATGAAAAGTTGTTTTAGCTCCATGGCAGAAGACAATAAAATCAGTTTTGCAGGAGGGATGAATGTCTGCTACTGTTGACATTTAATGTTGACACAGCAAAAGCTCTAAAATCTGGGCACATTGAAAGACAAGGTTGTTGCCTTAATAAACTGGGAACAAGGAGGCAACATGAACTTCAGGCTTTCCTGAGTTTTAAATATTTGCATTTGTAACCTTGACATACTTTTAAAAAATACATTAAGTAATAATAAGGAAAAAAACAGTAGCGAATAATTAATAAAACAATGCTTTCTCTGCTATGCAGCAACTATGTGCAAATATTTTTCCTGTGCCTGTTAGTTTAATTGAGTTTTAAACATTGCAATATTTGAAGCTGTATGCCAAGGTTACTGGCACCAGTAAACAGTGATGAGTACACCATGATTGTGTGTAAACATCATGCAGTAATGAAGGTGAAATCTAAAAACGGTGAAATGAAGTGAAAGCAGTAGCTGCAAACAAAATAGATGCATTTATTAAAATGAATGAAAATGTATAGCCTTTGTTTTGGACTGGATCCTTAGTTGGCTCAGTTTCCTTAAATCCTGTTATGCTAGCTATTTCCAGCAGCTGGAGAATCCAGCCCAAAATGGATGGCTTTTTTCAAGAGTCTTTCATGTAAATTTACAGCCTCCTTTTGGTTGCTTAAAAGGGAAAGGCAGAAAGAGGAAATTTTACTTTTCATGTGTTTACCAGGAAGGTGAAGGGGGTATTACCCCCACCTAATCACTATCACTGTTTGCACAGCCCATGCTGCATGCACTCCTACACCGGGTGGTCTACTGAAGCCAGCATCATTGTACAGCTTCTCCTTGTAGAGCAGGTTTCTGCCTGCCTTGTTCTGAATGCTGCACACAGATTGTTTCAGGGTATGACTTGTGGACGTGTAGTCTTAAATCATACCACTTACTGGAAAATAGAATATAATAGCTTTGCAAAGTTTCCATGATTCCCTTAAAAAGACATCGCCTAGATTTTGCAGGGTACTGTGTGGAGTAGCACTTGAGAGTTCTCAGAGGTACACCTGTAAATTAATCAGTCCATCTGAAAAGAGTGAAGATTTAGCAGCTGAACAGGGTGAAGTGTTGCCTATTCCAGTGTGATTTTTGAAAGAAATCCATGATGTTTTGGGACAGGAGATTTTGTATTCAGAAAGAAGTTATATCCTTTATTAAGCCCTGACTCAGCAAAGCGTTTAAGCATGTTCTGTTACATGCATATTTGCCTTTAATTTTGCTGCTTCTTAAGAGCTGTGCTAAGTCAGAAGTAACAAGCCAAATGGAAAGGTAGAGATGAAGTTTTCATGGATTTACTCACTTAAAGCCTATTTCATGATCAAATTAAATGAGTACAAATGATAATTCTTGCTTGTGACCAGTTAGTGTCATGAGACTCCAACAGGGCTAAGAGATCAGGACAGGTCATCTGTTTTTTCAGGTTTTGCTTTCAACTGTAAGAGTTAGAAACGTCGAAAAAATAAAATATATTTTTTAAAAGTTGAATTTTTTTCTGAAATGAAAAGGTAAAAAAAGAACACAAGATTTCCAGTAATCCTGACTTGATCCCTCTCTGTGATTCCCCTTTTGAGCCACTATAGTGCCTCCAAGGATTCCTCCAATAGTCACTGCTGGCTCATTTAGATCATTGACCTTCAAATGCTGAACTTACTAGGTGGTGTCAGACTCCTTGAATTTAGGAGTTGTGTTATCTTGTTTGTGTAGCTCCTACTGCTAGCAACTCCTAAGAAGAGATGCTTGAATTGTGGAGGTTTATTTCATTACCTTTTCTGGGCAATTATTTTGTGTTTTATTTGAACAGATGGTCTTTTTCAGCTATTTGAATGTTTGGAACTATTTGACCTGCCCACGAGCAGGAAGATAAAAGCAGTGACAAGTAAGGTTAGGATTGAACTGGTGCAGTTAAATTTAGGGGGATGGGGACGGCACAGGGTTTGTTGATACCAGTCCCTTTCTTCATCATTTTACTATCAATGAACTAAATAATTTTATGCTCATCCACTCTCCTCATCTTATTCTGTGTTGGTTTCTTTTCTATCTGGAGAAAAATGAACATTGTATATAGCTAGGTGAGGTAGGAGGTGAATTGAAAAAATGGAGAGTTTCTGAACAATTTTATTGTCATGTCCTTGGTTCCAGTCAAATGAAAGGACGTTCACATCTGGTATTTGGCTTGAGTGAGAGCTACAATTTCTCCACTGGCAGTGCTGCTAGCAGTGTCCATGGGTTCAAGCTCCTTCCACCATATTTTGTCATCATGAAAATGAATCCAGTCATCAGTAATTTATTATTCTTGTCAGATACTGTAAGTTAAGCAAAGTGTTCTCTTTTAAGTGTGACAGAAGGGTCTGTTTCAGGCTGTTGAGGGCAGCTGTTAAGTTTTTCATTTTTATTCCATCTTTTTTTCCTATTTTTAGGGAAGCAACGTGATGGAGGACCAGGATCTCTTGGAAATAGGAATCCTTAACTCTGGGCACAGGCAGAGAATACTCCAAGCAATCCAGCTTCTCCCAAAGGTATAGTTCCTCTTCTTATACAAGTGAGGGAACCAACCACTGCAGCTTTGACATTATTTAAAACACTTTGTCGAATGGAGATAGACATAACTGGTTCTGTAGACACGTTTTTTGCATATGAAAATATGGCATAATATAATGTCAATGCATTGGACTCCCTTTGTATGGATGTAGTTGACAAAGCAAAGGAAAGTAAAACCTGTAATTTGAAGTGATGGCTGTTTAGAATGTATTTGAATTGTTTTTGGCCTTTCAGCCTATTTATAGACTGCCATTACATATGCGTAAATAAGGCTGTTCATGAACTCCAGATTGTCTGTCTTAACATAGCAGTTGCCCTGGAAATACTTTGCCCCTTATGTAAGTACTCTTAAAAGCATTGGAGGAAACATTGTTTTCCTAATACCTGCCTTTCATGTGAGATGCAGAGACTTCCTGCAGGTTTCGTATTTAATTTTCTGCTCCGTATATGAACTTTGCTTCTCAGCTGCAGACGGAAAAACTTGCAGCCATTTTTCCAACCATTTTTAGCACTACCCAATTTAAATTTTAGATTTTAAAATCAGTGATAGAATATTCTGCACACCACAATATATCACTGGAGGCTTCTACTACCATTCCAAACAAGAGATAGCAGACCTAGCGTGGAAAATTACTACTTTAATTTGTAAAACTTTATAAGGAGAATGAATGACAAATAGCAGACACCAGTAAGGTTCAGAAGGCTGTCACATGTGATGCTGATACTTTGGGCAAAATACTAGGGCAGGAATAAAACCAAGTGTAAAGTGCACTGAGTGTTCTGGTAGCAGCATGAGTGAAATAATCACGGTAAATAGAAATTAGTCCACTTGATGTTTCATAATACTGGAGAATGACAAGAGTTATTAAAAGACTTTTCAGTTTAGATCATGAAGCTGACATTGCTGGAAAACGCTTTTTGATGCATCAAGGCTCCTGGGTGGATGACTTATAAAAGAGCACAAGGGTTTCTTTTGTATGGGAAAATCAGAAGTTGTGAAGCAATTTCTGTACCTGGAGGTGTTAGTCAATCCGTATATACTACAGTGTGAGTCTGTGCACAGAAACACCAAAGATCATTAAAGCTAATCATTTGCCATGTACCGTATTAGACAAATGAGATAAATGGTACAAGAAGTAGGGTATTAAAAGTAGCATTTGATTAATTGCAAAACATATTAAAGGTTTATCTATGAATTTACGAATTTTTCAGCAATGCTATCATTCAAACAAAATTTTTGTAATCTTTAGCCCAGCTCCTAGCTGATGATCTATTTATTCTGTTTTTCATACTTCTTAGAGAGATCAGCTTTCATGTAGTCTTGTTTACATTCTTCAAAATTAATGAATCAATTGTTAATATATCATCATGTTAGTGCTATCTGCTGTCTGCTTTTGGAGAGTTTACTAATGCTGAGACCAGATTCTGTTATAAAACTACAACTGCAGTCCTTTCAAAATCTGCTTAATGTGAGACAGAATTAAGATCTAGAGGTACTCTTGAAACCAGTTGAGAACAAGATGGTAATGCAGTTACTCAGAAGAATTCTGAACCAAAGATAATTGAGTAATGGCTTGAAGCATGTGCTGAATAATGGTGAGATAGTTTTTAGCATCTTCCCTGTTGAGCTCAAAAAGCAGTCCCTAAGGACCGCATTTTAACATGTCTTTGATGCAAGGATGTTACACCAAAACAAAGGCAGTTGCAAGCTGAAGCTGTGCATCATGTTTCTCCGCATAAATGACTCAGCAATGTAAGAGAACTTACATTGTAAAAGCACATAATTTCCTATATAAACGTGAGTTCTTTTGAAGGCAGAATAGTTATAGAGCCCAAAAATTAGGGTCATGGTAAGTGTTATGTAATGTAATGCACCCTTGCATTCACAACAGCTTGCTAAAGACATAAAACACTTTCACATCTTGCAACAAACCATGAAATATTGTGTGTTGATAAGTTCAGCTCTGTCATCATGCATTCAAAATAGTGCATACCATCTAAATATATTAAGACCTCAAATCATAATTGGAGTCTCACTAATTTGAATCTCATTAGATAAAAATTCTTTTAGTTTGTTTGTTTTGAACATATACCTCTTTTCTGTACCTCATTTAATTTAAAACTAGATGACTCTGTGTGCTTTTACTTAATGACATTGTTGATGATGTTATTTTTAGTTTTACTAATAATCTTTCCTGATTTGAGATACTTTTTAGCTCATATTTTGAGGTGGAAGTTAAGTGCTTTAAAAAACACCTATCAAACAACACTTCCTTAAAGTCCCAGGCAGCACTGAGTAAGTTTAGAGGGTAAAACTCAAGCAACAAATCTATTGTGAAGGCTTTAAAATACCTTTTTTAAAAGCTCCTTTTGTTATTCTGATACATATTCTTCTCTGCAGCCTGGAAATGCAACAGGTATTTAGTAGCTGAAAAGAAAGACTGTCTTTTTTGCTCGTAATTGCTGCCTTCCTAAAGAGTGACGAATTTCTAGATGTCAAACACCAGTGTCCTGATTAGGAACCATTCTCTAGAGCTTGAAGTAGTTTTAAATAGGGAAAAATACCCACATTTTGGCCAAATATAGATTAATTAATCATTGTAGTCTCCTATGCAGTGTTTAACTGGTATAAAAGGTATGTTTACCTGGATTTCTCAAAATGTTTTCCCATGAAAGTCTGTATTTAAGAAGAACATTTCATAAGAGGGAAAACTGATATATTCACCAGTAGGTAGGTAGAGTTGAAACCTTTGAGTTAGAATCCTTCTTTCCAAAATGCCCTTTTTTTTGTTGGATTAGAGCTTGTAGCTCTAATTCTCATCTTGTACCAATGTAATTTAAGTTATTCAAGTTTCACATGAATAATAACTAGAGCACTTTATGGCTTATTTTAATAACATAAGGTTAAGACAGTCTAGTAGAAATATCATTTACAAAATTAATTCTTGAAATGGAAGTATTTTATACATGGCATCAGTCTTAAAGCAAATTTCATAGCAGAATTTAATGTTGCATTCAAGATTTTTGTATGAAAAAATGAAATCAATAAATTTTTGGAGAAGGATTTTATATGCTTTATTAAAAGGAAGTTCACATATGTTGAGGAGACAACATATAAAAAGATACTGAAGTTGCAAATACCTTGAGAAAAAAAAAAATAATGAGAAAAGAATTGTGTGCAGTGTATGCTTAATTGACTAAGAAAGTAGTAACAGTCATGGCATAAAATTTTAGTCACACTTTAGTTACATAGAAAACCTAAGGAGCATTGTCCAGCTATTTCAGCATCCCAAACCTATGAGCAAGTGACTTTTCTGGGGGTTCCTCAAAAGGTGTTTTTTTAATGACAATTATCCTAGCTTATCTCTGAATTTATCTAAGAAAAAGGATTGGTTTTGTGTGGGATGCTCAGTGTATGGCTCCTTCTCCCAGCATATAATGGGAACACATGCTCTCATTTGACAGATGGAAGAAAGATGTTAGCTGAGAGCAGCTTTCTTCTGGCTTCAGAGCTATTCTTAAAGCAGCTTGTTCCTTCCTGCACAGAGAGGTCTCAGCACAAAGCAGGATTGGGAATAGCAGTGGTGTGCAGGCAGCCAGCCTCTTTTCTTGGGTGCTTTGCAGTAAAGAAGTAGGATTTGAGCAGGCTATGAGCACATCCTGTCTGTGAGTGGTGTTATAAGAGCGATAAAGCTCTGCTTCCAAAAAGTGCTGGACTTACTACTCATATGTGACACTCTTGTGCAGGCACAGTAAGTCTGGCATTTAGCAGAACAGAATGACTGTGCATGTGCTCATTAGCTATGCTGTGTATACAGCAGAGAAAGATCACATCATGTGTTTGCTGTTGCTATATTGCTATTGGCTTAGACACCCCAGAGCTCAGCAAGCTGATTTTAATCCTGGTGTTTAATTACCTCCCATTTAGCACTTCCATTCCTAACACAGTTTCCAAACTAGGAGATGCTGCAAAATGTTTATGACCCTTTCGGACTGTGACTCCTTGTTTCTGGTCTGCTGGACGTAAAGATGAAAAACAGGATTCAAAGGAAGTGCTTTCTACTTTGCTGTTTTCCCTGCTTCTAATGCCTCCGGGAATTAGTTTCCTGGTTTGAAGGGAGGCCACTCACATGCTCACTGAACCACTTGCAAGACCTTTAACTGTAAGGACAGGAAGAAAGTGCTAGAATCCATCATAACACATGAATTTTTCAAGTCTGAAATACAAATGAGTAGTCTATGTTATTTAAGTAATGCAGCACAATAGGAACGATTCAGTAAAAGCAGTTAGATACATGCAAGCTTTAGTTGGAGGTGTTTACTTCAGACTAGCTTCAGACTGGTCCCACAGACTAAATATCCTCTCCAGGCATGTGCTTCAAAACTGCCTGATGAAAGCAGCATCACAAGCATTTTTCTTCCTATCTGAGCCTACCAGAGGGCCACTCTAGACATGAGGCAGTGACATTTATCTGTATCGTGAAGATAATGGTAGCATGCTGCTGGTCCTGTCACCATTGCCAAACAATATGTCTTACTTGCCTTCCTGCTTCTTTTATATTTTCTTATTTGTGATTGACTCCACAATGTCTACTGGCTGCTCTGAGAATAGTCAGCAGGCAAAGAAATATGCTATATGAGAGGAAATGCTATTCCCTTTTTTCGTAACCGGACTAGGATGACAACCTGAAGGAGCTGACATAAACTTTTTCATGAGATCAAAGGTCATAGTCCACAAACTTAGATTAGTCCACAAACTTAGATTAGTCCACAACTTAGTCCACAAACTTCAGATTTTGATCTTCTTAAGATTATATTTTATGCAATGGATATGTCCTGAACTGTTACATACATTATCACTGAATGACAACTGTTATTTCCTTGTCTCATATATTGTGTCTGATGAAGAACTAGGAGGTCTCTTCATTCTCCTGGATGTGGAATGGTTCACATTTCTCCAGAAAAAAAGAAAAAAAAAACAACAAATACAACCCCCCCCATGTGTGCATCTATTTTCCTTTAAATTTGGAAGACAGTTTCCAACGGAAAAAAAACCACAGAAAGGAAGCCTATTGAAATTCTGACAATCTTAGGTAGGAAACACTGAACTCAGGGGTATTCTGGACCTACCATTGAGGCAAGATCCTGAATCAGGCAGTGCTGTGAAGTGAATGTGCCTGTACTGTCTTTTTCTAGCAACCTCCACAAGAAGACAGAAGGCTTTTGATTAGTGGAAAGAAAAGTCAAACATTAATAGAACACAAGCTTGAATAGTTAACTTTTGAAATATATGACAGGGTAGACAGAATAGAAAACCAAAGGGTTTATATACAGTTCTTCCTCACCCGCTGTGTCTCTGCTGGCAGACCCTGTTTCCACTCAGTGCCTTTCTCAACAGCAGCATATGCAAAGTCTTCTCAGGTCCTTTGTGATTTGTCCCCATCCACTGTGAAAGCTGCCCCTCTGCCCCTGACTGCAGGCTCAGTTTCTGCCCAGGCACTGCAGGCACCAACTCCATGTGGTGCCCGTGTGCCAGCCAGGCTCCCTGGGCTTCAGAAGTGTCATTCTCTTGAGCCTTTTCTTTCAACAGTCCAGAGGAGGAATGATCTTCTCTTCCAACAACATGACTCCAACTGAACACATTTGTAAAGTACATAATGTATAACAGACAACTCACAAAGATAGGAAACAAAAAAGAACTTACATATCCCCCAATACAATCACCTAAAATTTCTTAGCTACATAGTTGATAGTTTCATATAAGTTGCCAAAAATGCTGCTTAAAGCTTTTGACTGGGACAGCAGTGTAAAAGAAAGCATTATATGCTTGCTAAAAAGATCTTTCTTCCAAACGAACACAAGTGTAAATTCACTGTAATCACAGCCATCATTTAAAAAGCTGTGAAAGTCAAGTAATCTCATCCTCCTTTTACAGAACATAAAAAGCTTGATTTTGATACACACACTGTTAAGCTCCACCAGATAGTGATATTACCTTTGGAGAACATAGTATTAATTCCCCATCTGTCTGAGAAGATCAGAGAAAACTGTTAATAGTCCATGCTACTGAATTTACCTTGATGTTTCTGGCACATATGTGTTTACTTTGAAGCTCTATTTGTGTTTATTTGACCACCTTTCAGAGAGAAAAGACTCAAGTACCTTTTATCCTAATGTAGAATGTTCTATAGATAAAGCAGTGATATACTTTTTAAAAAGTCTGTTGTACAGATGGTCTCTTGTGAGGGATTTCTCAACCCATTAGAATACTACTTGATATTGCTATTTTATTATGAGGAACAGCTCTTTCTGGCTTCTGCTTTCTGTTAATTTCAAAGGAAGTGATACTGGTGATATATCAATAGGACCTAGGAGAGAAATCTCATATGGTTTGTATCTTCTTCCATACTTCTTTTCAATCATATTTTCTTAAACATTAATTTTTCTCTAAATCCTATGGGCTTCAATTCCTAGCCTTTTCCACAGTCAGCACATGAAGATCTTCTGCAATGAAAGAGCTAACATTAGTATTGTTCTCTAAACAACTGAATGAACTAGTAGTAGTGTCTGTGGAAGAACAATAGTGCCCCTATTTATGAGCAGTTAATATTTGAAGCATTGTCATGACTTGCAGCTCAGAGATTTTGCACCAATCTGAGTCAAACAGTGCGCACCTTGCTTGGATGTTTGACACCGCTGGTGCCTGTGTTGTAGCTGGTGCAAAATGATTGAAATATTATGCATGGAAATACACTCAGTAGGTGGGAGGGAATTTTTATTTCAAGAAATATCAATCAGCAAGGAAGCCTACAGGGTGTAAATGATCTGTGAGAGGAGTCCAAGATAACAGTGCAGTACAGAAGAAAAGATACAGTCTAAGAGCCATGACCTGTTAATGAAGACTGGGGTAAGATGCAACTAAACTGGATCTCTGACTAAGTAAAGGGGCAGCACTTTCAGACAGATATTTCAAAGTGTTTTTATTTAAAAACTCAATAACATTTTATAGGAAAAGCAGATACTATTAATGATACTGTCACATCTAGATAACCAATATGTCTGTCAGTAAGTATTTGAAAGGAAAACAGTCAGGTAACTGTGAATGACAGTTAATAAAGTTGATATTATTAAAAGACAGAAAGAGACTTTCCATACAATAGGACAGATACTGAAATGTTATTAATTTTCATTTTAGACACATTTTAGAAAGGCTGTTTTAGATGAGAGAGTGGTTCTCAGTTCATGACAAAACAAAATACTGCTTTTGTGCTGAAACTAATCATAAATATTCCAGTTCTGAGATTAATTTTCTGTGATAGTAGCAACTGTCCTGCCATGGCAGGTGGGCTGAGAGCTCGGGGGGCAGTGGGCAGGAAGTACTGGGACAAGGTGAGTAGGGCAGGGACAGTGGCAGTGACTGTGAGCAGCCACATCCCAGGGCAAATCCCAGGACATTTACAGGGATGAGGACAGGACAAGGTCGCTCCAGAGGGTCAGTGGTTGAGGATGGGTAAGGGTGCATTGCTGGGCACAGACATACCTAAAGCACAGCTCAGGCAAGTGTCAGGACATGGACCTGAGCTCACATGCAGCTCCTGCAAAAGGTGGGATGGCCCTGGCCAGACATCTCACTGCTCTTCCTCACACGAGTCTGATCCAAGGCTAAGCAGCTGCACTCCCCACAATGTGGCCTTGAATAAAAGCAGCCAAAACTCTGGGACAGGAAGAGGGAAAATGCTTGCAGAATCAACTGCTGCCCAACAACAGGCTAGTGTATTTTCATGTAGGCTATTGAGTGACCCAATAACAATTTTGTCTATTGACACTGAATCCGAAGACTGAAATTGTCACATCCATTTCAGTTGTTCTCAGCCTCTTGTTTATTGCACTGCTCACCTGTGTTTACTTGCCTGCAGCCCTTTGCAACTCTGGTGTAGTAGAGGAATATCCATCTTAACAACCCTTTTGATGGAGATCTCCAGTGGGAATTGAGAATTTAGAAACTTGCCATATTGTGTTTATTTTCACAGAGGCTGATGGGTTACCAAAAGTACGGGCCAGACTGCATGAGTTATCTCAAATCAGTGGGCCAAAAAAAAAAGCATTTTAAAATCAGAATCTATTAAATGTAAAGATTAAATAATAAATAATAAATAATAATAAACAAAATAAATAATTTGCATATCGTGCCCCATCTGGATACTTTGAAAATTGTTTTCATGGTGCTTCAGTTTTTGTTGTTAGAGAAAGGAAACAAAAATACCTTATATTTTCCAAAACTCCCGTGTTTCCCGTGGGCTCTATATGTCTTCTTATCTTCTCTATCCTAGATTTTTCTTCTTCCAATTATCAGGTTCTTGCTTTTCATGTATCTGCTATTTAAGCATAGCTTGTTTAAAATCAAATCCTGAAATAAGTTTCCTAGGAGCCAGAGATCCCAGAATCCTCCAGTGTTTTTGCAGTTTGCTGGACAGACTACTGTCAATCTAATATTTAATGTAAGTCTGAATGACAATGAAAGAAGACATTGCCATGCTTTTGTCATAGAATAATTTCATCCTAAATTAGGATGAAAGTAAATTCCAAAATTTCAAGTTCAACAACAAAACTGAGCTCTTTCTTTCCAGTATGATTCCTTTGTTACAGCAGTGACCTGAAAGGCTATGATTTCCACTGCTAAGTTTGTGATTCCTCTTGTCTTTCTTTCGTGATTTAAGATAATGATTTCATTACATCATTTAAATATTGCCATTAATATTTTATACCCAATATCTGCAGCAAAAGACTATGAGTAAACTCTCACAGTCATGTTGCAATGTGCCTGCATCACTCCTCTCTGACACTGCAGGAGGCCAAGATCAAGACCATGACATGCTGGCTTTCTGCATTTGAGCAGACAGATCGACAAACACTGCTGCGGCTTTCAAATGCAGACTTTCATTTTCTTTTCTCTGCTCTGAATTTAAATTGTATTTCAAATAAACTGTGAGAAATAAATTGGTTCAGGCAAGATATTAAGCTCAGAATTCTCTCCTTTTTAAATTACTTCATCACTCACTTCAAACTTAAGCTCAAAGTGTTATGTTTCTGTCACACTTCCATTGTTTCTCAGAAAGTAGGAATGTATATTAGCAGGCAAAAATGGGAGACTGGCTTTTACTATTTGCAGTCACCCTTGCACAGTCAGGAACCTATGCAAAACCCATGTTTCTAACCCTCTAAAGCTTCTTAACAATTTACCAGTTCAGTGAATTATCAAGTTAGCAATAGTTACACTTCCATAGAAAGATGGTATGTGTAAAATACTGTTGAAAATTGAGGCTATTTCGTAATTTTTTCTACTTCATTCTACTTCTATTTCTGCCACTATTGTAGGTATCTTTAAAATTCATAAAAACAGTATGGCATAACAAACTGCACAGGAATAGGCTTTATACAGATTTATCTTTAATGGCTAGATTGAAAGTCTTCACTTGTGTCACTGAGAGGCAATTGTGAAAGAGAAATTGCAGCTTTTCCTTCCTGGCAGCTTAAAAAGTTCAGAAAAATTAGATGCTAGTGGTATTTTTCAGCTTTTTATGAAAACAAGATTTATGAGATTAGGTGGCTGTGTTTCTATATACATGCAAGTGGTGCACTTCTGTGTACATTCTGTCAATTCCATTCTGATAATATCTGATTCAATTGTCCAATCTCAGGCAACTTAACAGACAGTGAGCAATCTAAAACATGGTAAATTCCCAGGGGTTCCATGAAAAATGTGAGCAGGTAGAGGAAAGAGACTTTTTTTAAACCTTCCCTGGGGACGGAAAAATATAGTGCAGGTTCAGCCATTATAAAATAACATACAGCCTGGTAGAAAAGATAGATTTGGAATAATATAATCAAGACCATATGTTTCATTTGCAGTATGATACCAAAAGAACCATTTCTCAGTCTAATTTCTTCCCTTTCTATGAAATCTGAGGTTAAAATCTGACATTTTTGAGCAGTAAGGATATTAGTGTCTCGTTTACCCTTTCATATTCCCCTACTTATGAATTTTCTGATGTCTAGAAAGAATTGAACTCTGGCTACAGTCTTGGTACTCTGGTGTAAAAGGCAAGCAGCCGTAAGGAAAAGATATGTTGAAAACTAAGATTTATTACTGCTTCTGCTTACAAAATCGTTTCATGTTGTACTAACCATTAAAAGAATATTGATCAGAGAATAAGACAACTGACCCAAAGCAAATAATACGTGCAGCTCCTGTTCTGAAAAGTGTTTAATGAGTGTCACTGGTAATTTTTGCTCATTCTTGTTTTTCAGATGAAGCAGATTGGTCACGATGGCTACAATCCCTCCTCTGTAGCTGAATGGCTGGATTCCATTGAACTGGGTGACTATACCAAATCCTTTCTAATTAATGGCTATACATCGATGGACCTTGTGAAAAAAATATGGGAGATTGAATTAATTAATGTAAGTTGATGAATTTATAGCAGTAGTTTCTCCCAAATACATTATATAGTTTCTTGTCCTTATACATCAAGGAGAATGCATAAAAGCAATTTGCTCTACAAACACAGTCATCAAGGGCTGTTAATCACTACACCTTTCATGCCTGTAGCTGGGTTGACTGTATCCTTTGCTTCCATTTACTTCGCCATTGTCTTTAGCATGTTATTCAATCAGCATTATTGTGTTTGCCTTCAGGAGGCTGAATGACATTTAAAAATGTTTTTGGGGAGTTTATAGCTACAAAGCACACATCTTTGCTTTTAAAGTGCCTAGGAACAGTACTTCCTGTAGAGATACTTACAATTTACTTTTTCTACATGCTCCAGCTGAACTAGACATAAAATAAGGAAACCTTATAGTTAGTAAGTTATGCTAAAAGAACACAATTTTCAATTTAATTATAATTTCTGCTTGAAACTTCATTTACATGACTCAGTTTAATTAGATGTCCACATATGGACAACCATAAACTTTAATGTGGACTGCACTGCGGGGTAGTCTGGAATGAGAGGAAGTTTGTACTGTTAAAGTGAAGTTTGTAATGTTACAGTGAAGACATTGACAGTACAGCTCTGCCAGTGGAATTTTTGTGTGAGTTATATGTCTTGAACGGAGTTGTTTTCTTTTATAAAAGAGGAATGATTGTAGCTTTGGTGTGACTTCTGAAATCAACTGTAATGTCAGTTTATATGAACTTTAGGGCAACCTCTATATGGAGAGAAGCTTGATATAATGTTATTGATTCTTCACAGACAAAAGGCTCTGCACTTCCTTCCAGTGTAGGTGATACTACATTTCTGCCTCTGATTAGTGCCTGAGTCCCAGAACAGTCAAAGGGCTACCAGTAACCATAGTCAATCAAGCATAAGATGAAGCAGCTGGTGTAGTTGCTAGGAAAGACTTCCCACTGTGTCCCAGGCTGGAGAAATGAAGAACATAACTATGGTGCAAAGCCATGTTTCGACACAGCATCTGCTTCATGAGGCACAGACAGGTGTAGCCTGAGACCAGCATCTAAAGAAAAGAAAGAAAAATATAAAAGGAGTTATTTCATATTAATTGACAGACAAAACCATTGCATGTTAGAATTTCTTTTGTTGCTGTCACAGTTGATGTTAACTGGCACAAAAATGTAGTGTAAGGCCAAACTCTGCCTCATGTGTTATGTCCCTGTTGCATTCAATGTATCTTGTAGGTGCATAATTGAAGTCAGGATATGACTGATGCATTACAGGTGTCTTCAGCTAAGCTAGTTATAACTGGGATTCTTTTTTCTCTAAGTGGCTGAAATTTTACTAAGAACAGGGGACTCTTTGCCTCAGGAGCTAATATAGGTCATCACCCAGCACTGAGTTAAAAAAAAACAGTAGAAGACTCTGCTCTTACTGTTTTCTGTAATTTTGCATCCCATTTTGCCATCATCAATTTGGAAACAAATTACCCTTTAGCTCCCCCAAGTGGATCATTAAAACGTCATTAAAGGTTTGTGGTTTGATTCCAAACTTGCTTAAACTGATGAAAAGGGGAGTACCTGCACTGAAGTTAACAGGAGTACACTTCTGTAAAACTAGTATAAACCAGACCACTATGTCCCTCTAATTTTAAAGCTTAACATTATGTTCCATTTAAAGGTCTGTACTTCTTGGGAAAACATGCCCTTTTGCCATGAGTTGCAAGAAGCAGCTGTTTAATAGTTATACAAGTACTTCTATAGATATAGGAATCTACAGAGATAAGTTCTTTTCCCACCTGATATGTTTGAATTATGTTGTTCAAGAGAAGAGTTAATAAAACAGTTTTGCATTATAAGAATTTCTATTTTAGTCTAGCCGTATTTGATTCCCCCCAAACAGTAGGAGCTCAATGTAATGATATTATGTTCACTGAGAAAATCTGTAGCTTAGAAAGGTATTTACTATTACTATTTTCTTTCAATTGATGGGAATCTTTCAGAAATGGACAAGAAATTGGTTTGAATCATTGTGCAGTCTGTCAGAATGAGATACTTAGCTTTGACCAGCAGGCCTGCTGTCTGAAATTGATTTCAAAGGTCTCACTTCTTCAGGTGATGGTAAAGAAAAGCTTATCGCAGAAAGTTTTTTCATAAAAGAATGCATAAAGGTCAAAGCCACTAAGCTAGGAACAGGACTCTTCACTTGAGTAGGTCAAAATCCAGGCACTTGAAAAGTAAGAGAAAAAACAGACTCAGAATCCTGAAAAGAATTCAGAGTACCCTTGGTTTGGTGTCTCTTGGTGCTTAAGTTGTAGATGGAACAAGAAGTTTAAATTAAATTTATGCCTAATATGCAATAAAAATATATCAAGGGCTACAGAAATGATAACTTCTTCATTTCAGCTTTTTAAACACCCGCTGAATTTGACATAAAAGCCATGCCTAGTTTGGTTCAAGGAATCCCTTTGTTCATATTTGGTGCTTCTTTCCATTTAGCTATTGGGAAATCAACCATGGGTCCTGGAGGGGTATAAGCAGGTTTGATGGTAGAGATAATATCTTCGATTTGTACCTCTCACTGCAAGAAAGAGTTTGAGGCACTGGAGTGTATCCGGGAAGGGCATCAAAGGTGGTGAAGGGTCTGGAGCACACATCCTGTGAAGGGCAGCTGAGGGAGCTGGGGTTGTTCAGCCTGGAGAAATTGAGGCTCAGGGCAGACCCTTTCACTCTACACCTACCTGAAAGGAGTCTGTAGCAAGGTGGAGGTCAGTCTCTTCTCCCAAGTAACAAACAATATGGATAAGTGGAAAGTGCCTCAAGGTTACTATTGAATGTTAGGAAAAATTTCTTCGCTGAAAGGAAAGAGTTGTCAAGTATTGGAACAGGCTGCCCAGTGAAGTCACCAGGGTTGAGTTGCCATCCCTGGGGATACTTCAAAGACATGTAGGTGTGCCACTTAGAGATAAGGTTTAGTGGGACCTGACAGCATTAAACTTATGGTTGAACTCAATGAACTTAAAGGTCTTTTTCAACTTAAATGATTCTATGATTAAAGTTAAGCTTCATGATTTACCCTTTATTCCCACAGGATACTGGAATGATCAGAACTTTGAATCTTCTTGTCTTCCTAAAAAGAACAGTTCTTACTTTATTTCTAACACAGTTTTATTGTTCTTGTAAATTACTATCTAGATAATCATATTTAAAACCACTGCAAGGAGAACACCAAGCATATGAGAGAGGGAGAATGTCTGAGGCACTGGTGGTAAAGGGCATCTTCTCTCAGCTTTTCTGGTCATTCTCTGGCATTAAGAAAGAAATTTAATATTCAGCTTCCTAAAATGTATTGCAAATTATTCTGGCAAGGTAATGTCATCTCTGACTTACATGCTAGTTTCTTCAAACTTTTACGTGTATATGGAGCGTGTGTTTCTTCAAACGCCATCAAGCAGCAATTTCTAAAAGCATTTGAATCAGAAGAGTAATTTTAAAAGTTATTCACTTGTGTTTCTTGCAAGCTCCCACCAGCATTCTCAGTTCTTCTTCAACAAGTCAGACTTGGAAATTTAGATTTTGTTTCTCTAATTAATTTTTCATTTAGATAATTTAGAATTTTCCCAGATCCATTTCTTTCTGTGATGCGCTTTCTGAGCAGCATTGTTCTAATTTTCCTATCCTGAGATTGTAAGTATTCAGAATGCCTTCTCCCAGATTAGGCTTTCCCAACAGTTTTGCTTTTGTCTCCCAGATTTCTTGGCTCATTAGAGAGATCGGATTCTGTATCCAGATTCAGATATAATTTATTCAATACTGTAGCTATGAGAAACTTTTCTGAAATATAAATCATTGGCTGAAAAAAGTCCAGTATGTTCTGTAATCCCCTAACCCACCTGTGCACCTGTGCTTTGAAGTATAAAAGCTTTTCTATATGACTAATCATATTATTCTCGTCAGTTATTCTGGATTACTTACATAACCCTCCCCCTCTGGGACTCACTCTCATCAGGGAACTTTTACCATAGAGATTCTTCAGGCAAGATATAAACACCTTAAAAGCACAAAGCAGGTTATTTGTCGTGTAACACAATTCATTGTAGGACTAATGAACTAGGCATTAAATCAACCCCCACCGAATGAGTCACTCAGTGTAAAGGGCAAGTAGTCATCACTCAGGTAGGGGAGAGCTGGCCTCTGGGGCTCACTGGAACAGGCTGATCTGTTGTACTGCCGAACTGCTATCTTCTGATTTCCCTTTCTTTTTTCTCATTAGGATTTTATACCTCTTCATGTGAGTGTTGTTCCTTGAATCCTTGAGGTGCCAGTTTTCCCTGTCTCAACAATCTTACTTATGTCTGCAACTTTACCTTTCTCATCTTGAATGCTTCCAGCCTATGCACTCTCTCACAGCTCCCTCTCACGCCCTAGCAATTTTCTCAGAAGGAAACTGAGAACAGTTGCACAGCTGCGCTGTACTGAAAGTAGGTCTGGAATCACAGATAGTTGAACTCCTGGGAGGAGGGTTACATGGAAGTGGCCTGGTTTACATTTCTTCTCAATTAATTCATCTTGCACTGTGAGCTTCTTTCCTCATACATACTTCTTTCACATGGATGATTCAGTCTTTGTCTTCTGTAAAATTAATCATTATGATATGGTTCAGTTACTGTCCAGATCCTGAACTTTTTGGGAAGTGTTCTTGAAACTCTCTCCCAAATTGCGTTCCTGGTTTCCCTTAGGATATAATGATTGCTGTTCAGGATCAGAGCAAAGATACCAGAGAGAGAAACTAGCTACCGCTGCCTTCCCTTAGTTTATAGCTAAATACTTTGGACCTTTCACGCGATCACTGATGAGTCCCACAATTTAATTGAATTACATACTGTGTGGAAAAGTGATTCTTCAGTTTTATTTGAAGTGGCTGTATGATTATTGAAGCCCATGATGTTTTTACTTTTGGAATGAAAGAGCCGAACAATGACCATAGTGAAGCAGATCAGTGGGTCTACACAACCCACAGTGGTGTCTATAAAAATCCCCATGAACAGATGACCAGGGAAGGCAAGTATATGATGAACAACCATATTATGAATTATCTGAATAGCATTAGTAAAATAATAATTTTGAGCTCTTAAGGACTTCTGGAATGGGCCCAACTGGTCCTTGACTTTTTGACCTTGAATAGGTTTCTATCATCATCAAGTTTTGTGATCTTACTGCTAGTCTTCTTCCCTACAGAATGAATAAATATATTGAGCCACCAAGGTCCATTCACAGATCTCTTGAGGAATTCACTAGATACCTTCTTGCACTGCAATTTCTCCTGCAGTTTCCTGGTCAAAACAGCAATTTCTCCTTGAAAGAACATCTTCTTATGGCTTACTTTCATGACTGCTGTTTTGTGGGTTTTGGGGTTTTTTTCATAAAAACATTTTAAAAGTGGCTCCATGAAAAGACTTTAGAAATTCAGGCAAACAAGCAGATCAAGCAAATCATTAACCTTCTATATGTGATTTTGACTGCTTCAAGGAACACAAATAGGCTCCTGAGATATGAGGCATCCTTACATGCAGTCACATTAACTCTTCTTTGTTCTTTATTCGTGTCCATTACTAAGTATGCGTTTTTAATTTCTTACTATTTCACCTGGGACAGGCATAGGGACCAGTGTTACCATGGATCTTCCCTGAAACTCTTTTCAAAAATTGGCATCAATTTTGTCACTCTCCAGTCCTCAGTTAAGAAGTTTTTAAGGAAAAAAACTACCCATTGCTGCTAGCAGTTCAGCAAATTCATCCTTGAATTCCTTCTCTGTTTATCTTTCCTGTGCTGTGGTTCATTTTACACACTTCTGTCATTTCTCCATTCAGTGGTCTCACTTGCAAACTGATGAGTCTTACATCATTTAGTAATTTCAGACATTCAGAAATCTTTGTTCTGTATCTTTCTGTTCCTTCTCTTTACAGCTCCAGTACAGTCAGAGAGTGGCAATGATACATGGCTAATTTCAAAGTCAGAATTTCTTTATACATATCTAGCTTGAGCCTGTAGGTCTAAGTTATGGAAGCCACTGTGCTGAACTTAGTTCTCAGAGTTGTCATAAGGCATTAGCTGACTAATACACCTACAATGTCTATACATCTTATAGTCTGTGCTTAAAGAACTTAAACCTACTGCACATACTGCATTCAGATACCTTGATCAGGTTAGTGTCTTGCTCAGCAGCCTCTTCATCTACTCCAACAAAGCAGACAGGAACTCCACAGTTTGATTGGGTAGTACACACCAAATGGATGGATTTTGTACAGTGCTCACTTGACAACTTCATTTCCCATGCTATCTGGCATGAAAAGATTTCTTTTTCTTTAGAGGGCTGTCCTTCAGATTCTGTTTGAAAAATTACTCTGTGGCTCTTCTCTTGTTCTTACCTAATTTCCCAAGTGTGCCGCTCTGCAGAGACAGTTTTGGGAGAGGAATGGAACATACTCTGAGACATTGCAACTGCAGAATTACAGCTCCTGTTCCTTTTCCTCTCTGCTTCAGAGCCCCCTGCTAGATTTCATATCACTGAAAAGAACTAAGAGTGTTTAGAGCCGCAGTCCTTTCTGATCTCCCAGAGACACTGCTGATTGATAAAGATGCCCATAGCTCTTCCTGTGGTTGCTTTCTAAATGGCACCAAAAATTTTGATGGTCAGAAGAGCTTTCAAGACCATGAGGCTGCACTAGCAATAGGTTGTGGGATCTCAGGTTATTAGGTATTTTATTATTAAAAATATTTTCTACCGTTGTGGAGTGTAGAAAGTTTTCTGTATGACTTTTTCTTTGTTCACTCTTTCCAGACATTTGGAAGCATATTACTAGGGTACTTGATCAAGTTCTTGAAGTTAGTTTATGTGAACCAATACTTCTTTAGAGACAACCATATTGATGTACTGGTGCAAGACCAAAAGTCTTGTATTTCAAAGTTTCTAGGTAGCATAAAATGCTTGAGAATGTCTCCGACACCCTGCAAAACCAAATGTGCCTCTTTTACTAAGGAACAGGTATTTCTAGCCTTGGAAAGTTTAATGAGAATCTTTAAAATTCTCTGCCAGGCAGACTGAGCTTTGGGTCTTCTCACTCAGTCTATGCATACGATGCATTAAGACATTCAGGAAAACATTTTCTACTGCATTTGTGGTGGGTTTTATATTAAATAACTACAGTTTTGAAATGGGTAATGGACAACGTTGGTTTGTTTGAGAAAATATAAAGGAAACTTTCAATATACATTCAAATTCTTTGGCTTAGTTTGCAAAGCTATCCTAATTTATATATATATATATATAGGACCAAATATTAAGCATTCTTTTTACAACAGAGGAGTTGTTCATATGTTTCATATTAAAAACTCTCTCAGTATGGAACTGAATAGCTTTTATCATGATGCATTATTTCTTCATGAGGTAAGATGTCTATGGATTTATTCAGTTGTTCCTGCATTAGTAGGACAGTACTGTAAATGAGATTCCATTAATATGTGTTAGCCACTACGGTTGCCAATACAAAGGATAACTCACTAAATTACTCTATTTCCCTTTGAAACAGGATCAGTAGGTTCATTAAATGTACAAAAAAAGCCATGGGATAGTATACAAATAGCATTTTTCCCCTGTATAGAGTAGTTGTGTAGATTTCCCTTATCCAGGGCACCCACAGAGGTCTCAAAATGGTTTCAATAATGTATATCTGTTTCTTTTGCAATAATTAAATACTTAACAATTGCAATCATGTATTAAATTTGTTCCTTTGGATCTTGCATTTGAAAATTATTCTTTCTGCAGTCAGACTCTTTCTGTTCTGAATGCTGATAGCATCTCCATTACTCACTTGGTTCCTAAATTACTGTGGTTGTTACTTACAATTTAGACACTGTTGTTGTAGTATTGCAGTGGCTGTCTCTAGAAATCTCATTGGAAGCTCTGTATCCTCAACAAATCCATGTGCCAGTATTTTAACTTCATAACATGTTTAGCTCTTCCATACAGTTTCTGCATTTAACATACTGCATAGGTAGTGATCTTGCAGCCTTGGAGTGATTTGATGTGCAAACTTCCATCTGTTCCTCATGCTAAAGAAAATACTTTTTAAATACATCATTCTCTTTCCTCTGTACTGTTACTTGCAAAAGATCACAAGATGACATAAACCATGGCAGTTCCTTTAAACATCTACTGTTTACCTCTTCCCACTCCCACTTTGGATCATGGCAGTGCCCAGACTCAGGAGAAGTGGGAGGAAAAACACTTCTTTTAGTTCAAATGCAGTGCTTTATTCAGTTTACAATACAGTATGGTAAAGAAAGAAAGAGGAAACATTTGCACTGTG
Organism: Corvus cornix cornix; assembly: GCF_000738735.6. Lineage (NCBI taxonomy): Eukaryota > Metazoa > Chordata > Aves > Passeriformes > Corvidae > Corvus > Corvus cornix. The sequence goes on along the minus strand of NC_047057.1, from coordinate 46,083,857 downwards.
AAGAATATCATGACATTTATTTTTTTGGTTGTATAATGATTCTCTTGTAATCCATCTGATGTCCTTTTGCACTACAGATTATTTAAATAGAAGACATAACTACTTTGAAGTAATTTCCCTGATTCTATTATTTCCTTATATTATGGCAATAAAAAAAATATTGTTTTCTGATTTAAAAGTGATATTAAAACAACCGTGTTTGATTTGTAAATGTAGTCATTGAAATTTGCAGATAGCAATTGCTTTTCACTCTTTTCTGAGGCAAACATTAGCGTTAGAATTTTTAAAATCAGAGCTTTCCCCCCGCTCTTTTTCTCCTTTATTTCTTTCCTTCTCTTCCCCACGCTCTCTTCAAAACAAATTATAATCAGGTAGTGATTGGCAGACATTTTTAGCACTAATAATCAAAGCTGAGCAATTTTAGCACCTATTGTGTTTCATCTGCAGGATCATTTTCTTGTCCTGTAACACACTGGGTAGCACAAATGATTGATTTAATAAAAAATTATCTTGCATTATAAAGCAACCTGCTTTACCTATTGCCAGAGAGAGTACTGTCTCTGAAGTATCCTAACAAAATCTTTCTCCATTCAGGGAACAAATAAATTGCCTTATCATTTGATTTTCTGTCTAAAATCTCAGTGTTCTATCAGAAGATTCATATTTCAAGTTTCAGAATGTGATCTCCTTTCCAGGGAGTACAATAGACTTCTTATTTCCTTTCAAACCTCTGGAAAATAACCTCTTCTTCCAGCCCACAAGTTCTCTACAAAAACAGATGAAATACAGTCACTAAATATTTTGTTGTCCTAGGCAACAACTTGTTCTGCCTTCAGTAGCTTAGAAGAGGCCTGAATAAAGAATTATATTTTACCAGGTTAACCTTTTAAGTGTTGATGAGCCAGCAAGGAAATTTGATTTCTATTTTAAAATAATGTCCTTTTTCAGATCAAGCTGATATTAATTTAGAAATTTTATACACATCCTATTTTGAATTTGAACTCTGAAATGTGCAGGGTTAGGATGGCATCCTTCATTACAACAAGAATTTGATTGTAGTAAAAGATAGCTGCTCTAAATAATTTCATTATGGGTATATTATTTTTATTTTGTAGACAATATTTGTGATAATTGGGCTGGAATAAATTGTTTGTTTCAAATATTTGCATTTTCTGCCCACAAAACCTTCCTCTCATAGTTTTAGCTTAAGGCACTTTAAAACAGATTGTGTTGATTGAAGGTCAATATAAAATACTTGGAGGTGATGATAGATAAAAGCAAACAAGAACATAATTGTGTTAATGTTGTAAACTAATACTTCGGCCTTTACTTTGAAGTAATTTTGCAATGATAAAAATCATAAAGACATATCCCTTTTTGCAAAGAGATAAAGCTGCAGAATTTATTACATAATGTTTTCAAGGACTGCAGTTCTATTTTGGTGCTTTTTAAAAGAATACTGTGTTCAGTAGTGTGCAAAGGAGAAATAATTCTTCTTTACAATCATCTCGGATCTTTTTTTTTTTCTGCTTCTACATTGCTTTATAGGATATTGTGACAAGTTGATATTTCCAGTTAAAATTTCCAAGTGTATCAGAGCTTGGGTAGCATGATTTGTCTTCTGTTTGCAACTGATTTCAATAGTTAGAGGTAAAGGGGACTGTATGGCAGTCATTTTAACTACAGAGATGTTGAAGATCAGAAATGTTTTAGAAATATTTTCCTTCTATAGCAGATTTTGTTGACGTTCTCAGGTGCGAGAGCCAATGCAGTGCTGTGCCATATAGACCTATCCGTGTGATTAATGTGCCAGAATTAGGACAGCAGCCTTACTCTGGGTCTTTTGCTTGATTCTCCTGTCTCACATTGTCCAGAGCTACTTTGGATATCTCTGCAATCCTCTGCTTTTGTATCATACAGATACAGTCCTGGATTTCAAAAAAGGCTGAAAAGTACTATACCAAGATTATTAATAGAAGTAAGGTCAAAATTTTTTGATACAATAAAGCTGAGGGGAAAGGAAGTATTTACTCAACTGTAAAAGGTTCTGTTGCAGCCTACAGCCAACAGGGCTTGAGTCCTTAAAGTCATCTTCAAGGATTTTTGTCCTTCACTGTTTTTAAATTTCAAAGGAATAAGGCTTCAGTCACTTTCCATAAAGGGCAATGCACAATTCTAATAGCTGTTGGTGCGGAGAAACCTGTCATATTCAGTCTGTATCATTTCAAAATTACATACCATTATCTCCAGTTGTAAATTTTCTATAGATGTAAATAACACACTGGCAGCCCAAATGTTTACATCCTTGAAATAGTTATTGGCAGGTATTTGTGATCCCTTTCACAATGATCAAGACATTGCAAGGTTATGTACATTTAACTCCTGATTTATATTCCTACCTCAGTTTGTACTTTCCTACTCGTTGCTTATTTTAAAGAATGTTCTTCATACCACATAGAGATCTTGAAAATGCAGTATTAATCCAAAAGCAGCATGCCTATGGATTTGAATGCTCTGCTATAATTTGAAAAATAATTTGAGAAAATGCAGTTAAACTTGTTTCTTTGTGCAATGATATGCAAAATGTTATTCAGATAATTAATTACAACATAGCTGTTGCAAGTCTGTGAGTCTGTTAATAGAAAATTAGTGATCGTTCTAGTTTTATGGCGTTTAAACCAGAAAATCAGTTTCAAATCTATTAGAATGCTTTATCTGTGTTTTTTTAATCAATGAACTAAGTACCTGATTCAGATGCACTAATGACAGAAGGTACTGGAAAAAATATAGTTAGACCTTCACTGTTCTTTTCTTCATGTGTTGAAAGCTGGATCAGAATCTATCTGAGCTAATCAGGTTGTATGAACACACTCATCAGTAAAGGACATATATCAGTTTTCTAAATAGCATTTTTAATCACTCTTGAGGCATCAGCCAAGCACCTGGCCATCCTGATTTTGTCAGGGTCTGGACTTCATGCTACCCTTTAAAGTAATAGATTCAATAATAATTCTATTGAGTAGTTGCAGATGAGCTTCTAATGACTGTCTTTCAGTCTCTATCATCAAAAGGATTTTTTCATCATCTCCTATTCTACATGCATGATCTACTTGGAAACAGAAAAAACAGTCATAATGTCGTACTTTAAAATACATTCCCCTCCAGTAAGCAACAAAGAAATGCATATGCACTCATGTGCACACATAAAGCACAAGAAGAAGAATTATGCAGAGCTAAGTATTTAAAACATTTGTGTTCCCACACGCAATATGGTTCTACTGTGTTTTCAGTGAACATAACCAAATGCAAGGTAGTTTGTGCTTCCTGCTTTATAAGTTAAATTTATGTAAGATTTATATAAGCAATAGATAATCATCAAAGCCATAGCCGAGGAGGATGGATGGCAAAACACCAGGCTAGCTCATAAATTTACATTATTAAAGAGAAGTGATAGATCTATGCTGCTTCTTTAGTTGAAGCTGAGCACCAATTTGCAAGTAGAAATAATTCTTCTTACCTGCTTTTAATAGCAAAGTATACAGCAGCACTAGTATATGACATCCACCAAAAGAAAGTTCATTATTTTAGGTTATCTGCTCTGATCTGTGAACTTTTTTTTTGTTAATTTGTGGCTCCCTGGGAATCAGAAGCATAAGATGTGACAATGTGAGAGAAAAAAGTTGACAGAAGTTTAATATGCCTGTAAGCATATGGAGTGGTTGGCTTTGGAAATTCGCTAGAACTGAAGCGTGGGAAAGAGGAAGCCGAGAACTGAGGAGAGTCAGTAGTAAATGCGGGAGGTATATGCAAGGATGTCAAGAGTCAGAAACAAGTGCCATTAGATGCTAATGGGCTTAGCAAGAATGACTAGAAATGCATTTTGAAGAAAAAGCACAGAGTACCTAAGTATCATATAAAATGGAAAAAAGATGAAAGTCCTTATTTTATGTCTGTTTAAAATGGAAGCAAATGACTACACAGGTACATAGAGAGTTTCAAATACTCAAAATTGCTTTCACAATTGGGTTTTCTCTGTTCTCCTTTAGTCAAATCAGCTTGCTGACCCTTTGCATCAGGGAATCACCCTCAAGATTTGATAGCAAGCTCCTAGAACACTCTAAAATATGATCAAAAATTATAGTTTCTCTCAGTATTTTTATGGTGTTATTAATAGACAATACTGTGGTATCAAAATGATGATTTACAGAAAATATGAAAGATGACCACATGTCATATATTATAGGAGAAATAAAACACTGGATAGTGTTTCAGGTAAGGAGATTTGTGTCAAGAATGCCTTGATGTGAGAAAGAGTTTAAGAGTTTACAAAAGATTCTTTAGAGATGTTTCATTTAAGATGAGGTTCTCAGCAAAATACTTTCCTGTGGATTTTAGTATAGTGTACTTCAGCTTTCCACCATGAGATTTCTGATGGTCGCTGGAATTCAGATAAGGAAGAGAAGCAATCTGGCTGCTATCTTCTCTGCATTTCCCCAGGGATTTAACACAGATTATTCCAATGTGTCAAGGATAAAACCCCCTCACTGTTTTGCAGCAGGTGCTGTTAAGCAAAATGGCTGAGATTTTGTGTTTATTGCTGACAATTTGTTATATTTCCATAAGCATCAGCATTGTAGCATCCCATTTGTTTGTGTTAACCTAAGAGTTTTTTCCGTGTAAGTATGGAATTAGCTACTGCATTTTTCTACAAGGAATTAAGGAAGATACTGCTGATAATGAAACACAGGCCATTTGATAGGAAAATGAAGAATTTTATTCAGTCCTGAAACACACTTCTTTGTTTGACTGTGCTTGTAGCAATTACCAAAAAACTAAATAGACTCAGAGGTTCTGAAATATAAATCTTCTGATGGGAAGATGTCAAGGTAAGTTTAAATTAATAGGAGGGTTAGAAACGTGTTTACTGATAACTGCAGAAATCTGTGATCAGAATCACAACACACATAATTCTGAATATGTGAGATCTTGTACTTGGGTTTAGTCTTCGTCATGTCCTCCTGATGTCTTGCAAGTAAAAAAAATTATTACAAAACAGACAAACAAACAAAAAAAAAGGAAAAAATCCCAAAATATTTCCCAAGTATCTGTCAAAAGAACTATCTCTGTCTAATAAATCTTTTACTGAATTGTAAGAGAGATGAGTGTTAGTGACAATACCCACAGTCAGTTTTTACATGCAACTAGTAAAATAATAATAAGTAGTAGTATGTTTTATTTATTTCAGAAGCTAGCTGACACTTGGCTCTGAAAAATGCTATGGGAAATCAATTATTTTCGTTGTTCATTTTGTTTTCTGCTTCATCTTTTTTATCTCAAGGGCAGTCTCCCATTAAAACATTTTAGAACTTTGTTTGCTCTCACTGTGAGTTTCCCACCTGAGTCCCTAGTCCTGTTTCCTAATCCTGACATGTCAAAAGTAAGTAGTCTTGGTACAGAAAGAACAAACACTGGTCAGTGTAAGGTACATTTTGTACATTTTGGAACATACCTGGAGGTCTTACACCTTCAGTGCTTTCACCAAAGCTGTCTTGCCAGCAGCTGAAAACTTGGAATTCTTCTGTACCTCCTCATAAAACTTACTGATATTTTAGTAATCCAGTATTACTTTTACTTCTTTTACTTTTTACATCTCGAGTTCTTTTTACTCAGAATTTGACTTGAGACACAGGAGATTGAGTATTCTTGTTCGGACTTAGTTGTTTATTATATCTTACCAGTAACACAGCTGCAAAGACTGTCTCTTTGTTGGAAGCGTGGAAAATGGCCATGAGTTTCACTTTTCCAAGCTTTTTAAAGTCTAAATTAACCAATAATGAGATATGTTTTTACTTACAACCCAATTACTAACTTTTCATGTTCTGCAGTGCGGAACTTTTGACCCAGTGACAGAACATTCAGTTTTGTGAAGAAGAAGGAGAAGGAAGAGGACATCAATCCACACCCAAAATCCTCCAGTTGTAACCTATTCTTACCTATATGTTCTAAACCCAATTTTCTACATTTCTACATATTTCACCCAGTGGCATAACTTTAATTACACAGCAACAACCTCAGTGTTAGCACACAATTCAGGAAACTTTTCCCAGGGTTTTGGATCAAATACAGTGTGTTTCTGAGGATCACTGCCTCTCAGCACTGAAAGGCTGAAACTCTCAGAACCTGGGGTTCCAACAACCCAGCATGCTTGTTCAGTGCATTGCTTGCCATGAGGCTCTTGGGAATGTTTTAAATGGGTGCACTCAAGTGTCTCTGGTGGTAGGATACCATGAGGTGTTCAGTTGTTGTGTAAAGCTGTATACAAAACAATATTTAAAAAAAAGCGTTTCACAATCATTTAACAGGGTTATATAATTTAATGTATAGTTATCCTGATCTGCTTCTTGTGTTATGCTTCATTTGCTTATGGTCTCCCTCCCCTGGCTCTTATTTTTTAAGACTTCCCTTCTGCCAGTCTTCATATGGTATTACAGCACGAGCAGTAAAAAACAAGGCTAACAATATTCTCAGAGAGCTTTAACTTAATCAGTTTCTGTCCTTATGGATAAGCAGAAGAACCCTGTTACATTATTGGTATTTTATAGTGCATCTTCTAACCAGCCATTCCCAAAATGCTTCGAATTCAAAAGAGTTTACAGTACAACTTTACCAAATTATTCCAAATAAAGGGCACAGCTGGGCAAAATTCATAACTGCATCTTTCATCTGCCCATTATATTAATTACTTATTTTACATATTCCACTCATTAAGTAGGTGGAAGTAGAGCAAGACATTGCAATATTGGAAAACCCTTTGTTTTTCCTATGCATGTGTTAATTTTTAAGTTTCTTGTGATGATTGGTCCTACAGTATGCAATCATGGATATACTGGTAACTTTCCAGATTATTTTATTTTTACTAAAATAAATTGGCTTAAGAAACAGACACGCTTTTTCATAACTATATCACAATTATGAAAATAAAATTTTGAAATTCATTAAAAATATTTTAAAAGTTAAATTGCATTTGAAATTCGATATCATTTTTAAATATCTAAATATTAAAAAAAATCTTGAAAATTTATTTCATGTACCTAGGTGATCACTTGAAATTGCAGACAATTGGAATGAAATCATTAGTATTTTCTTTGACCTGTAATGAACATGCTAAATTGTATTCTACTTTAGCAAAAGAAGTATCTATGAAAGGATAAAATTTCAGTTTCTGACTGTATCAGTGAAATTCATATGTACAATTCAGTCATAGGAGATACATGTCTAGCTTCTCACTATAATCATTGAAGATATGCAGCCGTTTCTCTGATGTGATTCATCTAGTCCTAAAGCAGCAAATGCTTAAATTATATCAAATGAGTCATACCTTAAAGGTGCCTATTTTTCCCTGTTAATTAAAGAGACCTTTGCGTGAGTACTGAGATCTCTATTGTGGACATTTGATATGCCATAAGATGAATATAGCTCTGAATGTCTACTTGGCTTTGTACTTGAGAAAATACAGTAGAAATTATTGACTTAAAATTGTGATATTCAGGAAAAATAATAATTAAAAGAAAGACCCAGTATCAAAACTCCTGACATGAAACCTGTTTCCCCTGGAAACCTGTTTCTTAATTGAGGAAACGTACTGGAAAGTCTCAGTATGTTCTGAGAAAGTAATTGTAGCACACCATCGTATACCAACACGTTTTATCATTAACAGCCACTGGATGTACCAGACTGCTAAATGCTGCCTACTCCTTAGGAACATCATGTATCATATGTCTGGCTTTTTTCAGTCCTGCAACTATGTCTCTCATACTTCTAGGGCATTTGTATCACAAAAGAGAACAACTTCTACCATGTCTTTTTAAATCCATGCTCTTAGTTATGAATAGAAAGAATATGTAAAGTAAATAAGCTCATTTTTCTACCATGTCAGTTTTCTGAAAAAGTCCATAATAATCCCATATAAAACAGATTTTCCAATTTCCTTTTTAAATTCCTAAGATTTTTCCAGGACTTGTGCTTTTTATTCAGGCAAGATAAATCCCATTCAAATAGCACAGACCTGATTTTATAAGGGCTGTGCTCTTTACAGCTGTGCCTAAAGATTTGAACCAATTTGCACTTCCTAAGGATAAATTTTATATATGATGATAATTTGTAAACTTCATGGCAAGATAGTAAATACTAATTCTATGTTCAGCAGTCAAACCGAGCACTTGAGAAACTACAACTCTGCATGTCTTGCTGGTTCAACTAATAAATCTGCTTTACATTTGAGGCCTAGAAAACTTTATAAACATTTTTCTTGTGTTCTGTTAGTAAATAAGTATTTATATGGCAAAGAATCAATGAAATCTGATTATGCTTTCCTATGTGCTGAAAACAGAGGAGTCATACATGCAGAATCACCAACTCCTGCCCATATTCCTGAGATTAATTTAAAATACAAAATAGTTTGAATATGGTCTTACAGTTTTAGAAAAGCATGTTATCTAAACATATTTTTAAGTGTCCTTGATATTTCTGTGCATGATCTTAGTACAGTTTTGCACATATACAAGAAAGATACTAGTATGTGCTTCAGGGAGTTGAGAGAAGAAAGAAGAATTTCACCAGAGAGTTTAAAAGATATCAGTAACAGAATTTAATACTGTTTCCAATACTGCTATGGACTACAGAAGGAATGTGACAGAACTTTATAGGTTTGAAGTTTAAAGCCAGATAATTGTCAGAGTAATGTATTCAATTGCTTAAAAAATAAGATTACACAAAAAATACACATTAAATTTAGTTAGAGGAAAAAAAACGTTCATGACATATAAAAAATTAGAAAATACTGTCTCTCTAAATGAGCAGTGTAAACATCATTTTTTCATAAATTTAAAGTAGGTGAAAACCAGCATAATAGTCATGCATGACAGGAAGAAACCCAGCAGGAATCTCCCCAGCCCTAACTTGCGTGATTCAGTGACAATAATCCATATCAGCTTCCCCACCAAGAGGCATATATTGCGATATTACTTACAAGATGGCATTTTGGAGTCACTGTAATAAAGGAAAATTCCACTAGGTGGGTCTGGTGCTCTTCTAACAGGGATTGAGAATGTTTGTGCACAGCAACTCCGTGCTCTTTTTTTTTTTTTTTTTTGAATTGATAGTTTTCTTAACACTCTGAGTATGTCACAATCCAAACATTTAGTTATATTTTGGATGTTAGCACTAATACTATATTTCTTTAAGGATAAAGTACCTGTGGTCAAATAAGACCAAGATATGAGACTTTAATAATGTGTAATTCCATTGCTAAGTATTTAGTATTTATCTTACTACTAGTATTTATCTAAACTGCTAGAGCTGTGTTTTATTGCAGCCCTCAAAAATGCCATGAATTTTTAAACTTGCACTGTAATCACAGTGAACTTTTAATTACATTTTTTGTGTGAAGTATCATCAATCTAAGTAGAATTTTAATTAGTAAATTTATTACATTTAAAAATTTTTTATCATCTAAGGTAGAATGTGACAACATGAATGGAACATGAGCAACCAGGGAAACTTTCTTTTTGTATGAGCCATTGCTTAAGAGGATGTTGATTTAAACACAGAGCTCTGCTATGGCCTGGTGCAGTCACTCGTATTTTTATTAAAATCAGTTTATATTTATCACCCTTATCTCTCAGATGGCCTGAGATATGCAACTTCAGGCATGCAGCTTGTATATTCTCAACTTGTATTCTTCTTTAAAGGCTGCAATTGCTATTTGAGACCTGAAGGCCTTATTGCCCAAACACCTGTATCTCCCAGATGTGTCAATCTGGTCTAGTAAAAGGTGTTTTTCATTACTACAAATCCTGCCCTTTTGAGAAGATTTAGAGTGGGTTGCTGGTGCTACAAAAAGCGTAAGATTTTCTATAAAAAAGAAAGAGTCTGAAAAGGTTTTCTGTCTTTTTTTTTTGCCATTTCTGGTGTTACACAGTTGGCTATTTTTGCAAACATGCTTCATGTTATTAATGCTAGGTAACTACTCCAAATGGTTCTGCAAACAAACTACAGGACTCAATTTTTTTCAGCTGTGTTTGCATTTTCCTAATATGCTAATGAATGAGTTTTGGAATATTACAGAGAATAATATAGAAAATAAAGCATAACAGATATGATAAATTTCCAGTTTGCACACCAGAAAACCAATTCGGATAATGTTTTTTAAACTCATTCACTATATGTGGTCTTGTTTCTGGTGGACATGCAGGCTCATATGCAGCAAATACAAGCCTATTGACAGTAGCCCTGCTGAGACACTAGAAATTATTGTCAGATCACAGAGGTCCACAACGCAGCACAGACTCCCATCAGGCCAGAAATGCGAGCTTATATCATGTACTACTGATAATTACAATTTATCTGGTATCTATTTTCTTTTTCTTTAGCTCACTGTTAAGAAAGCTTGCAAAATCAGGCTGTGTATTTTCTATTAAATATAAAGGTGCAGAGCATCTACTCATCAGCTATTTTCATCTAACGCCATGCCAAACAACCTATGTGGGGAACTGGATTGGTGCACCACTTTACCAGAATAATCTTACTTCTTTTCATGGTAGGTGTAGAATGGAGATCTACTTCAGTCATTGAACAAGACTAGAAGTAGAGGTATTTCTCTGTATATAAGGGTCTCAAAAGATTGCAACATCCAAAAAACATTCATCAAAAAGAGTAAACCAGTCTGAAAAGTGCTGTGGCATGTTTTAAAAAACAGTTTTTTGGCTGACAGACATAGAAAGCTATATCTTTCTATAATCAAAAAAAAAGTGGTACACTTTTTCTAAAGCTCATACTCATTCTTTCATCTTGCCATAGCCAACCCTCCATATCAGAAGTATTGCAAAGGTGTGATGTAAATGCCTTCTAAGCTCTAGGAAGCTTGCCTAAAAATTCCAGGTAAATAGAAGATCAAATGTGAAATGGATTGTGATTCATGTGTTGAAATACCTATGTGACCTCTGTTACTCTAGAAAAACATAAGACCAACTAGAACTAGATATTGCAATACAGAAATGTATCTATGGAAAGAAATTAATTCTCTTTGTACTCAAATGCAATTAAGCACTCAGTAGCCAGTACTGGGTGCGGAAATGTGGGTATTTGCAAAATTTACTTCTGCCAGAGTTTCTTAGTGAAGTTGGAGCAGACATGCCTTTGAACTACAAAAAACCTACTCAGTCTTTATGATTAAAACCCAGAATCTTACGAGTTAACAACCACTAGAAGTTTGCTTTTCAATTCTTTTGACTACCGTTGCTTGACATAAGCAGGAACTATCATTGTAACCAATATGAAGGCATTTGTGAGTGCGAGGAATTAGCAAGGAGCATTATTTTTAACTTTTGTTTCTAAGCAGTACAATTGCAACAATACTAGTGCTGCTACAACACTCCCACGCTTCAGTTCTGCCCACAAGCCCTACCTTAAACAAAGGAAGAGTACATACTTCGAGAATTCTATTATTCGTGATCTACAAAAATTACATAGTTATATGAAAACAAAATAATCTTCTGCCAACATTTGGACATTTCAAACTTGTCTTACTGCTCAAAATAAAAAACACAGGGGTCAGTCATTTTGTCATAAAAAGCTTTTTCATATGGTTCATAACTTGCATTGCCAGAATTGACCTTGAACTCAGAAGCCTGAAAGTATACTTCTTTTATCTTGGTATTTCAAAAGAATATTTCTGTTATGTCCTAAATACTGTTTGTCATTGTGAGCCTTATTTCTAGAGTAACCTTTTATGGTATGTTTTTTCTCAAGAGAACACATAAAATGTCACAGACTAGCCTGGCAGATTACAGATTGTCCTGGTGGTTCTTGACACACCAAGACAATTTTGGAAACTAGTAGAGAAAGAAAACTTTGAAGAATGGTTTTGATTAGAAGTCTGATTTCACACACGTTTTGCAAAGCTGTTATTGCATTCATTTCCGTGTGTACCACCCAGGATACTACCTGTTTAATTCTGTGTAAGTGTCTATAATTCCTGGTGGATTTGTACTTGCTGCAATAATAAGCAAACAGACATAACCTCTCTGGCTTATTACCAAATTAGTTGTGACTTTAGAGCAATGAATTCCATAGCTATGTCTATATTAGTAAATTAAACAGTGCTTAGAAAATGTGTCTAGGCACTAAAGCACACATTCAGAAGGACCCAGGTATCCTTTTGGCATATACCCACTACCACTGAAGAGGTGCTTGAAAAAGATGAAGATTCTTTTCTGCTTTTTCCTTTATTTTTCTGCTCATCGCATTGTATCCTAGTATTCTGGAAAAGGCAGGAGAATTTGTGCCCTCGGCGTGATTTTTAGCCTGGTATCATAAAGTATATACATGCATTAAACCAGCTTAAAAATATCCTGTTATCTGCAATGACAAATGTCTATCTTTAACTCCCTGTCCCTTTTGTCTTAGTTATACCAAAACCCATCTTCATTACTGTCTTGCTGTAAGAACCCTTTGTATGAAATTCTAATGACTTGCATCTCAATGGGGAGTTTTAATTAGGGACAAAAGTTTTCCATTTCTGTCTTTCTCACAATACTGTCATACAAGCAGCAGATGAAAGGTTTAAATTTTAATGTGTACTCCAGCATACTACTCTCATTTGTGTTGTAAGTACTATTTGGCAGCCTGCCCTTATTACTGTGTTTTGCTTTATTACTATACATAATTTTGAAAAATTTCTTTAAGAGTTGATACAAAGTATGAATGAGAATAATCTAGGCATTTGCTGTTATATATCATCCATTATTATCTTGTTTCCAACAATTTTGCTCTACTTTTCAGTGCTCTCACATTCTATAATACCCAGGTTTTTGGATTGCTTTCTAGTTTTGACATCAGCTGTAAATTAAAGCCTGCTACTTTTTCCATTGTTCATTCTGTAGACATTACTACTTTAACTGCAAACTCCTCGGAAGAGGGATCACCGTGTTATCTACACAGTCTTCCAGCTGTCCTGCATCAACAGGGTGGCTCTGTTTGCCTGCACTGCTGCGTGAAGGTGGGATTTCAGAGGTCTCATGCATCCTGGTTTACCCCATGGAAGCTGGTTTATCCTTTACAAATGAATTGTTCCATCTCAGATTTTACCTGAGGGAATAGCTGTTGAAACTCACAGTACCACAGGCGTGATGTTGTCAGTAGCTGTGCTACCTGGGTACATCAGCACATGCTGAGGCCACACATCTGGGCAGCTGTTCCCTTGGTGCTTATGTATGTCCCAGCCTGTGGCTTGCTTCCACTGGGAATCTTTGTCTCCTGGTGGATCAGGGATGGTACAGGGGGAGCCTGGCACTGCACTGACTGTGCCACAGTGCTTCAGCAGTCAGCTGTGCCTGGCAGGTGGGGCGGTGCAGGGGCAAAGCACCCTTCTGCTCGCAGCCTCTTCCCTCTTGCTGGCAGTGCCTGAGCCAGAAATGACTCAACTTCTCTGTAAGATACTGACGGAAGTCTCGAGCGCTGCTATTTAAAACTATAGTATTTCCAAGCTGAACTAAGCGGATGTGTAACACATGTCACAGAGCTCCATCGTCTGTTTGAGAGAGTCACTTTGCAGAACACTTAAAGCAATGTTTTACCATTGGTGCTGGAAAGGAATGGATTTTGAGAATAGACAGAGGAACAACAAGATGTAGGAAGGATCCAGAAGTGACAGGGTCCCACAAGACTGGGCTCCCCAGGGCAGCAGGGCAGGGCCTGGCAGGCCAGCCCTGTCCCACCACCCCAGCCAGGAACAGGGCATCTGGGGGGGACTGGGGCAGCCCCAGAGATCGGGTATCTCCCTGGGGAAGGGAGCAGGCTGCACTGGGATATCGGCCCACGGTGGCTGTCAGGATCAGGCCTAGTGTGAGGGTTGGGGTCAGACATGGCCCCAGGGTTGTTGTGCAGGGCTTTGGCTTTCCCATGGCAGTGTCTGGAGGCCTCCATGATGCCGTGGACACCAGAGTGGACATGCTCTGGGCCTCACCAGAAGCATAGGGGTAGCTGAATGCAACATGACAGTGGCATGAGCCTAATGACTCCTTTTCTTCCTTCAGTTGTTAAAATAGTCCAGAATCGCTCTTTATGTAGTTTCCAATATATCAGTATTTTCTTATTGGAATTTGAGATTGTTTAGATCGTTCGGCGTGTTCAGAGATTTGGATGTAGTAGTCTACTTGCTTATATCATAGAATCACAGAATGTTAAGGGGTTGGAATGAACCTTAAAGATCATCTAGTTCCAGCCCCTGCTGCCATGGGCAGGGACACTTCCCACTAGACCAAGCTGCTCAAGGGCTTATCTAACCTTCCTTGAACATGGCCAGGGTTGGGACATCCACAACCTCCCTGGGTAACCTGCTCCAGGGTCTCACCACTCTCACAGTAAAGAATTTCTTCCTAGTATCTAACCTAAATTCCCTCTCTTTCACTTTGTACCCGTTACTCCGTATTCCTGATTAAGAGTCATGCTCCGGCTTCCCTGTAGGCCCATTCAGGTACTGGAAGGTTGCTATAACATCTCCATGCAACCTTCTGTTTTTCTTTATCCTTTTTGTCAAAATCTGAGTATAAAAGAGACCCTTTTGCTGAGGATCACTACTGCATAACTGTAGCAGCTTACCTTTGAAGAAACTCTTTAGGATATAGGATACGGGAACATTTTAAGTGTTTCTACTCAAGAATCACTTCTAGGATATCTCACTCTGGCTTGTCATTCGTGTATGACAATCTAGCTCTTTTAACTGAGTTGAATATGAAGCTTGGTGATTTTGTTATTGTTTGGCTTGGTTTATCTCTATTTCTCTAAATTAATTTCAAACTTTCATAGGTTTCTGAAAATTGAGTTGATCAGACTGTGCAGGCTGGCAGAAAGCTGAGGCTTTCCACAAAATATCACACTCATGCCATTTAGTTCTTTTTCAGTTGCAAATACAAGAAAATAAGTTATGTTGGATGAAATGTTGTACTTATTATTAACAAAGAAATACATTTGTTAGTTATTGTAATATTTAAATTCACAAAAGTATAGATAGGTTATTTGGTAATTTTATTCTTTGATATAAGCATATTAGTTAATTATCCTTGCTACTTTGTAGGCATTCTCCAAGGTCAGTGGAAGGAAATAGATCCCTCCCATGACTAATTATCACATCCTAACTGTTGGTTTATTCTGAAATTGTGCTTTTGACCTCTACTGTTCAACGGTGACTGTATGGTGGGGAATAAAATTGTGCTAATATCCAGATTCCATGTCACTGAGCTCTGTTCTGTTGGAAAATCTTCTTTACGTCTGGATAGTGATCTCTTCTGCAGTGGTTGGGGATGAGAGCAATGTTCGCATCATAGCAGTAACTGCATGTTGAGTAATATGCCAGAAAACTTCTGACTTTTATGAGTCACCAAATCTGAGTGGTGTGGTGATCATCTGGGCTGATTTGGAGGGTGGAGCAGGAAGAATTTTAGAATGTTTCTGATCATTCTTGAAGTGATCCAGTAGCTTCTTGTTCCTACTACATCAAATACCTCATATAAATTGAGCAAAGACATGTTCTCACCCATTAACAGAAGCAGGCAACAGCCAGAGGAGTCAGAGTCTATGCTTTTTGAGGTGAAGTTTGGATTTCAGGGGTGATTGAGAAGGCAGGAAGTTTCACCTAAAAAGATTTGAAAGCAACTTATCTTATCTCTGAAGGAAATACTTTTGCTCAGGAAAAGGTCATATATCCCATAGTTGTGGAGAATTCCTAAATGTTAAAACTGATACAGACTCCAAGAAATGTAGTACTGTTTGATATTTCTGCAGCTTTCATGCTGCTCGCTGGTTTGTGGAAATCCTCTGATTGATACTTTTTGTTATGTAGTATTTACAACTTCAAAACTTGAATTTTCTTCTTTTCTGTTTCCAACTGCAGTAAGAACACTGACAAACTAGCAGAGCATATGAGTTTTTTAAGGATTTAAGAAAAGCAGTAAAGTCCTGTGTATGACGAAACAGTGTGTAGGTTTTAGAAAGCTATCAAGGCCATTCTCTGCTGATGGACTTAGGATAAGGTAGGTTCTGTTAAAGTTAGAAACTATTTAAAGAAGGATTTTTTGAGGGTCGTGATAGAGAGGCTGAGTTAGATTGCAAGCTGAACATGGTTAGGGACTGTTGGTGAGTTCTGAAATTAAGTGGCACGAGCTGACTGGTATCTATTCAGCAAAAATCTCATTCTTACCTCCAAAAGAACAGGTCTGAACTAGTGAGAATGGTCCCTGGAGGAGTCTGTCCTGAGAACTGTGCCACAGAGAGTGCTAATTTGCCATCCCAGGGTGAAGGCTATCAGTTAATTAACATGTATGATCAGCAGCATGGTGCCTGGGTTCACTCCCTGGCTCCATTCCACTGAGCAGTTTAGCCATAAACAGAACTATCCTTGCTGGAATGAGCAGCTTTTCTCTGCAGGCTTCAGGCTTGCTAATGGGCATTGGTCATTGATTCAAAGGCAAGTTGTGATTTAGTCTTGTTCAGTCAGTTGCTGCTTTGCTTCTCTTGCCTTGCTTTATAAATCGATGCAAGCCCTTCTGTTGGAGCACTGGCAGAACCTGGTGCCTGAGATGGAAGGAAAAGACCAGCTTATACCTCATTCTCTTTCATGCAGTCTTACTGCAATTTTATTATGAGATAAAGGCAACTTCTGAGCAACCTAGCCAAGGAATCTGGTTTTGCGCGTACCATAAAAAATGCCCTGGCAACAGTCACAAGTCCCATTCTACAGGAATTTAAAAAAATAATTTGAATATATATATATACAGCACCTAATCAAATCCAGATCACTGATCTTTTACTCTTGGGTGCAATGGTTGAATTAGATTTGCAGCAGCCTGCGTTTGTTTTTATGAGAACTATAATGCTTTTTTTCCCTACTGCACAAAAAGGACTGTTTTCCCAGAAGAGCTTAGAGAAAAACACCAGGAAAATACGAAGCTGTAGTCCCAGATTTCAGCTTTTGTTTGGACTCTGACCCAGTTCCCTCTCCTGCGCTATAGTAGTAGTTCCAGGAGGATATGACTCTTCTTGCATCTGGATGGTTTTCAGCAAAGGTTGTTCCTGAGCCAGGAGGAGGCAAATGCTTACCTCTTGAGAATTAATGAATTAAATCTGATTGCTTAGGTGGGTTCTGCAACCTATATTATCAGTATTTCTAAGTGGTGTTGGTTCCTTTTGACCAATAGACCTATTTACATGTCAGTAATTACTATATAAGCTGTTTCTTCTGAAACCCACAACCAAGCAGGAGATGCACTGGCTCTTACATCTTGGAAGATCTTCTCATCTTGATTATTCCAAGCATTCCAGGCATCATTCAGATGTTGGTCACAGCAACAAGGAGTGATGGGACCAAACACTAAGCCATGCCCTTCTAAGTTTGCAAAGCAAAAGAATCTCTGTGGTAGGCTGATACATCTGCTTCTTCCTAAATGATTTGGAATAGATTGTGAAGTTTTTTGCATTTGCAGAGCCTACCATGTTATTGAACAGCACCAAAGAACAATCTCCTGTATCATGAGGGGAGGGCAGGTATTACAGAAAACATTCAAAATGGTGATCAAGAGAAAGAGCACCCCTGGAAGGGAAAGCACCTCTCTGGACCTGCAGGAGAGCTTACTATAAATGAAACAGAGAGCTATCAAAAAGTGAAGCCACCAGACAAGGTATTTTGCTTTTTAATGTCACAGCTTTTATGGGTGTGTGGTTTTTTGTGGGAATTGATGTCATAATTTATAATTTTAGCATCCAGGACTTGATCTGTTGTTTCATTAATGTCTCTACCAACCACCTGCATATGTCAATCACAATATCCTTTATAGACCATTTCTTAGTCTTACATTTCACTTTAAGTAGCTGATGGTTTTTAATATTCACTTCTGATGTAAGAACTATGCTAGCCCCCAGAGTAAAAATGGTATCTCATTGTTACTGTAAAAGATAAATGTCTTGCAGAATGTGAGTATTCCAAAGAAGAAATAGCAAACACTAAATTAATTTACTAGAAAGCAAGTAGCCTACTTTGTTATTTATAGTCTATCTACTAGTAATGAATTGATCAATATGTTTAGATGAGGGCACTGGAATAGCTGCCTATTTAGTTTTCAATCTGTAGATGCTTAGGTGGCCACCTCACATTATCAAGATTTTCTGCCTGTGCTGGTTTATTAAGTTTGACTTTTGTTTACTGAATTTACTAATACTGGTAGCATAAGCTTGTGAGGCCAAGAGGTCTTCCAAATCTTCTGTAGCTAATGCTGACCAGTGCAAATAGGACCTTCTGGATTAAGACCAAACATGCAGGTTTGCATTATCTGCTACTGTACTCTGATTTGGCCCTCCAAGTAGGTGCATTTCCATAAAGGTGATTTATCAATACTAAAGTTGAGGTCCCCAGGGGATCTGAATTAGTGTTGCTTCACTGCCAGCTTACCTTTTACATATTGCATGTCTAAAACTTGATGAGAAATGGAGTACCCAATATCACTGCTAACCTCCTCATGCCTTTTTTTTTTTTTCTTTCTATGTGAGAAGACATTACATATGGTCATAAAACAGCAGAAAGAGGCCAGGAGAGAGCTCAGCTGCACAGCAACTGAACTTTCAGAAGAACAGAAGACTGATGCAACGTCTTTCTCCTTTTATGCAAGGAATCATGAAGATAGCCTGAATTGCAAACGCCCAGGCGAATAAGAAAGGGGAAAAGAGTAAGCAAAAATAGGATGTGAACCCCTTTGTCCTTCCGTAGAGTTTGTATCCTCAGCATATCAGAACAATACTGAAAAAAGGGAATCAATAGCAACAAGAAAAAAAAACACTGCAGAAGAAAGTAAGATAGACTGTAACAAAGCATCAAGAGGGAATCACAGTTTTGCTGCTAGTGAGCAAAGACTAGTTTTTCTCTGAAACCATTTCTTTATAGACTCAGTGACCTTCATATTATCCTTCTGTCTTCTCTTGGAGAAGGAGGAGGGAATGAGAAGAAGTAACCTACTGGCAGCTTTTCATGTTATTGTTTATGTCCATTGCTGAATCATGAGAATGAATTACAGAACAACCCTGAATTTATAGAAATAATTGGTTTACACATTTCACAACAACTAACATCCATTTTAATAATTTAGTGCATTAATAAGTCATCATCTTTGCAGTGCATTGCACTGCCCTGTCTCTCTTTACCTTTTCATTCAAAAAGGTTCCATCTGTATGAGATACTCGATATCATGTCTCCTATTCTTCCTGCATTACTATGTCTGTCAGGCCATTCTCAAAGTCATCTACTTGAAATACAAATGTGAATTTTAAAATTGCAGGCAGTGAAGTAAAAATTACTCAAATAAATCTGTTTTATTTTACTTAGTTACTAATTCAGCTGTTCCACTTTGCAACTGTTTGTGATTTTTAGACTCGAGGGAGAGTGGTCTTCTCCTGGCAGTTTCTTGGTTAGAGATAGAAACCATTCAAAAGCCCTATTGTGGGCCATTATCCCCAAAGTTCAAACTGAAGTCCTGACTTTCCAAACAACTTTCCTCCTTCCTGTGGAGCACCTCTTAAATAGATTTCTTCTGGGGAAATGTGAAGCTCCTTCTCAAAGCGCCATCACGTTAGTAATTTGTTATTGATTAGGGAAATATTAGCATATCTCCAGTTTGAAGGCTGCTTTTCTCACTCAGATTTCTTTTTGTGTTTCTAGCAACTACCCAGCAGTAAGAAATCGTTTTAGTGGAGGTTAAGTGAGCTCTGCAGATCACTTCATTGACTGTAGGTCTAAAGCCATACTGTTGGGTTGATGGAGGATATCCACTTGGGTTTATGTTATGATTTAAGGCTTCATGCTAAATTAACAGTTTTAAGAGTTGGAAGTAATTTTTATGCACAGTATCGAATTGAACAAATGAGGTTTTTCTTTTGTTGTTTCATTATCTATTTGCATAGAAGTCTGTGACCCTATGTTTATCCAAATATATATTACTTATTGATTATATGCAAATAATCAATGTCTTTGGGGTTTTTTGATAAGAAGTTGCCAGAAAGCTAAAGTAAAAACATTCTTACAATAAACTCATTGTCATAAAGTTAATTTTCTTCTGTTTGTACTGTAAGTCATCTAGCATGCTTCCAGCAGTTGTAACAATACTGAGCTCTTTCAGAAACAATTTTAATAAAATTAAGCAACTAAGTAAAAATGACTGATTGTATTCTGTCATAGCTAAAATCATATGTAAATAATATAATCATGAGTAAGGGCGTGAATGTTGGCTACTGTCTCAGAATCACAGAATATGCTAAATTGGAAGGGACTGATACTGTTCTTGCTTTAAAGCATTTTTACTCTTATTTCATAAGCTTGTTATCTGATATTGGTAAAACTAGAAGTTTCAAATAATTTCTGGGAAATAATTGATTTAATTAGTTTTAGCTCTGTTTCTGCATGTGATTTTGTCATGAATACGTTATCATTTTCTCAAATGTATTCATTAGAAAATTTCTCTGAGTAAGTTTTAGTGTATATATTGTTCACAAATTCTTGAAATTCAGCATCTAAGCTGTTTTAAAGAGCTTTGATTGGATGTATGCCTCATATAGTATTTTTTGGTTCCAGGACTCGTTAAAAGAAACTTACACGTTTTTATGACTAGTCACATTTCTAAGTTCAAAATTTTCTGTGTTCTTATTCTCTCTTTTGTGAACTGTTCTGCTACTTGACTAATTTGCCTGAATAGGCACACAAAAACTAGCCTCAGAATGAGTCTAAACACAGCCACAGTAGAGTCAGCATTTTTCCAAGTAAGTATTTCTGGAAATTCCACTCAGGTAGATATATACCTCATGAACTGGCCATTTCAAATGTGCTTTGACATACTTTTTTTGAAGTGACTTTGTCATGGGAGTACTTAGATCTTGCAAACTGGGGGAGGAGGGAGGGAAGGAAAGGTCATTTGGAATTCTGGGGTATTTTGTGCTGTAGTTAAGGAAAGGCATTTATTCCTGAGTGTCTGAGTTCATATAATGAGCACTGAATACTAGCCCAAAATTTCTGAATGCAACTGTATACTCATTTTTGCATTCACAGGTTTTCTACTCTGGTACCATTTAAAGGAACTAGCCCTTAAACTAATACTCGACTCTAGGACAGGTTTAGGAGGTACATATATTTCTGTTACTCTAAATTCTATAACTAAATCAAAAGTGTATTTCTGACATGATTACTTATATGTAGTGATCAAAAATTAAAGCTCTGAGGCACTAATACCCCAAGGCAGCTGTTCAGTTTTGCTGATACATCATGGTGAATTAAGCTGGTCACTTTTGGCCTGATCACCTAATTCACACACCCCATAATGGAACAAAATACTTTGTTACAATTGGATTGACCTGCCCTTTACCTCTAATAATTTGTGGAAGAGACAGAAATGAACAAAATCTATTGATTACACACTCCACAGTTTTGTAGTGGTTAGTATAATTTTAAAAGAAAGTTATGCATAAGGATATGTTCATTAGTGTAGACTCATACTGCAGATATCATTAGGTCATAAGGACATTTAGTGTCATGTACTTTAACCGTAACTAATTAAAATTATTAAGAAATACTTCAGTGGGACTAATTCAAAATTCAGAATATGCTTAAATTCTCTGTAGACTTGAAACATGTAAGAATTGCAAATTGTCATTTCTACTATGGCTCTTCCTGCTCTGTGGTAACTAAAACCAAGCATATGCTTGTCTAAACAGAGGAAGGTACATATATTTTACAGCAAGCTCTAAGTGTGCCACAGAGTTCATTCAACACAATACAAGATTCTATAAGTGTGCTACATCAGAAACATTCATTTATACGTCTTAATTGCCAGTGATGAGAGACTCTCTACAAGTAGCATTTTTAGGGCTACTGCTACCAGCAAGACAGTTAGTAATGTGGTTTCTTAAATAGTATCAGTCAGATTTATTGAAGTTGGTATAACTTAACCTTAATTTTTGTTCACCTCTGTAGTCTCAGGTAGAAATTAACACAGTGTTTCCAAACATAGAGCAAGTACTGCTTTCAGTCTTCTTGTTTCAGAGTAACTGTTAGCTTTTGGAAGACTTATTCTGGAACTACAAAGAGGGATCTGAGGACAGAGCATGGCCGGAGTTACTACAGACTATTATTTCTCTCCTATTTGTATATCTTAATTGCCTGGTTTTTATTTCAAGTAGTTAGCAGATGCTCCTTCTGACAACATTTCATAAAGCTGTGAAGCTGTTCCCAGTAAATAAATTATTATCTTGAATATCTAATAGACACAATTAAATGTGTGTTATTTTTCCAGAGCTATCCCACCACTTAGAATGGGTAATGCTCTGACAACAAATGCTATCTTTAGAACATCTTAGAAAGACGAACTTTTATATTTTGCCCTTTGTAGAGATGTGCTTAAAAAATCAGCAATACTATCTAGCAGTCAAAAATGGTAATTATAGCTTTCTCTTTCTTTAATTATGTAAATTCATTTAGCAAAATAAACACAAGGATATCCCTTATGTTTTATGATGGCTTGTTCTTCTGCCTTTTTTTCACGCAGAGGGACAACCATACCTTACATAGGATCCCAGCAGGAAAAACCCTAGAAATTCCTGGAAGCCCTGCCATCTGTTGGAGCATAGCAGAATGGGAGCTCTCAGATATATAGGAACTTTTGGTCCATCACTTCTTCTACACTTTCTGTAAAGAACAGAAGATAACACAGAGCCCTCCATTTGAATTTTGGGTAAGCCCCTTTAACATAATTCTCATAAAAAGATGTTGCTGGCTTACCTGAGGCCCTCTGAGATCACCAGTTTGGGATCAGCATTATTTTATTATATGAATAGTAAAGAAGTAGCAAAAACTAGCACCAGATGAATGCAGGTTTTGCAATTTTTTTTTTTTCCTGTATGAGCTTCATATCCTGAGAGAATAGCTAAGGATCACTGTTATTTATCAGAATACAAGTTTGGTAGCACAAAAGGGATATAAAGGTTATTTCCGCAGTGAGTTGCTTTGCAGTGATAGTATCCCACTGACAGTCCTTTAGTGAATAGAGCAGTTTTATCCAATATTCCTGTTCTTCCACAAAAACATCCTGTGTCTGCTTCTTTTCTCCCTTTCTAAAAACAAAGGTAGAGCAGATAGAAGAAGCAGAATTAAATGACATAAAAGTATTTCCTGTGCAATCTCTTTCACTGTACTACTTTAAACAGATTATCATAGATATTGAGATAACCACTATTTTTCAGTCTATAAAAAGACAGCAGTAAGGCATATTTGTTATGAAGTAGTATAGGGATCAAAAATAATCTTCTGGCAAACAGCACAGTGAAATAAGAGCAGAAAGGTCATGATAGACAGCATCTGGGTGGATTGTGACAAGAAAGAAATGGAGATGAATGACGAGTCTTAGATTAAAGATTCTCAGAAGCGTCTTACAGTAATCATCATTGCAAAGGTGATTAAAATAGCAAGCTTAGTCATGTTGTCTCCACTGCTCTGGAGATAGAACATTATTATACAGCACTTATTCATGTATGTAGTACATGAAGGCAGAATTTTAAAACGGTACATCCCATTCGACTTGTGAGTCAAGCTAAGATTATGGAACACCCATTTAATTGCCTCTGTAATGCCACAGCTGCAGTATGTGTATTTCTGCATTCAGATACTAGAAGCTACTTTCCTAGCTATTTTAGCTCGTTTTACCTTCATTCTCTCCTCTTCCCTGCTAAATCAGCTGCCCAAGACCTACAGTGAAAAACGGCTTTCTCCAGTCTTCTAGGGGAAGGTGCCTCCTGCACCCAGCTGGTCTGCAGTAAATCAGAAACCTCCATTTCTTCTCAAAAGGGAAAAAGCTTCTGCACTCTGCCTGAAGAAAACATTACTGAGGTTTTTAACAGACCATCAGACACCAATCTGCTCATGAAATCTTCCTAAATTATTTTCAACAAATTTTACGTAACAGTTATGCACTCTAATCTGTCCAACTTTCTCTTATAATTCAGGGAACCAATTCCCCTGATTCATAATTAGATACATGATCTGAAAATTCCTGTGTGCAGCCTGCATGCTGCAGACTTTAGACTACCATACTGTTGCATTAGTCATGGTTTATCTTTTTTAAAATCAGTTTTAGAAAAAGATCCTTCATTTTTGATAGTTCTTGACCTGAGGACATTCTGGCCTGCTTGTTCTCCTTGTAAAGGCAAGTGACCCTGAATATCCCACAGCCTCTGAAAAATCTAAGAAAATAATTAAATATAAAAAACATATTGTCCAAATGTCTCTAAGGTGACTAAACACGTGCACCTTTTTTTATCCACTTTATGCTCGTATTCTATTGTGTACATGGAGACTGATGAAGAAAGACAAGATACTCATTTAACTGAGAATACTACCATTCTGAGTAACTTACTTAGAGTCTGAGGGTGAGAAAGTAGAACATAGCAAGACTATCTTATCTTGGATACTTTTAAATTGTGAATTGAGAATTTAGAAGACTAGAAGAAAATAATTGGCTTTATTATTGCAAAAACATCCATAAAGATAGAAAAATTAGATAGAAAGGTATGTTAATCTTTCAAAGTTCAATAAAATATGCTGTTTCTTGAATAATCAAGGTAGTAGCTAAACACAGAACATAACCTTAGAGGGAGCTGCAGTCCCTGAGGTAGACAGCTCTGTGCAGCCCTAACCTCCAGGGTATTTGCAGGAGACAGTGGCAGCTTACCTAGTAAGAAGCAATATAGCTGTATTATTGCACTCTGCTTGCTTTAATTTGTTCTGCCAAGAAGTTGTATATGTTGGACAAGGCATATCCCCTCTCTGGTGTGACTGCGATGCTGCAAGTCACTGATGTACTCTGTGCTGAATTGTGCTGTATCATCATAATTGAAAAGGTTTCTTCTCTGGTAAAAATGTAAAGATAAGCAATTATGAAAGATTTTCTTTTTTCATACATTATTCTGAGTAGTATTACCTGGTTTTAATTTTAGTCTCCTTTTTCCCTTGCATAGAAGAAATTCTGGTGTAGTGCCTGGCAAAATGATTTCTCAGGTGTCATCACTCCCAAATCCCTTGTGATACCCAGATTTTTCAAGATTATCTTGCATAATTTCACTAATAGGGAACAGATGCCTACAGAACACAGCTAAAAAAATTAGTTCTAAATTTACATGTATTTACATGTATTTCAAGCCATTTTTTAATTGCTCCAGTTTGGACTATGGATATTGATAAATTAAAAATTCAAATAATTATGGGGACTGATTCAAAACGTTGTGTCCTTTCAACCAAAGAAATAAAACTATTACTGATACTTGCTAGCCCACTTTATGGAGCTGTGCCAGACTGCTTTCCCCAACTGATAGCATCAATGGTAAATAGGCAAGATCTTTTTATTTCTTCTTCCTTCCCTTCATCTGTGAAATGTATTTAACTCAAACAAGAGATTGGCCTCTTCCCAGGGGATCCAGAACTTCATATCCCTAGAAACTAATGTTCTCTGCTCTGAAGCAGTATCATGAATATTATTCAAGAGTCAAGATACTGTCTGTTCTGCCAGAAAAAAGAAGGCTTTTGCCAGATTTTAATCATGAACCATATAACCTAATAGCCTATGTTTAGAAACTTCTCTTCCAGATGGTGCACATTTCCTTTTCTCATCTTAGGAATTCTTCTTCTACTCAGTTGGACTGTTAATGTTACTCCTTCCTGTTTTTCCCTCTGTTTCTCTTCAAATAAGACTCAGAATTAGTCAATTCAGTTATGGTAAAAATTCAAAATCATTCTCAAAGTAAAAGTCTTTCTTTTCAGTAGGTAGTCTGCCTCAGGGTAAAAATTGGTATTTTTAGATAGTGTAGTGCCATTTTTCCCAGATGACTCCCAAAAATGTATCTGAAATTATTTTACAAGTACTCTGAATGATCTGTCATTGGTTTTTATTTGAGGTGGCAATAATGGATTGATGGATTCACACTGCAAGGTTACATTTTAGTCTTCCTTGCACTAATAGAAAACAGTGAAGTTTTGGAAATGAGTTTGAAAGGCGCTGTTCCATAGAGACTGGACTAGCAAGAAAAGAAATCATAAATCACTATTGTCTAATTGTAGGGGCAAGAAAAGGAACAAAGTTCAATAAAACTCCAAGCTTACTAAAAAACGTTCATTAGAAAGAAAGACAGGACCATGAGAGCATTTTTTTGTTTTGATGGGAGAAATCTTTCTTTCAGGGGTGTAGAATTTCACTAGGGAAAAAAACCCCAACCCCAAACAACCCAGAAGCAGGGAAATGAACATAAATATTGCCAGTTATACAGTGGGGCATATGTTTTTTTCTCTTGGGTGAGATAAGCCACCTCAGACTTTTAAAGGTGCACTTGACTGCATGGGAACGATGTTGTGTCTCTGATGAGAGCCTTCCTTTATTGCTGCCTGTTTGCCAAAGGAAAAATGCTGTTAACAGGAGCATAGCCCAGATAGATTTACTTTTGCTGTTGTTCCAGAACCTGTAAGAACAGTGGTACACTGAACATCAGAGAAATAAGAGTGGAAAGTAAAAATAGATATAAAGATAAGCAAAAAAGTTTCAAAAGAGAGAGGAAAAGTGGCAGTAGGGATCAACATGAAGTCCAACAAAACATCCTTAGTAAAACATCCATCTATTCCATTGTTCAGGCATTAACTATTTCTTCTTATAAAAGAGTGTTGCTTTATATTAGAGTATTATTCCTGTTTCCATTCCCTTTTTTTTAAAGCTTAGGACTTGTTGCAAGATATTCTGATATGATGTGTAAGTGTGGAGAATGTCTCATGGAGCACAGCTCAGTAGATAAGCATTAGTATCTTAGAAGAACATCATTGGATTAGTAATGAACTAATTTGATGCTGTCTTGATAAATGTGGTAACAGAAATGGATCATGGTAGCCTTAAGTTATCACAGTTCTGTTAAATCTTTGGACAAAGAGTCACCAAGGATTCAAGGGCCATAGGCAGGATGTTTTTCTCTCTCTCACTCCTACTGTCCAACCAATCTGGTCTCAGTGGACTAAGATCATGGGGAAGCTATGATCTGTTCCAGGAGTTGTGAGGGAGAAGGAGGGATGCTGCAGGCTGTGCAGAATGGTATGTTTCAGGGATTGTACATCTACTCTCTGAGATAACTATCAGGTACTGTGTCCCTAGCTCCTAGGAGAAATTGTATTAAGAGGTCAAGGGGGCAAAAGCAGATGTACAGTATTGGACCAGAGAGTACTGTGCAGAACCAAGAACAAGGTTCATGTTATGCTAACTGTCATGCCCAATATGCCTAATAATTCTGGTACAGTTTAGTATTGCATTCTTTTTAAGCCTCAGCATTGTTAGTTGTGTAGTGTGGGAATATTTGATGATAGTATTTCTGCACTGATGAGGATATTGGTCTTTTGAATAGCAAGAAAGAGTGAACTCCTTTGAGTCATTCATACACATTCATAATTTTTTGCAGCTAGATAAGCTGAGGAATTAGGATCATCATACAGAGCCTGCTCTTTCTTTTTGGATCTGAAATCCTTCAAAGCTGACACAAGCTGTTAATACCAAATTGTTAATACTGCTGTTTGATGACTCTGGAGTGGACTATGTGAAATGTATTTCATGGCTGCCATTCTAGCTTCTATATTTGTTACAAATTGTCAGTGGTGTTGGTTAAAGACTGTGTGTACTCAAAGGCAAAATTATTTGCATGTCTGTGGAGCTGATGCTTGCAAAATGATTTGAAGAGTGCTGTCAGGGCTCTGGGGAAGTTCGCAATGGGAACTGATGCATTTCTCTGGTGAGGGAATGGGAACTTGAAAGAATGAACAAAATGACCAAAAAAGGTTTCATGAAATACATAGACAGTTGGAAGCAGTTAAGAGAAACCTGAGTTAAATGTGAAAATGAACTACAAAAAAGAAAATATTATAATAAATGGAATGATAATTACCATTGGGAAAATTAGAAAAAACACTTCACATGACAATGAATAATGAATAGGATCAAAAGGGGGAAATCTCAAAATTGCAATATAATTAATTGCTACTCGCACCTCAGAGAGATTATTATTTTAAAAATATTTTTTTTTCTCTAAGCTATACTGTCAGGTACTGTATACCTAGATAGCTGGATCATCTTTTTTTTGCATTTTTTAGGGAATCAGGCAAAATACATTTCAAGTTATTTTAATTATTAAAGGTAGTTTTTTTCACTTTCCACTTACTATGTGATACACAAAAATTATTTAGAAAAGGGTTTATTTTCTGGTCAAAAAAGTCTGTTCACATTTTTTAAGCTTTTAATAAGGCGATAGTCATAAATGGATACCTGGTGATAAGGTCCTAGTATGGGACAGTACTTTCTCCATTATTAAAGATAGATCAAGTTTCATGTTATAAAAACAATTTTGAATGTACATGAAGTCACAGTTAAGATCAGAAGAAGTTTATTTAGGGAATATCCAGCAAGATTCCTTTTTTTTAACTTTTGTCAAGTTTCAACTTTTGCAGGCATTTCTCCACCTTTCATTAGAGGTTGGGTTGTTAGGAAGCTGGTGTCTCTTGAGAAGTGCCTTTAAGACAATTAAAGAGCAATTACATAATATTCTGAACATATATTGACACATTAAGGAATTTTTAATGGTGATTGTTGAGATATCTACCAAACACAATTCCTGAAGTTACAATCAAGCTCCACCAATTCTGTCATTCTTTTGCCCCCAGCTAGCAATATTTTCAAATTATTTCAAAACAGATTTCAAAACGTTATTTCAAAATTATGTTAAAGAGCAGGTGGGAACATCAGTGATTAACAGTGCAATACATATGAATAGGTTGCCCTGAATAGATGGGCAGTCATGATGACTGATGACTTTGGAAAGCATGGAAGATCATTAGTACCTTCATGCCTCAAGAAGAGATGGAGGTGGGACCAAGCATTATTTCTACGGGATATTTTTCTGAAGTGGCTTCAGCTGGTGGAACAAGACTATTTTTTTGGCACTTCAGAACATAGTAGACTGAACACAGAGCATGGGTCTGATGACCTAGATGAAGCTGTAGTTTGAGCTGTAATAGGAGTGCACTTTGTATCTTGTTAAAAGTGTTTAGCCACTGCCATCTGGAAAGCTATTTCTTTCCCAGTTGTATAAGCCTATAATCAGCCATTTTAATGTTGGTAAATCAACCACTGAAGGTGTTTTATTAAGACATATCCTCTGATAAGTCATAATAAGCCTGCACTGGCCATAAACCTTGGCATAAAAGAAGATTAATTACAGATTTTAGTAATTAGTCTAAATTCTAAAGTCGAGCAAGCATAAGCAGCCAAAGACAGGACTGTGACACATCATTTCACACCCCCACCTTCACTGAGATACTGAGACCATCAAATACTTGTATAAAGTGCCTGTACATCAATGCATGCAGTATGGGGAACGAACAGGATGAACTACAGAGCCCCATGCAGTCCCAGGGCTTTGACTTCATTGTGATTGTGGAGACATGGTGGGATAGCTCGCATGACTACAGTGCTGTCATGCAGGACTTCTCACTGTTTGGGAGACACAGACCAGGAAGGCACAGTGATGGAGTTGCCCTCTTTGCACAACAACACTTGGAATGTATCAGGCTCTTGGGGTGGATGATGAGTAAGTCAAGAGCTTATGGGTCAGGATAAAAGGGCAGACTAGTAAAGGTGGCGTTTTTGTGGGTGTCAGCTACAGGCTGCCTGACCAGGAGGAAGAAGTGGATGAGGCCTTCTACAGGCAGCTTGAAGCAGCTTCAAAGTCACAGGCCCTGGTTCTTCTGGGGGCCTTTAATGACCCCGACATCTGCTGGAGAAGCTATCCAGCAAAGCACAAACAGTCCAGGAGGTTCCTGGAAAGCATCTTGTCATAAATAGTGGAGGTTCCCACAAGGAATGTTGTGCTGCTTGAACTCATACTAACAAACAGGGAAGGCCTCTGCTGATGGCCAGATGTGAAGGTTGGGGCAGCCTTGGCTGTAGTGACAGTGAGATCGTGCAGTTCAGTATTGGGTGAGGAGGGAGTCATGCAGTGAGTAAGATTTTAACCATGGACCTTAGGAGAGCTAAATTTAGCCCGTTCAGGGATATTCTTTGAAGAATCCTGTGGGAACAGGCCTTGCAGGGAAGAGGGGTGCAAGAGAGTTGGCTGATAGTCAAGGATCATTTCCTCCAGGCTCGAGAATGATGCATCCTGATGAGCAAGAAATTGGGCAAAGGGGCAAGAGACCTGTGTGAATGAATAAAGAACTCCTGTCCTTACTCAAGCATAAGCAGGAAATACACAGGAAATGGAAGGAGAGTCAGGCCACTTGGGATGAATATAGAGAAGTTGTCAGAGTAAGTAGAAATGAGACAAGGAAAGCCAAAGTCCATCTGGAATTAAATCTGAACAAGGATGTCAAGGACAACAAGAAAGTCTTCTCCAAACACTTCAAAAACAAAAGAAAAACAAAAGGGGGCCCATTACTAAATGGAGGGGAGAGCCTGGTAACAGAGGATGCAGAGAAGACAGAGTTAGTGAATGCCTTCTTTGCATCAGTCTTCACCGACAAGACCAACCCTCTGGATCTCTGACCCAAGAGACCAGGGTAAAAGAATTTTGGAAGGAAGACTTCCCCTTGGTCAAGGACGATTAGGTCAGAAAACACCTAGGCAGACTTGACATCCCCAAGTCCATGGGCCCTGATGGGGTGCATCCACGAGTGCTGAGAGAGCTGGTGGACACCATAGTTTAGGTCATTGCAGTCAGGAGAGGTGCCTGAGGACGGGAAGGTAGTGCCAGTCTTCAAAAAGGGTAAGAAGAAGGACACAGGCAACTACTGGCCAGTCAGCCTCACCTCAATCCCTGGAAAGATGGGAGCACCTCATTCTGGAGGCCATCTCTATCCACATAGATGACAAAAAGGTGATCAGGAGTAGTCAGTACGAATTCACTAAAGGTGAATCATGCTTGACCAACCTGATTGCCTTCTAAAATGAAACAACTACCTGGATGAATGGAGAGCAGTGGATATTGCCTGCCTTGACTTCAGGAAGTCTTCTGGCACTGTTTCTCACAATGTCTTCATAGACGAACTCAGGAAGTGCAGACTGGGTGAGTAGACAGCAAGGTGGATTGAGAACTGACTGAACAGCAGATGCCAGAGGGTTATAACAGTGGTACAGGGTCTAGTGGGAGCCCTATCACTAGTGGTGTCTCTCAAGGTTCAATACTGAGCCCAGCATTGTTTAACTTATTTCTCAATGGCATGGATGAGGGGGCAGATGCTTCCTCAGCAAGTTCACTGGTGACTCAAAGCTGGGAGGAGTGGCCAGTACTCCAGAGTGGTGTGCAGCCCTTCAGCAGGTTGAGGGAGGTGATCCTACCCCTCTACTCAGCCCTAATGAGGCCTTGGAGTGCTGTGCCCAGTTCTGGGCTCCTCAGTACAAGAGAGACATGGAGCTCCTGGAGTGGGTCCAGTGAAAGGCTACAAAGATGATGAGGGGACTGCAACACTTCACTTATGAGGAAGGGCTGAGGGAGCTGGGTCTGTTCAGCCTTGAAAAGAGATGACTGAAAGAGGACCTCATCTGTAAATATCTGAAGTGGGGGGAGCCAAGAGGATGGAGCCAGGCTCTTCTCAGTGGTGCCAAGGAATAGGACAAGAGGCAATGGGCAGAAACTGATGCACAAGGAAGTTCCACCTGAGGAAGAACTTTACACTGCAGGTGACTGGGCACTGAAACAGATTCCCCAGAGTGGTTGTAGAGTCTCCCTCACTGGAGATACTCAAGAGCCATCTGGACACAATCCTGTGCAATGTGATCCAGAATGACCCTGCTTGAGCAGGAAGGTTGGATCAAATGATTGATCCCTTCCAACCTTGTCCATTCTGTGATTCTCTGAGTCATATATAGCCAGTATTTGCACTCTCGCCACTGAGCAAAAGACACTGCAAGTGCCAGTTGATTAGGTGTGATTGATCCATTAACATTATTAAATATCTGAAAAGTTCCATTGTAGCACGACATTTTGAGATTTCCCCCTTCTCCAAACACTGAATAATTGAACTCTTGCCTGAAACAGATATTAGTGGTGCTATAATTCCAGACTTTATTCTGAAAGATCTGCCTTGGCTCATGGTTCCCTGTTTCACAAAAATTATTGCTGTTTGTATGCTGAAAGATGTTACTTGTATCCAAATTACAGAATGATACTCATTCAGACATTTGTAGTGTCTGCACATCAGAAGGATGTTTACACAGAGGTGATGGATGGGGCCCCGGTCTAGAGAGTCTGTCAGAATGCTCTCAATAGGCTGCAACTGTGGTTCTTCAGATGTCCTCTTGGGCTTTGGGGTCATGACCAAGAAAACACTGTGCTTTATTTGCAAAGTGGATTTTAGGTTTTGAGTGGTTAATATTCGGTAGGAAATTTCACACTATAGTACCTACTTAGTTTTCTTAGTAAAATTCATAATTAAAGGAGATACGCAGTTGAATGGTATTTTTCAGTGAAATGCACTTCTGGAGTAATAAAGCTGTAGCTTTGAGGTATAACAGCATAGTAGACTGGAAAACTAAAGCAGCATAGCAAAAGGCAGTGTGCAGGATGAATGCATATTTGTACAGCCATGGACCATAGCTGATGGAGGGTCTGTCTGTCCCATGTAAGTAGAAAACTTTCAGTGTTCTTGTGTTCTCAGTAGGTTTTAGGACAGGGTTAGATAGGCCAATACACTTATGCATGTCAATCACTGTCCTTCAGTGAGCTCAGCTCTACTGCTTCATATCCAGTATCTGTTCCTGGATACAACTTTTTCTGTCCATTCTTCCTTTTCTTGAATTTTTCTGGCATTTTTCTAGTTCTTCTGCCTTGTTCTTCTCTTCTAACGTAAGTCTTCCTTTCTGCTATTGTGCAGCTGCTAACTTGGAGGAATAGCTGGGTTTTGTTAAAGCAACACAA
Source organism: Corvus cornix cornix (assembly GCF_000738735.6). Lineage (NCBI taxonomy): Eukaryota > Metazoa > Chordata > Aves > Passeriformes > Corvidae > Corvus > Corvus cornix. The sequence continues at coordinate 46,050,791 of NC_047057.1, read as the reverse complement.
TTTTTCTTTTTCATTCCCTTTCTCATCACTTAGAGATAAAGAAAGATATTACCTACTGATACCAGGTTTTTTTCACCTCATGTTATGCTGTACTTGGTGCTAAAAAAGAGAAACATTTTTGATTCCCTTACTGAAGAGAATTTTCCAGGAAGAGGAGTAAGATTTTTAAATGGTGGGTTTTTTTTCTTTTTTTTCTTTCTTTTTCTTTTTTTTATTCTGGTGTGTTTTCCCTGCAATACAGTGTAACAATAGCCTTTCAAATACTACCACACATCTTCCTAAGCAGAGGCAAAGGATTTAAAAGTAGTAAGACTAATAACCTCATTTTAACTCTTCCAAGACAGGCTGTCCTTTCTTTGAAGATAGCACCAACCAGAATTAAAGCATACTATTAATCAAAAAAAACCCCAAAATTGGAAAGATGCACTTAAAAGTTCCTCAGCATCCTGAGACCAAGGGTTTAGCAAATGGCATAAAAATTGAGAGAGACCAATAAGTCAATATCCTTTTTGTAGGCAAGGATAATGGCATAGAGGATCAAGCCAGCAGGGAACAACATGTATACATGAATCGGCTCAAAGAGATCTAGTTCAACGAGATATATCTAACCTTTTATTCAGCTGAAAACTGCCAAAGATAAGCTGCCATTATCAGATTCTTTTGAACTGGGGGGGAAATACATTACACTGGAGAAATGCTCTTTCCTCTTAAACAACATGTGATTGAGATATAACTTACAGTTTTACTAATTGATTCTCTATGAACAAGATAAAAAGTACATAAAGTTTCTTCATTCCTCCAGCAGTGTTCTGCCAGTGATACCAGATGCAGTTCATAAGCAGGAAAAGAAAATTAATCAACCAGATTCTCTTCTTATACAGGGGATAAAGATCTAAGTGGTCCTTGAAAAGCCTTTCTCTGAGATGTAGAATGATCAATTCCAGGAAGTTATTGTGAGAGCAAAATGTTTAAACTAGACCCTGACCAACATCTTGATCCCATGTGAGTGCCAGTACAATGTGTTTTTTTCATATTTAGTCTATTTAAATGGTCTAGAAAAATTTCTGTCAGAGTATCACTGAGCAGCTGCAGCACATTATATCCCTAGACAATAAATTTACTTTTGCACATGATATAGTTTAGAAATGTATGAAAGGTGTTATTAATTTGTACTCACCAGTACAAGACTAAGTTCTGTTATGGGAACTTAATTTGGCAAGGATATAGCCTGGATTCCTTTGAAAACAAGGTGGATTCTTTTTTATTTTATCTATCCGTTTTTCAGTTGCTATTATAAATCTTATGGCATCTGCAAAGTTAGAGGAATTTGCTAGTTATAGTGCCAGCTGCTCTTTTTCAAAAAGTTAACCTCCCCTAGAATCCTTTTGGTAAGGCAGGCTCTGAAAATTAGTCTTATGAATTTATTTATGATTTGTATTTCTAAGCCTGCCAATTCATAAAGGTGAATAAAAATACACATTTCAGGTTAATCAACAGTTAATTTGAAATATGAATAAGAAATCTCTAAACCTAGATTTCTATTTCTTATAGTTATGATTTGTCTTTTATTTTTATGGCAATGATATTACCATATATTACTTCTCAGTCATTGTATAGATGAATTAGTCAGTATATAGAAAAGAGGTCTAGGGTAGTATCAATTCTTCCTTCTCCAAGAATTTGGACTAAATTGATGACAGCAGGAGTGGACATATCATTAAGAAGTCTCTGACATATTCCTGTTCTTGAAGGATCTCTATTCATACTATACAAAATAGTATTAATGAGATATGGTTTCTGGGTCAGCTGCTTAGTTTGGCAGGACAGTATTTCAATAGCCATTAAACAGTGATTCAAATCTACTCTGACTGGAAGTATCTGGACAGGACACCTGAAGAAGGAATGGGTGTTACATATTAATGTACTTTCAGGTTCCACTCACCTTATCTTTTTTGGGTGAAAGGGAAAGGAATTCTGACCAGAATGTTAATAAGGTCAAGATAGGTGCATGGATTGGCAGAGAAAAATCAGCTGAGTCATTGGAAATACCACACTGTTCCTTTAGTGGCCTGGCTTTCAAGATATGCAGGAATGATTCAGAGGGCAAGACTAATAGGGGCACACAAGGCTGTTAAAAGAAATTCCTGAAGTATAAAACGTTGGCCTGCCTCTTAACTCTGATTTAACACTGCAGAAACAACCTCCATTTCCACAAGATGGTGATGAAGTAGGGGAAGGACTACCTACATAGCATGCAGCCAAGCCTCTAGATTGCTTTGCTTGAACTTTTATAACCCCAACTCCAAAGCAAAGTGAAGCAGCAATATCAGTACCAATTAGTGATCGTGATGACATAGCAGGAACACTGGCACAAATTTAAGTGTTGCTTACAGGTGAAAGTTTATTGGAAAAGAATTTCTAATCGTTATGTAACAATAGCTTATAGTGTTTATATGGTTTTTAAAAGAAAGCTTAAAATAATTTAGCCTCAATTGTGTGCAGTTTAGATTTCATTTTATGTATAAGAAAATCTTATTATCTCTAAAAGTTTGGTATGGTACCAAATCTGTGACCTTATGTTAATTTTCTACTGGTATATTTCTTGGACTTTTTTTCTTTTGTTCTCGTACATGGCCATGGTAAGTTCAAGGGCATCACTATTTCTTTCTGAATGTGTTACACTACCAAGTGGAAAAATGAGGATCAGAAGCAGTTATAGGAGATGAAATGGTCAAACAAATCAGAAAAGGTGGGAGAAGTCTTATTTGATTTATAGATAAAGGATTAAAATGTGTAGTGGGGAAAATATGTCACTGTTTTTACTGCTCTGTTTTCTTGTTTCAGTAATACTCTGAAGGTGCCACAGCATTAGAAAAACACCTAAGCAGCTGGAGGACTGAAGGACATTGAAGTCTTGTCCTGTCATTACTTACTAAATGTAGAGGTAGTGCAGAATTTTTCAAATCCTATACAGCAAGCAGCAATGGGAGACTTAATTTTAATGCACTTTGTACCTCCTGGATTAGAGACTTTCTACAACATTGCTACTTATCTTTCTCATAGGCTATCTGATGGTGGGACTCACTGGGTAGAAAACAGGCTGAAGGCAAGTGAAAGCAGATATTTCTCTTGGCTGCACTCTGGTGGCTTTCATGGTCTCAGGGAAATGTTTGATGTATAGCAAGTCAGACACAAAATACCGAACACACATCATGGTTCTGTGGTGACTGCCAGGTAAAAACCTGATCCAGCTTTTCATGCAGCACATATGGAAATGTGCACTGAGAAAGGTTATTTTGACTTTGGGTTTTGGTTATTCAGCCTGAGAACTTTGGCAAGGAGCTTGCCCCCTGGAAACAGGGTTAAATACAGTAAGTGTAATGTGCTAGGACATAAATGAAACAGAGTTAAAATGTACCTCATCTTAAAGCCACGAAACATCAGGATCTTGTATCATGCCTGCTCAGAAGCACAAGACTTCTGCATCCAGCTGACTCACCATCAAAGGCCTTGTCATGTGCTGGAATTACCAGCTGCCAAGTTTTGAATATGTCTACATTTAAACAAATGAATAGGGTGGGTCACAGGTTGAAGAGATCAAAGTATGGAAGAGAACAGAGTTCTGTAAGCAAGGCAGATGTGGAACAATGCTGTTTGTCGTAGTTGTGGTGAGAAGTGCTTTAAGAGAGAGGTGATTGAAATAATAGTAAAAACCTATCTCAGGATGAAACAGAACAACATAGGGCATAATTTTACAGAGAATAAAAATGATCACTTTTTAAATTAAAATCTTCAATGTATAGAGAAGATCTGCATTTTGATAGAAAAGACTCCATTTGCTGAAAGACTTATTTTAAATGATCCAGGGGAAAAAAATAGCAAACCCAGACCTCTATAAATTTCACATAATCCTATCTATGCACTTAATTTCTGTGCATGTGCTGGTTTTGGCTGGATTAGAGTTAATCCCAACTGGGGTTAAACCACGATGCTGCATAACGGACTCAGTTTTTGTTAAAACTTCACAATTCAGTATAATCTTCCAGGAGAAGCCATCAAAAGCACTTTCACAACAACTTCAAAAGCCTCACTTAAATCTGGAGGAACTGGCTATCAAAGACTGTCAGCCAAAGCACTAACATAATACCATCAATTCAAATCATGATCTAAGTAGAAAATAATGTTTCACTCTAGAGCACTTTAAAATAGTTCCTCCTTCCTCACATTGTACTACCTGATTAGCAGAAACTGAGAACTGTGAACAGTACAGTTCTCTATTCCAGTAGTTAATCAAATATATGAAAATTTTCTGCAATAAGTGTCACTGTTGTGATTTTTTGTGATTCAACATGAGCATGATCCAAAGCACATGGCAACAGGAAGGAAAAGCAGCGATATCTTCCTGAAACCCATCAGCTCATTATGGAATTAGTCTCCATGGAGATGACATCTGAACCCCTTTCTACAGAATTTTCTATTGCAAGCATAAAATGAGGCTGATAATAAGTAAAGCTGTTAAAGAAATTGGTCTACTTTATGAAATGGAAGTTTGTTTACTTTTAATTAGAAAAGGAGTCTGGAGGAAAAAAGGTCTGTTTATTCTTTGCACCTCATCCAATTTTTTTGTAAATTAGTCGCTCTTAGGGTGCTCTGTGTAGTTTCTTAACTAACTCTTGTCATGCTAGCAACTGTTTGTTTCCAAAGGCATTCATTATTGCTGAAATTTCTGCAAGAGGGCATGGTAGTGTATATTTCATTTGAAAGGCTGCCATGCCCAGGCCTTGAGTAAGAGCTGAAACTACTGAAGTCCTTTTTGGTGACATTCTTGCCAGTACATTTCCTGGAACTCTTTTTGGAATTAGAAAAGAACCCACTGAAATAATACTGTTATAAAAACCACAGTTCTTCAAAATCAGTATTAAATAGAGAAAAATCTGATTATGAACTGAACTAAAAGTCAAATAAAAAAGAATTCTTCTGAGTGCTTTAATAACTTTTCTTTTCTTTTTATTTTTTAGGTTATTGTTTTCCTGCTTCAGGACAGTCCTTTCCTCCCCTTAATGTGCCAGAACTGCAGGGCTTAGTCATCTCTTTCCCTTTCTCTCCTCCCCTAGTGACAGAACTTTTACTTTTATGCTTTCATTCTTTGAGAAAGCTAAAGCAACATTTGTGTTCTCCTCATAATTTATCCGTAATCCCCTGAAGTTCAAGGAAAATTTGAGCAGAGAATTTTTCAGAATATATGGGTAATAAAATATGCCTCAGAAGAGCTTCTCAAGTTCCCAATTTAAAATTCTTGATTTTTTCCTTTCTGCTGTTGTGGGCAGGACCATAAGTAATATTTTAATGTTGATCACTGACTCCTGTCTAGGAAAAAAAGATTCTCTTGAGAACCCATTAACACAGTGTAGTTACCCAGAAGAATTACTGCTGGACAATATGGACACCTCCTCACCTGTGGGGATTAAGGATTTGGCATCTGCAGGCCCATTCATCTTAAATTGAGAAACTTGGGCATGACAGTGGTGCTAAATCTTCATTAAAAGGCAAGGAAAGTAATTATCAGTAACACAGAGCAACGGTCAACTTACTTCTTTTTTGTTGTTGTTTTTCTAATGGCATGTGCATTAGTTTCACGTAAAGCAAATAGTAGCTTGGAGATTTTCATTTGTTAAAAAATGTTACCAGCCTAAAGCCATTGATCTTATACTTTGTAATGGTGCTGCTCAATTCAATTTTATTCTATTTTAGAGGGGCTTTGATTTGGAATGTCCAATCCAAGTATGAACAAGAGTCATTAAAACATAATGAATTTAAACTCACTGTCCATCCTTTCAAAAGGAGTAAAGCATTAAACTAAGTTGATGAGAATTTGGTCCAAAAGGGACTATTCAGAGTCACTGGCTTGTCCATGGACATCAATGGGAGGTTGATCCCTTAGGCATTTAAATCACTGTTTTCCCACAAAATATTTCTCTTTTCCTTTGACAGTTATGTTAGAATAAACAATTCCTATAGTGAAGAGAGAGAATGTGGCAGAAATTCAAATTCCAGCTACCACAAAACCCAAAGAAACTCGGGCTGATTTCAATGACATACGCCATGTATCACTATTAGCAGTGCACTGGTGCTCTGTAGGGATGGTGACCCATACTTCATTGTCAGAGTGCTTGCCTGGGAACTCTTCAGTGATTCCAGTTCTGCAAACTGCTGAGCAAGTTCCCAAGTACCTGTGGTTCCCACTGGCTTGCTTTGGGATGCCATTCAGAGGCATAAATCCAGAGAGAGATACTGTGCCCCTGCTGAAACTGGAGCTCTAAAAGACGGATCATAAGAAAAGGTGACTGCTAAATGGAGTGTGGAGAGGAACTGATAATGCTTTCCACTGTAGGAAATTATCTGGTTTTCTTGATATATTTTATATTTAGTATGCATCCCGGTGCTTTGACTGCTTCCCTTTTATGGGATGTAGTTAGTTCTTAAAGGGCATGGTTACTAGAAGGTGTTTCCAATTATACTTCAGTTATTATTGATTAAGTATCAAACAGTACAAAACTTTACATATAGTAGTTCACAAAATACAATTGTTGTGGCAGGCTAGTGGATGCATCAGAAATAACTCCTGGCATTCTTTAAATTTGCATTTCACACAGCTTGTCAATTTTGGGCCACTGGATGCATTAATTATTTTCAGATTGATTTTTAGGGTATTTATAGTCAATGGCTACATTAGTGTTTTTCTGAATGGCTCTTCATTTCCACAACTCGAATTTTATTTCACAAAGCCCAAAAGATGTGTGAAAAATAAATAGAACAATGCTGCAACTCTGTCTGTGTTTGCACAGACTACTTAGAATCAGATCTTAGTTTTAAGGTTTGAGAGTTCTGAATGACAGCTTGCCTCAGTATTTAACTCAGTCAGCTGAAGTGAAAGAGTACAATCTGAAGGTTACAGATCTTGTCCTGAACAGTAGCTCATTGTTGGCATGTGTATTTCAACTTAGGAGTTAGTGCTGCTTTTTATTGTCACTCAAAAGGAATGAAATCCAGCAAACCATCTGAGCCTTTTGGGGAAAAGATAGAACAGTGCTAAATGGTACATGACAGAGAGAACACATGAACGCAACTTAGGAGTTTGGTCTGCTGAAAGTATCATATTATGTTGTTTCCCCATGGATAGAGGCTGGAAGAGTCAAGGTGTTTTCCTGTTTTCTTTACTGCCATGAAAGTATTTTGAATTACATACACTGGTAGAATTATCCCAGTAAATTTTATATGAAATCTATACATTACTGAAATGAGAAAAAGAAGAGTATGTTATCTATTTAGATAGGGGCATTTGCCTTTAATAATTTATTCTGACATATCCAGGACTTGGCTAAAGGTCACTGGCAAAGACAAATTCCTTGGATTTGTGGGGGTTTTTTGTGCTGAATGCAGAGTTTTCATTCTGTAACACACCTGGACACAGCCTCCGCCTACATCCAAATACCCCACCTACCCTTTGGACATGAGTCCTTGAGGCATACCTGCCTTACTGCCTCAGGCCTAATAATACATTCAGAAGAATTTTCACCAGATGCTGATTAGAAATGTGCTGTAGCCATTCTCGGAGTGATTTGTAGTGAAAGAATAGCATCTTAATTGAGTTACATTAATTTCTGGTAATTATCATGCAGTAACAACTTAATGTGGTAAATACTTTCTCATTTAACTAGTGTAGCTGTTATTGCATATTACAGTTTGCTTGAGATTTTGTATAATTTACTGGTAGGCAACTTTCACATGTTCATATAGAGATTATAATATAATACACATGAATATATTGTATAATGCTTACATCTAATTGCAAATATTACAAGCAGTAGCAATTTGAGAATAATATGATTGCTAATTATCAAATCAGATGTTTCCATAAAATTAAAAAGAAGATTACTTTTTTGACCTGTATTTTTTTCTATTTTGAATAGCTTTTCAAAGTTAGACTTTCCGCCTTTCTTGGTTATTGGGCACTCAGATTCTCAGGTGGTAATGTCACTGAAATCTAAAGAAACTAACAGTGTCTGAGCCCAAATAATTTACTTACTAAAAGACATTATATAAATATCCCAGAATGAATTGGCCTGGTGGTACTCCATGAACTAATTCATATCCTGCTTAAACAAATTCCAGAGTCTGAGGGAGTCAGTGGGAAGGAATCTGAATAACTGAGGGCAGAATTCAGCTTGTATAAATTCATCATTCAGATCCATGCATTCTTCTAACTACCAGCTAAGAATACTGAAGCTAGGGTTTATTTTTCAAAGTATAACTAACACAAAAATATCTGCAGGTCTTAGTTATTTTTACTTCTATGCTACCCTGTTTCTTTCATAGGATCCCAAGTAATTTAAGGCGGAAGGGACCTTTAGAAGCCATCTGTGCCAGATGAGAGGACTCAAAGAAAACAGGACTAGAAAAATATGTTTGCAAATTCTAGAGTATTCAGATACTACTGAGAATATACATTAGAACCTAAGATTTTATGTGTCACCGCACCATTTATATTCAATGGTATACTCCTTTTACCATAAAAAAGCCATTTCACATTGAAAGAGATTATTTCTTTCAAAAAGACAAAAAAGCTCCCTTTTTAAAATCTGGTATACAGTTCCATAAATATACCACATTTTTTCCTAGGCATTTAAAAAGCACTGCATTACTATGCTGTCCACGCACTAGCGTAAAGAGATGTAATCTAATTTTAAAGTTAAAATTGAGCAGTTTGCATGCTTGGGTTGTAAAACTCTTCTCAGCAATGTTTTCTGTATCTGAACAGCTCTTCTCTCTGGTCAGAAATGTACAGGTTTTTGCTGCAGGATGTTGTTCCCGCTCAACCTTCTTTGGCTAGCTCTGAGGTACCTTGGAAGTCTGTGCTCAATGGTGAATTTTGTAGCTCTCTGACCCCTCTACAGTGGCAACACATTCAGTACAGCTAGTGTGGGCAAGGAGTTCTGCTCCAATAACACCTTTTTTTTTTACTTTAGTCTTTCCTATTACTTGAAAAAAGGCTCAAAGAATATGTCCTTGTCCTTTTATTTTGCCCAGTATCATACTAAGTCTCTCAAGAAAGGAATTAAGTTTTCAGTCAAGATTTGTCCTAAGAAAATCTAGGATGTTTTCTCTTACAATTCCCTCACAAGTCTAGATTATGACTTTTTCATAACCCCTTCCAGCACTTTGTCTTTCCATGTCATCTTCAATTTGGGGGAAATCCCAAGTGATTTCTTCAATATGACAGACAGGTGAATATATTCCTTCCCTTCTGTAACAAGCATTGGTACTGAAGTGACTTACTTTGATTATGCAAAGATATGGCAGAAGTAGAAAAACTTCTCAAAAAAAAGCTACAAGAATTGTCAGAATTCGTCTCTTCATTTGGTTTTATTAAGCTTCTGCCTCTGCCAGAAGCTGCAGCAGGACTCCTCCCTGTTCTGTCAGGATATCAGTTGTGGGTAGTAATTAGGTACCACAAAGTAACAAATTGCTGGGTCTGCACTTTGTTCCTCATTTGCCTTTCCTCAACTGTCCACTATATGTCAAAAATAACTGTCACTTTTGGACTGTCTATTAAACTTCATTATTATTATCATCCGAGCTAGCTAATTTGTGCCAATCCTCTTCCCTCCCATTGTTTTTTCCAGAACACTGAAAACAGTCCACTTCTCAAGGACATAAATTTTCTGTTTTGCCCTTGGTGCAGCCAGAGATTCACCATGGGCAAACAGAATCTCTGAGTTCTCAGGGCGGGGAAGGAAGACAGGGAAGAGGAAATGGCAATAGGATGGTAAAGGGAACACATAAATGAATATGGGACTTGGAGTAGAAAAGCCATGAAAGGTTCCACAGCCTTCTGTGTTCAGGAAACCCTCAACAAATTGCATGCAATGTGATTTTATTTAAATGTATGCTTTCCCTATCAGCAATTTATATGATCCTTGTGTATATTTATTAGGAATTATTGTCTATTCCTTCCTTCCTTCCTTCCTTCCTTCCTTCCTTCCTTCCTTCCTTCCTTCCTAGTATCTGTTTGTAATCACTTTCTAGTGTATCTCCTGTCACTTTCAAGTGGCTCTACTGCTGGTAGGTATTACGGTTTTTGTTTCTTATACTACCATGTTTATTAGACAATCTGATAAGACAGGGGTTTCACTAAGCTTTAGAAATGCTTTATTTAAACCAAATCAAAATATTTATTAGAAATTATATAAATCTAGGAAGGCTGGTGTCTTATTTTGAACCGTATCTGTAGAAATGGGCTGCAAAAATAGTATCAAGCTTTTTTTTATGAGAATAACATTGTCAGGGAAATAACAGGAAGTACAGTGGAGCAAATGAACCTTGGTCTTGAGAAACTAAATACAAATATTATAGAGCATTCAATAGATCTGGTTTGATTAAGGGCATAGACTTTTTTGAATATTTGTGTAACTTTTCATACACAACCAGTAACATAATAGTGTCCAAGTGACTGAAATATGAAAGAAGAATATATTTATTCACAAAAGAATAAACAGCAGCAAAGGCCATTAGTAAAAGAAAAGAAAAAAAAAACTTGAGAATTCAGTAACATAAAGTATCGAGGTACAGTGAAAAAGACTTGTGAAAATAGTGAAAAAATAAAACACTTGTGAAAACTGCCAAAACTTTCTCATTTGGCATCTTTTAATCTAGTCTGGGGAAAAAAACCCCTAGGAAATATAGGGAATATCCTTGTATTTGCAGAGATTTAATGGGACACTAATAAAGATCTTCTCCAGCTCTAAACTTCTTTGAATCAATTTTGGGCAAGACAGCCCAAAATGTTGATGTTAAATAGAAAACTTAAAGTCATTGATGCAGTATCTTGCCGTGGTTAGGAAAGTAAACAAATTACAGGGATATCTCAGCAAAGCACAAGAGCAAACACCAGGAGAAACTAGTAAACAGAGATGCAGTAAAGCAACCTAAAATACTTTGTTTGGCCAGTGGCACTGTACTAACAGACAGAAATTAGGTTTGTAAAGATGAGCAACCCTTACCCATGACAACATATTGTTATGCTGATATTCCTTAGGGAAGAAAAAAAATCATAAGATTCCCTGTTACAAGATGTTTAATCTAAAAATATAAGTATGTTCAATTCCACTTTGCCATATTTTTCTCTTATATGTCTTAATTTAAAAGTCTAGCTTCCATCTGGGCCATTCTTTTATGGACCTCAAATGTCTGCTGTTTGGGCTTTCATGACTATCGCCTTTTCAGGATTTCTACCATGAAATTTAGGACAGAAAATAACTGTATCTTGGATGTAGAAACATCTTGGCTGCCAGACTTTCTCACTGTTACCAAGCGTTTTCTCACACTTCCAATTTATACCAAATCTTGAGAGATTCTTCCTAAGGTGATCTTACTGTAACTCTTGCTCATATTTACCACGATTACTCTTTTTTTCCCAGATGCCCCTTTAAATCCTTTATTTTTTAATGCATTTGTCTTGCTTATTTCAGATGTTAAAAGGGTGTGTTATAGTGCAGTTTTTACTGTATTCTATCGTTTTTTAAAAACATCCAGACACTCTAGATTTATCAGGGGAGTTCTCATTTGGCAGGGAAATTATTTTTGTCATAAAGTGGATATTATAGAACTCTTTGAGAGGAAGCATGAAACTGAAATAATGGGACAAAGATCAAAGCCAGCAGCTACACAGAGTTTCTTGAGTGGAATCCCTGATTGGAAAAAGGAAGCCGTCTGACGGCATTTTTTTGTACAACTAATGAAAATTTCTCAAGAGGTTAAGCCTTCTAATAGTTTGGAAGATGTAATAAAAGCTTATTTCAGACTAATACAGAGTTCCCAGCAATGTATCATATGTATGAAATTTGCCCATTACAGCTGGTAATTTCTCACCACCCTAATCTTCTGTCCTACAACCACACACAGGATCATCTTGTTTATTTCAGTGCTTATTCCCAGAAAAACTCTAAAGTAGGGTCTCATTGCTGCTGTTCTTTCTCTAACTTTTTAATTCAGATGCTGTGATCTTTTTTAGCAGTACTTTTGTAATTAATCAGTACTGAAATTGAATCTCAAATCCTTTGATTAACATGGTAGAATATCTGCCTGTGTCTGTATTCCTTTACCAAAATGCTTCTAGATAAGTGTAATAAATAAAATCCTAGTAAATTAGTAGAACTGGTAAAACATTAGTACATTTTCACCAAACTGCTTGATGTCTCACTAGGAACTTTTATAAATTCTGATTTGTAATTAAGATTATATTTCATTCAATTATCTGGAATTTACTCACTTTATGTGTACTTTAACATCACTACAAACTGATTTTATTTAATTAAAATAGGGTTTTTTTAAAGAGATTTAAGTGCAGATCAGAGAATGCAAGATGCAGAAAATAAATGTGGAGAATAGGCAGGAATAGAAAGAGAAATAACAGGAAAAAAATTGATAACGATAAAAGAGTAGTGATGTATAAAATGAAAAAAAAGTATGAGAATTACAGAATTTCATTAATTCACTGAATAAAGTGAAGTAAATCATCCAAAGTAAGAGTCAGTCAGCAAGATTTATGTGTTTTCTGGGAAACTTTAAAGTATTTTTCCCCTTACAACTGCAAGTAGTTAGGCATCATGTTTATATAATATGGCCTGTGGTTTGTGTACTACTTTGCTATTTACTCACAAGGAAAAGCACCATTCATTAAACAACCAGAAGCATTTTGTTCAGTGTTATGGGCTTTCCTTACACGAGATCCATCACAATAAAGAGGACTGCAATTACTAAGATCTGACAGCTACACAGTCCAAATGATAAATAAAAAAGCTGTTTAACTACCATTCTAGTAGACAGTAACCTGCAATAATCTCTAAAATTATAAAGTACTTCAACATATTCATCCTGTATGGTCAGTTCTGAACACATGTGAATTTGCAGACATTTTAGAGGCTTATCAGGAAGGTAAATATTACCCAGGAAATGTCTCATACAAATATCAGTTTCTTTTTTTTGTCAGAGTACAGCAAGGGATGTCTGCTCTATTAGGGAGAGGATGCTCAAATATATGTATTCCCAAAAAAAGTAAATTTTCATTCTGAACTGTGAAATCTCCTTAATCGTGCTGCTGTAGAATGTAGCTATCAGCTTGGACAGTCTCAACTGCCTTTCCACTGACATTCAGAAGAAAAGATCCTGTAAAAATCAGACACAAAGTCTGTTGTTCATGAAGTTGGCATTAGCTGTTTTCTAACTACCTCGATGCTCATGGGTTTGGTGGGATTTCTGTGTCATTAAATCAATGCTTTATAGCCCTGAGATGTGATGGGGGCCTGGGATTGAGTCACCATTTCCAGGATGTTCAGATACTTGCCAGCCAAGTGACATTTTCAGCACAGACAGGCAGAAGTGAACAGCTGACTGGGCTGTAAGAAAATTATGCTCAGTTAACACTCATTTAGATGAGCTGGGGAGTTCCTCCTTGTTTAGCACACACAAAATGTCTTACACTACTACTACTACTACACAAAATGTCTTACTTAATTAAATAAAATCACTAATACTACACAAAATGTCTTACTGAGCCAATCTTTCCATCAGGATCAGGAACTTTTTTTTTAGGAAAACGTCTTCCTAGTAGTTCACTCACAGTGGAAGATTTTCTTCCTTTCTCATCTCAAACCTGGCCTTCACTGGAGAACCATAACAGCAATTACTTAACTGATCTGAAGAATTTTTTCCTCAGCTGTCTTGCATGGAGAAAAAGAACATCAGGTATTTCCTGTCATTGCCTTTGTTTATCCAAACCTGATAAACCAAAGTATTGCCATGAAAATGAATCATCCAGTTTCTCTTTCAGGATTATTTTCTTCCTCAAAGTCAATCTTCTGGTTCATGAAGAGCACCCCAGCCCCAGCCTGGACTTCTTGCTCTTGGCAAGTCTTTGCTCAGACCTTAGAGTCAGGCAACGTTACCAGCCCTTGCTGCTGCTCTTACTGCATAAGACCTAATTTAAAGTATTCCTTGCTGACCACACATTTTTCATTAAGACAGAATCTTATCGTGATGCTGTCATCCTTTTCTTTTTTTCTTTTTTAACTCAATACAATATAGATAGGTAGCTGAAAATATACTGCTACGTCAGTGAAATACAGAAGGCTATTTTCATTTGGTTACAGATTTGGGGGGTTTTTGCATGTTTGGAAATAGGCCTAACTAGAGAAATGTGTGAAGTTTGCCACTAGACAGTCCTGTATACAGTTACCAACTAATACAGGAAAAGGTGGAAAAGAAACTTAATTTTTGCCCTGGAATATGAAAAATACGGAGTAGCAAATCACTTTTTCAAGTTTGAAAGATTATTGTGCTTCCATTCATCTAAAAGAGGTAAGGGAAGATGCTTTATTTTATATTTTTAAAACATCAGCAAAATTTAGTTTTCCATATGAGAACTCTAATTCTGGAATTGAGCTATTATAGTTAGGTTTGAACATATCAGTGACAGAAGTTAACCTGAGGTTTCACCCAATAACATACATTATATTTCATTCCAATAACCACTGTATCAGCTGCTGCTAACACAAGGAAGAGCAAATTTTGAGATGTTGATTTATGCAGCTGCTGATTATGCAACTTTGGATAACAAAAAATAATTACAGATAATGCAACAGTTTGTGTTTTTATAAAATGGAATACAAAAATAGTACAGCTGAATTAATTTCTACAATATCCCAAGAGAACAGTAGCTTCTAAGGAAAAACTAAGAGGAAAATAAGTAGTTTTGTAGGAACAAGTTATTTTCATCTTAATTGTCTACAAAAACCTGATTGAGCATCTTTACAGAGCCATTAGCATATTTCCCACTCTATTTTTGTCCAGAAGACTCTGTTCCTCTCTAGGCTCAGACTTAAGTGTTTTGCTTTTGAATAATTTTATAGTTGTGGTAGGTAGTTGTTGTTGATTAAAGCATGGCCCACATGCTTTAATCACTACACTAGATTCCAGATCGGTAAGGAATAATTTTATTCTGCTCTGTAATTCCACTACTCTTCATTTGCTGAGCTCTATAGTATTGTGCATGTGGAAAAAAATGCAAGTTCTCTTGGTAAAGAATGATAAAAAAATAGTTCCAGATTTAAAAGTACTACAAATGTCATTAAAATTTTGTTTGCGCTCCCCAATATGTTTATTTAAGATTGCCTTTTGTTAGGTTATTTTAGCAGAAGAAAGTATATTATTAAAATTGATTTCATATAATAATTTACTTTAGTCATTTGGCCTCTAAAATATGTAATTTATTTGATAGAATGTGGTGCTTTGAGTAAAAAACCTGTTGATATATCCATTATTTAAATGTTACAACGTTATACACATTAGGTTTATTTATCAACAACAAAACTGCCTGTATCAATAGTAAACTGCTTGATTCCTTGCACCAATTGGAAAACAACTTGAAAATGCGGATTATCCTAAAGCTACCTTTTTTGACACCCTGAAAGCTCTCATTTCATTATCACCACCTGCCATTTCTTTTATAGATTCGTAGGTGAAGATGAAAATTGTAACCAGTGAATCTTCCCATATTCTAATGAAAAAAATAACTATCAAAATTATACACTACAAAAAAATTAATCAGGGTCTCTTTCTGGCATGCGCAGGTTCTGCTGACTACAAAAAAAAAGCAGTATCCATTCAGGAACAGGCTCAAGCTTGCTGGTATTTTGCTTCATTCTGCCTGAAACAACATGAAATCAATACAATGGATGAGAGAAGCTTGTACAAAAGGCAACTCAAACCCCTTTGACTGCTCTAGGTGAGGCTGTATTGAACCCCAAAGCTGTGGGTAGAGTTCCGGTTGAACCAAAAATCTTTCAGGCTAAACTTTCCAGAATCATGAATTACCAAAGAATTACATTTTTCAGTGCTTGGAGTTTGCAGTTTGTTGTGCATTGGTGTCATTAATACAGATACTGTATTAAAGCTTCAATTATATCTATCTATCTATCTATCTATCTATATATATATCTATATATATATATATATCTGTCTATCTATCTATCTATCTATCTATATAAAACTTACATTAAAAACGGTCATAAAACAGGTGCTAAAGCCAGCTGTAAGTCATACAGCCAGCTAAACTCTGATACTTTATCAACTGGCAGAATTTTGATAACAAAAATCTGAATTGACCTGGCTGGGCTGCCTTGCTTATGTGTTCTTCGAGGCAGTCAATTGAATTTTTCTAAATGGTCCACCCTCCACTATATCCATTTGCCCCATCACAAATGAATGGATAGAGAATTATGTCACATCTTCATTTATTGATGGACTTTTGTCATTGAGACCCTTTCTACTTTCCTAATGATGTATGTACTGTGCATACAGACGATATAATGTTGGAAACATATGCATAAAAACTATCACAGATTCAGATTAATTAACAGCTAATTAACAGCCCTGGCCTTTGCAGAATACCATGCCAAATTCAAGAAATAATTTGAATAGGTAATTATGAATGCCATTTTAAAATAATGAGTTGAAGCATCTACAAAATTTTACCTTGACAAAAATGTGATTGCTAAAATTGCCATTGACTAATACATATTTGGGAGGAACAAACAGCATTTAGAAAGAACAAGGTGTAGTCTCATTGGGCACAAAAGCTCATTGGAAATAAGAAAGAAATTTGGAGGATCTTCAAATAAAGAATTGTGAAATGGAAGAGAGAAAAAAATTTCCTGGGAATCTTTTTTAATGGATGAAAACATGCAACATCCAATGTAATTTGCCAGGCACTGGACTTTGCACCGTGCTGGCAGTGATTGTCTCGCCACAATGCAAATTATAAGACTGGGGACTAAGTAGTCACTGTCATACACAATTCAATGTTATAACACTTTAGATTTGGTTTCTACAGCAGCCTTGAAAACGTTGTTACTGACAAAACCAAATGTATTCTTTCACAGTCTGGCTTTTCAGTCTGCTTTTTATTCGCTCATGCCCATAAATCACCACTTCCTGTTTATATTACAAGGTTACACTAACATCCTTAATCTAACAGTATTTGAAGCAAACCATTTATGAAAATGAATGGTTTGCATACATCGTATGCAGATGTCTGAAGTACCCAGAGGGTGGTTAAAATACAGTGTTATTGTATACAGTACAAAGGTATTAATCAGTTTCATGTTTTTGTTGCCTTTTAACAAAAGCCATAGGCGATTGCAGCTGCAGAGTTGCTGGGTCTTGAGATGACCTCTAGGGGTCACCTGATACTTTCTCTTATAAAGCACAGAGTTTATTTAATTATTTCTAAACAACCCCAAAGAAATTAAGACTTCTTGAACGGTTTTTCACTTCAAGCTAGTGATGGCACACTCTGGTTTGTATATGAACTCTTATTTGTTCAAATCTTACACAGTCTTTCCTAATGTGTAACCTAAATTTTCCCCTCTGCATGTTAAATGAGTTCCTCAGTCTTCTTTGATTAATCAAAAAATATGGCCTACTTTATGACATGCCTTTAATTATTCGTAGACAGTTCTCGTTATGTCATTTTCCTCCGGATGGCATACTCAGCTGTATAATCCCACACAGATCTTGTTTTCCAAACACCTCTGTTCAGCTCCAGTCTACTCAGCTTGCTTGGCCAGAGCACATCCTTTTAAATACTGTGTCCCTTGACAATTCTCTGATCTTTAATCACTGTCGAGTACTGCACAGCCATCTTGCTCAGTGTTTGCGTTGTGCTTTTCTAGAGTGAATGAAAAATAACATCTGAGCCTAAAGCGAACCCTACAAACAAGGAGGAGACAGAGGCCAATTTAAGGGGGAAATTAAGAGTGATGTTAAAAGGGGCAGCAGCCACGAGAGTCCTGAAATTCTCTCCCGTGGCTTACCCAGGTCAGTCAGGTGTGACTACAGAACAGCAAGAGCTGATGTTGTTCTGACAAGCCCAGGAGGAGTGTGTGTATTCTCACCCTTCTTGCATACAAGCGTTCCTGGTATGGGAGACAGCTTCCTTAGATCCTCCCCCTTGCCATAAATTGTCTTACAGGATGATATTCCAGTATCGTCATACAGAAAAATAACACATTTCTCTCTTTTGTAGCCATGTGAAATATTAACATAAGATGAATTTATATTTGATCCTGGGGAGAGAACTAAAGGTCGTTGTACCTTTGTTTTGCATTTGTTATGTAGCAATACCTTCTGACCACAGAAGATAGGAATTTTCTGAATCATTAATGTGGTTTTGTATTTATACAATGTATGTTTTTTCTTTTATTAATTACTAAAATTTTAATAGGTTTTTTCTTAAAATGGTAAAAATAAAGATTTTTCCGTTCAGTGAATATTCTGTAACTTTAAAATGTCTTTTAACTGATTCATGTCAAGAAACTGAAATCAGAAAATATGTAATGGAGAAAGTGTTCTGAAAATGTTTTCAGAACATAGTCTGGATGTATAATATGTCCATATTTCTTGGTCATAGACGGATACTTGTTTGGAATTTTCAGGCAAAAACAAAATAGTAGCATTGCACTTTAAACTATTCATTTTCATGTGGGATCAGTATTCATAGACACATTTTATCATAGTTTGTAGTCCACTGATTCCTTTGATTCACCATGGTATTTGTTCAGAAGGAATCTTGTACTGTAGTAAAAGACCTTAAGGGATTCTACCCTTCTGGGAAAACATAGAAATCTTACTTATAGATTCTGGGAGAAAATCATTGATATGGAAAGATAGTCAAGAATTTTTTTTTTAAGAAGTTATTAATATGGGATATTTAATTTTGTTTTACTTATTCAAAACACAACATTTGAGGAAGAAATTTTTTTCCTAGACTTCCAAATGAAAATTCAGTGGTTTTAATGGAACATGGAATTATGAAGAAACTACAGCTCTCAATAAAGTAAGCCACCTAGTAAAGATACTGTGTACCTTTTGATTATCTTCAAACTTTTTTCTGATCCCTCTACTTTATAGTCCATCTGTCAATCTGCTAGTAATATCTTGAAAAATTTTACACCAGAGTCTATAGACTGTTTGTGTCTAATATTTGAGTAGTTCAAATATATTATGACCACCATTACAATACAGTAACTACTTGCAGCATAGCCTTTGACACCAATAGCAGAATTCAGTATTTAGATTGTTTTAATACATGTATATGCATTTTACAGGGACATTAAATATACATTTGAAGCCATATATTTAGTGTTTATATACAATCTGCATGCATATGCATACATTTCTAAAGTCAGGTGAAGTTTTCTTTCTGTTAGAAGCTGATCATCTCATGGTATTTTTGGACTAGCTATACCATCCAGCTCAAAATTAATTTTCTCAAGTAGCCTTCTCTCCCTAACTCTCCGGGAAGCATTTATTCCTTCCTCTCTGACTCCCAAGCTTTAAAAATAGTACATTCTCAGAAAAAATAATAGAACAGAACTACTTCTATGATTTTATGCTTTCCTTTTCTAGATAAAAACCACCAAGTGGCTGAGCCAGGTGTCTCCTTACTTCACTTCAATATTCCATTATTGTTTCCCTTCTCCCAGTAAATACATGCACATTAACATTCACATACATCCCCTTCATGGGTCCATGGTTAATTATCTGATTACTAGGAAACAAATATTCTGTTCCATAATTCTGAGGTAATATTCCACTTTACACATTGCTTAATCAGGATTAAGAGCAGATTTTCACTCTTTTTCATTGCTTTGCTTTCTGATCACACATTAGATTATATCTGTTCATTCAACTCTTTATTTTCTTTTTTAATTAGTCAAAGGCAGAATAACTATTGTGGTCACAAGAATAAAATGGATCCATATACTTCTCCTAGATTTCTTTGTTTCTTTCCGTTAACCTACTTGAAACCAGATTATACTTCACATCAATATTCCATATGGAAAATTAAAGACACTTCAGACTAGATTATATAGTTTTCTAGAAATTACTTTTATATCTTTTTTTTTGTATCAATTCAGGTTGCAATGTGGTTCTTTTAGGGAAATTAAAAAGACCCCAAACTTGAAAGCATGAAGCCCATACTATCTCAGGAACTCTTTGCGCTGTCTTTTGCTCTCAGAGAAACTGACTTTACAAATATTCCATGTTTATAAGCACATTCCATGTTTATAAGCACCACCAGCATCGGTAATTGACCAGATCATTTCTTGGCACTTCATTCAAGGGCAGGTTAAGGGGATTTAGTTACTCCATTCCTTTGGCACCCAGATACTTGTTAGTTCTCAGCAAGCAAGAACCAGGTGTTGTGTGAGTCTGTATGGACAAGACCTCTCTCTTTGTACATTCGTTTGATCTTCACATATTGAATTTCTTTGATTAACGCTTTATTTCTTTACAGACCTATGAGATTGTCCTGGGGTGGGGGGAGGGCACAATCTATGTTTGCCATTGAGAATTTCTCCTTAAACCCCAGCACACCATAGCACCAGCTCCTGCAGAGACTCCAGTGGTTCCAGAAGATAGCTCCAGTTATCTCTTTGGGTCCTGCAGTTCCTGCATGCCCACACAACTTTATCTGGAGCTTGCTCTTGCCAAAGGGACTGTATAGTCCAAATTTAACAGCTTCTTTGAAATTCTCTCCAGCACTGGACAATTTTAAGAATAAAATTTTTTTTAAATTATGAATTATTTTGAAATATGGGCATTTCAGCTTCTTATTCTGAGACTGGAATTAAAAGAAACATATAAAGACAGCTCTCATTGTAGTATGATAGCTAGATTTCTTTCTAGTCCTTAACTTTTTTCTCCAGAATATTTAAGCTGTCAGAAGTGTTTGTGCTATACAGCAGGATCCCATCGTCTGAGTGCTAACCCAGAGCTGAAAATAAAGCAAGCTTGCAGGACTGGCTTCAATTCCCCATGAGATTTCCCTGCTTAAAACATCATTCTGTTAGCTTTCTGTGTTCAAAAAATGACAAATTCCTTTTTCTTCCTCACTTCAAACTCAAGTCTCTGCTTCCTACCTGAGCCAACACAGCTGTTCCATCTATCTTCAGTTAGTGTATTCCCTTTGTCCTGATTTGCTACAGCACTGGTGCAAGAGTTACAGTCTCTGTCAAGTTATATATCATGAGCATTACGTAAGCAGATTTTACCAAGTGCAGAGTCTTTCACTGAGTGCTGGACTTCCAGGACTGTGCACAGCCACAGATTTCTGTGATTCTTGTTTGCAACTCTCCCTCTCCACGTGTCCTTTCTCACCTGTATATTCCCAGCTATAGGGACCTATATATACCAGCTATAGGGGCATTTTGGCAAGTATAATTTACTAGTAAAATTTTCAAATATGCTTTCTGTTTATCTCTTAGATTCTCATTCTGATTTTGTTTGCTCAGTAAATATACATCAGCAATTACTTTACTCAATATTTAAATATTATTATGTTTATGTGTACTTCTAATAACCTATGGTATAAAGTCAATCTGCTCAGTCCCTATTCGGGAAATTTAAAATCAACATGGCTCTGAAAAAAGATTGTAAAAGCAGTCCAGTTAAATAATTTCAGTCTTTTTATCTTGCTTTTTAATGAAGATCACTTCTCTACTTGAAAATGTGATTTAATTTTATCTTGCTTTAACTTTCTAGATCCCTTGATAGACTATAAACCAGTAAGAGTATGGATATCAGCAAAGCAGTTCAAATTAGCAAAATCTTATCTCTAAGAAAAAAGAGTCAAATTATTATAACACAGACCTTTACAGCACTGTAAAGGTGAAAGAAAAAAAGGAGCACAAACTTTTGGAGAAGTTATTTGAAGAATCAGGATACAGTATTTTTACATTTTACTAAGAAGAAGCTGATTCAACTTATTTTCAGGAATAAATTTCATTGCTAAAGACATTAATTTTCTATGACTAAAACTTGCAGTATGAAGCTAATTAAGTATTTATTAACAATGAATTTTAAGCAGGAAACAGATTTCCTCCCTATGTTTCAACAGATTTCACATTCTGTGAAAATATATCTAACATTGTTTGTCAGTAGAAAAAATAACTTTCAGGGGCCATTTTGTTAAAAATCTAGGTCTATTTTGACTTACTCATCAATGTGCAGTGTGGTGATACTTACGGATTAAGCCTGTGAAATCTGGGATGTAATTAACTCTATGCATGTGGTAACTGGTTTCTTTATTTGAAACGGTCTTCTATGCTATAGATTAGGGTGATCCTTTTCCAGAAATAATCCAACTCTCCCATTTCTGCAATCTCATTTGTAGAAGACATTTCTGCTACTTTCACGTGCAGGTGACTCAGGACTAGAATCTATGGAATGTTGCTGCCCACAGGTGGTTTCCACAACAATGAGGAATTCCCCAGAGTACCTGATTTTAAGGTATATGTCGATACCAGATGAGTACAAGAAAGCAGATCCTGTTCTAGCCATTCTCTAGGAATGGGGACTTCTTCACCATAGTGCCCTACTGGTCAGATAAATTTCATTCAGACAATTACAATAATGGTAGTCCTTTCCCGTGAGGCTGGTTAGCAAGTAGCACTCCTCATCTGACATTGCTGAAGACACCCGAGTTGAACCACTGCTGCTCAGCCTGAGCCACTCCCAGGGCAGGAGAATCACGCGGTGTCCACTGTTCTCCAGTTTTTAGCACTTAGGAGTTTCCCTCTAGCATCACATCAGCTGAGAGAACCAGGTCCACAAATCAGTCACAGTGGATGAAGATAGCAGGAATATGTAATGGCACCCAAAAAAATTCTGAAGCCATTCACAGAACCAAACAATTTGACAGGATTGTCTCATCGCTGTAAAGGGGAAAGCAAACTGCCTAATTCCTTATGAGAAGAATCATGACCACTATAGCAGCTCCTCATAGTGATCTACAAATCTACAGATAAATGAAGTGTTGAACCAAGCTTTGATCACTGTTATCAGCACATCAGCATTCTTTGCTGATCAGTTCAAGGAAAATCACAGTGAATTTTTAAGAAAAGAAAATTACATTTGTGATCAGATCCACTCATATCACTGACAAAGTTTGGCCTCAACATACACATCTAAGATTTTGAAGCTTAAAAAAGTATTCACTAAAACTCTTTGAATGAATCCCTGTCTCTTCTACCTATATCCCCATTACTAAAATAAGGTTTTACACTGCCTTCATGAAAAGACAGCCATCCCACTTATTGAAACACAGAATTGTCCCCATGGCCCTCAAGCCAGGACTGCAGTCTGTCCACAGTCTCTGCTTCTCACACCCCATCTCTGTCCAGCCTGTAACACTCACTGAAGAAATGGCCTGTTCCTGGCTATGAGAGAAGCAGTTTTTTTTCCCTTTAGAGTACCAGATCTCCCTAACAGACCAGACTGAGAGGTATTCTAATGTACAGTCCTGCTATGACAGAGGTCCTTCACTTCATTTATTGTTATCTTATTTGGCCCTGTCAGGATGCCAAGTAGCCAACTTCTCTTCAGCTCCATGACATGAGCAGGGCAAGACCACCAGGTACAACTGTCTGGGCTGATGACAGCGTGCAGGTGCAGACATGGCTCACTCACCACTGACACAGCCATGTGTTCCGGTTTGAGACAAATTTGGAGGAAAACATCCGAAATGAATGTATCCTCTAATAGAAGGCAGATTTCAGCAGCCCCTCCCCCACCAGGTTCGGAAAGAAATTCTTTGGAGGAAAGTGAAAAAAAACCTATTTATTTAACAAGCAGGGTGCACACAGGCACCAAAAAAGAGAATTAATCATGTTAAATAATAAAACCTCTTGCTGTGAAGAAGACCTAGGTAGATTCAGAGTTCTTTGTAGGTGTGACTCTGCCCTCTCCACAGCTGGGGTTCAGCGTGGGCCCCCCACCCCAGGCCATGGTGTGGGGCCTCTCGGTGATGTTCTGGTGTTGCTGAACAGTCCAGAAGAAAAGAAGAAGAAGAAGCCAAAGTCACAGGGACAAAACCGTCCTGCCTCAGCTAGCAGGCTAGCTAAAAAGCAAAGAATTTTAACTGTCCTGAGAAACACAGCCGAAAACTGGGGAAAAGCAGGAAGCTGCTTCCTCGGCTCTGCAGCTGTAAGAACGCAGGGGAGTGTATGTGTCCTTGAACACAAAACCGCTCTGAAGAATTCGCTCGGCTTCTCTTCCCCCTCTCCTGGACCCAGTTTAAAGGCACAGAAAGGCACAGGATGCATGTCTGGCATAGAGCAGCCCATAGGGGATACAGCATCATAAAGTCACCCCAAGACACCATGGCATCTGCTCACCTGTAGGTGGTCAGACCTTAGAGAAAGTGCTACTGGCTGGAAAGGAATCCAGGCAAAAAGAAAGCCAGAGTGATAGAATGGGAGATGTACCTAGTGGGGAAATCATGCGCATCTTCCCTGTCAAAAGATTACAAAATCTGGGTTCATGTTCGCCTCTTCACTGAGCTTCTAAATGTCTAAAAATGCCCTTTCTTTCACCATCTTGCTAGAAACCTTCATCCTTTCCTAGGATTTGCTAGGTGTTACACACTTTTTTCCTTCATGGAGAGCTGCTATAGTCTGGAATACATTACAATTAGTGGAAGTAATGAAGTTTATGGCAGGTATAGAAAACGGCTGGCACATCTGCTATGCTCTGCCATCATCACATTGGCCTCATGCTGACAGCCTTAACTGGTTCCTCCTCTGGCTTAGCAATTCCATTTAATTATTGCTCCTAATTCAGACAGTTGTTAATGGATCACATCCCACCGATACTAAAGATCTGATTTCAATTTAAAAATGCAGATCACAAAATCCAGGACAAAGCAAGCTGGAACTGTGCTAAAAGTCTTGTTAGTTGCAGGGATAGAGATGTGGAGACCCAAGGTGTTGGAAAAATATAGACAAATCCATAAACATCATTCAACATTTTAAGGAAATGCTGCCAAAGCATCTACTTTGAAAAGACCTGTTCATGTCAGAACAAAAGTGATACTGACAATTTAGATGTAAAAATTTAAACTGCATTGACATGTTTTGAAAAGATGAAAAAGAAATGTTTTGAAATGGACATTTTCATATTTACAGCCTCAGTCTTTGGAATTTTGTTCAGGAAGTGTTGCAAAATGTTTATGTTTTCTCCTGATTCAGGATGAAACTAAACTTTTGTATTCTGTCCAGTCCTTCTCCAGATGGGCTACATCAAATCTATATAAACACCAGACTGTAAGATTTTATTGAAACAATGCAGCTCTGCGAACAAGCAGAGAGTATTCAGTTAAAATCAAAATCACTTTCCAAATCTTATCCCAAAATGTGCTTTCAAACTAATGCTTAGGGTTCCCCAACATTATTTTGGCAGGAGTAATTAGCCGAAATCAGTTACAATATGGAAAACTGTATCTCTAGGAGTTTTCATTACTACTTTAAGCATTCCTTTCAACCCTTAAATAATCAGCAGTTTATCTTAGTGATTCATAGGCAAACATTGCTGCCTTTACTCACACACGTACCAGTGCATTCAAAGTCAGCACTATCTTGTGGTTGAGTCAGTCCAGCCAACCCATTACAAGTTGCTGAGCTCATGGCTATGTGCACGTTATCAACTCTGTAACCAAGAGAACCATTCGTTAATATGATCATTTACTCCTTGAAAGATTTGCTTTTGAAAAAATGCAGCTTAGCACTAGTTTGAGACCTAATTAATGCTCTGAGGGACATACACTCGGAGCCTTAAACACAATTTATTTTGGTGCTCAAAGCCATCTATGTTTGAAGTTCTGTATAAGCACATGCAGTTGAACGTGCCAGATGAAAGGGCTAGTGAATTAGGCTTCTACATTTAATCAGTGTGAGGTCTCTGAGAAATCTGACCGTGAACTTGTACGCCTGGAAAGTTTGCCTTGCTGGTGTGCTGGATCTGCAGCTACTAACTACATCATTCATCAGTGCTCTTCCTCTTGCAGAGGCTGAAAATGACACTGAATTTCAGCACTGTGACTTGTCTGTGTAAAGCTGTGGTGCCCAGAGAGAAACACTTAGTTTTTCTTCCACTTGTTTATCAAGGATTTTATTTCATGGAAAACAGAAAGCCTCCAAAGGCAGGACTGGGGCCTGAGGCACCTGCCTGGTTGATGTCTTGGATAGATCTGCCGGGAGTGGGCTGGAGAAATGCAGCAGGCGTTACTAACCACATCCTCCCCATGACTTCACCTGCTGTAACTGAGTAAAATTTTTTGACCTGGTAAAATGTTTCTTCAAGTCTCCACCGGTTGAGCTTGTCAGATAATGTGCTCAGCCATCAAGTGTATAACTTCCTCAGGGAAGCAGAGTAAGAGATAAGAGCCGCCGTGGGGGACTGAAAGTGCAACTCTGTCCTCTGACATTTTGTAAAGTTAAATTGTAGGGGCGTTATCTTTTGTATTTTATTTCATTTATTAGACAGTGCGGGTGCTGCTTAATGGGATGCAGTTACCGAAGTAAACAGTCCCGTGGGATGCTTATTTGTTCGTACTAACGCAGGAATTCGAGCTCGGATGCGATTTAGACACCCGTGTTTAAAAAAAAAAAAAAAAAAAAAAAAAGTGGTTAAGTGGTTCTGCCGAGGGAGCAAAGGAAGGCGT
This sequence comes from Corvus cornix cornix, assembly GCF_000738735.6. Taxonomy (NCBI): domain Eukaryota; kingdom Metazoa; phylum Chordata; class Aves; order Passeriformes; family Corvidae; genus Corvus; species Corvus cornix. The sequence goes on along the minus strand of NC_047057.1, from coordinate 46,024,171 downwards.
TCGCCAGCCGGTGGCGGGGACGGAGTTTCGCCGGCGGCTCCCCCGGCCCCCGCGCCGCCCCGGCTCCGCTCGGCGGCCCCGCCAGGCCCGGGGCAGCGGCGCCGCGCGGGAGCGCCCCGCCCGCGCGGTGTGCGCGGGGGCGCGCAGGGCCCATATCCATAGTAACGGCGGGGGCCGGGGGAGGCGCCGCGGCAGCTCCCGCCCGCCGCAGCCGGGACCGCACCGAGCCGCGGTGAGCGCGCGCGCGCGCCCCCGTCCCGCTCCGCCCCTCCCCCCCGCGGGCAGCGCGGCCCGGAGCGCGCGCGCGCGGCCCCGCGGAAAGCGGGAGGGGGGCTCGGGGGCCGGCGGGGGCGCGCGCGCGGCGGCGGCGGCCGGACGGGGAGGGCGGCGGGGGCTCCGGTGTGCGCGGCTCCGCGGCGCTCTCCCTGCCTGACTCACCGCGGGGCGCGGGGAAGATGCTCAGCGCGGAGGGGTAGCGGCTGCGGAGCAGACGTCGGGGCCCCCCCTCTCTCCCCGCCCCCGCCGGGCTCGGCAGCTCAGCCCGCCGCCGCCGCTCCTAGGTGAGACCGGGGGCCAGGGGAGGTGCTGGGCGAGCACGGGGGGCCGGGCACGGGGCCACCGGGCACCGCCCCCGCCCCGCCGCGCAGCCCGGAGCGCGGGGGGAGCGGGAGCCGGGGACCCGGCGCGGGTGTCTCTCCCCGGCCCCAGGCGAAGGGGAGAGCTGGGAGCAGACCCCGGGGACGGGCGGGCGGGAGCCGGCGGCGGCTGCGGTTGCTGCGTTCGCCGGATTATGTCAACCCTCGCCTCGCCCGTGCCGCTGGGGCGAGCGGCCGCGGCAGCTCCCGCCCGGCGGCGCTGCGGGGCGCCGCGCTCCGGGGCGGGCGGGGGTCGGCGGGGAGGCGGCCACGGGGCAGCGGTGGGCGGCGGGCCGGACGGAGCTTGAGCCGCCTGATGGAGCCGGTGCTCGGGGCTCGTGAGTTCTCACCGGGCCGGCCTGGCCGCGGGAACAGGGCGTCCCGGGCAGCCCCGCCCGCCCCGGTGCGCTCCGTCCGAGCCGTTCGTAGCGGTGATGAATCCCAGGGGAGGGGGGAGGTGGGCACCCACCTCTGGTGCCGCACGGGAGAGCGGCAGCGCGGCGCGCAGAGCCCGCAGCAGCGGCTGTCGGGGGGGCCGTGTCCGTGTGTGCGCTGCAAAGCTCTCTTTGCTTGGGTCTGCTAACTTGGCCGTGGTGTGCCCTGGTCCGAAACTTGCCAAGTGAGGTCTCGCCTTCACGGCACCTGTGGTTGTCCGCTCGGTTCTTCAGGAACGCTAGTTGGGTGAAGTGTTACGGTTGTTTAAAAAAAAAAAAAAAAAAAAGGAGAAAGAATAAAAGGAAGAATAAAAGGGATGGAAAGCAGAAGTGTGTAAAGATCAGAATGATGGTTTATGTTTCCGTATCTCAGAAAAGGCTCGTGTTTGAAAAATACGAACATTTATTGTACCTTACGGCGAGAAGGCAGCATTGGTATCGGGAGACAAATGATACCTTAGCATTTAATTTGGAATTTAGTTTGCTGCACACGTGCAGTAACAGTTTTCCTGAGCATTTTTAGCATGTGGAGTGATGCATGTTGCCATGTGCCGAGCAAAATTCCTTTAGCTGTGCGAGTAGTGGCAATGTGTGCCAACATGCACAAAATCAAGGTGTACTCCGTACCGTTCTTAGGAGCAGCAGTACTAATGAGGAATGCTACAGTGACAGCATTACCGATAGAACGTATCTTACGATTCCTTACAGAACGTTTTAACTTGTTCCTTTAACGAGGCACAAAATACTGTTAGACTAGACCCTGGCATGATGGATAGTGACTTCCCATTTGAATGCACCTTAAGAATCAATTTGTGTCCTCCTCTGTATATGCCAAAATATAGTCACCTGCTAGAAAAAAACCTCAGTGGAAGGTTGTTCATATGACTTTTTTTTTTCCTGAATAAATATGATCATAAATTGTAAACGCTCATGTGAAGTTGATACTTGTTTGCTGAGTACAAAACCTTGATCCTATGGTGTATAATTAGGATTAATTAAAGCTCCATTCTGATAGCATTCTAAAATTTCAGTGGTCCTCTGAAAAAAATGAAGAGCAAGTGATTTTTGCAGAAAATTTTGGTCTGTTGGCAGTTGCTCAGTAAGAGATCTTTTTGATACATGAGTATAACACATACAAGCTGCAGTTGTGCTGTCGCTCCCACACCCTCTTAACTTTACACACCTGAGAAGTTCCATTTCAAGAATTTGTGCGAATGGTTGACAGATGAGAAGTAGAAGAGCCCAAAGTAAGTTCTGCTTTCTGTACTATTGGTGAGCTCCTGTATAATTTTTTTTTTTCCAGAGAAAGGAGATGTGATAGTCAGGAAGAGATAAATTTATCCAGTAGGAAGGCAAATTAAAATGTACTATACATATTCATTCTACTTAGAAGGCATTGAAATGCAGTACCCCAAAATTAATTCAGAAAGCTGAGGTTCTGCTGCTTTTTCTCTTAGCGTTTTTCTTGGGCAGGGGGAGGGAAGAATGACAACTCTAACTGGAAGTGGGCACATGGAGTTAAAAAGGGAGGATGTGAAAATTGGGAACAGAACTGGCAATGAAGCTGCCATCAAAGGTGGCTGCACTAAAGTAAGAACCTAAAGCAAACTGGCTCTAGGTAAAAGTTTTGCTGCTGAGGAACTTAAGAGAGAGCTAGATCAGTCATAATGTCATTCCAAGAACAAGACACTTTAGTGTTGAAGAAAGCAGAATTCCCTGTCAGAAATGTTAATTTTGTTTCCATCACTCAGGAGGATGCAGGTTTTGCTTTAACATTGAACAATTTGCATTTTGGTAAGGATCTTTGTATTTATTTGTTACCTGTTAGTGATAGGCATAATGAATAATATTCTTCACAAATAGTAAATTCCCACCTTGCTTTGGGCAGACTGAAAAACTGTCAAGCCTTGGACTTGAGCTCTTTCAGCTCTTGGTCCTGAGACCTGCTCTGCATGCAGACTGCAAGTTAAAGCAGAGATGAGTGAATGGCACCATTCTGGGTCCAAGCTTATTCATTTGCCAAAGACCAACAATGACTAGATTTTTTTTCTGATGATCCTATTATCATAATGCTTTGCTTATTAAATGTTGGAAATTTATATTAATCTTGTAAATCAACATGCATTGTAATGAACTGGCCAGTTTTTACTCTGAGAGATGCGATTTGGTATTGTTTGTACATTTGGGAACGTACTGGCTTATACTAGTTCACAATTTCAATGTTGTCTTCACAGTTCTATGAGCTGCAAGCTTATTTTTAAGAAATCACAGTCAAATTCCAGAGAATAACACCTTCAGAAGATTGTACCATACTGGCACTCTTTACAATCCGATGCAATTTTTCCCTTTGTTTAGGCAATAACAGAGGGCTGCTTGTACTTGATCTTTTAGTCCGTGTGCCAACTATGCCAGCTTGTCGACAAGACAGTAGTCATGGTTCCAAGTATCAAAGGGTTATGCTGCAAGTAAATATGGCTTTGACAAGGTAATTAAGCTGGGGAAGGTGTTTCATTGTCTTAGTTTGCTTGCTGTCTCTGTCCCTAGTCTTTCCATATTTCTTTGCCTTTGAGGAGAAAAGATTCAAAAGGTTGTAAGTTTGTTAGAGTGTTTCAGCATGTTAAACTGAGTATTTTGGGCACTGCGGTTCAAAGATGCAGGTCTTCACATACCTTATTCTCAACTGCTTAGCTCTATCGAGCATCAGTCTGTGCGTCTGTTTGAATTGCTCTTGGAGCTTGTCTTGGTTTACAGATTACATGTAAAGACTGTGAGGCATTTTTGGGTCAGTTTCAGTGGTCAGACTGCTTTTCACATGGACTTACATACTGCTCAGTACTCGGAGAAAAGAGGAGATACAGGGTGTTGGGTTGGGGTTGTTTTCCTTCTTTTCTATTTACATACTCTGGAGCAGTAGAATTTTTCTAAAAGTCCTTCAGTCAAGCAGGAAACATTTCTTCCTCTCTCCAAAGATTCTTCATTTTAAAAAACCTCAAACTTGGGCTGGATTCACTCTCACAAACTTGAGCATAGTGTTAAAGGATCTTGTTGACATTGACACCCCGCAATGAATTTCTCTGAAGTGAAGTATCTTGCAACATTTCAGATGGTGTTTGTGCTCAGCTTCATGTTAGGTGCAGATAGCAATTGTTATGTCTGGCCTAAGGGAGTGATGATACTGGTGTTGGACAAACCTTAACCAAAGGAAAATCACCAGGGAGGTAGCCTTTCTTCCTTGTTAAAGGGATGGTGATTCTTGGTTGAGAAGTGCTGGTACATCTCCTGGAGACTGTCTCTGTCCTCTGATCACAGAGTCAAAGTGCTTCTTATTGTCATGAAAATGCTCAAGTACAGAGAAAATCCAGGATCATATCTGTTCTCCCTCCATTCCTTTCTTACTGCCTTCAGCCTCTTACCAGTGGGTTATTTCTAACTCAGTTGACTGAGGAAAATCTTAGCGAGTTTTACACTGCCTTTCCTAAAGGCAAATGATATTTGGTCCCTGCTTGGCCCATCCTGTGAGGTTGGATAGTATCTTCATGGTATCTCTAGGGGAATAACAAGAACATAGGGTCTGCAGGGTTATCAGTGTTAACAATACCCAGCATTTGTCTCTTTTTCATTAGGACTCAAATCCCAATATATCTGTGCCCTGAGAACTGAGTTTGGGTTAAAGTCAAATGCCTGAAACACAGCTTGATCAAGAGAAGAAGTAATGAGCAATGACAGCATATCTGAGGACCTTCTAAAATCTCTGGCTGTGCTATCACTTGAGGGCACTTGCTCAGTGTTAGAAAGCAGTCTTCAGCACTGGAATATACTCACTCTGTGGATGGTTAAGGTTGTACTTTCTTTTCCTTGTGGATATTCATATCTTGGCTTGTTTCCAAGACTTGCATGATCCCTTGCTAAAAGAAGAGTAATTTTCCTTTGGGAAAACCAACTGGAAATTCCAGCTGGTTCAGAACTAAGTAATTGTAACCATCCTGTTTTTTCTAAATGTACCACACATGCTGCAGGCTTACTGGCATTGCCTGAAATAAGTGTCTGGTGGGGTCTTGGGAAGCTTCAGATGGAAGTTCTTTCTCCCAGGCCTTTGTCTTTGGAGTTTGCTCTTTCTAGAAGCACAAAACTGGGACATGTTAAGGAAAGATATGTCTCTTTTCTTACATTTTTCCAGCTCTTTGATGCAGGAGATCCAAGGTGATTTATATGAAGTTCATTACATGTAATTGGTTTGTTCTTCATTCTGCTCTTGTTTCCCGCAGTCAGCAAACGTTGAGAGAGTTTTTTCTATTGTTTAGAATGTTTTAAGTTCTGAGGCTGTAAAAAGGGTAAATAATAGCTGCAATAATAGCAGATGAAGTCAGCAGGGAGTTTTGCCTGTTTGACAGAATATTTTGGACCATTGTTTCATTTTTGAAGTTCTTTTTTCCAGAAAGTGCTTCTCTACAGTGGAGAATAAACATTTAGTTTTGTGGTACATTCAAACATGGTGACATATGAAGGTGATAACCACTTGTTTTGCTTGTCCAACTGTTGATGATTTTCTAAACTCTTCACTTAGTTGACTGGTCCTCCTGGCTGCAGTTTGGAGTCAGACCTTCAGTATTTCCGGGTATTTGCATGTAGGCTGCCTTTGCTGGTTCTGTGTGCTGTAAAGTAAAGCTCTTGCTATGATATCAGTGAGAATATATGTTTCTTTTACCATGGATATACTGAAGATAATTTCTTTCTTCTTCGTGTATCTGTTCAGTGAAGAACACTATTACACACAATATCTTTATTTCTAAATATCTCAATACAGTCAATGATGGTACAAGCCACTGGTAAATTGGTGAGCCGTAAAAATGGTGTAATTATTCCCAATATAGGAAAATGCAAAGTCAGTTACAGTATTCATCAAGATTTATTCTACAATACTAAAATGTGTGTTTATGTATGTGTGTATGCATGTATAATAGGAATAATTTTAATTCTAGAAGTTTTACTATTGTAATATGTGATCATCTCACTGTTCTCAAGCTTCATCTTAACCCACTGAAATTGATATTAAAGCTCTCATAATTTTAAAAAGAATCATAAAAAGTGCTTGTAAAAATAATCTAGTAAATTCTTACTGTTTATACAATCTTAGATAGTGTCACTGCATAAATAAATATGCTGGTAAATGTCAGTTTGCAAATAGTTAAAACACTTAATTTTTAACTTAACTGAAAACTGTCTAATTATCTCCTTCAGAATCCAGTAATCAAAGAGCTGTTATGTCACTGTTGTGCTTTCTTAATGCTTTTGTTTTCCAGGAATGTTTCAGATATAATTTTAAACCTTGGAAAAGTGTTACTTTGTTAATAGTGCAGCCACCTGGAAAGCACATTATTAATGTGTACCCAAATGGTCTGTGAAGCACCTGTGTTGTAATTATACGATCAAAATACATAGAACTTCAATTTTCTGTACCAGTATTAATAAACCACCACAGAGGTAAGTAGATATTGGAGTGAATAGTCACACAGAAAAATACTTTAGCAAAACCTAAGGGAAGTATTGTATGATTCATTGTATTTTTACTGAAGCTATTATAAACTGGATGTAAGTTATTATTTTTCTTTAAAATCTGAATGTGGTAGGGATTTGGCTCTTAGCACTAGCAAGAGACAAGAATTCAAGGATTTCCATAGGCTTTTGTGAGTATTTTTCAATTCTAATCCATGTTATGCCCAGCTTGGGCATTTCAGAAGCAAAAATTGGCTCTACAGGAGGCATACTATAAAAAAACTTCCAAACCTCATCTTCATTTAAAAACTCACATAGAAGTGTTATGTTTAACTGGTGCTGACAGGTTTAAAAACCTGTTGCTCTAACCTTTTCCTAGGGATTTCACCACTGCTTATTAATATAATTAATTAACAAACCATGTCATTTTTACATACTTGTGCAAAATGGCAATAAATCTTCAATATTGTCTCTATACTTCAAAGTTGCACTTCTTTAAGCATTAAAATGTGGAAAGAACATTAAATATTACAACTATCATTTTCTGCTTGAATTGTATTGATCCTAATTTTTGTTGTTGGCAAGGGTATCTTTAACTTGTGTGAAAGATTAACAGACCCATTGCCTTAGCACAAGATACAGATTTTGGAATCATCTTGTGGTGCCGTGACTTGAGTGCTTCCAAATCACTGCCTGCTCTGAACCATCTCAGCACCCCGCCAGACAGCTCCATACTTATCTTTTAAATACTTTGTGTATGTGTTAGTCACAGTCACAGCACAGTAATTACAAGTTTAGTTGTTTAATGCTGTCCACATCATGTTCCTTTCACAAGCACCTGCCAACCAGTGCAGGATAATCTTTGGGTTTACCTGGATGAAATATGCCCTTTACACCTGTAGTTGTATATGCCCATTCCTTGCTGTTGCCATTTTTGTTCCTTACAGAGCTGTCTGGGACTAAGCAGCAGCTCTGCAGTGATGATATGCACAGGGAAGCGTAGGGCAGGGGAAGGAAGCATCACGTACCCCGAGGGTTTGCGCTCAGAGGTTTTGAACACGGTTCTCAGCTAGTGAAAATTGTCATAGCACCATTGATTCTGTTGACTGCACAGGCTGAAGAGTTTGTGTCAGGTACCTTGTCAGGAGTAATCTTCCTGGATACTAGGAAGAAGGACAAGCAATAGAGTGTGTTCAGTTACCACTGCAGTGAGGCAGCGTTTGGGCTGCTCCTGACGTACCTTTCGGAAGGTAGAGAGCATCTCCCTACTGCTGTCACAGTCATGAGAGCTCTGACACTGAGAGAAACCCTGTGGAGTCTTGCTAAAGATGCCGTCTTTTAACGTGATTTTATTTACTTCTTGATTCATTTGCATTGATCAGTTAATTGGCTAAAACTTCAAAGAATATTAAATGTCGAAGAGGAAACTCGATATGTGGTTTTCAAAGGGAAAGGTGCCTTTAGAGGAAATGTTAGTATAGTTAATATTCTCTGTAAATGCTCAGCTGTGGAAATAGGGAACTAATGTTAGGTGGTCCTGATCTGAAAAGCTTGGCTGAAGAGTGTTAAGTTTCCCTTTGAAGTATATTTCACTAAATATGCCATGTTCCACTGTATATACAAGCAAGGGATGTTCCTAGGTCGAAAATTTTGTTGAAATCCTTTGGCCTTGATATTTAAGGGTAGTACTGCAGCGCTACCCTTCTGTAATGAAAATATTGTTAATGTTCATTAAAAAATATATGCTATTAAAAACATAAGCTAGAGAGCAAATCATAGCCCACAAAATAGCAACTCTTTTTCCATTTAAATAGTTGATGGCATTGAGATTTTAGTTTTTGGTTATTAGAGAGACTAAAGACTACTGTAGTTAAGAGAAAATTGGGAAGCTTCTTCCTTTTTTGACCAGTTTCTTAAATACTTTTACACGTAAAGAAAAGCTGCTGCTTGCTTCTGCTGACTCTCGGTATTGTACAGTGTCTTACACGCATGGGGCCCGAGGACTTGGTGATGCCCCATAGTGGTCAGACCACCTCAGCTGAGGACAGTAGCTTGGTCAGACTGGGAACTGATTCCCCAGCTTCTCGCTCTTCGGTGTCTGAGACTGGTAATCTATGCTGAGATCTTTGCTAGAGAAGGATCCTCTTTTATCTGCAGAGCATCGCATAGGATTGATTTTTAAAAATGTCTTCCTTGACTTACAGTAGAAAAAATTAGAGTTCATGTGAAAAAATTTCTTTTGCAAAAGCAGTTTAGAACAGAAGTAGTGTAAAATAAACAATCTCAGTTAGAAGCAGTGAATAAACACAAAACAGCAGTCATCTTTCCATGTTGTTTTTACATTGACATGCACCCTGCTTTGAGTTATGTAACTTAAGTAATAGGATTGTTCTTTGACCTTCATAATCTCTTTCTATACTGGAGGTACAAATACTCGTGTAAAGTAAAATTTCTTCTTTTCTAATCAATCTTCACTTTTAGTTATCTTATCTGATGATGATTTTATACTTTAATGCAAAACTGTTGATTCATGGAAGTAATCCTGTGTTCATGCATTATACAAAAGCTATATCTGGTATTGTTGCTATTGCTAGGGGCTGATGTGTCACATTCTTATAAATCTTATTTTTAGAATATCTTATTTCAGCCACCACAGCCCTGTTCTGGTTAAAACCCTGTTATGTTGATCCTAATGCAGACATAACTGAGAGAGTGAGGGGGCTTGTTAAAAACTAATAACATCCCTGAAGTATTACTTTAATTTATTAGGAATGTAGGAAATCCTTACAAGTCAGGTGTCCCTAAAGAGGTTGATTTGAATGTGTAAACTAAGTGGAATTTATTCTTTTTGGTTTATCTTAAATTTTTTCTTCTACCTTCCCCCTGGGTTTTTTTTAGACTTAAGTTTTATACTTTTATATTATGGATCATATACTTCACTATTCACATCTGCCATTTCCAAAAAACAAATCCTGACCTTTTGCCCTGATGCCTTTGTGCTTCTCCATGGGCAAAGGAGACGTGGTGGTGCCCTTCCAGAGTGTGTGTGCAGAATCCCCTTAACTGATGGTCTCCAAGATGGATCTCACCATTCAGTTTCCTGTTGTTCCTCCTGTTCCTGACTTCCTACCTCAGCACTGGGCCCCAGTGATGAGACAAAGCTCTGAATCTCCATGTGCATAGGAGGAAGCAGGTGGTTGAAGCTTAACTCAGTCTTGAGGCATCCTCATATTTTACAGTTTCAAAATGAGGATTAGAGGATTGTAATATAACTTCAAGTCACTCTTTGTTACACATTGCTGTGGTGAGCAGAGGGTCCAGCAGTATGAACCAAACGAGTTTGGTTTAAAGGTTTTCATGTTGCTGAATTCACAGATAAAGCAGCTTGAATTTGCCTCAAACTTTAATGGTGTGTGTGAATGTATAATCAAATTTGAAGGCATTTACATAATTACTGATACATCGGAAGCATTAAGAGACCTGTCATGCATTATTAGGCTATCAAACATGATACCCTTTGTAGACTGTGACACATGGAGTGTTTTTGTTTATCCTTTTGACATACTACAAAAGATTGTGTGATGCATTCAGAAACTACATTGACATTTTAGCAAACTCTGTCTCCCTTTTCTACGCAGCAGTTTTTCAGAAAGAAGAGTATCAGTCATGGTTTTCTATAATCTGAGAAGGGATAAAAATTGTGTTAGTTAATCATCCTAAAAAATTTAGATAAAGGGGTTTTTTCTATTTCTTGAAGCTCTGACAAGAGGACTTCTTCCTCACTCTACAGTGCTCTGAATTTACAGGGTCTGAGGGTTGAAAGTTAGGGAAGGTAAACTTGTTAAATTGTGAAGAGGAGTAGTTGAAAACAGCAATTTTAGTGTTTCATGTTTGTAGTCTGGAAAACAGTAATGGCAGAATAGAATAGAAACTTCAGGTCTTCAGGATTGATTCTAGATACTGTATTAATTGGACCATAATTAAGGTTTAAATTATTGTTATTTGTGTTCTGGTATCTTTTTCCACAGATGAGAATCCAATAGACATATTCTTGTTTAGATTTTGATAGGGCTGGTTTGAAAGACCAAAATAGTTCCTGCTAATGGGGTAGGGTTGTTTTATTTTCTGGGATACAAGACTTGCTGAGCTACATTTGTGAGGATTCTGTAAAGGTATTGTTTTCTGTTATACTCCAGGTGCAGGCTGGGGAACTTGTCTAATCCAAGGACTCTGCATGGAGCTTGAGTCCGCCTTCCTAATGTATCAGGGAGATACTTTGATAGTTACGTGTGTTTATGTTTAGGTATGCACATTACAGGGACTAGGCAAATTAGAGCAAAGGGCATGTTAGTTTTTACAGAGTGCATCTCTGACATCACCTTGAGAATGCAATATTCCTATTATTTAACTGACTATCTGAAGTTTATGGAATCGGTGTATTTTGAATTGCATATTTGTCCATAGCATTGCAGTGCTTCATCAATGAGAACATTCTGGTAGATGCCACTTGGGAGAAAGCTCTTGTGCCAAACAGCACAAAGTGTGAGTGGCTGAATGCAGGTAACAACAAAGGGGGCTTGTAAGAAGGCTGGAGAGGGGCTCTTCCCAAAGGGCATATAGTGATAGGACAAGGCGGAATGACCTTAAGGTGAGGGAGGGTAAGTTTAGATTAGTATTAGGAAGAAATTCTTTACTGTGAGGGTGGTGAGGCACTGGAACAAGTTGTCCAGAGAGGTTGTGATCTCCTCGTCACTGGAGGTGTCCAAGACCAGGCTGGATGGGGCTCCGGGTAACCTGATTTAGTGGAAGGTTCCCTGTCCGTGGCAGGAGGGTTGGAGCTAGATGTTCTTGAAGGTCCCTTCCAACCCAAAATATTCTATGATTCTGTCATAGCAGATGTGGTTCATCACTAGCCCTGTGTTGCCACAAAAGACATTGCAAAGTCATACTTGGTTTTTTGAACAGTAAGGAGTGAGAGAGCAGGGTCTCTGAGGCATTGGCTCAACTAAAGCAAATGTTCCTTTATGAAATCACTCCAGTTGCTTTTATTTGAAGCCTTCTATAGAAGATTAGAAGAAGATGGTGCTAGTCTGCTACAAATAGCTCCAGTATCAGTCTATGACTTTTGATTTTATTAGAGTAGTAGATTCAAATACTTCTGCTTACTGTAGTGAATCATCTGTCTGAGGCAAGGGTGTTTTCTACAAACCAAACCAAGACTTTGTTTGGTGATAGGGTTGATTGCTCCTCCAAAGTATAACAAATCCCACTGGAAAGCAAGAATACTTTCACTAGGAGCACTTGGTCCGTGATGAAAGTGGAAATGTTTTTCTGGATGAAGTAGATAAGAAATTGAGTGATGCTCATTTCAAACACTTTTATCCTAAACTACTGACCTCCTCTTAAGTAGTCCTGAATTTCTGTCAGCTCAGTAAGAGCCCTGGACTTTCATCTGACTGTTTAGGATAATACTATGTGTGTGAATTTTATACAGTTAAGTTTTTGAGGGATTTATTCCCTGTGTTTGCTCTGCTGCCTGAACCATACCTATCCTAGGAGTTGATTGCAGTATTTATCAAAGCTATGGAGCCCCCATTGGAGCCATCTGTAGGTAGTGGTTGTGCCATCTGTCACTAAAGACTGTGTTCCAGAGGGAGAGACAATATGCACAGACTTCGTCATGCAAAGCCTGTAGGGTATGGTCTCTGATGTTTGTTTTATCCTTCTAATATGTATAAGTTCCAGTGTTGCACTAACTTCTAAAATCTTTATTGCAAGAGGCTTTTGAACACAACAGTAGCTGATACTTCATCCTTGCCCCTCTGTATGCATTATGCATTTTACTGAACTCCACACATTCCTCTGAGGGGTGAACTATGATCCCTAGTTGTTAAAGATTGCAAGAGTATTAAAAAATGGGCAACACCAAGCTGCAAAAAATTTCCAACTAGTATATAAAGCTCAGAGATAATGGCAAAAACCACAAAAACTAAGGTGCCTTTGGGTGCAAGCATACCATTTTCTGAATATTTTTGCTATGAATTATCAAGGATTACAGCAGCAGCAGATGTTCGAGGCAGCATGATATAGATTGTATATACCTTTGTGCTCTGATTAACTGAGCCAATATCCTTGCATGCTAAGAGATAGGTGACTTCAAAAAGTTTCCAGAGAACATTAACAGAATGTTTCAGGAATGCTTTCCCTGTAGGTGTTGCTACCAAGAGCAACATTCAAAATTTTTGTGTGGTGTTTAGTGATCTTCTAATTTGTGATTAGAAGTAGTGGTATGTGATTAGCCACCAAATTTGAAGTGAAATTTGCTTTCTCTTAAGATGTATCTCATGTTGTGTCTGGGGGCAGTGTGATGACCTAGACAATATTGGATGTGAGAACCTACTAATGAAACTGTAGGCCTTCAGGACAGCGATTTTAATGACTTCATATTCTCTCTATTGCACAAGCTCAATTGCATTCCTTGTCATAGGGAAGGATCTCTCTTCATACTTCGTGGTCATGGGGCCATGAATTCTTGAGCTGCCTCTTCCAGCTCTGAGTAAAGCACGGACCAGGCACATACTGGTAACCAGAGAGTTCAGATTTCAGATTTGACCAGCTGCTGTCAGATTTCCACATTGCCCAACTCTGTAGCTCATCCACGCGAGTAGGACTCCTGAGCTACTTTTATTTGGTTTTGACCACACAGTGTTGACAATCTATCAGAAACAGACATGAAATATAAAGCAACAAAGTAGTGGGGCTTTTAGTACATTTTTTTTTTTTTAATGCAACGCAAGGAACAATTTGTACAAATGACAGCACCCTAAAAAGAGATACTGCATCAGTAAGAGGCGATGCTATGCACTGCTGTGTTAAATGGGAGAGGAACTGATTTAGCATAAGCAAGCGAACTTTAAACACGCCCTGTGATACCTATTCCTATTCTGATACAGATCAGATGTAACATTAAGAGCCTGTCATGACTTATATGTGTTATGGTTGTGTACTTATGTATGCATTAAGATATTCCAAGAAATACATAGCAAGAACATTATATTGTCAGCGAGAGGTTATGCATGTTTAATCTAGACCAAGCTTCTGAAAATACTCATGAAATGTGGATGATCAAACATTTTATTTAAATATTGAATTTGAGGGCATTTGAGTGGATTATTCTTTGTTCTTTATGGATGTTCTCTCAACATGAAACGAAGGGAATATATAAATATATATATTTCCTTTTTTATGTATTTTTTTGCAGCATAGCAAGGACTTGCTTTGTTGCTAGGTAACAAGGTATTGCTTTATTTGCAGGAGCAGTAGCTGAGTTATAGTGGAGGCAATGATTTATCTGAAATGTATTAATATATAGTGGAGCAGTAATAATGATTACTGAAATTGCTTATTTTTATGTGCTTCATGCCATGGAAAAAATATATAATCAGTTCATTAGAATATTTCCTTCTACTGTGTAGAATAAATGCTTAATTACTAAGAATGTCCAGTTATTTAGTAAAGCACCAGAATCTATCATTTATTTAGTGTCTTAAAATGGGTTCTTTCAGATACAAAACAAGTAGTAAAGTGGTACCAAAACAAGGGGATTTATGAGGTGTAGCTGTAATTGTCCATTCATAGTTTTTTTGGCCTTTCACAGACAGGCTTGCCTTTTCAGCAGCAATACATTTTCCTCCAGGGATCAAGGCCAAACCTGCCAGTCACCAGGGCAGAAGCTGGCTCCTTTCCTGTGGCAGGCTGCCATCTCGGTTCTGCCTCCAAGAAGACCGGCAGGTGGTCTCCAGGCCACTCCACTGCCTCCTTTCTCACACAAGTCTGGAAATTCAGAATGATCACAGTTGCCTTCAGGGTAAATGCTAATGCCACCTGCTGCCCCTGCTGGCACAGTGACTGACTAGGGGGAGCTGGATGCTGTATGCATGACCAAAATGTCACTGCTGTTCATCTTGTTCAGTTTTGCTGCTATTTGTGAGAGGGAAGCATATACAGTCCTGGAGGAGCCCCATCGACTTGATGCTTGCTCCTCTTAGGTCAGGTTACTCTTAACCAGGTAAGCACTTCATCCCTGTCTGTTATGTGAGATATATTAACCAGGTCTCACTAGTGTTCATGGATGCAGGATGACTGTTGGAGTGCATGGAGGAGGATTTCTGTTGTCATGCTGAAGGAGAACAGTTGGTCTTTCAGGGTGGTGGGAGCCATATTGACTCAGAAGAAAGTTGTCTTCAGCATTAGCCAAATTAGTGAATGTGGTCTGGCTGAACGTTTCTTTAGTATGATTCCCAGAACCATAGACTATCCTCAGTAGGAAGGAACGCACATGGATCGTCGAAGTCCAGCTCCCAGCCCTGCGCAGGACCATCCCTGAGAGTCACACCATGTGCCTGACAGTATTGTCCAAATGCTCCTTGAGCTCTGTCAGGCTTGGTACTGTGACCAATGCCCTGGGGAGCTGTTCCAGTGCCCAAACACCCTCTGGGTGAAAAACCTTTTCGTGATATCTAACCTGAACCTCTCCTGAATCAGCTTCATGCCGTTCCCTTGGGTCCTGTCGCTGGTCACCAGAAACAGCAGATTAGTGCCTGGCCATCTGCTTCAATTTGAGTCACCCTTGCCTAAATTTTTGACACCTTTCCTTCTTGCAAGGACTGAAGTTTAATAATAAATCACATGCATAATTCTGCTATTTTTAGAGTAAACATTGACTTTTTCCTCATGTCAGTCAGTTCTTAGCAGCTACAAATCTTTTTAACCTGCAAGATTACCTGTTAGGCTTTCAACTTTGGTTCCAGATATTCACCTACTGCTCCAGAAGGCTGCAGTTCCCCTCCACTCCACTCATACAGATTTTCTCACCCTGGTGGTTTTACCTTTAAAAAGGCTATTATCTTTAGTCCTGATCATTCAGTTTCATTGGTTTGTTGGGGTTTTTTTGCAAAGCAAGATCCTGCTTCATTTAAATAAAATGGGGCGTTTATCAGTCTATGATGGAGAACAAAATTAGTCTATATGGGGCAGTTGATGGGCAGACAAAACCAGGATAGAAAGAGCAAAGTTTATCTCAATGTGCCTTACCTGTGCTAAGAAGTATTTGCAGCTGTGGGTAACGTTGCAGCTTGTTGTAGTTTTTGTATTGTATCACACTTGACATTTTCACTTAGACCTCTAATGACTTCCAACGCAGTCATCGACATGATCATTTCGTAAGTAAATAGCTGCAGGCTTGGACAGTGTCTTAAGAACTGAAGTAGTCCTGATCTTTTGGCTTCCATTTCAGCACAAACAATGCATAAATAAAACAAGGCAAAATGGCACTCTCTCAGTATCTGGCTTTCCTGAAAAGCTGCAGAAAAGGGAAAAAAAGCCAAAACACAATAGAATTAAAAAGAATAAAATTTAGAAAGCTGTTTCTATATCTATAAATGTAGAAGATCAAAAGAAATAAAAGGAAAACAGGATAAATGAGAGAAAATGGGTGCTGTAATAAAAAAGTGCAGCAATTATGCTTCAGTATGAGTCAAAAGGATAAATAAGGATGGTTCTCTTCTGTAGATCATCAAAAGGAGAATTTGGAGCCATTGCTGGATAAGGCCTTCAGTATATACAATTTTGTTTTCTTAAAGTTAGAGGAAATAATTTTTTTTTTTTTTTTTACATTTTCATGTCCTATCAAGTGAAAGTTGTGCAGTAAGGAAACTTATGCATCCAGGGTTGGTCACTGCCTGTTTGACCATCCTCACCTCAGTTTCACCTCTTCTGACAGCACCTAGCTGCAGTCAGTGTGTTAGGGCTCAGGTGTTAGGGGTTAGGTGTTGATTTATCTTGGCACTGGGAGCGTCTAGAGAACCCTTGGATCATCATCAGCAGCAGCGGCATACTAACATGGACTGTAGGACTTCCTTAACTCCCCAGATTTAGTGAGCTTTGTGTTTCATTTCACCCCTGTTTAAAATTCCCCAGTAGTAATAATGAGACTGACAGAAGCCTGTCTGATGTTTTCGTTATTTGAACAGCCAGGCTGACGACTTGGTTCTTCACTGAACAGAAGATCACCTGTATGGCTATTTTGGTAAAAATGCTTTCCTTTATGGAGAAACCATCAAAGAACTGGAATTTTTCTAATTTCAAAATACTTTAATATGTTAGTGTAGATGTATTATAAGCTCAGAAATCAATCTGATCCTTGCTCTTCCTAAGGATCAGATCTCTCTTTCCAATCTGCATCAAAAGAATGCTGTGTATAAATTCTGGACATGAATACTCAGGTGAGAGGAATCACTGAAGACAGTTGCTTAATTAATTACTGTTCTGACAGGAGCACAGATTGACATTCACTCTACATGAACATCATGTCATTTAGGTAAACACAAGTGCACAGCCTAGGTTTCTTTTGCTGACTTGTGTTTATCATTGCAGAAGGACAGAATGGAATCTAAATTTGGAGTGCTTTAACTTTTCTGTTAAAAGCAAAAGAATATTAAGAGCAGGGCGATCCTTTTATTTAATGAGGTGAGCAGTAGTTAAATAACTGCAGTTATGTGAAGTTACATAAGAAACAAGATTTTATGTTCTTGCTCTGAACTGTATTATTGAAAGACATGCATGTTAGCATTTTTGGTCAGTGATTTACTTCATTAAAGTTTCCTTTTGGAGAATACTTTTTCTCCTAAAGAAGTATGGTCTTGCAGTGATTCTGTTGGTCTTTCAAACTGATTGGGCATTTGAGCTGGAAGAATGGTTTCTTTCAGAGGTATTAAGTTCTCACAACTTTCATGGAAGTGAGTAGATGGAACCCTTTTAATATCCTCGTTGTGGCAGGGATATTGTGGCTTGCACTGCTGAGGGTAGGAAAAAGTGCAGTTAAGTAGTAGAGCCATGGTGGGAAGCTGAAATTACAGTGAGGATGGAGGAAGCTGAAAATAATACAGAGAAAGTGGTACAGAGAAAGGAGGAGTTCTGCAGTGAGCCAAGGGAAGGATTGTGGACACATACATGAAAATCCATAGGAAAATGTACTGTTATTTATGCTCCCAGTAGTACTGGTCAGTCACCAGTTGCCTCTTTAAAACAAGTCACTGTGTGATGAATGGCATATTGGCTTAAGTAAAAGTTCTCAGTTACAGGTGACTTCTCATACTGCTCTTCTCACTGTGATAGTGTACCCTGGCTGATGAGAACCACCAGCACCTGGTGCTCTCGTCTTCTGCCCAGGAAAAAGCCAGTGCCACATGGGAGCTGGATTGAGCAGAATGCCAGTTTGTGGGAAAGTTCCTCGGTGCTTGTGCTGGGAAGACAGAGGCAGATAAATATGCCTTCTGTCTGGGATGGAAGGCAATGGAGTGGTGTGATAGATGGTGACATTAGAAATTCACTTTTTCTTTCTCACATATTTTAATCAGATATTTTACTTTTTGACAAGGATTAATGTTTGACAATCCTTGATTGGGACTTTCTTTATATTTTTGGTCAGTAAATGCAATGTCTATTATGTAGCCATAATAGTTTTTCACTTGAACTAGCAGCCCATGAGAAAGAGTGTTGTTACCTTCATAAATATCATCTTTAGTTAAGGAGAACAAAGGCCACTATAAGAAAATAGCATGGTAAATCTGATTTTAGGCTTTCAGAGAGTGAAAACTGTGAATCACTTCTTACAGTGCCTGGCCAGACTGTATACATGGTAGATGTTTTTTTTATGGTCTTATTTCACCCATTCTGATTGTGTGGATACAGCAAGTAAAGCCAGAATGATTTTATGAATAAGGCATGGTGTTAGGATTTAGAAGATGTGGTTTTCATTCCTATTAGTATGCCAAGTTTCACTTGCAGCCTCAGATTTTTCAGTTAATCCACATATGCTTCAGGTTCACATTTGTTCTAAAGAAAATAGGAAAGAGAAATCAAGTTAATATTTTTCCCTTCTGCACTGATAGAAACATAAACTTGCATTATTCAGAGACTCAAGAGCCACATTCTCATCAACAACACAGAATCAAGTGATGACATTGCAACAGGGAAGGTTGACTCTATATAAAATTAAAGTCAATGCATTTAAAAAATGGGCTTATAGCCTGATGTTTGTACTATGATAAGACTCACTAGAGTACAATAAAGCTTGATCATATGCAATGTAGGATAGTGGATTAAATTTCTTAATTGCTAATAATAAGTAATCCTTATGTCTCCAGGGTATATAGAAGGTTGAAAAGCAGCCAAACCACTGCATTTTCATTGTGTCAGTCTCCTTGGCAGTTCTCTGTGGAAGCATGCTGATGGGCAGGAGGGAGGTTAGGAAGAGCCTGTGGGTATGTATGGCATTGCTGTCAGGTTAATAAATTATGTGGGTCCGCTGCAAAGTGGGTGCATAGAAGCACATATTGTATATCCTTCTGTGACACTCCAGCGTGGCATTCTTCTGGCTCAGGGGATTCAGTTATTCATTGCTCTCTCCCTCTCTTAATTTAATTTGTGAGCTTATTTCACAGTAGTCTATTCTACTCCTAATGCTTCTACGTAACTTTCCAGAACTAGAAGTGTATAAAAGCAATGAGAAGAGAATAGACCCCTGAACTTGGACTGTATTTTTCACTGTGCCAAATTCATGTTTTACCATTCATAAGCTCTCTCTCTGCAAAACCTGTGCTGCTGTTATAAGATAAAATGTGTAGGTTTGGATTTCATTTTTCTAGGAAGCTGGATAATAGACACAGAAGTGACGCATACAGCCACATATCAGAATGGTTCTGTGTTATATTGCTGTATTTGAAAGTAAAACTCAAAGAGCAAGTCTTTCATTCTTCTTCACATTTCTTTAATCATTTTTTAACATGCTGTGAAATACAACATACCGTGTCATATATTTTTCTTCTTATATCACCTTGCTCTACCCTATTCTTATTTATCTAGTGAAGCAGGAGGCTGTGTCTGAGCACTTGTACTTTGCTGCCTGCTCTCCAGTTCCAAACTCATTTGATGTTCAGTTTACTGCCCTTTTTCATTTAATCTTGATGGCCCATGTCTTCTCTTATGCTTTACCATGGAGTGATAGAAGTCTTGGATGCCTGAGATGCAAAGACAAATCTTACCAAATAGGATGCATCCAGTTGTCTTCATTTCACCAAGGGTATCATTCTTCTTGAGACCCAAGATCCTTGTAAGCTTCTGCTGTAGTAAAACATGGGTGTTAACAAAGCAGTCTGGAAAAGTTGAGAGTTGACAATATAGGATCAAGAGCAACTATTAGTAAAAGTTGCTAACATCAGTGTCTTATCCTAGCATATCACTAATGTTGTGACTGGCATGAGCCGATCTGTGGCTCTTAGCACCGACCTCCTGGATGAAGTTCCTGTAGAGGAGGGAGAAACACGTCAAAACTGCAGGTTGTCCCCAGCTTGTCTCAGATCTGCCTCAGCTTTACACACTGAATCAGTGGGTTGGCAGGAGGAGATTAGCACTAACAGCAGTGTCCTTTACACCTGAGTCTCAACAGAGGTCTTTGCAAAACACAGTCAGGGAGAGATACCGTCATACAACTCCTCTCATCTTTGTATATGGTTTTGGGTTTTTGTAGTTTGATTACACTTGTGTCCAAGCTTTTCTTTGCATCCCTCAGAGATTGCAAATTCCTTTTACTTCAGTGAAAGTTAGAATCATTGACAACCCAGTGTTGTGAAAAGCTGAAGCTTTAGGGAATTAACAAAGTGCCCTGTTCATTTTGTCTTATGAACCACAAGGAAAAAGTTGTCAAGTTTGGAAATAAGAGGTTTCCCTTAAATAGAATATGTATGTTGCCTGAAAGCCTAATTTGGTGTCTGTAAGGCTTCTTTCTTGCCCTTATACCGTAATAAGGTGACAATTTACAGTAGGGCTGCTCTTGCTTGGGCAGATTGTTCCTGTGTGTAGAATTTGGAAGTTCAGTTGTCCTTTAATTAGTGATTATCTACGTGATGAAAAACTAGTCAAGCTCAGGGCTTGAAATATCATAGGAAAACAAAAGTCTTAATTCAAAACTGTCTACGCAGTCATGGGACTTGTGCATTTGTCTTCCTAACAAAAGCTGAGATTCAAAAGTTTGTGATTTTGGGAAGAAGGTAGACTTTGTCAAGGCTTGTGATGAGACCACTAGAGGGGAAGACAATATACAGGATCTGCTTACTCTCACCATAACTGTGCCAATCTCTGAAATTGAAATTAAAAGTAATCCTAGGGTGTTTTTCTAGCTCTGAGCATAAGCAGCTGTGAGATTGAATACATTTGTAGGGTAGGTCTGCTGAATAAGAAAATACTATTTTTACACAGTCAACTTTCATTCTACCATTTTGTTTTAACTGTACCCATCCTTTTCAGTTCTGCAATGCAGTGTAATCCCTATTTTATTGGAGTACAGCATATCCAAGCGAGACACTGGCTTCATTCCAGTCAATGGTATTTGACATTGACATCAAGAAAACCGGGTTCTCATCCTTGTTACCAATATGTGGTGTTTGAAAGAGAATCTTTCACTGGCATTAGATCATTGCAGGGAGTTAACTTATAAACTTGTGGAAAGTATTTTAGGTACTTTCAAAGTTGTAGTGCATGTACACTTTGTTACTAAACAGTGTCAAGCTGATATTCAGTGTGCATTCAAAAATTCTTACAAAGCAAAGATTCCTTTGGGAACAGGGCGCCTCAGACCAAGAAAGTAAGTGTAAATCTAGACAAAAGATAAAGTGTTGGCTCAGATCTAAACATGAGCAGTTTCTACAGTGAGTATGGGTTGTACAGCCCCAGATATACTGGGGCCTTCAGCAAGCTGAGAAGGCTTCTCACTGGGTTCTCCTGCCCTGGAAAAAGTACATAGGTCCACAGGCAAGGGCAAAAAAAAAAGGCATTTTGATTATTTCGATTCTGCTTGGAGGATTTTGTTGTTAATATTTAAGTTAATTAAATGTCTGACCTATTGAATTATTTTCATAACCATTTATCCAACTTTAAAATGCATGAAAAATTCAATGCCACTGACATAGCAAGAATGATTTAAATGTGTGTTCACTGAGTGCATAATAATCTGCAGTGTACAGATAACTTTTCAGTTTGCTGCACAGAGATTTAGCTGTGCAACTTTGAGCTAAGTTAAAATAATGATGTACATTTTCCCATTTAATTTTAGATCCTATTTTTCAGTATGTGGGTCAACTTCTTAAGTCAGTCTTACATTGGTGTTGTTGCACAAAGCAGGTTTAGACTGCAATCAGGTCTTCCACATTTTCGTTTCTTTAAAATACTGTACTGTAAATGAGATTATTATATTTAGAAATACAGATGTGTCCAACAGTTCTTGTCTTCTTGCAAGCTGCACAACAAAAGTTATATTTACCCTCTGAAAGAAATTATTTTTACTAGTGACTCTTCTGCTGATAAATCTCTGGAGGTTTTTAACCTTTCAGGAATTAGAGAGTTTAGAGAGAAAATGTTTTTTCATCCCATCTTAATCTCAGTTGTAAATTTTATCAGGTTTTGCTATCTCACTTGTCCATGTACCTTTTCTGCTGTGTGAGTAACATTTTAGCACAGTAGCTTGTGTCTGCATTTTTGTTTGGGGTGGGGGAAGCTGCCTTGATATTGAACTTAAAATAGATTGTGTGAGCCTCTGTGGAACATCTGAATGAGTAATTCCTCAGTTGTGTACCCCAGAAATATGAGGCTTAGCTCCCAGTTTGCTCTGACCTGGAGCAGATTGATGCTACTCAAATGCAGGCTTTGGTGATCTCTGTTTCTCAGGCGTGTTGTGGCTGGCTCTGCTGCAGTAGTATGAAGGGTCTCTTGCACATTTTTCTTTCCTGCTGTCTAGCCATTGTGTGTGTACAAAGACAGTAACACACATCACGCATTTTTACTTAAGAGTGGGTGTATTTATTTAAACCGCACATACTTGCAGACCAAGTGTTTGGAATCAACTCAATGAATCATGCCAATGCAAGATTCATTATACTTTCCATTTTTGCCTTAAAACTATGCCTTTGTGAGGAGGGTTGTCTGAGAGATTTGTCAATACAGGTCTCTGGAAGGTACCTCTGAGGGATACCAGCCCAGGTCTTGTCTGTAGAGTGCTCTGTATTTAGAGTTTTTGTACTCTTCATATATGGAAATTCTTCCTGCCCTCAGTTTATTTTTGATGCAGGCTTTGTTAATGCACATTTTCTTATCTTACATGCAGAATAAAAATGTGGTTGAAGTTAAAAGAATAAGTGACTGCCCTTGCACAAAGAGAGACCTATATATATATATGTGTTCTGAATATACATCACCTGGCCTTTAATCTTAACAGGTCATATGAAATGGTGAGCTGTGAGATAAATACTACCCTTTTCCTGTCCCTGATTTTAAGAGACGTGGAAAAAGAAAAAGATGACTAGTATAAGCTTTTGGCTTTTGAGTACCTATTGAAAAATAGTTCCCTGCAAATCTTATGATAGACACTCTTCGTTGTGCTTGTCAATTGTTTCACAGCTTTACACATGTTTTAAATGAGATAGCTGGACTACATTGCTTTAGCATTTAAATAAAGCCAAATTAGTATTCTGTCAGCAAGCAGAAGGGGTTTTTATACTAGAAAGGTGTAGGAGGAAGATGGATAATGAGGGATGAAACTTGCTTATACAAACACATGCCACATTTTCTTAAAAATATGAAATTCTGAACCATTGAAGCTTGTAAATTACTAAAGATGACCCTAAATGGTTTTAACATACATGCCTGTTCCTGGGGGTTTATGAAATTTTTTATCAAAATTATACAATGGTAACACATACAGGACTAAATTTTTAGATTTTCTAAGTATTTCTTGTGTCATGACAGTGTAATAATTTTTGGTTTAGACAGTAAGAAAATGTATCCCAGTGAGGAGATTTTGTGGGATTTTAAATAGCTAAAAATTAGATGCACAATTTTATACAAATAAAATTCATAGCAGGAGCCCATGATCACAAAATCAGTTCTTTCTTCAAAATGTTATTGAATAGCCATCCATTCTGCATAATGCTTCCTATTGGTAAAACAATGTGTTCTCTATACGTTTTATCTCAAAAAAGAATTAAGCAATCATACTATGTGTGGTTGTAAACTCAGTCGTCCTAGGTCACAGCTGATGAGGGGAGTTGGTTGCAGTTCTCCTTGCAGCACCACTTGTACACAAGACTGCACAGATCATGAAAGAATAGAAACGTATGTGGGTGTTTGTTCTCTTCATTTGCACGGTATCCTAGAGTTGCAAAATAAGGACAGAGATTGCTGAAGAATGAAGTGGTCTTTTTCTGCAACCCTGAGTGGTTATCCTGTAAATAACATATATAATAGACATTAAACATACATTAAAAATGTTCATTACATGGTTATTTCACTGCTTATGGAGGAGAGCAGATGCGACTAAATCAAATATGATTTTATTATTAATCCAACTGCTTCCTTCCCATGTTTCTGTGGACTTTTTGCCTTATTCATTGGTCAGCAGTTTTTGCTTACTCTTTTGTTGTTATTTCTCCCTGTCACCTCTGCAGTGGTCAGCTGGATGAGGTGGGAATATGGTTGCAAGTGCAGATAAATTGCTGAGCTGGGTGATGGGTGCTAAATAAATAAAGGAGACCTTTCTAGCCATTGTGTGTGTACATAGACGGTAACACACATCACACATTTTTACTTACATTTTTCCTCCTTAATAAGGAGGAAAGCTGCAAGGGAAAAGGAATTTGGGGTCTGTTGAGCTGAAAATGAGATGTAAAGAGAGAGAGGGAGGTTGACAGAGAGGGAAGGAAGTTGAATTTGCAAAGAAGAAAATGGGAAAGTTACCCCAACAGCCAGAAGAGACAGATAAAATAATCTACTCTGGTTATCACAAATGCCTTCTGATGTCACCTACTGATATTCTTTAAATAGTTGCTTTTTAATTTTATTGTAAAATGTTAATCCTTCCATTAGCTACTTCTCATCTGATTACTATAATGACCCATTTTCTGGTCTTCCTATTCTTCTCCCATGTTATACATCCTCTTAAAATTCTGGCACTCATTTTATCTCTCGTAGGTTCCAAATTCTCATTTTGCCTTATTATTTCAGGAGTTTGCGTTGGTTGTATCTGCAGTTAAAAAGCAGATTAACAAAACCTAACATTTGCATTTTAAGTTCTCAACAGATATAGTTCCTTGTACAGTTAGCACTTAGTTGTAACTCATGGTGTCTCTCACCATCTTTTCATTTATGATTTGCACATGGTGTTTTGTCATTTGTTTGCTTGCCCTGAGCATGGATGCGGAGGCATCCCTGGCCTGTACAAGGTCTTATTTCCCATTGGTCTGTAAAACAAATGTAGATTGTAATGTTCTACTGATGCCTTACTGGTCACTACAGTCCGAGCTATCTCTGAAGATGAGAGCATTCATTGATGCCTGAGGTGAAGCCAGACATGAAGCATGCAGCAATGCATTCAGCATGATCCTGTTGGCAGCAGTGGAGTTGCAGGATGGCAGCAAAGCAGCTCCAAGCAGAAAGGGCACTCTGGGGTGGTGGTAGGAAAATTTGTGCACTGTAGCATTCCACTGTGCTTCAGACTACTCCACTCCTAAGCCTGCCAGCATCCTGGTTTTGAACTGGATCTTCTGTGTCAGTCCCCAGAAGGTTCTGCCAGCAGAGAGCTGTTGTCTAGGAACAATCTTGAAATTTCAGGGAGCTAGTCAGTGCACTGTGCTCTGCTCCCTCTGTTTTCCAAACTGAAATACACATTTTCATATCCTGAGCAATTCTGAAGAGCCAGTACATTCAGTGCTTTCTTTTCACCCAGGGGGTGGTTGGGCACTGGTTGGGAACAGGCTCCCCAGGGCAGTGGTCACAGCACCAAGCCTGACAGAGCTCAAGAAGCGTTTGGACAACACTCTCAGGCACATGGTGTGACTCTTGGGGATGGTTCTTTGCAGGGCTGGGAGTTGGACTTGACGATCCTGATGGGTCCCTTCCAACTCAACTTGTTCAATGGTTCTATGATTTTAAAATGTTTTGCTAATTTTATATATAATTCTGAATCTTCAAGTGTGAAGAATCTGGATAATTTTTCCCAGTCCATCCATGACATGCTTTGATGGGAAAAAGCTTCCTGCACCACTCTTGTGCTGGTTCTGTCCTTTGGGCCCATAGCCAGGGAGGGCACCCAGCTCCCAGGGCTCAGTGGGAACATCAGCGCTTGGTAAATTCCTTGCAATTGGTGTTCATTCCTGAAAGATCACTGGACCAACTTTAGGCCAAAACAAAGCAAAAGTTCCTGAAAATTAAGAAGTTGCCCACTGCTAAGTAAGCCTGCGGTTTTTAATGCAGAAATATAATATAACATTTCAAAAGCATATTTTAAATTCAACACAGTCATTTCCTTACAAGTCTGTTCAGAAATTTGGTTTATTTATGCAGTTGAGTGTCTGTGACAAATCTGTTTGAGAAGAAAATGTGGACACAAAATATGAATGGAAAATACTTTATGATTCAAAGATTCTTATTACAGCAGAAACAAGTAAGTTTAAATGTCAGGATTCTTAAAATGAGAAAAGGCTTACACTTTTCTGGATCCAGATCTGGATCACAAAAACAGGAAGAATTTAAAAACCCACATAAATGAGATGCATGCTTGAATAGTAGACTTTCTAAAACTATACTTAACAGTGACTAAATTTAGGCTTACTGACTAATTTGAAAAGCCAAAATGTTATTTAATTCTCTAGTACAACTCAGAAATACACTTTAAGTAAGTCATGTGAAGATACCCCAGGTGGCTACATATTAGAATATAGCAAATATGTAGGTTACATTATCATCTAATTGTCCATAATAAGAGTTTTTTTCTCTTTGCCTGTTATTCGTATAAATCTACTCTTCTGATTCATTATTAATCAGAGTTCATGTGGTGATTTGGTGTAAAATGTTCATGACAGGATTTCTTATGTTATAGTGAGTTAATGTGATCTGTACTTTAGCGCATGTTTGTGACAAGATGATATAGAAACTTAATTGGCTTCACAATAATGCCTCTGGCTATTATACCTAATACTATATATAAAGAGATATAAGTGTACATGTAAACTAATCTCTTTTTTTGCTGTAGCAAAACTTGTCATCCCAAACAAATGTGGGTTTTCATGGCATTATTTCAGATCTGAAGGGTGATTATTTAACATTGTAGTAATAGTTGTAAAATAGGATTAAAATAGAGTATGATCTTCACAATGCATAAATGGGCTGAACAGTTATATAAGATTTAATTGAAGAAATGTGAAAGTGATTTATTTTGAAAGTACAGATCACATGAGAGAATATAATGAGCTCTGAGTATATCACTGAACAGCACTATGGGGGAATAATTTGGGCAGGAGGACTAGAGCTACTGGATATTTGACTGAACATCAGTCAACAACAGAACACAAAAAAAGGACAGTGATATATGAATGTTGTGCATAGTAGCAAGAGGAGTGTGTATAGAAACTTGTAGATTTCTGTCCCCTAGCATGTTTCCCTTCATATTTCACCTGGGAAAATGTGTTTATACATATATTCTTTATGTCCACTTAAAATAAACTAGGAAAAGAAAACAAATTTCTATTCTTGGTAGGAGAGTTTTGCAAAATGGTATGTATGTTACAATAAAGGACTTGCAGAAGAAAGTAAAACTCTTCATAATGATGAATTCTTTTCATAAATTGGTGAGGACAGAACAAGAGATACAGAAGTGACCATTTAGGTTAAATATTAACAAAAACCATAATTCAAGAATCAGAGGGGTTAGTTGTTGGGTAAAGGATATTTATAGTCATAGGATCATTTAGGTAGGAAAAGACCTCTAAGATGATCAAGTCCAACTGTTAAGCTAACAATGCTAAGTTTAAGCTGGCACTGCCAAGATATTTGCTGAATTATAATATTTAGAATTATAAAAAGACATGACTAGAGATTCCACATTCCATGTGGTTTGGAAATCATTATAGATGTAATTCAGGGCCTCTGACTTCTTGCAACATGGGACAACTATCCTGCGGTTAGCTGAACCCACAGGTTTGATAAGTCATTTTGGTTTCATGGAGGTCCAAATATCCCCTCATGTAACACTGCAAAATAAGGACCTGCCGGTGTTACTGCTGCTGATGGGAAAAGTGAGAAATGGAATCCTTGGAAATGTCTTTCCTTCTTTTGACTTTATGGTATGGGTTGGGTGGGGTTAAGGTAAAGAACAAGAAAATCAAAGCCTGGGCCATGGAGATGAGGGTTATCCTCCCTTTGAAGAGAACCTTCCTTTTTCAGGAACTTTTGGTAAGGCTGAAGAGAAAAAGGAGAAAGAGTGGAGGTGTAGAGCACATGCTGCACTACCCTGTATGAGGAGGCAGTCCTGTACAGCCCTTCTCACTGAGAAAATTCAAATAGAATTTGTAGCAAGAAAGCCTTTCCCATGACAGCCCATTCATTGGTGGGTTTTGCCAGAATGCTTCATTAATAATGGATCTGCCCAAACTGCAGATTCAAAAACATACATCTGTATTCTTTTTCATTTATAAAATAACTTCAAGGACAGAAGTTTGAGATGACCAAAACTTTGCCAGTTTTCACTGTTAATATGAAGTTCAGTTTATCTTTTTTTTTAACCAGAGTACAAAATCAGCCTCATGTTTGGAGAGCTCTTCAGTACGGCTTGCTTTGTTCTAATTTGGTTGTGTACAAAAACGTTTCTTCCTTAAGCCAGATGAATGTTGAATGTTTAATGAAGGAATCTGCATAAGAAGATGTGTATGATCTGAACTGCCTTGTGGTTTCAATTTCTCTCGAATCATACAGACAATAATCTTTTCTGTTGGAGTTCAATGTGTTGCTCAGAACCACATGGGAAGAACTTACTTGAGCTATTGACAGATGAATATTTTTGCTACTTTATTTGTATCCTTTTGTAACCCCACTTTTTGATGGTATTCCTTCCTGCTCTTACCTCAAAGCATGAAAGAAAGAGGTATTTTGAGAAATGCTTTTGCTGTCCCCTTGCTGCCCCTGGCAGAGTTAATCCAGCCGTCCTGCTGGGCTTATAGAGCCTGTTCTTTCCCACCCACAGTGCTTCCTCCTCACAGATTAAGAGTCAAAGTACAGTATGATGCTGGCTCTGCCTGTGATGTATGATTCTGCTCTGCCATGATGGCCATTGCCTTTTTTTAAGTTAAGGACTACCATTGATACCGTTGTGATAGCATTAAGGATATGAACAAAGCCAGGATATAAGGGAGAACTAATGGCTTTTTTAAAGCCGTATCATGTATTTGGAAAATGTACAAGATTTGGGGTTAAAAATCTGGCAAGCAACATCACAATCCAAACTGAATGTAGGTTAGTCAAAATTTCTCTCAATTTATTTAAAGTAGGCTGATCAATCAGGTTACCTGAAAGAAAACAGTATTAGTATAGATTAGATGTTGGAGTTGTATAGGTAGTATAGCTGTATATAGTATAGATTAGTATAGCTGGAGTTGAGATGAATTTGTAGCTTTTACGTATGCAGTAGCTTCTTCCGTTTGGTGTTAAAATATGAGGTTGGTGAAGGTGGATGGGGGTGTGAAACTTGGGGAGAGGGGCTGGCATTTAATATCATAGTTGTTTAATGAGCAAAGATTACAAACCAAGGTAGTAAAAGATGTCTAGAAAAAAAATTAGATGGAGAATTTTTTTTATTAATTATTTTCATGCTAAGGTTGTATGTCACAACATAACCTATACTGAGTTTATCAGTTATTCAAAGTTTATTCTTCTAGGGAGTGTCCTTGCTGAAAGAAAAATGATGAAATTGGTCAGCTGGCTGTTGCTGCAGTGCAGGTAGAGCGATAATTGAGGACCCTCTTTAGGTCACATCATACATGTTGGTGCATATTTCCTGTAAATTAATGAATTTAAGATCTTGATAGTGGTGACATTCCTGGACGGCATAACACATGGTACCCAAAAAGAAAGTTAATGCTGCCTATTACCAACATGTCACAAAATGTGTTTTGCTTCCTCCAGTTTGCCAAATGCTGTCTGCGACAGTGGTATGGCCAGGGCTAAGCAGCCACTCTGAAATAGGGTGAGTCCACACTCATTGCTGTTAAGACAGGAGCTGCTGAGTACTAGAATGCGTGGGCTCATAGATCATGGTTTCTGTTAAAGCATTTGCTTTATGGCTCTTTACAGATTTTTTTTATCCTAGCTGCCCTCTTCTCTTGGGTGGTCCATTGTGAGAGAAACTGCAGTTTCACTGTAGTGGTTCATCTCATGTTTGCTTTGTGCTGCTGTAAGCACAAGCAGCTGCATCCCTTCCTCTTTGCTCCATATCTGGCTGTACTTTCCAGCCCATTTACTTGTGCCAGTGTTAGCATTTCTGTGACCAAAGAACGAAGGAGATAAGGAGCTGGCCATACAGAAAGCTGTTCCCTGCCCACCTCCCAGGTCCATTTTTGGAGTGGATGGCATCCCAGGAGTGAGATCCCTGGGAGGTTGCTCTGCTGCAGCTGCTCCCACTCTGCAGCCCAGAACTCTTCCTGTGAGACCAAACCCTGGTATTTCTTCCTGCAGATCTTTCTTTTAAGGAAGCGGTTCCACACAGTTTTCGTAAGATTTATAGGCAATGTGCGTGTGTTTTGGCAGTGAATTGGGATGGATTGTGGCCGTAGCATCATGCTGTCACTTCATAGTGGTAGATTACTGACATTACCAGTGATGGCTCTTGTATCAAAGCCTACAAACACTTTTCAGATTTTTATCGTTGTGATACTTCTACAACTTTTCCCCTTAAAAAGTGGGTGAATATTAATGCTAGCAGTAGAACAATAATACCTTGTCATGTTTGTAACTCTGGGATATATACTGCTGTAGACGATAAGTGTATTTTGGATTGCTGTATGTCCTGTGTGAACTGCTCCACAGAATGCTGGAGCGTGTCCAAGGGAAGGGCAATGGATCTGGGGAAGGGGCTGGAGCACAAGTCTGATGATGAACAGTTGAGGCAGCTGGGGGTGTTCAGCCTGGAGAAAAGGAGGCTCAGGGGGACCTTATAGTTCTCTGCAACTACCTGAAAGGAGGCTGTAGCCAGGTGGGAGTCAGCCTCTTCTCCCACGTAACAAGTGACAGCACAAAAGGAAATCGCCTCAAGCTGCAACCAGGGGAGGTTTGGGTATTAGGAAGAAATTTCTTCACCCAAAGGGTTGTCAAGCACTGGCACAGGCTGCCCAGGGAAGTGGTGGAGTCACCATTCCTGGAGATATTTAAAAGATGTGTAGATGTGGCACTTAGGGGCACAGTCTAGTGTTGGACCTGGCAGTTTTAGTTCTACGGTTGGACTCAGTGACCTTAAGGGCCTTTTCCAACTTAAATGATTTCCATGATTCTGTGGTTCTGATAGCACAGCCTGAATGAAGCCATAGCCCCTGTGCATAGATCTGGCTTGAACTAGATATTCAAGACTGGAATCGATGCTTTTAATGTGAATGTTTTACAGTAAAGAAAAATAGTTTTACTAAACTGAAATAGTTGTGATGCAGAAGTAATTAGGTCTTCCTGCATACATGTGGTAACTGGTAAATATACCAAGAAGCTAAATGTGTTCTGAATAGCATTTCTTAACAACATTAGTTCTGATCCTTGGTCCGGGTTCTTCTCTCCAGTGTTTGGGTTTTCTTTCTGCATGTTGACAACAGTCTTTCTGCAGTCATTGTATATCTAAAGAATGTTGATGATTTAAAAGAAAAACCAAAAAATCCATAGAGGGACTTTCATTAAACTCTAGTATTAGAAGATATCTAACACTGTCTTGGGTTTTTCACTATTTTTGCTGCAATTTTTATCAGAATATATAATTGCATTATATAGAAGTAAACAATTTATTTCCAATCCTAATTATATGTTTATAATTAACTGATACTATTCCCATATTACAGAGCTTACCTTTTCATGACAGCCTTGGTTATGACTGTGAGCTAGAGTAATCTGCATTTTTACTCCAAGCAGTGAATGGCTGTTTTCTTCTTCTGATATTGTAAAAACGCTCATTACTCTATGTTATTAGATGACTTTTTAAAAAAGCTATTCATTTAGTAGACAAATGTCCCATTCTTGAAATGGGATTGAATGTTTGGTTTTTTTTCCTTTTGCTTGGAATTAATTCTGCAATGAAATTGAATCAAAATCAGGAAAAAAAGGATCAATTTTAGAGCTATCAAAATTTTCTATAGAGATTTTTATTTTATCTCTTATTTCTCATTACATGAGCTGTATTTCATGCTTGTGTACAGATTAATGTGCTTTGCTGGTAATTGCTTATTAAAAATAGATAAATAAATTTTTAGCTCATTATGAAAGATGTTGTAGTACCAGTAACTTTAATTATAATTTATCTGCTGTGTAAGTAATCCTGAAAAATATTATGGGATAACATATTGGTATTGCAATTGCTCTCTTGTAGTGCTAAATGATTAACATTGAAGACCTCAAGGAGCAGGTTCTCCTGGTCTCTGTGAACACACATTCTTCAGATCTGACCTGAACCAGTAACTGGGCCTGTCATTAGCTCAACACACAGGTGGAAATGCAAATCCTCAGTGGAGGGAACAGTCTATCTTCTAGGACACAATTTGGAAATGTGGTCCACCTTTCGAACTGTTTAATATTTTTTCTACTTACTTTCTTTGAAAATGGAATGTTTTCCTGTGTATACAGACCTGCTTAGTGCTTGCCATTTTTCACATAAATAATACTTGCAGCCTTGTCTCTTAGAATAGGTAATCATTGTTGTAACAATCTTGGTGTTTGCATGTATAATAGATCTTCAGGATTTCTGATTTATGGGGGCTTGAGTCTAACATGATAAAAATCACGTATGTAATATTTGTCATTACAGCTGAGGCTTGTGAAATGATTGAACTGTGACTTATTTCTTAAGAGGCCATGTATTTAACTTTTTCATTTAAAAATTGTTTTAAAAAAACAGTGCAGCATGTAGCCTGAGACGCATCTTCAGGAGGCAAAGTGGCCAGGTATCAGTTTTGGCCAGGTCTTATTGCACTGCATTTTCCTGGTATTTTTTAAGGAAATATTAAATTTATATTTTTTTCACTGAAATATTAATGGTTATTGATTACAAGCACAAAATTACGGTTACTGTTTTTATCTTTAGTGGAGCCAAAATACTAGCACCTGGTATTTTCAGTCAGCCATTTCTTAAACTAATGAGAATTTAGAAGACTTTAATGACAAAAATGGGTTGTCTGGCCAAGTCAGGACAAACATTCCAGCAGCCTTGGTAGCACCAAAGTTTGTCCTGAGAACCCACACAAAAAGTGATGAATTCTCACCTGCCTCAATCTGACCTGGGGTGGCAATGGCAAATTTACTTGGAGAAGACTCTTGGCCTTTGTTTTCTCAATGTCCTTAAATGTAAATCTGCATCTCAGTTATTTATTTGAGTGATCCAGGACCAACATCAGTTCCTCATGGTAGCGTATAGAAATGGGGCTTATGAGACAGCCTCCAGCCTTTGTGAAATGCTGTCAGCAAGACAACTGACAAATGTTTCCAGTTGGGTGAAAAATTCCAGAGGATCGTGATGCATATTTCATATCCTTATGATATGAAATCATTATGATATTAAATAATAAGTCTCTTAAAAGTGTCTTCATAGGCATAACAAACACTTGCTTCCCCTGCAGGTGTGGATCCCAGAGAAGTTGCAGCAAGCCTCTGACCAGCAGGGTGCTTTGGTGCTTCTCTCTTCCCATGTGCTGAGAAAGAGCATAAAGTATCCCCGTGTGAAAAATGCGATGGAAGTCTAATATAGTTTGACTGGATTTGGCTTTGTCTGGTATTGGTAAAGCCACTGGGCATTCAT
Organism: Corvus cornix cornix; assembly: GCF_000738735.6. NCBI lineage: Eukaryota > Metazoa > Chordata > Aves > Passeriformes > Corvidae > Corvus > Corvus cornix. The sequence continues at coordinate 45,990,692 of NC_047057.1, read as the reverse complement.
AGAATCACAGAGTGGTTGGGGTTGGAAGGGACCTTGAAGACAACTTAATTCCAAACCCCCTGCCATGGGGGCCCCCTGCCACTAGACCAGATTGCTCAGAGCCCCATCCAACCTGGCCTTGAATGCTTCCAGGGATGGGACATCCACGACTTCTCTGGGCAACCTGTTCCAGTGCCTCACTATCCTCACTATAAAGAATTTCTTTTTAATATCTAATCCAAACCTGCCCTCTTTGAGTTTAAGTATCATAGCTGACTTGGGCCTATTTAATTTTCAAAATATACCAATTATTACACCAAATAATCTTGGTCAGTATGGGGAATATGAAGTTTTTTGACACTTTTTGTTTGTTTGGTGGGTTTTGTTTGTATGCTGGTTTTAACTGTTAACACTGAGAGCACTTCTATGAGTAGGATTTGTAAAATTGATGCTGAAAATTTATACAAGTCTGTTTAAACCTTTTTCAGATTTTCAGTTAAACCAGTCCTGTTGGTCAGGTGAGCTGTACGGTTGATCTGGGCTCGCTTCCTGGGTATTCTGGGCCCTGTGGGGCAGCACTGTGGCAGGAGAGGGGTAGTAATCAAATGTATCCCTTCATCCATAATTCCAGATAGCTTGGAGTTTATTACAATATGACCAGCAGTAAAATGGTTAATAATATTGATTTTAGCAAATGTTTTGGGCTGTTTTCTTGCAGAAATAGGAAGATCCCACTTTTTTGGCTTACATTTACCATTTTTTCTTGAATTCTGGTGTCTGATGCTGCTACCAGAGAGAGAATCACTTGCACTGTTCCGATCACTCTTTAATTTTCCATTTCGTAGTTGGTTCCTAGTGCCCAATTACTGCTACACATTTAGTCCAGACCTCTTGTGCTATTATGATACTGATTTTAGCCCGTACCATAACTTTTCAGATTATTCCAAAAGAAAGAGAATTGATATCTTGAATTTCAGTAATCTTTGTAATATTCCAGAAAAAAAAAAAATTAGAATCATGCACTATTGGATATTATTATTCAATTAGAAGAAAAGATCAGGCAGAAGAATGTTGCAGAAATAATGCTTGTTTTTAGATGGAATAATTTGTTCATTCCAGCATCTGCATGTACACAGTCATCAGGGAGTTATTGGGCTACATGTGTTTTTTTGAAACATCTGTCAACTAAGACAGAGATATAAATGCAAAGTGTTACATTGGTTATATTTGTGGATTTCTTACATTTCCTAGTGGAATTTCATTTTGTGTGATAATCACTGCAGAGTACAGAAGTAAAAATAAGATTAAATTTTTGTGCGTGTACCAGTTCTTTGGACAAATGACTTGTCCCATTCTCTTCTAAGTGTATTGTGACATCACATACATGAAATGGAGTAGTATCATTTTTGACTCAGGTATCCTGCTGTCAGTGTGGAAAGAAGCATGTCATGTAAGTGCTTTTTTTTTGTCCTTTTGTCCCAGTAATGAAGTAACAGGCTCTGGAGGGCCTTTAGCTACTCTGAACAGTTTGATGACGTTGTTGCTGATTCCTGCAGCCACACTGCAAAACTCATTTCATTGTTGTATAGTAAGTGGGCTACAATCCATTTGACAAAATGCCTCACTGCATGACACTTAAGTGCACTGTATTGACTGTCCTTATTCAGTGTTAGTACATTGTTACCTGATTTATAGAAATTATTTACCAGGAAAGCTAACTTGTGGGCTGTGTAAGTGCAAGATTTCTAATGGTTACCTGATACACAACATTAACACATTTCTATGGTAGTGCTTTAGGCAACTGTACCATTCCACACTGTTGACCTATATTTGTGATATTTGACATTTTTGATAAATACTGTCAAAGATAATCCATCACAGGATGAGTTTCCAGAGTTTCAGGATGTTTGTTAAACCCTCATAACTCAAATATAGAAGTGTTTCAGAAAACAGTATTTTACGTTCCTAGGTTGAGAAACAGGTTTGCCAAATAAGAAAATTGCTAGAGAGTCATTTCCAGAAGAATAAAGCTGTCTTCAGTTAATAGAGTATGTGCTCCAGATGAGACTGGGATGCAGCTGCCTGTTGCCTGAGTGATGCCTTTTCCTGGTCTTAAAATCAAGAGGCATACACAGTTAGAAGGGAAAAAGGGATTTTACCTTGGTATTTATTTTAAGGATCCTTAAGTGCACATGTCCAGGTCGAATGCACCGAAATGCACACCCCCAAAAGATCTAACATTATAGGTCTTACTAATTAACATATCTATCAAAGATTCCCCAATGAGAGGCTTGAAGGAGCCCCCCCTCCCCAAGGAACCTTACACTGGATGGTTCTATCTTAGTTTACAGAATGTGTTCTGGAGAGGACCTTGGGGTCTGGGGCACACTAACCCCTAACTACGAAGCTTCTAAAATGTTTAGTCTCCTAGCTTGACAAATAAGTCTAAGAATGTAGGCTAAAAACACTAAGAATACAGAAGTTGTAAAAAGGTATAAAAGGTATAAAAGAAAAGGCAAAAAATCATCATGGCATCACGAGGACCATATGTTTCTGTAGGTTGCGTCGTTAACTCCCTCCCATTCACATTTGGGGCAACCACCATTATAATAGAAAAACAAAATGTGGAGTTAGCTTAGCAGTGCCTATGGTGTTTAAAGATTTGTATTACTTTCAAGTTGAGAACTGTTTTTGAAATAATTTAGTCATTAAGACCCATCTACTGATCTCTTATGTGTGCAGTCCCTCAAGACGCATGTCTTTTTCTCTCCTGTTGTTCAGCAGCTCTGTGAAGTCAAAGAGAATTGCTTTGTGTGTTTTGATATAGCTAATAAGGCAGTCAGAGTGCTGAGGACCTTGAAACAACCCAAAGAACTTTAGCTTGGCTTAAAAAATCTCTGGATAAATGATCTTGTTGATGGGGAAGCATTATGAAAGAAGCAAGTTCGCTGAAGTGCATTACTTGAGTAATGCTTAAAGCAGCTGTAGTTCATTCACGTGTTTCATATAGTTAAATACAGAGATAAACTGTGCACCCTTCTGTTTAACACTCAGTGTAAACTGAATACATAACTAAGTCTCCTGCATGCCTCAGGCATTTCTCTGTGTGCTGCATTATCTCAGCTTCACTCGTGCTTCTCTAGATTTAGACTAAAAGGATAGCACATTAGCAGGGTGGTTTGTGGGACTGCAGCTTGTGTCTGCTGCTGAACTGCAGGGTCTGCAACACCCCTGTAAGCAGCCTCTTGGAGGAAGGCCTCCATCTGCTTCATGTCGTAGCCCATCATTTTGGAGATGCAGGCAGAAAAGAGGTTATTGATGTTCAACAGTATCAGCACAGAGACATCTATCAGAGGAAGCATGGATGAATTCATGTGCACATGGATAGGCAGGATAATGGGTGGATAGGCATGGAGACCAGAATAATGACAGCATGTTGCTGGACATGTTTTGAGATACTGGAACTAAGAGATGCAGCAGGGGAGTTGCTGGGGTTTGTTTGTTCTCATGAATTGTAGTTCTTAGTGCTACTGCTTAAGCTGAGGTAGTTGTTCATTTAAGATGCAGCATTTCCAGGTTTTTTTAGGGACTATTACTTTTTCTAGGTTGAGCAAGAACTTCCTCTCAACTGAAGGGTGTTGACACACGGTGGTCCTAAATATAGTGGGAAGTACTGTTTTCTGAGAGGGAATGGAGGCAGCTCTGGAGTATGAAACCACATGTACAGTCTGGAGGAGTTACGTAAGGACACTGCTGTTTGCAGAGCAGAGGCTTGCTGCTACAATTAGTGCTGCTTTACACTCTTTACACTACAGCCATTGTGGCCATTAAAGAATAGCATTGGAACATGATTTTTTTCCCTCTAATATTTAAAATTTCCTACTCACTGCATCTGCTCTCCCTGTTTTCCTGAGAGCAGTGGTGGTTTTGTATGAGGCAGGGACACAGAGAAATACAAATGAAGAGTAGTTGCAGTAAACGTGGGGCAACTTTTTGGCAGTATTCTTGGACTTTGGACAAGCATGAGGTGTGTGAACGTATTCACTGATGGACACATTTCCATTCAACAGAGATTTTTTTCATTGTGTCTGATAAAAGTAACAGAACTCCAGGGCAAATTTTTTCCATCCTGTGTTCCTTGCACAAGGATGATTCTACGTGATGCAAACTGTGGGACTTATTTGGAGATTACCTGTGTGTGTGAATCTACACATACAGGTAACCACGGGCAACCACCAAACCACAGCCAAAATGCGAAGAGTAGGTTTATTTCATTACCTTGCTAACCACGCCGAGTGACAGAGGGACAGGGACGTGGCTCTGTTCTAGCCAGCAGCAGGGGAGGGGAGGGGAGGGCTCCTGCCTCTTCATAACACAAGGCTACCCGCATGTCTGTGAGAGTGTGTTGTCTCTCCACAGGAATTCTACTTCTCAAAACAGGCAGAGGATAAACAACGTTAGGCATAATAAATGGAGTTTTCCCACACCAACATTTTTAGCATTCCCAGCTGCAAGGTCACTTTGAGCAAAACTATTCCCTCATCCTCTGCCAAATCTTCCAGTTTTAACCCTTTTCTAGCAACACTGTGAAAGGCATGGTGAATAGATTTAAAAGTGGTAACATTTATTCATTGTACAATTCCTGTTTTCCCTTCTTGCTCCCTCTAAGCGTTCACTGGCTGTTTCTCACTCTTTTCCTCATTCATCCCATGAATCACTTTAATGCTCATCATTCACTGTTTGCATGCACCTCTGCATTTCCTTCTCCAGTCTTCTCATCCCCTTCCCTTTTTTTCTTTCTGTTCTTCTGCCTTCTCTTCATTTCGTTTCTTCTTTACTCATGTTTGAGTCTATTTTTTTCAGTTTTCCACACCTATACAGGCTCTAGTTTCTTCCCTCATTTTACAGTGTTTTTCCTCTGATCTCACCTCTCATTTTCTCTGCTGATTTTTTGGCTCGCACAGCTCCTCGTCTGCTCAGCCTGTCTAGAGGACTAACTTGCTAAGAGGTTTAAAGAGAAAATGGCTTCAATCTGAATAGATCTTCATTTAATGACTGCCATGTGCTCTTTTAATAATGTGTTTTTTGTATTATTTCAGGTCTTAAAAATTAGCTTGATTGGCCACCGGAAGCGTGTTCTGGCATCTTTGGGAGACAGGCTTCACGAAGATCCTCCTCAGAAACCACCTCGGTCAATAACCCTCAGGGTGAGTCCTCATGAAAATTTGTTTGCATTTCTTGACAAGTCAGCAAGGGTTTCATAACATTCACATGAAAACAGTGGCTGCTTTGAGTGGGGTCCAACTTACCTCATTTCGGAGGTGTACAATATGGACATCTTAGGCTGACCTACTCTGTCACACTTCCCTGTATGGCCAGCGGAGATATATTGACATTTTTACAGGGTGATGCATCTGACCTGCTTCAGATGTCTGCCTTAGGATAAGTAGAATCTTAGAAGTACCAGCTTATCTTTGTTCAAGAAACTAGCTCAGGACCAGGGATGTAAAAGCTGCACATCTACATTTGCCCACAGGAATCCCAGCCCAGCTGATCGATATTGCAGGAGAGTTACCAATTTCCTTTTCTTGTTTTTGAATGTTTGCACTTACTTTTCCAACATGTGCTTTAGGCTTTTTTTAAGGAGAACCTCTTGAAATTGTTGAGATAAAAATGCCATTAAGGCGTCTCTGTATATCAAAAGTTTCATCATGTTTTTATTTTCATTTATATTCCCTCTTTCAGAAACCTTGTTGCAATGTCCCTGGGGTTTTTCCACACTTGACCACATTTAATCTCCTCTTATTACACCACCTTCACTCGGTTTCTCAATCCAATGTCTTTGCTTACTTGCTGTCTGCAACTCTTAATGAGTTGTGGTCTGATGACCAATTCCTACTGAGTTCTCTCCAACAGAGTTCATAGCAACATTTTAATTTTGATATTTTAGGTCACACCTTTTGCATTTGATTGGATCTGATTATTTTCATGGGGCTGCATTTCTGATGGGAATCTCATTTGGGATTAAATCTCAAAGTCAGAGAGTGTCTGTGCTCCCAAGTTAGATTTCCTGGTGTAAAGAGAAAAACAGAAAGACAGAATGAGGGCTTATTTTTAAGTGTACTTAAAATTTCGGTGACCAGCCTGTTTTCACCCTGCATATTCTCAGATGCCCCATACAGAAATTTTAGATCCCATCCTTTAATTCAACCTATTCCCAATACCGTATTTAAAAAGGTCTGGCAAGTCTTTAACATGCTCTAAGGCACACTGAGCAAACATGTGGATGTTTTTCTTGTATTTTATTTTTTAATGCATTTTGTGAATGATTCCTAATGCATGGCAGGTGTTAAAACACTCCAAGGAAAGAGAAATAGATGAAAAGGCACACTTTTTTCCTCAATGCCTTCAGTACTCTGCACTGCATAATTAATTCCTCTTCAGCAAGTGAGAAAGTTTCCACAGTCCACATTCTTGGTCAGAACTGTATATTCTCAGTTAATATGGAAGAGAAGACCAGATGTCCTCCATCTGTAGTCAAAATGATAAAAAGTAGTCTGCTGCTGCACAGCTAGAGCTACTGATGCAATGCTTAATGTTATTTATCATCTCTTGGAACTGGAGTCTTCACAGAGAATCCTAAAGAGGAGGACATGCATTTGGAATAAAGTTTTTCTTTCCCATCAACTGCTACTATGCCATTTCACGTGAAACAAAAACAACAAAACCAAAGAAAGTTTAGTTTGTAGTCTGCAATAATTTGTGTCTTGAAAGTTGGCTTAAATAAACCGCTGCTGCTATGAGATTGATTCATATAGAGTCATAGAATAGTTTGGAGTGAAACGGACCTTAAAGATCGTCAAGTTTCAGCCCTCTTTGCCATGGGCAGGAGCACTTTCCACTAGATCAGGCTGCTCTACATCAGTAGAAAATATAGTTTGTTATTTAAAGTCTACTTTTACGTTCCCAAGCTCAAACTAAGCAATGCTAATGCTTCATCTTTTTTGACTGTTTTTGTATTAGCTTTTAAAATATTCCAAAGTAAAAGGTTAAATATTGAGGAAAAGCAAAAAATCTTTAAAATCTTAAAAATATCCACAACATATGTTATTCCCTGTTGTATGTTACTGTGTACTAAGGAAACACTGCTTCAATTTCAATTATACTCAAATATACTATATTCAAATATATATATACACACTATATATCTGTTACATATATATATATACACTATATACAGATATACTTTTCTATACACAAAAGTGTAGAAATTGCTGGATCTCAGGTTACCTACGCAATCTTGCTTTCTTTCCTGGAGTGCATGACAATCTTTAATTACAGGACCAGTGTCCATGTTGTTTATGGGAGCCCTTCCTCACCCAGTCAGCACTGGAGGCTGGAATTTATACTGGAGGACCAACAATTTAGGCAGAAAATTTGGAGGAGAAATGTTACAATGGTAATGATAGTTTAACACAATTGTTAGTTCACTGGAGACAATTCTGGGTTTTTTTAGACAAACACCTATGGGACATGAAGTGTGCCCAGGCAGCTTGGGGAAGGATCTTTTAAACTCTCTTCCAGCCCTGACCTTTGTGGTTCCAGCAGCAGGTCTGAGAGGGGATGAGGCAGCTTTTGACAGTGGAATATATGGTCAGACATCCCTGCAGGTCATGTGTCCTTGCATTCACAGCTGGGCAGAAACATGGCAAGAGTACCTGGTGACTAACAGTAGCGTGGTACTCGGCCATGGTAGCACCTGCAAGGGTGTCCATGCCTGGTCTGCAGGTTTGTTTCAGGAGATGAGAAGGTGAGTGGGAGTGAGGAAGAAGAATGAAGGAAGAATGGGAGAGAGGCTCATGATTGAAGGAATAGCTGTACCTATGAAAATATAGATTTACACCTGTTTTTTCCACAAAAAACTTGGATAATGAATGGGAAGTTATTTAATTGCCTCCTGAAGAGTCACTAATTGTATGTTACTGACAATCTCCATATTTGACTAAAGTCTTGAGTCTGATTTATACAAGTGCTGAGCACACAGTGCTGAAAATTAGATCAACAGAAGTGGAGTTTGTAACTCAAGCACTTGGGAAATCGAGCAATAGATGTTGTAATTGAGTGACTGGTACTTTCTAACGTTTGCCTGTGTGTCTCAGGTCACCCACACTAAAGCAGTGATTATAAAATGCCAGAAGTCACAGGGTGTGGTGAAAATGAATTGATTGACATTTGTAAAGCACTTATGAGCATCATGAATATGATGATATTAATCATTGTGTCTTCAGAGCAGGATTTGAAAAGAGTTTAGGAGAGAGGTTCGGGGCCATGAAATGAGGCAAGAATAAAATACTGACTACACGGTAACTAATGATAACGCGGTGCTGAGGATATGACAACATGCTGCACAGTTGAGGATCCATCTGTGCTGTGAAGGACAACTTTGAGAAAATAGCATAAAGTCATACAATGACATACTGTTCCATAATGCAGAGGCATGGTAATTCTTTTATTTCTTGAGTTGGTATTTCTTGTCTGTATTGCCTTGCCAGCAATCTTCCAATATAGATCTCGGAGTGAATTTCCTCTCGGAGTGAATTTCCTCTTCATATGCAGTTTGATAAAATATGAAAAGCTCGATGAGGGCTGGAATCTCTGTGTTCATCTGTCAGTTTGATACACTGGTGGCCCTATCAACCTGCAACAGTGGGTGAATCCTGATTCAGAGCAGAGATTCTGCAGTAGGTAGCAGTCACTGGAGAGGATCTTGTTTGGTGCCCCTGTACTCAGGTTATTTTCAGAGCAGAGGTGTGTGCACCATGTTGTTAGGCCCAGGGAGGGTGGGTTTTAGAGATTATGCCTCACCAAACTTCCTGAGCATGTGCAGACTACAGCTTTTCAGAAGCTTTTAACTGGGCCAAATGTAGGTGGATTTTTGTGAAGGAGGGAAAAGATTATTCCTAAGAGGAAAACACTCTTTTCTTTGCCCTGGGAAATGTCAAGATCATAAAAATGTCAGATCATAGAAAAGCTGGAGAATTTTTAAAAAAAAATTTTAATCCCAGTTAATTAAAAATTACTAAAGAGCTATATTTTCCTAGCATTTTTCTTGTTGGCAACATGAAAAATACTAATCTATTACTTTGATTTCAAGGAATAATGTCATATAGACTTCTACACTTCAAATATTGACATCAGGCATTACTATGACTGGAACTTTCCTTTCCATTTGGAAGAGATTGCAACTCTCTGATTTCTTACAACAGATCTTGTTTCTTAACAGCATGGAGTAAAGTACCTTGATGCTTTTCAGAACTGGGCTTGCTTCAGTGTAATAATGCATGAATCATCCACTTTAATTCTCTCTTTAAAGAAAAACGCAGCACTTTTTTACCTTCCACACTGGAGCAGGTTTTGCTTGCACCACTATCTTCAGGTCCCCTCTGGTTGCTCTGTGTTGGAAGTAGAGCATTACAGCAGCAGGTGGTTTGGAGAATCTCTGCACTGTGTGAACATACTCCTGGGTACATTCTGCCCAGTAACCTACATCATGAGAGAGGAACATTTCCCATTCAGTTGCTGTGACAGAGTTTTCCTGCTCACACCGGGCAGTAGTCATGCAGACTGTCTGGACAGTACACTGTAGCTCCCTGCTCCTGCTGATGGAGCTCCAAGAGAGTGTGGAACGGTGAACCTGGACACCAATGTTCGTAGCTGGTATTTGAACAAGGGATGTGATGTGCTGTGCAGGAGAGTAGGTGTTTCCAAACATACACACGATGTCTGGCTGTGGGCGGTGTGGTGGCAGATCCTGGCAAAATGTGTACCAGGAGGAGCTGTTTATTTATTAGGTAGAGTTTATGTATCAATTCAATGTGGTATTTGCACACTGACTGATACAAGGCTACAGTTCAGTACAGGTAACAAGAAAAGCAGGTAAAATATTTGTACTCTGATGCTTTCATGCATTCCAGGAATTGGTATTTAACTTGTGTCTGATATCTGGTACTTCAAGTTAAAATGGATGTTCTGCAAAACCTATAAAAATTGCAACAAAGTGTCTATACTGCGTAAATGGACACGCGTTTCTTTTTTCCAGCAAGAGATGTTGCTAGTGTTCAAATCACTTTCACTGCTCAGAGCAGCTGCTCAGAAGTGGTGAGAATGTATTTCATCTTACAAATAGCTAGTCCTAAATCATGGCTTTTTTTGGGCCTTGGCAAGAAGTAGCTCACTGTTTTATCTCTAGAAGAGGGTATATATTACACAAGGAGGTTTTGGAGAGGAAATTTGCCACTAGTTCATGTAAATAGTGAACTATTTTTCCTTCTGCATGGGCTCTGCACTTCAGGTAGGAAATCTCCAAATTCCATACACAGTAACCTCTACTGCAGGAATTTTTCCATAATTTTTTTAGTGTGAGCCATTCAAATGCACTTATAAATGTGTGATTTGAAGTCAGCAATATGCTGTTCTTCTTATGCTGCATTTTTCTTTCTCTGTCCAGGAACCCAGTGGTAACCACACTCCTCCTCAGTTGTCTCCATCACTTAGCCAAAGCACTTTCACTACTGGTGGCTCCCTGGACGTTCCCCACATTATCATGCAGGGCGATGCAAGGAGAAGAAGAAATGAAAACTATTTTGATGATATCCCGCGGTCAAAGCTGGAGAGGCAGATGGCACAGGTAGGACTAAAACCAGTGCCATTAAAAGGCTGGGCTTTGCTGCTTTTAGTTACAGGACTAATCCTGACCATGGCAGTAGGTTGTAAATGAAGGCTGAGTTGTAAATAACAAATGTTAACAATTTTTCCAAGCTGTCTGTTCCAGCTGTCTATATTTCAGTTAGTGTAAATTGGTGTGTTGGTGTGTAATTTCCCCTGAGACGTGGAGGTTTGGGGGTGTTTAGATGCTTGGAGGCTGAGATGAAGGTGGCTTCTGTGCACCAGAGTGCACAGTCTTCCCCCAGCACTGACTCTGCCTCTTGTTTTTGTAGTAGGGTGCAGATTCCTCAAATTCAGAGGAATAAGATGGCGTCAGTTCACTGCTGGAAACTCAGAGGACTTGAAGGGTGATGATTGCTGCATTCATTAATGGGAAGGGTCAGCATTCTGAAAAACTGTGATCTGGGCATATATTTTTATTATTTAAAAAAAAGATTTAACTATGCAAAAATTCATTTGAACAGCACTAAACTCCAACTGGATGTTAAATCAAACTGTTCATGAAAGAAAGCTTAAAGTAGCCTCCATCTCTATGTTTTTTTCCCCCCACCACTGAAAGAGTACAGATAATTTTAAATTAAGCATGCATTGAGCAGAGTGATGCCACAGAACCATAGAACCACGTAGGATGGAAAAGACCCTTAAGGTCTTCAACCCTTAACTCAGCCCTTCCATGTTCACCACTAAACCATGTCCCAAAGGGCCACGCCGACATGATTGAACCACTTCCCTGGACAGCTCACTCCAATGCCTGACCACCCATTCAGTGAAGAAATTTTTCCTAATATTCAACCTAAGTGCAGTAGATTATACATGGACACCCTGTTGGTGAAAATGCTTTAGAATGAACTCAACTGGTTTTTGCTGATACTGATGATGATGAAAGACAGCCAGGTCTTAAGCTGCATGCTGGAAATAGGACTTTGACTTGCTGTCAGAAGCAGATGGGCAGCCAGGGCAGTTCCTGGAGAGACTCATTCCACAAAGGAGAGGGTTGCTGCATGCTTCCCTGCATGAGGCTTCCCAGCAGTGTTTCTGCCTGCCACAACCCAAAATAGAGCCTCTGTCCAAAATTCAGCCTCAAAATGGAAACAGCTATGCAAATAACTGTGTTATAATGAACAAAAGGCTGCAGTCTGTCAGCTAATTACATGAACAAGAAGTAATTAAATAAACAAACAAAACAAGGTGCTGCCATTACCTGGGAACACAGAAACAAATTGAATTCCATTTGTTCAGAGAACATTTCTAGGAAAGTGAAATTGCATTTGGTTGGGTGGAGCTGTTGCCTTGCCCTTTTTTAATCTTATTTTCTGCTATATAATCTTCTTGTACAGAATTAAGGAGAAAGTTGCTGAGTGAATGAGCTTCTTTTCAAACCAAAGTCTGCTGGGCTTCTGTGGCAAGAGTAAGGCTGAGCTGAAGTCCAGCAAAGAAAAGACAAGTTCTTAACATGAAAATATTTTTTGAAGGTCATGAAATTTAGGTGTTTGAGCATAAAATGAACGCTTGCTCGTGGCTGAGTAGACTTGTTTGTCTAATTAGTTCATTTTATCACTTCGTTCACAAATCCCTATACTCACTACCTCTTTTAGTCACTAACATTGAAGACAAAAAATAAAACAAACCAAACCAACAAAAAACCCCTATGCTAACAATTCTTTCTGACTCCGTTTCACTCCTTTCTTTTACTGATATTCCCAAGAGGTCTGACATACTCTCATAAAAGACACCTGGAAATTTTCTTTGTGCTGTTGAGTACTGCATTTCCAGAAGGACTGTGGTACATTGTACGCCCAAAGACAAAACTGAGCAGCTATTACTTACACCGCTCCAAACTCCTCTAGAACCAATTAAGTGCTTAAGGGATTTTTTTTGTTGTTGGGCTTTTTGGGTTTTTTTTGGTTGGTTGAGGGGGTTTTTTTGCTGGTGTGGTTTTGGGGGCATTTTTTGTTGTTGTTGTTGTTTGGTTTTTTTGGTTGGGTTTTTTTGTTGTTGTGGGAGTGTGTACCCACTGAATGGATGACTTCAGTGCCTTCTCTCTAACTTTAACCATGGAATATAGCTGTCATCCTTTGGGACTCCAAAGGGGAAAATGGATTCAGATGAAATCCATAAAACAGTGGTTTGTGTTGTTCCCTGAGCTCCAATCTGTTTGAAGTCTTTTTCAGCTCTGCCCCCAAATTCTGCATTCCTGATGTATGTAAAATTCCCTTTGACTTTAATGGGAAAGTCAATGACTCCCTCTGGTGATCATTCTCAATAAATTGGACTCACCCCATTAAGAGGCTAATCAGGGATTTCTTCAACCATTCTAGCCCAAAAATAGATTCTTAAATTTATTTTGTTCAATATCTGCTCTGCCAAAATGAACTGTATTTCCTTCAGTCTTTTCCCCCAAAGCCCCTTTGAAATTAAAAGTAAAATAATTGTTTCTGCAAAATTAAGGAGATCTGACTGCTTCTTAACATGAACCTTCTGCTCTGTATATTGTGGGGGGTTTGGGGTTTTTCTTTTATCTAGCAACTTTCTCCTTGCAGTTTGCTGGTTCCTTTGGCTTGTGTCAGATCAACAGCAACTTCTGAACTGATACTAGTCCAGCTTCCCAGCTAGAATACTTCTCACATATAGAATGATCTAGAGGGATTATTTGAATTGCTTTGAGGATGTTCCTCTGTCTTAGTCCTTTCTTTGCTAGGCTGTTTGCATGCTGCTGTATGAATCTGCATGTTTACTGGATGCTATAGTACACAAATGTGCACAAACACATCTTGGATGCTGTGATGGTTTGAAAGTGTTTTAAGTGTGTTCTTGATTATGAGATTAATGGGCATTTTTATGGCCTTGAAGAGAGAGGCGAACACGGTATTGGGAACTTATTTATTGTATTGCTTTCATGAACTTGATTTTATTTCAAAAATGTTAGAATAAGACTATCTTATCCTTAATTTAAAATCTAAAATCTGAAGATATTTTGAAACTGGATGTTTCCATCTTTACTATGGCCTGTGTTGTCATGAAACTGGTACAGGGAGTCATCAAGCATGTTGATCTTTGCATCAATCAACCAGTCTTCCTTAAACAATGAGAACCGCAGGTTAAATCTGTTTTCCTTTGATGTGCTAGATGGGTTTAAGCAGTTCTCTAAACCATAATCAAATCTGCTTGTAAGTAATACAACTCTTTGTTTCCTGGAGGAAGTACTGATTTAAATTTACTTAATGTGGGTGGTTTTGTCTCAAGGCCAGCGTGTACTTTCATTCGCAGCTCCCTCACATACTGTTTGTGACCTAAGGGGAAAATCATAATATAAACAATGAGTCTAACCAATTTAGATTCCCCAATGGAATAGGTTTGGTCATCCAACCCCCTAGTTGATCATCCAGCTCCAAAAGTCTGTGATGTCTGGTTGTATAAATCATAACTGCCAAAATGGTAATACAGAAGGTTGTGAGATGGTTTGTTTTCCAAAAAAAAGGAGAAAAAAAATATCTAGAAAGAAATGAGTAGTCTGAGTCATCACTGACTGTGGATGTTGAATTCTGAGCCTGCAAACTGTAGGTTAGTACGATCAAATTAACGTAGTTTAAAATAGCTGAGGTTGTTCTTAAGATTGGCTGAACCTTTAAAATAGAACTGAAATCATGCAGGCAAAGCTTGAGTACTTTGGAACCAAAATCGGTAGGAGGAGGAGTCCCACTGAAGGGATTGGGCTCTTTGTTCAGCCCTGAAATAGTTGCAGGGAAGAACTTTGGAGGTCCAAAGGAATCGTAGCTAAGTTCATTAAAATACATCAGTTAAAATGTCACCTTTTTAGGTTTTGCAATTCTCCAGGCAGGAGAGAAGCTTTAGGTACTAGCTGCAAGCATATTCCAGACTGCCAGCCCTGAGGCTGTGGCTATTTATTGCGCCAGCCAGTGACATATGGTGCTTTTAGCCACCCTGGTCCATAAGACCTCCTGCTGTGGTGTTCAGAGCTCTGCACCCTGCCCTGAGCCAGGAGTGAGGGCCAGGAACATCTTTCCCATGGCAGGCATGCAGGGAGATGCGGGAAGCACCCCTGCCCACGGCACTCCTTGCAGAAGGAGAGCTGGGACAGGCTTCCCCCTGATGCTGTGACACGCCCTCCCCATGGTGCTGAGCCTCCGGCACAGCCCGAGCTAGGAGAGGTCTGTCATTTTGGGAGGCAGTGGGCGGGAGCCTCTCTGGGGCTCTGTGGACAGCTCCAGCGTGTGTCTGCCTCTGGGAGGACAAACTGGTAGTGAGTCAGAGTAAGCCTCCTAGTAGGATAAACCTAGTCATGGGCCATATGGGGGCACCCCAGTGAGTTGTGATGGAAGGAAGAGATCTTTTAAGATCTGAGAGAGTTGAAAAAATTATTCACAAATGCTGACAGGAGAAGTTCTTTCCCAGAGTTGCTGAACTCAGACTTCATTTTGAAAGCCTTTCTGGGTTCTTCAGTCACATGGTCTGAGTGCTCTTGCGGTTTTTTTTAAGTTTTTTTAAGATTTTTAATTTTTTTTTCCTAAAACACAAGATAGCTAAAATCTAAGGTCATTGTAATGACTGCACAGTAAGTTTGAAGTAAATCTGTCCTAAGCATTGGGATTCTGCCTTTTATTTTGTAAGATACAATAATTCATTGCTGGGTTAGGATTGATAAGTAGGGGACAATCATTTAAATGGTTTGAGTACAGCAGATCCTTTACCTACAGAAGAGGAGAAATGTCATTAAAAAAAAGACAGAATTAGCAAAGGCAGTTTTATATTAAAATTGTGAAATATTTTTGCTTCTTTCTAAAGTAATACCTTCAACTCAGCAATGTCTTCCAAATACTTCACAGATACTAAAGCATTTGTATTTCCAGTGCATTGTCGGGCTGTGTGATTGAAAATCATACTTTCCATTTTTCAGCTAGGAAAGCTGACGTACTGGAATGTTGCTGGTTGAGTAAGATGACACAGAGAGTTTGAAGGAACCAAAAATAAAGAAGTCATCTTTAGTTTTGTAACTTTAAACCACAGTATGACTTTTTATTTACTCGTTTCATGTTTTGTTTTCCCATCTCCTCTGCTTTTGAAGGATTTAAAGATTACTGTGAATGAAGAAAAATGCGCCCAAGAGAATACTGGTGTGTAAAATGAGATTATCTAAGAAGCAATGAAGAAGGTTTTTTTATCAATGGTTGAAATTACTCGTGGAATAATAGAATTCTTTACTAGCTGATTTATGAAGCAATAAATACAAAAATACGGTTCTCTAGATTCATTCTCTTGTTACTTCTTAGGCTTCTTATTTCCATGTTTTATAAGCATAAAATAGTTTATGTTGTGAGGATAAATAGCTATCTAAAAATAGTCAAATCCAAACAAAATGCTATAAGGTTCATATTTTAGGTGCATTATATTTTTAATATGGAAAGATGACTGAGCTGTGACAACCTTCAATTTAACATCAAAAGAAAAATGCTTAACTAAATCCAGTGCATGGTATAGGTATTGCTGGCAGTTGTATTTGTAGTTCACACAGATACAAATGCCATAGATGGCTGTATCTCGGTCTGTAAATTTCAGCTCATTTACATCCGTAGATCCTTTGAGAATTGTGTATTTCCTAGAATCATAGAACCACCACTGGGTTGGAAAGCAGCTGAAAGATCATCTAGTTCCAACCTCCCTGCTCTGAGCAGGGACACCTCCCACTAGAGCAGGTTTCTCAAAGCCCCATCCAACATAACCTTGAACACTTCCACGTGTGCGGTATCCAGCACTTCTCTGCGCAATGGACAAGTAAACTGATAAAGGCATTATAAGAAATCTACTTAATTTCTGCCTGAATAGAGAGAGAGAATTTTTCAAGCATGTTACAGAAGCTAACATTTTAGGACTGAATTCATGTGAGGTCGATCCTACCTACAAGCTGCTTCAGCAAATGGAATTAAGAAAGCCGCTTCTATATTCAGTATTAATGTTCCAAACTTTAGCCATAAATACTACACCAAGAAAAGGACAAATGTTCTTCATTAATTTACTGTTTTTCACACTCAGTCTTGTGAACTAGAAGGTCTACATTGAAAAGATTGTATGAAAACTGAATTTTAATATCTACCATTTACATTTTTGATCTGCTGGAAAAAGCTGTGCTTAGAGTTTGGGGGCACTTTTCTGAAAGAGCGTTTTAGTTGTTTGGGGGTGGGTATTTTTTGGCAGAAAGGTAGATACGTTTACCCAGTGTTCAGGAATTAAAGTCTCATAATTTTCATTGGTGTTTGTCCAGAAGTTTGTATCCTCTCTGCAAGGCTAAGAGGCTGGAGTATACTGGTAGCTGGCAGCACCAGCAGAAGGGGTGCTGTCAATGAGAAGAAGCTGGGAAAGGCGGCAGAAGATCAGGAGTCACCAACGACCTCTACTTGGACCAGCTCAGGGCTGAACAAACTGTTTTCCTACCCAGAGCCATGCCCTGGTGTTTTCTAGACTTCTGTTTGTTGTTGTCACTCTCTCCTGGATTCCCTCCTTGCACTGCAGTGGCTAAAACTGAACGCCACCCCATATGAGACCTCACTGGTGGCTGCCCCATATGGCATAAAAGTTTCTTCCCATGATACTTTTATTAAATACCTGAAATTTTTTTATATAGGAGAAGGAAATTCAGCAAAGAGCCACCAAGAGGGTTGTGAGCTAAAGCAGTTGCCCTCCAAGGAGAGTCTGGGCAACCAGGGCTGGCTGGAGAAAAGGTGGCTTTGGGTATTAAAACTGAGAGAGGTACTGGACACCAAGAGAAACTTTCTCCCCATATGGACAGGCAAACAGGGGGACAGGTTGTTCAGACTCTGTCCAGTCTCTGTCCTTGAGGTTCTCAAGACCTGACAGGATGAAGCCCTGAGCAATCTGGTCTCATCTCACAGCTGCTTCTGCTTTGAGCTGGAATTGGAGTGGAGATTTCCTGAGCTTTCTTGCCGCATGAATTATCCTGTGATTTATATCCTTATTCTTTTGAAAGACTGCTCTATCTAATTTGAAGTATACTGAAACTTTCAAATCTTTTTTGATCTCCCCCAACCTAAATCACTCTGCTAATTTATTTACTATTTTATTTCCATGTGTAATCCTACTAAATTTCATCCGACTGATCTGTAGTTCATCAGATCTGTTTTCAGTTCTTACCCCATTCTGAAAAGTCCTTCACTTCTGGATCCTCCTTAGAGAGCATTGGCACTCCTCCAAGCCACAGCATGGAGCAGGTCCTTGCAGATTGCCTCAACATGTTCAGTCCATTTGTGCTTAAATACCAATAATCATTCTCGAAATGTGCTGCATCAGGAGTCACACAGTGTCCAAGCCTTGCTGTAGTTCTCCTTGCTGCTGCTGATTTAATCGGCCAGTTTTCTGACACAGGAAGGAAATTTGATCTGAGATGATTCATACTGAATCATCTCATTCTGAACATCTTGAATTTTTCTTGGTGCATAGTAACTGTCTCGGTAGCACATGGCAGGCAGTATTACACTTTTTCTTTGTTATTCTCAGTAATGTATGCATAGATATAAATATACACACGCATACATATATTCCTGAGTGTTTATTTCAGATGGCCAGGAGTGATGCCAGAAGGTCATGAGAACCACAGGATGGTGGCTGGATTTTTAAACATTTCTAGTCACTTACTGGTCCTTGAAGTTAAGCTGCCTGAAACTTTCTGAACCTTCCTTTTCTCCCGTCTTAAATATTCTTTTAGCCCTTCTTTGCTCCTTTAGTATCTTCTATGACTTTTCAAGGATAATTGCACCTAATTTAGGTGATTCTTTAATATCTCCTAACATGCCATTGAGTGAAACTCATTGATGTAACTGTAATGAATACATCTGGACTGCCTTCCACCCAGCTCCTTCTCCTCCTGCATGTGCTGTCCAGGTATTCTTTTCTGTCACTTTCCTCCTTTCCTCTCCTTAGAAAGTATATGATTTCTGTGATCAGTCTTACAGTTACTTTCTTTCTTCAGATTTTTAACCAAGTTTTCTTGTCTATGAGGAGGAAGCCTAAAGTTTTCCTTGGATAATTCTTTTCACCCTTCCTTTGCCCCTCCTGCCTGTCAGTTTGTTCCACCATGACTAGACAGGGAAACCTTTTATACATGGAAAACCACAAAAAGGATATTATAGTAGAGTCTTGTTGTGACATTACTCGTAAGCATTTATCTTTTGGGAAGTATTAAGATAACGGCATGTTTGATACTAATCAGACAATAGATGATGCTGTTATTTTGCTCTTCTTTACCATATTACTTAGGAAAATGTTCTTCATTAAACTCTTTTTCACAGAACCTCTGTGTCAGTGGTATTGGGTGCCCAAGTGTATTTGTGTTTATTGTGGTGGAAGTGTATACACAGACTGAATTCCTTGGCTTTTTTTTTTTTTGAGAACATATGTTTTGGGAGCTGAAAATTGTGAGTGATTGAAGCCTAATCCCCATTCTTTCTTCTACTGCCTATTTTTTGGCCTCAGATAATCACTTAACCTTTTTCCTTGCCTTGGTTCCTTCCTCTCCAGCACAGGAATATGCAACTTTAAGTACTTCTCCTGGGCATTTCATAATTCATTAAAAAATTTAAGTACTTTGAAGATATAAAATATGTATCTAGTAAATGCTAAATATTTTTACAATGGTGTGAGGAAAAGGTTGATTTCTGAATTTGAATTCATTACCATCCCTAAAATTAATGTTCCATCTGCACTGCATTTCAGTACCTTAGTCATTCAAATATTAATGAATGCAAAACTAAATAATGAATTTTGCACTGCTGCCCTTCTGATGGGGCATTCATGAAGTCGTGGGAAATTCTCAATCTTTTCTGGCCTGCTTGATTTATTGTTGATTGTGTATTAAGATGATTTCGCTTAAGCCTAGATCCTTCAAAATTTAATTCTGGAGGTAGGTCTGTTTGACTGGGGGAAGTTCACTTGAACAGTTCTTGAAGCAAAGGCTTGGACCCAACGCTTGTCTCTCATAGGTGAGTGCTCCAAACATCTACATTTAGGCACTCTTCTTTCCCCCATTTATAAAAGGGGTTGAAGACAGCCTGTCTTCTGCTGCTGCTTTAACCTGTGAAAGACAAAGGTGAGCTGCAAAGATGTGAGTTCCCCCAGTGGGAAAAGGGCACCAAATTGAGAATTCCCAGTTCCTGGAGGGAGTACCCTAACTGCTGTGCTTCCATTTGGGAGAAGTCACGACCGAGCTGGCTGTGGCCCCACACCAGTCCCTAAAGGCAGGTCCTGGAGAGGTGCAGGATTTAAGGGCACACTTTTGTCTCAAGAATATCGTGATGCTGAGAAGTGGCTGCACAGTGTGGCAGCATCATGGCAACCCCTTGTCAGCGCTGGGGAGAAACAAAACGTCTGCCAGCATGTGGTACCCTGCTGCATTCCTTCCTGCTTTCAGTACCTCAGTGTGTACAAATAGCAGTGCAGGAGGTTTTCTTGGGTACCTTGATTACCAGATGCTTGGGCATGCTGCACCAGCATGGAAATGCCTTTTCTTTGCTCTTCTCTTGAAAAGCAGAGGCACAGCCTTCCGCCATGGACTCCTATTCAGGAATCTTCCCCTCCTCAGGCAAACAGATATAGGCATCATAGTGATGGGCATGGCCAGAACATCCAGAAGTTAGTTTGCTTGACATACACAGAAAAAGGTTATTGGTAACCACTAGTGCAATGTCCTAAGGATGGTACAGCAGAAGTAGCTGCAGCAGTGTTTGCTGCTGGCCTTGCACTGAGACTATGTGTTCATCACATGGAGGAGGACTAGCTTGTAGTAAGTTGCAGAGGACGAGGTAGAAGACTGAACAAAAGTCAAAGTTCTAATTAGCTAATGATATCAAAATGTAGAGCCCTGCACATCACGAAGGAGAAGCAAAGAACTTAGAAAACAAGATGAGGGATGTGGAATTAACCACATATGTGGAAGTTTTACAATTACTGAAGCTGGAGGAAGGGATGTGTGCTCATGCATTTCAGATGATGAAGGAAATAAGGGACAATTAACAACATTAGGCAGCCACCAGGCTGTCTGGCAGCACTCTTTAGTCAGTCCAGAGGATGCCAGGCTTCCCTGACAGTAACCAGAAGTGGTAACTTACTCTGTCACCAGCCAGGCAGCCAGATTGCAGGCTACAAAAGGTAAGAGCATTTTAAGAAGAGTTGCACTTCTTCGGATTGATTTGAGCATTGGTGCTAAACTCCTGCTGCTGCTGCTGACAAAAACCAGCAATGCATGTTCTTGATGGTGTTAAATTACTGATATATTAATTGCTATCTCTTCTGGATGCTGCAGTTCCATTTTTCATGTCTGTTTATTGCCTTTTGTTGCTGCCTGCTGAAGATAGCGTGGGCAGATCCTACGTCTGATGCTTTGTTTTAGTTGCCTGGCTACTGTAAAACGTTATCTTAGCTTTTGCTGAGGTGCCACAGATGCTTTATTGATGATTGTCCAAACAAGGAAATATATAAAAGATGCTGGTGAATGCTGTGCTTGCCTAGTTCTGCTGCTTTTGCTAGAGATGCTACAATATGCTTACTTTGCTTCATTACTACAGGTTCTCTGTATAGTAATGTAGAGGGTAGACTGAAACCTTTCATTTACACGTTGGGGTCATGGTCAATGCCAAAGGTAATATTATCTGTATCATAGTATGCAAAGGAACTGTTGTTGGAAGGAGATGGTGGGCAGCTGCTTCACTAAATTGCAATGCATTCATTTCTGGTAATTGTTATAAAGAAAATGTATTTTTCCTGTTGATTGTGTTGCCAGATTTTTCCCTTCCTTTCTCCCTGTGAACGTCTCCAACAGAGAGAAATTTAAGTCAAAACTTACTTGGGATGTTGACTTCAAACTTCTTCCCTGCCAAAAACTGAGAGTAACCAATATTTCTTCTGCTCTAGGCAGTTTCTATTTATGCTTGCATAACTTTATCTCTTTACATCACAAGCACTTCTGACTAAATTGTTTTCTTGTACTCACAGTCTGAAACCTCTTCTAAAGTCTCTGAATAAGCTATGTTTCTTTTCAGTCAGTCCAAAAATATTTTGTCAGCAAATAAATAAAAAAATTACTTTTAACAACTGTTTTACTTCCTTCTTTAGTATTATTGCAAGCCTTTTCTTAATTATTCTTGCCTTTTGGCAGTTGCAGTGCATTAATATTTACAAGATGAGATACAGTTTTCTGTTTATATTAGCAGTCTTCGGTCTGTGAGATCTGGACCAACCAGAATGCAGGATATCCTTTCTCATCGATTCATCAGGTTCATAATGTAAGATACAGCGATAAATGGCTATGTTGTCACTCTATGGATGTACAGTCTGTTGCCTTGGTGTTCTCTACGGGTGTCATGTTGCTGAAATGACAGAAGCAGTCCGTACCTTGTCCGCCGTGCGGGGACCGTGTGTGCGCGCATTCGTGTATCGTGCCGTGTGGTTAGCGTATGTCGGCTCCATGGTGTGCGTACGTACAGGACGCGGGGGTGCTGCCAGCAGCCGTCTCGCCCCGGGGAGCTTTGAATTCTGTTCCTGATGTTTTTGTTCACTCACTCTTCCAAAGCGGGAAACCGTGTAAACAGCTCGGTTTGCACAGTTTCGCCCCCGCAGTGTGTTGTGCTGCCCTCTCTGTGTTGGTCTGTAGGCTTTGCCCAGCTGTGGTTACACACTGCCTTTGCAGAGGCACTTTGGGGGAGTTGGAGGTAATGCTGATGGTGCCCTGAATTTTTGTCACTTCTGTGGCAGTCACTGTGCGCGTGAGAGCAAACCTGGTGATCCGTACTGCAGACTGGTAAGGATGACAGCCAGTTGTTCAGCAGAGTATTTGAGAGCAGCTGTAGATTTCTCCTAATTCTGTCATGACTCCTGGGAACATTTCTGCCAGAGAGGGGCCATTTTGGCTACTGAGCTTTAGAAGTTTTTTAAATCTAAGTACACCGTGTTTCCATTCTTTCAAAAGCCAAACATGTAAGGAGCTAAAAAAATGTGTCTTTCTCTAGGAATTTAAACATAAGCAAATAATAAGGATTTGACAGATCTGCAGAGCATTTAAAATTTTTACAGGGAGAAAATTATAAATTTTTCAGCCAGAACTGTTGTATCCATGTGTGCTCCAATTTGTTGTTGTCATGGTGACTAATACACATTACCATAACCAGGCATGAGGCTTAACAGGTGAAAAGTTATAAGATGTGGTCCTTGTTAAAAATAACTACATTCAAACCACTCAAAACCAGGCCTTCTTGGTTTTTTCTTCCTTTTAGCATGGAGGCTTTTTAACTTGACATTTTTATAAAAAGACGAGGGAGGTGTTGGATTTTTATAGAAGATTTATTGAGGTTACTTCTTATCTGCAACTATCTCTGCATCCAGGTGCCTTCAATACAAGTCAAATACACTTCTCAGGGAATGGGATAAATGTGCAGCAACTGTAGAAAAAAACTGTAGAAAAATAATAGCTGTAGTCTGCTTCTGTTGCTTTTTTGACATCAAGCATCCAACTCTTTCTAGAGCACTGAGAAGTGCCTATCTGCCCATCTTTGGGGTTAGAAAACCCAGCAAGAGCAGAGGTATTGGTCTCTAAAGCTATTAAAAGTTGTCATTGTAAAAGTATTGAATCCTTACCACTCTGACACTTGCCTTGAGACCATTTTCTGATTATAAATTCTTTATCTGCAAAATGCAGAGCAAAAAAAGCTTTTTTTTCAAGTTAGTAGAGGCCAAAGAGAGTTAGGGTGCTGGTTAAAGTCATAGGGAGGTTAGAATACTAAAACACAGGCATTACAGCAAAACCCATGTGATAAATTGCACAGCTGTCTGATGAGCTGTAAAGCTAGATGAAGAAGAAATTATCTCTTGCCTTTCTGCTTCATCAGAGAGATAAATATCTCCATCCGTATATTGTGTCATAAAAAATACATAAGCTTAAATGTTTGATTATTTCTTATAATTGCAAATTAAATATTCAAACCAGAAAATCGTTATCCTATCATATCTATTTTTAAAACTTAAATCAAACATTATAGTTGGTCTTGCACAGCAATTTATGAACATTTCTGTACTGCCTGAAAAGTGTATTAGGTGCTTATGAAGGACCGGAATCTCAATACATCACCCATGAATTGTTCCACATCAACTCCCTGGATTTAGGACTACTAGTAATTCATATTTTTCTTCCCTGACTTGAGCCCTATGGTTTCAAGTCTTCTCTAGGTCAAAGATGGTCCTATTCTGTATTTTGCCTGATATTAACTGTCATCATCACATCTTAAATCTCAGAATTTCAGTATTTGACTAGAGCCAGTCTGCTGAGGAGCTCCCGTTCTTCCTGTTAAGGTTTTTAGATATGGATTTATGAATGTATTTAGCCATCTAAATCTTGTTTAAAAGCTTTTCTTCCCTAAAAAAAAAAAAAAAAAAGGAAAGGAAATTGGGTGGGGAATATGTAACAGGAATTACACTTCTAAACATCTTCATGGATCTGGGCTTTGGAGACTACCCTGTTATGACTCCATTTAAATGGGTTTTGAGTGCTAACAGTAGTACTGTTTAAAAGTCCAAGGAGTTTGGTGTGAAACAAAAGGAAAAGAAACCGGGAGCCACTTCTGCTGAAGTGTTAAAAATCACTTATGATACAGCTGTTTAAAAAAATTTGACTATGTATAATGTCTTTTCATAGTAGCTGCTCCCTCTACAAGACACACTGAAATACAGTAAAGGCTTCCAGAGGCAGTGGTCTGTCAGGAACACTAGAAATCCTGTATCTGCATTCCTCAACCTCAGCTCTATTGCGTGTTTACAACATCCTAGAGATATGTATAGCAATCTTGGCAATTCTGTTTTGTCTAGTTTAAAAGGAGTAGGTAGTAGGATGATTGTATTTATAGAGCAATAAATGGATACAAACATGGCCTCTGCACAGTCCCTCTCTAAGCGTCTCACACACTAGTTTTATTAGCCTGGTTGAAGATTATTTCTCATTTCTTTGTAAAATTGAGCCAAAACAGGAGGTGATCACTGTTCCCCTTTTTCTGCCCTTTATTTTCAGACAGAAACAATGCAGTTCTCAGTGCTTTTCATGCTTAATGTGCAAAAGGGAAACAAACTGTAAAACTATGTACTCATTTTACTCCTTATGTACCCTGCTTACTTTGCCAGTGCTGTCCCTTTCCTGCATGTGAGGAAAGCCACCTGCTGAGCAGTGCAACAAGGATTTGGAGCACTACCCCTAGTCACTTGTTCAGTAGAAGTTCTGGTCCTGCCTCCTGGCCATCCCTGTGCTTCCTCGCGTGGTGGAAAGACCGGTGGTCAAAAGATGTACTTTTGTAGCTTTTCTGTCCTGAATTTACTCCCTCTCCATCATAGTGGCCTTTTACTAAATTGCCTGGATGTACCTCCTGAGCTCTGCTTCCTTATACAAAACATGCAGGAGTGTATCTTTACTAGGGGGGAAAAAAAGAACTAAATCAAGTGGTCTGTTAGCTTGAACAGTTCATAAGAGACAGCTGAGCACACTGTGAGAATTTGTGATGGGTGCAATCCATCTTCTCTTGTTGTCAAAGACAGACTCCACTAATAAGAATGCAGGTCCTTGCTTCTTGTAATATGATGGAAATTTATTTTATAAGAAGAACTGCCTCATAAAGAAATCAAATTCCCACTTCAGATTAAATAAGATAGAAAGTTTTTATGCATTAGTGGCCAGAAGGACTCATTTTTGTGAATGCAAACTCCCAAAAATTGGAGCAATTGCTCTTGCTGCTTTCCTTTCAAAATCTGATGCTGAAGTCATATCCATGGCATATAGGCAACTTAACTAGGCAAAACAGAAATTACACTGCTGTGTAATTGGTACATTTGCTAATGGTCCCAACAGTAGCTAGGTTCGACTTGTTTTATGATGTTCTCTTGCTTAAAGTTGCCATATTGGCAGGGTAATGTTGATGTTTCCAGATTTATTTCTTGCTTTTCATTGCAGAGCTGTGCAAATGCGTGTCATTTCGTTATTTTGTGACACATGAAAATGATGTACTTGTTTTGTTTACTCTGTCCCAACTTAATTAGTAAGATGTGATAGTTTGCCAGACTTTGAATGTCTTTGATAGAACTTTTTCATGTGTTTTTGATGCTTAACTTCTTTTTGTTGTAGAAGTCTAAACTTCTAGCCATATTCTGTGTGAAATGCTGATGACAATTCCTTGCCAGTTTCAACACATATTTTAACAATATGACATACATAGAAAATACACAAAGATAAGTGCAGGTAAAGAAAGAAGTAGCATAACCCAAAGTGAAATAATCATATAGGAAAGGGTAAAATAGTTTGAGAGAACAGACAGGGGAAGAAGGAGCATCAGGAAGGACAAATGTAATTGCAAAAAGACAGAGTTTTGAGAAGAGGGGAATTGAGAGGCAGTCCAGACCAGACAGGATAGGAGAGACGTGAGGGTGGTGGCAGAGGGAAGAGGAGAAGTCTATCCACGGGTCATTTTCAGTTAAAGTGAGCTGATGCATGGGCCTGCAAGGTAGAAGGAGCCCCTAAGGAGAGGTCAGTGCAGGTCCTGTGGAGCCAGGATCAAAAATACACAATGGCAAGTGAGACCCAGACCAGCACTGCCAGGCTGGGGACATTCCTGTACTGATGCCTACATTGGCTCTTTTGGAGGGAAGAAGAGTGAGCTGCGAAGGGATTTGGCAGCAAACTGCACTCCTACCTGTGTTCTCTGAGGACTTTGAGGAAAGAGAGGAGATGACAGCTCAGAAAGGCAATCTCCTATATCAATGAGAATGATGAATGTGGAAGGGCAATGTTAGTACCTCCACAACGAGGCATCAAGAGAAGGTGATCAAAGTAAATATTCGTAAAGAGATTAAAGAATGCCTCGTGTTTGAAGAATGTATAATAAGTCTTCAGATCAAAACAAAGTCTCTGTTATTTAGCCATTTAGGAAAGTCAGTTATTGGTTATATGTGCCGGATAATGGAAGGTGTATTAACTCTGCAGAAAAGCTTGTGAAACACATAGCAGAATTTGTGAAAGGCATTTTTGTGCATCTCATGTTTTTTTCAAGTGCTCTCATCCTCATATATGTATTGTAAACACTTATTTTTAAGGAACATTTCGGGTGCCTAATGATTTTATTCTCAAAGCAAAGAGATTTAATTAAAGCCTCATTAAACACTACAGTAGATGACTTTGGATTATAAATTAAATAATGAAAAATGTTGTAGGAGTTGTGTTCCCTTGTTTTAGTAACATGGCTCTATGTGTAGAAAATAAATTCTTGCTAATTGAGCACAACAATGGAGGGCTACTTTATAGTGAATTTGCCTGCACATGCTCTTACATCTTGAACAACTGTGATTTTCAGACAGGAGACTGGGGAGAGCCTTCAATTACCTTGCGACCTCCAAATGAAGCCACAGCATCAACGCCTGTACAATATTGGCAACATCATCCAGAGAAACTCATCTTCCAGTCATGCGATTATAAAGCATTTGTAAGTGTGGATAAATGTAGTGGTTTGATTTGGGGTATAGATATATTAAACTTGGATTTTGATAGGCTGTTGTGTTTTACTTTCATTTATAGTATTTTTTCAGTCACTTTTAGAGAGACAGGTCAATTCTTCTGAAATACTGTAATTGTAATAAATGAGAACCAAGGATGCACAGTACTTTTTTGCTATGAATTTTGTGATATATTGCAGTCCATGTGGCATTAGTGTTAGAGAAAGGGCACTGTGAGTAAGTGGCTAAGTGTTGTTGAAGTGACAGTGAGAGCAAACACCCCCACTTTTCATCTGTTACAAATCCCTGTCTAGTAGTTATGGAAGAATAATAAAACATAATATGGGATCCTCATACCCATACTTCATACCTTAATGCTGTGTGCATGGCAGCTAAAGTAAGTGTTGCCTCACCTGAATTTTATACATATGTTTTTGGGAAAGGAAATAGAGAAGATAAAGATGAGGGTCCTGAGTGTTTTCCGTCCATGGGACAAGGGCACGTTCAGACCTTTCCCAAACTGATGGCTACTTCAGGTACCAGTAGCAGTCAGTTCCATCAGGGTCAGGGCATACTTATTTTTACCTCCCTGTGGCTGCAGGTGATTACCACTTCCCATTCCTGGAGAAATGGAGCTTCCCTCTATAACTAAAGACAGTTAATCTTCTCTGGCTGTTATAAATGCTTGTGGAGGAGAGAAGTCTCCTACCATACAGAAAGTCATTGGACGCTTTCTTTTTAAATGAAAAAGTTTTCTGAAATCTTGAGTTCCCTGTCAACAGGGTGGGGGGACTGGAGCTTCTGCGGAGCTGAGGAGGTACCTGAGTCCACCTTTTTAAATGCTTGCATTTCCCCTTCCGACTTTGCTGGATAGCATTGTTGAAGTTGCTGAAGGTGCTTGCCAGCCCACTGTGTGTCCTCTCTGGAGGTGGCCACCTTATGAAGGAAGGCTGGCTTATTGTACAAAGGAAAGGGTAGTAAACTCAATAGTTGCAGTGTCTTTAGGATAATAGCTGGGGGTTAACTACTGGTCCAGGATGTGGGGTTGAGATCCTGTTCACTTGAAGGGGCTTGGATCTTCGATGCATTTTAGGATAATGCTCTGTTCACTAAATACTGCTGCATTTTGGGGAACAGTTGGAGGTTGCTGGACCAGATTAAGGCGTATCAGGGAAGATAGGAATTAGAGACTAAATGCAGGTGAGACAGAGCCTGGCTCCCACTGAGGAAGGGCAGAAGGGGTGTTACAAACCTGTCTTTATGGAGCACATCTGTATCTTCCATCAGACCTTCATGGGGTTAAAAATTGCCAGGCATGCAGTGATTATCCCTGGACAGTAACTAGAACCTCTGCCTTCCTTACAGAAGTTACAGTCAAGGACCATCTCACCTGCTCTCAGTCTTCTTCTCCTACTATTCAAAACCTCCTTGCTCACCTCAGATTGAAAAGGAGCTTCCAGTTCTTCAAATATTTGTCATAGTTTTCAGTGAAGTGAGCATATTTATCTCAAGAGTGCCTTTTCTCTTACTGCATGATCCAGCAGTAAATTCATAATTGAAGGTAACCTTTGTAGTAGATTGGAAAATGGATCATTAAAGAAATGAAGTTGGAATGACCAGGAATATCCAAGATAGTGGTGATTAAGGAAGGACCTTCCTTTCCTAGAGGACCATGTGTCATGGCTTTGTTTCAGCTCCTTGAGCTCTATTGACCTCAGCCTTATAGGGTAAAACCCTGGCTTGTAAGTTATAATTGGGGCAGCTTTCACTGTGTGCTGCATCACTCAGTTAAACAGTTGGATGTTCTCTGTATTACTCCCACATGCTCTGGGTGTTTGAGAAGGAACATTTCCAAAAGCACAGCAAGTCAAAAGGAAGCAAAATTTCCTCCTAGAGTTTCAGATTTTTCTGACAACTAAATTGGATGGTACTTCTGTGATTTGTGTGTCTATTCCACAGTCCACCTTGCAAAGCATTTCTGAGTGCCTTCAGCTGAGGCTTTTTGCTGCTGTGCAGATGGGACAGAAGCTGTCCTTCTCCTCTCTTTCTTCCTCTTGTTCTGCCGTAACCAAAAAGCACTGCTTTGTTACCCTGGTGCCTGACCAACTAATAGCTTTCAAGGAAAAACCAATTCATTGTACTGCAGTCCATAAAAAACGAGAAAACGAAAAACCAAACAAAATACCCGCAAACCAAAACAAAAAAAAACAACCATCCAACCAAACAAGCGAAAAATTGAAGACATTAATTGCAACCTGCCCAGAGAAGGCTAAGGATTCCAAAGGTGTCAGAGA
The DNA here is from genome assembly GCF_000738735.6 of Corvus cornix cornix. Taxonomy (NCBI): domain Eukaryota; kingdom Metazoa; phylum Chordata; class Aves; order Passeriformes; family Corvidae; genus Corvus; species Corvus cornix. The sequence goes on along the minus strand of NC_047057.1, from coordinate 45,961,155 downwards.
CCAGGATCCAGACAAAAATACAGTTCAATTCAATATGCTTTTGTTTACTCTTCTAATTTCAGAGCTTGCTTTAAGTTTGTTGTTTTTCTTCAAGGGTGATGTCAAACTGTCCCATCAAATTAATGCCCAAACCCCTATCCACGTCACCATTGAGCCCCCAGCGGGACTCACAGCTGCTCGGTTTATGAATCTTTCACATCTGCAGTCCTCTAGGAATGCCCTTCATTCATGCCTTTATGCTTGTTCTTATCTGGTAGTGTTGGTCTTGCTCACTGGCCCATTTATAATGCCCTATAAAGTGTTTCTCACTAATTGCTGCATTGGCTACTGTCTACATTGAAATATTTATGCATTTTCTTGCAGGTCAGAGACTCCTGCAGTACACAGTGTAAACCGAAAGCTTTAAAGAAAATATCTCAGTTTCAGTCAGGAGACCAGAGAGCTGAACCAGTACACTCTGTTCAGTTCCAGCTTGCATTCATCTGTAATTGAAGTTCTTTTTGATAGGTTCTTGTCTAAGCTGAAGCTGGTTCACCATTTGGTTGGGTCAGCTTAAGCTGTTTCCAAGAGGAGTCAGTCTGGTAGAATGAGAAGGGTCAGCAGTGGTGGGCTGCAGCATCCTCCGGAAAGAGGCTCCTGCCCACAGTGCTTTCTCTCCTCCTGCAGCCTACTTACCATATTCTCTCAATGGCATGACTTCTCTTCAGCTCCCACATTGCTCACTTAGGACTGGAGACTTAGGAGAAGCAGTAGCTTTGTGCTGCAGTGAGAATACAGATAGAGACTTCTCTGTGCCTGGGGAAGAGCAGGTGAAGGGTGCCTTGTGCTCTCTGCCCAGTTAAGCCAGACTTGCATGTGACATCATACAGAAATTCAGAAATGTCCCGTTTGCACAGAGCTATAAGAACACATGCACACCAACAAAGGTGCATGCCTGTAGCATCTATAGGAGAAATGCAGACCATGGTGTGGCTTTGGTACAGCCCAGTTAGCAGTAACGAGACCCCTCCCTGCTAGGTGGGAATGGCAGGGTTGATGCAGCCAGCTCCATCCCTGGAGGAGCAGCGCCATTCAGACGTGGTGTAGGGGGGTACTGAGACCTCAGAGGAGCAGAGCCTGCTGTCAGGGTGCAGGAGGGCTCAAACTGTGTGTGCCAACAAGTGACATAGTGAGGGAGAGGCCTATAGGACAGGGGCTGTGTCGCTGAGGCTCTGCCTGCCTTGTTGCCCTTGGAGATGAGCAGGCTCCTCTGAGGGCACGGTGGTTTCCAGAGAGCTGGGCCAGGACACAGCACCCTTCTGCTTCCTCTCACACAGCCCTCCTCCAGATCACTGTAGGCTTCAAAATAATAGTTCAGGGTCAGCCGTTCCTTAGGAAGAAATCATGGTTTAAACTAGTTTTAGTAGAGATTTATTTTCTCTGTTTGCTGACATCGGGCTCTGCTATTTGCACGTAAATTAGTTACAGATTGAGTACACTGAGGTTAAGATCACTGGTGGCCTTCCTATCCACGTTATTGCACACATAACAATAGCAGTTGAGCAGATGGCAGCTAAAAGCAGATTCTCCATTTCTTAATCCAATGGCTTTTTAAGATGGAATCTTTAGTATATGTTTGTTGTTTCAGTAACTAAAATGATAAGCTCGAGGACTTTTGGATATTGTTTCAAAGGACTCCAGCTGATTCAATACACTTGTTGCTGTGCATTCTTGTCTCATGGGTTGATTAATACATTAACTCCAGAGTAAAAAAACTCTAAAGCAATATGTTAAGAAATTGACTGATACCACTAGGTTTTTTAAAGCATTTTTAGTGCATTTCTGCAGATGTTTGTCTGTTCTGGAATTTCAGTTAATTTAAGTTCAATGGATTTTTGTTCTAGTATTTAGGTTCTATGCTGGTAAAAGAGTTACGAGGCACAGAGTCAACACAGGATGCATGTGCAAAGATGAGGGTAAGTTTGTAAACCTACTTCTTTCTCTATTGTAATAGTATTAAATAACATCAATCTGTGATTGCTTGTACTGTATCCTTTTTGCTTTTGTAATGTACTGTTACCCATTTCCTTTCCTTGCTTTTACATTGGTATTCAATAGGAAATCTGTTCTGCCTTATATCTTAATTTGAAGTAATACCAGAATTTAAAGGTAAATTTTTATTTTGCACGTTGTCTCTAACAAAAAAACCCAAATGTATGTTAGTTTTCTCATGAATCTTCAAGTAGATTTCAAAGTACTGTCCACACAGTTTAAGCATGCCCATATCCAATTGTTTTACAAACAGAATTTATAGCTTTTATATGATAATCTAGATTGAATTTTCAGTGTTAAATATGTAGTAGCAAATATATTAACATGTTACCAGGCACACTGGTTTTTACATATGGTCTAATCCAACAGTCACATAATCCTACGGATACGTTTACTCATGTGAGTATTTCCTTTAATTATGAGTTACTTACATACTTTTTGATTAAAGGGTGAAATGGGATCTAAGTCAGTTTCACCTGATGGTGGAAAAGCAGCTAGGTTTCCTTCAGACTATTAAGAATATGTTTTCCTGTGTCTCTTTGGCCTGATGCTGGTTTGTAGAAAATTACAGTAGTCTATCTCCAAGAAACATTGCTGCTGGAAAGTCAAAACAAGCCACACCTGATTTATTCCCAACTGTAGTTGTAATAAGAACACACCTGTTCACAGCCATGGTGAACATATAATGGTCTGGTATCATTAATTAATGAAGAATATAATTGTTTGCTAATCTACCAAACATGTACAATTACCTAGGTGAATGAGCAAAATCTTTTCTTCTGTGTATCATCCGTCTCTTATGCAAGATGTCTCTGAGCACAAGACGTGACATTCGGATCTAGAAAGCTGGAATATGTGTAAAAATCATGCAATCAGACAACCATTTCCTGCTGGTTACACATGTGCAGCACACAGACTTTCGTACAAGCTGTTTTAGCTGAGGGCTGGCAGTAATTCTCAATTACTAGATTGCCTGAAGATCTGAGGCTTCTCAGCTAATTACATGCTAATCATTCCTTACCTGGCTTAAAGTCCTCTAAAAAAAATCCTGACAATTTGACACAGAGGGATCTACAATCACATACAGATGTTCTGGGGAATTACTTGAGGCTACAAGCATACCATCTTCCAATCCAGTTTTGAAACTGTCAGGCTTAGCAGTTCAATTCTTTAGGCATGTGCCTGTGCAGAAATTAGGGCAGAAGTTGACACCATAGTAGCATATGACAACTTCAGTAAGTTTTCTGACTGAACTAGGAGGTTTAACATCAAAAAAGGCACTCTAAATAATTTATAGGCACCTTAATATTTATTTCTATAAGTAATAAGTTTAGCCAATTAAAATTATAAAACTGAAAAAACTAAGTGTTCGAAAAAAATTTAATTTAAAATACACATTTCCTATATAAATAGTGCAGTTACACTAGTTTTCTATAGTCCCATACAGGACACTTATATAATACAGTGGTGGAGTTTATGTACATTTCTTTTTTTGTACTCTTTTGAAACAGTTGTTCTGTGAGAGTGTTTATTTTCTGGTTTGAGGATTTTTATTGCAAAGATATTTGAATAAAATAGTTTTTAATCAGGATTTCTACTATTCTTTCTATGTAGTCCTTTTAATCATGTTCCTATTCAAGTCAAAAGCAAGAATCTTTGACTTAATGGGAACAAATTATTATTTTAGCCTGTTTTGCAGTGAGAAAAATGTGTGGTTTTCCAAAACTTTCTCCCTCTGGATGTCTCCTGAAAGTTGTTGTTTGTGAATTGGGAGTCCAGGTTGTCCAAACCCATCCTGAAATTTTGCTGTGATGTTCATTATTGTATTTAAGTAACCCTGGGTTGTCATTGAAAAGCTGGCTTCTGTTTTAGTTACATTTTACATTGAAAGGGACGTTTCACTTACCAAAAAAAAAAAAAAAAAAAAAAAAAAAGGTGAAAAGCTAGATACTTTATTTGTCTCTCAGGTACTGAATTCTTTACACTTGTCCAGCATCTCTAGAGTCAGTAAGATTTTTTCATAAGGCTGTACTATTTTGATAAGAGCAATAATTTTTTATTCTAGTATTTTATTTGTTTTTCCATGTACGTATTTCAAAACTATAGCATGCTACAATCTGAAACATGGTGGGTATGGGGGCAGTATGTCACATATAAACTTGTACCAGGTTGAAGTCACTCCCCACACTTTTTTTAATCTTTCTGGACTCAGCCACATAATGGTTTTATGGAGAATGTGTGAAAATTAGGTACCTAATTTTTCTGTCTATGTGGCTTTTGATTCTCCATCTTTAACCTAATGCTTCTCAAAAAAGTGTTGACATTCACTGGATGTCTTTCAGTCAGCAGGTACACAAGGATGAAAGAAGTGTATCAGTGAAAAAAAATACCTTGATCTTCCTTAATCATTTATAAATACAGAGAAACAACAAAAATGGCATGTTTGCTGACTGCAGATCCCTCGCTGTTAGTTGTAGATGCTCCCAGGGCTTTCAATTATTGCAATTGATGGTTTTGGTTCTCAAGGGAAGTGTCATGTGGATATCCCTTGTGTCTCTCTGCAGAGAGGCTTACAGCAGCCTCCTTCTCTTGTACCTTAAGAGTGAAGGGAGATCCTAAATCTTCTATAATGTAAAAAAAACCTCCAATAGTAATTAAAAAACCCCTAAAACCTGGGAATTTTTACCTTAATAACTCTTCTTGGCAATCTACTGTGCTACTCAGCATTGTGCAGCAGTGTGCTCTAGCAGGGCAGATGATAGATTTGTTTGGGGAAAATCATGAGGATGCAATAGCTTGAGCTCAACATTGGGGTCAAGGTTTTTTCCCACCCAAACTGCAGATTCGTGCAACCACACAAAATTATGGGTATTTGCCAAGAACTTTACTTTCCCATTCATATATTTGCACTCCTTTATATTTTATGGTTTCTTACTTGCTTCCAGCTATTTTCTGTCATAAAATCCCTCTCTAGTGGACAGCACTGTGTCCTTATCTCCATCCCCACCTGCTGTAAGCTGACCTTTGCTACTTGGAGATTAAATCTTGCTGTGCTGGCCAGAATAGATTTATTAATTATATTTGAGAGATGCCTTCAAGAAGCTAAGAGCTTTCATCTTTTCCAGTGTGGAACAGGAAATACTGCAAGTTGCGTTTTCAATCAGATTGCTGCCTTCATTGCAAATTATCACAGGAACATGAATGATAAGTAAGATGTGTTTGCATCAAAATAAAGACAAGGGATAAAGTTAAATTTGAGCTAGAAAGAGACTTGTTCTGTAAAGAAGACTTCATCTAGCATTTACACATCTGAATTCCTTGACCAGGTGGGAAGGGGATTGTTTTATACTTACTGGCACGAGCACAGCAGCAAGGTAGACTCTTTCTTTGCAGCAGTGTTAAATCACTGATGTTGCATACACCAACTGAACAGTCTAAAGCAGTCAAATATTTACTGCAGCAGTAGTCCCTTCCCCCCAACGTGCAGCTTTTCCCACAACTTAAATTTTGTTCTTGGATCCTGCCACCTTCCTGAGTACTATATTTCTTTCTTAAATATTTTCTTGTTAGAAATAGGTTTTTAAACTTCAGGTCAAAGTTCTGAGGAAGCAGCAATATAATTCTGCTCACAAAGCAGGTATTTAAATGTCTTTCTAACTTAAGACCAAAATGTCAAAGTTGGAATTGCTGCAAAATCTGCTTCTCTTATCTCTGGAGAGGAAGGTGAAGCAGAGTTGATTCACTGAAAACAGGCAGCATCTGGGGCCTTTCTTCCTCATTTCATTTCTTCTTATATAAAGAAGGAACTGAATTTAGATGACAGTTTCTCTTTGTTTCTACTAAATCCTTTCTTACTTTTCAATCTCCATTTCATTTTTCCTCCAAAAGTAGAAGTGCAGAAGCCTCCATATGCCTCCTGGTGAAACTCCCTAGGCAAATACCATGTCAGGATCAAACACTGTTTCAGGATTTAGATTCTTCAGTCTCTGCTCTCTTGAGACTTGTAGCTCTGCCTCTCTATTGTGTGGCCACTGCTTTCAGCGGATCTGCAGTGGAACAGGCACATGGATATTACACAAAAGTTAAAAATAAGTAGTGGTGGAAGATCTTACACACATTCAGTCTCTATGCACATCCACATTGTGTTGTACCATGTTCTTCAGAGGATTGTACATCCTTGAATTCTGGCTGAAAGGAATCTAAGGGGCAGGAGGAATGCAGAGGAATGTTTGGAGATGTTGCAAAAGACAAAAACCATCTCGCTCTCAACCAGGCGCATTGCAGGTGCACTCCAAGTGCAATGTTCATATTAATGATGTAGCTTGGAGACATCCACTAATTGTAGAGAAGTAAAGAGTTTTGTATCACAAGGATTGCAGATGTAGTTTTATTCCAAGAAGTGTTAAATTATGTCATTAATGCATTTTTAAACCTCTTGGACTGAGAGAAGTCAGTAAATATTTTTTAAAAGGCAGATCGTATAATTGTATTTAAATATTTGTTAAAAGGCAAATTGGCTTCAAAACTAACTGGTCAAATGTGGACTTAGACTTTTTATTTCAATTTCATCTCATGCATGATCTTGTCAAAGTGATTCATTCAAGCTCCTCTTCCCCAGCTGGTCGAGGGAGGTGACTATCCCACTTTACTCTGTGCTGGTGCAGTCTCACCTTGAGTCCTGTGTGCAGATTTGGGCACCGCACTGTAAGAAGGATATAAAGCTGTTAGAGTGTCCAAATTAGGGCCATGAGGATGTTGAAGGGCCTTGAGGGGAAGCTGTGTGAGGAGCAGCTGAGGACACTTGTTCTGTTCAGCCTGGAAGAGACTGAGGGGAGACCTCATTGCAGTCTGCAGCTTCCTCATGAGGGGAAGAGGAGGGGCAGACACTGATCTCTTCTCTGTGCTGGCCAGTGAGAGGGAATGGCCTGAAGTTGTGTCAGGGGAGGTTTAGCCTGGATATCAGAAAAAGATTCTTCACCCAGAGGGTGTCTGGGCACTGGAACAGGCTCCCCTGGGCAGTGGTCACAGCGCCAGCCTGACAGAGCTCAAGAAGCATTTGGACAACGCTCTCAGGCACAGGGTGTGACTCTTGGGGGTGGCCCTGTGCAGGCCAGCAGTTGGATTCAATTATTCTTCTGGTTCCCTTCCAGCTAAGACTTCTATGATTCTTTGAACTGCTTAGTGAAGTTTCATAAGCCTTAAATAAATAACAGGCTTACAGGTATGGTAGTAGGTGCTACCAACAGATGTTTCACATGTTTTGAAATGTGCAGTCTGATGCCATTTAGAATTAATAGTTGCTCCCAGTTTGGGAAAAAGTTCAGATTCTTATAATGAAGTGGATTCCAGTACATAACTGAATAGAATTGCCAGCTACAGTGTTCATATAGATATTAAAAATCAATATAGGACTGAAGATTCATTTGACAAAGTAGAAAGCCAAGATGAAGACTTAAGATTTTACAGGCTCATAAACTTTTACTTGGAATTTATTTAGGTATGGGATTTCTAGTGACTTGTCATAGCTGAATAATGTTTCTTTACTGTATATTTGCAATATCAAATACAATTACATATAAACCTAAAAGTGAACCTTTTCATTTTGGCCACTGTGTGAAAGCTGAATCAGGTATATTTATATATAGTATATTCAGATATATATATATATATATATATAATTATAAATACATGTATAAGTGCATTGAGGTGGTCAACGTGACAAAGTAGAAGTACTAGGGTGTCCCATTTCCTTTTGTCAGGAAATAAATAAATGAGATGCAAGATTTTCAGAGTGGGCTGTGTTACACCATGTGCTACAGTTTATCAAGGGAATGTGTGAGCTTCTTACTTGGACGCCATTCTATGTGTGTTTCTGAATTTCTTATTCGGCTGCTTTGTGTGTGTGTGCTCTGAGATAGCATGGTTTGTACACTGCAGGAGCATTCAAAGGTTTTGAATTAGTGCTCTCAGTTCTGCACAGAGTAAGGTATTTAGGTACAATCCTGTCTTGAAAGGGTTAAAAGCCCTTCAGGGTTGCAGATTTTGTATTTGATTTTTAAAAATAAACCAGTAGTTTATATTACTTTATTTAAAAAACAGTCCTCTGCCTCTTAAGTCATTGTTAATTACCTTGATTTGTTAGGCACACTGTCAGGGTGGATCTCAAATTAGTTGGATTTTAGTTTATATTCTAAATAAATGTCTAGCAGTTCTGTCCAGCCTTTAACTCAAAATCAATATGCAAGTGGAAATGCTTTACCATACTTAAGATAATTTGTAGTACTACTGTAGTATGAAAATGAGTTTAGACTCTGGATATGAGAGTGATGTTTTTTTCCATGAAACTAAAGAAAATCCATGAACAAGATGAGAAGCAAGATTGCACTCCCTCTCTTGCTCTCTCTGGCACCACTGGTCTTGCGTCGCCTTGTGACCCATTTCAAAAGGAGGAATTGGGAGCAGCACTGTCCAAGCGTGTGCAGGTTTTTGGCACTGTCCTAAATAATGGCAGCTGTGAGTTCAGATGCAAACTCAGAAGAGTCTTAAATTCAGACCTTTATTGTAAAAGCAGTCACTATAGTAACCAGGCAATTATGCAGAAGGTACCTTCTACCTTCTTCCACTGGGCTGATCTCCACTGTGGGTGCTGAGGGGATGAAGCAGCTTCACTGCAGCAGCTGCATCAAAATACAGACAAGACTGGTACTCCTGATGTTCCTTGTTCTGAAGAGAAAGATGCTCTGTGTCTTTTGAGAAGTCTGGGGAAGCTGCACATATGTCACATTAGATTCAGGATGGTGATGCTTTTTTCTGTCTTCCTGTGTACGCAGACAAACCTGTTTTATGGTTCTTGAATTATACATCGCCTGCTTTCATGTAGTCACCTACCTGTCTTGCAGCAAGGATTTCAGAGGTGGGACCAAAGCTCAGTCTCTCTAGCAGTGCAGAGACTCCTGGCTGCAGGAGCAGTGCACCCATGGAAACAGGGCATGCACATCTGTCCTGACATAGGTGACCAGCTGATCAGCAACAGGCACTGGCAGGGAGCCTGGAAGAGGCTTGCTGTTCACCCAGGTGATTCTCCTGAAGAAGTGCATTGAAATTAAGAGCAGTTACAGTCACAAACAATGCAGTTCATAGGAACTATGACCAGTTCCAGGCTAGTGAGCACTTGCCCAAAGACAGTGTCCTGTCACTATGATTGCTTCTACGTGAGATGAAATCTAATCCTGCTACTATGGTATGAACATGCCTTGGAGCATTAGACCATATGTCAGCATGCACATGACATCCAATGCCAGCCTTCAGCTGTGGCTCCTGTAACTTTGGCTCAAGTCCATATGCTTCCCACAGAGACACCAGATGGACAAGAATATTTTGTCATCTCATTGTGTCCTCATGGAGTTGATACAGTGGCTAGAACCTAAAAGCCTGAGGAAAGGGAATACTGACTCCTGTGTTCCACCTTATTCTCAGATTCTGGGCACAGACATGGGCAGAGATGCCCACTTGGCCTGCACAGAGGTGTGAAATGTCTGACCAAGAAAGCTGTGGGACTTCATCTCAGCATCCTAGAATTCAGAGCCAAAGCACCTACAGTGCCTGAGCAAAAGGTATTCATCCTGTATCTCTGAATTCTCACGTTACACGTTCTGGCAGACAACTCCTTCATTAAAAAGAAAGGAACAACAAGCAAATAGTGTGAGCTCACCATGACAACTCAAAACTGTTGAAGCCTGGAAACTGCTTGGAAATAATAATTATCTGGTGGGCTTCAGTTACTGTATCACTAAGAGTCGAGCCAGGCAATAGAGCTGCGTGTTTTTCTTGATGGCACTGTCATAATAACAAAGAATGTTATTCCACTGCCCAGCTGTTTGTTTCAATGGGAGTACAAGTGCAGAATTGTTACACCAGATTATAATTCTACACTGGACTGCAGTCTTTCAGAACACCTTTGCACAAATCCTGGGGTTTGTATGGTTTACAGGCTGATGAGGAACATCCTGTGCTCCTTACCAGATGAGACAGTTTGGTTTAATAAATTACAAGCGTCCATCAGTCTCTGATTCATTTCCTAATTTGCCAGCTGTAATTTAATAGCATCTTGGTGAGCTATTTCACTCAGAGACAGTCTTCTGGCAGTTTGCAACCCCAGTTAAATACTAGAGGTCAGGTCTGGTCTAGACAAACCCAGGTGAATGTGGAGCAGATGAAGATGATTAAATTATGAACTGCAGGTCTAGAGGAAGGAGGTTATTGGTACAGTGTGGCCTGGCCAACAGGATGCTTCACCTTTATGGCAAATAGCAGATGGTGGGAATTATACCGAAAAGCTGAGTACCTGTGTTTGTATAGCACATTGGAGAAAAGGAATTTTGCTGTTAAGGAGGTAATTGCAATAATCAAAATGCAAAAGAAAGCGCTCTTGTGTGTAGCTGTTGGACTAGAATGAAAGGACAAAAGTTGGATGATTGCTGCCTTGCCAGATGATTAAAGTGATATTGTCATATTTGTGACTATTTTGTCTAGTATGAGCATGTATGGGGTTTATTGCTTGTTATTCTGATAGCTGTATGTCCTGCAGCTTCTGTACAGTCACTGTCATGCTTTCTGTGCATTGAAATTGAATTTTATGAAAAGGTTCATTTGAGATCTGTTACAGTGACACACACACACACAGGTAGCTGTTTGCTCTGCTTTTGGCAGGGATACCATTTCTTTCTCCACTCAGTTCAGAAGCACACAGATCAGATTAGTGTCTTCAGATTTTGTTAAAATTCTTCAGGATGTTTTATCATTTAAGCTTTCATTTCTTAAAAGTGCCGAGTATTCTGGGTGAAAGGAGTTTTCTCCAGGATAAATTGACGCTTGATTGCTGTCTCAAGTCTCTCGTCATTTGATATGGAGAGATCCAGCAAGTCCTCTCTATTACACGGACGGGTGGGGCCCTCCTTGAAGTTTAATTAGAGGTTATAGTCTTCATGGCCCAGACACTAATTGCAGAGTGTAGCTGGATCTGTAGCTTAGAACTTTACGCTGACAAAAATGAAGTCTTGTTTGATTCTGGGAGGATCAAGAGCCAATAAGGAGACATGATTACAGGGTTGGTTTTTTTTGTTTTAAGCTTCTGTTTGTTTTGCTCTCTAGTGTTAGCATCACCTACTTTTTCAAACATATTTTTTTAGTTACTGTTTGTGTTTTCAAGTTTCTATCTCTGCTGCTTTGGGTTTTTTTGAATAATACAAAGCCACCGCTGCTACTTTTGTTCAGCTGCTTTAATGATATTCCTATGTGCCAATTCTAGACTTCAGTGTGTTTGCACTCACCTTCTGTGTGCCGATGTTTCTTCGTGTTTGCCTGTAACTGTCAAAAGTTCAAGTTCATTTCCTCTCAAGAAAATATTGGATTGATCTCTGTGATTGTTTGTAGATAGCTCCATAAATAAGCATTTTCTGAGTGTTACCTATTTATCTATAGTAGTTTTATGTAGAATAGTCTAGTCCATCATTGTCTTCCACCTTAAAAGAACTCAAATCAGTTATAAACTATTATGCTGTATTTTGGGGTTTTATTTGGTTGGTTTTGGGATTGTTCTAGTAAATTTAATCTGTAAACTAATGAACATTTTTTTCTGCAGAGAACTTAAATCTGCTCCAAATATTTTCCTATTCTGTTCAGTGGGAAATATATTTGCTGTGTGCATCACACTGAAGGCACACAGAAGCAGACTAGCATAAAAGGAAAAACAATCTTACAGGAGGGCATGAACTGTAGGTAGGAGAACCTGGCACAGAGAGAATGCAGAATAAGCCTGTGTGCTAATTCATGTGTAAAGCAGCTTCCAGTAGCAGCTGCAGTCGAAGTGTGGAGTGACAAGATACAACGCTGGGCTGACGGATTGACTGGCAGGCCTGGCGGGCTGCAAGGATACCTCGTGCCACAAATACAACTGTGAAGAAGGGAAAACCAGGGAAATCTTTCTAAATAACAACTAATTGCAGCAAAGAAACAGTACAACAAGAAGTACTGTGCTGTTGATTCTTACAGCTGGGAAGGGCAGGAGAAGGGGAGGGAGGCAGCAGTGGATGGGGCATATCAGATAGATGTCCTAAACACACATGTTTTGGGAAACACTGGTTGCATGACTGGTCTTTTTAAGCCTGGAAAAGTTGCTTTATTATCTTCCCACTGTGTTATGAAAAAGGAAAATTTTTACCATCCTCATAACAAACTTAAAGCTTTTTTTAGTTTTGTAACTATAAGAGAGCATAAATTGGGAGCTGGCTGAAGAAAAAGTAAAATATTTGTTTAACTTAGGTATTTAATTAGAAGAAGAGAGCACTGTTCTTGCAATGCAACACAACTCTAATAATATCTTCATTTTGATTTCAGAAGTCTACGGAACAGATGAAGAAAGTACCAACTATTGTCCTATCTGTCTCTTACAAGGGAGTCAAATTTATTGATGCCACAAATAAGGTATGTGCAATTATTCAATATTAGGTTTTTTTTCTCACAACTAGGAAAAATAGTAATACCTATGAAGGCCAGGCCAGAGAGGGGACAGATTTGCACTTCGTGTTTTCCTCTCCTTTTTTTCTCCTCTTTTCTCCAAAATGGGTATAATGTTATTGTCATTCTCCAGAAACTCAGTCTGGAGGACAAGTGAAGCAGTTTTAATGGCTTATTTGGAGATCATTGCATCCAGCATTCTGCTATTAAATGCAAGCTTATCACAACAGACGTTCAGCAGGGAGCCTCTGTGGAATCCTTTACCATATTCTTCTCTATACAGTTCCTTAAGTATGCATTATATATATATATATATATGTTCGTTAATATAATCTGGGGAAATTTTAAAAAAAAGATGTCTCAATAAGGAATAAAGATGCAGTTTCATCCAGGGCCAGCTATTTTAAGAATAAGAAACGCAAGCCTTGAATGTCCTTTCCAGACACTCAAATACCACAGCCTCTCTGTGAGCTGTTTTCTTGATGCTAGCCATTTAACTACCTGAACTGCAGCAGCTTCTTAATAGTTGTTATTCCACATTTTTTTTCATCTTCCTGTGTGGCAATGCTCCTGTGCTTTGTTTCTTACATTTTGAAATACATCCAAATCTTTAAAAAACCCCAACTAACCAAAGCCTCAAAAGCAGAACTTGAGAGATCAGAGAATTCAGTGATGGATAGAGCAATGGATTATTGCTTAGCCAAAGTAAAATGTATAAACTCTGTAAACAGAAGTAAAGTAATGCATTAATTTCTCTCCTTTATATGTCTAAAATGGCAAGGAAATACAATCCATACTGATGATTTTATATGAACAGAAAAGAAATTCTCTTTTCTGTTATGTGACTAAAACTGACTAGGCAATATAAAGAATAATCTGACAACCCAGCTACCTGACCAGGTTAATAATGTATATAGCAGCTTTGTGTTGCTGAACATTCAGACCACACAGTACATCTATCCCAGTATCCATCAAACTTGCCAAATCAATCAGTTTTTAAGTTTAATTAGAACTGTGTTTTAAGTGAAGGGTGGAAGCAGATTTGTGAACTTCTGCTAAAGTTTGGAAGCCATATTTATAGTTAGAAGATGGCATAAAAGAAAAACTGAGGTGAAATTACTGTTGTTTCAAGTCTGGCATATTTGCCATAGCAGAGGGACCAGGGATTCCTGACAGCTCCTTTTTCCTTCCATTGATTCAAAACTGAGCTTCTACAACCCTCATTCCCTTTATGTTCTCTCATGTGTAGGGCATAAATCAGGACATTGTAATGTTATTGACTCTAACTTGGATAATGCTGTTTTCAGCTCTTAAATCTCCTCTGTAGTGTAAAGGATGTAACTGCAATGTCCTTCGGTTTACAAAAAAAATCAGAAGAAAAGGAGCTTCTTGTGTCTCTTTGCACAGTGCATAGAGTCTTATGTAAGATGGAAACCTGAAAGAAGTTTGGCAAATTGCATTAGATCACTCTAGATGAGTCCCACTGAAACCTAGTAGTGCAACGGATGTATTTGATGGAGGTAAATAGTGCCACAGTCCAATGTTTTTTCTCAAGTGGTAGATTGCTTTCTCTCCAGTTCAAAATCTGCACTGCCTTTCCCTTCTGTAAAAACCAGGTAATAGCCTGCAACTCTCCCAGAAGCGTTGTTATCATCCTTGTCCACAGTGTGCTGTTCCCAATTCCTTCAAGACCCAAAACAGATTAGCACTAAGGTGAGAGCATATTCAGACTTGTACTGCTTCCATATGAGCTTCTAGTTGACAGCGCTGGGCACCACTTAGCAATAAATACATACTTTTTAATGACAAAACTAGCTAGCAGTTCTGTGCTTGAAAACTCAGCTCTCATGGCTGTTCATCCTTTTCCTTTATGCCACCAAGCTAAGAATTTGTATTCCCAGTCATAGCAGGCAAAGTTTCAGGTGACGAAGGGGCCCTGACCTCATTCCACGACAGCTATTTCAGTGGCACCTTGAAGCTTGGCATGACACCATTTCTTTGCAAGTGAGGCCAGAAAGAAATTGCTGCCTAGGAAAAAGCAGATTACAGAATTTTCTTGTGGCTCACAGCTCACCCTAACTTCTGGGTGATTTCTGCCAGAAGGGAGATTGGCTGGCATGAGCTAGGCAAGCAAAAGGAAGGCTGTTTAGCAAAAACCTGGTCTTTCCAAGGTATTTCCTTGGCAGAACCAGAACTGACTTTCAGCTTCCCCACTTTTTGAGAAGCATTGGAGGTTTCTCTTGCCAAACTGAAAGACAATTTTTAGAACAGCTGTAGAGTGTCAGTCAGTGCCTGAGGAGTGTACCCAGAACAGCAAGCTGGTTCATAGCCTTCTACTTCCTACAGAATAAGACCATGGTCTACTGAAATGTGACAGTAGGACACAGTAAACACATGCACTGAAAAATGTTTCATTTTGAAAGGAGAACACAGAGGATATCCTAGAGCAGCTAGGGAAAAACTCAATTTCACTATCAATTTCTGTCCAGAAGATTTAGTTTAAGTATACTTTATTTTATTCAAAACAAACTTGATATGTGTATGTTTCTAAAATTCACTTGGTTTAAAATTAAAACATTAAAATAATCTCCATGAATTTTGACTCAAGTGCAAATCCCTGTGTCAACCCCAGGTCACCTAGAAAAAGCTTCAGCATAGCAGAGCTCTTTTCACATATGCTGCATAAATTCAGGTGATTATATTGTGGCTCATGATTTGGCATAAATACTTCACATATGATTTTAATACCTTCCAAGCTTGAATTCTTTCTGCTTTCTGAACTACATTGTTGCCAACACTACATCAACGACAGTGTATTACAGCTCTATCTGTGGATACCTAAATCCCTGGTTTTGGTATAATTCTAATTCTCATCAAAATCTTTATTGAGGGTAAAAGTTATCAATTTGAGAACAAAGGAAATAAAATGCTTCAAGTAACATAAAAAGCAAGCAGTTGTTGAGCAGAGATTATACATGTCATTATAAATTGGCATATATTGAAACACAAGTACTGGTTTTGTCATTTTTATGAATAATGCATTAAACAGAAATAATCAAGTATGTTGCAACAATTTAAGAGGATTATTTCTTTTCTTCAGTAAGAGTTTCCTTATCTCAGTTTTTCCATAATTTGAAATTTGGTGTGCTTTTTATTAAGATTTTTTCCTAAGTCATGATTTCTTCAATTAGATGTGTTAATACCTCTTTTCGATAACTTGACACCTACATGCAAGGGGAAAGTTGCCACTTAGCAAATGAGAAAAGATATGGCAAAGCATCTGAAGCGATTTAGTTGCACGTATTTAAAAAAAAATTTTTAAAGGAGGTGGAGGAAACTAGGTGGGAAGGAAAAGAGAGCGGTGAGGGAAAACCAGATATGCTCAGAGATTGTTTTAACTTGGACAGATGCCACCATGGCAGCAGGAAGTGGTGGCTGTGTGAGGAACTGGGACACTACAGGTGTCACCTGTTCCATGATGCAGTAGTGATGTCATGCTGCAGCAAGATTTGTCACTGTGGGCTTTTGTGGAAATGCCAGAGCCACAGCCAGCAGGGCTACAACTCAAGAAAGCATATAAACTAACCCCTAAGTAAATTCCTATTCAATGAATCATTCTTCTTTTTAAACAAACCATTTGAAACCCGTGTGGTGTTGAAGCAAGGCCTAGTCATAAGCCACTCTGCAGTATCTTCTTCTCTGGCTTCATGGTTTCTTTGGCCTGAACACAGTGATTACATATCAGCAGTTTATGTAATGAGTATTCATAATTTTCTCCAAAGCTTTAAGACAGCTTTTCTTTATTCCATCAGACAGACATGTCCCACCTCTCTCCCAGTAGTGTGCTATAGCTTACATTGGCTGTTGCAAGTAATGTGGCTCGGTGCATGAACGGTTTCATTTTCCTACATGTCTCTTACAGGATGCTGTTGTCAGTAAGGGGAGATAAGTTGCCAGATCCTCCTGTAGTTACCATTTTAGTAATCAGAATCCTTTCGATATCTCACGGTTTCAATTATAAGTGATGTTTGGTGGTTTTTTCTCCTAAGCTAAAATTTGTCAAACAGCATGTGCAAAAACCTGGCTATTGAGCTTCCTAGGTTTCACCAGATCCTGTCTGTCAGTGGACTGAAACAGTGTCCCATTTTGATTATACAAAACCCCAGCAACTTCACAAGATGCTGGTATAGTGCTTGGAAACTGTATCTATAAATACAGTTTCTAAGCACTATACCAGCATCTTATGAAGTTGTGTCCTGTGTGCCAGGAAAGATGTCTCTTTGTCAAAGGATCATGAATAAACTCCAAAGCACAAGTGGCCTCATAGGGAAGACTCTAGAACATAATGGTTTCCTACCAGATGATTGGCAGTTGGAGAGAGTCAAAATTCCAAATATCTGTATAAGATCACACATGGGGTTTATTAAATCTCTTTTTAAGACATTTCTGAAATACTTTGGCATGGTAGATCAACACAGATGTGAATCTAAACCCATACCTTTTATGGCTCTTTTAAATTTAATTCCTAAATTGATTGGATTTTTTTTTAAACAGAATATTATTGCTGAACATGAAATCCGTAACATTTCCTGTGCTGCACAAGACCCCGAAGACCTTTCTACGTTTGCGTACATCACTAAAGACTTGAAGACTAATCACCACTACTGCCACGTATTCACTGCGTTTGATGTGGTCAGTTTATAGAAGATACTTCATTTAATAGTTCTTTCTATTAGTATTAGTTATTTTGTTCTGTTAAAACATTTTCAGGATATATTAATGGTGATTAATGGAAGGCATCATTCATTTACCCCAGGAAAAGATTACTATGGGATAGAAAAAAGACGTTTCTGGAGAAGAGCAGAGATTTTCTTGGATATTTCCCATCTGAAATAACTCACCTCTGTCACCTCAGCTGTTGAGTGTAAACTTAGCGAGTAGCTTTTCATACAAGACTTGCCATATAATTCTTATAACCTAAGGTATAAGCCTAAGCCTGAGCCTTCCAAAAAGTTTGTAACAAGTATGTTTTGCCATCCATTCTAAAATCTCAGCACACACCAAAAGATTGCCTTTATTTTGAAAATAGCAAATTAATTATTTAATTCTTATTTCCTTGTTCTATAATTCTTGCCTACATATCTCAAAATGTTACTTCAGCAAAAGTCCTTAGAGCTCCTATTACGTTGGTGGAAAATTAGTAATTTCTTCCTACAGTTGTACTTTTCCGATGGGGATGCACAAAGTATTATTGTTTCAAGAAATCGTGAACACATATCAATTAATCAGTCATGCAGTTTTCAGCTAAATTTGGTGAAGTAAGTAGTGGCTAAATTTTTTATTACTTAGATTTATAGTCCAAAACTTACCCTTTGAGTTGTGAACAAGAGAAATTTCAGGTGCTATTAAAACTTCAAAATTATTCAAGAAAAAATGTTTTAATATAATGTGTATGAATTCTTGAAACATGCTTACATGAATATAAATAAGTTAAATCAAAAAACCAGGGGTGCCTGAACTGCAGCTTTTTATTTGGGACTGGGGAAATAGTTAACATTGCACAGCAATAGTGTGTGGGAGAACTTAAATAACAAGATGTACAGGTAGGCTAGAGGAATTTTAGCATTTTGGTTGAGTGCTTTTGTTATTTAAATTCTCTGCTGACATTTTAGTATCCACAGGGAGTAGAAAAACTTTGAAATTGTGTTAAAAATAGATAGACAGTGATCAACAAGATGGTACATTACATCAGTTTTAGTGCTATGTGAACAACTGAAATTAGACTGAGTGAGTGAGGTTATTACTTCTCCTGGTCCATTTAAATTCTTCTTAATGGTTTTGGAGTACTGCAGTTTCATTTATAGGTTTAGTAATCAAGCAGAAACATAGACTCAGGTATTGCAGATGAAATTCATCTCCTTTCTTGGCAAGGGAAGAAAAGTAATCCAGGAATAATTACATTTTGCCCACTTCCTGTACCTTAAGAGGAGCATTTAATATCCCAAGCACTTTAAATGGCTATTTTAAGCAATACGGAAACTTTAATGTCTAACTGTCTTTACTTGGTTTTCTCCTACAACCTAATCCTCAGTGGGGTGTTACCTACTCAGATACCCTCTTTTTGTGTTGTTTTATTTCTCAGGAACTAGCATTTTTGATTCAAGTACAAGCTCTATAAAAACCAGCAAGATATTCAGAATGCAAGCATACTGTGAACTAAATTTTCTGTTTAAAGGCTAACGTTCATGTTAACTTGATCTTCCCATTTGCTAATAAAAATAATTCTACCCATTTGCCAATGGGTAGAAGTACAGTCATTTAAAAAAACCTGAAGTTTAAAATGGTAGAAATCCTCAATAAGGTGGAAGGTGTTTTAAACCATATATATTTTTGTAATGCGATATATTGCATATGTTATGAAAAAAAAAATCACTGTCTTGGGTCCTTCAGTTTCTCAGGAAATGTGGGCAAGAATAATTTATTTGTAGATAGGGAAGTATTTTAGTATTATTTTAGTGACATGCAACCACAAGCATTACTGATACTATTTAGGAGTAACTGTACATTTAACTTGAGTACTCAGAGTTAAAATTCTATAATCAAAATTGCAAAACCATCAGACTTTATTACAGAATAGTGAAGGGGAAGAGGTTTGAGGGAAGAATAGGATTTATTGCTCAATATTTGAAATCCACTTCACTTTCATTCATTTACTGAGCAGCCTTTTATCTACAAGTGAAGGACTCCCTTTGGAGAAACAAACCATCAACACAGATCCTATATCAATTTCTGGTTCAGGTATTGGACATATCCAAAGTAATATCCATCATTGCCCAATGCACCTATGAACACACAACAAAAACGTCAGTTAAAATTTAAGGAAACAATTAGCCATTTTAACAGGTTGGCTGAGTTAAAGCTGAAGAATCCTGACTCAGACTTCACTGGGGCTCTGAATTGTAGCATTGCCTGGCAAACAAGGCAGCTGACCTCATTCCTCACCTCCCAGAAATTGTTGCTTAAGGGCGTTGGCTTACTCACTTTCCTTCTGTGCCATACCAAGCAAGGAGCAGGACTGCAGCAGCTGGGAAGCACTGCAGGCCCTCCTCTCTAAGGAGCTTGATGGGGTGCTGGGAGAATCAGACTCTCCTACAGCAGCCAGGGGCTCTACAGCTTCCGTGCTAGGCATCTGTCAGGCAGGGACACCTGTATCCTTCCTTTTGTGCCACATGTAAAAGGTGTAAATAGTCTCCTCACTCCATCAGAAGAATTCCACTATGGATTTTGGTTTGGTTTTCCACCCCTCTCCTCAAGGGAGTCCTGCTCCTACCTCTCCAGTATAGCCCCTGCATGAATCTGTACCAACTCTGGTCCTTATAATCCTCTCCCAGTACTACAGGTGGGAAATTCTTCAAACCAACCTTATTTACTTATGGGGTTTTTTCAGATAATTTTTTAAAATTTCACAAGGTACAGTTCTAAAGCCCTTCTTGCCTCCATTTTCAGACTTCCCTTTGTCAAGGTTCTACCACAGTACACAATGTATGAATTTATGTACAAGCTATGGTTCAGTTTGCTTTTCAAATATTGAACAGAACAGTGAATATTCTGTTTTATTTGCTATATTTCAAATATTTATTAATCAGAGAAACAGTTACATGTTTCTTACGGTTTTCAGGTCCCAGGCAGGCCTGTTTTTTTCATTTTACAGACAACAAAGGAAAAGAGATTATAGTGGCTTCATACAAGATGCAGGACTTAAACTAAAATTGTGGCTCAGTATGGCAAACTTTCAGTCTGTCTCCACTCTTATCTCCCAAATTTTCAGGCCAGTCTCAGTGATCTTTTTGTATGCCACACTGGATGGTGTATTTTCTCACTCCTACTAGTATTGTAGCCTGCATATTCTCCAACAAGCCATTCCTACACCTTGTCCTGCTGATGTGTTCCTTAGTAATAATAATATCCACTGCAGACAATCTCATCATGATATAGTGTGCTCTCTTACTGTCGTGACAGCTGATTCTAAAGACATCTCTCTTTAGAATAATATTCTTATCCCACTGAAAAGCACACTCCATTTCAAATTATATTATTCTCGACATTTTTAACGACTATACTCTGTTGCTCTTAATTCCATAGCCAGAATTCTGCTAAAAGGCAGAGCACTTTATAACAGCCTCTTTAGCTTTGCTTTTATTATTCCACTGGCAAACTGCATCCTCAGTGTTTTTCAGTCCTGGCCAGTTTCCCTTGAAGTTAAAGGGGAGATAATTTGGAGACTACAGCTATCAAATCAGGCAGACATTCTTATTTAGGAAGCTATGAAACTTTGGCTGGCTTGCTGTTGTGACTGTAGTCATCAGAGAGCATGTCCCAGTGCAGGAGTATAATTGTTTTCTGTCTGGCCTAACACAGGACAGAGCTAGCACCTTTATAAGAAGCTCTTCTAATGAGCTAAATATGCTGAATTTAGCCTATATTATCACAGTATATATGAGTGATAAAAGAGGAATGGAAATTCTTCAGGGAAATTTAAGTGTAGGGCATGAAATCAAATGCTTTTCCATTTAACTTTGTTTTAATGATTGAAGGGTGGCAAATAGTGTTCTTCCAAGTGCATGCATTGCTTTCTCACTTACTGCAAGCTTAACAGTTAGACTTGACTAGTAAAGGCATATCCCATTTGAAAAAGTATCAGAAACATGAGAATTTGAAGGGGTTACCTAGGTTCAAAGCAATGCAGAATTGCTTCCAACTATAGGCTGTGGAGGTTGAGGAAGGAGAGGGTAATGTCTGAATCACATCAAAGATTTATGAATTACTCTAAGGGGACTGTAGGACATCATATGGAGGCAAGCCAACAGGCTTGCCTTTGCTCTGCAGGGGTTCCAAACATTATTGCAGAGTTAGTAGCCCAGAAATAGGCTCTAGTAGGAGCCTAAAAATAGGCTCCAGTAGGAGCCCGAAAAGAAATATACAAAAACAAACCCACAAACCTGAAGAAAAATTACCATAGGAATTCACTTGCCATTTAGATTAAGGTCAAATTTGAAACTCACAGCTGCTTTTTCATTGATGTAAAACTGTACATATAAATATGAAAAAGGTATTTATAGCAGCCCCTCTGATACCTCACTCATGCTTTATAAATCTTTCAACAAGTTTTTTTCCCCATAAACAGAGGACTGGTTTTAGGCATAATAGCCTGACTTTTTTGGTTATGCCCACTAACCTCCCTTCCCCTTGCTTACAAGAGCGTTGTTACCCCAGCATTTGAGCTCAGTTTTACTTCTAGAAAACAAACCCATGAGGAGGTTTCCCTAGGACTTGCAGCACACACCTGAAGCAGCGCACTGACCTGCACACATACCCAGCTGCACTGCATCTGTAAATCAGAGCACACACTTCCAGCACTGGCCTTCTGTCCTTTTGGAAGCATCACACCCATGCTGCAGCCTCTTCCTGTGCTGCTTGGTGAGAGCACAGAGCATCCCAAGGCATGTGCCTGGGGAAGCAGCACATCAGGCTGCCAGCTCTGGAGGATGACAGAACTTTCAGGAGTTCTGAAATAAAGAGAGGCCAAATATCACACAGCAACAGTGCAAGAAGGGCTGGATCCTGAGAACAGCAGATACAGGATGAGTTGGGAAGGTGGGAAGGTTAATGTACTTGTTCTAAAAAGAGATGGCACACAATCACCCACTCATGTTTTCATGTTTAGTGAGACGTTTTCAAGGGGTTTAGAAGTAATTACTTTCAATACAATAAATTACATTTAGATTGTTTTTAATCAATGAGAAATCAAATGACAGATACAAACATTACCAAGACGGAGGAGCGTATTACCAGCGTGATTTTAATTATTTACATTACAAATCACTACCCCACTTCATGTATCTGACAATAATTCAACCTCACCTCAATTTTAACTGTTTCTGTTTTGTTCCAGAATTTAGCTTACGAAATCATTCTTACACTAGGACAAGCATTTGAGGTGGCCTATCAGCTTGCACTACAAGCACGAAAAGGGGGCCATTCTTCAACCCTCCCTGAAAGCTTTGAAAACAAACCCTCTAAACCTATTCCCAAACCACGTGTTAGTATTCGGAAGTCAGTGGTAAGTAGAAGGTAGTTATGCATGCAAAAAAATCCAAAATTCAGCTATACAGTTAAGAGTTTATATACTAGAAGCTGTAAAATAAAAATACCTCTTGAGTCAGAAATGCTCCATGTTGCCACCTTTGCTCATCAGCTGGCAGGGTTGTGTCACCACAGCACTGGCAGCCATTTCAAGCAACTGCTTATTTCAGATTCCTGCAGTTTAAGATGTTGCTTGGTTAGTCTCGTGTATATGTATCTTACAGTAATTACACAGCTTTAATTAATTCCATTTAATCAATGCATACCTCTCAAACTCTGCAGTTTCACAGACTTTCCTAATCTCCTATCACCCAACTTGTTTGGTATACGATCACGGCATATGTATCCTAATTAAATTACAAATCCACATCAATTTACAATTATCCTGTCAGACCAAGCAACTTCTTTTCTTTTCTTACCCTGTTTTTTCTCCTTTTTTTTTTTTTTTAATCTGGGATTCAATATACCTTTTCAGTATTGATCACAGACTCCTAAGAAACAAAGCTCATTGAAGCATATGTATTGATTGTCTTTAAAGTGCCCTCCTAAAGTGCAGAGATGACAGAGAAATATTCTTTTACAGTAGACCTTTTAAAAAATTATGAAAACTATCATAAATTAAGTGAGAACACAGGCACAGGGTGATTTGGGAGGGAAAGGAGAAAAATGACTGCACATTGTATCATATTCACTGACTATAAAGTGAGAACTGTACTCTATGACACTTAATTATTGGGTGAGAGTAAGGGGGGCGGGGGGGAATGTATGACTGTACACTTTGTCATCCATTGCCACAGAATCTTCCTCCATAAAATTTTAAGTAGAAACATTTCCTGATGCCATCGTCTGTCTCATTAGCGAACAGACTTCTCAGGATGAAGTGTGGCTTTAATGAACTATGATACCCTATAGCTTGGGGGTAAACACAGCTCTGATCTCAACAGGAAGAAGAAGGCAGCCATGAGTACATGGGAGTGTAGACACCACCATACTTGCTGCTGTACGACTTTGTCAATTCAGGATTTGCCCTGTTAGTTTAAAGAAAACCCCTCTGCTCAAGCTGCCGTGCACGGAGATGGTAACCCGTCTGTATGTTTGCATTTGTCTTAAAGCAGATAGATCCATCCGAACAAAAGACTCTTGCGAATCTACCCTGGATTGTTGAACCTGGACAAGAGGCCAAAAGAGGCATTAATACCAAGTATGAAACTACAATTTTCTGATACAAAACTGTCCCCCTGTTCCTTGTTGTGCCTTGCACGCCAAGCAGTCACAGCACAGCCTTTCCTTTATGGCAACGTTTCAATCCAGCAGAGAGGAAGACTGCACTGTATGAGTGGCCTTGTAACAAAAAAGGCTGACAGTCATTTCTGGTGATGTTCTTCTTCCTGCAGCACTGACAGAAGAATGACATTATATGAAGACTTTTAAAATTACAGTCCACAAGAGGAGTGAGAAACCTTATTTTTCATGCAGTTCTCCCTTGTGACTCTGCCACAGTGCTTTCTTTGATTTCTTATTTTAGAATTCTACTTTTTAAAGAAAAAAAAACAAAAGGTCTCTAAACTAACACTAATGCTGCCTCTGAGTAGAGTATTTGATTGGGTTTTTTATTTAAATCTTGGCAGTTTTTAATTGAAATAGAACCAGAATTAATAAATAGATTATTTGTGAAACCACTGAATTCATTAATAATTACTGTGTTGAATAAAGAACTCATTAAAGTGACAAGAAATTAGGCACCCTGATTTCTGTGTGCGCTGATTTTGTATGTAATCATTGATGTCCTTTGATCCTCTACAGAAATAAGAACCTCTTGCATTGTAGCAAAGGATCAGAGTTTTATGAATGGTTAGAAAAAGGTATTAATAATGCACAGAAAACATTTATTAGATATTTTTATGGAAGAGAAGTACTATAGGAAAACATATGAATATTTATGGAAGGAAGCCAGATTAAAGATGAGAAATACTGTTTATTTTAAAGTTAAGTAAATGACTGATATTGCAGCATTATGAAAATTGTAAGAGTTGTAGCATCAGTGCACTGGATGTTCTGTGTGATAAGTCTGGAATGAAAGTGGAATGGTCATTCTACTACACCTACATATAGTTTATGCAGTTCAACATTGCTATAGCCATGAATTCTACTATTTTTAAAAAAATAATCTCAGTGGTTCTAAAAAAAGTCAAAACCATGGATTTTGCTATCAAGATTTCTGTCACAGAAAGCTTGTTTGGAACAGTGTTGATAAAATTCTACTGCAAAACATTTTCTAAATAAAAACAGCAAGAAAAAGAAAAAAATTCCGAAGTAATAAAATTGTTTTCATGAAACAAAATAATTAAGCATTTGCTTAATATTTGGTTAAATAAGATTTACTTACTTTTTCTTTAAAGTGTTTTAATTTTTTTAATGTCTGTGGAGTATTTGTATAATACCATGATGTATATTTATGTAGAACTGAAATTATAACAGTAAAAATATCATTATAGGAGAAAAATGACATTTTAATGTATATTGTTCTATCCAGTCAAATTGTGAATCATTTTGAAGTTCATTATAGAGATATTGATAAATTGTGTGGTTGTCTTAATGTTTTTTTTAATTATTATTTCATATCCAGCTGAGGTTTTTCAGTTAGAATCATCAGTTGGTATATTCCAAAAAATGGATAATTGAACTTGGTTTGAAACTGATAATTGTATATGGTTTAGTTAAACCTAATCATAGCGCTGAGTGATGACATCCTTTTAATACAGTATTCAATTTACTTGAACAAAATAGTTCCTTGTACATATTTTTGCTTATTCACTGTTGATATGTACTTAGTCAACTGACAGTAAAAAAAAATAACACTAAAAATATGGTACCAAAAGGAAAATTGTATAGGAGAACAGTAAATAGTAGCCTCACTGCAACAAATACTTATGTAAATATGCTTGGGCTTCCAGTTATAAATTTTGTAATTTTGTCATTTATTTATATCCTATAAAAGCACACAAAATAAAAGGAAGTTGTACAGTCCCAGCTTTGTGTATCATTTTATCATTGCTAAGGGGAATCAGGGGCCTGATGCAAAGGATACTGAAATCAGTGGAAGATCCCCCCTCGCATTTCATTAATTTCACTGGGCTTTGGATCTTGCACCGAGGAAACCTAGGAACTGCTGTGGAGGGAGTTTTGGTTTGCAATACAGATTTGGTTTACAGATGGTAAAAACCTCACACTTTAAAGTCCTTAATTAACTGCTTCTTCCATGCTCTACTCAACTGCTGACTTCCCATATTTAATCACACCCTGTAAAGACTTGTGCAGGAGTTACGTTAAAACACATTCACTTCAGGCACGTAAAGTACAAATGAGCCAGGTTTTCAGGATATAAAACTGGGGCACCTCTTATGCAGCTGAGTGACCCCTAAAAGTAAAGGATGAGACAGGAGCTGCAGCAAAACTAAGCAGATGTAAAGGAAAGGTGTGAAACAACAGGAAGAACTGGCACCTTGCAGGAAGAATTTGATCTAGGTTCATCAAAGGGATGTCAAGCAGGTAAGGTGGCACAGTAAGCAGCTGAACTCATTTGGGAGAGATAATTGGGGCAAGAGAGACTGAAGATAACTAGCAGGAGTGATGAAAGATGAGACAGATGAAAGACTGGTAGGGCAGAGAATTGAGTGTGAAGGTTTTGGGACACAGGCAGTGAACAACTGAAGCCCCCACAGCAGACATAAATTTGAACTGGAAGGAAAGAAAGATTTAACACACATAAGGGACTTATGTATTTGAAGAAACCTGGGATTTTAGAAGGAAACGTATCCATCACTACTAACCAATACTAGTGTAAGCCAGTTGGAGAGAAGTCCACGGGGTCTCCTCTAGCATGGGACAGTGGTTCAGCAGTCCTTTCTTCAGATCCAAAGGGACTTCTACAAACTTGCACTAATCCAAAGGAGTTACCACTTGATCTTTTGTCTTCTTTGGTTGAGGTGACTTTTCATTTAAGGTCCTGGTACGCTGGAAGTGCATAGGCAGTAAGGGGATAATGGTCAGTCTTAAGAGTGAAGGTAGGGAAAAAGCCAGAGATCTCTGTAAGATCAGAAAGTCAGGAAAATTGCTATTCTTGACATCTAGGGTAAGAGGGAAGCAGAGGCATTCAAGGAGGGCAGATGAAGAAGCTGGAACATTTGGATGCTGTAAAGCCAAGAATTAATTCCAACGACTGCCTTAAAGTGGGAAGGTGGAGAACAGGCAGAGAGGCGATACAGAAGTAGATTGCATTTGACATGAGAAGGTAAGGAAATTGAAATCTAAATGAGGTGTGGGTGACAAAGGATTTTGAGAATTATATGAGTAAGTGAGGTCTCTAATATGCTGTTGTGAATAGGTGTTTTAGGTTGCTCAAAGAATCACTGGCAAAGATATCAGCTAAAGCAGGTTTAATAAAGTGAAAGTGTGATAAAGTACATTGGCAAGGTTCACTTTACTGCTGAACTATGTCATTGAAGCACACAGAAATAGACTAAAATCTAAAATCTATCAAACTAAAATCAATCTAACACTATGTGGAGATTGGAGATGGGAAAAAGTCAAGGATGGAAAAGTGTAAGGATGGAAAGGAATGAGGGGGACCCTCCTACCGAGTCACAAAGTTCAGAGTAGACCCTCTTACCAAGCTTAGCTCCAGATTTGACCAATGGTTTAGGCCTAAAGTTTTTAACAGCTCTTAAACGTAACAGCACTTCATTGACAGCCTAATTTAAACAAGATTGTTTAGAATGTACAATGAGCAGGACAGTAACTCAGAGGCATAACTTGCGTACATATTTAATCTACTTAAGAATTACAGAGACCAACACCCATAGCACATGTGTAGGACAGCGTTAATTCTCTCACCGTTGTTGAGAGGGCCAGGGCCTAGAGGCGTGTGGGTGTGGCTGGGTCGCTCTTCTAAACCACCCAGGTCATTGTGGGGGGACCTAGTTCCAGGTGGAAGAAAAGGTGAGCGTGCAGTGGAAATGGTGCCATTTTGTTTCTTTTTTCCGGAGCAAAACAGCGACCTTGGGATGGTGCGGATGTGGAGTAGGGCAGCCAGTGCAAGCAAAGTGGCCAGTGCCATGCAGACCATCTGGCTTGGAGGGTTTGTCCATCATTGTTTCTCGTTGTCTTGGGCTTGGGGAAGGAGGACACCAGCTGTGGGAGTGTTCGCCATGTTGTCCTTTGTCTTGGGAAGAGCCGTGTAGCTGCTGGGCTGCAGTAACATCCACCATTTTGTCTTCATCTTGGTGGCCATACAGAGCTGGAGGGGGGTGGTGAGCACCTTTTTGTATGTAAATCACCTCTTTTATGCACTGTTGTTACAAGTACTGTTTGCTGTTTCTGTTTGTTTTCCTTATCTCATTGCTTTTTCTCTAGTAAATTGCTATCTCAACCCATAATATCTGCCTTTTTGTCCCTTTCTCACTGGAGGGGACTGGGGAGAAGAGAAGCAGCTGTTTGGTTTTAAACCATAACAATTTGCTGTAGTATATTCACACTTGGCAGACACACTCTAAAGGAGTATGGACACATACCTCTGAAAAATTCCCCTCGGGTTCAGTGAAGTACTCATACTGGATGCCTTTGCATCATTTCGAAGGGTGAAGAGTTGAGCCTTGGGGAGTGGGGGTAACAGGCCAGGCTCCATTGTTGGCTTTTGGCAGTGGTCCTACAAATAGAGTGCACTTGAGAATTTGCTTGCTCCGAGGAGTGTCGTGCTCAGAGGGAATTGCTGGCTGCAGCCCTCTGTGGTCCAGGAGAGCTCAGAGGGTCTTACTTAGAACCACTGTTTATAGGGTTGCAAGAGAGTTTTCTTTTGTCACAGCAATTTTCCATCTTGGCCACAATTCAGGTCAGTAACTTTCTGTAAAAGTTCAATCATAAAAGTGGTGTTACACTTGCATTCTTATGCAGGCAAGAAAAATAGGTTCCCAAGACTGTTCGCTAAAAAGCAGGAGCTCATTAGCCAAAATAAGTTCCTGGGAGCACACAGTGTTTCTGATAAGCTCAAGGAGCTTAGCTGAGCTGTCATTCATCAAGGCCAAGGCCTAACAAGCATTTCTGAAATCATAGTGTGGGCCAGTGTGAGGGGGGGGATGCACCACCACATATGCACAGTAAAAGAGCTGCTGCTGGAAGAAGGCTTAAAATTTGTCCTGACAAACAACAGGGAACTTCTGTGTTTGTGGAGTTAGAGGGTTTCCTAAAGCAGATGTTGATGTTGCATTTGAGACTGGATGCAGTGACTCCTCCAAACTGGCCTGGTGTTTATTAAGAGCCAGAAGAGCCACTGCTGGCAGGAAGACAGCATCTCCGGTTCTGGTATTCTGCCAGGAAGTTTGTGAGAGGCTGCTTCACCTGCAGAACCACAAGGTGCACATGCATTGCAGTTTAAAGTCAACATCTCAGCATCAAAAACTGCCATGGCCATAAAATGGTAACCATTGGCAAGGGAATCATCAGGTTGTGAAGAAGATTTGGAAAAGAAGCAGCATGCTAGACAACTAATGCACAGACAACTGTGAAATAGTTTATCTCCCATTCTAGGTTAAAACAGGCAGTTTGTGCCACATGCAGGACTCTAATTTTGCCCTAGATTTCTTTCAATGTGTGCTGTTCAGCTGGCCTGCTTCACACTTAACTGGAAGATGATGTCTAAGATGTCATCAAGACAACAGTCTAGAAATAGTAACTTCAACTATCTCCAAAGTACCAGCCCAAAGAACAATTGACTCTGAAGGAACTGTGTGGCAGTGACAAGCATGTAAGTGAGAGACATGGCACAGGGATTAGAGACAATATTTAGTTGTGGGCACTTATCTAAGAAAAGGGATATTTGTTATCTCATGTTAAAAGACCATCCGAAGAGAGTGGGAGAGAAAAAAAGGCTCTTAACTGGCTGGAAATCCTGGCAGGATTTTCAGCCTACTGGAAAGCATAGGGGGATAATGCTCAAGCTTCTACTGAAAAGCTCTGCAATTGTTCAGTGCTCTTCAGCTTCTTTAGGTGAACCAACTTCTTTGCTAAACCAGCAACCTGACTCTACTGCTATCAAGGCCACACTGATTCTGGTTAACCATATGCTGGTTCTTGTTAACTTTCACACCTGATGACCTGAGCTAGACAGAGGCTGACCACAAGTCTCACTTGTGGCCAGAGTTCACACTGGATGTAGATTTTGTGGAACTGGTGGATGATTTCAGTCCTACTGATTAGACAGTCACACTTATCCTCATTAAAAGCCTGAATGCAACCAGCCCAAACACCACTGTCCTGCTGAAGAGGCAGAAGAGGGAAAGCAGAGACATGGCCTATGGTCCTTGCCTTTCAGGAAGGCTGTGCTCCAAATGCATGAACGGGGAATCACATCTCCAGCTGGCTCCTGCTCTTGTAAAGACCACAAGCAAATTTCTCTTCAGTCCTTCTTAACCTTTATATAGTGCCACATCTTTCTTCCTTCTGTGGAAGTCAGGTACCTAGATATATTTAAGAATGTGGGTCTGGGTGAAGTGGTAACAACTAGGCAAACAAAAATGCTATCAGTATGTAAATGAAACCAAATTCTCTCTCTTCTGTCTCTCTCCTGTCTTCTCCTGCCACTCTGAGCTTAGATAGAAAAACTGCTTTTTCTATCAATCATAAAAGCTGTATTCAAAACACTTTACACCAACAATAAGGAAAGATGAAGCTTACTGGCAATATTCAAGAACTGCCCGGATGCAGGCCTGTGTCATGTGCTCTAGGATGACACTGCTTGAGCAGGGAGGTTGGACCCACTGTGGTCCCTACCAACATTACCCATTCTGTGATTCATACAGTTTCTATGTGTGATGAAGAAGTCTATCACAGATGTAACTTCATAAGCTCACTTGATTGTAAGACACATGCCTTTTCATCTTTTTAAACATGACATTTCCTACTTCAAATCATTAGAACTGCTCAAATTCTCCACACTATATAAAGCTAAAGTCATACTAATATTAAATCCTTAGGGGGAAAAAAAGGAAAAGAAAAATAAAAATTTGTGCTCAGTGTTAAGGATAGGCCAATGCTTGAGAGAATGTGTTCAAATTTGAAGGCAGTATATTTGTTATCATATTTTCTAAACACATAACGGGAAATCAGAAAGCCAGTGAGACAAAGGAAATGGAGATATGCTCCAATATAGAGAATACCCAATGAGCATTAACTTTATCCTATAGTGACACCATGAGGAAAAAAAGAAATAGACCACGCTAATTTAAAAAATGCATTAGATGCAGTGCAGTGTCCATTCTTGCACTTGTGATTATTGGATAATGATAATTGCTAGGCTGGAGAATGTCAGGCTTGGGCATGTCCTAAGCAAAAATATCCTAATGTATATAGCTGAGGCTAGCACTACTTCTTTCTTGAGTTTATGTTGCAAAGACTAATATTTTTTCTTTAATTTACCTTCCAGACAGTATGTAAGTCTATAAAAGTATCACTTGTGGATTAAATTAACAATTCTGCATAGGAATTGAGTGAATCTACTGAAACATACAAGTGTCTGGGAATGCTGTGCATGAGGGGAAGTTAATATAAAAATATATTAGATCATTCACTGTGGCCTCATTTCTCTGTCACAGCCATTACATTTAACTCAGTTATACTTACATAAAACTTGAAGAGTTAACCAAGCTAAGTACCTCAAGAACCTGGAAAATTGAACTGATTGTTAGTAGTAGTAGGGAAAAGAGACTATTAAGGTGCCAACATTATCCCCAGCCCCCGATGTGGCAGCAAAGCCCTTTGGTGAGAAGTACCTAAGTAATTCCAGCTGCTGATACATACAGCCTGCTCCATGGACTAAGAAAAAGACAGGAGGAAATATTCCTGCCAATCTGACTTTGGGAGTATCTGTTTCCCAGCCAGAAGTCTAGTCCTTGCAAGATGCAGTCTGCAAGGAAACAAAACTATGAGGATCTATTGTACCTGAAGGTACAGATCACCTGTGTTCAATACTGCACATCCCAAAGCCAATCTCATAGGAAGGTGAAAAGACTTAAAGATCAAATTACACAGCACAAGAATGAAATTCTTCCTGATCTGCAGATGACCAACAAAACCTCTGAATCCTTGTATTTCATTACAATCCCTCCTCTAGAGCAGACTTATGCAGACCTGAGTCAAGGAGCATTATCAGAGGGTCTCTGATGTTCCTGTCTGTACCTATTTTTAGGTGAGACATGGAAAGCAAGGAAATAAAGATCTTAGCTTTATAATAACCCATAACATTTGAAACACACAGAACATCTGACAGTATTTAAGCAGAAACAGAATGTTTTCCTGAGATGTTTGTTTAGACTCCATTTTGCATAGAGACGTAGGAATTAAGAGCTAATTCTGTTGTTGTATATGATTCTACAAGATTGTTTTGAATCAAAATATGATGTGATAATAAATTAAATTACTTTAAGAAATCCAAAGTTCTTGTATTGACAATGATATGTTAAGAACAAAAATAAAAATCATAAACAAAACAATTAGAAATCTGTCAGTAACATTTGCCAAAACCAGTCTCTCAAAAAACCACAGCAGTCAGTAATGCCTAGAAAAATTCTGTGGTGCTCAGAGTAGACTCTACTATTCCATATAACCTCAAATCTGCCATTCCACTGTTTCCCTCAGGACTGACTTCAGGTCAGTAGTTGCCTTGGTCACCTCTTTAAAAACACCAGAAATGCCATGATTCAGAACTTTGTGGAAATTCCTCATTTTTTTTAAGGTGTGATGAATTTTACCAGGTGTGGTTCAAAGGACTCTTCATCCTATCTATTGCGGACAAACTGCTGTTTATCATTTGGACTTGCTGATTTAAAGTTCTTTAGCTTGAACAAATGCATCTTTGCAACCTGTTCTGTTAAGATTATCAATTTCCAATGCTGTATTTCCAACATCCTATTTCAAAACTGTGTCACTTTGATCAACGGAATAAGCTTCTTTTTCTAAGATTTCTTTTTTTAAAACATAGGTTTAATATTAATCTCTCATTTGCTTTGCTTATTGGTATTTCACTCCTTGGTGTAAAAACCCTTATCAGTTGCTCTTATACTTCATAATTTGCACTCTAAAATATTATAATCATCATCTCTTAATGTATTTGTCTGTGTTGCACTGCAGCTTCTACACCTTTTGTAAAAGGACGTCATGTAAGATAACATCTCATTCAGTGGATTTGGTGGTGTGGTGGCTTTTTTCACATCTGTGGAACTGTGACTTCTTGGACCTCTTTCAAAGCTTTCCAGCTTTAACACATCCTACATTACATCTGTGCTCCCAACCATGTCAAAATTTATTTGCTGGAATGTTTCCAAATCTGTAACTCCCTGATCAAGGTAATACCCTGTTATACAAGGAATATGCAAGCAGAGTACAATCAATGACACCTGGAAAAGTGGTAATTTTTTACACAATAAAGGTTTGCTTTTCAAGAATGTCTCTGCTGATTCAAAGCCAAATGTGTGGGTGTTTTTCATCTCACTGTAGTTGATTTAACTTGTAAGAGGAGACTTAACTTCCTTTCTATAGTTCCTCTCAATTACATAAACATTCCTGTGAGCCAGTCAGTAAGAGTTTATGACAGATTTAGAGCTGCTTGGTGATAATTTATGAGTACTTTATGTTGGCCTGATTACTGAAATGTTTGCTATATGGCTTCATTTGTTTAGTGTAACAAGAATCTGTTGGGGAAAAAAACAACTCTGAAAGGGAAGGATAGATTAAGGTACCCAGTTTTCAAACTCT
This sequence comes from Corvus cornix cornix, assembly GCF_000738735.6. NCBI lineage: Eukaryota > Metazoa > Chordata > Aves > Passeriformes > Corvidae > Corvus > Corvus cornix. The sequence continues at coordinate 45,927,663 of NC_047057.1, read as the reverse complement.
ACTCAGTCCTTAAGGAATGCCAGAATTATTTGAACATCCTATTCAACAAAGCCTCTAAAATCAACATAGAGAATGAAAAAGCAAAGTCCACGAATCTGCAAGAGAAAACCTTGCATTTCAAATGGTAAGTGAAAAGTGCTTAACTGCTAAAAGAAGTGCTGCTTCTGCCAGTCACCGCAAAAACACCACCACTACAGTTACCTTGAATGTGCCACTGCTGCTGGATTATCTGTGCTACTGATCTCTGACAGTGGTTGCTCAAACCTTGTCTTCACTTCCTGCGGGAAAGAATTTTTGCAGTCCTCCCCTTGGACTAAGTCCTTGGGTTACAATACCTAAACTGGCTGTTCTCACTTTGAAGTTCTGACTTTGTTTATGATCATTCCTTTCTTTCCCTTCAAGGAATCTCAGCAGCTATGAACAGTCAATTTATAAATAACAGCAACAACAAAAAAATCTCATTTTCAATAGAAAAACCATTTTGTTAGAACTCAAATGTTGCACAAAACACATTCTAAACAGAAGCTCCAAGCCCTTTGCTTCTTGTCATGGGTATTAATTCCAATGTAGACATCCAAACTATAAGATATTCTCTCTCACAAAAGTGAAGTTAAGACCTCTTGTATTTGGTTTTAACTGCTCAAAGTATTCACTTTGATCAAATTCTCATTTCCCAGATAGGTTCCTGCTTAACAAAACAAACACATAGGCAGACACATAACAATCCTAAAGTAACTTCTAACCCATCACAGAACTCAAAGAGCAAAATAAGTGAAGCAAAATGGAGGGGCAAGCTGCACGAGCTGGAGGCACTGTGGTTTAATTTTGAAAAGGAGGAGATGTAATTTGTATGCAAAATAAAAATAGATATAGGACGGATTATCATTTTCAAAGAACATGATCTTAATTTCCTAAATTTGTATTTTAGCAAAAAACCAGCTATATGATGCATAACACATAAATGTAACAGCTTGTTAAAGATCACTCTTTTTTTTGCTATTACATGCTGAAAAAACCAGAATCCAGAACACAAACTGCGAAAATGTTCCATTCCACAGAACCACTTTGTGATAAAGAAAACAAGAATAGTGAAGTTCAACTTCACTGCAACGAGTCTTCCCTTAACACTACCAATATGAGAACCCAGAGCAGTGGAACCCCTTATTTGAAGGAAGGTTGACGTAAGTAATTAAGGACTAAATATGAGATATAAAGAGTAGTACAGGAGCTTGAGAAACTGCAACGTGTAAAGAGCTCACAGCTAGGAGAAGCTTAAGAGGAAAAATAGATCATAACTCAAGGAAGAGAGGTTTTTTTTCTATAGCCACCAGAAGTTTAACCCTTTGAAGAAAGATGTTTCTTGGAAAAGGAGATAAAACAGTGAAATTGGTAGACTTACAGCTTATTGCCACCTACTGTGTTCCATATCTTTTTAACCTAATTTCAATTCTCAAGATATGCTATGAAGAAAATTCCAGGTCTCATGAAGTTCAGTTGAATTGTACCTATCTCTAGCAGGTATTCACTTTATATACAAGTGGCAGGTATTCACAATCTCATAGTGGAAAACAAACAATTCTTCCACAAGTTCAGCTTGGCCCCTCAACCATTCCTTTGAATTAATGTGTACCCTTAAGATCTTCCTCAAACCCAGTGCTTCAGACTATAGAAAACCAGCTGCTGAGTCAAAATAACAATTTAATAGCTCAATCCTTGATACCGTGGAAATAATTTTTTAAAAAGTAGTATCTGCTCTATAATTTTTGAAGTGGAAAAGCTACAACTCTTTGGCTTGGATAAATTGAGAGTTTAACATCCGCAAGACATTAAAGCATGTCTTTAAATGTTTTGAAAACTCAGACACATTCAGGTGACCTTTTTTCATGCTATTGTTAAACATACACTCAAATAGAGGTAAAATCTAGGCAACATTTCTTCTGTTTAAACTCTTTTAAACTGTTCCTCCTCCTATTTCCTAGTTCTGAAATTTAAGTCACATATTGGTAAGACTACACATTTTCTCCAATATCTCAGCTGGAAATATAAACCATGTAATTGCTATCCTGAACTGAATATAAATAAACTCCACAGCACCTTTTAAGAAATCATGCAAATACACTGAAAAAATTAGTAGCTACCAGCTTCCATAAGTATATCTTACCTTATTGTGTAGATGCTGAGTGTTCACCCATAAAGACATGATTATTGGCTTCAGGTTGGATTCTTTAGGTCAAAATGTTTGATCTGTATTTAGAGACAGATTTCCACTGGTCTATGCCTATGTCTGTTCATTCATCTATTCTCTACTAAAAAGACAAAACCTTAAGCATTTCCAAGTCTCACACTAAAAATATGCTATTCCTCTCAGGTATTATTTCAGGGCTATTAAACCGAAAGTGTATTTTTCAGTCTTCTCTTAATCCTTTTTCCCTACACTACTTCTGCCAAGCAGCTTATAAGCAACAGCCAATACTGATCATAGTATTAAATTAAAGGATGAATTTAAGCGGTTATAACTGGGAAGCACAAAAAGAAATGTTGTCATTGTTACTCCAGAACAGGAAAACTTGCTCTCAAAACATATTAAGACTAAGATTTCTTAACACTGAAGTAAGAGTTTGAACCAGCAGGCTACAAAGTCTTATCCACCTAAATACTGACTCTAATGAGGAAGAGGAATATAAGCAGTTACTACTACGTTCAGAGGATATTGCAGGCAAATAATATGAATTTTAGAACTAAAAGAAAACACTGCTATCATGTTCTAGAAAGTACTACAGAAAAGTGCTATAGAAATTATATTTTCTATACAGTTACAGAGAAGAGTTAGAAGAGTCTAATGCTTTAGAAAAGTAACATAAAAGGTATTTTTAATATCAAGCATACTTCGTGTGAATTTATGCATTAGAAATAACACATGCTTTACCTAAGAAGCATCATGTTTACTTTTGAAGAGTTTGAATGGGTAAATCTGTCTTTGCCTCATTTTGAGTCATTTTAAACATCATGATTTTCAAAACTCATCTAAGTTCATACATTATTAGAGAAACTGAACAAAGCTAAAAATAAATCAGACACACAAATAAATTAAAGGAAGCTAATACAGTAAGAAATTAAAAATACCACATAAACACATGGAATCTAATTGTGGCATCCTAAGTAGTACTCAGAGGATGCCTCTTGAGTACAGAACAAGAATCCTCTCTAGCCTGAAGGACATGAATCCAACCATTCTCAGAGCACTTCTCCTATGTACAACATATGGTTTGTTAAATGGAAACAAGCACAGGAAGCTAATTTGTTCTGTAAACAGTCAGGCCCCAAGAGAGAAACTGCCTATTGAAACACTTACAAGATACTTTAGCTTTCTCATCCTCCTGAACAAACACACAGATGCAGCTTAAATAGTTCTAGTCCAATTATGACACAGTTGTGCTATATCCCTTGAGTGTAACTGTGGGAGATGATATAGGAAGTGATGAAGCTGTCAGTGACACATGCAGACTGAAAACCTTACTCCTTTATACTCTTTTAGGATGCACCCTAACAGTCTCAGCCTAGGCCTCCATTAAATCCAGTTGCAAGGTTTCTCATAAAAAGCTCTCCTAGAAGAAAGGTGTGTAATAAGTTAATCTGAAAGAAAAGCCTCTTAAAACCCAAGCAAAGCCAGCATCCGTGCTCCAAACCCACTGGTCCCCCCCTCCCAAATAAAAGCTCACACCAACATAGATGTGGATAGAAGCACGCCACAAAACAGCTTTGGAAGTGCTGAAAAACACAGTCAATCTACTGTCAATCTACTGCAGAGCTCCAGCCACAAACAAGCCTGGTCTCAGCTTAACATCTTCCTGCATATTGGAAGAGCCAGTGACTGTGCCCCATTCCTAGCTTGAAAGAACAAAATTAAATTGAGCACAGAAAAAGAAAAAAAAAATCATACTGGAAGTGTTCAGAGTATCTGGCACCCTCCCTCTCCAAAGAGTAAAGGTCATTTGGCTTCTGCTTTTCTTGGAATCACAACAGAAATAAGGTGTCCCAAGTCCTCAGAGCTCTTGGGCATCATCATCACCATCTATGAACCCAAACAGATTTGTGCCTCCATAGTAGACACAAGGAAGAGGAAAGCACAAGGTGGACAAATGCACCTGAGGGCTCAGGTGTCCTATCAGAGGGAAATACAGCCTCATGGCTGACTTTTCCACTCCTCGGCATTGCCATGGAGTTTGTACTTGCTATAAAGGAGAAAGGCAACCAAACAGTTCAGTAAGGGAGCTATGTTCTACTAGCTATTGCAAAAACATACCTGAATTCTCTGTGATCTGCTGCTATTCTGCATTTACTGGCTTCTTGAAGATGAGGACAAGCGCCCTCCCTGCAATGTTCTGTTCCAGGAGGGCAGAAGAAACCACCCAAGTCAGAGTCTTTGAGCCTGGCTTTCCCTGGAAACCTGCAAGGGCATCAGCTTCTGCAAAACACCTCAGGAGAGCAGTGACAAGGACACAGACTCTGTTGTGGCTAGATGCAACCCGGGGAACTGGGCCTTCACTGAACAGAGACTTCACTGAATTTAAAAATTGTAAAAAACCCCTCCAAACAGTGATTTGCACAGCGTTCTGTAATAGGGAATTCAACTGCGCAATTTTCAAAAGGAGGCAAAATAATTTTGGGGTGGAGGATATTCCTCTACTGGCAACAAGTTACCAGTTCCAGTTCTACCCCCACATTCCAGCACTATAAGAGATCTATATGGAAAAATCCTCAGGCACACAGTGCACAGTTCTATTTCAAACAACTGTGTAAGGAAAGAGAGGGGGAAGGAGAACACTGTAGGTGGAGGAATGGTACACTCTAAGGCAATACAAAGCATCCTCTTGAGCAGCTGTATCACACATGGGTATGACTCCCAAGGAAAGAGAAAAAAAGAGCTGTAGGTCTAACTGACAAAGAGACTCAAAACTGCTACAGAAACTGATAGGCATAGTTAATAGGAAGTATAGAAATTGTTTACACAAAAGCATATTATAATTTCAGTTACAGAACTAGATAAAATTGGCAATGCTCATTAGTTAAATTTGAATGTAGACTGTTTAATTTTGATCTGACATTAAAAAAGATAATGGAAGTACTAATGTTCAATCTACATAAAAATTCTTTTAACCACATTCTCTTTTGTTTCCTTTACAATGTATGTATCATTGAAGAGAACAGACAAATCTCGTGATACAGCAAGACCTATGTTTTATTACAGCAAACAGTACAGTCCTCTTAAATATTTTAAATTGATGAAGTTGCTTTCCTGCCTCCTATTTTAATAATTTTTCACTTGGATTTTTTCATACTTTCCCTGCAAATCAGATCTATTCTTTGGCTCTTCAGATATTTTTATCACTATTTCTCTTCTTCCATCTCAGTTTCAAATACTTACAGCCAACTCCATACTTTTACATACGTGAATGCAACCATCCCAACATCACCTTCTGTGAAGAACAGCTTCCTCAGTTTCAGCAATAAGTACAAGGCTGCTGTGCTGGCATTCTTCCAGAATATCCAGGAATGTAGTATTTATCTCACATTTCTTCAAGTTTCTGTGCTATTTGCTTCCTACTCACTCTAAAATTGCAATTGTCTATGAAGTCTGCTCATGCACCATTTTCTTTCTGCATTAAACTGTGATCATTTTTTTTTTTTTCCATCAGAATTTCATTACTGTTCCCAGGGAAGAGAACTTTCTGCCCTGGTTCCTCAAGGGAACCATTTTTCCTGTACCTTTTAACCTGGTTGGGTCTCTTAAGTTCAGCCCAACATGGTCCTTGAGCAGTAAGGACAGCACAGACTCTGGGATAGAGGGACACTGGGTAAGAGAAGCTTCTTGCTCCTTGGATCTTCAGCTGCTCAGGGAGTACTGATGGGCTCTCTACAAACTGGACATTAGAAGCAACTCTGTCCTGAACACTGCAGGGCATGTTCCAAGACTTTGGTTTCCCTCTGTTTCCTTTTTCCTCCACACCCATATTTAATACTGTTGCTCACCTGTCAAAGCACTTTCAATGCAGTTTGTAAAGCAGCATTATGTTTGGATGGAAAACAAAACCACAATAAGAGATGCAGCACTCCCCTCCATCCCATGTATAAAAAAAACTCACTCAGGAATTAAATTCATTTACAACTTTGGCCAGTATTGCCTGGATCATCTTTATTAAGTACTGTACATACTTGGAATACAAAACATTGTGGTCCTTTCTATTGAATTTCTTCTCTTTACATTTCTGCCAGCAGTACTTTGATTATACTGACCCGTATTTAACAGCACCTTAGAAAGAGTAGAATTTCAAATTGGAAAAGAGGAAAAACTGGTGATTGTCAAAAACAGGGAAATACTAAGAATGCCTATTAAATTTTATGAAATGCACACAAAAAATAATATAAGTAAAAATTTCATTATTCAGTACCAGTTGAGATACTTGCTACAGTACTTTTTACAATCAAGTAGTTAGACAGTGTTCTACTGCCAGCTACAAAACTATGAAAATCATATGAATGCTTGTGCAGCTGCTCATAGCAGTTGAGAGGCAATTGAATAGAAAAAGGCTTACTAGGTACCAAATAAAAAATTGCTACCGAATTATTCACAAAACATTTGTCAAGCACAAGTTATATTGAATCTGCAAATAGATGGTAAAAATTAAAAAAAAAACCATTAAAAAACCACAAGATCACATATTACCAGGCAAGAGATCAGCTGGGCATTGAATCCCATGTAAACAAAGCTGACAACAGTAAAGTGTCTCCATAGTATAAAATGAATGTTATTTCCAAAAGAAAAAAAAACTAAAATTCACACCTTCTTATAATTTTCAATACATAAGTTCTAAGCCATTTCCATTCTCATTTTAGCTGGTTAGCTGTACTCATGCTTTGACTGGAAATGTGGCAAGGTCTCTTCCGCTTCAATTAGAACACTGAATTTCAGATTTTGCCTTGAGAAAACAAGACTCAGGATGTTCCCCTTAATAGGAAAAGCTCAGACATGTCACAATGCACTTTATCTCCACAGGTTTGAAGCATGAAGGTTCTCACTGCGAGTGGGAGGCACAGCTGCTGTAAACTGAACATCTGCTCAATTTGGTTTGAACGTCAAGCACCGACATGGCTGGGTTCATTTTTCAAATGAAGAATGCCCCTGCTTCTTTCCATTCTGTACTAAATGAAAATTCTTGCATCACATGAAAAAGTTGGTTTTTTGCCTCTTACACAGTTGTGTTCACGGCTAGAGAGCATTTAGCCATCAGCTTTAGCATAAAATATCATTTCAAAGTATTATACTCTTATTCTTTCTTCACTGCTATTAATATTAATTTCAACTAATTTGAACAAATCTTAATATAATTTCCTTACAAAATTGGAAGCAACACACTTAAGATGAAAATCAAGATTTAAGGATTATAATAAAGCTTATTAAAACGAGATTAAATGCAAGTTCATTTGGAAAAACATGCATAGAAGTACATAAATACACATGAAAACATCATGAATACAACAATTAAATATAATTCACAGCTTAATGAGTGTCAGACAAAGCAGAATTTTCTTCCCAGCTTAAAAAAACTAGTTATCTTTGCAGTGTTCAGCCCATTAATCAGAACTTCTGTAATACATAAAGAATACCAAGATTATCAACAGTCACATATACTTTGAAATCAGGGGACACATGTATTGACTTGAGGTTTGTTCCATTTGTATAGAAGGTTTGTAAGGATTCTCCAGTAGTTACATTCCACCACTAAGAAAAATAATAACACCACATTTTCAGTTATGTGAAGGAATCTTAGAATAAAATCTATTAACAGGCTTAGCATGGCTAGTCCAGTTGACTGCTTTCACCAAAGAGGCAGAATTAAAAATAAAAATATAAACAAGCTTATGCAGAATAAGTTTAGGACTAATTACTAAAGGTATAAGGCTTTCAGATGAAAAGAAACTTCAAAAAGAGTGAAGCTGTCAAATTTCAAGAAAACATACAAAACAATAAATTCAGGTACTGCCCCTTACCCCATCACAAAATGCAATCAATAAATTGCAATATGTCCAAACTTTTTAAAATTATGTGTTGTCATATAACCAAATGAATACATGAAACACATTGCCAGATAAATGAAACTATAGCTGAATTTAAAAACTTAGCTAGACACACAATAGGATTGATCATGTAAAATTTTGAAACCATTTGCAGTTTTTTTAGTAGGACTGACCTCTTTTTCAGTGAGATTACAATTATTATTTTTTGGAATATGCAGTAAGCACTAATAACAAAGAAACAAAGAAACCTTTCAACCATAGTCTGAAATTTCACATTTCTCAAAAAAAACTGTAGACCAATGCAAAACTGGACCTAACACAATCCAGCACAAAGCTGCTATTCCATTGTGCCAGTAAGAAGTCTACCTCTATTCCTGCAGCATTTCAGTGCAGCAGAAAAATATCGTAACAGATTACCTTCAGCTTTGATCACACTGAAAAGCAGATGGTATTACTACCTTTTAGCTTACCCATCTCATGAAATATGTAACCTTATAGTTGTGTGCAAAGTACAGATTTGCAACTTAGAAAATTCAACTCTTTGTTACATGGTTACTGTCTTCAAAGAATTAGTCTGATGGCATGTCTAACAGCTAGGCACTGACCAACAATCAGCTGAACTCCATCCCTCTGAGGTGAGAGCTTTGCCACCTGTCATTTCACACACACACACAACACACACCTTTCTAATAACAGGTATTGGCTACCACATGGGAAAAAAAAAACCAATGCAAAAACTGATGAGAAATTTAAAATTACGAAGAACCCGTTCACAGACTGAAAAAAAGGCCATCTCTTCCCCTTCCCCCCCAAAAAAATATGCCCAGTAGATGCCTGAACCAATGAAAGACTGATGAAAACACTGATTTCCTCCAAAATGTCTTTCAAAGACAAACTGCAGAAAAATCATCACTTGCAATTTCTTCTGAATTTCTACTTATGACAAAATTGAAAAAAAAAAAAAAAAAGCTGATATAGAGCATTTTTCTACTCATTATACAGAACACAATTGGTGTCAAAATTGAGTGGATATCAAGACAGACAAAAATGACCAGGATCTTTAAAATTAAAGATATTAGGAAAGGACATTGCAAATGAAAACCTGAAGTCAATAAAAATGGCACATACCGAGTTTGAAAATGAATCTGAATTCTTAAAAGACTTTTTCAGGGGACTTGCAGATATGAAAAGAATTGAAAAGTGCTAGACTCTCACAAAAATGAAGAAGCTTTGTGTTAAGTAATTCAATAAACAAACCTGAAGCATTTTATCTTAATTGTCAGAGTACTGACATTTAATTACATATGATAGGATATTTTATTATTTCAAGGCTTACCTTCAGATAGCCTCCAGATGACACAAGCATTTTACTGTCAGGAGAAAAGGAGAGGTCTGTTACCCAACCCCCATGTGTTGGTTCTCCTTCATCTACAGTGACTGGGGAGCAGAAGTGAAGTAATGCACCCGTTAAAACGTCCCAAATCTAAAGGAGAGGAAAGATTATTTATAGAAGGAAACCTAACAGGAAACAAAATGACTCAAACAAGGAAACCTGAAACATATTTTTCTGTATTAGAGGAAAAAACCAAACCCTTGCAAATATGTATTCTACTTGAAGAGGCAACATAATTTAAAAAAAATTCTCGTCTTGGAACTGTATCTTATATAGAGGATTTAATCACACATGCAATTCACAGTAGAATTATTATTAAATCATGTGAATCAGTTCCTTAGCATTCATGGAACATGAATCCATCAATATGGTTACAAACTACTGCCTCACGTGGCATACTGCTATTTTCACCCCAAATGTTCACCACAATGCCAAGGAATTACACATGCAGAACACAAACCATAAGAACTCTTCTGTCTGTGAACTGGCAATCAACCAAATTATAAAATAAACATCACAATTAGAGCAGTACCCTTATTTCTCCTTTGTCATCTCCAGTGGCCAATAGTTTGTTATTAGGAGAGAAAGTACAGCACCGCACACAGGCTTCATGGTCTTTCAATTCATGAAGAACAGATGAACTTTCAAAGCTCCATATCTAAATGGAAAACATTACAGAGGAGTGAAAAAAGACAAGTTCAAAACCAATTATGACTTCTTTCTAAAAGGCATTAGCATTAAAATGTGCATAAGACTTTTTATACATATCCATATTTGTATGTGAATTTATGTAAATATTTTATACTGTGGAGTCTGGTTTCCTTTTATTACCTGAATCACACAAGAATGCACTTGCTATGAATTACTGAACTGACTGTGTGTATCTTTCCTTGGAATACAAGTTTTAATGAAATCTATTCATTTACAAGAAAGTTCAAAGCTGTTCACAGAAATAGGATTCATCAATCACTTGAAAATTATATTTTAAAAATCTAATGGAATGCTTTAGGAACATAATGGGGAAGCCCCAGTTCACTACTTCGTGCACCTGCCTTCTGAACCTATGAACAGAAACTTCACTGGAAGTTTCAGAAATTTTTCTTAACTTTAAAAATTAAGAATGTCAGGCTATCAACAAACTGATACAGAGGAATAAACAGTGTTCTGCACAAAGCTGTGCATTAAACATGCATTTTATTTGTACAGAAGCCACTCAGCTTAACTTATATCCAAGATCAATTGCAAATGACTGCAACAGCTTTAGAAACATGATGATGGATATAGGAAATTTAAAACTAGAAATACAACAAGATAACTTGAATAATCACCAGTTACCTCAAAATGAAAAATAAAGATTGCTTTTCAGGACAAATAAGTCATTTTTATCTCTGTACAGAAGGTAACCAACCTTTGCAGTTTTGTCAGCAGAAGTAGATGAAAATTTACTACCATCAGGTGAAACAGCACAAGAAAGAACAGCACCTCCATGACAAGCAAAATCTTTTTCTGGGTTTCCAGTAGTGATATTCCAAACCTACCACATATACAGAAGAAACAAGTTACTTTTTTACTGCAGTAAAAAGGTTAAAACACTGGCATCTCACACAATATATAAGCAATAAAACTCAGCTAGATTGTTCTAATGTGGCCAACATCTTGTTATACTCACTGGTATAGCTAAAATACAACAGTGTAGATCTTACCAAAAATAGAAAATCCAAAATTTTGTCTTAGAAGTCAGCTTACACTTTACGATCAATTCAGTAAAATGTGTGTCCACACGAAGTGCAGGAAATGCCAAATGTTACAAGACACAGCCAAATGTGTTTGATTTTTCAATTCACAGCCTTTTGCTCACCTTAACGGTTCCATCAAATGACCAGGAGAGAAGTTTTGAATTTTCCAGAAGTCTAAAGTCCTTGATGGCTTCCTTGTGCCCTCTTAGGAGGGCACATTCGCTCAACTGCCAATTCCATACCTAATCATAAAAATCAAATACTTTTTTTAAAAATTGAAACAGCAAACATAAGAAGCATGAACTAACTTTTTGATTTTTAAGTAACAAGACTAATAACAAGTTCTTATGGTGGTGGTGATTAATTAAAATGTTAGATATTGAAGCAATCCATAATAGAGATACTAAAGATTGAGGGTGCCATAGTATTTAATGGTCAACCTATGATAGAGTTCCCTATAATACACATATAATCTATTTTCAAAGTGAATTTGATACTTAAAATCCACTTGTAATTTAAAAAGAAAAAGCAAATCAATAAATTTCAGGCACCTCAGTAGTTTGGTGTTTTAAACTTTTGATTATTACAACATATATAAACTTATTTCATCTGGCAGAACTCATATTATTCTTACTTAAATTAGATTTCTTTTATATTTTTAAAGGGTATTATTTAATGAACTGCCATTTTGCTTTGCCTTTTTATAACGAAACGACGCTTCTATTTTTAATTCAACTATTCACTGAAAAAGGACTAAGTGTAATTTTTTCTACAGAAGCTATTAGGCATCAATTTATTTTAAAAGGCAATGATTTAATAGTTTTCAAATGAACAAGTTTCCTGCAGCAGGGTGAACAGAAAGCAGCATGAGCAGGTGCCAGTGCTGGGGCTTTAAGCGAGGCGCTGCCCACCAGAGGGAGCTGAGGGCCAGCAGAAACGCTTCCTACGGCAGACCCCGGAGGAGGATTCCAAGGCAGAGGATGGGCACCCAGGACTGCTTGGGAGGTTTTATTCGAACCCCAGGTTCAGCTGTGCGGGCTGAAGGCTCCTGAGCAGCCGGACACGTGCTCCGGCTTAGGGATCCTGTCAGCACTCTGAAGTGCTCTGCAGGGCAAACTAAGGCTCAGCAAGCTGAAGCTGAGGCACGGACCTTTACTGCAGAACTGCACCCCTGAGGTGGCCAAAAGCTAACACAGACACACCAGAATGCACCTCCGGAGCCAGCCTACTTTGCTGAGAGGCAGAGGTTCCTAATTTGAGCCCACATTAGTGCAGTCACTCTATTTCTAGTTGGTATTCAGCACTGCACTGGATGGGGTGGGCACACCAGCCTGCTCAGAGGCTTTTTACATCATTCCCCAAGGCAGTGGAAGCAAGCCCACTGACAGACCTACAGCATCCCAAACCCTCATTTCAGAACTGATGAGTCACTTTGTTTGACCATGGCTTTTTTTTACTCTTCTCAAAGCAGTCAGTGCCTTTCTATCATCCACAGCAGTAAAAACAGAAAACCTGTAATACTCATTATCATGTAAGGCATAAATAAAGGCTACACTTTCTACAGTCCCTTTGCCCCTGGGTGGTGCAATATAAAACACAGTAGTCATTTACTGAGTTTACATGATCTATCATATAAAAGCTCCTTATTTTAAGTAAGTTACAGCATTATCTTTTTAAATATTGCCCAAACCTGTATAACTGAATCATGAGCACTTGAGATGAGAGTCTGACAATCAGGTGTGAATCGACAGTGCTGCACAGATGTCCTGCAGGCCTCCCAGGACTTCAGAACCTTCCCATCTGACAACTGTAGTACCTTTACAATGAAGAATGCAGTAATTGCATTTATTTGACACACTTGAGGAAAACAAGAACATGCAAATTCTTTTTTAAGTAACATGAGATTATAAATACATAATTTTAAGTCACTGGATTGGAACAACCAAAAATTCCTATTAGCTTAGTCTGGGTAAGATGAAATTCAGAGCTGGATTATTAGCATTACCTTTAAGTTATTTTAATTTAGACATCACTCACAAATGTAAATTGAATTACTATATTGAAGAATAGTATTGTACAAAGTCATTCAAATGACATTTATTTAAAAAGAGAAAGCATAAGGGACAGTGATCTCCTACTATTTTTAAAATCAAATTTAGAATTTAATACCTTTATTGTTCCACTCTCCTGTCCGAAAGCTGCAAACTTAAGATCTTCACTTAAGCAACAGCAGGAAATGGGGGATTCTTGGGCTGCTGTCTGCATAATAACGTTGTCTGTATTTCCATTGATAAGCTGTAAGATAGGAAGTTAATTAAGTTGTTAAAATATTTTAAAATTTAAACTTAAATAAATTACAACATAGAGCTGAGAATGCCAAAGGGAACGGTTCCAACCTTTACATTTTAAGAATGAGTTACATTCATAACTGCTTGCCTTGAAGGTCCATATAACTATCTCCTTAGAGATAGTCTGAACAGGACAAGTTTGTAGAAGGAAACTCATCACGGTATTAGAAGGCTTTTTAAAGCTTGTCTGACTACAGGAAACAGTAAATCAAAATGCTACCCCCAAATTTCAAAAACCATATAGACCAAGCTTCAGGCTCAAATTTATCTTGCCAGCCAGATTAAACAGCCCATGTCAAACAGAACATAAAATACTTCAGGTGCATCCTGTAAGCATGACTTTAAACTTACTAGCACACACAATATACCAAGTCTCAACTCAGTATCACCCTAAAATCAATTCCACAGGGGGGGAGAAAGAAAATCTTTAGAATACAATAATTTACAACTGAGTTTAAGTTTAAAAAGCTATCAGTGTGAAGTATTTAGAAATGAATATACTGCACATCAAAGGGTGAGCAGGACTCCAGTCCCGTGAGCCTATAAATCACAAAAGTTCCAAGAAAAACTTTGAGGGATGTGATAGCAGAGGTACACTGCTAAATCACAGTACACATGCAATGTGTCTTTTCAGTCAATTTCTCTTCCCGTGCAAGGGTGAAAAACCTTTTTTCTTTCTACAGTGGAGTCTTCTCTCATGACTGCATGTCTACAGGTTGTCAGTGTTGTATTTAGGGCACAGAATCTAAGCACCATCTTTCTCTAGGAAATAGTTCAAGTAAAGTTATGACAGAAATTACTCATCATGAACACAGAGATAGATCAGGTCGACAAATTCAAATGAGACTACACCGTTACACAGCAGTTACTACAGATGTTACAATTCAGGAGGATTAAAAACTAGCAAATGTCCTAAACTGCTCCTTAGGTGTAACTCCATTGGCTGTGCTTTCTCCCAGCTCTTCACTGAAGCAGCTGAAAATCCTATTAACTTACTTGATAGATTAGAGAATCATGATTAGAAAAAGGGTGACGTGCATGTATCTGCTACCACAGGATAGAAAAATACACTTTGGATGTTGGTGTACATAGCACTTGGTGCGGCAGGGCCCACAGTAGTAAGACTGTAGCCACTACTATTATTTAACACAAATCTAAGGCTATAGGCAGTGCTCACACCTCTAGCTGCCCCAATTTGGGATGATTCCTTCAGCTGTTACACAGAGCTCTGAAGCATTACATAATTTGCTATGTAACACCTGGCCTATCAAAGCTGCACACATTACACACTGCTGTGCACATCTGAGCCACTTGGAGGGCTCACAGACACCCATCATGAAGGGATAAGAGCTCTGTTCCTCTGCATCCAGACTCAGTTTCAACATCAGTGTAGAAATTTCCCCCCAAACCTCATTTTTTCACTTACTAAACTAGGCACAGTTTCTAGATATAAAAATGTTATCATACATTGAGTCATCTGCTACAGATGCAGCTGTTGAAAGCCAAGAACAAGGAAGGTTCTTCCAGTGCTTCCTCAGTTTCCTCCTGAGATTTGCAGGTAACATTCACACATACTAAAATATTGAGAAATACAGCTTACTTGTAAGTGCTTCTGATTGTAGATGGCTAAAATCATCACTTCACCATTGTGAAATACAACATCTAGTTCACTTTTCAGCACAGCATCAGAAGACTTGCACACCTTCTTTGTTTCCCAAATCTGTTGAAGAACACAGTATTTCATTAGCTTCATCAAAGAACAAGATGTAAAACATGCTGAGTAACAGCACCTGTAAACCAAAGGCTTACAAATTTGCAAGTAACACTGATTTTTTTAAAACAATGAAAATGATGGTTCTGCTCTTTTTAATACTAGGGAAACCTAAACCTGTGCAATTACTACAGTGATTCCAGCAGATGAAATGGAACTATTTTTTCCAGGCTGACTACGAGACTCCCCTGTGTTTAGAGTCATAGCTGTAACATCCAAGGTTTTCTAATCCGAAGAGCAGCATTAAAATCCAATTACAAAAAATATGAAGTACAGATTTCTTACTTCAATTGCTCTCAAAATTTCAAGAATGTATGTGTTAACTTAGTAGAACAGGAAAGGTTACCTTGGTAAGATATAGTTGTACTTTCACAGGTTTTAATTAAACATTACAGTTACAGAAATCTATCCTAAATATTAACAGACAAATATACCTAACAACGGAACATATCAAGTCTGCTAGAATCCTCAAAAAGCTTCAAAATTCCCAATTCAGATAAAATGTGAAACAAAACAGAAGGTTATAGTTACTCTTGAAGTGCCACCAGACTTTAAAAAAACTTATAGAGGAAATTTAGATAAACAGAAAATAAAGCAAAAAAGCCAGCACATTTTACTGTATATGTAAATTATTTTATAACAAATATTTATATTTATGTTGACTATAAACTTACATACAAAAGATGTAGTATATTTTTTATGTGTTTTATGCAATATATGATTTTACAATGAACAATTCCTTAAATTAATAACTTAATAATACTTATCTAAATTCAGGTATTTCAAAAAAGAAAAGTTATCTTACGCGTATTGTCTGGTCATCAGATGAAGTCAAAAATAAAGATCCATCTGGTGAAAATGTCACACAGTGAACCCAGCTCATGTGTCCTCTGCAATACGCCACTTTTGATAAAGACTTAATATTCCATAACTACAATAAAAATACGAAAGAAAAACTCAAGTGGATTTAGACTGCATTTACAGCAAAAACAGTGCAAGTACACTTAACTACTACGTCTTCTAGTATTTTCTTAATTCTTATTCTGAAATCAGATGTAACAAGAACTGTGCCTGCTTATCACATTTCAGTGGTCAGGGAAATTGAATCAGCAGCCTCTTTGACTGCTGTTATTTTAAAAGACACAGGAAAAAAAAATCACAGTATAAAAAAAAAAACAAGTTCAACTTGACATATAGATTGAAAAACCAAAAGACCCCAAACAACAGCAAGGAAAAACCCCAAACCAACCCCAAACATGATATTTGTACAGACCTACTCTAGCCATGCTAGTCTCAAAGTTATTCTAGATGTTTCCTTCCTTCTTACGTACCAGCACACAGAAGGAGAGAGGATTTGGTTTGGTTTGAGTTAAGCAATACTCCTGAGAGTGACATGAGTAGCTTTAGACACACTTAGCAGACTAGTCTAGTTTTAGATAAATGTGGGTTCCATTGCCAAAATGAACATGTAACTTTAAAACATTGTTTCCCAGATCATATTTTAAATTTAAGAAGCAAGTGAAAATTAAAAAGAATGGAGCACACCAAAAGCCGGCTAAAATAGCTACATTTGTTTTATCTCTGCACACAAGAAACTATTAGGACAAATGTAGCATTTTAAATTGCAAGGAGTCCTTCGTGGTATATTGCAGACAATCACTCACCTCAACAGAACAGTGAGACAAAGCAACTGCCACCAACTCATCCCCAGGACAGAAGTCGCAGTATTGGATTGTGCTGTGATGACTGACGATGACTTGAGTTAACAAACCACAGGTTTTGATATCAAAAAGCTGTGAAGACATAATTACAACAGGAACCCTGTTTGAATGATCTCACTACTGACAAATAGCTTATGTGCTCAACACTGTACATTCTTGAATTCAGAAGGTATTTCTCTTAGTCAGAAGTTTGTTGACCACGTATTTTTATTTACACACACTTGAAATCAGGCACCTTTTATCTGAAAGATCTTAGCGGCCTGGAATTTTATTTGTAATCATAATTTCTATATTGCAATGCACTACCTCCAAAAGATTACTAAAGTGAGGTACTTACCAAAAGCTTATTTTTGGCTCCCACCAAAATCATGTCACCATTTCTGGACCAAGAGCAACATTTTACTAAAACCTCCACGTCATCTGGTTGCTCATCTGCATTTTTGAAGAAATCTTTTATCTCAATACTTTTCAGTTCATTTCCTGAGCGTGCTTCCCAAAGCTGCAGTAAACAGGAAATAGGCACAATCTCTTTTTGCTGATGTAGGTACAGAATACAACAGGAGAGAGCTCCCAACTACTTCTTAAGGAAAAAGGGCAGGGAATAAATACAGCAAAAGTCCCTTGTTACTTTCCCCAGTCAACAAATAGCATTAGAATAATCACAAGTCCAAATGATTTATATATTAAGAAAAAGCAGAAAAACAAATTAAGAAATAAAAACAAACCACAAAGAGGATTATGCTGTAGCAAAACCCTCTCCTTGAGTTTTTCACTCCTATCATTCCAGCTACCATGCTGCCTCAACTTCTATTTAACAAAAGAGTAAAACCAAAAATTAACACCTGCCCTGCAACGCTATAAACAATCTACTTACCATAAGAAATCTGGTATACACCTAGCTTTGCACCTTAATTTCATTGAGGGACATGCCAAAAATCTACAGAATATTTCTGTCCCCTTCACCACATTTTTCCTTATGAACAACAGCTACGGCAATCTTTCTTTCCTGATCTAGCAACTACATAGAAATGTAACAGTGTTTTAAGAATTGCAATTCTGAAATAGCATAATTCTGTTGCAATTAAAGGCAATAAAAATAATACTTACACTCTCAGAAAAACACAATCTTTTCAGTTCTCTTTTGGTGCATACAAGAAAACGGCACATGGAAATTGCTTTTAATTTTTATGTCTCCTGATAAGTCGTTTTCAGAGATGACAGAATTTTCAATTAACCTAAAAACTTACTGCTATTTCTGGTTAAAAAATTCTTACTCCCCCTTCAAGTTTTCTTAACAAAGTGCATTAGGGGGCAAAAATATTCAAAATGAGGCTAGTTAGAATTTGCAACTACAGGCAGTCAACTTTTTTTTCCTGCTACTGGAAAAACCATGTCAAAGTCTTGCATTACAAATGGGACCAATAATCAACTGTTTCAGGATTTAATTCATTAAAAGCTGATCATGCAGACACAAAATTTTCTTATACATATTCTGCATTTGATACCAAAACCCCCCATCCATCATCAAAACAAAGGGCTGATTTAAAAATATACTCTATACCTTTACTGTTCCATCTGTCGAGCAGCTAGCAACATATTCATCACTTGGTGAAAATCTGCAGTGATTGACAGAATTTTCATGACCTATCATTGTATTTCTACAGTATTTTTTATTCAAATCCCAAACCTGTAAGAGAAATAAACATATAAATATCATCATATTCATGAATTATTCAAAGACAGAACATTCATGCTCTTCTCAAAATCATGCACTGGCAGCCAAAACACCACTTTTATTTTTTCTTAGTTTTACCCACATGCTCATGGACTGGATGCTATGACCCAGGCTACCCTACAATTTGCCTCTGTCTGGTAAGATGCATGAAAACTATTAACATCAGAATTATATAAATCTACTTAAAACTTTCTGTACAGTACAGACAAGGCCCTTGACCAGCACAAAATTACTCAAAGTTTCCTCAGACTGAGAAAAAAGCTTTGTCTTGCCTCATTCCTTTTCAGCTTTGTAAATTAGAATCATGTAGCTTACACACATTAACAAAAATGAAATCTCTCAAGTTAGTCTTGAACAGTCTGAATAACATCAGACCAAAGCCCTCACCTTCAAGCCCTACCAATAGAGGACTTGCCCATTCTCCTTTGCTGAGTATAAACACTCCTGCTCTACCTTGCTGAAATCTGATTACAGTAGTCAATACTCTTAATCTGTTGCCATCTCTCTTCTACCCTCTCTTCGACCAGGCTCATTAAAAAAACCCATTAATTTACAGTGTTTAGATATATTTATACATCAATAACTACCCTGTTATGACAAACAGCATGAGAATAATCTCCACCCTTTCCACTTACTTTGATGAAAGTGTCATTTGAGCAGGTGGCTAGAAGGTACTGACCACTTCTGTTATTGAACTGGCAGCAATTAACCTGCTCAGAGTGTTCTTCGTATACACACCTACACTGGCCTGTTCTTGAATTCCAGACCTAGGCAGAATTGAAAGACGAAAAAGACTTTTAAATATATTTAAAGTAATTATTTTTAAAAATCTGTAAACTATGCTGAAATACAGATAAAGTCCTAAAACATTTCAAATAATACCTCAAAAATACTTTGAGGAGAAAGATTATATATTTAAAAAAAGAAGCAAGACACTATGAGGGGAAAGGTCATAATTCAGATTAGAATATGATAATTTCTGGAACTTCAACAAGATTTTGCTACTATAATGAGGAATTAAAAATCCCAAATATTTCACAGGTAACAGAAAAGAAGCATTAAAAAAAGAATTATGGATAGATTCATCTCCTATTCATCCCATGAACAGGACTGGACTCACACATTATGTTCTAGTTAAAAAGAAACATCCGATAATACAAATGAAATAAGTGGTTAATTCTGCACATATGATGTTAACACTAAGCATCTTTTATACTATGGAACAAGTGGGGCTTTTCTGTTTGTCAGCTATTGAATTATCCACATAATATTTAGACAATTTGAAACACTTTTAGTCTTAAGAATCTGCACTGAGTTGGTTAAACAGAAATCAGAATTATTAGTTTGAAAAAAAGAATGGCCTTTTCCTCATTCCCTTACCTTCACTTTTTTGTCACTTGAACAAGTTGCTACAAATTCACCATCTGCAGAAAAAGCGCAACAGAGTATTTCATCATCGTGGGCATTTATCTCCAGGAGTCTCTCTCCACTTTCTGCTTTGAACACCTGAACCAAGGAACAGTAAAACCTTTTAACTTGCAGACAATTTTAAAACACATGTGTAAGTTTCTTTTATCATCTCAAACAGCTCTCTTTATGTAACCTCTTAAAAAACTGGGTTGGCTTTTGAAAGCATTCATAATTTCAGGGATAATAACATAAAGTTCTGCAAGGATGATAGAAATTCTAAGAGAGAGAATTAGTGAAAACTGATTTTTAAAAATACTTATTTCTACCCCCACTCTTTAAGCCAAGAGCCATGCCCTTTCACAGTGTTTTTTAACAGTAACTGCAAAACACTATTAACAAAATCTAAGTTATTCTTAAAACTACAAATTCCAGTTTTATATGCATGGGATACCATACATATGAAGAACTGCAACAGAACTGATGATTGAAGGAACAAAAAAACAGAAATAAGTAGGGAAAAACTGACAGGATGACACATGTTTTAGTCTCAAGTTAGACATAGGCAACGAAAGGACAACTGGGGAAAAGTGCTACATATTAATCAATTTCCTCACATCCTGGGATTTAACTGTACAATGTGGGGTGGGCAGGGGGTGGAAATCAGGCCTCCCTTTCCATCTCAGGTTACATATTCTTAATTATTAAACCACAAGGTGTTCTTTACAGCACTTTTCAGATTATTTTTTTATTGAACAGGAATACCAGTGACAATTAAATGGTTGGTATTTGTTCAAATAAGACCATAAATACTGAAGTAACAGGAAATCTATCTTCACAGTAAATTCTGCAAAATATCTGTTCTTAATCTAGCAATCATTTTTTAAGTACCCTCAAAAACTGAAAAGCTTAAGCCGTAATTAGAAAAAACATGAATAAGTTCAAAGTTAAAAAATGAAAAAAGGATTATAGTTAATTTTCCTATTGTTTCTTCAATGAAAGTTTAGTTCAAGTGCAATTGCAATCCACAGATTCTTTTGGGTGTAAAACGAAGAAAAAAATAAGCAATCTGCCATGTCAGTCAGTACAGAAGCCCAGCACAGCAACTGCTGCATAGCATGAGCACATTCACCAGGCATCTCCTTAAGTGGATGCCATGATCATAATACTGAACAGGCCAGCAAATAAAATAAGCAAATAAAAAACCCAGTAACAACACATGAAGTAGCCAAATGAAAAGCAACTTAGTACTCAATTTCTCAAGCATCCAAAACAATACCAAAGGCTTGCAGCAAAGTTGTTCTTTTCCCTTACCTTTGGCTGTCTGGAATATGGGTACCTTACCAGGTTAGTGGCTGGCTGATTGCTAGTTTTCTTGAGAGCTGGCTGATTCCCCTCCAGGCAGACTGCTGGCAAATTTATATTAGTCACATTCCCCTCTGTCTCTTCTAATCTGCTTTCTAAGCACTTTGGGCCTGTTTCCAATTTAATACTGCCCTCAGCTTCAGGGGTTTTCTCCAGCGATACAGTTCTTTTGCATTAGGGCATTTCACTAATTAAACACCATAGTGGCATAATGTCCACTACCCTCCCATATAAAGAGTAAAGCTGTACTTAAAACATCTTACTGCTCCTTGGTACTGTAGAAGGTCTACTAGGACTGGAAATAACATTTTTTGCAAGTAAATATTAAATAAGCTGGGGTGCATTGCTGGGCTGTGACCTTTTCCATATCATTAAAGGGCATCTCATGTTCACGCATCAGGGCAAGGAGGGTGTAAGCCCTAAAATCACACCATTTAGCTCCTGAAGATAATGCTTACCATTCTAAACACACAACTTGACATTTATGCAATAATATATCCTTTTCAATCATTTGTCTCCAATTATGATCTAGATACAAATATTTCCACATAGCAACAGAAGAAAAGTGACAGGACTGTTTAACAAGTGTTTCTGAAATGGTACACAGCCTCTCTTTTGACTCATGCATAGGTGTCTTACCTGAAGTGTTTTATCAGCTCCACATGATGCTATTCTTTGCCTATCCTTAGAAAAGCAGGCATGGTAAACTGCATCTCGGTGTGGACGAACAACCAGACGGTAGAGATTTTTCAAGGATTTTTTATTTCTACAGGGTAAGACAATTATTTAGATGAGTGCCTTTGTATTATTCAAAATCATCTCTAAGAAGATTAACACTTTTTCACACATCCTGAGCAGCAAGCTTTATAACAAACAAAACAACCAACCCACTACACCTTATCTCTCAGCCTTCATGCTGAACTAATAAAGGAAACAAAATTCCAACATTCACTCAGAGGTTTATATTGTGCTCCAACAGCTACAGTTTAGAGATCAAGAAAGAAAACATTTTTATGATCTGAAATACACTATTTCCAAACAAACTTTTTCCTGAGAATTCTTGTCTCCTGCAGGAGAACTCTTCCTTTTAAAGCATATTCAAAAACATTTGTAAATTTGTTTAGATCTTTGCAAATTTCCTTAATTTTCATGACAATGGCTCAACACGTATCACTAAATAGCTAAATAAGATCTGTGACTATCACCACTTTTCAGTCAGAGATTAGGTACAGAATCTAACACACCTTAGATGACTCTTGCCTCACTTGAACAAAAACTTAAGAGTTAGCAGCTATCATAATCATCCTGTTTAGCCAGATGTTAATACAGAAAGCTGGCACTGTAATGAGTGACATGGTGATGAATGACCAAAACATCTCCTCTCTGTTGTGTTGATTTCAATCATGCTCTTCAGCACGCCTCCCGCATCCAAGCTGAAAACCCTGGACTAACTGGAGATTGACTCTTCTGAACGGTGCAATTTCCAAGCAGTTTTGCTAAATAAAAGAACCAAATATTCAAAGAGGAGACTAATCTGCCTGGCTCTTATTATAATAATTGCTTGACATGAAGTCCCTCTGTTTTACAAGCACCAAGAACTACAAATAATCAGAAAAGAAACATCAAACGGAATCAAAGAGTTTACATGGTCAGTTGACTATTGGACAAGGCTGGGAGAATGTTTAGATCTGTATACTTTTTCCTTAAACAACTTCCAAAAAGACAGGAACAGCAAAAAATTATTTAAATAGGAGAAATTTCAAGATTGTGTAGAGATTACAAAGCATTTCCCATCTCACTACTTTATAAAACTTTGCAAGTTAGCACAAGAGCTCTCCTTTTTAAAGCCAGAGTTTACTTTAAAACCTAAAAACCTACTCTACCTTATCCAATACTTGCACTACAATTCTAACTTTAAAATAAAATTATTTAAAGAAGTTTCAAGGTATTATAATTTCCTCTTTGCATCGTTATTTAAAAGGAACAATAATTGAATACAGAAATAAATATATTACTCAATTTATTTTTCTGTAATTATTACTAAATTGTGGCCTTGCATATCCAGGGTTCCCCTTCTCCCACAAGTTCTTGAAAATTATTACACTTTCCTTCCTCAGAGAAAAACCCCACCAGTTCTTACAAAGATCCTTTTATTACCATACATTGTATTTAGCTGTACATTAAATGATTTCCTTGTCAAGGGATCAGCGTATCAGCAGACGGACTGCAGCTACTTACATCCACTCCAAATAAAATGCTCCTGTTTCTCTCTGAGCATGTAGCTTGGCTTGTTGATACACCTCTGATGTCTCTGGCTGGCAAAGTCCCAGCTGGATAATGTCAGGAAATGGCTGCCGTCCAAGAAGGTGCCCATTTAAGGACAGAAATTCCTGGAAATTCTCACGTACTGTGCTATCCTAAATACAGAGCAGATATTTGATAACACAAATTTATCTTAGGATTTATTTCCTTGCTTTTTAAATTTTCTGTATGGGTAATATTCTTACAGAAGCCCTTAGCTCTATTTTTCTATTAAGTTCCATTAGCAAGTACATACAATAGATTGAAATATTTCATTATCCTATTCAGAAGGCACAATATCCTTATTTTTCAAACAAAGAATACTGGCAATAGAGATTTATTCAATAAGCAGTGTGAAACACCAGAAAGACTATTCCAAGTGGTCAACATAATTCTACACTTCCTCAAAAGCAGAGTACCTTATGTACCCACCACTAGGTATTGATGACTACAGTTACTGAGTTCCATGGCCAATCACTTACACATTGAAGTTAAAACAGAAACAGAAAACTGAGTTTCCTTCATTTTTATCTTCTCCAAGTTAAAGTTCAATTTAATATTGGTTTCATGCTTTGGTTTTTTAAGTTTTCTATATACCTGCCATACATATACATCCAACAAAATGCAATTACAAAATAGAAAATTGCATTTGGAACCAACTCATCATTTACCTTTTAGTATCGTACCTTTTGATCCAGGATTGAGCTATATTCTACATATTCATGAATCAGATGAGCAGGCCCAACCAATTCTGTTTTAGCTTTAATCCAATCTAAAGAAAACATCAGATCACGGAGCTCCTACAAGAAACACAATTTTAAGTTCAGAGTGCAAGCTTCACAACAGAATCTACTCGGGGGAAAAGAAAAACACAGGAACTACATTAGGCATTTAATACACTTTGGTACAACTGTCCCTAGCTGAAAACTTATGCAATTTCCTGTTTCCTGCATCTTAATTGTTCAGGTATAAATTCTGTGTATAGAAGGCTAAGTTTGTTATTTTAAACTTCTCCTTAATACAGCTAGTCAGAGAGGAGATGGAGATACAAAGCAGTTCTTGACTTTTGCAGCGCACAAGACCTGTTTTTTTAATTCTGAAAAAGCTTCTTCTAGCAAAGATCACTGCTAATAATGATTGTTGATCTTCCTAAGAGATGCTGAAACTCCTAAAACCATGCATAGATGATCAAGGGAGTCCTGCCATAACATCCTTTCATTCCTTCAGTGCTCTGGATTGTATCACATCAGGCCCTATGGACTTGTGAACACTCAACTGATCCAGCCAGTTCCTTACAATTTCACATTTGTGTCCCTAAATGAAAAGTCCCTGTTCCCACACTCATGGTCCTCCAAACCAGGGGGCTGGGCAGACAAGATCTGTCAGTATTATTAAAGACCCAAAAGCAGAAAAAAGCTTTTTTTTTGCTTTATCCCTGTTAGTTAGATGACCATCTTTAACAATTATTGGTCCAATGTTTTCTTTAGACCTCCTACAGAAAAACTGCTTAGCTACAACACTGCACAGGTTTAAAGCATATTCCAATTTAAAATCAGTAAATACCACAAGGATTAAAAGATTATCATGGTTAAACAAAGAAAAGGAATACAACCCAGCTTTATTAGTCTTCCAAAACATAGAAATCATGTCTAAATAATGAAACGTAAGTGATACATATAATATAAACTCTAGAAAGCATATAGCCATAATGAGCCAGGTTAAAGACCTCTGAGAAGCTAATTCTACAAAATGTAGAAAGGCTGCTAATAAAAACATTTTGACAACACACTGAAACTAAAGAAACTAAGATAATGAAATAAGTATGATCCAAAACACCTGTATTTGTAGCCAACATTAATTATGAAGGTTCCTATAAGACATAAATCCACAAAGTGTATTATATGATGAGTCAGATGAGCCATCTTGAAAGAAGCTCGATGAAAAGGTTTGAGAACATGTGAAATAAAGCAATAAAAAACCAAGATCAAATGCAATTCAGTGTGTTTGAAACTGAAATTCAAGTGAAACTACTAATTATTAATCTTTCTGCATGATTTGAATCTTATACTAGCTCAGTATCTAAAGAACAGTAGTTGGCAAAAATGACAGCATTTTTTTAAGGTGCCAAGACAATCCTGGAAACAAGAGACTTGCCCATCTAACTCTTGATAGGGTTATTTTGCTGTTGAAGTCAGATAATGAATTTTTACACACAAATCTGTATGACATAAGAGCAAAAATCTAACCAGACTTCTGAAGAGAAAAAAGTAACTATGATGAAATTCTCTGATGAAATCAATTTACTTGTATTATTATACAATAAATAAAGCTTGGGTTTTCAAAAAGGTTTAGAGAAGGCTTCTTATTAAAGCTTGTTAAAAAGGAAAAGAAAAACACAAGCTATTATGGTATAAAATAGGAAGTCTTCTCAAGAACTGGTTGAAAAGCCAAGATACAAAGGGTAGAAATAAAGTAGTTTTTGTAAGGGACAGTGATTATCAGAGGACCTCCTAAAGACTATGCTGAGTGTTTACCCAGCTGGACTGAAGTCTGGGTGAAGAGAGGCTCAGCTGGGAAAAGGCCTGGAGGGAAAAGCAGAGGTAAGAATGGGTGAAAAAAGGAAGCAAAGGACACCTGTCAGAACCCACCTGCTGCATGTTGGCACCTGCCATGTGATACGCTAGGAAGTTATACCAGTACATGCAATCCTCTTG
This sequence comes from Corvus cornix cornix, assembly GCF_000738735.6. NCBI lineage: Eukaryota > Metazoa > Chordata > Aves > Passeriformes > Corvidae > Corvus > Corvus cornix. The sequence continues at coordinate 45,901,096 of NC_047057.1, read as the reverse complement.
AGACAGAACAGGTGTATTAAGCTTGTAGTATTTCTTGTACTGATTTACTATGTTTTTATGTAGCTCCTGCAATGTGAAGAAAAACACACTTTTGGCACTGAGGAATTATAAGTAGTATTATTATTACATTATAAATAGCGTTGAGGAATAATATTTCTCAATTGTAATACATTAAAAAATGAAATACAAAAGCTTACCTTCCAAAATTATACACCTAACCTAATTTATTGCTAAAGACTGCTCCAGAAACATTCTCTGGATATTGAAAGACACAAAAGCAAGCTGTTAACCTTCTTTCTCAGACTGAGATTAGCTACCAAATCTCTTTTCATCTTAAATGTGGGTAGCCAACAAAAATAGGACCCTTACATATATAGAATTAAAGCAAGTCAAAAAACTTGCCTTTTCTTCATATCTACTATTTCTGCCTTGTCCTTCAGAAGTGAAACTGAGTCCAACTTACAGGTCATCTTCATGAAAGTACTGCCTTAAACTGAAAAAAAGGGAGCAAAAAGCATTTCTCTGCATTAAAGAAGAAGTTTCCTATTGTGATAGAATCTTGATGTCTTTGGAATCAACAGTGGAACATTACATCTCCTGCTGGAAACATCTGATAGAGAAATAATGGATATAGAGTCTTCTCTTAGATTAGTCTCTTAGGTGCAAATGGAATCATCAAGAAATCCCTCCACAGTTTCAAGTTGAAAATAAATATTTTTAATTAGTCAGCCTTAAGCTAAACTTAATTTGCACCTATGCTATGAAGCTACTCAGGATAACATACAACAAAGCAACATTTTCTGAAAAATGCCCAGCTGTGAAGAGTAAAGCTGAAAGTATCAGTTGATTTGCTACCTGAAGCTGGTTGCGATTCTTCTCTGTGAGAAAGTCAAGCTGAAGATCATGTAAATAGTAATGGAACGACTTCCCATTACGATCACAGAACAACAGGGATTTGTTAACAAATTCCTGTAGTATATCTTCAACTTCTTCAGTTTCCATATCCCAAAGAATACAAAGAACCTAAGAAATATTAATGCATTAACAGAGAAGAGAATCAGAACCAAGTTGTAATATGATTTGTATGAATATTATAAAAGGATACCAAGTAACTGACAACAAAATGCACACTAATAAATACAGACACATTACAAAGAGTAATCAGCTCACTAAGTTACCAGTTCCTTCATACCAAAACACAGGAAAGATACCACAAGTTAGCCTATCTTTTGTCTATTTGTGCTGATTTATGGTGATCATAAAAGGAGACAAATTCCAAATAACAGTTTTCAAGCTTTCAATGAGCTCAACTACAATCTAATTAAAAAACAATATACAGAATGCACATGAAACTTAAACATTACAGATATGTTTACTCAGGATTATTTTAGTTCCATTACTAACAATACAAGTCATGACACGATAATGGAACAAATCTACCCAATCTAGCAATTATAATTAAGTTATATACTGCAGAAGTTATACACGACAATTATAAATTTTAAGAATTCTTTAAGGTTTTTTTTTGTATCTCACTAAAAATCACAAGATTTCTGCACTGCTGTTATTACCTTAGTAGGTACTTTAACATCTTTTGGGAGGATAGAGAGGTCTTTATAGTAGTCTTTGTAATTGTCATCCAGTTGCTCAACACTTATGGACATTGCTTCATCAAGGGCTTCGTAATCATAAGAGGAAGATTTTCTTATTCTTTTAAACTGCTTATTCTGCAGCTGCCTGAGATAGTATTCCCAGCGGTTAGGGAAGTCTCGTAGTAATGCACCTATCAAGGATATCACAAGAGGAGAACCTGAAGGAAAAGATTAAATCAATTTTAGAGGTCATCAAGGAACACAATCCAACAGCTGATGGTCAAGTGACTGAATCAGGTAGTATTCCCAATGCACTGATTAAATTCTTGAGGCATGGAGGAGAGACAAAACAAGCACTCCATGTAGACATCTGCAAACTCAACAAATTTAAGTGTAATTGTGGTGCAGAGAGAAAATATGCTGAAGAAAACTACTCAAAAATCAACATGAGACTTCTGCTTAGCTTAAAAAACCCCAAAAATATTTAACAAGCACTTGTATTTTGCTTAAAATACACAGTATCAAAGGGTTTTCCCTTCTCTATTTTTAAGTCAAAATACAGAAGAAAAATACTACCTTCAGTGGTGAATTGTACAACAAAGAGCAACTGGAATACCTTTGCATTCTCTTACAAGGGAGTTAGCTTGTTCTGGCAGTTCTGATATTTTCATATTCACAAATAGGGATAAAATCTCCAGGCCTTTCTCATGTGCTAGTCCACTTTCCACATGAACCTCGTACTTATTGCCTAGAAACAGAAACATGGAAAAAATTTCAAAACATGTGAAAAACCCTATGGAAATTCAAAGTATTTTCCAAGTAAAATCTCGAGCAAAGGTTCATGATTTTTTGCATAGTATTTTATAGGACTAAGAAGGGTATAAATTCTACCTACCAGAATCAGCTTGCATTAGAGATATATACATAGAAAAAAATAGCCTATAAGCTAATAATTACACATGCATTATGGGCAGTCACTGCTGAATAGTGTAGAGATAATCAATCTAACAGCATCAGTGCCACAGAGGTTAATTTATTCTGTTGAGAATCACTGCACTCTTCAATGTAAACATGTAATTTCCATGATAACATACAACACTTACTTCACAAAGAGCATAAAGTCTTACAGAGCAGAGTTCTAAAACCTGGCCACTTGTGCACAAATTGATAGACAGATTCTATCAGATTTTTTTGAAAGTTCACATGAACAAGCTGCAGACAAAGACACATAAAATCTGTGGTGCAGGAGAGGAAACTGTTCCTTACCAGCCACAGCATCCGTTACACTCCTGTCCCTGCTCGTGATGAGAACCTGACATTGATTATCGAATGCTTTTAACACCCAGGAATCCCAAATGTCGTCCAGGACCAAAAGAGATCTAGGGCATGAAGAAATATTTCAGATCAACTTTTAGTGCCAAAATAGAGTATTGCATTTTAATAATAAAAGAACGTTTTCAGAATTTACAAAGTATCACTGCATAATTTTTTTATATTAGTATGTAGAGTATCTTAATAGTATGTCCAGAGAAGAGTAACGAAGCTGGTAAAGGGTCTAGAAAATGTCCTAAGAGGAGCGGCTGAGGGAGCTGGGGTTGTTTAGACTGGAGAACAGGAGGCTCAGGGGTGACCTTAACAATCTTTATGACCTGAAAGGAAGTTGTAGCCAGGTGGGAGTCAAGTGTCTTTGCCATGTCTCAGGTGGAAGGATGAGAGGAAACGTCCTTAAGTTGCAGCAGGTGCGGTTCATATTAGATATCAGAAAAAATAATTTTCCTAAAAGAGTGGTTAAGCACTGGAATAAGTTGCCCAGGGAAGTGGTGGAGTCACTGTCTCTTGGAAGCATTCAAGAAGTGTCTGGATGTGGCACTTTGGGGATATGGTTTAGGGGTGATTATGGTGGTGTGCTGGGTTGATGGTTGGACTTGATGATCTTGAACGTCTCTTCCTACCTTGGTGATTCCGTGATTAAATACTGCACAAGAAGCTGAATGCAGTTATCTCAAAAACATTTTTACCATTTATTATTTCGTAGCTACAACTGAAGTGTAAACAACAATGTTTTGAGAAATATTTCCATTAGTAGACGCCAGGCAAAACAGAAATATTTACTGGTTTTAAGTCACTAGGTGTCATAAATGAAGAAAAGGGTTGTACAAGACTAGGTAACTCTGACACAGGCTAGTGATAAGCTTTGTGGGAAAGCATTTAAGCTTTCCTTTTGACTCAGGAGTTTTAGTTTTGTTCTTGTATCTTTGGAAAGCTATATGAGACTAATCCTCTTGTGAAGCAATTGTCTTGAATGGCAAGGCTCTTCATACATAAACGACGTTTCAATGACTACATATTCCAGTCCTATGGCCAGCCAGGTTTTCAGGTTCCCACATGCAATCTCACTAGAATAATGTACAGTAGACTTCCCTACACCTGCCTATATATGACAGAGAAGTCACTGAAAACTGTTTTTACAAGACTGGTTTTAAGGAAGCAAGAAGTCAAAAAGACTAGCAGCAAGTAGATGTACGAAAAGAAATACCAGTTATTTGCATTCAGTGAGTTTAATCATTGACATCTAATCCTACAAATGGTCTCCATTTACTACCTTTTTTTTTTTAAGGGATGGAATTTTCCGCTCCACTAGGTACTGGTTAAATTGTCCAATTCCCACCAAAGCATGACAAAACTTCCGCATTTCTGTTCGGCTAAGTGGTACTTACACCATCAAAGCCCGTAAATAAGGATTTCATCCTCCTTAAAGGAGTGCATACACATCATACCCCATTCTCAAAGACACATTTAACTCTTGGATACCCCTATCTCATTTTTATACAACTCCTCCTTTTGATAAATCAGAGGGTTCACAAGAATACTATCACAGCCATAAAGGACCCGTTTTGTGTCACTTCCACACTTGAAAATATGCTGGGTGGCATGAATGACAGCCTGATTTTGTTTTTAATTAATCTGAGCACTTCAAATTCATTAGGCACCCATGATTTTTCTCCTCAAATCACACCAACAAATCTTAAATCCTAATTAGGATTATTAAAAAAACCTTAAAACAAAAACCAAAACAAACAAAAAACCACCCCAAACCAACAAGCAATACCCTGTGATAACTATCACAGGAGACTCAATTCTGTAATTTCTTATTTTTAAGTATATCATAGTTCCAATTTTTCATTTGACTAATACTTTAATCCCAAGAAACATACTAGCTTCACAATCTGAATCCTTTGTCTAATACTTCATTCCCAAGAGATGTGCCTGAATCCAGATACAGCTAAAGTGACTTCTTGTCGCCAAAGAGAATTCCAGAGTAGAGCCAGCTCCTTCCCAAGCTGCACAACCAGTGAAGCTTTGTTTCCAATACACTTGCACCCTCTATGAACCTTACTCCCCAGCACATTCCCCTCTACTTCCTCCCATGGCCACTTCTGTATTGAAGAGTTTTAATTTGTTTTGCTTGTTAATAAACAAGAAATAGCAACGGAAATGTCTCAATGGAGACAACCACTTCACACCCTTCACGGAAAAGTGCACTTGCAGCTGATAAACAGATAGATTTATTTTGGAGGACCTGGAAATATTTTTCACATCTTTTCTTCACAAGAAAGATTTTTTCTTTTCCCCCTGTACAAAAATGCCACTATTCTATTCTATGTTATCTACAAAGATCACAAGGCTAGAGTATTATTCCCAAGGTAACTCACTGACAAGCAGGCTTATTTAATTTAGTACAGATTTTCCCAGAGAGTAATGAAATCCTCAACAAATAATAAAACCTATTTCTCAAAGGTCCAAAAAGCTGTGCAGTGACTGAGATGTTGCTTAATTAAATCAAGTCACTTTCCCTGAAGTTTGAACAGTTTCCCTGGTTTCTTGACAATAACTGGTCACATCATGAAAATCTGTTTTCATTTTGGTACCTCTAGATCACACACTTTTTAAAGACACCAGCTGTTCTGTAAAGGAAGAATTTTCTGCAGTGATACGCACCCTTTTTTCTGCTGTATGATCCTCACACATCAGTAAACCAGTCTACACACACAATGAGAACACGGGAAGTTAAAGCAATCCTTATTTCCAATTGTTTGTTCCCATCTTTCACTATTTCACTATTTGCTTTTTCAAGCAGATATGACTCCTGTACAGCTGCTTAACATACTTTGTTAGCAGAAGCCTTACTAGCCTAAGTTAGGATGTTGGTTAAAAAAAAAACACACGTCACAGACACATGTAAGCACAACACACACACCTCACATAATTAGACCAAAGTTACTCTGCAGAGTTTTATCAGTTAAAGAATAGTGTTTGATTTTACTGACATCACCTGGGGTATTTGCGTAGCATCAGCAAACGAAGACGATCTTTAGCCTCCTCAATGTTAAGTGGCCTTTGTGGAAGAGTGGAGTCATGTTCCAATCTACTACAGAGATTCTGAAGTTTTATGAGGAGCCCTGCTTTGTCCTGTTTCCCAACAGAGATCCAGTGAACTCCTCCTGGAAAGTAATCTAACAAGAAAAGCAATATTAATCATGCTATACATTTTAAATAATTTTAAATATTTACTAGCAACTTACAGTAGTAAGTCAGCATTACTTAAAATACAAACCTGTAAAGTATATTGCAAGCCATCCTTGCAATTAACACCAAAGGGTGGTTCTACAAGACCACTCCAGTTCATTTTTAAAGGAACAGACTCTATAGGGCAAGTACCCATAGAAACTTCACACCATCGCTGATGCTGTTGTCCCTCCTTTCCACATGTCTTCCTGCCTGTCCCTCCACAGCCCCTTTTGCATCCATCTTTCTGCTAGCCTGACCTAGCATTTGCATTTTTAACCCTGTAGTACTGCAGGAGTTGGGAGTTCGGGGTGTAAAAATAATCCTGAAACAGTGATCAAAAGCCATCTAGAAGAGTCAGCTGTAGCAGAGGATGCTACAGTACCTATCCCTACATTTTTTTTTTTTTAAATGCCAAGTACTACTTTCTCCTCCTAGTGTCCTATGCAAGGAAAAGTAAATAAAATAGAAAAAATGCCATTGAACAGTTCTGTCTAGGATCTGCTTTAAGCTAAGGCAACACTACCATCCACAAATGCCTGTCTCTATTAAAATATAGGTAAAAGTCAGAGCAAGACTTTTTCAAATTCACATAGCAAGGAGAGGAGTCTGAGGACTTTACAAGCAATGCCCAAAAGGAGTATAACTAGATATATTATTTTGCACTAACAGAAATAGCAATTTCAAGTTAATTAAGGATGCATCTACTCTCATAAACCAAAGCAGATTCTAAGGTGAAAAGCTATTCAAAACCTTTTTCTACAAACTAATAAAATACTTAGTAATCCTAGAGCACTAAATGGTTGTGACAGTTGTATGTTGCAAGCAAATATTTCAGAATCACCTAAGAAATTTAGAAACCTAAATCACTTTCAAGATGACATATAATATTGCACCATACATGCCTACACCTGTAGTGATTTTTATAAAAATACAGATGTTTTTCTGGCAGTACCTTCCAAGAGCTGAGGATCCCTTAAAGCTTCTGCTGTTAAGACAGTCTTCCCACAGCCTGCCATTCCATAAACTGTGACCCAGCCTGGCTCACTTCCCAAGCAGTACAGTTTCTTCTTAATAGCATCTACCAGTTTTGGCCGAGTGACAAACACAACTGGTCTCTGTGGTACGCCTCCTTCGCAGAGAATGGTCTTCACTAAAGTTAAGAACAAGAAACATCAAAATAAAACAGGAGTTCTAAATGTGATGCCTCTTCAAACTCAACACCACACAAATCTTCACCCAAAATAACTAGTGGGCTCCCTCCCCTTCTCATGTCCCATAAAAATGCCCTAAAAACTGCTGGACTCAAAAACCAAATACTGAAAAAAACCTGCTTTTTAGAAACAAATTAATTAGCAGGCAACTAGCCCCCTACCTAAAACAGTGTTCAAATTAATAACTGCATGAGGAAAGCTTGTTACATTAATCCCTAGAAGTAAAAAGAGAATTAACAGCTCCAGTGGAAACTGTAGCAAACACAGGAGCTCAACATTACTATACCCAGCAATCAAGTCACTTTCTCAGCCAGAAGTCACCACGCCGTGGATGCAGCAGAAAAGAAAGGATGCTGTGTAAGGCCTTTCCTTGGCACTTCACAGCACAGCACTGGGGTCCAAGCATGACTTCCACTGATTTAAGCTGAGATAGCACTACTTGAAATAGAAGAGGTAAAGCATAACAGGAAAGGAAATGTGTACTTCATCTGCCCACTTTGTGGCCATGTGGAGCGACATAACTGATGAACTTTGATTATCTAAGACAGCCTTAAACTCCACATGCCTTTGACACTTACTAAATGTAGAGTGCCAGTAAATACGGCAGTCAGTCATATGCAGTTAGAAGGTTCTGCCCATTAGAAACTACAAATTTATTTCATGTCAGTTAAAGATGATACCGATGACAATGCAGGTAAAATTATGGAACTTATGTAGGGTCATTAAAAGATCTGGTGGAAAGAATTAAGTAACCTAATAATTAGATCAATTCTTGGAATGTAGGTTGAAAGATTAAAGATTACTCTTCAAGGTAAGTATCAGAATTTTGGAGGCTACAAGTTTTTCTGATAGATTCAACTTCTTTAGTGCATACAAATGAGAGTCCTTCTTTCACTTACAACAAAACTTATACCAATAAGAGAAAACCGTAAGAGCTTCAGGTCGCCTGCCTTTTAAAACAAACATTACTTAATATGAACACTTACAAGATGACCTATAAAAGTTGTAACTGTTGTAACTCTCCTGCCACATTACTTATTACATGAAATACACACATAGTTATTACACAATGAAAACAAGCCAATGCACCAACTGCTCCTTTTTCATTGGAACAGGTATGACACATTATTATATATATATTTTATATATATACATATATTTTTATTCTAAGGAATAAAAAACACAACTTGTCTTCACGCTCAAGCACAGGGATTGCTGTAGTTACACTGACCATGGGAAGTCATTCCATCCATTGAACTCTTTCTGTTACCAGACGAGATGGCAGGGATGCCGTCCTGAAGAAGCGCAGCAAGATCTCTGTACCCTTCATGAAGCAGTGCATTATAAAAGGATCTATATGAATTATTATCTTTTGTAAGAATAATGTTTATTAGCATAGCTGCTCGCTCCTTCCGTGTATTCTAGAAAAAAAAATTAGAAGAGGTATTATACAAAACTAAGAGACCTTAGAAATCATTTCATCTATCACTCTGTAAATTATATACTATTTAGAGCTACAGAAATAGCCTTTAACTTACCAAGCTCTTAACTCAACCTTAGGAAGTACAATAAAAACTGTGTGCTAGGCATACACTTTAGAATTTGAAAAATCCAGAAATTAGCCAGAAATTAGTATTTTTAAAAAGGATGGTAAAATATATGAGTAGACTAGGAAGATAAATAGCAGTGAGAGATTATTCTACCTGCTGCCTCACTCTTTCCTCCTCCTGTAATGTTAGTACTTCGTCAGAAATCATACGATCCATAATATAAGAAGTCTTGATGTCATTTTCCAATGCTTGACGATTCATAAGCAAATAGTTTCTACTCCTGACATCCATATTTCTTCAGTGTGAAAAAGAGGAGGGGGGGGAGAAATCAAGTAAGAATGGGAACATAACTTACAAGCACAAGGAGAGAAGTTTTAAAACAGCTTATGAATTTTGGTGTTAAAAGAGTAGCAAAGCATCTGGTAATTCTGAAAATACAAATTCTTTTCCCCATTCCTATTAATTTATGTTTATGAGCACTTTCAGAACTACAAAACCAAAGACTAAAAGCTTCTCATATACTAGCAACTTGCTAAATGTCTCTATGAAAAGGTCTTCTCCCCACCCACTACATCCCTCAGTTTTTTTTAAGTCCTTGGATCATGTGATTGGGACAACGGGATGAGAAAGAGGACTGGGTCTCATTGCAGGGGATAAACACATTGTTGTCTCCAAGTTCAAGACTCCACACAAGGACGCTTGGATCTTGACATATGATGGAAGAGGGAGCACCCAACACTGCCACTGACTGTGCGATACCTTCCTTTGCCAGCATCTGACACGACTCTAAACTTGCATTCTTCCTCCATGTCATAAAAAAAAAAAAAAGTCTGAAGAAAACAGAAGGTGAAGCTGACTACAGCATAAAGGTTTTCCAGAACTAATCAGCTGCTCCGCGAGTCCCAATCGATCAAAACGCTCTCTCCGATCACAATCCTGCCAGGAAAGCTCCATAAACAAGTCCAAAATCCTCCACAGAGCAACTAGGCAGGTACCTGCAGAAGCGTTCACCTTTTCTGGCACTCTCTCCTTCAGGAGCGGGGTAGATGTAGAACGGCTGCTTTTGGGTAAGTCCGGGATGGAGCGCCTCTTCTGCCGTACTGACAGAATTTCCTAATTTCACTGAAAATTACGCACTTAGGAAAGCCTTCCACCCTACCTTTATCTCACCGCACACGGAGGAAAGGGGACGCGAGAGCTTCCCGGTAGAAAAACTAATAATAATAATGCCACACGTGAGTCAAACACAAAAGAAATCGCTCCACAAACACCCAAAACAAAGGGTTAACTCACACCGTGCCGCTGTTGCTAGCCGCGAACGGAACAGAAACCGAGGCGCTCAGACCGCCCGCGGCCGCCCCCTGCCCCGCCCAGGCGGACCCCTCGCGGTCAGCTCCGGTCCGTCCCTGCGTGTCCGCCACGCCGCTCACCTGGCGGGCGGTGCGGAGCCCCGGCACCGCCGGCCCCGAGCCCCCGCCGAGCCCCGAGGCGCAGCCGCTGCCCCGCGGCTCCTGGGAAGGCGGCGCCGCCAGCGCTTCCTCCTTCCGGGCGTGGGGGGGAAGGGAGGGGAAGGGCCGGCCCGGCCCGCTCGCTGCCCGCCCGCCCGCCCGCTCGCCCGCCCGCTCGCCGCCGAACAAAGCCCCGCGCTCCCTCCCGCGCCGGCGCGGAGCCGCCGAGCCCCGGCTGTGCGTGCCGGGATCGCTCGCTCGCTCGCTCGCCTGCCCGCGGCGGCGGGCGGGCCCCGGACGTGGCGCGCCGGGCGGCGATGCGCCAGCCGCAGCCAGGGGAGGGGCCCCGGGGCCTGTAAACGTGGTGCCTGCGGGGCAGGGCGGCCGGCCCGCCTCCGCCCGCCGCAGCTGAGGCCGGAGGAGCGCGGCGGGTACGGGCAGCGGCGGCGGGGGGGCGAGAGAGAGGGGCCGCCAGGGCTGCTCTGGGTGGTCGGGCTTGCCGGGAGCCTCGGGGACGGAGGGGGGCAGTGGGTCACTTTGGGTGCCGCGGATCCAGCGCGGCCGGGGGTCCGGGAGGGTCTCTGGGGAGCTGCGGCTCATCCCTCTGTATCGCACCGGGCTGCGCGCTGAAGCCGTCCTTTTAAAGCAGAACTTTGCTTTTCTCTGTTAAACTCTTTTCCTAACAACTATTCAGATCTCTATTTTTTTTGCCTCCACTTTAACTTTGGTTGGTTGGGTTTTTTTTTTTTTTGGGAAATTAAAAACTTGTTTTTCTCCATATTTCAAGCTCAGAGCATGTTTCCTAGTACTGTGACTCAAACAGCTCTAAGGTACCTGCATGACAGATTAGATTTTAAACAATGCTTTTTACCCCTGTAAGTGACTTTGTAAGAATCTCCAAATATTTATATTTTGATATGTGACTAAGCGGTAATGCTGCAAAGCGATCTAACAAAACAGCACAACAGTTTGGTCTCAAATTATGCTAAAGCAACTTTGCCAAGGATCAAATCTATTTTGAGCTGTATGGTGGAAGCTTTTAGGCTTAAAACCTACACTCTGTACTTCACTTGGTTGGTTAAAATATGAGCTAGAGATTCATATTGCCTCAATCTATTCTGACCTTAATTTTATCAAGAAGTTACAGTTTTTCTTTTTTCTAGAGGCATGATTTCACGAATCTTCTGAATTTTTCTATCATGACTTATTAACTGATGTTTGTGTTTTACAGATGACATGAAATCATTATAACAGAACTATTTCTAAATTAAAGCTTGATTTGCTATTATATTTTTTAAATTGATAAATTAACTTTCCCCTTTTAGTGTGGTGTAGGTAATATTTTTTAAATCTACAGGTAAAACACAAGGTCGTCAGTGACATTGCTGATGAACTTGTGACAGTCATCAGCTACAAACAGAAATATGCTTTTAATCCTTGTGATTTTACATATTTAAAATAGCTTATGCCACAGCAGATGAAATATTTCTGGAAAGGTGAAATTAGCTTAAGCTTGAAAAGCCAGTTCAGTTGGAGAAAACACGAAAGCAGTGCTCTGTAATACAGAAAGCTAGTGAAAGTATTATGATACTTTACAAAAGTTCACATAACTAGGAAGCATAGTAAACACCAAAAGAAACATTTTTGGGGATGTATTTGTGTACTTAAAGAGCAAAAGTTTGTGTTTGAGGATGTTTAAAAGTAAGAAGTAAAAACTAGTCCTTTCTGGTTTTTTTTTCTAGCTCTCTCATTTGCTTCAGGCCACAATATGTCTGAAGTTAAGCCAAGGAAAAAAGGTATTTCTTCATCCAAGACCAACGAAGGTTCACAAAAAGCCGAGAAGCACAGTAATTATGGGAAGCTGGCAAGTCCCAGGACCAGCAATAATCGGAATTCTTTTTGGATGGACTCAAGAACAAGTTTGAGTATCATTTCTCTTGCTGTTTGCCTGGTGGTGACCTGGTAGGTAATTCTCTAAAGAGGGTTTTAGTATTTTCTTTTGTATTCTGTGGGCTGTTTGATATACATGTCACCAGAGTGCTTGGGCTAAATGCTTATAAACTTGTTAAAGCCATAAGGATCAAGGAAAGAGTAGCAGTATTCACCAGCATGGAAACATTGGTGTGCAGTTACTATTACATTACTATAGAAGCTCCATCTGTTACATCGTGTTGAAGGTGCCTTGCTCATGAATTCTAAATAACTCCTTTGGAGACTACATCTACCTGAAGAGCAGCTTAGTCTGACTGTAAGTGCTCATTTGGCAGGCAGTAAATAATTCGACAGAAGAAGTGGAGTTCTCTGAAAATAATTTGCTCAGCAGTGTGATAAACTGTTCATCAGGTGGAGTCTTTAAGTAAAGGTCAAATATCTTTGTTAAAGATGTTTTAAAATATCTTAGCAGTATCAGTGCCTTAGTTACCTTAGCATGCAGTCTAACAGCGAAGACATCTACGGATGCTTCCTTGTTCCACCTCTTTTGGAACGTAACTCCAGTATCAAGACAGATCAACTTCATTAATTTTTTTTTCTGTCATGTATTGATCTAGCAAATTTTGTGAACACGAATTCCACCAGTAACTATTTGCTGTGAATCAGGTCCTGGAATACTTAATATATGCTAATTAAGTACTTATGTTTTTTGTTTATTTACTTGAAATTTGCAGGTTTCTATTTCAGCAGTCAGGCCAATTTGCTGATCTGGAAAGAAAGTACAATTTCTTGCAGCAAGAAGCTGGAAAAATCCTGGATGTGGGAAATAAAGTAAACCTAATTTCTGAAAAGGTAATTATTAACATCTTAATTGGATAATCTTTGGTGAACATTTGTCATTGTTTTACTTCATTGTTATTTTGTTAGTTTAACTGACTGATTTAAAATAAGTTTTCATAATGTGTTTTACTTGCCTGTGAATAGGCCTTTAGAGACTGTTTCATGTGACAAAGCATGTCAATCCATGCCATTGTTCCAGTATGTGAATACAGTGGTTGTATATCAGTATTATTTTTCAGGAACGAAACTATTTTTAAGAACTTACATATATGCACATATTTCATTCTACCAGTCCTCTTTTGTGTGTGATTCTAACATACATTGATTTGAAGAAAATTTACAGGCATTTTGATGTAGCAGATCTGTTCTAATAATATGAAGACATAATGAAGTGATAGATAAGAAAATACAGTAGTAGTGAAACATGTATTACCATGTGTGACACTATCAAGTAGAAAAGCTGTGCTGGCTGCCGAATTATCCCTGATACCTCACAGATAATGATGGTAGCACAACATGGCTCATGCCAGTGATTTTGTTTCAGCACTGATCTCAGAATAATGTCATTTATACATGATGTAATTTGTTTATTTATATACTGCACTTCAGATTGCAAAATGTTGCATGGGATTTACTGTATTTTGGACACCAAAAAAACCAAACATGGAAAATTGCATATATTCTATAGAAATTCAACAACAGACATACCTTTTTTCCATGACTTTTTCATGCTAGGTTAACCAACAATATTTTAAAGATGAAACATGGAAACGCATCATGGAGGAGCTTTGTAACAAGTACAGTGGCTTTTAAGGGACTTTATTCTCTCTTAATAAATGGAAATGGTTTTCTGTTCTTACTTTTGTTAAGTAGACACAGACATTGTTTTGTGTTGTAAATGCAGCTTGAGCCTTCTGAAAGTATCCTGCGGGAAGCTGCCTCATCCGTCTCTGTGATGACTGAGTTTGGGCAGGAAATATCTTCTCTTCATAACATCATAAATGATATTCAGAACAATGAACAGACTCTCTCTCTAAAGATGCAGAGCATTAATGACAAGTTCCAAAATGTTACAAATTTCTGGAGAAGAAGCCTGGATGAAATGAACACAAATGCTAGTGGTTTAAAATCCGAAGCAAAGTTCATACACACAGAAGTTACTTCTAAAATTAATGAAGTTGACCAAAGAATTAAAGCCCTTTCAGAAAGAGTAAGAGACTTGGAAGACAGTACAGCCAGAAATATCAGAACACTAAAACTACAAGAAGATGATGAATTCTCTAGAGTTGAACAAAAGTTGAACTTGGATGCAAAGTCAGTTGAAAAGCTAGAAGAAGAACAGAATAGTCTGGTAGCCAAGGACACAGACCTGAATCAGAAACTTGCAAACTATGAACCTAAAATTGAGGAGTGCAAGACCCATTTGCCAACAATTGAAAATGCTATTCACTCTATTCTTAGATTGTCAAGTGAATTGCTTGGTATGGAGAAAAAGATACAGGAGTTGAAGACACAGCTGTACGCTGTGGAAAATGACATGCTGAAAACTGTTTCTGATACAGTGGCGATGCAGAAGGTTCTTGAAGGCCTACAGTCCAATGGCAGCATGTTCAAAGTGTGGTCTGAAATAGCTGTTCTAGAAACAGTGCCTGACGTAACAGTATCTTCAAAAGCAGAAGAAGGAACTTTAGAAAGCTTTAACTTAGAAAATGACCACAATGGGGATCAGTGAATTTGGACTTAGGTTTTTCATTGATGAAAAAGCACTTGTTTGTAAATAATGTGATTTCAATGTATGTCAAGGATAGCTGAGGTATTGTCATTGATCTAAAGAGACATTGGAACAGCCTGAAAGGCTGAGGAAGAGGCTGGAGAGCAAGACAGTAACTTTGTTAAAGGAAAGGAGTATTTTCTTAAATTAAGGATCATTTTCAGCTTATTTATTAAAATATCTTTTTTATTAAAAATTAATTTGAAGCAAAGAATTTAGATTTAAGGAGGGAAAAGGTCATATTTTTAGTTTATATTTAGTTTTCCCTACTTAGTTTCTTTTGTTGTTACTGTTTGTATTATGTTCCATGGACTTGTAACAGTGAACAATTAATCACTTATTTCTCAGTAGAGATAGCTGTAGCTTGCTTTTAATGTATTGTACACCATATTGGTTTTGTGCTGCAGGAAAGCACTGAACACATTTTTAACAGCTGAAGCTTAGATACAACACCCTTACAGAAAATACTAGTGAAGTACCCCCTAATGAGAACCTTGTCTTGTTCTGGCACGTACAAGCAGCTGGTATTTACATAGCAGCTGTGTTACCATTTATTTGTTTGACCCCAAGGACCTGGCATCCTTAGACCTCATTTCCAGCCTTTTCCAGCCTCCTAAAATCACTGGCATTGGTTTGTTCTGCCATTGAAGTCATTGAACTACACGTAGACTGAAGTTCTTATTAACAGATACTCCTGTTAGATTCTTCTTCCATCATTTAATTTACATGTTTGGCTTGGTCTGTCACTGTATTAGTGCAAGGGCTGTTTTGTTGGTTTTTTGAGGTTTTTTTGGGGGGTGTGTTTTGGTGCTTTAGAAACAAAGTTTAACCTTTTCTTCTGTAGGATGTTCTTTGTTAGGCATTACACGATATGTCTGGTATTGCTCTGCATTTCAAAGGAAAAAAAAATTAACAGTGTTGCTGACATTGTTTCCCAAAGTTTGCTGAACCAAGAGCTGCAAAAGTAATTAATGAAATCAGTGGAGTTACGTGCTTGGGGCCAGGGAATACCCAGTTTATCCACAGACCTACTTACACATGATGTAGTACTACCAAATAGGCCTGATAGTCATTTATTGAAATTTGGACCTCAGGGACAACATAAATCGTCTGCAGACTTACTGTCTTGATAATTTTGTATTTCTCAGGAAAGGAGATTGCTTAGTAGAAACAGTATGAACCCACAACATTTATGACTTAATCAGACCTAACTTGAATTATTCTGGGTTTGTACATTCATTTCTCTAGAACTCCACTGCAATCTTCACTAAACGGGTAACACTGCCCATTCAAGAGACTATGAAACCAGTGTTTCTCAATGTTCTAAAGCTGTGTTGGTTTCATATAATTATTGCTTATGTATAAATTTCTGTTTACAGTCATATTCAAAATAAAAATATATTGTAGTGAATTTCCCTATCCTGGTACATAATCTAATTCAAAATAAACTGCTCCTTCAGAAAGGGTACAGAGTAAAGACATCAATATTCCATGTGCTATTAGGAAAAGCTATTATATAAAGCAATGTTTTTTAAATACTTTTCACAAGTGTGTTCCAATTCTAGTGTTTCTACTTCGTATCTTTTTGGGGCAGCGTGGCTACATTGCCAGTGGTATGAAGAATTAAAAATATTTGTTTCTGTGATATTTTTACTATTAGTGTCCAGAAAAGAATTAGTATGAAACTAATTCTAGCCTCTTAGAATGTGTTTCAGTTTGCCTGTTCAGTGTTTTTTTTCTCTCCAAGTTCTACCCTGACTTATTGGGGATTGAACAGGATTGTATCACTCAGGTAATTTCCTTTTTTCCTCTCAAATTTGAAAATCAAGAACCAATCATAAGAAAATAAAAGAGTGAACTAGGAAATCAAGACAAAAATCCAGCAGTAGCATGAGTTTTCCTTCACTAAAATAGCTTCTATGGACACTTAAAAATTCCTATATATGGAAGAAGATTCCATTTGATGACTTGTGTTTCCAGAGGTCACCTTGGAAAGTCATGGAGCACCTTCTTGTAATTTTTTGTTGTAAGAGAAGAAGCACTAACATTTGTTACGTATACTGACCAGAAAAAAAAAAAATTGGTTGTGTTGTAACAGAAGTTTAGAGACAGGGTTTGCACTCAAATTGAACATCAGAATAGTAAGATATTTCATTAAAGTATAGCTTGAATTTTGACGTTGAGTTGTTAAGCTAGAAATATTTTTGTATCCCTCTAGTGTGAAAAGACTTGGAACTTAATGAAACAGCTGGAAGATCTTCACATAATTTCTCACATTAAATATCTCCAGGAAGATATTTATACAATGAAAACATGGTCTAGCAGCATAATTAAAAAACAAGAAGAACTGGAGAAGAATTTAACCAGCCTTTTTCATGCAGTTTCAAGCGCTGAACAGAATGTGGCTTCTGTAGCAAAAAACGTAACATTGACAATTGTGACAGTAAAAACTGACATAAGGCGCATTTCAGGCCTGGTCTCCGAAATGACTGCACTGACAGATTCTTTGCAAACACTAGAAGATAAAGTAGAAAAAGGTGAAAAGGCAACAGTAAAAAATATAGGTGACCTCCTTACCAGTAGCATCGACCGAAGTACCAAAATACAAAGCCTGGCCTCCAGTAATGCAAGAAAAATCGAACAAATTAAGACAGCACTGTCTGAGTTAAGGAGTGATTTTAACAAGCATTCCGATAGACTTTTGAATCTTGAAGGTGACAGAGCAAAAGTTCTGAAGACAGTTACATTTGCAAATGATTTAAAACCTAAGATGTACAAAGTTAAAAAGGAGTTTGCCATCTTGGAGCCCTTAATAAATGACCTAACACTGAGAATAGGAAGATTAGTGGAGGAAGTGTTACGGCGGGAGAAGGAAATTGCTTTACTCAATGAGAAATTGGCCAATCTAACAAGAGTTCAAACCGAGATCAAGGATGCAAAGGATGAAATAACCAAGATTTCAGACATGAATTGATCACTGAAAGGCTGCTGCCTAAAGAACAGTGTTTGAGGACTGTTAACTCCATCATGTGTAGTACTGAGAAGACAGACAATATTTAAAGGCTTCCTTTAGAAGCACACCTGAACCTGAAATTTTTCCTATTCCTTTGAGCAGGACAGGAAAGTCATACTTATTTCAAGGGAGAAATAATAATGTGAACAAAAAACATATCTCTCTGCATGTATTTGTCTTTCTGAAGAATGACAGATGCTATATTTAATAAATTGCTTGTTTTGTACAATAAAGCAGTGTTAAAGCATAAAATTATGTTCTAAGCTTTAGAGTTTGCTTTCATGAAGAAAGCAGGACCCAAGAATGACAGCTCTCCAGTTTTGCTTTCCTGCTCCAAAAGAAGGAATAGAATTGTGGCTTTCAGCTAAACAAGAGGTAGTCGAACAGCAGTAGCACTTTGTCTCAATATATTCACTCTATGATTTTTGTAAACTGGGTTATTTTTTAAATAGTATTTAACAGGGTAAATGCAGCAAAGCAAGAAATGTTCAGAACTATTGCTGATGCCGTGCAAAAGTTTGTCACATTTAGATGGAATAATTTGTGTAAGGCTTTGTGTGAGGCTTTGTAACTGTAAATCAAAATTACTGTGCAGCACTGTTCTGTCTTTAAAATACAGATCTATAGGGACAATGCTCTGAAAGACCTATTGATGCTGCTGATGGCTTTATCCCAGTGTCACGGTGTCTGCTCAAGAATCCTAAGTTTTATTCATTCATTATTTCTTAAGTCTGTAAAATACTATAGTGAGCAGCAAAATTAGCAAAGAGAAGCCACTTGCGTCCCAAAAGGCTACTGCTCTGAACTACTGGGACTATTTTGGTGCTGAAGAACAACAGAGCTGAGACATTTGAAAATGCAGCTGGCAGTAACAAGATAGTGGGAATGGTTTTAGCAGAGGAAGGTGGGGGAGGGAAGTGCACTAAATAGGAATAAAAATTACTATAAAGATCAATTAGAAGCGATACAGCAACTCAGAAAATGCCTGTAAATGAAATTATATCAAGAAGTGTAAGTATACAGTAAGGCCTGTGTTAAGTTCTCAGTTGGCCATACCTGAACATCTTGAAACTACTAGACTCTTGATTGTATGGAAGATACAAGCATTCTTCTCCCCCACTATTCTCATCCTCATACACATTCCATGTCTTTTTGGGCTGCTTCACGTTGCTGGTCTTCTGTACCTTCTTTGCTTCTTTGCCCACAGTCAACCTCAAATACTTTGTTTAAAGCTTTTCTCTTTTTGGTATAGGTCCATTCCTACCTCCCCCTTTCTTTTACCTCTTTCCAGTCCGCCTGACAAATGGCAAGAATAAACCTGTCAAAAGACAAGTTTTCCTAGAAAACATCCGCAGATACTGTACCAACCCCTGTCCCTTTGTTCTTCCACACAGTTCTTAAGTGAGCCCCTGAAAATAACCAAATGGCATTTGAAGGAGGCAGCAGAATTAAAGAACAGCCATGCTAAAGCATGCATTGCATATCCTATCTGAAACAACGTATGTACACATGCACATACACCTTAGGAGTTGGAGGGTTATACAATAAATATTTTGTGGATTAAAGGCATCCCAGGCTACAGTAATTTTATTTACTTTGCTTTCAATTTTATGAATGCATCGTTTGTGGTCAGTAGCCAGTAAGAATCTGCAGAGGCAGAACTGGAGAACTGGTAGAGCAACATCTACACAAGTGATGTGGAAAATACATTCCAGCTGCACAGTTAATCTGAGTAGCCTTGACACAGCACAGGTCTGTCTGCATGAAAAGAGTACACTCACTCCTTGGAACATTAACCAGAAAACAAGCCAGGATAAACAACTGTGGATTTCACTTTCAACCTCCAAATTCTAGAACACATCTCCCAGTGAAAAGCTGAGTGTACAGTCTTGTGCATGGTCTCCAAGGTAAGTTAAGCGTGCAAAAAGTGTTACAGGACCATTCATTTCCCTTTGCCTTTAGAGGTATGCAGACCTCCCACCCTTCCTTCCCAGGAAGTGCAGGTCTAAAGCATTATAATCCTTTCAGAAATTTTTCTTGCTGCAAGCAAGACAAAAAAATTAAGTCACAAAGGTAAAGTTTACTTGGAAAAAATATTTTAGAATAATCTGTATCTATAAAGTTGTCACACCACCGTACTGACTTCAGCAGTTAAGGCGAGCGATCAGAAACTCTCCCATAATCACCACAGGTATTGCAAATCTCTGTTTGCCCTTCAAGCACACATCTCCACTGTTCTACAAAATGGAAGTTTTATAGTAGCTTAGTAGCTCTAAAGAGAGAAGCAGAGAGCTCTTTCTGCAGTGAAAAAGGTGAGCAGAGAGTGAGGTATTTTTCAAAAATTTAAAGCAGATTGGTAACCTTGCCTCCTTGTTTTAGTACTCTTAGTGCTGGGGAGAGTATCAGCTCAGGAAAACTGCAACCCCTTAGTTCATTTCTAGGGTCATGCAGTGATACTCTGCAATTTTATTAAATGATTGTGAGATTCAGGTAATAATGAAAATTACAGCTATGCTACTTAAAACAGATCATCCTATTGAGCCCAGCCTGTAGTGATATTCAGTCCATCTTTGCTTTCAGTTTAGTTTTCAGGTACAAAACTGGCCAATTAATATTCTTGTCAGCAACTTGAAAAAAACAACCCAAAAGCCAGCAACAGAATTAAGTGATCAATGATGAAAAATTACGTGAGCAAAGTAATCCCAAAACATTAAAATCTACTTTTACACACCAGAACGTCTGCTCAGCCAAGAATTTCGTGCTAGCAGTCTCTTTCTCCCCAGTACTGAGTTACAAAAATTGTATTCTGTAACAAGGCCATGCAGCTATTAAGCTCATCTACCCAAAGTACTCATATTTGCTATAAAAAAGCAGGATGTTTATTGTTTTCACTGTGAACTACATCATTTCTATGTAGAAATGTAAATGAGTTACAACTATTTGTATTATTACAGCCCATTTTAAAATGATATGCAACAGACATTTCCGCGAGTATCAGCAAGTGTCAGCACATTTCATCTGTAGTACAACCTGATACAAACACCATGTGCAAATGCACTTGTTATTCCAAATTTATGTATATGGTATGCTTTAAACAAAAAAGCTCAGCTCCAAAACCAGCAAGAAAGGATGTTTTCTCCTTCATAAAATATACACAAGCAGCATATACATAATCCATGTTTTACAGAGCACTTTGGGGTATAGTGATGGGTCTGGAGTTATCCAAGTTCAAAATGGGGTACCCCTTTTTGATGCAGGACTTTCCTTGCAATGGAAATGCAAATCCATCAAAAGCACCACTGCTCCATCTGAACCTTCGGAAAATGTACCAGGCATTATGCACAAAGCAGTTATCAATAACAAAGTTGACCTTTTAAATGCATCTTAATACTACATTTTTCCCACTGAAGCTTATTTAAAACACCAGCAGGAAACCCTTTAAGCAACCCCCTTTCCTAACAAGCATCTGAACAATCCTATGGCTGAATGTCAATGAAGCCGGCAGCTGCAAGGCAATTCTCTCCCCGTCTTGGGTTTTCCCCTGAAACACAACACTGCAAGGAGCACTAAGTGTATTTTCCCTTTCTCAGTTACAGAAGGAGAACTGCTGGCTGCTCCTTGTAGTCTTATCTCAGATCTACCTAGATAAAATTATCTGAGCATCTTTAAAAAGATAATTTTAGGTCTACCCTTAAGCGATGAGAAAAGGGACTTAAGATTCTCTTATTATTGTACATATTTGTAACAACTGTGCAACACTGACTCAATCCTAGAGAAAAAATGTGCGATGTGCTCCACATATGTGCTCCACATATAGAATGAGAGCCTTGAGAAATTTAGCTCAGCACTAGCTTGCTTGACAGACTACCTCACTGCATGAGCCAAGCTTGTTTCACTCTTCTGCCAGGCTTAAGATTTGACAGACCACTTTCCCCAGGATTAGAAGGAACTTTCAGCAAACAAAGAAAAATCTACTGAGTTGAAACATGCCTCTAGAGAAACTGATATCCAGTATCACTTGATACACAAGTGACAGTTCTGCCTAGCAAGTTGCACCATACACACAACTTCCAACAGTCTTGATACAAGATCAAGTCATAGTAAAGGCTCTTCTCCAAGGAAGCTCTTACAAACATTTAATGACTCATTAAATAATTCCAAAGGTTCCCATTCACAATGGGGAAACAAGGTTTGCATACTTTTAGCGTTAAATAATTTTAATTCAACTACAAAGTACTTGTACAAATACTTTATTTAGACTTAGGGTATTGGACTTTGCTGTGTAATGCAAGCAGATACCAGCTGCTCTAAGAGTGCCTTTATTACTGTCATGGTGACAGGAAAATGGTGTCATTTTAGCTTTTACTCCGCATTCTGAAAGGCAACAATTCAAAATAAGGCCCAGCTTTCTTATTTAGCGTAATTATTCTAAATTTTGGAAGCTGGAGAGTTTTCCCAGGGGGTGAGATGCTCAGTGCTACAATAACAGGCACATCCAACTCCAGCAAGATGCAGCAGTCAGTACGTTTATGCCATTTCAATAGCACCTGCCAGATTTGTCCTTTTGGCTCCGAAGGAGCCAAGTAAAGAGGAAGAAGCAGGATAACATACGTGAGTGCCAAGCTAAGTTCAGTATCAACAGCACACATGCTGTAAGGCAGCATATCCACAGTTTTGCACAAAAACCACATCAGCTCCAGCTCTACTTTGTGAGCTGGATAGGGTGTAGTGATTCATCTGTGGGCTACTGAGCAGGTGAAATGCAGAAGGCAGCATGATCACCCTTCACTAAAAGACTCGAGAAAAAATTCAAGAACAAATACCTTAACATTGCCTCAACTGTCTCCTCTTGTGTGCCAAGGAGCATGTATTTCTTCACATCAATGTCCAAAAAACCTGGTATGGCTCCTTGTGCTGCAGAAATACATGGTTCAACCATAATTCAGTATTAATTTAATTCAGACAAAAAATAATTGAAATAAAAAACTACAGCTGTAGCAAATGTAGGGAGAAGTTTTTCAAACTCTAGGATAAAACACAAACCACTTTTATTTTACTGTAAAGCTGAAGTACACCATTAGTAGTGAAATGTATTTTAAAATCTTTATTAACATCAGCTTTTCCCTAGTTAAGAGGTAGCAACTACTGTTTAAGTCCACAGGACAATCAGAAGGGCCAAGTTCTTTGGTGTGGTTCAAAGCCAACAGAAGCAGAAATTAGTCAAGTAAGTATAAGTTAAATTGGGATGACCATCCCAAGGCAGAAACAGCTCCAGTATGCATAAGGTTCCTTTTATCTCTGTGGGGAACACTGATATCATGACCACGACGCCCAGTCAGACTCCAGTCTCATCTCAGCCATTCAGGAGTTCAGCTGTTCTACAGTAACAGCTTACTACAGGCAAATGATCAGTGGGCTCAAAGTGCACACGACTGCAGTTAATTTTCTGCAGTTCTGCAAGGACAGGTTCTTGGCACTTCTCTGGAAACAGAGAAAGCCTAATTTTAAGTGGAAGAGTAACATTTCTCTAGAGTTTCTAAACTGTGGAACAGGATATTTTTTTTTAAACTTTTTTTTGGGGGGGGGAGAAGGGGAAGCCAGGAGAGTATTTGAAATATTTGCTACTATGAAATGAAGCTTACATATGCAGTAGTAAACAGACACTAAGCACTCTGTTTCTCATTTATTTCAGGCAATGACAGTGGTAGAATTTAAACCCTCATGTGAGATGAGGGCACAGCCAATAATGACATTGTATAGAGTTTGTTTTCTACATAGTCAAATATATAAAAGTTTCATGAAACTCATCACTGGGGCAGCCAGCAGTCCATGAGTTGTCTATTCAGTTAGACCAAGCTTCTTCTTCAGAGATTCTGGCATTTCAGGTGGAGGTGGACGAGGAAGTCTGAAATAAACCTTGACAGAATCGTAGATGAACCACTGTAGTGCAGTCAGGGTACCAATCATGATGATACGAGCAAACAGACCCTTCCATACACCTGGAGAGCAAACCATAAAGCATGAGCAGCATAAAATGGCATGAAAAAAACTAAATCCTCTCCAAAACACCAAAAACACTTGATCCAAAATACATGAAAGTAAGAATGTACCTTTGAATCCAAGCCTCATAAGAACCTGTGAAGCTGAGCTGCCCTTTTCTTTGTTCAATACAGACACCACAGAGTCAGCAGGATGGGAAACAATTGCACAGAACACACCAGCTGAAAGAATAATTTGACATTAGTTCTGTGATGTTTTAGCTGTACCATTACTGGACACGCTAAGTACAACCAGCTGAAACTTCTGAGCAGAAGAAAACAACCAGAAGAAAACTTGTGAATCTTTGGATACTGAAAATCCCCCTTCCATCCAAATTTCTCTTACCTTCCCAAGACTGAAAAAGATGCAAATTTTCACTTAAATCAGCTGCAGTTTCTAAATGTGGCCATCAACATTGGTTAAGAGTAGTGTCCTATTACAGACCCATTTTCCCCTAACAGACTGATTATAGTTATTTCTCCACATTTTGAAGTTGCAAGTAAATTCTCCCATGTTAGTGACATCTGCTTAATATTCTGAAAAGCAACAGGTCCCTAGAGTTGCAGTAATCCATTAATGAAGTGTAGGACTTGAAGATTCCTTACCAATATAGCCTGCAACAAATGTGACTACCAGCTGTTCTCCTTTTGTACATTCGCTTCGTGGCTTGGGAACAACGTACTTGTAGAGAGCTTCAACAGTACGTTCAAAGCAGGCAAATTTCATCATTGTGTATGGAATCTGTCTCATCCACAGCGGAGCAACACCTTTATAGAAACTTAATCAGAGAAGAGACAAACTCAGTTTCATTTTCTTCAGTATTTAGGGTACATTTCTAACCTGAAATAAATTTTTTATGGCTGCTATCAAGAATACAATTTCTTCATACCGACCTGTAATGCAGTCAATACCTACAGAAAATTAAGTTGTATTCATTCCTGAGTACTACCTTAAAACAGCAACATGAATAGAAATTTTCCCGGTCCCCAGGCTGCACAGCAGTTTCTGTAGTCACTTTTCAGATTACAGTGCACTGCAGCAATGTAGTACTGATACTACCAGTGCAGTAATGCCAATGTCTGCATACCAGCCACGTCCTGATAGTGAGACATGACCTGTACATCTACAGCCACTTCTATCAGAACAGAAAGCTAACATGCAGTTATATTACTCTCACATGCCAATGACTCAAGCATCTTTGACTGTACAACCAGAAAGTTGCTGAATATCTCTGAGTGGAACTGCTAGAAACTGAAGTTATCCAGCAGAACTCAGCACAAAGATACTCACAAAGATGGATCTAAGGAGCATGTGGAATTAACAGTTCAGCACAAATTGCCTGAAGTGTGTTATCTTGAAATACAAAGGCCAAAGTATTACAAACTAAGGCCAGAATTAGTTATAGCAGCAGTTCTTCATTAACAAAATGTACTGAACATCAAGAATTTCAATTTAAATGAAGAGATGCTTACGCCCAGATGCCTTCTTCTGCAAACATTTTGGGTAAAGCCTGCCGTAGAGTGTTCGCATATCCAGGCTGTGTCTGAATACGAACTTTAGCAGCTTCCATTGGAGCCAGAGCAATGTCAGCAAAAAACTCCGCACTGGCAGATGCGGCTAAATATAGCGAAGTACGCCACAAATAGGCATTTTCCTGAAATTCATTTAAACATATTTTTATTAATAAATCATGCCTTTGTGATTACTCCTTATCACTAATACTATTATGCTGCAGACATATAGCTTTACATAAAACATTTAAGGCTTACCTCTCCCAGCATGTTGCCATACAGGATTTTGAAAACTTCATAGAAACCAAATTTACAAAGCCCTTGCATGGAATAGCCAATAAAGGTTGGAGCCCATCCCTTAGCCAAGCCACGAACACCATCTTCCTTGATTGTCACTGAAAATCCATTGAAGATGCTCTTGTATTTTTGTGGATCAACCTAAAGAGAACAGGCAGTTAAATGTTTGAGAAAGCTTACTATTTTCCTTCTCACACCCCCATCCAAAATTTTTAGTTTTTAAATTCCTCAGACATCCGGCTTCCCATAATTCCCTGGACAGATGATGTACTCACCACAAAGTTACACTAACGTAACCATAATGGTTACTTGCTAATCTCAAACCCTGACTTATTTTAACAGCCGGTATGTTCCCCAATACTCAGAAACCACCAAACTGAATTTTGTTTTACTTCAATTCTTCAAATTAACAATGTGACTGTAATGAAAAGATTTACTGAAATCCCTGTTCTAACACTGTAAATGGTGCACTGGTACAACTATGGATAGGTCAGATTTTTTAAAAAGTTAATGGGTCCTGTCAGCAATCTCATCTACTTTACACACTAAACCTATGTAACATCCAAGCACTGCCAGAAACATAAGGATTCACCTGTTTACTAATCAGAGGTGGTTGCTTTTCCTGTGTGATCTCTCCACATAGTCAGACTAAGACAGATGGAGCAAAGCAGATCGAAGAGTATTCAAAAACTTCTACATTTGTACTTTGACTTGGCAATAAAGGCTACACACAAATTGTTTTCTGCCCACAAAATTTTAAAAAGACTGACTTGAATAATTTTGTTTCAGGTGAAAGGAAGTAATTTAGCAGAAACTTTTTAACAGGTAATTAAGTCACATCCCACTGTTACTTTTCATATTTGACATCATCCCACATTTCCTCAGAGGATAAGAAGATATCAAACTGGATGCCAATCAAAGCTTTCAGAAAGAGCTATGGGACGTGCATGCCAACCTGCACTGGCCAGTATTTTTGTCTTGCAGTCTAGGAATATACTTGAGATCTAGTTCACCTAAATATGTCAATTTTAAAAAGACATAATTTTAGAAAATTGGATATTTAATCGGGCATTGTAAAATGAGACTATGTTCAAGTCAGAACCATGCTTAGTTATTAGGTGTGTAACAGGTGTCCTGTTTTCAGTTAAACCATGGCAAAGGTGACCTCTTCTTAAAAAGACATGAGAGGGCAGGCAACAGTTTCTTCTGGAGAACTTAGGAAGGATTAGTAACATGCTCTGTACTGGATCTGTAAAGAGATAAATGCTGACAGGTTTTACAAGATCACACCTGGAATGCACATGGAACCCTCCTCCTGAACCTCCCTCTAAGTGCTGGAGAGTGAAGGGGCAGTATCACCACCCTTACAATGTAATAAAACGGAACACTGAGCACATCTGATGTGTTACAGATTTCCTAGTCTGAGACCAGAATTTCAGGTGCTCTCAAGAATGTGAAAAAGCCTCTCTGGTAAACATTGTTAAATAAAGGCCATTCAGAAGAACACAATTTTGAAGAATAGCACATGCATACTCCTAGTGTGATGAGGAGGTTTGACTAATTCATAGTTCTCTCCTCATTTCAGAAGTTCTGTAATTACAAAATGGCCATTCTTATAATCAGTGTCAGCCTATGCAACAGCCTATGCAATACTGTATTTCCAGAAATTTACAAGTGTGCTTTAATTTGCTTCATTCTTGCAGAGTTGCCTGAATAAATCCACTAGTATGTTTTCATTCATGGCTGTTCACAGGATGATTTTAATGTGTCATAAATGCAATGCAATGATGTTCCTTTCAGTTTAATCAAAAACCACTTCAAGGAAAGCAGTCGCAAGCACTGAGGGCCTTCCTGATACCAAATCAAGTCTTAGCCACGCTTCTCAAAGTGGCATCATTAGAAAATATCCAATCCATAAGCCATGCATTGATATCCACAGTGTTAATGGATCAAATTACACATGCATGTCACTCCAGGCTAAAAAACGCAGATCCAAAAGATACTATTTCATTACTCCAAAAGCACTGTAACAGTGCTGGACAGCCAACCAGCCAGCAGAGTAACACTGTGGTGGGTGCCTTTTAGCAAATATAGTCAGTTAAACATACCTTAAATGCTGTCAAAAACAATTCATCCAGATTATCCTTAATACCTTTACTTCTCTTGAAAGTGGTATTTTGCTAGTCTTACAGCAGTAGATTTGATAAAGCAGCGTTCAAGTTTACTTGCTTCTTGTCATCCACAAAATACTGCATCCCTACTGCAAACTCTTAATATGCTGGCTAGATAGAAAATAGAAGTTCAAGAAATGTTTAAGTTTATACAAACCTGCATACGACATTTCACTAAATCCAGAGGTACAACACCAGTGTGTGTCAGGCCACAACTTAGGACCCCACCAACGCCACAGAGAGCATAAAACTTGAGTGAGCCATATTCACAACTGTATTCTGCAGCAAAAAAAAAAAGACACACCATGCTTTTATGTAAGCTCCATGCACTGCTGGACAGTGATGTCCCAGGTATATTTTATGTTTCCAGTTCATTAGTAATTAAATATACCACACTAAACATGCTCTGTCATCACATAACATGCAGAACAAACCTGCATTCTGCATTTAACCAGGTCTAGAGGAACCAGTGCTGTATGTGTTGTTCCACAGCTAATAATCCCACCAAGACCACAAAGGAGAAAGAATCTGTTTGAGCCATATGCACAGCTGTATTCTAGTTAATTGGAAAAAAATACATATATATGATCAATCATAAATGGTAACAATGATCAGAAAAGAAACAAAACTAAGGGCTACTTTCCCAAAAGTATTAAACTGAAATAATCTCCCATGCTGCATTATTTGACTATACAGTGTTATAATGAAAAATAATACTTTTGCTTCAAATTAAAACAGTTTGGACTGACAAGATTTTATTCTAAGTCTTCCAAATTGAATTTGTCCCTTTAAATAAGCGAAGGAAGCAACAGTGAAGTTTTAGCTCACAGCACACTTAAACCATATAAAATCCCAGAAGTTACTAGCAGAAATTATGACTCAAAATTGCAAAGACTAACAATTTCTTATATCCAGGAATTAAGGAAGAATAGTATTCCTCTAGTACTCAAAAGACAAAGCTTCTTTTGTTAAATATTCTATGACAGTTTAACTTCTGTATTTAAGTAGAGACTATAAAAATCTACAATATCAGTGCTGGAGATATGCAGATATATTTTCTGGTGTTATTCACATTATTTATACAGCTTTTAAAAAAATTTTCTTTCAAATACAGTATCTCAAGTGCTTGTTTGATGAAACTGCAGATTGCTGTTTTTTGCCCCACTGAATGCTTGTACACAAGGTTCATTAAAGAATCTTTCAGACAACAATTGATCAAGGGATACTTCACATGCACTGTTCAATACAGTGTATATACTGTGGAAAAAACCATCCAATCTTAAAACAACAAGTTATTACTTTTCACATATTCCTATACAGCAAAGTTACTGGAGCTGGAAAAAATAATCCCTTTTCTTCTTTCATTTCTGAAAAAGCTACAGAGGGATCAGTGAGTGCAAATAGAAAACACTCAAATTTACAACAGTACAAAATAAGCATACAGTAGCAGCACAGGTGTAATACTTAACATTTTAAATGCATAAGTAAAACTAATATACTGAATAAACATACAGAAAATAATATACTATGCAAAAATATTCCCAAAAGTAGAAAGGCTTAATCTTTTGCTACTAAATCTACTGGTGTCACTTCAATATAATGAAATAGACATTAAAGTGTTACAACTTAATAAGAACTATCTCCAAGAAACACTAATGAAAACTAAAAGCCAGCAAAAGCCTATCTTATGCAGAGCTTCTTTGCCCAATCTATCTGGTTATGAATTCAAGAGAAATAGACAATGATGTTCAACAGCATCAACAGAGCAGCAGGTAACACTAGCAGGCTTACCCAGCTCATAACTTTGCTATTTTAAAGGCACTCCTTCCCACAAGTGTTCCAGATTCTACATTACATTTTATAGTTACATTTTTCACCTTACTCTTAAAAACTACCAAAACAATAAAGTTTTCTTTATTCTAAAATAATAAATATCAAATCACAGATGACATAGTGAACCTAAGGTTAAAGCTGAAAGTCAGTTATCAGAATAACTTATCTTTAACTGAGACACTGCTAAAGACTGGAAATATGCTGATCTGGGACTTACACATCGCTCCGAGATAGCTTGGCTATGCTAGCAGATTTGCAGACAGCAGAAACAGTCTGTTTATGACTTTCAAGAATGGCTGGTTAAATACACACAGACCAGGCTTTCTATGCAGGTGTAATCAGAGAACAGACTCTAGGTCTGTTCGGGGCAGCTCTGTCTAGCTGTGTCTTTGGCCAACAGCACAACAGCCCTGCACCTGCTACTGTGCTGCCCAGATTCCAGAACTGTTTGTTCACACCGCCCTTCTTTAAGTAATTTACTGTTAGAAGTCATACTCCTCAACTGAGAGGGATAAACCTATACAGTAGCCACAGAAAAGTAGAGTTTTATGTATGTGCTGTATTACGATGCTATTCAGACTGACCTGACAGCCTAGTCTTCAAATACAGTAATTTAGAAAGCCAGTATCAATTAGGCTTGAGCTCTTTAGAGGTGCCTAGGTTTGTAGTGGTACAGTAGTATTAGGAAAATAAAGCTACAGATGATCTTGGACTTTCAGAAGTAGAGTTAAATTTCTTAAAAACCATAACCTGAGAAGAGAACCAGCTGACCACGTAGTACAGAGAAGAAAGTCATTCTCACATACCCAGGGACTGATTTAAGACAAACACCCTTAACCTACTCAAGTATAAACATACAGCACAAAAATATGCCTACTCTGTTGAGACAGCTACATCGTAACTACTTCATATCTCTGCTTCCCATTTGACACATTAGCAAGGACAAATTCCATGAGCTGGTCATAAAATACTTCATCTATGAGCTGTGTTGTGGCTGATGCCCTGAGCTGATCTCAGAAGGTCGTGTAGCTTGTACTGACTTTGTGTGACCTTGTGCAAGTTCAGATATCTTCTGCACTGTGTTAGGTTCTCAACACAAAAGCCAGAGAACCAACTGGTACATGAAATAATGAACTCAGCAGAAAAGATTACAAAGACTGAAAAACTGGCCACCTTTGACCACAACTGCCCACAAACAGGATGAAGATTAAGCATAATGCTTTAAAGAAGTAAGTGCACCTACTGAATATATTTAGCATACCAAAGAGTGATTTAGGGCTTTAGTTAGCTGGCAGCAGGATTACTACACTGAAAGCTGCAAATAATTTGTTGAAAACTTTATAAAACCTAACCTGTCTCTCTTTCATGCATTATATGAATGCTCATGTAAGTGCACTAAAATACTTCAATAATCATGTTACTTCAGAAGAGATAGCCTGCTGAAAGCAATTCTTTTTTTTTTTAAAGTAAAACCAGAGAGATGCTTTTAAGTTATCAACAGCTTAAAAGAATTAAAATTTTAATATCCACCTCTACTACTGTGCATTCCTTCAGATGGACCTCAACAGGTTGGAGAGATGTGCAGAGAGGAACTGTGTTAAAGTTTCACAAAGGCAAATGCAGGGTCCTGTACCTGGGGAGGAATAGCCCCATGAACCAGTACAGGCTGGGGGCTGACCTGCTGGAAAGCGGCTCTGCAGAGAAGGACCTGGGGTCCTGCTGGACAGCAAGCTGTCCATGAGCCAGCAGCGTGCCCGTGTGGCCAAGAAGGCCACTCCAATGGTATCCTGTAATGCATTAGGAAGAGCACTGCCAGCAGGTTGAGGGAGGTGATCCTGCCCTCTACTCAGCCCTAGTGAGGCTACATTTGGAGTGCTGTGCCCAATTCTGGGCTCCACAGTACAAGAGAGACATGGAGCCCCTGGGGTGGGTCCAGCAAAGGGCAACAAAGATGGTGAGGGGACTGCAACACTTCACTTATGAGGAAGGGCTGAGGGAGCTGGGTCTGTTCAGCCTCAAGAGAAGACGACTGAAAGGGGACCTCATCGTTGTCTGTAAGTACTGATGGGAGGGTGTCAAGAGGATGGAGCCAGGCTCTTCTCAGTGGTGCCAAGCAGGACAAGAGGCAATGGGCAGAAACTGATGCACAGGAAGTTCTGTCAAGATATAAGGAAGAACTTCTATACTGTGGTGACCATGCACTGAAAGAGGCTGCCCAAAGAGGCTGTGGAGGCTCCCTCCCTGGAGATACTCAAGAGCCATCTGGACACAATCCTGTGCAATCTGCTCTAGGACGACCCTGCTTCAGCAGGGAAGTTGGACCTGTGAGGATGATGATGACTCACTGTGGTCCTTTCCAATCTTACCCATTCTATGATACTGCAAGTACCATCAAGGTCTGACCTTCAGAAGTCCAAAAAGTGACTTGGAAGCATACGGGAAGCACTCGCACTTAACTCTAAAGTGCATCCCTATATCTTAAATAGCAAGTTATCTGGTGTATGCCCCACAGCTAGTAAAAAGAAAAAAAGAACTAAAAAAGAAGAGCAGCAAGCACCCCTAATGTATCTAGAGACTCAGATGCCCAGCTATAAATAAACTAGTGAAAAAAAATAAGAGAAAAATGGATAAAGGATGGGAGGGATGATCTTTTGAATCCAAAGAGTCACTCACTGCTCTTCTCCACCGATGAAAGAAGTACAGACCTACAACCTCAGTGCCCGAGGCTGCAGACCCTGCCTTACCAGAAGTGCTCTTTGCCCTCCAAAACAGAATCTCTGGGGGTCTCTGTGATTACTCTGCACTAGAACCTTCCCGTGTCCTTTCCCGGCAAGCCCGGATCCCTCCTGCTCCTCAGCACAAACCACCGGGAAAGCGGAAGCACTGCCAGCGCCTCCCCCGCCCGTGCCCTTCCTCGTCCTCCAAGCGGGCGCGTAGGCCCAGCGCCGGCCCCTCCCGGCCCGGCCGAGCCCCGCTTGAGCGCTGACCCTCCCTGCGCCGCCCCGGCGGGCACAGGCCCGTGCTGGCGGGGACAGCGCAAGCACCGCCGCCCCGGACGCCCACGGGCCTCGCCTCCGCCGCGGCCCTTCCGTCCCGCTCTCACCTTCGTCGGCGGACGCGGCCGCCAGGCCCCGCCGTGTGGCGGGCGCCTCCGCGGGCTCCGCTGTGCGCTTCCTCACGCCGTCCTGCACCAGCTGGAAGTGCGGCGCGTAGAACGGGTTGTGCCGCGCGAGCGGCGCGATGGACGAGAACATGGCGACCTGAGGCGGGCGAGAAGAGCAGAGCGACGTGGGACCGGGAAGCCCCGGCACGGCGCAGCCGCCGGACCCCGGCCCCCCACCCGCAGGCGGCCCTGCCCCAGGCCTGAGCCTGGTCCCCAGCGGGCGGGCGGCCCGCGCCGCCCCGACTCACCTCGCAAGATGGAGCCGCTGCGGCAGAGGCTGAACGCGGGCCCCGCGCCGTCACCTTGTCCTTCGCCGCGCCGGGGGCGGGGCCGCCGCACAACGACCCGCGCCGCGATTGGCGGAGGCGCCACGCCAACCGCCGCGCACGCGCGGCCACCGCCCTCCCGCCCGCGCCTGCGCCGCGGCGGGGCCGCACCCGCCCCGCGGCCGGTCTGGGCCTGGCCCGCCGCGCCGCAGGGCGCCGCCGCACCGACACTGCTGCCCGGGAGCGCCGCGGCACCGACACTGCTGCCCGGGACTCGGCGTGTATGAGCCCGCCGTCCAGCGCTAACACCCGCGCCTCAACTCCCGCTCCTTCCTTATCGCCGCCCGGCTCGCGGAGCTTGCCAGCTGCGCCACGTGCTCCCGCAGCCTTGCCCCGGGCAATGTCAAACCAGAGACACGCCCGAATGCGAGTTCCCTGTGCTGGCCTTGACCCGTGCTCTATAGCGTTTCCACCGAATCATAGAAGCATCGGGTGCGGAAGAGATGTTTAAGATCCAGTCCAACCCCTCGCATCGCACCCATTTTTTAAGATCAGTTTAAAGAAGTCCACAGTATTACCCCACGTTCCGAGTCTGGTAATCACATCTAGTACTACTTTCTAATCACTGTCTGGTAAAGACGCAGGATGCAACTCCCTCAGCAGAAAGCTCACCCTCTCACCAGGGTTTGGCTGCAGCACTCTGTAAAGCCAAGCACGGTCAAATCTACCACCAGGCACTGTCTGCAGACTCCCTGGCTGAATTCCACCTTTGGAGGGTAAGGTTGCAAGGCATCGTGATGTGGCCTATGTTACAACGGCTGCAGCTGCTCACAGAATTGTTTCTTACTGGTTTGTTAAAAGCAGAATGTTACATAACACAGGACCCATGCTTGGCCTAACCTACCTTAAACTATGCCTTTTCCAACACAAGGTGGTTTCACTCATTTAGTGACTCACATAGTACAAGACTAGTCCAGACAAGTTAGCTCTCCAATAACTGAAGAGGCAAAAACTCCGCTTCTTCATAGTTTTGATCATATTCCTTCCATTATAGTGCTCTGCACAAACACACAGAAGCCAGCAAAGCAAGAGACATGCGCTGAACATCCGAGCTCTTTCTTCTGGGCAAATGACAGTACCCCCAGCAGCACCACACTGAAGAAACACCCCACTGTTGTCAGCTCAGCAGCTTCTATCGAACTTCCAAGGAAGGGCCTTAGGCCTTGGCTCTACTCACTCTATTTCTCCAGGGAGACTGTCCTACAAAGACAAAAGTGCCCAAGAGCACTGTCACAGAAATCAAGGCTGGTTAAGTGCCTCTTGAATAAACTAGACTCCAGCTGCTCAGTAGGAAAAGGTCAAATGAAACTTTCACTCTTCAAATACTTTTGTTTA
The DNA here is from genome assembly GCF_000738735.6 of Corvus cornix cornix. Taxonomy (NCBI): domain Eukaryota; kingdom Metazoa; phylum Chordata; class Aves; order Passeriformes; family Corvidae; genus Corvus; species Corvus cornix. The sequence continues at coordinate 45,866,495 of NC_047057.1, read as the reverse complement.
GCAACCAGCTGAGAGCCCAAAGTGCTGTTTAATTCATTGCCACTGACAGCAGTGAAAACCAACCAGAATTGTTTATTTTGTCATTACCAGTTCTGCTCTATTCACTTGCATCTAAACAATTGTTGGTAGCAATGTTTTATTTAAAAGCCAAACACTGACACTTATTTTCAATTAGATAGTAACCTCTAAACATGATTGAGATTTGGGCTCTTATCTTGCAGTTGCATATAAAGGATTGCAATTCTTGCAGGCTTTTCCAATTTTTAACATAGAGAAAACCTCTGTTCCTTCCAGTTATAAAGGGTGAACAGATGACTATTTATTGATAGACATCTAATGGCAATTTATGTGCACAACTATACAGATGCTTATGAGTTAGTCTGTGGAACTTTTCTAGAACAAACTGGGTTTTATTTTAACTGGCAATCAACTTCTAACAACTGTACTATTAACAAGAACTATTAAAAAGCAGTCGAAGATAGCCCCATGAAAATACAGGGATAATATATGTTCCTGTTGAACACATATAATTTTACAAGAAAGTATCTACAACTTATCCCAGATGTGAGGGAATAAAATAGCAATAGCCTGTAATTCAAACCATCTAGATTAATCTGATTTCTGAGAGACATTGCAGGTAGTAATGGGTGAAGACTTGAAAGATGTTACCTTCTAGTATCAACCTGTCCAGTTCACAGTAAAAAGAGCTACTGTAAATTAAATCCATCTTTTTAATCTTCAAGTTTTATGAGGTTAGGAAAATTTTGGTTTGGCAATTCCAAAGTGTTCTTAATTTCATCTATCCTTCTGTTGTAACACCCACCACACACCCATTCCATTTCTCACCCGAATTTCACCTCAAGCTGCATACAATCAAGAAAATGCAGGCTAGTTCCTGTCTTACAATAACTTTTCACAGTTCTAACATTTTGGTGAAGCCTGCAAGCAAAATCAAAGCTCTTGTTTTCAAAAATATACAATGAGATAGTGAAACAACCATCCACACCTTTGATAACCAGGTTAGCAGAGCAGCATCTGCTTGGGTTGTAAACGTGTATTTTATATACGCTTTCCTTGTTTCAACACCAGAACTACTAGACCATGATTCTAGAGTCAGTAATGCATGAGGTTTTACAGCCCAAGTAATGCTGTTTTACAGCCCAAGTACAGCCCAAATGCTGCCTTAACTTGCAGCATTTCCTTCACAGGGATCCAAGCTTCCAAGGTTGAACAACAGCAGTCACATGTTCTCAACACACAAAGCAGTGAAACCTCTATTCTTATTAATTGCTGCCATGGCTGTCCTCATCTAATAATATTTCTTTAACTTTTTCTTCTCCTTGAACATCACATGTTTTATCTCTATCAAACATCACAATTTTTTTTCCTAAAGAACAAAAAAATAAGAGTGTAGTTACCATGTCTTAACCACAGACTACCGTGCTAACAAAGAACTTCAAAGTGAGGCGGAACAGAAAACTTGTGGGATTTTGTTCTGTATCGGCGTATCCTTAGTACTTACAGGTGTCTGTGCCACCTCAGGACTGCTTTACACATTCAACTAGCTTGGAGACCCTGAGCTATCTGAACACATGCAGGTACATATCCATTGTAGTAACTTGCTGTTGCACTGGTGCAAAGGAGCCTGGTATACATCCTCAGGAAAAAGAAAAGCAAGTCAAAGGACAGTTTTAGACAAAGATTACTAGACTTGCCAAACACACAATAAAAGCCATATTAAGAGACAATAAAGGGTAGGATGAAACATCTACCTTTGCAAATACAAGATTTAAAATTATACATCACAACCTGCCCGTGTCTATTCCACCCAATATGTTACTTAAGCCATATCAAAGCAAGCCAAATATACCCACACACAAGACATGCCACACAATTTTACCAGCTTCATTTGCAATTATACAAATTCTACTGCTGAATAGTTTTCTTTTGGAGCTCTATTATTTAAAGGTATTCTTTTTGTACTCAGCTTTTCTGCTTAGATTCTCCACAAACTAGTTAACATATTTTTAAAAGGTGTCTTGTCCACAAAACTAGCTGAGAAGGTAATTAGCAGGAATTTTTATACCATGAAGAGTTTTGCAAGTTGTGCCACAGGAAACAAAACAAAACACAAAGACCAAGCCTAGGAGGAATCTGAAATCATTCTGTAGGGCAGTGTCGAGCATGCTGTTAGCAAGTAAACTTGGAGAATGAGTTCCTTCACACAGTTTCCTATGCAAATACAAATCAAGGTCTTAAAACACACAGAGAATTTTAATTTAAGATCCTTCTTGAAAATTTCTTGTCTTAGATGCTACTGAAGCTCTCACACTCTCACCATGGATCAGATGCTGCAAGATTAATCAGGAATGCAAGTGAAATCCTCTAGTGATCCACAGCCTGAGTGATACCAGGCTCCTGAGACTGGATGCATGTTGAAATATTAGCACAAAATTTAAGGGAGAAATACAAGCTGTGTTGGCTCCAATTCAGACAGGAAATCAAGACAGCACAGCATGAGAACAAAACCCACCAAGCCCAAAATAACACTGTCATGCCCATTAACTTTCAAAGACCTGTCACAGGCTTGTTGTAGCCATTGCTCTAAAAGGGACTTAAACAGAACTTACTACATTAGAACTCCACTCATTTTTGCAACTGGATTTTGGATACTAGTCCATAAAATTGCTCTATTTTGCCATTAGTTAAGTTTAAGCTGCCAAAAGACAAGATGAGCTAATGGAACAAAAGTGAAGCTATGTGAAAGGGAGGAAAAAAAAGGACTATCAGCTTCCATTGGTTCAGCACATTGCTACAAAGACTACAGTGTAATTGTATACTTCAGCATAACTTATACAGCAGTTTAGAAGCCTTTAAGCACATACAACTAGTCAGCTAATAGCACTACTACACGTGTTACTCTTAGACTACCGTAAAAAATTCATCTTTGGGGCCAGGAGAAAGATCCTAGTCTCAGGGCTACCTCACACCATTAAATGTCTCAAATATAAAAAAGCCTATTCCCTTCTTGAAGATGCATTGCCTTCCAACAACAACTGAACTAGAGGTGGGTTCCTTTGAGGACTTACCTAGAAAACTCTTTACCATCTGTGAAGTAACACTGAAGTTGAGAGCATTCTCCACAACAGTGCAAAAACGAAAGAATGATGACATTTAATTGCAACGAAATTCAGTTTGCAGTTGGTTGTGGCTTTGATGATGCTAACAGTATCCCTGAAGGAGATCAATTGAAAATATTTCATGTAACTAAGAAAGAAAGATATCTTTTACATTAGAACACACAGCAAATGGGTGTGAGAAATAATTTAAAGTGAAAAGGAAGTTCCTTAAGCATTGAAAAACAAATGAAAACTATCTTCTCCCCCCATCCAAATTAAAGGCCTAAGAGAGGCTAAAGGATTATAGCACAAAACTCTGATAATGCAAATATGATAAATATTCCTCCCACCAAGTGACATGGACTGAGTTTATTATCAGATTTTTAACTCTTCTTTTTCAATATGGAAGACTGCAGCAGCACAAAATGACACCACTGATACATCACTTGTCTTGCTTTTGCTGCCTTTCAGCAACTCATTTATTTTGATAAGGAAAATCCACACACATTAAAATCATTTTTATTTTTCTCCATTTTTGACACCAAAAGTGAATGTCTTATGTTACAATTCTCTATAGGATGGACACAAGTTTAGCTATTTGGATTACTCAAAAAAGCAGTTTAGAAGGAAAAAAAACATTAAACAGGAAAAAAACCCCAAAACTATTGCTTTGCTACAAATTACCATGTTTGTCCCAAAGTTCACAGAAAGTAAAGTTTCCCCATAGCTATAGTCTACACAATAATTGTACCTAGAGTAAAAAGATATTGACTATTAACTAATGTTCTCAGCTTTTTATAAGTAGCACTTAAAGAATAAGTAGTATGATTTATTGCAATTTTGTACCAAGCAATAAGACTGAACATCTGTATGCTGCAGATTTAAGCACACCAAAAATGTATACATTCACTTTAAAAAAATTGTTGCTTATCACTCTTCATTGGTAGTAGTGAAGTCAGCTGCCTGCTCAACCAAGTTACACAATAGAGAGTGTTTCAGCATGCTTCCACTGAGAAGAATAGTCAATGGCATGAAAGTAGTAAATCTCACCTTAAAAGATGAAACTGTAGCAGAATATGCAGCAATGCCCTCTTCATACAAGAATAAAACTTCATATGGAATTTTCACACTTTGAGAATACTTCTCTACATGACTATTTAAAGATAATCACATAAAGCTGTGTTGGAAAGACCTCGCTTTTTTAGAAAAGAAAAAAGACCACTGCTAAGGTTGGAATTTAGACTGCTTCAGATAACAATCTTGACCCAAAAAAGTATTTTAGTAGCAAATTATTATGATGTAGTTTTTATTTCCCACACATATTACTAATAAATAAGTTCCTCTAAGACATCTCTTGCCAATTAGATTTGTATTCAGCTCCTACAACACTGTAAGCACTAAAATGAAGGGATACATTTAAATGAAGTTACATTTAAACAGTTACTAATATGATACTAAGACTTTTACAGAAATGCAAACAGGTTTACAGTTACATTTACTAAAAAGTTACAGTAATCTACAGAAAAGGTTGCTGTTGTACTCTATCTACATCCTAAGAGATCAAATTCACTTATATCATTACCAAAAAAATGCATAGAGAAATGCATTTCCCTTTATCCCGTGTTAAAACCCTTCTCCACTATAATCTAGAGACAGAAGTACAACTTCTTTTCTGTACAAAGGAAAAGCTTTAAAAACACAGCTTCACATTTTACTACATTTTTGCCCTTCTCAGCTTCCAAGTTCTTGCAAAAACAAATATACATTTTCTCAAAAGTGAATTTAAAGGATGTCCACATTAAAAAAATAAAGCCTACAAAAAGTTCAAAGATTTAAAAAATGTTACTCCTATGGCAGTGATCTCCTACTAGTCCAAAGTCCAGAAAGTTACCGATGTCCATTTAATATTTCTTCATTTATCCAATTTATCAGGTTCCAATCACATTATTTGTAAGAAGTCCTTGAGCCGATGAGAGGGCAGAAGAGTTCTCTACAATTAAAAAACAGGAGATCAAATTGGGTGTGCCTTTCAGAAAGATATTCATTTGGCACCGCTCTGAGTGACAATATTCATGTATTTAGAGAAAGGATTTCCTTGATTAGTTTCCATTGACTGATAAACCAAAAACATGAAGACTGAAACAACAACAAAGAGAAGAACTTTTATCCACAGGGGAACGGAGCGGTCTTTTTTTATTGGTGGTTTCTCCGACTTGGTGTCAGCCGAAGTACCGTATTTTTGCGCATACTTAGAGTAACTTTCCTCCATTACGAAGTCACTGTGCTCTAGAGGCCGGCTTGCAGCTCCTTTGATTGGTCTACGGCAGCTAGCACTGTTAATTAAAAAAAAGAAAATTGAAATACTGCATTATTTAAAAGAGCAATCTAAAGTACATAGGGAGGTTTTGCTATAATTAAAGAACTAAGAATTTTTTCTGGTGAATACAATACCTGAAATACTATTTTATCATTATCTGTCAAGCGTCAAGACACATTAAAGTTAATAATTCAGTGTTCAAGCAAACAGTCTTTTAAAAAAAATCTCAAATGCTACTTCACCCTATCCACATAAAAAGGATCATAACTGGCAGTCAAACTGTAGAAAGCATCTCCCTCTATTTGCTTTTTTAATGATCACTTAAGCAGCCCCACTGGGATTTCTAAACATAAGATTATCTCTGGCCAATAAAATAGCTACTGATGGCCAAGGCAATACACAGACCCAGAAGACAAAGCAGTAAGGATTTAAAAATCCCCATGTACTCTGCCAAGTTCTTATATACAAGGAGTACACATATATGATTTTTATTTAAAAGAAAAAAAAAAAGTGGTATGGATTTAACTAGACCTCAAAACAAGAGAGCAAACTTGAGTGGTTAGCAGGTACACTACAGTAGTACTAACTGGTACTGGTATATTCACCTTACAATTAAGACTTTATGCAACTGCAGTTTAAATTGAAGCTATAATTAACATGTTGGAAACACAGGAGATGATTTCACATCTTAACATGGGGAAACTTTTTCTCAAATCCTCTAAACAGAGCAGTTTTTAAAATTGCCTAATTAACTAGAAGGTTGTTTCGATTTTTAAATATGAAGATGCAAAAAAAAGAAAAAAACCAAAACCCAAACAAAAAAAAACCCCAAACCCGCAAGTAATAGCCTTTCCTAGATGCCATCCTTATTCATGCTAAGAGTAATCAACATGACTGCCACTTAAATGAAGAAATAGGGTATGTGAAAGTTCCTTCTTTGCAAAAGAAAACTCAAATATATGCTGCAAGATCTTTCCTTAATTTAAAAGCAGGTCTAAGCAGGTGCATCTAGCCAAAAACTTAAATACTGCAAATTATTACTACAGAAAAGCCCTTTCCATTTAAATTCCACATCCAGAAATTCCAATAATAATTCCTACTATAGTACTACCTTGTTCTCATTCCTCCAATTTAAATAAAGAGGGGGCTGTTTTGCTAACAAAACTACGTACATAGAATGGAAGAATTGGTGGCTGTCACAAATGTCATTGAGCCAGAGTGCAAAAACTGTTTCTCAGAAATCTATCAATATAATCAAAAAGTATTTCTCAGCTTAAGTTTACAAGAACTGAAGAAAAAAAAACCCCATAAACCTTAGAAATACCTAATTCCTGTAGGTGTTGATACTTCATAAGGGAACATTTCTTTAAGAATATCCCTTTCTACTCTTCTTTCTTCTGTAGTTCTCTCCGGCACCTAGGAAACAAAAAACAGTTAGAGGCCAAACAGACAGCAAAACAAAAAGCTTCAGCATAGCTATCTCAAGAGACCACAACCATGTGCAATTTGTAAGAATGAATGAGTCACCCAGTGACATTCAAAAAGTCTACTTCTTGAGTTTTAGAAGTTTGTTTAACCTTAATTATTGGCATCCAGCCAGTCACTTTTAGTGTCTCAAAGCATCCAGCGATCTCCTCAGTTTCCTTTAAGATAAAGAATACATTGTATAAATCCTATACACCTGCCAGCCGATGATGTAGATGATCAAAAAAACTTAACCATCACCTCTATCATGGCTGTGTTGAGCAGGTCACAGGACTGGTTGTGGCCAACATAATTTAAAAAGCAGTGATGTGGGCAATCTGTCTCTTCTTGCTGTAATAAACAATGCCACAGTACAGTAAAATACTGACTAAAAAAAACCATCAGCAGTTTGGAATAGATCATCAAGTTTACCCACAACCTTCTACTTGACAACTAAGTCTACATTGCAGTCATATTGTAAATGAAGTGTTAATAGCAGCTTTATCTACGGCTACATGAACAGACAAACGATATCTTGCAATGTAAAATTCCACAACATCACAGTATTACATTAATACAATTACATATACTTGCAGGTGCTTTAGACAGTTCTCCAAGAGACATAACTTTTGACAGCTTGAATAGGTTAACAGTAAAAGAATTATTTTCTTTCTTGATAACTGACAGGAATCTACAGATGCTTTTTTAATTCAGGCATTTGGTCTATAGTAATCCTACTACTTGATTTCCTAAATTAAAGCACATTACGTTTTTTCAGAATAGGCTGTTTTACAAGCTCAAAGGGAGACAACCCAAGTCTACCCTATTTTGAGCTATTCAAAGAATTTAAAAGAAAAAAATCTACACTCTGTTCAGAAAAATAGCAGCACAAGGAGAAATAACATATCAAAACATATTTGTCTTAGGAAAAAAGAAAAAAGCAGATTTTCACACACACAAATCTGAAAGGGGAAGATAAAAATAAGTTTAAATTCTCTTATGTCACGTGACAACACTAGTTTATTTTGACTGGTGTCACCTGGGCAATGACATCCTCCACCCCCTCTGTACTAAGAAATAAGCACATGCACACGAGAATTTTGTTCACAAGAGAGTAAGCAAGAGCAATCTAAGTTTTAATTTATTTACTTCAGCTGCCATCAGTGGTTTCTTTGGTGTTCTTCTGGGCATGTCTGAGAGTTCACTGACTGACAGTGTAGGAGCTGCATGCTTGAAATTTCCAGGCACCCTATTGCCAACCTGCCGAGATTCAAAATTGTTCAAACTCAGAAACAGCCAAAATACAAAATGAAAAGGGGCAAGGTGGCAGAACCAAACAACAAAACCTTTATGTGCATTGAATATATGCATGTTAGAAGTTAACTCAAGAAGGTTATGTGACACATACTCCAAGGTCAGCACAGGAAACACACTGGTTATCATTTCAAGTAGTTTCCTTTAAGCCATTTAGAAACAAAAGCTATTTAGTTCACTAGAAAAGCCAAACTTAAAAGCAAATATTCTGCATGTACTTAAGTTAAGAAAGTAACTAAGCTTTTAAAGTGATTCTTTTCAGCCCTCCCCCCCCCAAAAGACACCTAGGTGTCAACCTAGTCCCATCTCAAAGTGAACATTACATACTAAAACAGATACTGAGTATGTGGTTTCAAAGACTACTGAATAGTCTTGCTTTCTTTAAAACAGTCTTCTATTTGTCCAAAACAGAATGATTCTGTCAGTGAAGATATGTTACAGAAGAATACCACAATTGATTAAACATATTTACTAGGGTCTTGTTGCTTGCAGCCAATATAGTTTCATTTATGGAAGTATTTTCTGATATTACAGCATCATCTATAGGCAACTGTGCTGTAGCTTCCACCTGTTTGTTTAAAACAAACAAAAGACAACAATTGAATAGAAGAGCCACTGGGACCCCAAGAGTGAGAGAAAAAAAAAAAAAAAAAAAAAGCTTGTCTATTATAAAAGCCTCTCATCACCCTTTTTCTTGGTGTTCTTCTTGACACTCTTGTAGTCTCCCTAGAAAATGCCTGCAGAGGTCCACTTTTTGAAGATCCACTTGTCCAGACAGTCTCAGTAACTTCATCTTGAGAATAGGTCTATTCAAGCATCAAACACATGATCATATACATGAAAACCAGCTCCAAACATCAGATGCTCACAACCAAAGGCCAAAATAGCATGCATACTCCAAAAGCAACATGTCTACAATCAAAAAAATGTGGATCCTAATACATTCATTAATGAATAGCTAGCTAGATTAGTAGCTTTGACCATAATACTTACATTTGAGCACACTGTTGTTCAAATACACAACTGAATAGATAATGTCCAACAGTAAAAACTGCTAATTTGCTCACTGCCCTTGAATGAGCTAACACTAGGAGAAGTTACATCGAGTCATGGACAGCAGACATGAAGCTTTCAGGACCATTATATTTCCTGTCTACACACACGCACAAAAATCAATCTATGAGCATAAGCAGAAAGCATCACCTTCTCTACACAGATGGGGTTCTATTCTCTCAAGCAGAGTTGGGAACTGCTTATGCACAGCCTACATTTCAACAGGAACTAATCTTCAGCCACAGGGTCAGGAGGAGACACTTCATGATCTTAAAAGGTTCCACATACAGGGATGAAATTAACAATTTTCATGTAACAGCAGGTTTAAACAATCGAGCCTGACACAGATCTCTCACAATCTAACAGCATGAAGCACCAAACTTTTATAGGCGTTAACAAATGCAGATCATTCCCTATGCTTTACTGCACATTTCACGCTCAAAGCAAATATCCCCCTCAAAACTAATTCCAGGATGGAAAGGGAGATGCGGATCTGCTCCTTCTAGATAACAAGATTTTCTTTTTTATTAGGCTAAGTTTAAAAATAAATATTATTACTTTGTTAATACTTTTATCTTTGCACATTAACACCTCATACAGTGATGCATTACCAAGTTTTTGGAAGTTACACACATTGCTCGATAAAGTCATACACTGCGACTGTCAGTTACAGGTTCAATAGTGGAAATTACTTCACTAGAACAGTATTAGCCCCAAAACAATGTGTTAAGAGAAAAGGCTGAAATGTATTTATTAATTGAGAGGGTACAGTGGAACTAGAAGCTGAGCAGCTTTATGGTTCTATGATAAATTCTATATTACAGCTACTACATACCCAGCAGAGGGAGCACAAGTGCTTCACGTCATTCCAAAGTCACTGAAGTACTTTATAAAACAAATGCACAGACCTCAGGTCCAAACAGATACAGATTTTTTTGTTCAGAATTGTAGATCTCAGCCTAATTCTCCAAAATTCTTTACAATTTAAACAGACTTTTGATGAAACATCTTCTAACCCCGCCCGAAATATTTACCAGACACTGCATTCTCTTTTCTTCCTGCAACCCCTACAATCACAGCTCCCCGCCTCAACCCCATATACTTTTTATTTGAGAGGTGTTCTTTAGAAGCTTAGAGGAAAAAATACTAATTTCAGAGTGTTTTCTACTCAAACACAGTCCACTCAGGAAAGCAGGAAGGCACTCATACTAGCAATGAAGAGCTCCCCATCCCAGACTATTTGACTAGGAATTACTTATCTTCTAATGAAAAGTTAGAAGTACTTCACTTACAACTGCCTCTCTTCTTCAGGCACTTCAATCATATGTTTTAAGTACCAAGTTTCAATTTTTTTCTTGCATGAAAAGTCTAAGAAAAATCAGAATCTACTGCATAAAACCCATCCAGACTTCAGTAGAACACAGTCAACGGACAAAATAAAAAAAATAAAAATTGTTGTCTATAGTTATAGTTATCCTCGCTGTCAACAGATCAGGCCTCTAACCCTATCAAAACGTAACACTCGTGTTAGGTACACCAGCACCCTGTACCTAACCAGAGAAACAACACCACTGTGGTACACAAGCAGTTTTCTGCATGTGCTTTTAACTGTCAAATAACTCATGAGGAGTGGAGCTATAGATTATGACTTTACCTCACCTATCACCTACCAAGTTACTATACAGGTAGTCAAAAAAGATACAGGGAGGAGTAGGGGAACACAGCATATGCAGAAGATCACTGTACAAAGTCTCAGGAGAGAGAGTAGTTAGTTCTACATTGCTCCTTAACATTTACATTGTTTAGCCTGCCTCTTTTTGTCCAGCGCCATTTACTATGAGGTATCAGGCTCAGTTTTGAACTCCAACTCTAGATTCACCTACTGGATTAGAAGGGGGTATTTAAATTAGGGTTTTCTGCCAACTTTTCACTATGAAGAGGTAATTAAACACAAACAGCTGAGCTCAAGTTCATCCAGCCCTCCACTGCTAACTCACTGGTAAGACCCATACACCTGCTCAACCTCCCCACCCAATTTCTTTTGCAGCAGTCTGCTTTAATAAATATCTATTTGCACTCTCAAGAGAACAGCTACATCCAGCCATGCCAAATGACAGACAATCTTGTCAGCTATGTATGTCTGGTCTAAAACAAGTGCTGCACAGGACCTAGAAGCAACTAGCAAGTCTGCTCATGCCACACTGCCCATCAGCTCAGCCTCACCCATTCTTCATAATCCTTGAGCCAATGCCACACAGTACACAACAGTTGAAATAGTTCTGCAGAATAAGCATAGTTCCTTGACACATTAGCTGAAAACCTACAATCCGATTCCAAAGGAAGAAAGGGAGGAAAGAAAAAAAAAAAAAAAATCTTCTCTGCCTTCTGGTTTTCTTCTCAGCAAAATACATGACTACACACTTTCTAGCCAAAAGCACTAAGTTGTTCTTGGCTTCAAGCAGCTGCAAAATTTTACTGGGGGGTGGGTGGGTGGGGCTGTTTGTTGCAGGTTTTTTAGATGGTTTTGTCTGTTTGCTGTATTAAAAAAAAAAAACAACAAAACAAAAACCAAACAGAAGTCCAAAGGTTAAAGGTTTAACAAACTAAGGGGAATTTCTGAAGAATTTGGCAATTTTGAAATTAGGTAATTCTTTTGATATTCCTTTGATTAACTCCTGGTAATTAAAATATGCAAGTTGCAAAATATTGCATCTATACTGCACATGCAAGATTGCAAGATAAAACAGTAATGACCTGATACTAATATAGCAAAACTGGATGACAAAAATATTGAGTAAACAAACATCACTTAAAATGCCACAAAAATACCTCACTAAATCTCTTCTTTTATTCTGTAAGTGGGCTCCTGAAGACTATAAATGATGTTTGCTGACAGCAGAATGAAATATCTCTATTGCACTGAAGCTGTCAGGGATTTCTGGCAGAGTAACAATCTTGAAAAAAGTAATTCTTAAAATACAAGAACATAAAAGAGTCAGATGCTCATTATAAAGACCATCACAAGCAGAAGCTGCCTGAACAAATTAAAGAATATTTGGTGTGTTGAACTGTGTGTGTGCGTTTCAATTTTCTGAAGTAAAATCTGTTCAGCTCATACCCTAAAACTCCAACTTAAAATATGCAGAATTAGTTATGGATCTTCCTAACTGTGTTGTATTACTTCAGGTCATATAGCAGCAATTTACCTGCTTTAAGAGACATCCATAGCTAAAGCATGTTTATACCTTAACACACTCACTAAACAGCAGCATCAGGCATTTAACAAAGTGTTGAGAAAAGTCACTGCCATCTGCTAAAATACACCAAGCAATTAACAAGTCAGATTCTGAGTCAATGAATGCTTCTATACAAGTCCTTTACTGTAGCATAACTCCACTTCTTACTGGTCAGATGAACACTGTAGACTCTAAGTGTCCTAAGCTGGAGAACAGACTATTTAGTGACACTCTCACATCACAAGGACAGATCAGCCATCAACTACCAAACCCTGTATTCAGCAGTTTGAAAATCAGAGGTGCTTCTGTAAAATCCCTCCTGCATCAAGACAGCAGAGCTAGTATTTTTAAGTAAAGGACAGGTAGTACATACAGGGAGATCTAAATTTGTTATTTATTCTTTTTCTTCATAGGAGAAGCTTTTCAACTCTAGTAGTGCTGCTACAAACATAGCTGAAGAAAAAATATTATATAAAAAGATATTATATATATTATATAAAAAATATTATATATATATTATACATGTGTACACACATACGCACACCTATATATAGGCATATACCCAAAAATATTACTGCACATATTTCATGAAAATGAGTCATTAAACAGACATATTTAAAATGCAGATAGAATATAGAATATAGAAGCATACTTGTATCTATATATACCAAACCTGATATATATATGTATTTAAAAACACTTCTTAAAAAAACCCAAAAAAACTCACACACCCCTTTTTCCAGTTTTTTTTTTTAAGAAGCCACTACTTTTATTAAATCAAGTTGATTACAAACATCCAACAGAAAGCCATCAGCCCATGTGACTTAAAAATCTGTCAGGTTTCCTAAACGAAACATGTTAAGATTGCCTACTATTCTTCTCTAGGAGGTGCTACAGCAGCTGGCAAGTCAGACAAACAGATTTTAGCAGACCATAACTTTGAAAATTATCAGAGAGGCTAAAAACAGCCACTATAGTTAATTCACAAGATCTTCATGCTGTAATAGAACAGGCTTTCTAAAAACTTTTAAAAAACGGCATAGCTCACTTAGTCAAATGTGATGTTAAAAGTAGTGAGGTGTTTAGTGAGCACATCACCTGCAGTTAGTAGCTGTTCCACATGCCACTAAAATAAACATACCTGGTTGTGTTCAACGACTCTTTTTTGTTTGAGTGCTACTGGTGTCTTCGTCCTGGCTTTCAGAGGTTCTCTCTTCTCAAGCCTCAGCTCAGTCTTGGGATCTGCAACCAGTTTTAATATAACTAGTTTCTATAATACTACTGGTTGTTGTACCAATTGAAACCAAATGTATTTTAATAAAAATTCATTTTAAGAGGCAACAAAACTCATAAGAGTTACCATTTCCTTAAAAAGCTGTGAAACAGTTATTTCTCTATTGAATGTACAAGAACAAAGACTTTTGAAGAATAACCTTAAAATTATTTTAAAACACTGACCCATGTATTTTGTGCTAAAAATCCTACATTTCAGATAAGCCTTGACCAATTCAGCAGTTCCATTTAGAAACTGGTATCAAATTGCAATTCCTTTAACTGAAGTACTATTCTACTATTGATTGTAGTAAAGGTATTGAAGCTTGTCAATGTTGTTTGAAGTTGTTAGCTTAGTTTCCTTTAAAATATGTCCTTTTACATAAAACCCCATTTTTGATGCAGTAGAAAGGAAAGCGGTTAGCAGTCATCTCATCAATAAGAGGATGTATTATTTCCACTGCTTTTCTAAAACTCTAATAGCATTACACCAACATATTTAAGATTTATTTATAAAAAATATTTTTTGGCAGGGGAGAAGGGAAATTTTGGGTTTGAGTTTTTTCCCCAGTGCGTGAACAGTTCAGTAATTATATGAAGCATATGTAATTTTAAGAAGTTAGCTGTCAGTTGTGACTGGGCTCTTGGCTGTCCCAAAACCTAATAAATCAATCTCTAACATCCTTTCCCTCTCAAAAGTGCAAGAGATAAAAACTGAAAAACAAGCCCAAATACGCAAGGGACATCAACTACTAGTTGTATTTCAACCCTGTCTGCCCTATGCCCATGGAAATTCATGTAAAAACAACAACAACAAAAAAACCACTACCAAAACAAACCACACTAAATAAGCATCTTCTAACATTCCATTCAAGTAATTCTTTAAAACCTGTGCTGTTTTTATTTTTTGTAAACTGGGTGTGTTTTAGATTCCGCTTCCCCCACCACTACACTTCCTTGATACACACCTGGTATTAAAACCACAAAAAACACACCCAGGACCAACCAATCAAGCCACCCCCAACTAAGTCCATAAGGAACACAGCATAAAAAGGGTTGGATCATAAGTCCTAGACATTAAACAAAAAAGTACAAAAGTTTAATAAGCAAACATTCATTCACTATCCAATAGTAAATAACTACTGTGAGCACCATAAGACAAATTGGACTGGTACTTAAGTATGAAGTGAGAAGAACATTGAAACACCCAATATGCAGTTCTCCTGTCTATTGGATTTACAGGCTCCTGTCTAGGGAGAATGGATGAAAGGGACCAGTTCAGCAGCAAAAGGTTTCCTTTCCCAGAACAGGCACCTGGATCACTGTGCTAGTATGCATGATCAAGTACATGACTCACAGGGCCCCACAGCAGTATCTTACAGCCTCACCCAACAGCAAGACCACACTCTCTTTAGGTTTTGACTGCAAGTAATATTGATGTATAATTTGAATGGTTCCCACGCAAGTTCCACTCAAGTCTTACCTTCTTCATTATCACTGTATTGGTCGGAATCATTGTTCCCATTCTGTCTGGTGTTCTCAGTAGTTGAAATCGCTGGGAGAGGCACAGGTGCCTTCAGCTCAGGACCTTGTTCCATCAGTTTCAAAAGCTTTTTCTCATAAAGTTTCCTAGTAGTAGCTATAACAAGGAAGGATACATGCTAAAGATACAGTTTCAATCTTTCCTGACTTGACTGATAGAACTTGGCTGTTCCATATTCTCTGGGAATTTCTGAACATAATGTTTTATTTTTAATCAGTTTGTATGGCCCACAGTGTCTATATATATATACACACACACCCTCTCTAGGTACACAACCCTGCCTCTAAGGCTTCTAACTTTTCAGTTCAAGAGAACTCTTAGATAAATTTAGACCTCTTCATAGGCTGAAAGTTACAAAAAGGAAATCTAGCAAAAGGGAATTTACCTGCTTCTTAGATGTTTTGTTTCATATGTTGCAATATACAAGTTGTTATGCCCTCACAAAAAAATTAGTGAGTTTGATATTGCAATAGTTTCCACGCAGATTGCACTATTATTCTAATTCCCCTACACTGGAATTAATGCCCCTGCCTTTGCCTTGTTGGCAAATTCAGTCCAATGAGCATCAGAGGTGGTGCAAGCAAGCAGCAATAACAGAACTTTCTGCTTGCTGCCATCTAGCCATGGGGTTGGCTTGCTTGATCCAAGAGGACAGTTGTTTAAAAGGTATCAAGTCTAGCACATACTTCCATATCTGGACTTTGCTGGCAAAAAATTCTGTAGAGGTGGCTAGTGCCTGACCTGTTAGCTGCAGAAAGAAAATTCTAACCTTTGAAGTTTTCTGATAAGAGGAAACCACCATTAAAAAGAAATGGCAGCCTCTCAAGAAACAGTGCATACCCTTTAAGAATTAATGGCTTTAAATTAGACCAAATCTGAATGTCTTTCCAGTGGACTACATAGGTTCTTGAGTTTTTCATATTTGAGTACTATCCAAAAGGTACAGGATGAATAGCAAGGCATGCAGAATCAGCTAACTGAAAATATTACAAATAAGACTTTGAATACACACAGGACTGCAGGCTCAGTCCCTGACATTTCCATCCACCTAGAATTTCAAGAACATTCCACAGAAGGCTCTGCATAATACAGTCAACATCTTTTTCTGAAGAGTTGTGAAATCAAATTCCCTTGCCATTAGGCTACTGCACAATCTGAAAGGAGAGGCACTTTGATCCCACATCACAGATGAGTGCCCAAGGCAGGAGATTAGGCTGGGGTCAGGACTACTCCTGCCATAGGCCAGCATACAGGACAGAATGCTAGGCTAGAAAAAAAACATTAGCAAAGGAAAACATTACTGCACAATGCAGTGCGTAGGAAATGCTCTAGGGAAAGGGAAGTTCCCTGTTCTCATTCTGCTCTCAATACTATTAGGTTATTATGTAAGATGTATTTCCTATTTAAGTGGGCCCAGGTCTAAGCCTCTGTATCAGAAGACCTAATTATCCCAGCACCGAACTTTAACTAATAGTTACACAGCTCAGAACAGAAGTTGGAACATCTCCAGCTGGCCTAGAACATGAGAAGCAAGCTGCAGACTTGCCCACCTGCAATGCTTCAAGTCTTTGCAATGTAAACATTTCAGTGAAAATATCCTATGTGGGAAGTAGGATTGCAACAGTACTGGTATTAAAAAGTACCTGTATCAGGGGAACTTAGAGAACTCACAAGTGAGGTTTAGTGAGAAAAAACAGATTAATATCTGCTAGTTCAGTTGACCTACCTACAATTGGGCCAGGATTTACTCCATACTTCATAAGTTGCTCTTGAAGGTCTTCATTACTCATCTCTGTTATATCTAGGTCATCCTTCTCCTCTGGTCTGGGTTTGTCAGTTTTCTTTGTAGCTTTCTGAGAGTAGGAGGGAGAAATGAGAGACAGGGTGTTTCCAGTTAATACTGAACACATCTTTTTCTTCTAAGGGAATAGGAAGACATAAGAGTACTAAACATAAAAACCCAGAAAAAATTAATTCTATTCTCCCCCATGATCACTACTAAAGCTTACGTGAAACAGTACAGACATTTACACCTGCTAAGCAAATACACACAGGTTTTCTACTTAGGAAGGAAATACCCATTACAAGCCTCCTCCAGAGTTAAATAAAAAAATCACTCATTATTCTGGTCTTGTGTTTTAATTTGAAATTCAAGTATACAGTGGGAAGGGATTGCTTTCCTGGGACTGGAGAAGTAAGCTTCTAGCTGTTTCACCATCACTACACAAAACTACAAATATTTATGTTACATTGGCATTTCTTTGCATTATTTTTTCTACCTGGTAGGTCAACATTTCTTCCTCTAATGATAAGGAAGAAGCTCTTTAGTATCTACATACTTTCAACCAAGTTTGCAAAATCCCTATTCCTACTTGTCCTGGCATTCTCTGGCATGAGATTACATGATGTTACAAAGTGAGTGCAAGAAAGGCAAAAATCAGAAAACTCTCAAATTTTCAAAATCCTGCTTGTTTGCTTAGGCCTCTGCTACTTGTAGCTCTAATAAATTCTAAACCCAACTCTGGCAACACTACTTGAACAGTTTGCAGTGTATCATCACCACATACAGATGGCTATCAAAATAATCTGCTGAGATGCTACTCCTAAATTAGCAGTTTCTGCTTGATCCAAACAGAGCGATCATAACATTCCTCCAACTTGGGAAGCCTCTGTTACTGTAATAGGCATTGTGAAAGGGAAGAGGTAAAACAGAAAAAAGCATGCTTAGGATTTGCACGCTCTTTACTAAGAAAGACCTTGATACTGCTTTGAAATAAGTCATATTTGTATCTCAAAGTTGTATGATACAAGCAGAAACTATTTCTACACTTATCATTTTTCTCAACTCAGTTGTCCAGAGGGCCTACCTGGTTTGTTTGGTACTAACAAAAGACTAAAATTCCAAATACAAATATGCTATAAACACTCAGTAATAATTAACAGGTCTTTTTCCTTGTTGCATTTTATAAGATAGCAACAAAACACTTTAAGATGATTGACATGAGTCAACAGTATCTATCTAGCTATTAATGCCAGTTCAATATTTGTTTGCATGCAAGCTTGGTCTTGCCTCAAATATCTTGGTATTTTAAAGGTAATCAGGGACTGTATGAGGATTTCTCAAATATATCTGACTCCAGATTTTCCTCTATCTTCTGGATTGCAAATATTTTCCAGCATAATGAACTTAAAATCAGTGGCTGAAAAGAAACAATCTCCAAGAGATCATGGTATTTCTTTATTCTAAGAAATAGACTCCAAATAATCTGAAGAAAGTATAGGGTCATTAAAGTGGCAGATTTGACCAAAGACAGATTTACAACTCACTTTATCAGTCATTCAATTCCTAATTAGTTTTTGAAGTAATTGAGCCTCCTTACATAGTACACAAGAAATAATCAACCTGCAGATGCACAAGACTTTTATCCACTTTTGAACATGTTGGTCATAACATATGTCAAGGTAAATATCACATTAACTTCAATTTCATGTTAAACGCATTTTTTCTGGACTACTGAACTGTCCAAACAGAAAAAACGCTGGGTTTTCTTGTTGAGATCTGTTTAGACTAATAACAGCTTTGGTGCTCGCTCACATCACCAAGCAGATTAACTGAGATGGTATTCTATATTTCAGAAGAAAACGACCATGGTGCAGGAAGTTGACATTCCAATGACACTTCAGAGAAACTGGAAACCTAATTTAATGTACCTCTACCTTTGTTCACTTAGAGACTACAGAAGATACTATAACAATATACACCAGAAGAACTACTCAGCATTCTACAGGATGCTTTACAGAAATCTTACCTATCAGAAATCTAATTGCAACTAATGAGTACTAGGGTACTTTAACACAAACTCACATATCTCATGGTTTCTTTGTAGTTTTTTTCCTTCAAAATACCATTTCACTTTCCCCTGCACTACTGTAACAAACAGAGAGCATCAGAATAGTCAGTTTCAGCAAAGAAAAAGGGTACGGAGGCGATGAAAAAAGTTGTAAGTAATCTGTGTTCTTCAATAATTGGGTCAGAGTTGATTTTGTGTTCTGCAAGGTCACAATTTTTACTTTTGAACACCTATTCTCCTTAGAGCAGGAGCAAATTACTTCCCTTGTACAAGTAGAAAGCTGCCATTTAACCATTCACTGGACCACAAGATGAGTCCCTAGAAGCAAAAGGCAGGATAGAAGAATTTCTCATACCTTGGCTGTGGTATGACAGCATTAACTTCAGCAACAGCACTAGCTTTAATCACCACTACTATTATAGTATAATGCACCACTACACTTCCTGTGCATCATGACAACTTATCCACTGGAGTACACCATGAGACAGATCAAAAAACTAGCTTAAAAGTTTATCACTGTGAATTAAAAACAAACACAAAAAACCACACCCACATTTTCCTGGTCTATGACCACTAGCAAAATTTGTCTTACTGTGGTGCAGAGATGAAACGCCTAAAATGAAATTGTGGAAATATCCAGGATTTACCAAAGTAAGGTGGTACAGCTGACCACTTTGCCCATAATGTAAATATTTTGCAATAATACACCCAAATCTATGTAAATATTTTTGCATATATACCCAAACCAATAAATCCTTATCTGAAGATCTTCTAATCCCATCCAGAGCTAGCATCATAAAAAAAAATATTTCTAGTCATTCTATTTTCTAGAAAGCAAAAGATGGAAGAGTATCTGCACACTTCACTTGAGAGAGATTTGTTCACATCAGAGACAGCAATTTGGTAGTGGTATCTGTCAGTCTCAGTTTCCTATTACCCAGGAACTAACTCTTCAAACAACTACTGTGAATTATAAGCATGAGGCTGCCACACAGCATTCTCAGTGCTAGGGCCACATAAAAACAAGAGCATAAGAGAAGCTCATCTCCTCCAAGTATCATCTCTTGACTGCACAAAGCTTTCACATTCTTTTGCTAGCAAGAAGAGCAGAAAATGCAAGCAACCAGGATTCAAACTTGGAAGATACCTATCCCTTACCTCACCTTTGGCATTCCTGCTGAATAGAAATGAACAGCCAGAGATCAGCTTAATCAGGCAAACTTCATGAGCACCTGTACTAGTCCTAGCACTGTTCCAAAGATGAGCATAAGAGACATGTTAAGAGCCATTAAATAATAAAAACAACTATGAGACATCAGCAGAAAACTATTTTCAAATCCCAAATTAAATAGCATCTAGATCAAGATACACAATGATTTTAATCCCCAACAGGGATTAAACTAGAAGTAGTGAGGGTAGGGGCTCATTTATGATTTCTCTGACTGAGGTTAAGATAGGCTAAAGAAAGCCCAAATCATACCAATAGAATGCTGTTTAATTCTCCAGTTTGCAGAGCTCCCTCTAGTAAAAAATAACTATTTCTCTTAGGAGAGATGAAGATAAGGAACTGGATATAGAAAGTGTTAATAATAGATAGGTCTTTATTCCACTTGTACTTTTTATTCTACCATACACAAACATTTCCTGCAGAAGAACTTCCTTTTTTAAAAATCAAGTCCTACTGAACTTTTTAACCTCAAAAGCCTGGAAACAATATTTACCAAAAGCTACAGGACAGACAAAATAAACAATGGAAAGGAAATTATGCAGCAGCAACTCAAAGATACTGATACACACAACTTAAAGAATTCACTACCTTCTAACCATAGTTAGTAAGTGCCAGGCTTAGAATTTCCAAGCCTATGTACAGAAACAGTCGTAAATTATACTACTATGGACTATTCAACCCTTCCACCCCCTTCTCCTCCCAGACACTAATTTCCATGTTACTTGGTAAAGGAAATGTACCCACTCAAAGTCTGAAGGTGCAGAACAGCACGGCAGGACTTCTCACTGTAGTGGGAACTAGCTTGGTCAACTCATCCCTACTGCCCACAGCTTTCTCTCAGCCAGCAGATGAGCACCTTTTAGAAGGCCACTGAGGTTTTGAACTGTGCTCTGGGTCACATTTGCGCAGCACATCATAATTAAGACATACAGCCACATAGGAAACACCAAATAGAGTCCCTTCCTTCACTGGGCACAGTGCTTTACAGTGTCTCACCTTTCCAAGCATGCAGTTCCACTTTCCACACACTTAATCTTCATAAACTACCAGTTTTACTATTACCTTCTCTTTTCCAATAGGGAAGGGGTTGAAGCTGTTGCTACCTCAGCTACAGATATCACAGCCACATCATTCTGACCATGAAGAGCTGAAGCTGGCTCTTTATTTACTTGACTACTTGATTAGAACAAAAAAACCCCAACAAACCAAACAAACACCCCCCCCAATCAAACCAAACATCTTTACCTGATAGGTCTCTTCTATGACCTTTCAAACAGGCCCTTCAGGTCCAGATGTTCTCATCATACCTTCATTAACAGAAGGAGACATTTGACTGATCTTTTTAAAATTGTCACTTTAAAGGTGAAAAATATCACTCAATATATATTTTAGAAGTGATCCTTCCAGGACATGTAATACACCAATAAGCTCAGTCATAGTAATCTACACATTCTAAGTTCTGAACAGTTCCCATTTGACAACAGCATCAAGACAATATTTTCGGTATGTGCTTTAAATAACGGTCCTAAAGAGGCAAAAGTGTCATTTCAAAGTTACTTTTCCTGTGAGCCCTCTGTCCTGATATTCAGTCCATAACTAACCAGGACGAGGGGCATTCAGATGCAGATGGCTCCCCCTGCAGCAAAACGGTGTCTTGCATACCCAGTCACAGTCCTCTCATACCACTATGTTAAACAGGCTTAGGGGGGAAAAAAAAGTTGCTCAAAAACATTAGTAGAGCTGGAGAAGCTGGCTCCTCCAGACAATATTATCAGACTGAGGCACAAGCAGGCATGATTTTAAAGGCTTTTCCTCTCCCGATAGGAATATATAGCCAAAGTCAGCTGTATACTCTTGGGCTGGATAGAGCTAAACCAGAAGAGTGATGGATTCCAAACACATCATTTGCAACAGAATTCAAACTATGGGACTTTGTCTCCGCACAGCTTTTATCAATATTAACTTCTAAGTGCATTATCAAATGCCCAGAACTTAGAAAAAAGAACACTTAAATGACAGTGTAGACAGTTCAAATTACTAATGACTGCAGCCATGCCAAAACACTAACGCCAGTATTAAGAGACGTGGTTTAGCTTTCAGTGACTGCAGCACGGCTATTCAGATCACTCCTCTGCACTTGTTGCTCACAGCCGTTCTAAGACACGCGATGGCTGCCGCCCTTCAGGGCCCATAAGCCAGCCAGCGAGCCCGCAGGTGCCGCCGCTCGGACCGCCGCCGCCGCCCCCCGGCGGTGCCCAGGGCCCCGGCGCGCCCCCTGGCGCCCGGCCCCGCCCGCCAGCCCTGCCCGCACCGCCGCACGGGCCGCGCCCCTCGCCCGCGCTGCTCCGCCCTCGGACTCCTCTACACACACGAGGGCTGCAACCCAGCCTGGCGGCAGGCTCAGAGAGGCTTATAACTATTTGCTCTTAATAAACGGAAGGGTGAGCGGGCCCAGAGAGGGACGGGGGGAGGCCCGTTCCTTTATTTTATTCCTCCTTTCCATAAAGCCTGGCAGTTCCAGCTTCCCCCCTTGGCCCCTTATTTCTAATTTCTTTCAGACATTTGAGTGCTTTCCCTCCTGTTCTTTCTTAATGTTATCAAAATGTTTTGCTTTGTTTTTTCACCAGAATCCCAGTCCTCTGGGATGTCAGACTTTCCTCACTCTTCGTCTTCCTGCTAACTGTTCTTGGGGCAAATCACTCTGAGACACGTGTGCTATGCTTTATGAAGGAGAGCCGATCAGACAAACACCCTTATGCCAAAAGACATTAACAGGGATAACAGTTACTCAAGCTACAAGCAGTTTCCGTACTCAAGTGGCACAAAGGAGGAACAAGCACACATCATCAAAGTTTGTTTTGCTTGGCAGGTATTGTTTGTGATTTTTCTGCGTGTTTTGGGTTGGATTGGTTGTTTGAGGGGGGAAGATGACACAACACAGGGCACAACAGACCCAAATCTGGGCAACTCTCACTAGAATATTTGCTGAAGTTCTGATGATACAGTGCTCTGATACTGACATACAAGATAAGCATAAATAGCACAGAGCCTTCCAGACATTATTAATGAAAGTGTAGGAGTACCACCCATTCTGTAAACATCAAAAAAGTCACCCATAATTGTTTAAGCTTAAGCACTGTGGAAAGGAAAAATCAGATCTGGGATAGGAACTAGCACTTCTGAGACGCTTCTCCTCCGACAAGCATGAAACAAGTCAGATTAAAGCTCATCCTGTTTTACGCAAAAGCACTTTATGAATGCTATCAGCAGACCACTCTAAGTCAGAGAAACGTCTGTTTCACTGTAAGGTTACTTCAGTAAATGCCAGTTAAGCGTCTGAAATAGACAGATGTCAAAAAGAGGTAAATAACTTGGTTTTAGAGATCTCTTCCTCTTGAAGTTAGTTTTTAATTTCTTAATTCAAGAAGTGTTCTTTTGGGCTTTTGAAGGTTAAATGGTGATAGGCCTTCAAAGGACTCCGTTCCATGGCACCCTTTTTACTAATGACCTTTGAAACATAGTATCTAAGATACAATTAAATAGTTGTACTACCACACACTTTACAACTCCGGAAGCTGACAACCATAATCCAAGTCTTTTCTTGAGACCAGACATCTTAGAATTATCAATTACAAGATTACTTTCTCAATATATGCAAATATATGGTCCATTTATGAAAAATTAAGAAGGAAATCACATCTTCCCAAAGAGAAGAATTCCAAATGGCATCAGCTCCCCCTCTTTCCTTACGTGTGATAAAGTCTAAGAAAACAAGCACAGTGAACTAACTGAACAGGCACCAGAGGCACTTTGCTATACAACGCATCTTAGATACCTACATTACGCAGACCCTCTTTACACTAAACAACCCACTTCATTAAGCGAAACAAACTAGCTGTTCCCTTCACAGCTTCATCCTCTCATCTAGAGGTATTTACACCGAGACAGCGGACGGGAGTCCTTTCCTGAGCAAGCTGCAACCTCGGGCAGTTCTCTTGTTTCGCTCCTCCAACACCCAAATAGTCTACTTAGGAGACCCCCCGCCAAGACACTATAAAGGTTTCCCAATTTACAGTCGGGGGCCGTCGCACTCTCCACGCGCGGTCGCGCTGCCCCTGCCCACCCGAGCCAGCCCCTCCAGGAGGCGCACAAGGCGGGACACATCCTAGAGGCGCAGCCGGCGGCCCCTGGGCACCGACCCGCTGTCCCAGCTCGTGCCCCGGCGCGGGGCGGCCGCTCGGGCAGCGCCGCTGCCCCTCTGCCCGAGGCGGTGGCACCGTCCTGGCCGGGCGCGGTGCCGCCCTCAGCCGAGTCGGAGACTCTCCCGACCCCGCGCGAGGGCCCCGGCGCGGCGTGCCGCTCCCCGAGCCGCGGCCGGCGGGCGGACGCGGCCAGCCCCGTTCGGGCGGGAAAGCGGGCCCGAGGCTGCCGGGAAGCCGAGGCGGCGCGGGCGGGAGGCAGCGGTACTCACCCCGCCCGGCGGCGGCAGCGCCGCGGCTCCGGGCGCCGAGAGGTGTGGGCTCCCGCTCCTCGTCCGCTGGAAAAGTCGGGCTGCGCAAGGGCGGGCGGGTTGCGGGCGGTGAGGTGCTGCAGGTAGAGCTGCACGTACACGTCCTTGCGCTGCTCGCCGCCCGGGAGGCTTAACATTGTTAGCGATCAGCTCGCTCTTCAGCTTCTCCTTGGTCAGCACCGACGGATCCGCCCAGGAACTCGGGCATCGCCGCCGGCCGCAGCCGCCGCCGCTCTCCCGGGAGAGGCACCAACAAAGCGCGGGGAGAAGGGGCGGGGGAAGCGGCAGGAGGTGGAGGACTCGCCTGCTCCGCGCCAGGGACCAGCTCCACAGCGGGCGGGCGCGCGCACCGAGCGCTTCTTCCCAGCCGGCAATAAACCGCGCCCTGATTGGCGGGAAGGGCAACGAAGCGGCCTCGCTATTGGCTGTCGGGCGGAAAAGGGGCGGGGCGCGCGGGCGCAGCGGCGTTGGTGCTTTGCGCGAGGGACAGTAACGCAGTTTAAATTCGGCTCGGGCGGGAGAGGCGCGCGGGGGTGGTGCTCGCGCGCGCAGGCGAGGGCGGGGGGCTGTCCGCGCCCCGCGGGTCCCGGGGCCTTCTCGGGCCGCAGGTGTGCCCCCGCCGCCGCGACCGCCCCTCCCTGCCGCCAGCGCCGGGGAGGCGGTTCATGAGATCCCGCTTACCTGCTGTGATCCCGCTGTCCTGCCGCGACACCTGCCGCCGCCTCTGCCCGCGGCCCCGCAGGCACCTGCGGCCCTGGCGGAGCGCGCCGCGGGCGTCCCTCCTTCCCTCCCGCGCTCAGCACCGCGGGCTGGGCGGGCACGGGAGTTCTCTCTGCCCCAGGATAAGCGTCTTCGCCCAACCCGTTAGCTGTCGGGCTCCAGAAGAAATCCAGCCGGGAAATCGGTAGCTAACCTGTTAGTGTGACTACCGCCGGTGTACTGACTTAAGCGTAAAAAAACCCCAAACTCGCAGCTATAGTTCTGCGGAGGTTGAAAGGCGTATAGTTGTTTTATTTATTTATTTGTAAAGCCGACTTCCAAAATGTCACACGCGTGTCCCTGCTGGGAAAGTTCGGCTGAGTTCAAGACTGCAGTCCTACAGTCTTTAAACAAGCGGGTTAAATCCTTCTGTGTTTACAAGCTGCTTGCTGGAACACGCACTGCTTCTATTTTATGATGGGAAGTGTTTCGTGTTTAGATTTGACTCTATAGCCTATGCTTTTGAGAACTGCTTTGCAGTACCAGAGATAAGACTTTAAATGTGGATATTTTAATTTTCCCGTCAGTCATGGGTCTGAATCAGGATTATTAGTGTTTGCACCTAGTACTCTTTGTGTTCCAGAAAGAGTTCTAAATTGCTGTTGGGGAAAGGGATTTCCACTACTGTGTGTGCTCCATCGTGGAGCTGTCCTGGTGGCTGTTGTTCCTGTTTATCTTGCTATAGCCTGAGTATCAGCTAGATGAAGGTTATTTTTTGTGGAAGGTAATTTCGAGGCGGATCAAGGACCCACCCACAGGAAGCCTGATGCTTCCCACTGGAGAATTGATGTGGTGCAACAAAGAAGAATTGGTGTGGTGAAACAAAGTAATTAAGTCGAGGGAGAAGCTTAGCTTAGGGCATTTACCTTGTTGTGCAAGTAGCTCTAGGAGGTGGCAGTCATCTGAAGTTCATTATAATTTATATCTGAAAGTGCTTGGTTCTTGGTGTACATACTTTACCTGTTCAGTTTGTTTGACAACGAGGCTGAACAGCGGGTAGAAACATCTTCCTCCATTAATACCACATACGTACACTGTAAAAAGTAATGTATCAATGTGGATTGACTACTATCACTTTTAAGATTGAATAGAACAAATTAGATGGTTCTATCTATTTTTTCAGCATATTTTATCCAAAATTGTACATGGGTATTATATGACAGGTGTTTTGGAAATGCTTAAAGGAAATTTAATTCCTCTGCAAATTTGATAGTACTGATTTAAAGCATAGATAGTGTTTTTTCACCTTGAAAAGCTTTTAAGTGGCTTGGAAAATAGTTTTTCCCCTACCTTTAGGAATTCGCTTCTTATTCAGATATAGAACCAGTTGCACAGCATCCTTTAGAGAAATTCTTCAGGTGTCATACTAATGTAAAAAATAACAACTTCAACTCGTATAAAGTCTAAAATGTTTTAAAGCAGCGTAAGGGGGAACTGGGTCTGGGAAATTTTAGCCAAAGTTAACAGTGAAAATGCAATCTAAAAAGTTAGTGCAGTCACCATCTAACATCCCCATGGACAATAATGGTACAATAGGCCTGATGCTTGTTACCTGACAGTGCTTCTTGGAAGAGTGCAGGTTCAGATTCTGCAATACAGTTGGTGCTGGCTTTTCTTGTGAGTGACAATTTAGGAGTGGAAGGAAATACAACTGCTCAGCTTGAAGTCTAAGTACACTGATGGTAGGTCTGGTTTTAATGCATTAAGTGTAGCATAAAAAAATCCTACAGGAATATGGTATGAAGTAGTAAATCCCTACAGTTGCACACACAGTTCAGCTTTGGTCATAGCAAATGGATGGTTGACTGGCCTTATCTTGGATCTGTGGGGGTTTTTTTATTTTTGCTGTCAGACGAAACTGGCATAGAAGCATAAAGATAGCAGAAACATATCATATGTTTTGGCTATTTGTTCAAGCTCCAGTACAGTTGTTGTGGAGCCACTGAGGTTGTGGCTCTGATTAACATTGTTTAAAGTTCATATTTAAAGTACATTTAAGTTTTGAAAGTTATTTCCCCAACTATTAAAAAAAAATATTTATTGTGAATTACTTTTTCTGTTACCATGTTACCCTGATGTAACTCCCTTGCACTGACACAGAATGCTTTTATTGGCTGCCTTTAGTTGCTTCCAAAGCAGCCAAAGCTAGAGAGGCACAATATAATACTTCAATGTCACTCTTCTTCCAAGCAGTAGGCTTCTCTGGGAAGCCAAGTGCCTAAACAGTCCTTGGCACAAAACTGTCCTTCATTGGTTCTACACTTTTTACTGTTGTACTTTGGGATCAACAGGTGTCTTCCAGGCAAGGTAAAGTCAGGGACAGTACTATAAGAAAGCACCTAACTGCAGATACATGATCATTGACACTGGAACCTGCAGCTGTCACAACAATTAGACCCTAATACAGCAGAGGATCTGCACCTTTACAGTTTGCTTTGTTTGAAGGAAAGGAAGTCACATTTCGTAGCCTGAGACAGCAGTCAAAGGGGTGAAGGGAATGAGTTCGTTGTGAATGAGCTCAGAAGATCTTTCTAATGTTGTTACAGTGGGGGAAAAAAACCACAAATATGGGGTCTCTGGTCCATATGCCTATTCAATAATTTGCTTTTTAAAGGCTGGAGCATGGAACTGTTGTTTTACCATGCCTTCTGTGACACTTTCCAGTACTTGAATGTTTATCCCTAACTGCAAGTTCTGGTTTTCAAAGACCAGAATACCTGCCTCTACCTGAGAAACAGGTAGTTACAATTTACCTCTTGTCAGTATAAATGCTGACAAAAGCAAAGTTTAGGGAAAAAAGTGCAAATGTTGTGAGACTGTGGCCATTTCCAGTGCTTAAAAAACTGCTCTAAGCTTGCCTAAAAATGTGAAATGTGCTGAAAGGAGAAGCCAAAAATCCTTCCTTTGTAGGACCCTCCCAAATGTCTGGAATTTCTTAGCTTTCCCGAGCGTGAGAAAGAGATTTTTCAATCATACAATTTTTTTTTTTCAATTTCATCTTTGACATGAAAACACTGAATGCCTTTTGAACTGTCTCAGATTTCTAGCTTGAGTTTCCCTAAGTTCGTGATTTCTAACCTCTAATGCCACCCATAAAGATGAAATAATTAGTTTATGACACAGGATGCTGAAAAAATTACTTTTCTATATATGTTCATTCAAAAAAGTATCCTAAATTCAGGGGAGGGTCTGGAAAACAATCTATAATAAAGTATAGATGTATAATTTTCACATTTGCCTCGTAATAGATAACATTGTGAAGACTATAAATTCATAGTGAAGGCATTTAAGCAAGTGTTACAGACATGCTCTTGTCTTAGACTGAGCTGATAAGGAAGTGTAAAAAAGCTGTATGAAGTATTAATTCAGTCTTGGTGCACAGCAGGTTTCACTATGAAAATTATATTCCCTTTGAGAAACGCAATGGAAACTGGAAAGCTTTACTAGAAATAAAATGAGCAGTTGCCTAATCATTAGAGCACAGTGTAACTATACTTTCCAGAATCAATAATTTCTTTCCCACATTCTTGATTAATTTAGAAAAATTAGGTAGCTTTTTAATAACTCTAGTTTTCTCATTAGAAATGTCTGTTTTTGAAGTAGAAATGGAAAAGTGACAAGAAAGAAATCATGCCTTAGGATAATAGAGCATATTGCTTCTAGAGCAGTTCTGGAGCTGGCAGCCACTGGGAATGCTGCTCTTCCCGTGTCACCTGACACAGTGAACAAAGGGAGGGTGAATAAAGGGATGCCCAGCACTGTATGGCTGTCCCCAGGCAAGGAAATAAATTTGTACAACTGCTTTAAAACTTGTTACTGCTGATCTTGTGATAGTCGATGGTCTATACCAACAAGGATTGAAAACAGAAGTACCAGCTGCTGCTTAAGTACTCTGACAGAAGCGAAATGGACAGTTTTCAGGGTAGTTTCCTACACTGAATCATTTCCAAACCGGAATTACTTGGATATTTATTTCTGTCAAACACAGACAGAAGCTATATTTACCATATACAAGCTATTACTTCAGCTCCACTATTTTTTGAAGCTTAAGTGGATTTAAACTTTTGTCTATATTTAGCTAGTAACATTCTCATAAGAAAAAAACATCTCTGTTAAGAGATCAGCCAGGTTACAAAATGCAGTACTTAAAAATTAGGAAAAGACAAAACCACAGAAGCACATGTGCTGTTGAAATGCTGGTGAGAGATAAATATCCACCAGCATACCTGGATGCCTTGGAATTAATGGAGTCAACCTGACAAAACACCTGTAAGACCAAAGAGAACTATTATGCCCACTTCACCAATAGGAAATTGTGTGGGAGAGTTTGTACACAGCTAAGGCACATTTAATTCTTTCATTTAGTTTTGAAATATCACTAGATGATTTTGATTTAGCGACAGTGACCTCTCTTCCCAAAGAGCAGCTGACAAAAACTTTAACTGAACCACTAGTATTTCTGGTTGTTGCTGAAGGGGATGATCCTGCTCTCTATCCTGTCCCAGGCCATGTGCTCCTGGTGCTTTTTCCTGTCTTGGATCTAGTAGTTGTGCCAGCAGATTCGCATGCTGAGCCAGCAGCTGCTGCAGTGCCATTGCACGATGTGATCCAAGTGGAAGGGAAAATGCACAGGCAGGGATGGACACGGTGGGTCGAGACAGACTGTTTTGTGACAACCTGCACATGTCAAGTATACAAGTGTGAAACCACACCCTGAAAACTTCGACTCCTATAGGCAGATATTACCCTTACTGCAAGCCAGAGATATTGTCTGGCAACAATCTGGAATGTTTAGAGCAGGGCACCTGCTTTGGCAGAGGTACAGGAATGCAAACAGATTGCTACTGCTTCTTACATCCAACCCTCTGGTGGGTGGTGAGGCTGAGAGATAAGATACTATGTGGGACCAGGGAAATGTCTTACAGATTATGCATCTCATACAAAATCCATCTAACAGATTGTGCATTAAAAAAAAAAGGACTAACCACATTAAATGGAAGTCCTGTTAGCATAGCATATGAGGCAATCCTCCTTGTCCATTGAAACCTGGTAAAAGCTGAGTCAACTGAAATAGTGTGACCACTTCTGGGCACTTAAAAATGCAGCTTGTTTGGAAAGGCTCCAGAGGCAAGCGATAAAATAACCAGAGGCCCGGCAAACACAGTCTGTTATGCTAGAACAGCTATAAAGAGGCATAACAAATTTCAAATATGTAAGAAGTACCTATAAAAAGGAAGGGAATACATTGTTCTCCAGCACAATGACATGAGGGCTGGATTTAAGTTGTGGCAAAAGAGACATCAGGGTTAAACTACATGTAGTCATTTTGTAATAGTAAGAGTAGCAATGTACTGGAACAGATCACTTAAGGAAGATGTAGAATTTCTGTATTTAAAAAGTTTTAAGGGTATATAGAACAAGCATTAGCCTGTAAAAGCTAAAGTGTTTGGCTTAATAAGCCCCACATAATTTGTTACTCTGCTGAATCTGATTTCTAAGACTTCTGTATTCATTTTCTTCTATGGTTTACAACACTAATAATCAGTTCTTACAAAGTGAGAATTGCATCTCTGGCATTCTCTCTCAATTTAGGCCCTTGACAAACTATTGTTTCCCTCCCAATTAAATTTTATCAAGTGTCAAACTTTTCAGTCCATCTGAATCACTAAAGTATTGCTTCTAGGACTTGCTATCTCATGTCTAGATCAAAGGTAAGTACTCTCTGTGCCCTTCTGCCGTGGGTACCTGTCCGCCTCAGCATGTGGAAATGGCTACTCTGAGAAAACTCTTCTGTTCCGCAGCCTAAGCCCATCACCCTCGGAGGTTCCCTCCACCAGCACCCTGGTTCCCTCTCCCTCCCTGTCAGTGTTTCAGTCCTCTGCAGGGTTCTTAAGAGAAGCAAGAATCTGTCTGCACTCTTGGCTCAGTTAGACCACTTGCTGCCTCTGCCTTTACTTTTACTCCTTGTTATGTGAATTTCTGTACTGAAAACATGGTACCTCTGCCATTTTTGAGGCCTCTGTCCCCTTCAGAAGTTACTCTTTCTATACAGCTTTCTGAATTTTTCTCATCGTTTCCACAGACAACAGTCGGTTGTCTTAATAAAGTAAATCTTTGACACATTCTTGCCTTTTGTGTTTAGGTGTGTAATCAGACAGTCCTATATACACAAAGACCATAAACAAAGACATACCAATTTTATCCAACGGGATCTTTATGATTACATTGCTACAGCAGCAATTCTATGCCTTGACCCCCATTGAGCCCTCTGCTTCGCGCTGCCCTCTTAGCCTCAAACGATAGAGGAGACCCTAAGCTGTGGGGGAAAACAACAAGAATCAAAAGAACAATAACGTCCCTCGGTTTCCTGTGCGAGGAAGGCGGTAAAAGCTAACAGAAAGAGGAAAAAGCTATGTGACCCCGACGTGATTCGAACACGCAGCCTTCTGATCTGGAGTCAGACGCGCTACCGTTGCGCCACGAGGTCCTGCTGAGCATCGTTCCGCAGAGCTTACAACTCACCCGCCACTGGCCGCTGGCCGTGCAGCCCCTCTACCCGGAGGGGCAGGGCGGGGGCCGGGTTGGACCGGTGCGGCCGACGACGCTGCCCGGCCGCTGCGGCACCCGCACCCCTGCGCCGGCCCCTCCGCTCCGACATTGTTCCGTCACCGCCTTCCCGCGCAAGCACGTCAGCTCTCCCCACCCACACCCCCGCTAGTGGTCTGCAGCAGCAAGGGCCTCTCACCCCCGCTCTCTGGTGGTGCCGAGCTCGCCTCCCGCGCCGTTGCCGCCGTACGCAGGCTCGTGGGTCCATGCTCCCGCTACCGGAGGTCGCCCCTGCTGTTCCTCCGCCAACAGCACTGCATTTACGAGCAGCTAACGGGGACATGGTTGTGCGAATTTGCTAATAAAGGGAGCAACGCCGAAGCGCGTTGCAAGGCAATTCCTCGTTAGTATAGTGGTGAGTATCCCCGCCTGTCACGCGGGAGACCGGGGTTCGATTCCCCGACGGGGAGGCCAGGAGCACATTTTCCTGCCTGGTAGGCGGCGCCTTTTGCCATCGTTGTCACCTTTTCGCGCGGGGCGGGGCAATAGAAAAGGAGTGACAATAAAAACACACCCGTGCAGCTCTCCCCGTCGGGGAATCGAACCCCGGTCTCCCGCGTGACAGGCGGGGATACTCACCACTATACTAACGAGGAGTCGCGGGCGCTGCGCTCCCCGCGGGTCCCCGCTCCCGCCCAGGCCGGGGGGCGGGTGCGGGTGGGCCCGGCCGGAGGCGGCGAGCGGGGGGCAACAGCGGCGGGACAGGGACGGGCTCGGCCGCCGCTCCCGCCCCGCCGCACGCGGACCTGCGGGCACGGACCCCGGGAAACCGCCCGGCTGGAGGCGGGGGGAGCGGAGCAGCACCGGCAGCTCGGGTGTCTTTGCGTGTGTAGTTCTGCATCTCCTTCGCACAGAGTTTCTTTTTACGGGAACCTGAGAAGTGCTGGAGTCAGCAGTCCCTGAGGTGAAGGAACCCGAGCACCTGCTCCTTACCTACCTAAAAAAGGAACGAGGGAAATGGAAACCAGCTACTGTGAGATTTGAGAGTAAAAGGCAGGCGGATATGGGCTGGCCATCTGGCTTGATGCTGACCCGGTCAGCAGAAACATGGTTGTAAGTTTGTATCACAGTGACATTAGACAAGAAACTATATTTAATTTGCTGACTTCTGAGATGAAGAATTAACCCCATATAATTGGAGCAAATGGTGTTCTCTTTTGATGGCCTCCACTACTGCTAGTATTTCTTTGGATAAAGGAACCCCAGCTTAGCTTTTTCAGATAATCATAGCTAAAGTGCAAACAACATCCTATATGTAGACTTCTAAATATCTGTGGCCTGTAAGCAATGCATTTCTGAGAATTGGCCTACTCATTTAAACATTTGAATATAAATACGTGTTTCTCAGGGGATGCCACAGATTCAAATTTTGTCCTGATAAGTGAAAAATAACAACTACAGTCTCATAACAATTTCATTACTTTAGATGTAGTGTAATGAGTCATATTGTAGGGCTGTGATCTGGCAATAGGCTTTAAACCTCCCAGAGCATGATCAAAACCAGTGTTGCTAGGCTGGTCTACACTTGCTGTGCCTGTTTAAATTTTATTCAAAAGATGCTGATGGTTTTCTTGAAGCTGGGAGACTTTCTGGTGGATCAAGCATTGCCTGTTTACATTTTATGGGACCACACACACTTAGCTTAGATCTTTTTGCCTGCAATTTCTCAGTTCCTTCTGTTCATTAACCCTTGTGGTCAGGGAGCTAAGATTCAGTTATTTTTATGTACCCCAACCAAGACGACTTATCCAAAAATGCCTAAGAAGGGGAGCAAGAAGAGACATGGAGGTATGAGTCAGCACAGCAAAAGGGCTGTTTTGAAGTGGATGGACTATTGTGAGGCTGCAATGATTTGCAGTTACAGAGTAAATGCATTCCTTGTTGATTTGTCACAGAGACATGCAAATGCAAAGCAGAACAGGTACTGGGAACTACTCTCAATGCTCCAAGATCTGTGGAGGCTCCGTCTTCTCCTCAGGATCTACATACAGCTATTGCATGTGTCCAGTTCTAACAGTCTTACTGCATGATTTCCTCATCATTGCATCAGCTTTCTGTTTAGCTTGTCCCTAGTGGCTGCTAAAAGGTGACTGGAGAAAATCACCTGTAAGAGGCCTTTTACAGCCACAGACAGGAGTGGGGCTGGGATCTAGCACATCACAGTAACTGGATGCTAGTTACCTCCCCTTTGGCTTGCTTAGCTGAATCTCATCTTGCAAAATGTCCAGTTGAGTTTTGAATGTCATCATGGATGGGAAATTCTACTACCTCTTTGCCACAACAGGTTGCCCACCCTCACTGTGAAGAATTTCCACATACCCTCCTCCTTGGAATTTGCCACGTTGCAACTTGATCATTTTGCTGTGCATCTCCAAGAAATGTCTGGCTCCATCTTCTTTATTCTCTCCTAATGGGTAGCTGGAGACATAAGTTAGAACAAACTGTAACCTCCTCTTCTTCAGGCTGAGCAAGCCAACCTTTCTCAGCGTCTCCTTGTTTGTCACATGCTCCAGTTATCTGTTCTTTTGGCCACCCTTCACTAGACTCATTCTAGTTTGTTGGTATCTTTCTTGTTTCACACTGCCCTGGACTGGGCACAGTTCTCCATAGGCAGCCTCACAAGTGCCAGAAGGGGATGGGGACAGAAATCACTCCCCTTGGTCTTCTAGCTATGTTGTTACTGATATTTCCCAGTATATCACTAATTTTCATTGCTATAAGAGCAATCCCTCACTCAAGCCTACCCTTGTTGTTCACTAGGACCTGTGGGACCTTTTCTGTAAAGCTGCTCTTTACTCAGTCAGCTCCTGGCTGCTTGGCTTATTATATCTAAGGTGCAGGACTTTATTTTTGCCTTAATTGAATTGGAAGAAATTCATACTGGCCCACGTCCCCAGCCTTTCAGAGTCCTGCTAATGACCTGGCCTTGAGGGAATCAGCTGCTTCCCTCAATTTGATGTCGTCCACCTGAGTCACCTGCTGATACCTGTTTGCCTTGGCAAGTAACATACATTGTTATGGGCATGTTGAGGTTCAGCACAGGGATATCATCATGGCAATGTGATCTGTGATGGGGCCTCCTGTAGCTGCAGAAATTAATTATTTTAAATCAATGAAAAAACACAAATCCTGGATAAGGAGTGAAGCCTTTTACTGGATGTGGTCTTTAGGATGCCACAATCCTGAACAGCTGCTGCAACATGAATATATTTGATTCTGATTAATCTTTGCAGCTATTTTGTATGCTCTTTTTCCTGCCCATTCACACATATCCAACACTCCATCTGCTCTTTGTGTTTTATTTTCCTTTTAATTTTTGTATGTACCCTCCCTCTGTGAAGTTCACAGGACAAAATTTAATGATCTTTTCAGTAAGAACATATGAGTTATCAAATGGCATCTTAATTTACAGGGCTTCTTTCTGTATAGTTTTGGCCTTATACAATTTCTGTCCAGTGTAATGGGATTGTAGTGAAGTCTGTATGACTCAGTGATCTCTTTCTGTGCTAATGTATTTTGATTAAGCTAAAATGAAGTTTTAGAAGTTATTAGAAAAATCAATTTACACCACTTAAGGGAAGGAGTGATCAGGCATCCCACGTGAAATTAGCAGCTGAAGAGCTGAAAAATTCCAGGTAAAGAGGACTGTGACATTGTACGTCAGTGCCGGGGGGATTAGTGGGAGGAGGGATTTAAGGGGCTTTCCCCTATTAGCCTAGCATAGGTTATGCAGTTCTAAATGCAGCCACACAGCTGGGCAGCTTCCCCTCCATGTTTAGTCATGTGAACTGTCTAATAAATGGAGCCTTTTAAAAACTTGTTGGAGGAATCTCAGAGCTTGAATATTTATATCCTAAGAATTTTGAAATAAAGTAAACAAGAAGTGCCCATGCAGAATTGCATTTTCTGTTTAGGCATAAAGTTGAACAGTTGAATCTGGCCATTTTTATTCCTGTAGCATGGTTTGCATCCAGTGGATGCTTCCAATAAGAATAAACTCCTTCTTGGAGGGAATCTGCATTCTCATCACATGTCCTCAGGAGGGATTGCCAAACAAAGGTACTAAAGAGATGCCATAAAAATTGGAAAATGAAATCCAGGAAAAGTAGAGGCTGCCTGGTTTTAATAGATAATTTCAACTTTACAATAGCAAAAACTGAGAGAGGTCCTACTTAGAAGGATAAGACCTGGTAATTAAAACAAAGATGATTGAAGTTTGTGAGCAGAGTAAACCTCTCTTTGTGTATGAGATATATTGTTTCAGAGTAATCTCAAAAAAGTATTTATGCAGCAAAGTCTTTAGACACATATCAGAGCACTCCAAAATCCAAATAGATTGTGTACTATTCTAAGTATTCCTTTGTAATGTAGTTCTAGATACCACAGTATGTCTACCAAATGACTACAAGAATAATCATAACTGTCTAGCTGTGATGAAAGACTACAGTAGACTCAAAAATTTCATTGGTCTGACTTGGGTTGAAATATGGCATTTCTTAGGATCTTGAAATTGTCAATGATTAGCCTCAAAACAGACCTGTCACTTAAAGCCTATTAAGGAAAATTCTAGGGACAAACATGGAAAAAGTCAAATACTCTAATATATATAAGTTATAACAATCAGGATTGACTCTCAGATCATATTCATTCCAGAAGTAAACAACTGTTATTGGAAAAAAAAAAAAAAAAGGAATTGCAAACCTAATAAAGCTAAATGAAGTGTAGAGACAGGAAAAATATGGGATAGCCAAACCCACAGAAAGTAATACAGGAAAATGCATCATAAACTGAAGTTAGGTAACCCAACAAAGATGTCATGAGATAAAAGCATGCAGAGAAATTAGTTACACTGAAAAGAGCATGGGGAGAGGTTTATAGGTATTGGTTTTACAAAACTATAAATGAGTCTATATGCAATGAATTTAACTTGGAAAGCATCACACTTTTATGCATTCCAGTGCTCAGTCAATACAGACCTCATGGACAAGTGCAGGCCACGTTATTGCAATGGGGAAATAGGACAATGAAACCAAAGATGAACATAGGGAAGAGTTGCTGTGAAAACCAAAACCTTGGTGCTTGCTTGAGGTATGAAATAAAAAATATACAGAAGACCCTGCAGAAGACAGGAAAAAACCCCAAACATTCTGCCACTTCAGAATGTACTAATGTTTCAGATCTTAAACAGTGCTTGCTGTTCTCTGACAGATTACACTGCTGTAGTACTGAAAAATCAGAGGGTATAAAAAAAATCAGAGTGCAGAGCCAAGAATGAATAGAAATCAGTTTGGTTTTTATCTAGTAGTTAACACAAGGCAAACTGACCTCACCTTGAAAACACTGTCAGAATGTTTAGCAAAAGTATAAAGGGAAATTTCTGTATGTTTTGCTGCTTTTGTAAAGTTTTTGAGAAGTTCTAGCATGACAGAAAGATATGCATCACTGAAAAATGTATTTATGAACACACAAAACTCAGAGTTTAGAAAACACTGGAGCTGAGAGAAAGCAGCACTGTGAGCAGATATCAAAACATCAGAGTGCATCATCAGGTACATTTTGTCTGTGAAATCATTGAACACAAAGTAGAAAGCATAACAAATGACAGTCTGGAATCCTCTAGATGGCATATGAGTTAATGGATCTTATATAAAGAGAACAGTTTCTCTTAGCAATCTTGCTTTAAGAGTTTGACAAGAGAGGATCTTTGGAACTTGATGAATGTTTTGGGAAAAAAAAAGAAAAATGTTAAAAAACCCAAAAGTGCTAAGAATGGTCTCAACAAAAGGCAAAGTTGACAACTTATTTAACAACCAAACTAGGTGAAAACTACCAGCACTCTAGCAATTTGTTGTAGTGTGGCCTTTACTGTGTGTTCCTGGTCCTCCAGTCTCCACCTTTTGCTGTTTCATTGTATTATGCATGGGGAGCAGAAGAACAGCTCCCTTTCTAGACAAAACTGTGGCTTCATAGGATAATAGCTTCCTCCCTTCTCCTTTCTTATGGTATGAGAACCACATTGGCATGTAAACCACGTTCTTCTTTTCCTTACTTAGGGGTGTGCTCCAATGATTGCAGTAATCCATGTGCACAGGGAAATCTTGAGAAATCCCTGATGATCCTCATAACCAGTAAAAACCAGTAAGACATAATTCTCGTTTCAGAAGTTGATTTTTATCTTTACCATGTATTTTACTATTACTTCTACTTCTGACTTCTTCATTCAGGAGTTTTTTTGTCTTCCTTTTCACTATTCTTCCTCCCCTCCGCCCCCCCACCTTTGTTTTTGTTTAACTCTATTTCCTTAGGAAAAAATGGGATGCCCTATGTCTTATGTAACTCATGAGGGTGCAAAAGAGTGACCTGATGGCTGGAAGAAACTACTGGTCCTGTTCAGCCATGCCAATGCTGGAATTGGCTTCTTTGACTACTGACACTATTTTTGGTGGGTGAATGAGCAGTAGAAGGGAAGTGGATAGGTTTCTAGATTTAGCAGATGGAAAAAGGAAGATGATATAAAATAAAAGATTAAAAAGCCATTAGAGAAATTAATTGCCATTTCCAAAGTTATTAATGGCAGAGAAAACCAAATATGCACATTCACCATAAATGGCTTCGGATGTGATGGTTGGTTGACTATTTCGCTCAGTTGTAAAAGCCTGACACTTAAAAAAAGAAGCAGAAACCGATCACAGTGCACTTTAAATTTCAAGCAAGAGATGAATATTTAAAGTCAGTTGAATAGCCAAAACAACAAATGAGGAACTGTTGAGAATTATGTGCTTAGAGCACAGCTACTGGAAGTCAGATCTCAATACTGCTGCATATCTGCAATATATTGCCTGACAATCACCAAAATACTATTAATTCTAGTAAAATCAAAGAAAAAGCATTAAAAGAAAAGATATCAGATGCATTGCTAGGTAGAGTCACAGGATATTTTACAGCTTTCTCACAGCTGATGGTGGGGAGATGGTGATCTGCAACCAGTGGTTTGGAGATGCCCGTTTTAAGAGAAGAGAAAAAGGCTGAGGAATTGGTGTGGGACAAAATATGAAGGGAGAAATTGTCAGTGTGATAATAAACAATCAAAATAAGGGGTTACTGGAGTGCAGTGTAATGCAAAATAATGCATTTCCTGGGGAAAAAATATAAGCACGGTTGTTTTTAATTTATGTTATTGATCTCAATTTTGTGTTATTTTGAATGTGAAGAATTTTTCTTCAAAAGGAAAAACCACCGTGCTTCTGAAGAGTAGTCGTTATTTCTTTTCAGTCTGCTATTTTGCACGATAATGATCTTTCCCTAAGTGCTTTTTGGGTTTGATTTTTTTTTTTCCCTTGGAACTTAGAATGTCAAGTTTTCAATTGCACTGGCTCCCTCTGGTGGAATTCTGAAGTGCTCTACTTTACAGTCCAGTAAAATTACTGACTCACACTTCGTTTGATAGATGACCCGTGACGTTACTGTTTATATAATGGTTACATTAAAAATAGGAAAAACAAAGAATCATAGCTCATAAATACAATTCAGCTTACACAAAATGAGCTCATGAAATGAAATTTTAGCAATCTGCGTCAAAATGGTTGGAGAAAACATCTTTCTTTTCCCCTCGCTCACATTTTCGTAACTGGAATCATGGTTAGCATTTTGCTAGTATGTGTTTGGAAAGGAAAGGAGTTACAAAAATGTCATAACTGTGGGAATGGCCTGTTTTACTTGGCAGCAAAAATCAATCAGTCTCTTACAGAAAGTTTTCATAGGAGAATTTCCGTTTTGAAATTAAGTCGCTTGGCAGCTGTTGCCACTTCCATCCTGAGGGTTCTCACCAGACCTGAACCAGATGTGCAGTCCATTTGTCCATTTGTTATTAATAATGAATATAGAAAAGAGAAAAAAGATGAAGAGGAACAGGAAATGGGGAAACTGTTAGACTATTTCCTCTGTTTATGCATGTGGGAGGGACTTAAATTTTTGAGAATTTTGGAAAAAAAAATGAATCTAAGCCTTTCACCTAGAGTTGGGTAACTGCATGATTGCCCTTTCTCAGCGTAGCAAGACTGACTGAGAGGAAAAAATTTTTATACTTGCATCATCACTCCATTCCAGTCCCCTGTCACGTGTAAGTCTTCATTACTGAACATGAGAGGTTTCCCAAATGAATATATGTTCCTGCCTCTTATTTAATAGTAACCAAGGGTCCAAGAACTCTTGCCTGGAGCCAGAGAAAGGGAGAACTTTTTTAGGCTCTGCTGTATAAATATTCTCAGGTTGACACACTGATGTACTTTTAATTATAGCACTTCAGAAACTTTGAAAAAAAGAAGACAGGGAAAAACCAAGTTTTTCTGTAGATTAACTGTTCATATTGGAAGAATCTGTTTACATGGACGAGGAGGCCACAGTTTTTTCTGACATAGTTAAAGAAAGGCAGAAAGGGAAATGCTAAAGCTATTTTTGGAACCATTGTTCTCTAAGTGGCATGAAGACTGAGTTTTTGAAAGGACTTCAGTGCTAAGTACCAATAATATTTTACACTTTTGACAAAATTCAGCTGAATAATTTTTGCTCAGTCTGACATTGGCAAAATCCTGACACTACGTACTCCTCTGTTTAAATAAAAGAATTGAAACAAACTTATTAGGTAACTTTTTTAAAAATGAATTTATTGGTCCACCGAGTCCAAAACTTCAGCTTTTCAGAATTATTTCAGGCAGGTTATTTCAGATTTTCACAAGAACTCCACAACTAACAGTATTATGAGTAAGAGCTGTACATCTGTGACTTCTGTGTATAATTCTGCACACCTGAAAGTTCTTGGAACATTTCTTTAACCTTTAAGACACACAACGTCAGATAAGTAATACATTGCACGTGTCAACATGTTACTCTAAAACATTTGATATGGACTTTAGTATTGTTAAATCTTGCTTTCTTCTTATGCAGAAGTCCTATATTGCTCAGCAAAATCTTTACTTGACATTCCCACACTGAATGTTTGTTTTACATCTACAAACCCCACTAGTTTCGAACAATGTCTTCTTATTTTTAAAATCAACTGAACCAAAGTAATAAGTTACCAGTTTTTAAATAAATCTAACCTCTGAGCAAAGAAAGTATATAAGAAATTTCAGCTGTGTTTAAAAGGCAAAAATTATTGCAACTGTGCATTAAGAATGGAAAGTCATTCATAACATTCATAACGTGCGATTAAAAGCTGAGCTTGACCATTTACAGCTAAGCACTGCTAAGAGCAATGCGTGTTAATCAGAGAACCTGACAGACAGTGCACTCCTAGGTTATGTGCATGCTAAGGAGACCTGTGCAGTGCAAGAAAAGAGAGGAAGAATGAAGATAATAGTTAGAAACCAGAAGGCATGTCTAAATTGCTTGGATACAAAAAATTGTAAAATTGCAGGCAAAAAGAGCTAAAATAGGTTAAATTGTCAGCAACTATTTGTAAAGCAACTCTGCCTCCTATAGAGACTTAAAAATGTAAACTCGTAATGCTTTAAAATTTACTTCTAACAAGTAATTATATTAGTATTTTTAATAGTCATTTATTACTACTAATAAATAAACCCCCTCCCCATCAAATAAATAAGGATCTACATCAAATATGTAGAAGAGGAAGCAAACACTTTGTATAGGGGCTCAATTCCAGTACAATGCTGAATCCAAGCTTTTTCATTTTTGTTCTATATTAATCTGGGTTATATTAAGGATAATTTCAGGATAAGTGGCAAACATGAAGGCAAGCACAAAGGTATTTAGCTCTTAGGGGTGTGTCAATCCCTAAGCCTTAAATCACTTCTACAGTGTCCACGAACCTGTGCAACTCCATAGAATATTGCAAAGTTTAAGGGATGCAACTTTGTGAGACTATTTAGATCAGTCTGGGAATCTGACCAAAAGGTGTATATTCAGGGCAGAAGTT
Source organism: Corvus cornix cornix (assembly GCF_000738735.6). Taxonomy (NCBI): domain Eukaryota; kingdom Metazoa; phylum Chordata; class Aves; order Passeriformes; family Corvidae; genus Corvus; species Corvus cornix. Next base: position 45,824,289 of record NC_047057.1, on the reverse strand, counting down.
GTATCAGAAGATAGATGAATGGATTAATTGAGCAATCTTCTGGTCATCACTCTTATTCAGAAAAGTCTTTGATGCACAGGAAAGAGTTGCTAAAGTTAGACTGTCTTGTTCAATAACACTGTATTTTCTTTGGATGAAAGATTAAAATATGAAGTGTACAGGTTTATGTTTTTTTTAGGTAAATTAATTATGGCAGTCCTATTGCAGTTTTCATTCTTACCATATGCCACCTCCTGTAACTGCTGAGTGTAGCAATCTGCTTTCCCTACATTTGCAAGTGAAAGAACAACTCAAAAATGGGCACTACAGGGCCCGTAATATTTCTGTTCTCTTAACAAGGGATATGCCTGTGTCTAAAGTTTAAATTAGACCTGAGTTTGCTTACAATTTAGGGAGGGTCAGGAGAGCATTGCAGTTCTGCAGACCGGATGCAGAACTTCAGCTGAGATATTCGGGAGAAGGATGTTGTGACAGATACGTATCTCACATCCTAATACCTTTGTGTTTCAGGATGCATTCTGAATTTGGGTGTTGCCTTGTGCTAGTTCCATATTTAAACTTCCTCTGTGGTTAAACAATTACTTAGTTTGAGATTTTGGTGAGTGAAATAAAAAGGATTCATGGCTTTTGAAAAGACAAGGCAGTGAAAGTTATAGAGAGGAAAATATACACAGAATTTGTGTAAAGAGGATATGAAATTTGGAAGGCTGAAACTCCAGTTTCGGCAGCCCATAAACCATATTTCCTTTATATGTTCAAATAATACAGCCAAGAAATGGTTGTGCAATGTGCTCTCTCCCTTTGACAGGTCACTTTCTGAAAGGGAAAACAGCATGAAGTTATGCATGAACAATGTTGGTTTAATGGCTAGTCCTGAATGGATGGATATGGTTCAAAAAAAGGATGGGGATGTGTGATGGTATCAGGGCTGTCCAACGACAGCAGGCGTGCAGTGCACACTGTCAGGAAGTCAGAGATCTCAGCAGGTGCTTGTGCCTGCGTTCATCATCCCTCTGTGCATGATAACGTGATGCCCACATTGTGACTGCTCCTGTCCTAGCTTCCTACTGCAATACTTAATGAGAACACTGGGAACACTCCCTCTCTATATAGGCACTTGCACTGGTTTTGCCTGGGGTGGAGTTAACTCTCTTCATAGTAGCTCGTATGGGGCAGTGTCTTGGTTTTGTGCTGGAAACAGTGTTGATAACACAGGGATGTGTTTGTTATTGCTGAGCAGTGCTTACACAGCATCAAGGCCTTTTCTGCCTCTCAGACCCTACCTCACTAGAAAGGAGGCCGGAGGTGCACAAGGAGCTGGGAGGGGACACAGCTGGACAGCTGATCCCACTGACCAAAAGGGTATTGCAGACTATATATCATCCTGCTCATATACACAGCTGGGGAAAGAAGGAGGAAGTGAGGGACGTTTGGAGTGATGGTGTTTGTCTTCTCGAGGAAGCCTTGCACGTGATGGAGCCCTGCTCTCCTGGAGAAGGTTGAACACGTGCCTGCCCATTGGAAGCAGTGAATGAATTCCTTGTTTGGCTTTGCCGGTGTGTGTGGCCTTTGCTTTATCTGTTAAACTGTCTCTCTTTATCTCAACCCGTGAGTTTTCTCACTTCTTCCACTCTCTCTCTCCCCTGCCACTGTGAGGGATTGGGTGAACAGCAGCGTGGTGCTTAGTTGCTGGCTGTGGTTAAACCACAACACTGCAGAGAGACAGAGGCAGCATTTCAGAGTGAGGCTAGCGCAGTGTTATTCTGGGCTGCCTGAAGTGTCCAAAGTCAGGTGGGATAAACGTAAGCTTGTTGACAAGGAAATTGTTGTTCCTTGTTTTGTATCTCCCTGCTTGTCCCAAGAAGCTATTTTCTAGATTTTTTTGTTGTTTCAGTGACACAGAAATATTATCTACCTTGACCCTTTTTTTCTTTTCATTAAGTTTGTCTGCAGGAAGATTGTCATATGCAAAAACTTTAATTTATATGCTTGTTATATTATTGCAAAAGAGACAGTTACATTGAATGAGGAGATATTTTTATTGAAATGCTTTTCATTAGGTAATTTGATTGATGCATTTGGTGCTACCACAAGGAACTCCCAAGAAAGGGGGATGTTTTAGCTTAACATACTACGTATGAACACTTCCCAAGCAATTGCTCATCCTTGTGTCTGTGGCAGAAGCTTAATGACTGTTATTCCATTGGGCAAGCTAAGGCTCTGTTATTCACTTAGAGAGTTATTGTCTTAATTCTTTGTGTCTGGATGATCACAGAGAATGTTATTAATAATAGATTGGACATGAAAAATAAGGGGATCTATTCATCAAAGACTGTATCCAGAGGACATAGGAAATCTGGCCAGCTGGACTGATTGTTTTATGCAGGCGATTGTGTCATTTGTTCAGCAGATGCCTAATAGCAGCTGCTGAAGTGACTGAACTGCATTTTTCTCAGAAAGATGTAAGTATCTTACCAAGTTTTCAAATTGCAAAGATACATTTTCATAGATGAGGCTGAGTTTCATAGATGAGACTGCTGTCAAGCAACTAAAGATGTCATATGACTTAATTTCATTGCATGACTCTAGTCCAAATGCAGAAAAGCTGGAATAGAGAAAAAGGTTGTAGCAGAAGGTAGCATGAAAAGACTCAAAAAGGTTTTGGAAATATTTTTATTATTAAGGGTTCTTTTATCATGCATCTGGCTATGGTTTCTAGATTTGTCTGCAGGTGAGACATTTTTCATCATCTTTTGAAGTGCTTAAAAATAGCTGACCTTTTTATATACCCATTATTTGCTCTTCTACAGTCTGTGGTGGGGGAGGATTTTTTTGTTGTTTTGCAGACAGCATCATTTTCTCCTGTACACAGCCATGTATGATAAACTCACAGGAGGAGGACATCTTAGAGGAGAAGGGGTTTGGGAAAGGTGTGGGAGTCAGACAGCTGGTGTGCTGGAAGTAGCAGGAACCACAGGAAAAGAGAGTATGGGGCAAAGTATTTTGGAATAGAGTTTGCAAACAGTTATTCACATGAGCAAGGACTGATAGACAGACCAGATTAGTGTACAAATGTAATGGGACTTCATGCTCTACAAGGTCAAAATAGGAAACGCCACATTATGGCAATTATCAACTGGTAAAAGCACAATAGATGAAGTTGCTAAAATACTTCTGTGTTCATTAGCCTCACTATGTGGCAAATGTGTTATAGGGCACCATATGCTAATGTTTTACCTGACAAACAGAAAATGTTACTGGAAATGATAGAAAGACAAATTATTAAGGAAGCCAATACATGTTCTACCATTACAAATCCAACTCTATGTTCAGCTTACAAATACTTATTGATGACTCTGTGGTCAGCATCCAAAATTCTTTCTTCTGATCCAGGTCCTGAGGGGATTTAGGTCAGGCAGCATCTTTCTTGCAACATGACAAATCAATAATATTCTACTCGGAGCCAAGACTGAACCATTTTGATTTTTAACTCAGGGAAACAGATAGGTAATTTATTTGGCATTGAAGAATAATAATAATAATGAGGCAAATAAATGATCAAGCATCGTCAGGCATTCTTCAGGGAAAAGTCCTTTGTCATCAAGATTTGCAAAATGAAAAACACAAGTAACTTGGATTGAACTAAACTGCAGCTTTTTAACAAGAAAGCATACTAATTTTATCTGTGTACATGTGGGTCCCTGCTTTCTATCATAAATATGTCTTAGTGTTTTGCATGTAACCATTCTACATATATTATATTTTTAATGTAACATTTTATTAAAGTAATTACTTTTTGTTCTGTTCAGGAGAAAGCCTCTAGCTCATCAGGTACCAGTGGATTCAGACATGTTTTTAAGAATTTCACCATTTCCATGTGTGGCTGAGCCAGGATTTTAGTATTCACTCAAAGGTCTGGGTAAACCGAAGGTATAGATATTTACCAACATGGAATACATTCCCTCCATAATGCTACTAGTTAACAAGCTATAGGGAGGAGGGGGACTCTTTTCCAGATCTTTCTCAAATCCCTCCAGGCAAGTCTTTCCAAAGCTCTAAAGAGCCCTTCAACACTTACTTTCAGAAGATCTAAGGGTTCTAATTAGAACCAGTTCTTCACCACTGACACAGATGATGATGATGAGGCAATGAGATCTCAGTGTGTTCCCTCTGGTTTTTATTAACCTGCAGTGAGTGTTACAGACATAACTGGCTTCTCTTGATTGCACATGCCGTCACAGGATACTATGATACTCGGGATACCAGGAAAAAATTAAATAAACAGCTGATTTGTATAACTGATCTGATCTAAATTTGGTGCTCATTTCTAGTTTAAGGCCTCAGAACACAGATATACCTGTACAAACTCTTTGGAGTTATTACATTTACCTCAAGATTCAAGCCTATGTAATGCTGGTGCTCAGGAAAAACTATACGGTAGCTTGAGAGGAATAAAAACGCAACAGGATAAAACTGCACAATAATGGGAAAAAAATGAAGATGTATAAAGGAATGGGTTGTTTTTGAGGTTAGTGGAATGGCTAAACTCAGCTGGCCTGGAGGAAGAGAAAAATAGGGTAAATAAAAACGTGTAAATAAGAAGCATTGCCAATTAAGTTTTAATGTGATTTGGGCAAGAAAGTAGCAATGTTGAATAAAAGTTTAACTGGCAGGGGCAAAGATATGTAAGCAGGGATTCTTAAATAACCAGCACATATATTTGCTATTCTCAGCAATGTATTTCCTCCAAGGAGAATTTCAAAACAACAACATAATCTCAACCGTTCTCCCATTCTCTGGACCAGATTTTCTTCCCTTTTTTGAATCTCTGCATGGTTTAATAGCTTCAAAAATGTTGCAGAGGGATAGTTAGATTGTTCTGTAGTTAACACTTGCAGATAGATGTTAGGAGAGATTTGCAAGGTGGGAGAAAGGAAAACAAAGGAAAAAAATAAAAAAGGAAAAATAGTAGCAGAGATCAAAGAATGCTTTGGGGCAAGCAGCTCTTTATGATTGCAGCAGGTGCAGCAAGTGGTGTAGCTTTGGTGTGCAATGAGGGTAAGAGGCTACTGTGCACCATCCCAAAGTGCCTTGGCATATGAGTGTCACCTAAGCAGCACATACTGCCTTGCCATAGGTTGTAGGAATTGAAGAAGATAGTCTTGTGACAAACTGAAGGATGATAAGGACCAGACAGGCTTATCAAATTCCTTTGAGCTTTTTCTAAATAAGTAATGTCACCAAAGTGACTACTCCAGCGTTTAGACCAGCACAGCTCCTGTGGGTAGGCTGAACTACAGGACATTTTGGGACAGAGAATGTCTCCTCCTGTCCTTTGCCTAGTGTTCAGCTGGTAAATTCCTCATTAGTGAGTACTAGCACTGACTTAAGCTCACAAACTTCTCATAATTCATATCCTCTGTCTAAATGTGACTTGAAAGCCTTGGGAATGATGAATGAATCCACATGAGCTGTTGAAGTTGCTCTGCGGCTACTATGTCACACAGTGTGTTATGGATTAGCAGTGGCACTGAGTCTGTGCAGTGATCTGAACCCTCAGCCACCAGAGCAATGTGTGGGACAGAAGGACTCAGCTGTCCAGCTAACCCAGCCTCTGCTGGGAGAAGGAGGCAGTGGGACCTTTTGGATCTAGTGTAACCACCTCTCTGTGGAACAGTGCTGATGTCCCCTCTCTTCAGATGTCAGGGGGATTGCTTTTTGTGATTTTGGTATGCTGCTTGAAGGCTCTGAAATATTATGCACATTGAATAATGTATGTAATAGATGTTGCACATGATGAAGAAAATCTAGTATGGTATTGCCTAATTCCATTTTAATTTCATTTATTTTGAAGTCAAAACCAATTTAAAATGTCAGATGATTAGGATACACTTTGTAGAGTAGACTTTTGCATATTATCCAAGCAGAAAATGCCAGCAATTAGACACGGAGCCAGAGAGTTGCACAACTGCAGTTATGGGATCAGAGCAGTTCACAGAAATATTTTAGAGTTTTGTGTTCCAACCACTGCCCTAGAACTCTATGTTCACATTCATAGTACCATCTATGTCTAACCTATGCTTTTGAATCAATATGAAGCCAGTGCATTTCCACATACTTCCGGACTTTGTTGGAGCCAAGGGCTGCAGTACCTTTGTGCTCCCTCTTCTGTACAGGGCTGCATAAAACTGAGGGCAATCACAGTCGCATATTCAGCTGCTTTTGATGCATCTCCCCTATTTTAAATTCATGGTGTTAAGAATATAATCCACATGGTGGTCAGGTGGCATGAACTTTGAATCTTCCAGGTGTTACTTTTAACTGTTTCTAAGAAAAATAGCTCGTCACTGATTCCCTTAAAAAGGTGTAAGTTCCTCCCAGTTTAGTTGAAATGGGAGAGAAAGATAGCTGTGAATTACAGAGTTTACTTTTAGAGGTCAATACAGCGTGATAAAAGCATTTAGAACATAATTGGTGAAGTGAACCCAAACAGAAGGACATTCTTTGTGAAACAAAATGTAACATTGCCCTATCTTATTACTCAGGTCAGACCGCAGAATGTTTTTAGTGTGACTGTAACAGATTCTGCCATCAGCAGATGCATATGCAGAGTACGTACGCCTCGACCTAGGAGATAATTAACAGGAACAGAAAACAGCATGACCAAAAGCCCCTGGTCCCTCTCTGCTGAATTGTTATCACCCCTTCTGGGTGTCATAGGATGCAGTATTATCAACCAGTATTAAGATAGGGTTTAATCTCAAGCCTCAGGCTCTGCCAGCTTCAGCATTGCTCTATAAATCATCCTTTCTTCTTAGCAGAGCTTGGTTGGGTATTAAAGAGGTGTTTATATCTAAGCTTCAAAGTCATCACTTGCTGATACAATTAACTAATCTACAGCTCTCAAAACTGAAACTAGATGTTTATTTTTAGGCAGAACTATTTTTCATCTAAAAGTGCTGATTTATCAAAATTGGACTGTTTTGTGGGAAGATGTTTTAGCAAAAATTGAATAGAACTGTCTGCTGAGGAGGCATGAGGAGAATCTGCCAGCTTGATGGAGCAAGGGGCAATGGCAAGTTGAGAACCCACAGCTCCGGAGCCAAGCATGTGGCTCTTTGCAAACTTGGCTTTTCTGTTCTCAGCTTTTGCAAATCTCACCTTAGGACTGCCAGGAGACAGCAGTGGAGAAATCCTCAGTGTTCAGCCTGAACTGCCCAGCCACCCCAAACATTGGTGTAGCAAGGCTTGGGGAACATGAGGGAACTTTGTGAAAAGGTAAAAACACAAACAGATCTGGACTTTTGAAAACTGTGATTTTGAAATTTCTTTGCTGTGACAATTTGAGTTTTTAGTCTGAAAGAGAAGAGGCTTTTTACATTCTTTCAGCAGAAAAATTCTTGTGACTAGACAATAGTATCTGCAAATGTATGTATACAGCATTAGTTTCCCTTTTCCCAAGCTGTCTGCGCATGGCTTCTTAAACCCCACGTTTATGAAAACAGAGGCTATGAGAAGCACAGCAGCAGTCACCGAGGGAAAATGCTGACAGCAGCATAGGAGGGACTAACCAAATAGAAATCCCACATTGCAGTTATACCATTTAATGAAAGGAATTTAAGAATGCATGCATTAGCAGACGCCATTCACAGGAGTTCTGGGGTACATACACACCCCTGTCCTGCTCTCTCCGTCTCTGGGTTGCTGCATTTAAGACTTGAAGTTTCATCTTGTTGTATTTGCCTTTGGACACAGCACAAGCAGAGCATCTTCTTTGTTCCTCTGAACAGTGACTCTAAAGATCTACGGTCAGAAGCTGTGAAATAACTACTCTCAATTCCCTGAAAAAGCTTGCTATTGAACTGTCTCCTTTGTTATTATCTAAGGAGAGTGCTCATCTCTGTAATTTGCTTGGCAGCTGAACCACAGCCTCCTGCTATTCAACGTATTTTGAAGCTATAAAGCATAATTTTAAATATTGTTTTATACTGAAGAGTTATATAAAATAAGAGAAACGCTTACAAAGGTAACTTAAACAGTTGTCTACACAATTACACTACTATAATTATACTGCTAAGGTAGTATTTGTATAACTTATGCAGGATGAGCATCTTTTTTTTTCTGTGAAGCTCTATCTCTCTTTTATAGTTACACAATGATACAATTCTTGGCTAGGCTACAGTACTGTGTTTACTAGGACTTGAATCTTTCAGTATTTAGGTACTCTGATCAGTAAAGAATGAAAATTTCATCGGTAAAGGGTGGATCAGTGCCCCCTTTCAGACTTGGCCTCCTGTCTCTATAAGCACTTTCCATAGTGTTCAGTGCAGTTTACTGTTTTGGTGACTGTATTCAAGACGCTTCAGGAACTTGCCCCAGCTTATCTAAAACATCCTATAAGGTGACAGGAGGAAAAGTGCAACGAGTAACCTCAGGAGAAGAGCAACAATTACCAAAAGGGAGTTGCTCACTTTCTTGAGGCTGCTGGCCACCAGTCTATTATTTATTCTAACCTTGTGTTGTTTTCCCAGTCCTCACACTGAAAATCCTGCTGTGATTATCAGACATTCCTTGAACTATGTTGGGCAATAACATAAGAATTTTAATTCTTGATTGGCCAAAATATGCCAGTTTGTACAGTGGGAAATTGGAAAGGAATGTGAGAAAAGTGCACATGTAGAATTGCAGTTCCTAATACATACTCCTGGCTTCTGGTAATCTGAAGTTTATGAATGTCTAAAGACAGGGTTGGTGTGATATTAGTGTTTTAAATGAGCAGTATTATTGTCTTTTTACAAATGTAGGAGCCTGTTTGGAGAAGTAGAAGAGCATATAGGGGTTCCTCGCTTTTGATCTAAATTTTGTTTCTTTCGTTGGACTCAAAATTTCCATAGTTCACATCAGGCCATGAAGTTCTTCTCTCAACCAGGACTTTGGAAACTACTTATTCAGAAAATTTCTCATGATCCTTAATGGTTAATTATATGTGGAATTTAATACTGGCATACCAGGAACTAGAATGAATGCCTTTAATATTCAAAATTTTATAACTTCCCCTTCCATCTTTTTAGTATTTAAATAGTTCATTTTCATAGTGCCTACAATACTCTTACATCTGTGTAAGTGTTGCTACTACCGGTCTTTTATGGCTGAAATATAGAGAGTTGTATTCAAATTTTAGTTTAAATTTGGGACAATTAAACCACATTTCTGCATTTTTCTCAATAGTGAAGGATATTTGACTCCCAAATTATAAAACAGTTGGACATATTTTGCTGTTTTAGTACCACATATGTTCCCTTGTCTTTCCTTGAATGCAAATAACTTTTTTAAAGAAAGCCGACACTGTGAATACCATGTAATGACACATGAACTTTGCACTGCAGATAAATAGAATGTGGTGACATTTCCATAGCTGTGGGAGAATAATCTGGAAAGGTTAGGCAGGACTACCTTTTTTTTGTTTGAATACATAAAATTGATCAGTTCACAGCCAGTGGAGGTCATTCATTTTGGGCTTGGGCTCACTGGACCATATCCAAAACCAACTGATGTGCTTTCCTCTACCCACTCGTATCTGCCTGTGGGGACAGAAAACTCTGGTTGCTGAGTACAGAGGCCAAGCAGTGTTAGCTTCAAACTGGAATTTAAAACAGATGGTGCCCCACACTGATGCTGACCTTCAGCACACTCTCATGGCTTTTCTCATCACCCTTGTGCACTGGCTGTGATATGACCCCATATACAGAACAGTTGCATTTCTTTAGTTTGTTCTGTTCTGTATCCTCTGCCTGTCATGTGTTGCCTCTGGTTTTAGACAGAAATTATCGTCTCTCTGGCTGAGGGCAGTGTAGAGGAATGGAAAGGGTGCCTGCCAGCCTCATCGGCAAAATCTGGGCATGAATGGAAATCATAGTCAATTAAGAAATAATACGATTAACATTTTGCTAAATACACTATTTGCTCTCTGCCCGTTTACCGTTTCTGCTATAAAGCCTTTCACTTGTCTTGTTGGATGTCCAAAGCCCAGCAGCACCACTCCAGAGAGAGACAACCCCTGCGGTGCTCCGGGGAGTGCACAGACCCCGCCGCCGCGCCCAACGCGCCAGCCAGAGGCTGCCCGTGTTTCAGCACGCGGACACCCGAGCTGGACCGCAGCGGGGAAAAGAGATCATCATCAACACGAACCTGAGGAGTTGATGCCGGGGGCGATAGCCGCTGTCAGGCGGCGCTGCGGGGCTTATGCTGGTGCGGGGGGACACCTCGTGGGCAGCGGGGGAAGCTCGCCCGCTCCGGCCACTGGCAGCCCACGGCTGCCTCCCGCCGCCAGGCGCTCGCTGCCGAGCCCCCGGACGTGCCCAGCCTCGCTGGACAGAGAGGAGAGACCTCCCTGCTCCCAGCTGAGCTGCGGGAGTCCAGGACTTATAAAAAAAATCGCCTTTCTGCAGTGGGTGTGCTTTGACAGAAACTCAGTCTCTCCTTGACGAACACCTGGGAGCCACAGCCATCAGCTTCAACAAAGTTCAGGCACGAAACTGAGTCAGGGGAGGTTTAAGTTGGATGTCAGGAAAATGTTTTTCACCCAGACGGTGTTTGGGCACTGGAACAGGCTCCCCAGGACAGTGGTCACAGCACCAAGCCGGACAGAGCTCAAAAAGCGTTTGGACAACACTCTCAGGCACAGGGTGTGACTCTTAGGGTGTCCTGTGCAGGGCCAGGAGCTGGACTCAGTGATCCGGATGAGTCCCTTCCAATTCAGCTTATTCTATGATTCTATGAAAATTGCTACCGTGTGGAGGGTGTTTAGTGTCAGCAGGGAAGTGGGCAGTGTGTAGCTTGCATCAGGACACAGGGAAAAAATACCTGCCTTGGAAATGTAATCTGAGGCAGGGAGCATGACAAAGCCTCTTAAACTGGATGCTGTTGGCAGTGATTTGAATGCTGCACCTCAAACACCACGTTCAATTTTGGGCCCGTCTCTACAAGACAGACATTGAAGTGCTAGAGTGTGTCCAGAGCAAGGCAATGGAGCCGATGAAGTGGCTGGAGCACAGGTCTGATGAGAAACAGCTGAGGGAGCTGGCGTGGTTTAGCCTGGAGAAAAGGAGGCGCAGGTGGGATCTTACTGCCCTCGACAACCTCCTTTCAGGTGATTGTATTGAGGTGAAGATCAGTTTCTTCTCCTAAATTGCAAGTGGTAGGACAAATGGAAATGTCCTCAAATTGCACCAAGACAGGTTTAGATTGGACATTAGGAAAAATTTCTTCATGGAGTGATCTGACATTGAAAAAAGTTTCCATGTCCTGGAAAGTGTTCCATCCCTGGCAGTGTTCAAAAAACATATAAATGCAGCTCATATTGACATGGTTTAGTGGTGAACATGGCAGTGCTGGGTTAAGGGTTGGACTCAGTGACCTTAAGGGTCTTTTCTGACATTAATCATTCTGTGATTCTATGAATATGACTGTGAACCAAGAATGGAGCCTGCAGTGCAGTCACACAAGCCTTACCCAGGCTGGCCTTACAGACCTTTGAGCCGAATGACGTTAGGCTGAAAGGGGATCAGGCTGAAAAGGGACCAGGCTGGATTGGCCCCTTCACATGCTGCAGGAGTAACCAGGGGCAGGAGGCAGCTGGGACACACTGGAGGCAGTGCTGTGTGGCGGCCTGGCTAAAAATGGATGAGCAGCAAGTCCCTGGGGCTGTCTGCCCACCAAGGTTCATCAGAGCTGATAGTGTCACCAGCTGTCTGCATTTGTCCTGACATGCATTGGGCACTTCACAGCATCAGGAACAGGAGCAAAAAAGCAATAATTTATCAGAAACGGATAAATTATAAAGCACTGTCATGTGCCTGCCTGGGATGTCCTCGGCAGAGAGAGTCTTGCAAGTACTGTTTCTACTCATGTCTGACACACTGAACCTGTGCTGTGTGGATGTTGCACAGGGACCAGCACGGCAGGCTCACACTTTGGGGAATCACTAAGGCTCCTGCTCACACCTTGTACAGTGTCCACCAGTTCTGTCTACCCAGACACATGGAATCCCAGACACAGCAAATCCTCAAAGGTAAATGTGTCCAAGGGGAAAAGGAGAATCTGGGAAAACACACTGTCAAAAATGACTGTCGTTTTAACCAGGGCTACAGAAGGGTGGAGGAAAAGAGCAAAATGGAGGAACAGCAATGAAAAGCATACTAGGCTTTTTTGGGAGCTGGTAGTAGAAAGCCCTGCTCTGTATTTTAAAAGGTACTAACTAAACCTGCACTTAGCCTTCTGTGTGCTTTCTCCACATTCTTCATATGCCCTTTTGTGTTAAGGAGTATCTACATTATGTTTGTGCAAAGTTTACCACAATAAGGCTGATTTTTCTCAATTTTATATCTATTTCTAAAAACAGGGAAGTATTGTCAGCTGCCACATTTTGTCACCCTACTGTAGAAAGGTGAGATTAGTCACGTGAAGGGCATGCTGACTGAACTTGGTAAAGTCTGCTTTTTATGGATCTGACAGACTCGTATGGAAAATATAGACCTTTGTGTTTTATCTCAATATAATTCTGTAGGTGGGGTAAACAGATGTGCACCTTACTGTTTTAATCACTGAAATTAAACATTTGTTTTGATATATGAGCTCACTATAATAGAAATAAATATTTTGCTACATTAGGTAATTTGCTGTCCAAAGGTACTTTGTTTAAACTTCTACCCCACAATCTACACTCCAAATTTCTTTGCTGCAAATCCCAAGATTGAGATGACATCCAGTGTTCTGTGCATACCTTTTATATCAGTGAGCACTACCACCTACCTGTTCCATTGCACCCTGTGCCACTGCCTCCATTAACATGATGTAAACACCTGACCATCTAATTTTCATATTCTTATTCAATAGTGAATGTAATGAGATCCTGAGGCTACAGGCACTACCACAGTAGGGCAGAAGTAATTACAGGAACACCAGTAATACAATTAGTGGCCATGAATTTTGCTGACATGATGTACCCTTAGCAGCACGTCCAGCTTCTGTGGCACTGTGCAGCTGAGAGTTGTGGACAGAAATTGTTAAGACAGCTTTGTGATGGAGATTGCTACTGCCTAAGGGACCACCTTTAAACCTTCATCCTTGCAGCTTAAAATAACTTGAACTTTTCTTCAGAACTCTGTACAGATTTAGCTAGGCTGCTGAAGAAGTAGGGGCTGTTATTAGTCTGTCTGGAAAAATATATAGAGTGATACTAATGAAACAATTCTGCTCAATCTACTTCCTTCTCAGATTTAGTTTCAGTATATAGCTTAAGACAAACAACATTTGCCTCTGATACTGGTATGGATACAGGAACATAGACAATTTTGTTTTATGAGTGCATTTTCCTCTACTTTCTGTTACAGGCTTTTTATATGTTTTTTACCCTTTTGCTACTGTTAGAACTCCTCATATGACACGGAAAAATAACATTTTCTTGGTTTGTCTTTGATCTTTGAACATTAATTTTTGAGCTGCATTTTTAAAATTAGAATTTTTCAGTTTATTTTGCAGGTGGAAAGACGAATCCACTAACAAGTTCTTGTTTATTGTCCTCTACATTTATTATTGAGTAGGGTCCCCAAAACCACATATGTTTTTCTCCATGAACAGTTTAAATTCCAGGACTGCTTTTACTTTCTTCTTCCAGTAACTGTGCTTTAAACCATTTTCTTTCAGTCTGCACAATTTGCTTCTACTGCACATTGTGTACATTTCTCTCCTCAGAGAGAGATACTGTTTATTTCACAATGAGTAATCAGTAGGTGACTTTTTGCCAAGGCAAAGAGGGCAACCATAGGAGCTAGGAAAACAAACGTGAAATCAGACCAAACTGCAATGAAATGAAAGTTCTTCCACCTGCAGAGAATGGTAGATTCTCTGCTAGTCTGTTATTGCCTGGCTTATTAACATACAGAACATATCTAACAATATCACATATTTAACGCATGTCTAACCACATTTGCAGCAGAAAATAGACTTATTTTGCACAGTCATGGCCTAAATGTATCTTTAGGTTTATCTCCTATCCCAGTAAGTTTGGGAATGACATTCTTTGTGTCTCGCACATTTACACTGAAAGGAATGCGTGAAATTAGACAGTTCTGTTTCAGGTTTTGTATAACAGATTCTGTGTGTTATGTAATATATTTAACCTATGAATCAAAGCTAGACAGCATTCAAATATCTGCAGGGCACAGTTGTGTGTAGTTTGAGTCTGTGCTTTCACAGAAAAAACAGTGTTTCACACTGAACTGCCGGTAGGAATATAACTACACTAATTTAGCTCACCTTCAACCTGACCTCCATTCCATCCACCCTATAGCCTTTGCTATCTCTTACCACCAAAACAGCACAGGAGTCTAAAGCATGAAGTGTTATCAGTGCCATGGCAGACGAAGCTGTTGCAGTTGTTCCAGAAGCGTTGCCTGGGGCTGTCTGCCTTGCCCATGTAATGTGGGAACTGCTGTAGCCAGTGCAGTGGACAGAGTGTAGCTCAGGATGTGGTATGTTGTGGCTTCCCAGCTGGTTTAAAGCCTGATACATCAGTTTGCACAGTTTGAGTTCAGTGATAGTAGTTTAAGCTGCTGTACCAGAATCCGAAGTGCAATGGTTGAGAGCCACCACACAGCTGCTGCTGTTGCCTCACCTGTGGGCAAGAATCTCCTAGAATGTTGTAACACAGATCTATGAGAATGAAACTCCCCATGCACTGCATATATGCCTTTTGGCATATTTGAACCTGCACAGTAATTTTTCAGGAGTTGTTTGCCACAGCTGCTGGTCCCAGTGTATTCCAGACGGCTGGAAAGGACCACTGACCAAGCTCTTCTTGTCCATTGGTGGTGTTAATGACATGTCACCAGAACTTTGAGAGGCTGTTTTGTAACAACTCACTGCATTTTAATACATTTGTTTTATTTCTGTGTATAAAAAAGTTGGTTTTTGAAATCAAAGCCTGCAGCCTACTCCCCCTTAATACAAATGAATCACGTTGGTATTCCTTTTTAGATTAATCCAGCAGTTGTGATAATGACATTTTTGAAAGTGGCTGCTGCCTAATGCTGTGTAATTTTTTTTAGTAATGATTGATCCATAAAATAGAATTCATACCATTCTTGATACACATTCTAACTAGAAGCAGTGATGGTGTGTGTGCAAAGCAGGCATATCAAGAAGTGTCTCAGTCCTTATTTCATGGGGCATATTAAAGTCCTGGCTGCAGCAAAGTAGGTATTCTCCTTTGGCTGGACTGGAATTTCAATTGTTATCAGCTACAGAGAATTCAGTCTAAGATCCAAACAAGAGCCGGGCTCCAAAGCCAGCTATAGGAAATTAAAAGTAGAATGATATTATGTGTGAATACTTTACTGTCTGTTCTAGACAATGAATGAAAAGAAGTCAAGAGAAACAGAGATAGTGTGGGAAATCCCCTGCCTATGCCTGGGGTGTTCTCTGTAATAAAGTAAAATACGGTTCTGGATAGTTTTTCACTTGTAGGATCTTAGGCCAGTGTAACCCAGTTTATAAATGAAAAGAAATATATATATATATATATAAACTTTTTCTTTATAAATGGTCTTCATAAAATGAAGGCCCACTTGGTTAAACACACTTGGCTCAAGTTCTTATATACAGGATATGCTTGAAGGTAGCTATTATTAAAGAAAATATAAGGAAGTTAGGATGAATCAGAACAGGCTTCTCTTTAGTCTTGAGTGAGTGTACTTCAAATATATTAAGTACTTCAGTTAACAGTGTCTTTGTTTTTCAGTGAGGGGTGGAGAAACAGAACATTCCTTTCAGCACTGTGAAATATTCATGTCATCTGCTGTGACAAGGGTATCCAGGCAAGCATTTTACCAGCAGCACCACTTGGCCACTGGGACAGCAATTTAGACTGATTCCTGCCTATTACAACAATATTATTCAACTTGTGTCTTTTCAAAAAGCTCAAGAATATCTTTTCTCCATTATTGTTCCTTGATGGAAGCTCCATTCTCCTAGAATCCAAGGATCTGGTGAATGCAGGCATTGGCATTACTTGTAATTTTTGCATCTGCTGGTTTTAACAGCTTTTAACACTTTTAAAAGCCGTTGTACATTAGGTCTAATTTGGTATCTACAGGTCTTAACAACAGTTGTGTTTTAAAAGCAATCTGTTCTAATTAGTAGAATAAAGTGTGCTGTCAAGAGCTGGCAGGTCCACTGAGCTAGACTGACTTTCCTGGGCTATGACATTCTCTTCCATTAGTGTGTGAGCTGCTTTCAGAAAGCTGCCAGATAAAAGGGGTCAGTTCAGCTGTGACCAACTGGGCATGTATGGGACCCAGTCCTTTGTTTACAGGTAGGTGTGAATATCTGAAAGACCAAAACACTTGAGGGACATTACCAGCAGAAGAATGAAGGTGGGGTTTGTGTGGTTTTCCTTTTGGTTTTTTGCTCTTAGAGCTATAATGAAAGAAAACAAACACAGTCATAGAGAGTGTTACATCTCTAACATTGCTGCTATTTCTCCTCTACATGCTCCTGAGAAGCCTTCCTTAATGAGGGACTCTGGTCCTGGAGAGCCCAGCTCCAGCTTTGGTTCTGCTTTGCTGAGACACTTGCTGAGCAGCATAATCTCTACAGGTAACTGTAATTGTTGGCTTTGTACCAAATGCAGAACCAACCTTGATGGAGAAACTAATGATCTAAAGTCAACAAAGTGAAGTTTAGTAGAAGTTAATGTAGAAGATGATAATAAGATGAAATCAAGGACAAAATATCCAATGCCTGGCAAGGTAGAAGAGCTGCAGAACAGGGCCTGGTGCTTACACTGGGTCACAAACTGAAAAAAAAGCCAGTGAGTGAGATACTGTGATATAGAAAATCAATCTCCCTCTGAGAAGTAGCAAGAGTGTCACTGAACTGAGCAGAATTTGCTCTTTGCAGTGCTGGTATGACATTATCTAGAGAGGTCAAAGCACCAGACATTAAAAGGAAGACATGCCCAAAAAGAGCAATGAGAATAGTCAGAGGCATTTAAAAAGTGTTATTTATGACAAATAAAAGAGGAGAGCATTTGTTGCTTTTGGAAGAGAAAAAACTATGTCTGGGGAGAGGTAATGCTGATAACTTTTCAACTCAGTAAAATTTAAAAGATTATAATAAAGAAAGAGGACAGTGATCAACTGTTCTCACTGCTCATCACCACAAACCGAGGAAAATGGCAGCCAAAATTTCAGCAAACACTACTTTGGTTAAGCATCAGGAAAAAATCAAGCTACCAGGTTTTTCAATCTACCAGGTCAGTTCCCATGATAAACACCACCTACAAAGAACTGCTTGCATGACATCCCACTTCTCTCTGAGACACAGCAATACTCCTCTCTATTCTCTTTCATGGCACCTGGACATGGACTTGCGCCATCTGGAACAAACCTGTGAAAATTGGAACTGCTAATGAATGTAATCATTGTTTTCCCAGTTTGTTTGTGTCTTGACTTCTTTTTGAAAGTCTGCATCTCTTTTCCTACCTCCTGGACTGTGTCTGAAGTAAAGAGAGATGAGTGGAAGGACTTAATTTTGGCCGCCTGGAAGGCAAATAATTCTGTGCCTGGGACTGTAACCAGGCAGCTTAGTCAGTATCAACTTCAGTAAATCAGTAACACTCACTGCTCTCAGCAAAAAAAAAGAGCACATTCTTGGAAATCTACACTCAAACCCCACTTCAAAACATTCCAGAGAATTAATTTGCATCTCTCTGTCTTTTAACTCCCTTCCCCCGACTCCAATAGTTTACAAAACTTGGGCCTCTCAAAAGACCACGGTAGCAATTGCAGTAGCAAAACTCATGACTAGAAATCTGTGCACAGCTCTTTTTGAATTAATGAAGTAGGTGTGGTGGGTTTTTTTGAGCTGGGGACAGAAGAATATGCAGTACTGTTTTGATGGGGCATAATGTATATCTCAGAATAATCTGTATGTAATGATAAACAGGCTCTCAAATCTGTTACTGCTCCTGTTTCCTTGGCAGGCATAAAGGTGGGGTGCTGCACAAGCAAGGAAGATGTCCAGGTGAATATTTTAAATGGTGTGATGGAAATGGCAGGAAAGTCTTGGTTCTGCCCAGGATCTGAGCAGGTGAAAGATGACTTTTTACAAGTCATTGTCCACGCTTCTGCTGTCACTTGGTGATCCCAGGGCAAGTAAACTCTATAATCTTTGACTGACTCTTTAAAAGATATCACTAGAAACTGAAACACACTATTTCATGCAAGAAAGGTTTCCTACATTTTGGATTTAGAGAGTTTGACTGCTGAAATACTGCTTTTATACAGGCTTCTCAAAAATTGGTTTTCCCCAAACTTTCTGAAATAACCTGACAAATTGTAATTCCTGCAGAACTTCTTTTCCTCATTTTTGGTGTTATCATTGGTAAACATACCTCTAGGCTGGTATTAAGTGGCAAACTTTTGACGTACTTCTAATAACTTTAACACCTGCTTTTTTTTTCATGGCAGAGCAAATCCCACTGAAAAATATTTATAGTGATCATCATTTCAGATGCCTTTACAATAAGCCCAGAGGACTTAAGAAAAAGTGTTGATCTTTTCTGTGGGCTTCCATAACTGCAGTGAGTCTGACTGCAGTAAATCACAGCTCCCAAAGGGACTTTGATGATATAGAGTCAAATGCAGAGAGAGCAAAGATAAGCCCAGGAGCTAAAAAGCACTGAATCCAGCCTTAAAATTAACAATCACAAAAGCTGTATCTATTTAGAGCTTTGATTTGACTAAATCTCTCAGCTCACAGATCAATCGTAGGCATGGCATCAAAGCCAATCACCATAATGTCTAAGTGAGGATGGTTATTCCAGCCTTATTCTTCCCTGCATTAGCCTAGGCATACAGTGGGATCAAACTCTCTGGTTAAACACTCAGCCATTCCTCCCTTTGTATCTACAAATGACAGGCAAGGGACAGAAACAGATATGTCTTGCAGTCCACAACAGCATATCAATATCCCAATCTACATAGCACACAACAGGGGTCACCTTGCAGATGGATTAGTGTGCCAGCTCCCTGTTGCAGCTAGGTAATACAATGAGTTTCATAAAAGTTAATTAGCAAAGCAAAGAAAGCAGAGAGCCTGAAAGGCTCTGATGTTTTGTTTAAATACTATAATCCTCTGATGTTCTGTAGATTTACCGCAAGGCTCATGAGTTCCTCTCCTTTGTGGGAACGGATGGGTTACTGCTTGGTGAATTTGACTCTTTAGATGCATAGCTGAGTAGTCCATAAGGCATATTTATAAGACAGAGTAATGCTTCATGAATCAGTCCCAGAGCTACATGTTATTTAGTGTGCTTTTGATTTATTCTGTTAAGATAGCATTTAATAGGATTGTGAGTTTGTTCCTGAGCTTGTCTAGCCAGGGCCAGACTTCCAAAAGGAAAAACTTGAAACAGTTTGGGAGTTCAGGCCTATTGAAAAGCTTCTAATTTCTTTGTTTTACTTGTTTGAGTATTGCAATCCTGTAGTTACTTTTATTGTTAACAAAATAAATTACATTTTTGTACTAACCCTCTTATCTTTAGTAATAAGTGTGACCTTTAAGTTAGCTGCCGTATACAATCCAGTCTGGTATCACAGAGAAAGCAAATGTTTATTCTCATTATTGCCCTTTTGTAGCATCCAGTCTGAATGCTGCAACTCGTCGAGCTGAGGAACCAGCTCTAATCTTATGCTACAAGGAATGCTTTTCAGCTGGCTGAGATGATGGTTGTACTTGTGGGCATCAGTTTTCCTTAGTAAGGATCAGGACTTCATTGCCATGGGATTCCAGACATAGCAACAGGCCGTGATGAGAAAACAGATCTACATAGCCTGGTGGAGATCAGATGAATGTGGTGATAACAAAGTAGAACTAAGTGGTTTATGGACCTGGAATAGGAGCAGAGCTTCTTAATTTCCACCTGGTGTGTGCCATGACTCAAAAGAACTGAGTCATAGCAATAACTAATACAGCTACACTCAATATTTCCTTTAGATTAGCACTCCCATTGCAAAAAATGTGGCTACTGCTGCAGATGCTTTTGATAACCAGCAGTGTTCTCCGCAGAAATTAAGCCCTTGGTTGAGTTTCTGCAGCTGTGCCTCGCTCTGGCCATCTGAAAATCCCAGGGTAGCAGAGGGACAGAGGACTTAATAGAGATAAAGACCAAATTTGTTCCTGTCAGATCAGTGCTGAGTGTGGGTGACAAGGTGGCAGAAAAAAAGTCACTACCAGTCATGCTCTAACTCTTCTTTGGTAAAGCAGAAGTTAGTTCCCTGCGGCAGCATGTGCAGCTTTCAAAAGTTTCAAACCCCTATAAGGAAAAAAATCAGAAGCAGTTCTTTCAAGAAAGGAGGAAATACCAGGAAACCCAAGGCACAGTATAACAAAAAGGGGAGTGAGCAATGTCATTCAGCTAGAAAAGCAATGTTTTCTTGTGATTTCAGGATCTGGGCTGTGTGGCCTTTGATGTTTCATTCCTTTGGGCTTTCATCCCTTAGCTGCAAACTCCTCTTTTGATGGATACACTGTAGATGCAGTAGTGAAATTTTTTCTGAGACAGAAATGTTGAAACCATGCATTGTTGTAAGAAACAAATGTTTACCTAAAACGAAAACTTCAGGGAACTTCAGTCCATCACTGTTTGAATTTTCTGTCTAGAATTGTGATGCAAATGCAGAGACCACTGTGGTTTCGTAAAAGAGAAGAGGAATGACATAATCTGCAACGTTTCTCTCTTCCACAAATGTTTTTGTGGCAGGTTGGAAATCATACAAGCAGCCACTGGATGGCAATGTTTCATACACAATTTCAGTCTCAACGGTTTAATAAGACTTGGAGTGCAGGTGTTCATCTGATTAAAACTTTCATCCAAATCCTAGTCTAACACTTATTTCAATTCCATGTTTATGTCGCTGACAGAAATTGAACTGACAGTTGTATTATGGAGAGGCTACTGGCTCTGCATTGCTAAGGTCGAAACTTGTTTTCCATTATAAACTCAATCTTGGCCTCAACTCTGAAATTCTCAGTAAAGACCATTCCTCTTTCACATATTGGGACCACAATGAGCAGCAAAAAGAGACGTTTTGTTCCCATTTCAGATAACTTAAGCAGGGTGTTTATTTGGTTCAGGTCTGTGGACACTGGTGTTAAAATGTGTAAAACTTTTTTTCTGCCACACTTTGCAGTGTCTCTTCTTTGAAACTTCCTGTTAAATTCAAGACCCCCAGAAAAACACAGGCTGGATGTGTAAGGCTTACTGGGTAAAATGGGAAGTGAAGTTCCTCCAGCTGAATTCACCCTTCTTTCCTTGTATTTGCTTGCAGTGAAATTCACATAACATTTCTGAACATTTTCAGAAAATGAAAATCTAGTGACAAGTAACACAGTGACAGGTGCAGGTGTTCTGAGGAAGCAATTTTTTACATTCATCTGTCAGTATTCATGCTGGGAGCACTCACACCTGAATTCAGCTAGGAAACAAGCACAGCACAAATCGGGTGACTTGGCTGGCAAATTAGAGCTGACCAACACTGCTCAAAAAGAAAGTGCTGGATGCTTAGAGAATTAAAGTGGCATATCCATCCACTTGGGTTTTTTTACTCTTTAAAAAAAAAGTAACATTGGAAGACAATATGAAGTAAGAAAGTTGAAGAATCCTGATCATTAGAAGTATTCATTGTGAAAAATCTAAACATCACCAATGATATTATTTACTTTGCTTCACTCACCACGTTGCAAAAGCCTCCTTTCTCTTCGTACACCTGCTCTTGTTATCTATTGCTGACCAGCACATACCTGCCAGGTATGCCGTATGCCAGGCCAGCAAACAGAAAATCACCGTGCAAAAGAAATTATCCACAAATCTTTGTTTCTTGTTTCAGTGCAGGTATGAGTAGTAATTGTGGGAATCATGTTTACAGTTCATTCCTCCCTGCCTGGGTCAATTTAGTATGGTGTTTGCCGGGTCTGAGGAAATCGGCTCCTTTGGAAGACGATTTTCTCTTATATTCCTTGATGCTCCAATCATCCAGGAATGGATACACTTTCTACTCTGCCACTGGTTTTGAGCAACAAGCTTTTTATACCTGCCCTCAGAGAATTCAGAATAGCTCTATATGGGAAAAATCCAATCTCATTCCTATATTGGCACAACCTTTGAATCCTTTGCTTTACTTTTACAGATCATAGAGAATGCTCCTAGCACTTTTTGTGTAACAGATAAAAAGGTACACAGAGGGGAGGACTGAAAGCCTGGTATTGCTGTGGAAGAGAGCTAAGATTAGAACTACACCTGAAGATCACTTCCCCTTTCAAGCATTCTCAGTTTAGTCTTACAATGTGTACACTAACACTGGAATGTCTCTCTTAGAGAATTAAAGTTCTCTTATATTTTACTTCTCTGATGCTGACAGGCACTCTCACACTGTACACAAGCTTCTGTCTGGGAAGTACACCACTTCTTTTTCTTTGCTGCTGTGTACAGCTAAATTCAGAAGGTGAATCTATATTTGATCAAACTTTTTCAAACTTGGCGCTTCCAGTTTTTGATCATAAACAGTGTCATGCCAGAAAAGTATGTCATAACACCAAACCGAGGTACAGCCAGGCAGTAAGGCAGAAAATAAATTAGACTTACATTGCCTAGACCGTTCTGAGAAAATGACGTAACCTAGTCCTAGCAGTAGCACATTTGCATCACTGAAATTTGTTAATAAGGTCACCATTTCTCTAAGGAACTATTGCTTCAGGTGTTAGTAATCTCAGTGTGAATATTTGTTTTGACAGGACTTTCATCAGTTTGGATATATTTAAGTAAATTATTTAAAAAGGGAAATATTTAAAAAATAATTATGTGCTCAAGCAATGAAAGCAGATTGTTAAAACCCTGGACATTTTACCAAAATATGTTTAACAGGGTATATCATAAAGGAGTTTTGTTAACAAGCATCTGCTGACAACCTCAGAGCTCAGCTTCTTGGCTAATGCAGTAGGTCAGTCATACAGAAAGGGTAAGTCTCAATAGCACTCAACAGCCACTTACATAACCTGCTCAAAATACCCAGAGCCTGGCTTTTTTAAGTTAATGATTTTATTGAAATGAGTGAGTTCAAGCCATAGGTCTAATATACAGCTGTAGCCATGCATCCAAATCTGGCCCAAGGAATTCACATTACACACTTTGTGTATATGGAACAGGTAAATAGTGTTCACCTATAAACATTTTAGTCTAAAAGCCCTCCCCAAATTAGATAGGACCCCTTTGGGAGGGACAGGGGAATACTTGGTGCTACTGAAGTAACAGAAGATTCAAATGACTCTCTTTTCTCTTTCAAAAACATCGGTGTTCACATCTCTGGGTAACAATGGAATCTTTTATTTTGAGGCCTTGACTTAGGACAGATTACGTATTGACACAAATCACAGTTAGAGTTGTCGCACTGTGCCCCTTCAGGTATTGAATGGTTTCTGAATTAACAGTGCATATGTTTGAAGCTAATCATGCAGGTCTAAGTCTTCAGCATCAAGCTTTTTTGTCAAGTATGTTGTGGTGGGCTCAGATTAAGCAGAATTCTAGAAATGGTACCTTTAACATTTTTAGCAAACCTCTTATGGAAGTAATCAGGACTTCTCCTGAATTAAAAGTGTAAAATTTTCCCCACTATTTGTGGCAAGTCAAACAAATTAGTAATTTTCTCCTTGTCATCACAGAAGACAGTTCTAAAATACTCTCCCCACAGAAGCACACAGTCAGCTCTCAGGAAGAAAATGAAATTAAGGAAATTCAGAAAACACTGAAGAACAATACTTCCACAAGTAAAACTTAGGGGTGACTTTAGGACAGAAAGAAGGAGGGCACTTAAAGCTTACAAGAGGTTTTTGCATATAAGAACTGTATTTCCTGTGGAATTGCAAAAATTGAAGTGGCTTTGTATTACAGCTGGTGGTGGGGTCCGTGGCTGTGACCCAGGAAGAGATGACCAGTCCAGGGAGATGGTCCCGAAAGGAATCGCCTTCCCGGGGTCCGGTGTGTTCCTCTCAGCTGCTGGCAGAGGAGCCCTTGCAGAGGCTGTCAGCTCTTTAGTGATATCAGCTCGTGATTCCAGCTCAGCTCTGCAGGGCAGCCTCTAGGCCAAACCAGACCAGAGAGAGAGACGAGGAGGCCCGTGTGGCTGGTTCCGCATGAAGGGAGCTTTATTGTGGGTCCCCTCCGGCGAAGGGAGGCCAGGGACGAGCTCTCTCCCCACAGAGGCGAATTGGTCTTCTTTTATAGGGATTCAGGGGATCAGCAAGGGGACCAATGGATTACAGAGGGTCTGGGAAAGACCAATGGGTTACAGAATGATCTGCATAGGGTCTCCCAAAGGATTGTGGGTCTACTTTTCCTCACCATGACTCCAAAGTAGTCACCTTTCCAGGGAGTCCTGCTGGGCGATTGCAAAACCTTTTATCTCAGCAGAGATCCCTCCAGGGCAGTGGCTGGGCATATCCCACAGCTTTGAGATATTAATGTCCCTGTATAAATATTCTAAGAGGTGCTAGGAAGATTTTCTTAGAGGGAAGCACTCTGTAGGACATCATCACCAAACACAGAAGTGATCCAGAGACACTGTGAAACAGTATGTAAAATGAGACTGGAATTTTTCAGTGTGGTAACTTTTATGGTGCCATGAAGTCAGCTTGATGTTAGAGAGATAGACTGACTTGAAAAGGCAGCAAAATCACCATATAAATTCTTGCTATTAACATTTTTTTGCCAATATTAATGACAACAAAGTGACTCCAGACATTTCATTTATTTCTTATTGAATATGACAATACTTTCTCCACATCAGATTTGTGTGTGTATTGACATCTGTTTAGGGATAATAGCTGTCAAATCCAAGAGCTCATTAAATAATGGGAAAAGGCAAAAGAAGAACCAGGCTGCATGGGAGGACACATAAGACCTAGGATACTGTTAGTGATGTGTACTTGTAGAGCTGAGTGGACAGAAGGACTGCCAGGATGGAGATTCAGCTGTTCCAGGAGCTGACAGCTACTCTGTGCCTGAGGCTTTGAGGGAAGCTTCAACAAATGTGGTAGTCGGGCAATGACTGAACTTTTAGACAAATGTCTTCCTTTGCTTCATCAGCTGTTGGCTCATCAGCTCTGCAGAAAGAATGTGATTAGAAGACAGTTACCTTCTTTAATGCAGGAATAGTGTTTCCCCTCCAGGCTGCTTTGGGAAAAGGGTGCTTCTTTCCTCAAAGTGTGACACCCCAGAGGGGATATTGACACTATCTTCTACAAAGCAGAGATGAGTGAAAGGAAGGGTCACTGGTGAATGCCAGCCCAGCCCTCTTGCTTCGAGGCTGAGCAAGGGCTGGAAGGTGTCAGCGAGACACCGGACCTGTGGTCCTTCAAAATTGGCCAGCAGGCTCCTGGCCACTGGCTCCCTGGCCGTCTTGCACCTTCATCCCATGTGAGATGCCACCCACCACAAGGCATCTTGTCCCACCCCCTACTGAGCGTCAGATGGATGCAGCCAGTTCCTGCAGGTTTTCTTTTCTTTGACCAGAATGGGAGGTTGTGGGCCATGAGGGCATTTCAGAAATATGTCCTTTCCCTGCCTTTTGACAGTTGTGGGAGGAATAAGAACATCTCAAAAGCAAATAGGGAAGACAAAATTCCCTATCTGTATAGAAGAGCAAAAGAGATGGAATATGAAACTTTGCGCCACTGAGGTCAGAGGCAAGTTTCCCAGGAAATCTGTAACACCAGTCTTTCTGCAACAAGATTGGAAGGCAGAGAGAGATAGAAGCTTGAATATGTTCAAAAAGAAGCTGGCTTTTTGTTTTGTTAGTTGCACTGCAAATTAGATGTGGGAAATATCAAATATTTCATGCCTTGGCAGAAGCTTGTTTTTCCCTATAGGAAAGGAAACAGAGAAGAATTTCTTTGAAAACTTGTAAAATGGAGAGGGTGTTTTGGGGTTTTGTAAGCCTAAGACCAAATGTCTTGAAGGCTGAAAAGGGAATATTTTTTGATTTTGTTATTTTGTCAGCATCAACTGTGTGCCTTACTAGGAAACAAAAGCCTTCAACAGCTATTTTATGCACTTTCATTTTCTAGTAGAATATTTTCATCCATTTCTTTCCCCATTCTTGCCACAGTCTCAAATAAACTCTTTATTTTGCCATTTCCTCTTCTCATTATTTTGGTCTACACCTGAGTTTGCAAAGTCGACCTACGGAAGTTTTTTTTTTTTTCAGAGAAGCTCTGTCCAGCTTATAAAGAAAAGTTGGAAACAGTTTCTAAAGTGTCAGAGAGTGAAATGCTAAATAGTTGTGTCCCCTCTCTCACTGCTGCTCTCCTGCCTGTAGTTGTGATTTTGTATTCACATTCAGTTGTCAGAGTAGACAAGATTTCTTGCTTGCATTTTGCTACGGTATATCAATCTGTAGGTGTGATACCACTTAGCAGTTCATATTTTTTAAAACAATCCCTTCAATTTTAATCCAATAAACAGCTTCTTGTAAACACCCAGTGCAATTGTATGGTTTCTTAACTTTGTTTGACAACATCTTGAAAAAACCTTCAGCTGTAAATCAATAAAGAAGGCCTAATTTTCACCTTCATTCCAGACAAGAGAATAAATAAAAGACTAAATACCTGTTTACTGATATCTGGGACAGGCTTGAAGATGGTAACCATCGCAGAGATTGCTTCTGCAGCCTCAGCAACTTTGATAGGAAATAGGAAGTTTAAAATCACCAGCTGCAGCATTTTCAGAGTCTAAAAAATAGTGAAAGTGCAAAACATCTTTCAGTCTGGACCTGTAGAGAAAAACATCTGTTACATTATGACTTAGCGATAAGAGAAGAAAGAAAAACCAAAGGTGTTTGTATATTTAGGAAGGCTTTATTTTGAATCAGAGGAACATATTTCTCATGTGAAAGAAAGGAAAATTACTATATCATGTCCAAGAAATTTCTCATAACCCACCTAGTTATTTTTGTAATGGAATAGTCAGTATTTTTTTTCTGTAAACAAAAGAGTATACGTTCTTTGGAGAACCTAGTCTTAGACATACTTAGTGTACAGATTCACAGCCTGCTTTTGGATGCTTAAGTGGCAACAGAATTTGAATTAACGCCCTGGGAGAGCCAGAGAATAGTGCTCCAGTGGTTTCCAAAAGCTCCATCAGCAGGAGTCTTGATCTTTTGCTTATATTTTTCTTTTCTGTGAGGTGCCAGATGCCTGTTGTGCTGCATAAACAAACAAAACATCTTCACTGATCAGGACAGCGAGAAGTAAAAATGCATGTTGATAACACTGAAATGCTAGAATAAGTTCTTTTCTGCAGTGCTGGAGTTAGCCTGTCTGAGCAGTGGTTGGAAGCAAAGCAATGAGAGACAAAACCTTCTATTGAAAAGTCCTACTCTATGTAAGGAATTTGCATCTTGGTTCTTGATAGCAATTCAAAATTTTTGTACAAAATTATGCTGATGATGGATTTGTCAAGAGGTCTGTCGAAGACACTGGCAATTGCCTGGATAACACTCTAGGGCAGTTCTGGTAATTATACTTGTGTAGTTATGGGATTGTGAGAAAAATATAATTAAGAAATATAATTTAAAGATTAGATTATTCTATGCAGGAAAAAGGCAATCTTGTTCAGTGAGTCCAGACCTCTACTACATCTTGCTTTTCTTTTTCCTATGATTCTGACTTTTCCATTCAAACTACATTGCTTCTTGCTATCTTTACTTTTAGTATTTGACTAATTTGTTTGCTGGAATCTGAGAAGGGGGATCAGTGGGTGGCTGATTTCTCCACTGGGATGTTTATATCAGCTTGTCCCGAGTTCAGTGGGTCTAGGGAAGGTTGATCATCACACATTTGCACTCCTTGTCAGCAGTTCTGTGGAAGC
Organism: Corvus cornix cornix; assembly: GCF_000738735.6. Lineage (NCBI taxonomy): Eukaryota > Metazoa > Chordata > Aves > Passeriformes > Corvidae > Corvus > Corvus cornix. The sequence goes on along the minus strand of NC_047057.1, from coordinate 45,796,307 downwards.
CTCACAGGAGACAGAAATGGGTTTAAGGTATTTCTCACAAGAAAGTTAACAGATCACTGTGACTATGGTCGCAGCTAAGGTGCTGCAAAGACAGCTCACTCCTCAGATCAGCATGTGGTCCATGCTGACTTTGCAGGACAATCCCTCGATGCTTGTAATTAGTAACTCCCTTTTCCAGGAAAAGGTTGGAGCAACACTTGCCCACCAACCCTAGAGAGAGGATAGGTGAAAAGTACTTCACAGCATCTTTTCCTTTCTGCAATTCTTGTTTTCATTCAAAGCTCCGAACTGTAGGCCAGCTATACACTCTGGAGCTTGTTGGATTTCTTTGCCAGGAGACCCTCTTGTGTGCATAATGGGATCAGCTGGTCATGGCAGGTTATGTGATGCTGGCAGCTGCCTCTTTTCAAAGAGCTTTAGTGTCTTCTAGTCCCTGCCAATTGCAAGGCTGAGACACAAACTCTTTTGGGAGCTCAGTCTTTGTTAAGCAACATGGAGAAACCCTGTTGTTTTAAAAATTTGAAGCAAATGAGAAGGGTGATTGACTACTTCATGGCTAGCTCTACCAGCAATTGTGCTAATCTAGAGAAAGATCAGTGAACAAAAAGAAATAAAGTGGGTCTACTTTTCATATGTTTTAAATGGGTAAGAGTTTCTTCCCAAGTATGTTTTCACCGTTGGAATAGCACACAAAGAAGTTTCACAAACATTTACTACTTCCCAGCCTGGAGTTAATTAGGTAAGTTGCATGCATTGTTTCTGTTCTCTGGTTGAGTGACTTAGGTAACCGTCCATGTCAATAAAAATTATAACAATCAAGGCTAAATGTGGGGGGTTTTGTTTGCTTTCTGAATAACTCAGAATTCAAAGGTGAAAATCAATGTTTTGAACATCAGTGGAAGTGAAGCTTGACTGCATGAATATTTACTGACAGCAAAGATGTCAGATTGGCAAATCATGTGAATCAAATTTGAGGTTGCTTGTTAATATTGTTAATAATAAGTGGTTGTGGGACATTATTACTTCGTATTCTTTCAGTGTCCAAAATATATCAAAAGCATACAACTAAGAGAGTCTGAACTTCAAAGAAGTTACACTGTAAGCATAAAATACAAGGGGCTTACTGGCTTTGAAAGAAATGTTTGCAAAATTTCCCTCTTTTTTCCCCGTCTCTTTTGTCTATTTCTCTCACAAAAATACACTCTTTTCCCAGTTATAAGAGCCACTATGAAAAACTGATTTAAAGTTACTGCTTCGTATTCCCCAAGATAGGGCTGAATAAAGCTTTTAGTTTCTCTGACTTCTACAAGTGCTTTGTCTTAGAGAGAAGAGAGGAATCAAATCACACTGATCACAGGTCTGTGATGTCAAAAGATCCAGTTATATTTCTGATGCACTTTTATAATTCCTTCTGCAGAGGAATCTGCTACAAACAACTCCTCTCTCTTAGAGCCAGAATGGACACCTATCAGCGGCTTGCATACTTCATATAAAGTAAGAGCATTGGATAAATATCCCTAAAACTTTTTAAAGTGCATTGGCAAACTTAGTGTTTAACTCCTTAGACTCTGTTTACAAACTTCCAGCCAGATTATTTATTCAGAATTTAGATTCTGACAAATGAACTGTCTGGCAAGATTGTTTATTGAAAGCTCATATCTTAAGTAAATTTTCATAAACTGATGAGTAAAGTCATAAGTAAAACAAAAACCCCGACAACTGTATTAAAAAAAAAAAAAAGTAAGCTTTGAAAGTAGAAATACTAGTCTACAAGTTATAATATGTAATCAAGGCATAAAATCATGCACGGAAAACTATATACTCAATCCAAAGGGTTAGAACATGTCATTTCAAACATTGAATCCCTTCTATGGATTAAGAATAAAATGCAGACAGGAATTTATTTTTGAGTAAGCCATCAACATAATGTTTGAAATAATGCATACATTCAAGAAATCCATAGTCAAATAATAACAGGGTAAAAAAATTCAGATATCCTTTCCACTTGCAAGAATAGTTTGTCACTCAGAGGCAGGATCAGCCACAGAATTACCAGCAAAATGAAAGAAAGCTTCAGCAGCCTTCACTAGCAGTGGCTAGCAAAAGGCACTGCTGTAGGAGCAAAACTGCATTACATGCTGTGGTTGCAGTATCCTGCATTCAAGCCAGGGCTGCTTCCATCCATTCAAAGATCAGTTCAAATTTCATTTACTTATTTGTTTGTTGGTTGGTTTGTTTGTTTATTTTAGCAGGTAGTTGAAGACCCTCATTACAGTGGCATGCACAAGCTGCAATGTTAGGAAGGAGTGAAGTCCATAACCCCTAGCAAGATCACAGTAACGCACCATATGAAATCAGAGTGAGAAGAGACGGATGATACAGAGCTTGGTCAAAAGTCAAAGGAAATCAATGACAGATCATCTGCAGGCTTCAGTGGGGTGGGATTGAAACTGGGGCATCTAACCTCAAGTCTGATCCTCACTTTGTCTGTAAATTTGGACAAGGTATTTCTACTTTATAGCCTTCATTTCTCTCTGAAATGGTAGTGAGGCTTCAGTTAGTGTTTCAGAAGGGTACCAAAACCTTAAATGAAAACATGAACAATTACAGAAATATGAACCATTACCAGCAAAACAAAAGTCTGGGCTTTTTACCTTAATTGAAAACAAATAGCAGCAAGATGATGATATGTATAAAGCGTGCTACAAGTGCACCAAAACTTCTGACTTACAAATTCAATTAGAGAGATATTGCACGAGTATAGATGAAATATATAGGAGTACTGAAGAAAAGCAATAAAGCATCCAAACCACCCAAATGTCCCACATACACAGAAAACCCACAGGTACTGAATATATTGGCAAAACAAAGTGAGAAGTGTATTTCAAAGCAAGCTGGTGCTTGCAAAAATAAAACCATGCAGGGAATCTTGATGAATAATAATATGACTACTTCTCACTTACATAATGAAGGAAACATTTTTGCCAAGGGCTCAGTACTAGTGCAATTTAGCAAAATTGTGGGTGAAGAAAAAAGAGTATTGTCAAAATGCATATCAAAAAGTTATTCGATTTCATATTGGGATATTAAGAACTTTCCTTTCTGAGTTTGAATCGGCCATATTTCGAGCTCCATCAGAGTGTTCTACTAAGAGCTAATTATTCCTTCTGGTTGTTCAAATATGCATATATACATAACTGCACCTTTTTGCATAATTTTAGCCTTACCATTTTTGCAAATTAGAAATCATTTACTCAGACAGTTTAAGCCAAAAGGATATTTTAATCGAATTGGCATGATTCTTATAATTGTATTTTACAACTGTATTTTACAATAGTACTGATCTTGGAAAAAACATGCTCTGCACTTCGAGAAAATTCTGTGTTATCCTGAAATGACAGTTTTCTGTACATCTTGCTGTGTTCCTGAACCATCTGTTTTTGGGCATGATTTTAGGTGCCCTCACAAAGTATTTTAGGTACTAAACACCAAATATTCTTGGGCCAATAAGTTTTTTTCCAACTGTATTTCTGGCAAGTATTTTCATGCAGGCAAAAGTGCAAGTCCTTTTGTCCACTAACTGCAGTATTGTGAAAATTCAAAGCTATTTTTATACAGATCAATTCTACCTATATATTAATAATAGATATTTAAAAAATTAACTCCAAAAGTTAACTTAAAATATAGTTTTAATATATATAATTAGGTATAATGTAACATAAGTCTATAAAGCTACACGGATGTGAGCTAAAGTCACTGTGGTACTTTCCTAACATTCTCTGACAGCTGTATAATGAAAAGCGTGTATGACAATAACATTTAATTTTTAAACAGGGTTAAATTCTCTCTATATTAATGAAATCCTGAAAAATGTGACTGATGTATTTCAATTTCACATGAAGAGAGGCTGGTTTATCCATGAGAACGTTGTATAACCCGAAAGGATTCTGTCCACAGCTGTTGAATAGCATATGTAAAAGATGGGATGTGGGAGCAGTCAAGTCCACTATAATCTATATTGATGCCCCCTTTGGCAATTTTACTATAGAAATCAAGAATTAATGTGACCGAAAACAACTACCTTCTCCTCACTAGAGATAGTCCTTCTGTACTGGGATTATACTATGTGGACAATGGCTGTGGGACTGCTTTTGTCATGCTCCTCATGCAATCTGTATTTGACTGACAAACAAAGACTTTCAAGGGCAGAAGTTCAGGTTTTTACAAGTGCTAGTTGTACCCACAAGGTAAAATCCTCTTCTCATAAGTGTCAAGATCCTCTGCTCCCCCTCAGGTATGAGCCATCTCAGAAGGTGGGTAGCAGAGAATAATGACTACGAAAGCACTGATGTAGCTTTGAGATGAGACTTTTGCTGTGAGAACACTCAGTTCATTTAAGCAGAAAAGGACTCATTATCCTGCCTTCTGTGACAAAACTTTAAAGGATAATTTTGTTTCAGTCTTTTCATCTGATTGTGGAAAACTAACCATTCTATATCCTTTCTGCTCTTATTTGCCTGAACAGGGTAATTTCAGGATCTGTGTTTCCTGATTTTAACAACAATTAGACCTTTGGGCATTGCTGAAGCAGTTTGGATTTTTACAGCTAAACCTTCATACTTCAAGTAGTGAGGAAGCCTATGAAAATAAAAAATATCCAGCATCTTCCCCCATGTGGGGGATTGCTTAAGCTCACTGTTATTACAACATTCCCTGCCCTGATGCACATGCTTTAAATCTGCTTTTTCTCATTCTGAAAGGGCAGGGTGTGAGAGGGAATTTTTAAGGAAAGTGTAGGACCCAAAACCCAGTACAGGTCTGGAAGGCGCCTGCAGGCACATGCAACCCAGGCTCTTTACCTCATCTGTGCTCCATAAACCCTCGCCAATACTCTATAACAAAGAGAAAGAGCAGAAGGCTCAGAAGCTACTCTTTGCCCCAGGATGGGAGCAGGTACATCAGCACTGCCTTGCTCTTTTCCAAGTCCGTGGAGTTTGTCAGTCGAGAATGTCTCAATGGTTCTGAAAGAGGTCTGTCCCCAGACGTACCAAGGCAAGTAAAAAATAAAATACGTCATGTTTTATCTCTGTGCCAATTTGTCTCTCCCTGACTTCAGACTGACACACTCCCCTGATCTTTTCAAATGCTGAAATATTTTGGTAATCTCTTCCAGTAGACACAACTGCATGTCTCAGCAGGCACACTCTGGACTGAGCAACTGAAGATGGAGAACAGAGCTCTCACTGGGAAGAGGTGCAGGCATTGGTGCTGATGTCATGTTCTTGAGCGGGTGTGGAAAAGAGATCAGGTACAATTTATGCTAGCTTAGACTCTTTCAGGCCTCAAGTCCTACTCATTTGGATAATTTTTGGAAATGCTTAGCACCTGGCCCTGGGCTCTGTTTCTCAAACGTGCTTTCAGCTGAGCACTGAAGTAAGCAGGTAGAGTTCAAAAAAAGCTCAAACTTCGACTGAATACTTCTGAAATTCTGGCTGCATTTGTGGGTGATGAGTATTTGCTCTAAGAGCCTTTGAAAAATGACTCTGACTCTTGCAGTAGAATAAGAATTTCAACTGAGATTCATTTTTGCTGTTCATATAAGGAACAGTAGAGGGAGATACTGCCCGAAACCTTTCCTTTCTCATCCTGTCAATGCCTTGACTCAGAAGTAATATGAAAGTTGGTCTATCTGTGGCTTATTTCATCCAATAAAGCAAGCTACATCTAAGATGGTCTGCTCAGATAGGATCTGAGCTATTAGCTCAAAGTCCCTTGGGAACTTAAGTGCCATTTTTATTCTGTTCCGTAAACACATGCATGAGAAAACTCCTGGGGGAGCAACTTGTTAGATACCCATGAATTGTCATTTTGGTCTTGTCTGGGTCAATAAAAAACTTCTGAGAGATCTGCTAATACGCTGCAAAGCCTGTTAGTTGAAGATAGTAATTTTAGTGTCCCCTCTGGGTACTCTTCTGGTTCTTTGAAAGAAGGGAATCATTCACACAGGAAGATATTAACAAAAATGAGAGACCAATAAATGCACCTGTCAGTGTTCAGCAACAGCTAAAATTAATTCACAAATCCAAACAATCTGTAGAAAACTGAACACAATTACATAAGAAATTAAGTTATACAGTTGCCATGACCTTTAATCAATCATTCCAGCTGTTAATGTTAATTTTGTGATCTGAAAATCATAGTTCTATTTGCATTTTAATGGCTGTTAAATGAGAGTCATCAGGAAGAAATAGTGACAGCTTGGCCTTTTGATACCAAGTTCTTCTTTCCTAATGTGATTTGGAAGATTTGGAATTCCTGTTCAGAAGGGGTTTTATTTCAAACCACAGCAGGCACAGGGAGCCAATTTTGCAGAGGGAAGACTGGCAATTCAAAGCTAAATCCCTTTTTAATCCATCTGTATCTATGAAAAGAGCATACAGAAACAGGTGAAAAAGCTGTAATGGTGACTTCATTACTCTCAGACTAACAAAATCTCTATCGTGTTTTAAAGCCCTTTTCACAGATATATGCTGGTTTAGTATTTTTTCCATGATTGTGGATGTTTGTACTTAATGAACAGAAATTTTTGTCAAGTGGTCAATGAAATTAAACCCAGAAAATGCAATAAAACCACTGAATAACCATGAATTTTAGGATTATTTCAATTAGTTTATTCTGCATTTACCTGAAAAAAGTGTTCCATACAGGACTGCCTTACAACATAAATACCATTCATTGGCTTGTTGTGCAGGTAATGACGTTAGTGGTATTGCATTAGATCAAAACACTATTTAAATCAGATTTCCATTCTGGAATAACTGTTGACTTGTTGGTTGCTTTATTTGTTAATAAGATCTAAATGTCTGCCAGCCTCTTGTGCTAGTATCTTCCATTTTATCATTAATACATTTTCTTATTAGTAGGAAGACCTTCATTGTTACATGACAATTTACTTGTATGTGAAGTGCACAATTCTGATTAAAATGTGATGTTCTTCTTAAATATTCATCTAAATATCCTAGAAGACAGTCCCCAGGTGAATCTTCCTTGTGTAAAAAAGGAGGTTGTGCAACTACATGTTCAGAAAGGGAAGCAGTGAGCTGCAGACAGATTTCAGAAACTGGACAGCAAAGTCAGTATTAACAATGGAAGAAGAAAATGGTTTAGCTCTATCCAAAGTCCTTTTTATTTAAAGCAGGTAAATTGTAAGAGGAAGAGAGTTTCAGCAGATGTTTCCAGGCTGAGTTTCATAAAGGACTGAATAGCAATAGGGAAGAGGAACATTGATAAATGCCCTGCCTTTTATCACACAAGTAGGACTTCTGTCCATAAAGGCAGTCTAATTTGAATGCAATGAACAGCACACTCTCTACTTTCCCCAAGCACAGAACCTATGCATTTTCTGCTTCTACATTACTTCTACAAATAAAACTTGGAAAGGTGGTATGCATGCTAATGGGTCTGATCTCTGAAGTCAGAGCACCGACTGATGCAGGAAATTGTCGCAGGGCAGAAGGACTCCCATCCTTATTGTGACAAGCCCTGCCCTTATGCAGGCATATTTTTCTTATGCAGCAATACTGTTGCTATCCCAACATCCCATTTTAAAAGCTAACCAGGAAACAAGGCTTGGCTAAAATGCAAATCAAAAGTAACAGCGTCACGATGCCAATATTCCGGTTCTGCTGGACTTCAGGAAGTTTACTTCCTTAGAAATGTAAGGATTTTTCTCTCTGAGCAGTAATGTTCCAGCCCATAGTACGGCTTTGTACAACATCAGTGCAGCCATGTGTGTGAGTGTGTGCATGTGTGCCTGTGTTTAAGTGTAAGCAGCAGCATGTGGAGCAGGAATGGGGATAGAGACCCTGAGTCTGAAATTCTGGCTCCACAGAACTTGGTGAGAGCTTTGCCTCCCACTTTTGCTGGAAGCAGGCTGTCGTTCTGCAGTCTGAAGTCCTTTAGCTCTTTAGAGTAAGAATGGGTGAAGTGCAGGGCCCTGAGGCCTTCTCCACACTGGACAGAGTTAAGAACATTTGGGGTGAAATATCTCTTCTTGTCATATTTAAGTAGGAAGAGAGAAATCTCCAAAGCTTTAGAGGTTGATTTGGCCAGATGTTCAGAAGGTCTATGGCTAATTCTATTTCTCTTCTCTGGATCTCTTCAGTTAAGTCATCACATTGCAGATCTGAGCACAAGTTCTTTTATAGCATTTCTAGTAATTTCAATTCTGATCTGGTTAGAAATAAGAACCATTTTTCCCCCCCCAGGTACCTTAGAGTTTCTGTGCACAACAAGTAAATGGATATTAAACATTCTTCAAGAAGAATGGAATGTGAAAAGGATTCACCTAGATTCTTTGCTAAAGAATCAGGCTTCTCCTTTTTTACCTAGCCATACACATCTGTCCTGAATTTCCATTGCTGTATTAAAGGCATTAAAGAAATCCCAACAGAGTGATTTCTTATTATTTTCCACCTGTTGATAATCCTTGGCATTTAAAATGTCACTATTTTATTTTTGAGACAGACCTTTCTCAGGAAACCCTCTATGTGGTGTTTATCATTCAATACATATCATGTTCCTCAACATACCGCAGGAATCAAGCCAGCAGATTAGCTCCAGGAGAACAGACAAATCTCAAAGGCGTCTTTATAGCTATATTGCAGGTCAGAAGCTCAGTGCAAATGGGACCCATTTTGTTGCTCAGAAATTGCTGAATCTCAGGAAATGTCTGCATTAATATCCTAAACAAATATATTCTTCCTATTATTCTTGATCATACCTTACTTGTATTGCCCTTTTAAAATATAGATAATTTAGCATTAAACTGAAATGGTTTCAACAAATCAGACCCTAGGGAGCTGTAGGGTTGGTTTTGGTTTGCGTTTTTTTTTTTTTTATTCCAGGTAGTCAGGGCTTTAAGTCACTTTTTTTCTCCGATTTCACCACTTTTTTTCTGAACCCATCAGAATTGCTACCTGCCCCTTTCAGACAGATTAGAGTTTAGGAAAAAACACTTTTCAAAATATTTTTATCCTGATTTAAGATATTTAAAATATTTGATAGTCAGATTTTTTTTTTTTTTTTGCAATGGTGTAACCTGGGGACTAACATGATTCTGGCTGAAAAATCTTTGTGCAAAAGTAAGCTAAATTTTGATTGCTTTTCTGAGAGCTTACCAGAAACAATGATAGATGGTGCACAGTTTTGGTGTCATGTACCTTCCTCCTCTTCATGAATATGCTCCTTTTTTCCTTCAGAAAACTCTAACCAACCTTGTTCCATCTGATAATAGGTGTTTTTTAGAAGCCTTAAATCATTAAAATGCACTGATAGGAGTTGTGAAAAGGAGTGTGATTTCTGTCCCATTACCCAGATTGTTGGCAGTTATACTAAAACACACTTAAAGGCCATCTGGCCCATGGAAGATAGTTTTCATACAAATAGGTTTATGCCAAAATATTTATGAATACAAAGATAAGTAAGAAGACTGTTGAGACTGAAGGAGAAGATTCTTGGTAAAATACTGACTATTGAGGGCTTTAACATGACAGAAGATTTGTGTTTCCTCATATCTCCTTTGGGAAGACAAGTGACATTGTAGTCTTGATTCCTTGGTTGGAGAGGAGAGATTTGGGAATGGGCTACTTCCTGGTCAGGCAGGACCTGGAGTGGGATGATGGGAAAGAGTGAACAGAGAGTCCCAGGTGACTCACAGAGTGGAAGAGTGGAATCATAATCAAACCCTGAGGACAGCGTTGCTGAGACTGCTGACCCTACATCCGGAAGTGAGAGACAAGAACTCTTGGGCAGCTGCCTCCAAAACTGCTTTGGGAAATCTCTGTTGCAGATCTGCTGGATTCATTACTCCACAGCCTCCCACCCTTCCAGCTTTTCCCAAGAGGTTCTCTTGGGCTCCCATCAGGGATTATTTACAAAGTTAGTAACATCATCTTTTGTGGTAACGATGAAAAATGGATAAATGTTAGATATGTAACCTGGACCACATCCCCCAAAGGGGAGGTAATCATTTCCTTAGCCACTTGGTGGAAGAGTTTATCATGTCTTGTTCAAGTGGTAAGTTTGGAATGGCTTTCGGTGTCCTGGCTGAATGACTTTCCAGAGAGTAGGATCTCTCATTGCCTCAGGAATTAATCTTTGAAGATGGGTCTGGAATACTAGGCTTTGCAGACTTAATGGTAGTAGAAAAAACTCAAAAGAATGTAATAAGGTGAATGAAAAACAAAGTAAAAGGCAGTCAAATAAGTGACATAAATCTTCAAAGAGAAAAGATGTCTCAGCAGAGAACCAAATTTAATGGAGGAAAGAAATTCATCAGGAATTTAAACAGAATCTGCACAAGGAAGGTTAAAGTCAACTAATCAATAAACGTTTAGAAAGTTGCCATTTCCCCAAGTCTCCCAGCACTCACAAAGTCCTAATCCCAGCTTCATAAGCTGTATAGTAGAGACAAAATAGTATATCTGGCCTGGTGCTGGCAGATTGAAACTAAGTTCCCTATATTTTCTTCATCCCTAGGACCTGCAAGTAGGTTAAGCTGATTTATCAGGGCTGAACTTCTGACAGGATAGCCTCAGAGGCTATAAAACAAACTAAGCTGGCATTGTTATTCAGAAAACTGCATTTAATAATTAAGAACACAGATGATTTCAGCCACAGATATATTTTAAATAACTTTCCTGCTTTTAGTTTTAGACTAGTAGATAGGAGCATATCACAAAATTGTAATAAATATAACTCTGCATTACATGAAGCACTATTAAAAAGTTGCTTCTAGTGACAATGTTATTGCTCCTTTTATGTGACAACATACTGCAGGTGTCACAGGTAATTTCTTAAAGCAATGTTCAGAATATCTACTGATAAGCCTGACAGGATTATTGTTTTGGATGGGAAAAATCGGAAATAGTCTCTCTTCTGAATTTTATATGACTGATAATAAAGAGATTAACAGAAATTCTCCATCACTGCACAAGTATTTACAACAAGGTGCAGTTTTACCAGCACAAGAATAAGTAAAACCCATTTTAGACTAGGCTAACATACAGCACACTGTATGTGAGCATTCCTGCTTTGGAAACTTTTGCAGTATGATTGTGCTCCTGTTACACAATCTGAAACATAAATTGACAGCTTTAGGAGGAGCTTTTCATTCATTGGCATAATGGTTCAATGTGTTATGGAAATAACTTAGATTCATTTATATTCAAGGGCTTTGGAATGATTTTTATGTAGAATGGTGCTCAGATGCAAATTTTCAGCATATCCAAATTCACTTGACATATTTTTCTCTTAAAATGAATTATCAAACACTAGGATAATATTATGGGGTAAAATGCATGTTTTAACCAGCAACAGTCATCTTATTATGGAGTGGTATTCACATATGCCCTATTACTGTGAAAATGTCAGATATTTTCTGTATTTATTTTGCATATACCCAAGAATATGTGTGGTTTTTGTTGTACATTCATTCCTTAAAACTTTAGTCCTGCAGCAGGACAGTAACAAACAGCTCCAGACCTAAATCTGAGAGCAGCCTGTTAAAAAGCCAACTTCTGAAAGTGATTTGAAATCCAAGTGCATCCGTAGACCATCCTGATAGCTGCTGCATCTTATGAGGATGTGGGGCAGAATTCGGCATCCAAAGCGGAAGTCATGAAAGATTGCTTTGCTGGAAGATGAGTGGGTGCTAATTAATATGCTCTCTGAAGTGTCTTTATTATTGCCATTATGTGATGCCCAGAAGAGGATGGTGGCCAGCTGCAAAGTCACTTAGATCAAAAGATTCAGACTGTTTTCAGCTGTAAAAATTAGTGGGATGTTGTTTCGCTGTTTGACCCTTATGCTTCACTGGAAACAGTGGAGCCCAGAGGTCCCCTCTCTCAGTCTCTATTGATACAAAGGCATGCTTTCATCCATTCAGAAATCTTAGGAGATGATAACTGCTGTCCTCTTGGATCTTCCAAGTCAGAGGCCACAGAAAACATCTAAATAAACAAATCTACCTCTAGAGAAGTCTAGGGCCTTAGTTTGTTTCACTAGGAAGTCTTCAAGAAATTGAAGACTTGCATATCGGCACATGCACCTAGTGAAGATAACTTCTTTTCATAATAACAAGCTTCTGGTCAGCCAACCCACTAAAACCATCAGAGGATACAAAACAATTTGATGATGGGCCATAGGACTTACTACACCACCAACTATCATCCAGTCATTCATCATGGCCTTGAATCCACTGTCTGGATTATCCAAAAGTCTCTTGGAGATTTCTGAGGGGTTACTAATTATCCATGTTTGTGTACATTTACAGAAAACTCCAGTGAATCTGTGAGGCTAATTAAAGGCAAATGTGTCTCTATTTAAAGAAGTGAAAAATGTAAATGTGAAGTTGAGGATCTGCTTCAGTCAAGTGACCACAGAGAAGAAGGGAGGGAAACATAAGGCGGCTCTGGAAATCCCACTGTAGAAGAGCTGACTTACAGCTAGGATAGGAGAAATGAATGAATTCTGAATTTCTGTCTCCTGAATGCTTAAATATTTTCAATGTGAATCTAAAATGAACCTTTAATGAAACTGTAAAATACCACTGAGTAGTTCAAAGAAGTTTCTGTGAATATAATAGACCACAGCTAGGACCCAAAGTGTCAAATTCAATCCAAGGGTCTGTGCTGCCATCACTGCAGCTCAAACAGAAGTAATGTCCCTCAGGCACGAGATGTGTCTTGATCATACCCTACACCTACAGTACCAGCTACTGAAAGCCGGCACACAGGTGGCCAAGGAAGCAGATGGAGGTATCACTTTGAGGGATTGCCTTTTTGACAACTCAATAGCCTATCCAGGAACCTCTAAAACACCATTTTCCGAGGATCTCATAATGACTCAGGTTCCTAGGAAGTCATATAGACCCTGTTTACCCCAGCAGGACAGAAGATGTGTGTACAGCCAACAAGTTCTCACCTGCCATGCTTTTTCTTGCTCTGCTTGTGCTGCTCAGGCTAAATCATAGACACATGTCACAAATCCTCTGCGATTCACAAACTGCAAAATTTAAACACTGTAGGTTCGATGTACCTCAGCTGAGGAGACAGCCTTTCTGCTCTCTTTTGTGCAGAGAGCAGCAGAGGTGGAAGGATGTGAGGAAAGGAAAGCCCTTTTCTCCCAAAATTGAGTTGGTTGACTAAATTCCATGGTTTTCCCCACAGGTCTGTCTTACCATCTTTACCCTCTAATGATTAGTCCCTGATCCCTCTCTACTCAGCTGCCTTGAGGCTCCCTGCAAGCTCCCCCATCACTTGCTTATGCAGGATGTAAGCTTTGCACACTTTCCACAGTTTCCCAGGGGATGCTGCTAACCCCAAGTGGTTTATAGTTGAATGTGTATTTGCAAATTGATAATTTTGCATCATGCTGCTTAGCCCTGGGCAGTGCTGTATTAGGGATTAATTCCCCCATGGGCTCTTGAGCAGAAACTACAAAGACTGGAAGTAGAGCAGAGAGCTGGCAGCCTCAGAGGTAGCTTCTGGCAGTGCAGAGCAGCAGGGAGGACTCGGGGTCCTGGGATGCAATGGACAAGCTGCTGCACCCAACTGAGACATTCACTTTTCTTCCCATTCACTGCCTAATGAAAGGAAGAGTCTGACCTCTGGGTCTGGAGCCTCTCCTGAGGATACAGAGAGCCACACTGCACTCTCAGAGCTTTACTCTCAGTGGAGTAGCCCAGCACAGCCAAGTGTGCCATGCCCAACATTCAGCCTCAGCAGAAAAGCACACCTCTAAGCATTGCCCTGCACTGACAAACAGAGTATTCACCAGCTTTGCCATCAGGAAATCTCCCAAAACTTTCAAGTGGAGACACAGGCAACTCTTCCCTGCCAGCTGTGGAACTGCTCTCCCACAGCAGCTATCATGCCTCAGGGCTGCAGTGCTTTCCCCTCCAGTCAAGAAAACATAGCAAGAGAGGGGAAAGGGATAGTCTAATCAGGAGGGCAATTAGGAGGGAGTGAAGGATACTAGGAAGTAAAATGTAGTTCAGCCTTAGGAAGTCACATTTGTATTGAACAGTGCTGGAGCTGGCTGGGAAGCAGAGCAAGTGAATAGTTCATGTGTAAATAATAGCTGGGTAGTTATTGTGCTAAAGGACTCGGAAATTCTCACTGATGAGAGGAAGTCTGATGTAGCTGTCATTTCAGAGCATTAACAGGGTGATTCAGGTGAATGGAATCTTTGAAATCGGTGTGTAGTTCTTGTAGGAAGGACTAAGGGGGAGGGACGGCACCCTGCACTATCCCCTTTACACTGATCAGTAGCTGGAGGAGTGTGAAAACATGCAAATGATAAACTCCAGAAAGGATGTTGGGGGAGTGAGGAGCAATGAAGTGATGAGATCTGCTAGAAAACACTAAATCAAACCAGAAAGTAGGATGAATTACCCCTAAAGCATCTGTCTGCACTGAAGGATAAAAACTGCATTATTACAGGGAACTTAAGTTTGGAGGATCTCATGCAACTGGTAGTAAAACATTACAAATTTTAGAGATTGATTTTTTTTCTTTCCACAAAAGGATATCGCATGTGACAGCAATCTCCTTTTGGAGGCTCATTCTAACAGATATATAATACATATAATATATATAATATATTATATATACATTAATATTAGGACTACAAGTTGTTGATCACCTAAGGCTTATATAATCTGGTTACATTCATTATAAACAAAGGACAATTCTAACTATTTTTGTTAATAATCATACTGCAAAAGTTTCTAACTAATATTTTTGTTTGGAGCTTCACAGAACTAAACATCTCATCCTTAATGGATATTAAAGAGAATTTGACCAGAGGGTGGATAAAAGACAGAAAAAAATGCCTGAAAATCAGGAGCTGTTTAAGAAGTTTGCTAGATGGGCAAGAAGTCATGGCCTATAGTCAAGAACAAGGACAACTTTGGCAGAAAGCTCAGGGTAGTTGAGAGAAGAAGCCCATGACAACAGATTTCTTAAGCACAAAGGGCTATAAAGGGGCATTGAACTGTTGCACAGACAACCACAGCATATGGCTTCTAGCCCAGCACATGGATGTCCTTGGATATTGGCAATTTTTCTACAGCTCATCAGGCCTTTCAGAGGGAACTGCTGCAGAAGTCCATCCTCTAGGATTGACGCCTTAGGATTTTAGCTTTTTTATTTTTTTATTTCCTGTAATGCTTTTGTATGTAACTCTAAAACTCCATATAGCCTGTTAGTTACTGTTCTCCCATTTCAGTTAGACAAAACAAATCCTCTCTAGGCTTGAAACTCAAGGACACCTTACTGTCTCAGGCCCCAAAATATGTAAACAAAAATGGGTTAAGGGGGAAACAAACTTGGGGTAATGACTTCATTACCTGAAATTGTAATTGGAGGATTAACCCTTGCTATGCAAATGAACCAAGCTTATAGTATGGACACCCGTGACCTGGTCATCCATGCTGGGTGTAGCCCCTAGGGCTCTGACTGCCCAAAGTGTGCCTTGAAGGCCCTTCAAGAAATATAACTGCTTTTATTCTCTTAATATTGTCTAGCCTCTGTTTTCAGGTAGCCCATCAAGGCATCAGGATGACCCTGGCTGAATGACAAGGATAACCCATACAGAAGCAGTGTTGGGCTAGCCTCAAAAAGCTAGCAGTTGCTTTCAGCCTGACTCCCAAATTCTGACACCGGGAAAAACAAGAATCTTTGGTGTCCCTTGAGAAACTACACCTTCCCCTTTGTGAATGCCAAGTCTGTGCACGAAACAAAGGAAATTTTAACTGGAGGAAATGAACTTAAATTTAGGGAAAAAACCCCAAACCCAGCAGCAGCAAATCGGGGAGACCTCACAGTTCAGCTGTACGAATAACATGTGAAACATCCGATTAGAGAGTAACCTCTAGTAGTTCGTCTCACTCTTCTCGTCTGCCTGACTGGTCAACAAACGACTGCCCTTTCAAAGGCTGCTCCTCCCACCTTTTAGTTTCTTGACCCACTCCGGGTCTAGTATCATTAGCTGACGAAGTCCAGCATGTGAACTCAGCCAGGCTCTCCTCCAGCCCCGGGGCTCCTAATGCCATTTGTCCCTCAGTGACGGTTTTCCAGGTGTCTGTGACGCCAGAAGCTCCCTTCTGCCAGCCTGGTCCAGTCCTGCAGGCCAAGTGCTACCCGCAGACAGCGCAATTCTGCAGGGCTGTGAGGCTTCTGCAGCCTCACAGACCCCTTCAGCCCCGACTCTGCTTCCATCCCAGCTCCAGAGGCGGGAAGAGCTGCTCAGAGCTCAGTCTGATGAGGTTATTTGGGTGCAGGATGGGACCGCAGTACCTCCCAAACCATCTCCGCTCTGTTCGCAAAGACTCGGGTTACCTGAAATTACCTTCTATTCTGGCCAATGTGCAAACCAGGTGATTTATTAACTCAGTTATTTTGGGGCCAGGTTTACCACGGCCCTACAGGGCTCTCATTCACCGGAGCGCGGCTGTGGGGCGGCACGGCGGGCGGCGAAGCCACACGGCCTGAAACCCCGCCGAGCCCCGCCGAGCCGTGAGGGCGGCGCCGCGGGGCCCCTCGGCCACCAGGGGGCGCTGCCGCCCAGGGGCCCCGGCGGGCCGCGCCCCGGCCGCACGTGCGCGGGGGCGGAGCGGCGGCGGCCGCGCGCGACCACAAGGACCGGTGGCGCACTGCGGCACCCGCGCAACGCTCCGGCCCTCACCGGCCCGGAACGCACCGCACCGCACCGCACCGCACCGCACCGCACCGCACCGCACCGCCCTGCCCCACACCGCCCCGCCTCGCCCCGCCCCGCCTCGCCCCGCCTCGCACCGCCCCGCACCGCCCCGCCCCGCACCGCCCTGCCTCGCCCCGCACCGCCTCGCCCCGCCCCCGCACCGCCTCGCCCCGCCCCGCACCGCACCGCCCCACACCGCACCGCCCCGCACCGCACCGCACCGCACCGCACCGCCTCGCCCCGCACCGCCTCGCCCCGCACCGCACCGCCTCGCCCCACACCGCCTCGCACCGCCCCGCCCCGCACCGCCCCGCCCCGCCCCGCACCGCCTCGCACCGCCCCGTCCCGCCACGGCCCGCACCGCGCGGCCGGCCAGGAAGCAGAGCCGCAGGTGCCCTGGCGCCCTGTGTGACTCCGCTCCGCCTCTGGCACTTCAGCTGAGCTAAAGCGCCACAAACACGCGTGTTCGCGGTGCACCCAGACCAGAGGCACAGTTCCCTCGCCCTCCCAGTGCAGCGTTGGGTAGGGCGTTTAAGGTACAGGGAGTCCTCACACCCTGCTCCCTGCCTCTGGGGTGAAGACTGCGGGTCGCCGATTTGTTTAAGCCGCTGTATGCTCAGGAATAGTTTTCTTAAAAATACTGCTTTCTTGGAGAAGAAATTGATTCCCCTACGGAGATTTTATTGAGATTTATTAAATCCCGAGTTCAGAAACGTTACCACTTACGAGTGTGTGTGCAACAATGTGAATAAGTTTGCGCTTCTTTTTGGAGGTGAAAAGTTAATGTTCCATTAGAACTTGTTTCAGATGTACTTGCTCACTTTTTAAAATTTTCCTTGTTTGAATACTCTATGATACATGTTAGCTGGTAAGAGTGATAGGTGGAAAACAAGCGGCGTTTTGAATGATTACAAGAGCATTCTCATCAAAAGTAATTTTGGGATTAAAAAGCATTAGAACTGGCATTGGAAAACTTTCTATAAGAATGTCATCTAATCAGGGAACAGAAAACTATCGTCTGATACGCACTATCAATCAATATTAACCGATACAGCTCAACAAAGAATGTCGAATGCTGCCATAAATTTCTCTGAACAAACTATAAATCAAGAATATATGCTTGAATTATATGACAAATGGATTCTAGCAGTGAATTGCATTGAGGTGAAAAAAATTTGATGCAGTTTGCCAACAATTCACAAAACAAGAGCTAAATTCATGTGGTCATTGTGAAGAACCCAGCTCTAATTTTTTGTAACTAGTTTTGCACGTGCAATTATGTTTTTTGAAACATGAGTATCCATTTTTGTAGGCAAGTAATTTTGATTCAATGGGATTCAAGCTAAAAGCCCTTTATTCTTTTAAAAATGATTGCTGTGTGCATGGTGATTTTGCAGAGCTCAGGTAAATGCCTTGTTGAATGCAATTTGCATGAATATTAATCTGACAGTATATATTGATGGTCATGTGGGTCTAAAAATAATCACCTCATATAGACAGGAAAAATGGAATATGAAAATGTTATCCAGCATTTATAAAACGGACATAACATTGACAGGCTTTCAAAACCCTTTAAGAAGTGCTTCTGGTGCCAAAAACTGTGCTTGGGGATCACAGCTTTGTTCCTAGCCACCTTGCTGGATTTCCAACATGTGTGCTACACTCCCTGTCCAGCACATGGAAAGATGTACCTGCCTCGAGGTGATGTCCAAGGAGACTCTCTGTCTCTTTTCCCTACTGTGAGAAGATGAAGATAGGCAACAGCTAACGCTACCAAATAGTGACATGTCTAAAGAATGTTTGTCTCTTGGAAGCCTTCAGGAAGGCTCCATGCCTTCGGGAAGGTTCTTCCTTTCTGGAGATAGACTAATGTGAAAAGCACATTCAAGTTTCTGAACAGCAGGATGCTCTGGGTACCTGCTCCCAAGCTCTTCCTGGGTACTGACTATTAAATACTTCATAGATAACTGGGATCTCAGACCACATGTTTTCTGCTTTCAAAGAGCTGAATCATGTGAAGGACCATCAAGTTACACCTTTCCTTCTCCCATTTGCAAGAAGTATTTGATTATTCTGTACAGAACACAACTTGCCTAGAGCAGAGTTAGTCCAAACCCAGCACGGGAGACAGTCTAAAGTGCCTGGGTTAGGGCATCCTCGAGCCTGTCAAGCAGTGCAAGGGATTAATCCCTTCTGGTACAGGTGAGTGATAGAAACAACTGAGTTGAATCCCTGGTAGAAAAAGCACCCTGAGGTACCTCCACTGCAGCAAGCCCTGCAAAAGAACACAGCCCCTAGTCTGGGGATCCCAACTGTGCCGCTGTCTGAGTCAGGGTTGAGCCACTCCCTGAGGCTGGGAGAGAGGCTTCTGTGGATAAGTCAGATAGTGGACCAGAAAAAGGTGATGTTTGAACTATAAAATACACAGCCTGCAGGTGCTTTGGAGTGAAAGGAACAGGGCTTACAAATACCTGCGTTTTGGAAGCAGCATTTCAGCACTAGTGTGAACTTAGAACTAGAATTTAGCCCTCTACTTTCTGGAAAATAAAAGTATTTTTTTGTTCAAATGTGGGGGTAACTTATAAATGGAAACGTGACCTTGATCTTACAACTATGAACAAAGGGAAGAAGAAAGGGTTTGATGGTTAGGAATTCCATTTATACCTAGGTTAATCCCCCTCAGATGTTCCACAGATATTTCCAGACCTCAGGCAAGATGAGTAAAGCACATAGAGAACAGCCTAAACTCTTCTTATAGCCACTGAGTAGGTGAAAATGTTTATCAGAGGGAGCAAATCTGAGTACGTAAAGTTCCTTGTGCAGTCAAGGTGTCCTAGTTTTATTCCCACAAAAAAAGTCTACGTATAAACCAGAGATGACATGTCCTCCCCCACCCTACTTTGGCTGTGCTAAATTGCTTCAGGGTATATTGGTGCTGTTGTTGTAGCTCTGCTGCAGATACAGGTGCTTGCCATTAATAAATACACTAATAAATACATGGGGCTCTAAGGTCTTCTTAGCTAAATGAAACAAACTTTTCACAGAGAAAAAAAACTTCTTGAAAGGTTTTTATCTCCATGGCACTAGAACAGAGATATTTAAAAGTTTTTCAAAAACAGAACCAATATTTTAAAGGTGGGTTTGAGATGCTGTGTTGAATGTTCTTCCTGCACAAGTGCTCTAATGGACACACAAGCAGTGATCGATCAGACCCTGAATGTTTTATACAGTAGAAATTTGTATTGCAATTGATGGAAATTTTGGCCTGATCAGTCTGAGAGAAAAAAAATGTTGAGCAATACATTTAGTGCAGGTAGCTCGGGGTGCAGCTGCAGTTTGAGCTGCAGATTGAGCTCTGGGTGGCTTGGAGCCCCAGGTAAGAAGCTGTAAACTGGTGCCAACCCTCTGCACAGCAAAGGGCACAAGGGACCTGTGGCCCAGCCAGGGGACCACCCAACACTCAGAGACATGGCAGGAGCTGAGGACTCAGCTGGAAGACCTCAGACTCACTTACACAGACTGTAAGGGTATAAAAGCCCAGGGGTTCTCATGTTCAGGGTCCCTCTGCAGAGGCACCAGCTCAAGTTTATCCTGTTGTTTCACCATGACTAAATTATTTTAAGGATTGGGATTTCTGAGACTGTTCTGGGAAACCTGGGGTCTAACCGGTAAGGAAACCTGGTCTGGCTGTGTGTGGTGAGTACAGGGAGTCAAGCAGGGCACCCATTGGTCACTGAAGCCGTGAAGGGATCTCAGGCCTAGCTCAGGTGGTGTGGGTGCGACTGCCAGCATCAGGGATGTTTCCATTACAAAAATACAAAAGAAATTTTAGTTTATACTGAGAAAGAAATAAGCTCTTTCTTCCTCTGGTTGTGGGCCCCTCATATCAGGGTGTCCGTTCCTCTGTGTGTTTCTCATATCCTGGCTGGAGGCAGCCCACAGGGCAGTGGGCTCATCAGAGCTCTGCACAAGGGCTGGGAAGAGAAGGGAATTCACTCCAGATTGTTGCAACATAGGGGCTATCCCTCCTGGTCTGGCATGGGAAATCCTCTTCACTGCTCCCAGGACTGGCCCAAGGTCTCTCTGCTTGAAGGAAAAGACAAAGAGGGAACTGATCTGAAATTATTTGGATTACAACTTAACCCATGGCTATTCCATGTATCTGAGTTAGGACTTCAGTACTCTCAGATGTAGAGAGTGAGGTGAATTCTCACCCTACAGGCTTCAGAGAAGCTGGATATATCAAAAATTACATAAATTATTTAAAATATAAATATAGCAGATAAAGTACAGCAGATAAAACTGAAAGCATAGCTATCTGGCTGAGTCAGTCTGTTTTTCTGTACACACACATGGCAAATGCAGAGAAGACATTTGCTGTTAAGACAACACAGGAAAGCTCAGTCACTAGACACTATGAAGATATTGCAACAGTTTCAATTCTGAAGCAAAATTCTACCAATTTTAAGAGCTTTTGTAAAGAAAAGGACTGAAAGCCCTAACAGTGAGCAGCTATTAACTCCTGAGATGAGGGCTTCAACACTGCTGACATTTTATATTTGCAACTGTAAACAACATTGACAAGTGCCAAATGTGTGTTGGTGTGCACATCTATTTCTCTTTGGCCTTCTCCAACGTCTACTAAGAGAAGGAGAAGTGAAGTTTTCAAGAGCCCACAGTGTCCACCACAATGTTTGAGTGAACCCAGACAGTGGTGATTGTTTTAGGCATGTCAGCTTTCCATGTGGGAGTCATCACTGCAGTCCTTTATGGCTCTTTGTCTCATTAGACACCATGGTGGGGATGGGAAAGTCTCCTGCATGACTGCTGTTGAATTTGCGTAAGACTTGTTAAACATACAGGTCCCCTATGTGATTATTCAGATAAACTATCAGGTGATTCTGTTTTAAGCATCTCAATACAGAGCAGAGCATCCAGACTATTGCTGATACTTGGATTTGCAGCTGCTTGTGATGGGCTCGCTCATTACTGCCTGTGCAGTGCCATTAGTGGGTAGAGTGTACTACTGACACAAAGGCACACTTGCCCTGAGCAATCTGCAGTCAGAAGCAGACAACAGGATAGTGAAGGCTACAAATATTCAAAAAGTGCAGGAATGAGAGAATGAGGGCTATAACAACCGAAAGATTATGAGATATGCTTGTTATGTTCACCTTTTGCTAGTGCCTTGTTTTTTCAGTCTGTGCTGACACCTAACCTGAACGATCTTGCAAAAGAATCATGTTCTGAATTCATATAGCTTCTTGTGATAAGCTGTTGATGTGCTTCTGGTATTTTTAAGACACAGAGGAAACATGTCAGGGAAACAGAAGCCCGATTGCGCGGCAGATAGAATATTCTAATCAGCAAGCAGCTTATCAGCACACTTACTGGCAGCAAATGCTTCACAAATCCTGGAGAATGCCAGCTGAAAATCCCCATCATTACTGACATAACTTTCTCGATAAGCCTCCTCAACAGTATGAGCTATTGTTTATGCTGAGAAGCACTGCTGAGGTTCAGTGGAAAGGTGTGCAGAGCTTTTTCCCCCAGACAAATGAAGCGCTGGATTTATGGGTAAGAAGCAGACCTGCTGGCATTCACTGCACTTATTCTGTTCAATGGTCACAGCAAATGACACCCTTTCATTTTCCCTTCCTGCACTTCATATTACAAAAGAAAAACTTAAGCCAAAACCAGCTATTTTTATTTTTGATTAAATATTTTCCCCCTCTCCAGATGGTACATGCAGGGGCACAACATTAACCCGAAACAAAAATGAGCAACCAGAAGCAAGTCTCCCATTAGCTCAGCTCAATGTCTGATGTGTTTATTTTCACTGGATCTGTGAAGCAGGCTGACAAGCAGAATCTTTTGCTTCACATACCGCTTACAGAGCTCCAGTAGAGCAGGCACCATATGAAACAGTCAGTGAAAAAAGCTCCAGCAAGACATGGCTGGTTTTTTTCTTTTTAGGCACAGATACGGTCAATCAAAACCTCTATCTATGAAAGAGACTCATCAGAGACAATATTAAGATAATTACATCGTAACTACAAATTGTCATAAGAGAGGTTTTATGACACAATTTAGCTGAATTAGATACTATTGACCTCAGAGTGGTTTATTGAGGCAGGAGAAATAAATTAAGAGATACAACTACTCAGAATGCAAATGGTGAACTGTGTTTTCCAACTTTTTTGAGATAAGGTGGGATACTTATATTTACAGTCACCAAAATGAAAAGTTTAGATTTTTAAGCTACTGATGTTATATGGCTTTTTTTGTGGCAGTGAACCAGGCCAGGGCATGGGTCTGCATGTTGGCCTGGGATTATCCATACTGGAGTTTACATTACAAGGTCCTTGACATGGTTTTGACCTGTGTCAGTTAGCATCCCTCCCAGGTTTCAGACACAGCCCAAGGGTTAGCACAGGCTGAGGACCTGCCTGACTGCAGGTCAGATGTGACCCCTCATTTTGCAAAGAAATGTAGCCATAAAAATGAGAGCAGTGCTGTGCCAGTGGATCTCAGCACTGGAGAATGATCCCTATTTACTAACATGGATGAACCTTATAATATCAGATAGAGAAGGCGCAACAACTGTCTTCTGTGCCAAAAACAATGTTCCAGTAAATAGCATTGGTAACTGAACTTTCTGGCTATGTTAGAGCACTCCACTCTGGTAAAGCCTCTTAGTAGGCATGGCTAATTTTGAAATACTGGCTTCCTTCAGGCTAGTTCCTGAACTGGATGTGCAGAAGGATGTGACGAGGATGTACACTCATCAGATATGAGCCAGCTTGTACCCAGAGGTGATATAGGTATGCCATGGTGTTCCAGCTCATGGGAAGAGCTTTAGCTTGTAAACACTGACAGCATCCCTGTGTTGAAGTTTTGGTGTGGGCTTCTGCTGGTGGAAATGACTGTATGCTGCAGTGCCTGCCAGCACATCCTTTCCCAGGATTTATGTGTCAGCTTAACACATAAAGGGAATTGACTTAGGCATTTGCACACTGAAGAGCACTAGGGTGAGAGGGGGCTGTTCAAAGAGTTGAGCTGCTATTGAAGTACAAGTAATAGATAACAGGAATCACTAACAGTGAAAATTAAATGAGCATCATCAACATGAAAGTCCAACTCACCTTGAGAAACAATGCCTCAAACACAGGCAAAACTGAAATGTCCTTTGCCTTCTATAACTTCATTAAACCAGTGAGGTTTTCCACAGTATGTACTTGGCAAACACAACACAAATCCTTACTGAGTTCTCTGCTGCTTTCAAAGTGTGGCACCTCTTGGGACCTGGAATCTGCTGACACAGATGTTATAAAAGACTTTTCGTAGGATTGATGGCAAATAAAATATTCTGCTGCTTATTGCAAGGTTTTTGACGGCATAATTATGGGTATCCTTGCTCCAGGCTTCCTGACTGATTCCCACCTGACAGACAGCCTCATAGATTTTATGCATTCAACAAATGCATTGGCACTCTCCCTCATATTTCAGCATAAATCCAGGAATGGAACAGTCATCAGGTGACTGCTTATTCTGAATTGTACAGCTTTTCACGTTCCTGTCTTTACTGTGTTGTTACAGAAAGTCTTGCTCTCGCCTCTCAGCTTTCTGAAACAAAAGTAAAGGGCTGTGTCACAAACATCAGAAACAGAAGATGAGAAGCATTGCTCAGCCAGGGTCCTGTGTGTGTACATTACTGTGAGCAATTCAACATGATATTTTATTAAAGGTAGCTTAAAAGGGAGTGGAGAGAAACTAGAAAACCAGAGCCTTCTTTTCACAGGTGTTGAGCTCCTTAAACTTCCATTAGCTTTCTAAAGGCCTCCATTTCTTTTAGGTTCAAAGTGCTCTGCGAACAAAAAGCACTTAAGAGAAACATGCTACTTTTTAAATGGTAGTGGCCAATGACAGACAATAACAATTTGTGGAAGGACAAGGAAAGCTTTTCTGTAAAAAGACAAGAGCACTTCTGAAAAAAAGCCAGGGTGACCTGATTCTTCTGTGCTTATTTTAGCAGAATGTTACAGAGCAGTCTTATTAAAAATCTCCACTAAATCTTGTTTCCAAGAAGGAATGGTATTATTTCTGATCATGTACACCATCTTTAGCTTTGACTTGAAGAACACTAAGCTACTTTTCCCTCATCCCCTGTAACTTTAATTGTGCAATAAAGTATTCTTAGCTTCCTCATGTGGTACTATGCTAGCAGTCAGCTTCCTACTGTACAAGTCTCTTCTTTTATCATGTCTTCAGCTTTTCTTATCTTTCTATAGCTATTGAATCTTGATATCACTCTCATTTGTCATAATGTCTAGCCTAGATTTCAAAAATTCCTCTCTTTTGAAAATAAGCTTTATACCTTGTCATCATCACTTCTCACAAGTTCCTTTCGGAGCAACAAATTTCAGTGCTAACATGCAAAGTGCAACTCTTCGCTTCCTCAGGTTGTACTAGTGTCACACAGGTGAGTTCAGCTAATTATATTTGTGGTCCCAAAGGCCTCCTTGCTATTTCTCTGAAGTGTGTATCCTCAGATGTCTTTCTTTCTCCCACAGTCCACAGAGCACCAGGGACTGATCCCTTACTATGGGTGCTGTTTAAAATCAGCAGCTGAGAATGCAATGAAGCGTAGAGGCTTTTCCTCTTCTGATCGTGTCCCCATTACAACTCATACCTTTATGTTTGTAGTTACTTTCTCCTGGGTAATGTAAAAGCCTGATAATGGAGTCTGTGGTCCCAAGCCCTTCTAGTAGAGGGTTTCAAAAATAGTGCCACTACACCAATATTACTTTTAATGTAATTGGCATACAAAAGACAAAATATTGTGCTTTTGCACCCTAGGCCTGCAGAGAGCAGGGCTAGATGCCGTTAAATCACACACCAAAATTTCTAATATTATTGTTAAGGGGGTGGAAACATCCAACTTAAATTTTGACCAATGGATAAGCTAAAAAACTGTCTGAATATATGGCCTGGAGGTGACAAGTAACATTTAATTCACAGTTCCAAGTTTATTTCTTTGCACTGTGCTGTGAGGCGCTTGATAATGTAGCTGCTGACTCTCTTCTCATAATGAATATTATTTAGGAGAGGTGTTGTCTAAGCATGGGCAAAAAGCCCTGAACTCACGTCTCTCTATGGCTGTGGAAGAGGGCTCTACCCACACTATTCCACCTATGTTCATACAAACAATCCCTCACCTTCATCCTGACAGAGCACATCACTCCATGAGGATGAAAAGGAAGGAACTATTATTGAGATTTCTTCTGTTATCCTTCATTTTCCACATTCTAATTTTACTTCACCTTCCTAATTGTTAGAAAAGATTTTTTTTTTTTTATAAAGGAGATAAATGCACAGGTGCAGTAGGAGGATATCTAAGACTAAAGAATTTCACTTGGTATACTGCTACTGTAATTTTAATTGCCTATTTAGAACTTGGGCATTACAGTTCAGAGCTCTCAATACCCAGGAATGAAACTTGCCTAATCACAGCCATCCCTGTGCACTGCACTCACTGTGAGACCTTTGCTTTCCCAGGAGCATGTTCCTGACTTTGAAAGATCTGAAATGAAACCCACATTTATGCATTTTAAAGAACATTGCAATACCTCCATGGAAACAGCATTTTCATGGAATAAGTAAAAGATGGGGTGAAAGGATAATATCTCTGCTCCAAGGCTCCAATATTTATTTTGAGAGATGCAGTGCATCAAGCACTTCGTCCTGTGTAAGCATGTTAGGCTGAGGAAGAACAACTGAGCATTGACTAAGGAGCATTCATTTACAGTGAATGAAGGAAGGACCAAAAGAGCAAAATAAAAATTAATCACAGATAACTAAGGTGCTTTACCAGGCTGTAGTTACCACAAGTATGGCACTGAGTGGCAGGTTCAATAGATAGAAAAGACAATAGCAATTTTGCCTGTTTTAACTTCCTGATATAGCACAATGAAGAATAGCCACAAGCTGTCACTTGAGAAGTGATACTGCTTCTTAAGACCAGCAGTGATGTTTCTTTAGGGCGTCAAAGTAAATTTGTGCAGCAGGGCTACAATGCAACACCTGGCCAGAAGTGCCACAAAAGAGCCTGTCAGAAGCAAGCTCCCTTGCAGGGGAGCACCCAGGTGCTGTGGTGAGGAACCCAAAAACTAGTGACATCCGTGTCTCCACGATAATCCTAAGCCTGGAAATTCTTCATTGCACAGGACCTCCAATATGATGTCTCAGTGCTGCTGGCTAACAGGCCCAGCAGATATTTGCCATGAACAGTGTGTCTGTGTGTGTGTGTCTCCTGGGTGGAGAGTGAGAATTAAAAAGTATCTGAATATACAGCCTATCAGAAACATTGGCTCTTTCCAAACCTATGAGACAAGGAGGCATCAGGGAAAAAAAGGGTAAATGAAGTTCATTTTGGTGGAAAGCAGCAATGACCAGGACACACCTGAACTCTTTCATCAAAAGTGGAACAACCCACTGAAGAGAAAAATCACAAATGTTCAATCCCATTAAGTGAGCTCACAGTAGGAATAATTTTGAAAATGAAAAGCATGCCCACTGTTCAGAGATACAAGCAGGAGAATAGCAGGGGAATCCACAAAAGGAGAAAGGTGATGAAGAGAGACAGCAGGAAATCAAACTCCACTGAGAACAGCAAGACACAAAGTTCCAGCACAATCCAGCCTGCAAAATAACAAATAAACTCTCCCCAAGATGAATAAACTGCTAAATGGACTGGTCACAAAAGAATGAGTTGTACCTACAGGTACCTCACAGCTCTTTTAAATGGTAACAGTTAAAAGTCCAGATGTGAATACAAACCTCCTTGTCTTTCTCTAATTCACATTATACACGCTTTTGTAACAGCAACATATGGAACAAGGAGTTTGGCAACTCAGAAAAATCATTATATTTCAAACAACCTATATTACCATTAGAGTATTTTCATTTTCTTCTGATGTATTAATCCTTTGCTGAAGGGGATGTCAATTATAGACCCAAATAAGTGTAAAAACATACCCTCAAATTACATTTATACTTAGGTAGAATAAGTGAAGCCAGAAACTAGTGTAATCTCTACCTTAATCAGAAGTTGTCTGCTTGAGAAAATATTCTTGATTTGTAGGTGTTGTCACTGCCCACTTTTATTACTTAGGTGTAAAAATTTTTTCATTATTTTAGCAAGGGATATGAGCTTTCTGATAAGGAATCTTGCAATGAATTGTCTGCATTTCACCTTTGAAATATCTGTGGCATTTATGTCAGGTATACCAAGATTTTTTTCAGGCGGATAAAGTAAGGAGATTTATTTTTACTTTTTTTTTTTTCAACTTTATTGCCCTCACCAATTTTAGGGGTAGCTACTGAACTCTTTTTCAAAGTTTGAGAAAGTCTAAACTCGATAGAGGCGTGAGCTTTGACTGGTCAGGCATAGTACATGGCTGTAAGAACACAATTAGGAATTTAAAGGCAGTGCTCAAAACAAGAAAGATGGGTTGATTTCATTAGTATTGACAGGCAGTCATTGAGAAGTTCACCATGGGAAGAACTCACTTAGATAATAAATCCCCACTGGTGTTTACTAGGTAAGCTTTACTTCCTGTCCAAAAGAAAAGCTGCTTCCTTTTTTTTTCCTTCTCAGTAATGAAGGCGGCTTTAGGATTTTACACAAACATATTGGATTATCGGTTTCTCTGGAAAACTTTGGACAAACTACCTGGGCAGTAATTTGCGCGATTACAAGTACGCTAGTCCAGTACTGCTGTGTCACTTGTGCTTCAAATCCTGGATGTTTTAGTGCTGGAGAGAACATCAGGACTGCAAGGCAGGGGTGTATTTGCTACAGGTATTCGTGAATTCTTCCTGACCCAAAGGCTTGGCTTGATTCAATAGTAGAAAAGTGTATTTAACTTATTGCCTCCAATTAATTTGTGCAAATTGCTTAGTAATCCTAAATCATTACAGTGCTTAGAGTAATGACTTTGAATTTTTATTATGGAACATTTTCATTAATGCCATTTCATTACTGGTTAGAGAATTCTGGCAAGAAAAGAATTATGTTGAGATGGTATTTTCTTCAGTTCCCATAAGTGTGGTACTTTAGGTTGGTGTATGTTGTAGGTGTCCTCTTCCACAAACACCCTATGAGCAGCAGACCCAGGATGTCCACGCAGTGTTTGGGGTGGTTACTAATGAGATACTTTGCAGCATGTTAACCAGGATTCTGCAGAGTTGACAGAAGTGGGATCAAGTCAAGAATAAATCTTTCCTCTGCAACTTGTGAAACCCAGCAAGGCCACTGTGAACAGGGAATACCTTGCTGATTTTCAGTCAGTGGAGCTACATATTTGGGGAGCCCTACACTTGGACTGTTCTTTCAAAATGTTTCCATATGTGTTGCTGCTGCCTTAGCTACAATAGCTGGCCATTTCTGATGCAGATGGCTAATCTGCCACTGCTGCCCTGCAGCAAAACAAGAGTTGAATGTATCCCAAGACTGAATTTCCAAGTAGCTAAACCAAGCACCCCAATCTGGGGATTTTTTAGGAGTGCTGCAAACACTAATCTTTTGAGATGGTTTCAAATTGCACAGGATGAACTATTTCTATAGCTGAAAGTGATTGCCCTGGTGTCTTCAGCATATGGAAATTAAAGATGTGCTGAACTTTGAAATTACTGGCATCTGCAACTGTGCACCCAAAGATATTCATGACAGTTGCACCAATTTAGTGTGTGATCAAGATTTTGAGATTGCTGTGATAATCAGGTGGGTAAGTATATGTCCAGGCACGTAGTATGTCTGGCTTTGCAAGTAGGCTGAGCATGCAAATAAGCACTCTTTTTAATCCCTTACTTTGTTTAAAGCACTGGAGATCACTAACTGTACTGTTCACTGTAATAGGTCGAGTAGAGCTTCCTTCCTTCTTTCCTTCCTTCCTGCCTTCCTGCCTTCCTGCCTTCCTTCCTGCCTTCCTTCCTGCCTCCCTTCCTGCCTTCTTTCCCTCCCTCCCTCCCATACGCTGCAGGCAATATTTTTTTCCAGAGTGAGGTGAAAGCCAAATCAGGGTATGAAATGTGCATTCATACCTGTATTTGTACACAAGACATATACATATGTTCAAAAACACACATTGAAAGGATATGGTTGTTTATAAAATCAAGCCCTTAGAATTTAGGAAATACCAGAATCAAGTTTTCCTGTGCATGTCTAATTGAGTTCTGTTCACATTACGATGAGTGCTCCATCATAAAGCTACATGTTTTTTACCCACAGGTGGCTGGGACGGATTAGGATCACTTGCTGGGCAGCTTTTCAATATTCTGTTTTATCTTCATAGTTCAGCACGTGGCCCTATGTCTCGGGCATTGCACTCTATTCAAGCTGTGATCTGGATACATACTTATTAATTCCATCAGCAGCTTTTTGGTGGCAGGCACTGCTATTGTTTTCAGGTGACTCACAAATAGCATTGAATTTTGTTTTCCCTCTCTAAGATCAAAGGACATTGTTATCTTAATTTTTCAGGTGGAAAAAAACCAAGAAAGATTGTAGTTCAGAGGTACCACTACTTTCAGCCACCAAAGATCTCTGCTAATTACCCTTGTGGAAAGCTGATAGAGTTAGCCACAGCCTTTACGTGGTTCAGTGCTAGCAAAGCCTTGGCAGCAGCCATCACAGCCACTTGGTGACAGGGAAAGCACTGGAGCCCCAAAGTGCTGAAACCCCAAAGCGCTGGAGCCCCAAAGTGCCTCCCAAACTCTTTGAGACAAACACACCACAGACAGACACAGGCTCATCTGTCACCCCCTCCACAGCCAGTGATCCATGGGCAGCCCACCTTGGCTCTAGCCGAAGAGGGCAGTTTCATCACAGTGCCACTGACAGCGAGCCAAGCGGGCGCTCTGCTGCCAGCCCTGGTCACTGTCTCCAGCCGAGCAGCAGCAGCCTTGGAGAGCAGCTGCTAGGCGATGCTGAGGAATCCCAGTGGGGACCATGCCCTGAAAGCACAGACTCTTTGAGGAATTTTCCTGCTTTCCTGTGCTTGGACTGTGATCTCAGGAAGGCATGTAACATGGTCAAATTTGGGTTGACTTGCACAGGAGTAGCAAACGATGTGTTAACCTTTCAAGATGAGGCCAGGATATGTATTTTTTCCTTAAACTTGTTCTTAGAAAAAAAAAAAAATACAGTCTGAAATTGGATATTTCCCTAAGTGTACAGCCTGCAGGAAAATCTGCCTAGAATAATTCAGTCCAACAGGTTAAAGTCTAGCAAAAGTGTTAGCAGATGAAGCAGAGAAATCCCGGATGACTTTACTATTAAGTAGTTCCTTGCTGTAGTGGCCTTGCTGCTAATAAGAAGGCAGATACACGCACGTATGCACCCACACACAGACTGTGTGTGCATGCACAAGCACAATAATTAGCAGGATGCTGGATGCCCTCTCGTTTATCTTACTTGTTCTTTTCTGTAGAGCTTAATCTTGCAGACAGTTCGCTTTAATCGTGAGCTGGTGGAAACGGCAGGAGTTTGTATAAAATTGGTGTAACTTTTCAGCCGCTGAGAGCAGAACCCATCAGAAGGCAATGCTGCATAAATCCAGAAGAACACCATGGCATTAATTGTGCACCGTGCTGAGCATACATACTGTGGCAAAAGGTGACTCCCACCCCAGTGATGGATGAAATCCTGAACAAACTAGGGCCTCCTCATGTTTCCCCAATGCAGAATTGCTTAAAGCTGCATGCTGTAGCCTAATTCAAATTACTTGAATTTAAATGGTAAACACAGAATCATACAAACAAATGAAGTACAAAGCAAAGGAACCTACTGCTGTCATTCCTCTTTTGAAATGCATTAACACCTTTGGAGGAAAAATCTTGAGACATGGAGGAAAAAAAGAATCATTTGCTTATAAAAAAATAAAAAGTGTTAGGTCTTTTAAAAAGTGACCTCCCAGATTTTTTTAGTATTAATTATATCTCAATGCATAAGTGGGGGTAATGTATGTATTATTAAGGGCTTAGATTTACAAGGAGTGTGAAACAGTAATTTAATCCTCCTGAGTTATGTTGTCAGTGTCAGTCCCATGCTTTTTATACATGTGCAAAATTAGGTGGAAAGCACCTTAACTGTTTTCCTTCTTATTAAACAGTCTTCCAAAAATCTATAATTCAGTGAGACATTAAGTAGTTGGCATTTGTTGCTGTACAATCCCATTCCACAAGCCCCACTGTGAATTCAGCGGGACATTCGGCACTAGCCAGCTTCTGTTATCAGTAACTCGACATGAAAGTACTTGCATTTTCCTGCTAATGAAACAAACAGAAGAATAATAAAGTTGTTCAGTATTTTAAAACTTTAGTTTGAATTCCAGCTCTGATATTTCAGTACTGAGAACTGTTGAGATGCTCTAAAGTCCAAGAGTCTCTCACTGCTAAGTGCCTGTATGCTTTTATCTCCTACAGATGAACATATACAAGTTACTGCAACTATTAGACATCAGTGAGATAACATTACTAAATTCTGATAGGAGATCTCAAATATTCTATTGAGCTGTATCTATATTACGGAATTACGAATTGAAAAGCCAAACTAGACCCTTGGGTCTGAGGAGAGTGAGCAATACAGGCTTCAAACACAAGGTAGAAAGAGCAGATCCTGATACATTCCTCCCCTTATCGTCCTAGAATGATCATTGCTTTTTAGGATCCAAATTTTTGAAGAATGGCAATAGTTTTTGCCCCTCACAGAGTTTATTGACTAATAAACCTGTCAGCAGCACTCCAGTTGCAGGAACTGACCTCAAATCCTCTTTGGACTTAAGCTCCTTTTGGCCATATCTGTGTTTATGTTGTGCCTGCCACTGCCTCCTCTGTGTGAACCCAGCTTGGCTTGAGGAGCCAAGTTTTCTTCAGTGAAGTGGCTGCTGTTGCTCCTGAGATGACCAAGTGTGGTGGTTGGAAGCGGCTCAGGGTGAAGTGTCCAGGCTGAACGTGGTGGCATGGGGCTGCAGCCTGTGGGAGGTCCTGGTGCAGTGGGGATCTTGCTGTGATGTCACTGGGGCATCCCTGGTAAGCCCCTTGGGCTTCTGGAATGCTCAAAATTAAGATGATAAGAAGATGAGTCAAAGCTATTTTAAACTGTGGTCTCTGGCCTGTGCTTAACTGTCCCATGCTTCTCAGGTCATCCCTGTCACTGTCACTGTCACTGTGCCCAAGGCAGGTCTCTCCATTCCCTTTTTTGATTTCTGGTAACTTGCCTGAAGAACAGTTTATTTGCCCTCTACTATGGCTGGGAAACTGTGGTCCTACCGCACTTCCTCAGATCTCATTGTCTGTCTGTCTCCATCCTGCTCTACAGAAGGTATTAATCAGCATTGTGGGAGCAACGTGATGTCGTGTCAAGCTGGAGAAATTCTTTCAAATGGGAGAAATTTCAGTTTAGAAAATAGAATACCATTTTGGGGAAGCACTTGCTCTGAGTTTGAGCTTTTTCAGTGGAGGAGAGTCTTATACTGATTGTATCCCACCATCAGTAATTGGGGGAGTTTGCACTGCTGAAACCAGGACAAGTTTTGCTGCTTAGCTGCAGATGGGCAGTCCAGAAAACTGTGTTTTTCTGCACTTGTATTTTTCAGCTTTGTTTTGACCTGATGAGTTATTGCTGAAATAATTGTAAAGAAACAAATGTAAATATTTGCCTTTCAAAGGAAAATGATCCATCTTCTTCCCTTCTACACCCATGAATGTATCTACCTGCTCTGCTGGTTTGGGGACATCACATCAGAACTAGGAGCATAATTTTGCAGGAGCAGGGAAGGACAAGTGAACAAAGTTACAGGAGCTGTTGCATGGGATATGTATTGCCCAACACAACATTCTGATAGCAGAAGATTTGTAGGCTGTACAAAAATTTGCAAAACATGAACCTGGTTTCTAGTGAATTTTAAAAAGAATTTGTGCTAGTGAAATCAATTTTGCTAACTGCTGAGCAGCAGTACTTTTGTTCACGGTTAGTTGTGGAAGTACAATGACAGGCATGCAAATAGAAGCTGTATTTAAACCAGCACATTCCAATTAAGTACATGGCTGATAGCTACACAACTGGGAGCTTGTAACAATGGTATTGTCAGGAAAGATCAGACAGGTGTTTGAAGACACGACATGGAGGCAACTTTGAGGGTTGAAATTTTGCATTCTCTGATGTCTGTGAGAAGAGCTGGATCTTTTCACTGCAAAAACCTAGACTGCGGGAGTGAAAGGGAAGCAAGGAAAAAGGTCATGGACTTCTGACAGTGGAGGATTGTAAGGTCTCTAAGTATGCCAGAACAGCAAGGTCTCAGGGCCTCGATTTTATTCCTTGGTCTACAAAGAGGGCTTGTTCCAATTATGGAATACTGTGAAGACTGAGCATCAGCCCCTTTGTGCAATAATTGCAACTTTGAACTATTCTGTTTGGATATGACTTCTTAGGAAGCAAGTTGTTAAAGTGTATGGATTGCTGAGGACAGAGAAGAGCATTGTATTTTAGGAGGTGTCACTTCCCAAGTTTCTGCTGCTGTGAAAGGGGACTCAGAAAACCCTTTGTGGGTCCCTGATGTTGAAAGCCAGTCTTGACTTCCTTGGGTAGCTGAGTTTGAAGACCTTGTGGTAAGTCATTCACATGAGAATGGTCATATTTCCTAGCCAATGAGATAGAAAGAATTTCCAAAGTTTATTAGAAATCTTGGGGGAAAAATGGAAAGAGATATATAGAGGAGGGAGAGTGAGGAGGCCTCGGTCTGTCCAACCAGCCTGCAATGCCTAACAGTCAGTATAAAAATCAGAGGACACTTGGAAATACCCAAGATGGAGAAAACACTGGTCAAATCTCTCCTCATCTGTCTATGTATTCATCGGCATGTAGCCAGCTGAACACACAGAAGACAGCTAGTTTATTAGTTCCTCAAAGAAATATCTATTTCTTGGCAGGGAAAATACAGGCTGAGACGCAGTGTGACGCTCCACACCTGCCAGGAGCAGCAAGGAGATGGGCTTGGAGCAACATCCACATCCAGCAGTTAACATCTGTCCCAACTGCTGGTACTACAGGGATGGGAGGATAACTTGAGGGGATCCCTGTAAGCTTGGCACAAGGCAGGACTCCTACTGCCTGTCTGCAAGCAGTGCCTCAGGCAGCACAGTCCCACTCGGGGCTGCACAGACCTCCCAGTGCCAGGATGAGAGACTGCAAAGGGGTCTTGTCCTCTGTTATCCTTTGAAACAGGGATTATCCCTGCCAAAGATGCATAGCAATTCTTCTGGACAGCTTTGCCATTCCCATTTTACTGCCTCTCTGGAGGAGGCTGCCCAGCTCTGACACAGTTGCTGTTCGACTGCAGTTGTCTGACTTGCTCATTTTGCCAAAGGCTGAAGGGAGATCGATTGGGAAGAGTTAAGTCATTGGGCTGATGGTACAGAATGGATGGAATGGAAATGGCATGGTGTGACCAGAACAGAACAAAACAGAATATATTTTTAGAGCTGATAGCTTCCTCACCACCCTATTCCCTGGCCTCCTGATCTTGAGGCTTACTCATCTGCCGTGGCAGGAAGATCGAGAGAGGTTAACCGTGGTATTAACCACTCCTCATACAACCAGCACAGTTTCTGCACCAGAGAGACATAAACAGCAAAATGTGCTATTTTCAAGGAAAAGTGCTAGTGTGGATTTGTGGAGGAGTGGGGGAAATAAAGGGATTTTAGTGCCCTTAGACTTTTGGCTACAGTTAAGTGCCTTTTGGGCACTTAGTCTTTGCAAAAAGGAAGACTTGGCACAGAGAGAAGTGTGGAAGGAAGGAATTATTATTAACCAGGAAGTATTTAAATATCAGGATTACATGGCAACTAAACAGTTAATTTGTTGTTCAGAAAAAAGAAAAAAAGACAGCCACCCTGATTTTCAGAGCATCCCCTCTCTCAGGTGGTTAGCCAAAGGGCCCTTTTCTTATGCAGCTTGAGAAAGCATCATGGAGACTTTTATCAAATAATTGCATAAACAACAATGATATCACAATAGCCAGACTTCTACAGTGCCTTGAGGTGCTCCCTGAGGAGCCTGCTGCAGGGCAGAGGGGAAGGGGCTGGGGAGACGTCGACCATTCTTGCAAAATTCTCTGTGGTTAAAAATTTTGCTGCTAGAGAAAAATAGACCAAGACAGAACTAAACCTATTCCATATGCACAAGGCTATATAAATCAGCTCTGTGCTTGCTTTGCATTGCCTGTCCTTCCCCCTACACCTCTTTGTCATTCAAAGTATGCTCATAGGAAGCTTCAAGAGAAGCTGCTAACAACATTATCAACATCAGGAGAGACAGACAAACCAATGACACAGGATGTAAGTGAAAGGATACCACTGAGAAAAGCTACACAGATGGTTTTAGAGATTAAAAAAGCTGGCATTTCTAAAGCTCAGGGTGGTTAAAAACAGACACAGATAGAGGGGGAGAGGGTGAGAGAGAGGAATAACTTACTTATTCAATCCTTCTGGTTTGGTATTTTTGTAGGCCCCATCTGTACTTTGCAAGAATGGGTTTGTGCTTTTGGTTGCACTCCCAGCTTGTTCTTCTTGGTGTTTATAGACTATCCCAAATATCAAGATCTTTTTCACAAAGCAAGTTGATAGCTCCTCACAGCAAGAATTGTTCTGTTCTGGGACTGTGCTGAGGCATTTTGCATTTTTAAAGTAATTTCCAGTCCAGAGAAGTCCTGTGAGTGACTTTGCTGTTCCTAGGGCAGAGAAGCACTGGGTCTCTCTCTTGGCCTGCCTACCTTTTAGCTCGAAAAAGTTCTTAGAGTCTTTGTTCATTCATTCTCTCACTTATTCTAGTAGTTCCCAAACCATGATCTCTTGTACTACATCAAACAATGCTTTCTTAGGATGCTTTCCACTGAAGGTTTCAGGAAAGGAACATCTGAGAAATTTTGCTAGTGCAATATTTGAAAAAAAGTTTTGGAAAAACAAACAGACCTTTTCTTTTTCAGAAGATTTATGGGATTACCAGCTGTGAGATTTCAACAAGAAGATAAAAATTGTAGGAGGGACTCCACAAGCCTTCTAGAATATTTGCTCAAAGTTGTGCAGTTTCAGGAATTCTCACTTCTGAATAAACCACCTGAAAAAAGCCATCTCCTTCTTGCTAAGTAATTGACATTAAATGGGTGTTACTTCTGGGCACCTCCTGGCACCCTGTCTCTCCTGCCAGGTTCTGCGCCCAAACATACCCCCAGCTTCCTTGTGCATACTTCGTGTCTTTCCTACAGTCCCAGCCAACAAGAAGGCAACAGAGATTCTAAAATATTTTCTTCTATCCCAGTCCCCTGGCTAGTTTAGCTTGTGCTGAAGTTTCACTTTTCCACCTACATGACATTCATGAAAGGCACAAACTGTCCTTGGGTCACCTGCAGCATCTTGCATGAAAGAGAGGCTATTCCAGGCAGTCATTCATGGCATTCCATTTCATAACCCAAGCCAAAGTAATACTGCATCTCTGTCAGGAGCTCTGTTTAAATGCTTGAAGCTGTGACAAGTGTTTGGTGCAAAAAAACACTTCTGAGGGAAAAAATGTTATTTTCTTTCTGATGACTGGAATGAGAAGAGCTTCTGAGAAGTAAATAGACAGACAGAAATATATAGACAGACAAATGGGCAAGTGATAAAATTGGCCCTTTACTCTGTTTCTAACGTATTTCAAAATAGCAGCTTTGGAACATGGCACTTCCTTTAACAGTCCTTTTCAGGAATGATAAATACAGTTAGCTGGAATTTTGATGTAACTGTTTAAACACTACATTGCCTTTTAGCAAAGGTTTGCCTCCCATCATTAAGTAATTCCCACAAGGTAAAAAAGTGGAATAAAACCAGAGGGATGATATGGTAGTCTCAGATGCAAGCCCTATATTACAGTAAAAACCAGTGTGGTTAGGCTATTTCCAGAGGATTTTTTTTTTGTTTTTTCTTGCTCTGTTACAGCTTGCAGAAAGCAGAGATTACAATATGTATCTGCTGATCAATATAAAACTAGCAGAGTAAAATGTCAAGGAGACAAAATATTGAAATCATACTAGATTTCAACACCAACAGAGAAGATCCCAGCATTTGTGAAATGGCGGCAATAAAACTAGCAATTGTTATTTAGTTTTAAGTAATGAACCACATAAAAAATAAGAAACTTGCTACATTGCCTCCCAAATGGAGCTTATTACACTGCTGCTTAA
Organism: Corvus cornix cornix; assembly: GCF_000738735.6. Lineage (NCBI taxonomy): Eukaryota > Metazoa > Chordata > Aves > Passeriformes > Corvidae > Corvus > Corvus cornix. Next base: position 45,758,265 of record NC_047057.1, on the reverse strand, counting down.
ATGTTTGTACAATCTTTAATTTAAACATTTTCTCTTCAGGTCTTAATAATAGGCATGGATTGTTGCAATTTACTCTCTCTTCAAAGGCAAAAAATGAAAGAGGGAAACAAAATACTTTAACTGACATGTGAACAGAATTGACTCATTCAGCCAGAGGAGGGGTGGAAAGTCAGAGAACTCCCCCCCCAATTTATCTTTCAGCCAGGTAAGGGCAGGATTAGCATGTGGGCGCTCCAAAGCTGCTCCCCCAGTGAGAAGGAAGAGCCATTCAAGGCTCTTTACTGGGCTTTTGTTGTGCTGCAAACCCTCACAGAGAAGAGATATAAAGAGTAATTTGTGTTTCTCAAAAGGAGACCAACACGCAATCACACAGATGCTTCAAGGATTTTTTTTATTATTATTGTATTTTAATATATAAGCAACTGAGAAAAGCATTTAGAGGTGAATGTTAATATATTCCATTCCTCGTGGCCCACAGGATTCTCAATTCTCAGTTCAGTTTTTTCATTATGTTTCTGGAATTACTGTGATAGTTTACTGGTTTGAAGGATTTTAGAGTCATAAATAGGAGCAAATCTTAACCTTGAAACTTGAATGACAAAATAATCCTATTTGAAACAACGCTTGAGTGGCACAGGGAAGAGAAAGAAAGAAATAAATTAATTCCATTTTTTCCTGAACATGACTACTTGAAGCTCAAGCTGCTGTTTAAAATTGATCATCTGATAAAATACCAAATTTTAATATGCTTGGCTCTGACTTTTTTATGAAGGAACAGAGGTGGGCTGCAGTGTTTATTCCTGGCCCTGAGATCTGTGGACGCATGACCCTCTGTTTCCTCTCTTCCTTTAGGGCACCAGTGCTTACAGCTTCATATGCAGGCAGAAATAATTTTGAAAAACTTAGGTTCAGATGCTCACCTGAAAGGTAAATAAGGAAATTTTTCTCTTGGGCTACATTTGATTTCTTTAAATATTTTTGTTCTTTGGGTCCTCGTGTGCCTTTGCAGCAAAGCAGGGCTCTTTACTCAACCTACCACACCAGAAGCAGGACCTGAACGGAAGGGCTGCTGCTTTGCAGGGGTCACAGCTACCCTCTGGGCATCTGCCCAGCATCTGTGATGGCCAGGTCAAGCCTGGGAAGGAGTATGTTGGGAGGCTGGAGGAGCAGGAGAACCCTCCTTTACAGTGTGTCTTGGCTCAGACATGGCTATGGGGGCGTTCCTCTGAAAGCATCCCTGTCCTTGTCAGCCCTGGGTAGCTGTGAGACCTCAGCTGCTCCCCTCAGTGACCCACAACATGGCTTTCTGTGGGAAGTGTAAAGCTACAGTCTATGAGCTTTTTACAAACTACTGGAGTGACATTTAGTAGTCCACAACATACAAGGACAGATTAGAGAGCATAGTGTTAATTTAGTGTTAATTTTAGTGTGCATTTAGTGTTAATTTTTATTGTGCTGATAACCTTTATCCTTCCTTATGGGAAACGCTCTCTCTTGATGGTTCCATTTGCACTAAAAATTGAAAAAACAAAAATGTCCTAAGCATAGTAAAGTAAACCAGACAGTAAAGCATGATGCCGCGAAAGAAGACATTCAAATAATCAGATTTCAAATAATCAAATTTCTGCACCTCAGCAGTGGGCCAAAAAGCCAAGAGCTGGCTCGCTCTTTTGCAAGGCAGCCACAGACACACAGCTCAGATCTGATGCCACTTGGGCTGAGATCCCACTACACTCTCCTGAGTGTTTACATCTGGACATGCTGGGACAATCCCCACGCTTCAGACTTCGATATCCTTTTCCAAGTATGCATAAACCTTCAGGACAGGACACATTTCCAGTGTATCTGTGACAGCTGATAGAAGAAACCAGGAGCAAGTGACAATGACATCTGGAAGATGCATTGTGAAGAGTTGCAAAGAATTTGGATTTAGCTTGCTTTTGCTAGGGACCTAGAGAAAGAACGTGTGTTTAGTAAGGAGATACTATGCCAAGAAGTGTATTAGAGGTCTAGCACATCTATGTAATATGTGAGGTAAGAGAATATTGCTGAAATTTTATCAGTACTTGCACCAAATAGTGCTGTACATCCTTCAGGATCTGGTACAGAGAGCCTCATACAACCACTGTAAAACATAATGAAATTATACTCTTTTCCCCCCAGATTAGTCTAAGAAACAGCTGAGAAAACAGTATTCATTTCTGTCTTCTTTATTTTTTTGCATTGAGAATTTTTAACACATTCAAATGATTGGTCAGTCAGAAATCTGTAAGATGCAGGATGCTGGCCATAAGAAATTAGGATAGGAAATTATTTTCCAAATTATGCCACGATTTTTCCTCATTTACAGTTAAATTAAAGGGAAGAAGCAGTTAGAAGTGTTTTGCTTAAGCCTGAGTATATACAGGCAAAGAGGCAGTTCTCGCTGCCAGCAATGAGGATCTATCAAATATTGAATGTTGAATATAGACTTTTTAAAATCTAGGACCAATTTTACATCCAGATAGAATGCAATTTAAAAGGTACTAGAAATTTCAATTATGTATAAAGATTTAAGGAATTCTACCTATTGTTTTGAGGACATTATTCATTACTGCTGATGCTGCGGGATGAAAATGTTGAAGAAATTGTATCACCTCTGTATGGCAAATTGAAAAAAGTGCATCCTAAATCTGCTTACCTAATGAAGTTCAGAGGTATTATGATTGTAGATAGGCACAAGAGTGTATTGTAATAAAACAAAACCTCAAGTGCTTACTGTTGTGAGAGAGAATCTAGCTGAGGGAAAAAATAACACATACACACACACATACATATCTACACATATCCTGTGTTTACAGGAAGCTTTAGTGATAATCCATCATCAGCATTAATGGGGAAGCCTTCCAGCCACATAAGTAACAGGGAGTGTGTGGGCCACAGCTGGAGGTATGAAACCAGCCTTCAGTTCATCATAATTTTCCTGGTAATTCCTTGCTTCTTTTTAATCAAGGCCCATTTTGTACCTTCATAAACCCGAGGACCATAAACCTCCCAGGCCAAAAACAGTACACAAGCCAGGGAATTTCAGGCAGTACTTCCTGCATCATAGGGTACTTTGTTCTTGCCTTAGAGCAGAGGATAGCCTTGGGACCTCCAGGAAACTAAGTAGGCACCCAGCTATGCAATGATTTCACAATGATTTCTGGAGATGCTAACACCTTCCCCAAAGGGAAAGAAAGTTAATCTATGTTATTAGTAACTACATAAGCAAAAGGAAACAAAGTTAAGAGGTATTCAGTATAACTAATAAAATTGAAGTTTTTTATCTTTTGGGAAGTGTTTTTTGTCTGGCTCAGATTAACTGTGATCAAAATACATTTCTATACTCAGAAGGCAGAGAATGCTTTCGTCTCAGGCCTTTGCTCAATGACAAAGGTTAGGTTCTGGCATCCGCAAATCTGACCTGCGGCTGCAGAAGTGCTCAAACAGGAGAATGAGGAAAGCAAGGAGGAATTATCTGCAGCTAAAAGGCAAGCCTCTCACCACAGGTTAAAGCTTTTTTGCTTTCAGCTGCTGTCTCTTCTCTTGTTGTCTGATCTAGCATCTAGCTGATAGAAACTCCCTGCAAAATGAGACATAACAAAGGCAGGAGACAGAGGGGAATCTCTTCACTCTACATCAATGATTTATGCTCAGTGCCAGTGACGAGTGGAAGGCATGGGTGCGGAGTCTGAAGGCTTTGTCCCTTGCTAGGTCAAAAGGGAAGAGCCTGTAGGTGGGAGCCTTGAGAAAAAGACCAGTATTTATAGAGGCCATGAGAAAGGGAGGAAAATTATATATCAAAAAAGAGGAGAATCTCTGTTTGAGCCAGGAGAAAGGCAGAAACTTAATACTGAATGATGGATTTTCTTGGAAGGAAAAAGCAGAAGAAGGTGGTGTCCCTGCTTAGAAGACAAAACCAAAAGGAAAGATAGAGCAAAGAACAGTTTCTCAGTTAGGGTGGGAAAAATAATCATAGTAGGAGAAATGATGTAGTTTGCATCATAAAAGCAAGCACTAAATATAGAAGGTGAATGAAACTCCTTGAGAGAGACAGTGGGAATCAGTGCTTGTTACAGCTAAAGCCAAACAATATTACTTTACCCCACCAGGTATTAGTGAATATTAATATTATGTCATTAGCAAGCTTTCAGTACCACTGCTAGTATGTTATGCCTTTTCTGGGGTGAAATAAAAGAACTCAGTTTCTAGCCCTACTAATTTTATATCTTTTACAAGCAACACATTCTCTTCTAAAAATAAAATACAGCATTTAAAAGTAGTAATTTACAGCTAAAGCAACTATTTTCTGATGTTCTCATTAAGCCTATTTTATGCACCTGTCTTCAATTCACTCTTTTGAAATTGTAAACCACAAATAAGTGTACTGGGAGTGAGTAATTAGCCCTAATTATTGTTTCTTTGTAATATTTTGGGATACTGAGAAGATTTCTTACATGAGGGTGTCCTTTATGAGAAGGGGAATATTCATAATGATGCTGAAGCTTATGACTTGAACCTACACATCAACAGCAGCCTGCAGTGAGGAGAGAAAAAAAAGAATTATAGCAGGGTGTTTGCAGCAGCAGGTTTCACCAAGGACAAATCCCAGTATGGTTTAATGACTGCTTGGTTTTAAATAGTTTTCATGAAATATTTGCATTTTTATGTCTGCTAAAGGCTTTGATAGTTCCAAGCTCCTTCATTTCCTAAATTTGTTATAATGGTGTGTATTTTTAAATACATCTGTATGTATAATGATCTGTAACATCGCTGATCTTCTGTGTAATGAATTAGACTTTTCACCGCTGTAAATAGGACTGATGCGAGATAAATAAACCAGGCCAAAGAGTATTGATACATGGAATTGATGCAAACCAGGTTAGAGGAGAAGCTAATTAACATACTTGACTGATTTGCAGTCTAATCCTCTACGAAACATTGGAAACCTAACTTGTGAGCACTGAAACAGTGAATCCCAGCTTAAGTATTAAAAGCAATGTTTCAAATTCTGTTGTGGTTTGTCCCCTAGACACTCCTTACTATTACACTAGGTATGATTTTGCAGACTAAATATAAGCATTAGTATTTATTTTAAAATTGGATTTAATGTGAAATATGTTTTTCACAAGGATTTTTAAAGAAATGAGTGGATTTCTCCATCTCTTTGCAAATCTAAACTATTTAATTCAAACAGTAACTGTGACGGTGTGAAAAGCTGTTTGCAGGTCTGCAGCCATCTCTAGTTTCATCAATTTGTTTTTCAGTCTTTGTTATTTCTTGTTTCTTATGTATCTCCTGGGACATCTTCTTGCTTGAGGAGAGAATGTTAATAGCTCATTAGTCCTCCAGGATATTTCCTCGCAACAATGAGAATACTCCCCAAATTTAATCTAATTCCTTTGCCTCTTCTCTGTAAAATCAAGGAAAAAAAATAGTCAAGAAACATGAGCATCATCTGAATAAGGTTGCTGTCTAATAACAGCCTGGTTTTGCTTGGTTTTTATAAAAGGATATTAAAATAGATTATAAGTTTCAAAAAAACCGTGAGTGAAATTCCAGTCCATTTTAGGTTGTAATTTCAGAATAGTGTAGGTGCTAAATGAAGTTCATCTGAGAAGTGATTTATGCTTTGTTTTTTTTTTTTTATTTCACTAACATATTCATCAAACTTGCAATTAAAGGTTGTGCACCTGTAGGTCAGTCTGCTGCAATATTTAAGAATTAGTTTTCATTTTCCTGGGACCATAAGATATTTCTTGGCCCATGCAATATGATGATGCACTGTAGTGTTTGTAGTATTGTTTAAAAAAAAAAAAAAGTAAGGAAATATAAGCATGAATGCAGGCAAGTATTTGTACTCTGGATGGATTCTAGAGGGAAATAAATTTGAAGTAGGTGGCGAGCTTAAGTTTTCTTTGATATAATTTGTGGGGAAAGCATCTATTTTCTATCTCTTTATCTAAAATTTATAAGAAAAGATAATTTCCTTTGTTTGGGGTGTATCTACCAGGGGAAATTAACTATGATAGCTATTCTGGATTAATTGTCTAAGCAGATCCTGTATTTATATCAAACAGAAGAAGGGCATTCTTATTCCAGAATTAAAATGCATATGTAAGGAAAAATAGCTTTGCAACTTGCAAACATTCTGTTTATGCCCGAATTAATCCAGATTAATATTCTTACAGTCATCCTGGAAAAAATACACTTTTAATTTTTAGGACAAGGACTTAGAACTATGGAATGTCTTGGGTCAGAAGGGATCTTAAAAATCATCTCATTCCAAACCCCCTGCTATGGGCAGGGACACCTCCCACTAGACCAGGTTGTTCAAAGCCCCATCCAGCCTGGCCTTGAACACTGCCAGGGATGTGGCATCCACAGCTTCTCTGGGCAACCTGTTCCAGTGTTCTGCCATCTCAGTAAATAATTTTTTCCTAACATATTCCGTTTAAAGCCCTCTTTCAGGGCCTTTTTAACTCTTGTGCCCTTTCAGATTCCTTATGTAGTCAGAGAGCAGTTCTCTATTCTCCCAATCCCTGCCTTTGCCTTCTGCTCCTTAGGCACTGTGGCTGGAGCACTTTCAGGTGAAGAATGCAAAAAAGTCATTGAGTACCTTAGCCTTCTCCATATGCTGGTTTACTGGTCTCCTGTTTCCTTCCAGAGAGGGACCACATTTTCCCTATCCTTCTTTTCATCACCTATAGAAGCTTTTCTTATTGCCCTAGATGTCCCTGGCCAGATTTAATTCCATCAGGGCTTTGACTTTCCTAACCGGATTCCTGGCTGTTCAGACAATCTCTCTGTATTCATCCCAGGCTACCTGTCCTTCTTTCTTCCTTCTGTAGGCTTCTTTTCTGTTTTTGAGTTTTCCCAGGACCTCCTTGCTTATTCAAGCAAATTTCCTGGCATTTTTACATGACTTCCTCTTTGTTGGCATGTATTGTTCCTGAGTCTGGAGAACGTGATCCTTGAACATTGAACAGCTTTCTTTGACCATGCTCTGTCAAGAGGATCCCTGAAGAGGAAAAGTCTGCTCTCCTGAAATCCAGTGTAATGAGCTTCCTGTGTGCCCTCCTTGCTGCCTTAGGGATCTTGAACTTCACTGTTTCGTGGTCACTGCAGCCAAGCTACCCTTGAGCTTCACATCCCCCACCAGGACCCTTTGTTTGTCCAGCAGAACACCTCTCATCATTGGATGCTCTATCACTTGAAGAAGGAATTTATCATCAAGGCAATCCGGTAACGTCCTGGATTGCTTGCACCTGACTGTGTTGTCCTTTCAACAGATGTCAGAGCGGTTGAAATCCCCCATGAGGGTCAAATTCTGTGAATGTGAGGCTGCTCCTATCCATCTATAGAGGACCTTATCTGCTTGGTCTTCTTGGTCACGTGGCTTGTAGCAGACCCTCGTAATTCTGTCACCTGTCTTTGAGCTTCCTTTAATCCTGACCTGTAAGGCCTTGATTGGTTCCTTATCCATCCCCCGGCAGAGTTCCATGCATGTCAGATGGTCATTGACACAGAGGATGATGCCCCCTCCTCATCTCCCTTGCCCATCCTGCCTAAAGAGCCTGTATCCTTCCATTCCTTCTTGCCAAAGAGCCATCCCACCACATCTCTGTGATGTCAATAAGATCACAGTCCTGAAGGCCTGCACACACCTTTAACTTCTCTTCTTTGATTCTCATGCTGCATTCGCTTGCATAGAGGCATTTGGGGGGCCCCCATAAGGTAACTTACTGGCAGGAAAGACTGGCATTCCTCTGTGCTGCTCTTCAGGTGCTCTCCTGCTGACCTGTGATCTCCCTCCAGTCTCTGGGTATCTGTTGCTGACACTGCCATCATCAAACTGATATGAATGGGATGGATGTCATGGTTTAGCATAGTTTGGGTTTTTAGTTAAAGAGGGCTCCATCAGCCACTGAAGTGATTCTCTTGCAAAGAGGTGCTTACAGCTTCCTCTAGACCCAAGAGAACCAATCAACTGACTAGTTTGAATATTGGCAACTTTTTAAAGCCACTTAAGAGGCTTGACACGCCTCTGTGGTCCACATTTAAGAACAAACAAACGGCGGGAAAGCTCTCTTGTCTTCTGGCTTTCGGACAGGTAACTGGGAACCCGCGGCGCGGCCCAGCGGGGCTGGGCTGGGCTCTGTTTGGCGTGGCCCGGCCGGGTTGGCCGCGGTGTGGCTTGGCTGAGATCTCAGCCGCTTCTGCTCGCTGGACACCCAGCACAGCCCCCTCAGTGCGGGCCGGGCCGGCCGGGAGACAGCCACCCTGGAGCCGAGTGGCCCTGTTCCACCCACAGCCCTGCTCCGTGCAGGTGGCCCCGCAGCGCGGCCAGGCCAGGCCGGCCCTCACCCAGTGCGGCCGAGAGAGGAGAAAGAGGAGATGCTTCAAACCTAGAAGCTGAATTCTGTTGTAAAGCTATGGTGATGGACTATGATACATCAGAGTACCCACTGTAATTTCATGAAAGCATGGGGGAGTGGAGCGTTCAAACTGTACTTGTGAGTAGAAGTAGTTGTGCTGAAATAAGCAAATGCTGAAGTAGCTGTGATTTGATGAGAAGCTTGAACAGAGAGAGATGAAAGTGATGAAGACCCTTGCTCCCAGGGAAGAAGAAAACCTCTGTTCCTGGAGGTGAAGATGCTCCCAGAGATAGGTGAAGAGAACCTTTGTTTCTGAACAGCTCAACCTTAAAATGGTACCCCAGTAGCTCAAGATTGGACCCTTGAAAGCAGTTGTGGGGAAAGCTGTAAGTCAGGGGAAGGGACTCTCACATGTGAGCAGAGAACCAGCCCGGGCGGCTGGCTCGTTGTGATACTGAGGCCATGAGAGAACTTCTTGTGGAGATGTCTCCATAGCATGCGCAAGAGAGACTCCTCTCCCTAAGTGAACTGAAAAAGGGTTATTATAGAAGTGGTAAATTGACTGAAAATCTCAAGGGTTGTCTTTTTACATTGTCAGTGGGAGAAGGGAGAAAGGTGGAGGGAGGAGAAGTGTTCTGAAGGTTTAGTCTGATTTTTTTTTCCCCTTCTTTTAGGTCTATTAATAAACTTTATATTCTTTTAAGTTTTGTGCCTGCTTTGCTTTCTCCTAATTCTTATCTCACAGGAGGAAAATAAGTAAGTAATGGATATTTTGAACCAAACCACCACAATGGATTGAGATTCCCCTCCCCCAACAACTTGATTTTATCCCCCTTCACCATCTAAATAGAAATTCCCTAAACCTGGCTCTAAATGGAGAGAAAAGGAGACTTACTTGTGTAATGATTTAAACTATTTCCACGTATTTACTACTTTAGTTCCTATCTGATTATGCTTCTGGAGTTATTGAGCACTGGGATCCTTGGAAGTGCATACAAGAGACATTAGCTCTTCTCCGAAACCATCTGAAAAAAAAAATTCAACAAAATTATGTACCCTGGAATAGATCTATAACAAAAAATAATATTGAATTCATAGTTGTTTGGTGTGATAGTAAAGCTGAGACTGTGACTTCTCTGTCCATATCTGTACATATCTGTAAAATCTGTGAAATTACCTTTTATCTTTCTAGACTGATGGGTTATTTTTCCCTTTGTTAATATAAATGACTACCTGGTAGGGGGACCAGCTTCTCATATTAGTTACTTGATTACTGTCTAGCATATTGTAGCTTAACCTAACTTTTCTTCCCCCTATTCCTTCAAACAAAAACCTCTGAAAACCTATGGGAAATCAGGTGAGAAACTGTATTAGAGAAAATCCGTTCATATATATACAGACCAACAACATTCTGACCTTTCTTGCCAGAATACACATGATAAGGGTAATTGCCAGCACTGTTATTTGTTCTCATTTTATTAAGTCTGTTTTTACAATTGGTGTTAGAGATAAGTACTCTGATGGCTATTTCTCCAGATGTCTGGTTTAAATGTACCATAAAACACGCTGGATGTTGTATCCACTAACACCATGCAGTGATGAGAATAGCTGATTAACATTAAACAATGTGTTAAAGGGGAAAATGTTTCTAAATTGTGTTTGCTTGGGTTAGTTCCAGCCACCGGAAATAGTTAAATGTGCAATAATTAAAAAAAGATTTCCTTCCATACAGAGTTGACTTTTTTCCTTTCTTCATTTTTTGAATTCCAGGATGCTTTCAGAGGAAGGATAGTCAGGTTTGGTGTTTCTGATGCTGTGCAATGGAGTGAATATGTTTGTGCTTCCAGAACTGGGAAGGAATCACAGATGTTCTGTCTCTACACCTTCCCCACTCCCTCATTATGTGCAGACCCTGTCTGCCCTTACATGTTGGGTTATTTTATACACAAGTGAGATGCACAGCATCATGATGGGTGTACACAGTTGTTAAAAAATAAGAGCTTTTATGTTTTCAATATTCCTACTCCAAATTTTCACCTTTGAAAATCTTGCATGTATCCTAAACCTAGGTGTTGGACCTACACTGCTGGGAAACAACTCGGACTTTTAGCCTCTGGAAAGAGCCAATAGTCTTTAGATCTAAGAACCCATAATGCTTTTTATGAAACACACTTTCATATGTTCTTCTAAGCAGTATCTCTCCCTTCTGTTCCCCCAACACAACATTGAGCACTTCATTCTTTTTCTGTGCATTGTTTTGTTGCCATCTCCACTACCCTGGTTATATATTTCAGCTTTTGTGTTCTCTTAAACATTATTCTCCAGCTACTTCTTCCTTTTCTCTTCTTAATTTTTTTTTTAATTTTATTTTTTACCACATTATGGGATAATTTTTCCTTTCTATCTTTTCCACCAGGTATTTTTCAACAACAACAGTATTTGATTTCTATGCTTTCCTTTCCTAGTAACTTGTATAGAGAGAAAACATACTTTGACAGATATTTCAGGCAGATAATGAGGATTTTGGAGATGGGTGATCATGTGGTACTTGTAATCCCTGCTGTAATGAATAACAGCCTTTCCCCAACTGGATGTGTTCCATTTCACTTTGTTTAAATGTCTGTCTCAGCTTTGCAGACTATAGAGTAGGACTGAGTTCTTCTGAAAGGTTTTCAATTAGCACTGTATTCCAGACTATCAAAGCAGAAATGTATCAGGGGCTGGGGGGGGGAGGGAAGCAAACAATTAAAAATTTTATTTTGAAATCCTTAAACAATTTTGGTCACTTAGCATAGCAAGAAACGTAATTTGAATGGAGCCAAATGAACTAATTTTGAAAGTCCTGTTACTGTCAAGTATTGGGTTTTTTCCCTTTTAGTCAATACAGTGCATTGCTTTGATTTCCAAGCAGTGAGCAGAAATAAGTGAAACATTTTAATTGAAAACTGAGCTTGTATACTCAGCATAAGGAAAAAAACCAAACCAGGGAGAAGAAAATGTTTCCTTTGCATTAACAGATGATGAAAAGTTTTCTTCTCTTCTGTGAGAAAGTAATGATTTTTCATTTCTCAGCACCCCTCATAATGCTCCAGAATTTTTTTTGTCTTGACTTTGGATGTTCACCTTCTTTTTAAACCTGAGAGCATGGGATGGTAGCGCAACACCTGCCACAGAGGAGACTGGTCCCTGGATTTAAACTATTAGATGAAGTGGGAGCTCCTGCCATGAGGAGGGTAATTATATCGATTGAAACACAGCCCTTTGAGCCTGGGTAACTGATGACTGCCTTCTGCAGTTTCCTGTCAGGGGGAAGCAGGAACAGGCATTACTTTACTGAGAGGAAAGATTCCAAGGGATTATTGTCCTTGAACCTATATGAAGAGATTTGGTAAAAAGCTCTTGTCCTCTGAATGGGTAGATTTTTCTAGCTGTATTTTATTACTTCTCACTAGAGTTGAAAACCCACAAGGCTGATGCCCAAGTCAGGCAGCATCATTTTGCGCCCACACCCTTCAGCAGGAATGCAGGGATTTAATGGGTAAAAGAGGGCTTTTGAACTTTACAAAAGTGATCTTTTTTCTAAGATCTTTTTTCTATCTTCTCTTACTTCATCCTGATCCTGGGTGTGGGATAGCGGCTGAGTCTAGTTTTCCATGCAGAGTGGCCATTTGTCATCATCTGGAAAAGCTTCCCAGCAGACAGGAATTTGGAAAGATGATGTGAGTTTGACAATGTTTCTTTCTTCCTTGACAGCTCATCAGCCTACCCTATTTTCAGGACAGTGAAAAGCTGTGGCATAAGATTTTCTTTAACAGATTTCACTGCTGGGGCTTATTTTCACTTGTAATAGCCCACTTATTTTCACTTGTAATCTCCTGAAACTCCAGTGTTTTCTTGTTGGCTTGGATTTTAAGGCAGTTAACATTGGTGTCCTTTCCTCCTGAGCAAGTGTGCTGGACTCTGCTAAACTTTTCATCAAAGTTAGCTGATTAAAAAACGGAGTTATGAGAGCTGACACTTGGTTCTGAGATTTGGGGAAGGAAAGCAGGGGTTGTCATCCACTGATTCCTAAAATCAATTCACAGAAGTTAATTCCTGTGCTTAAGTTCTTTGGAGGGCTTCAGCTTTCTTCAGTGTGTGGTGACTGTGCTCTCAGTGTTGCACGGACATGTAACAAGAGACTAGTGAAGCCACAGAGGGCACGAGAGGAACTGGAATACCTCAGGACCCATGGTTTTATAACATGAGAGAAGGTGGGTGAATGAAGGTGCAGTCAGGTCATGAGGAACAGGAGGAAGGGAAAAGAAAGAGATAATGAAGGAATAGTTACAAAGGGGAGTGGATGAAATGATCATGCAAGAAAGAGGAAACTGGAGACATGAAACCAGAGTAGAGAATGGACAGTGAAATCTGACAATCCCTCCATCCTCTGCTGTGACTGCCAAGAATACCATTGTGTCTACAATGACAGAGAAAACTTCAGTTATGCATACAAACTGTGTTTTGGGGACTGGAGGAGGAAGACCATTTCTTGCCATATTTACCCATTTAATACAGAAGGAAAATTCGTCCACGATTTTAGAAAATGGTACTGGTCTGTTCAACAACTTTTTAAAAAGGTGTTCTTTTGAAGTGGTGTGAATTTTCCTGATCACATGCATACAAAAATAAAGTCTACAAAGTTATGAATTTGATGCACTGAAAAGCTAGAGTAGCAAATTGCTGCATGCAGAGTGATGAATATAATGAACCCAATTTAAAGCTGTTATGTTAATAATGGGTATGTCTTCAGAATAATAGAACAGGTTTATTAGATCAAGTTATATGCTGTCCATTTTTTGCTAGTGATAAATTTTTTTAAGGATTTCCTGTCTTTTTAGTGTGAATTAATTCCTTGCTTTGCTTGTGAGCATGAGTTTTGCCTAAACTGTCTTTATCTCAATCCATGAGTTTTCTCAGTTTTACTCTTCCCATTCTCTCCCCCAGCTTCTGGGAGAATGATTGGCTCTGTGGGGGTTGGTTGCTTGCTGGGTTTAAACCATGACACAGGTTTACCTTGACTTTCAGCAATAAGCTTCTTTCAAATAAATATTACTTTCCCTGGGTACAAATGGATGTTCAGCAGACACAGACAAAAAGTCAAAACCCAAACCCATGAACACACAGAAGTCTTATGTATTTCAGAAATACCATGAATGTGTTTTAAAAGTATATGACAACTTGCAGGTTTTGCCCTGGTTTGATAGCATTGAAAGCTCGTAACATGAACCAGGAAAGTTTTGAAGTACTGCCTCTAGACACAGCTTGTTATTGAAGGAACATACTGCTGCTCAACAAGAAATTCCTCTATTGAACTCCTCTGCTCTAAGTTCCCCAGATAAATAAGTGGCAGCTGGACATGGGCTTTTCACATGCTGGAGAACATACCTGCTTTCACCCAGCTAAGGCGGGAGCATTCATACTCTGCAGCAGCTGGGAAAACACGTGTGTGCTGCCAATTAGGAAACCTTTCAAAGTGAGGCTTTGCAGCTCATCTGTGATCTGCAGACCTCAGCTTGGGAACCATTATTCTCTACTAATGGCACTTGTGGGGCAGGAGGGATGGGAACCCGGGGTTTGAGGGAGCAGAGTCTATTAAATGCTATGGCAACAGGTAGCAAAGCAGTGCTCTCCCTCTCTCCCTTACTAATTAGTAGCTGTTAGCATCTGGAATTGACTGTTGGTGGATGTAATTTGCTGCACTCCATCTTGTGATGGTGCAAGGACCAGTCAAGTCAAGAGGCAAAAGAAATATTAGGGATTAGCTGCTCTATACATACTTTGAAATACCATGTTTAAAATAAAATCATGCTCCTTGAGGCCTGGAAGTAATGTACTTCGCAATATTTTCTACCCTGTCTTAATTGTTTTGGTTACTTTTGCATTCTTTTGGCAGCAAATAGTCCCATACTGATCTCCTCTCTTGTTTGAAATTTCCAGAAAATGTAATTGCCTATTGAAAAGAAAATTCCCATGGTAGATCTGTGTAAAATCTTTCCACTTACACGAGTGATCCAAATCCCTTGGAAAGGAGGGGTTTCCAGGTAAGCTCTGGTCTGGTGGCACGCTGACAGAGGAGGGCTGGGGAAGGAGCTATAGTTATGGGGTTGCTCCTGTTCATAGAGAGAAGAAGGTTCCATGCAATCAGTAGAGCAAAGTCAACAGTGAAGTCTTTCTTCTTACCAAAGCTGAATGTTCTCAGATCACCATCTTTCTATTAGATATGATGATAATAAAATAAACTTGGCCTTTATGGTTCAAAAATTTTTGGAGAGAAGGAAATGTGTCTGAAGATAGTGTATTCGCAAATATATTTCCTCATTTCCTGAGGAAACCAAGATAAAAAGAAGAATTTCAGTCTTAAGTATTGCATGTACTTGGTATGTTTGAAGGCAGGAGGGACATTAGACCACTACGTTCAGTTGCATTGATACTTTATGCTTGACTGTATTAATCTCTTTCATTCAGTGCTTGGTTACTGCCAAAATCCACAATTTACTCACTGCCTGGTTGGAGAGGAAAAAGGTGCTGACACCAAGAGATGTCAAAGGAAAGATCTGTCAGCTGAAACTCTGCGCAGAACCATTTTCTGTACAAAATAAAATGGGGTGGTTGCTATTAGTGAAGTACCAGAGTTTGCCTGGTATGATCCTGACATGCTACAAATAGAGCAATTATAGTTGCACAGGTCTGGTGGTCCAAGGAATGTTCAGCCTCCTGCCTGCTTCAGTAGCCAAGAGACTGCAGTACAAGTTAGTTATGTACCTTTGTGAGACTTTATAAAACCCTGTCCATTTTATATGATCCCAATCTGCAAAAATTTATTCATAGCTTTGTTTCTATTGTTGTAAGAAATTCCAGTTATACATATACATCTTTGCAGAATGTAGATGTCTCATGTTGTGCCAAAGTACAGCCCCCCAAGTTTTATCAGCTTTTTGTTATCAGCAGATAGACAATGTCTACTGATTTAATAAGCACAGTTCTGATTATGTTTTCTTTTGTTGCTTTATGTGAGTTTGGATGAATGATGAGGCAGCTCTGCAGGAACTTACATATTATGAGAAACAGTAAGAAAGTAGAAATTTCGTCTAAAACCAGAAGCCACAGTTTATTTATTAGGTAAACAATAAGGCTTGATAGAAGGTCTTTTCCATTTTTAACAGTGCCTAAATGGAAGTTCCAAATTACAAATGTCATTGGCTTTGCAGAAATGGATTTTAATTTCTCTCTTTGTTTTTCGTTTGTGTACCAGCTTGACCTTGAAGGCCTGACAAAGCATTAAAACTGTCTTCTAAAAATGCAGACGAAATTACAAAAGCTATGAGCTCTAGGTGATCATGGGCATCTAAAAATGCCACCAGATACCCATCTGTGTTCTTAGGCACCTGAACCAGAGATTCATCTTAAACTCTGCAAAACTATCAGTTGCTCATTGGGCATTTGTGACAGCAGATTTAGGGATCTGCAGGTGCACTAATAAGAAATCAGCGTGATCTGCAGCAGCACAAATAGCTGTGTTATACAGAAACTATAAACTAGGGTAGGCTGCAGGAGTGACTCAAAGCAAAAGACCTGTGAAGCTTGAGGAGCAGAAGCTCCATGAGGATCATAGGGTAATATTTGATTAGGGAGTTTTGGTTATCATTACTGTTTGGTGCATATGTTTTACAAAAATATTTTTTTTTCCCCAAGCCCAGATTCAGCAGTTCAATGAATGCCAGTGGATTAAACTCTATTGACACATATGATAAAGCAATACTGAAGTAATTGCTTGGGATTCAGGCATTGTCTGTGAGACATGCAGATTATAGAGGGGAGAAAAAAATTTATACAAACCACACTAAAATAGTCTTAATCACTACACTGGCTTTTAGTGCCCAAATCCTTGAGAAGGAGAGGAAAGGCAGGCAAAGGGCAAATTAAATGAAGGTGAAATAAGACAAAATTAATCCTTATGTTTTCCCTTATCTCCAAGTCCTGCCTGTCATTTTTCTATATTAAAAAGGTTTTTTTGAAGTACCAATTCATTCAACAGATACATGATACCTATATCAAAGGTAGCCTAATACTTTGCAGGACTAAGATATTCCCAGGTGCAGGATTTTCCCGGCTGAGATTATGGAAATTTATTTGTACTGTGTTTTTAGCTCGGTGGCCCACTGTACTTGCACCACTTTTTTTGCCTGCAAGAACAATGACACTCATTCTATGAGAATGAGGTTGTAAATCACTTACTTTTTTAGTTCAATGTTTTCCCCCAGCATTCTCCTCTGACAGATATGACAGAGCTGGGCCTTGAGGTTGCTACTTCACCTCTTAGTCCCTAAGAGCACTGCTGGCATGTCATTGTTTTTTCTTTGCCTGCATGTTTAAGATAGTTCTTCTGAATTTCCAGTCACTGTCACTAAGCAGTGGTCTTTAAAATTCATGCAGAAAGCAATTATCTCTTGCCTGGAATGACATACAAATTTTAAAAGCAGTTTTGGACTTCCTTTATTGATATATTCTGATGTGTGTTTTAAAAATCCCATTTAAAAGGAAACAAGATTAGTTAAAAACAAATAAAGGATCTCAAAATCTGCCATGTGTTTACATTATCTGTAAAGGATTTTCTAAAAGATGGTGTTTTATCAATATCCAATGTGTCTGTCATGGCAAACACTGAAAGGCACAGAACAGTCCAAGGTAGAGAAAATTCAGTAATTATACAACTATAAATAGCAATATTTATTATTATTTTAATTGAGAGGTACTTAGATTATTTTTCGCTTCTTTTATGAAGTTAAATATACAGAATTTTAGCCAGGTTGTGCAGTGTGCTACTGCTTCTTATGTCTACAAATTCTTTAACAGAGACCATTATCCTACTATCTAATTTGCCTTGTGTGATACTTAGAGGTGGAAATGAACAACCTCTGTTGGTTTAATTTAACCAGAGAAGCACAGCGTTCTACATAGGGACTGAATAGATGATAAACTTTTAAGAGGAGCACACATGTAGTCAGTGTGAGAGTAGTACTGGTCATTTATTACCATTTTTGATTTACTGTACCATTTTGATATGTTCTGTACTGCAGTTGTTGGTAGGTAAGCAATGACATGGTGAACTGTGATGCACAAAGGGATGAGCATTTTAATAGAGAAGTGTTGTGACTCTTACAGAGTCAGTATATTTACTGAGTACTAGAAAAAGCAGGAATAGGAGATCTTTAGCAGGGCTCAGTCAGTCTGGAAGGTCAAATTCTGTCCTTTTGAAGAATTTTAACTGCACAGAGGAGCGGCGGAATCACCCAAAAATATCTAGACATGGCACTTGGGGACATGGTTTAGTGGTGAACACAGTGGTGCTGGGTTAACGCGTGGGTTCAGAGCCTTTAGAGGTCTTTTTCAGCATTAATGACTCTGTCTTGCACTGCAGGGACATTTTTTTGCATGGCATTTACTTGATCTTATTATGTATTACTTATTTTTATTTTTAAATAGAAATGAAAAGAAGCAGAACAATTGTTTCTTAGCATTATCATACGGCTGTAAATGTTAATCTTCACTGAGGATAGTTATGAGGAGTAGCTAAGCTGTCCTGACTAGGGCCTGAACATACTGTCATCTCTGCTGCATCAGCCAAAATAAAAGCATGTGCCTTGTATGCAGGGTGAGAGGAATTTGCTGCCTTCAATGCTCCAAGAGTCTCTTCATGAGAAGCAGAGGAATTAGAGAGAAGCAGGGATGGCTGGAGAAGGATGAAGGAGAGAGAAGGAGCACTAAGTGGACTGATTGAGCTTTGAGTGTGTAGCCCCAGAGAAGCTCTCAGAGAGAGCTTTGTGGCTGAATGGGAACAGAGGTGGCTTCTAAGATTTCCTGAAGAGCAGCCCTCCAGGGAAGCAGTGCACAGGCTGGGCTTCTGCACCAACCGCTGTACCAAAGGTGGATACAGCTGCAAATGTAGTTGAACGCGTCGTAGTCAAGGGAAGCAGGCGTGCCTAGACCAGCTAATCTGCTGGGGCCTTCTTGAGGAGTAAGGCTGAGTTATTTCACAAGTGCAACAGACCTGAAGTGGAGGGTTATTTCTCTTGACACATGATATTTTTTAGTACATTTGGAAACTTTTGCTTAGGCTCTCATGTAGCTCTGACTTAAAAAGGAGGTAGTGGCAGATTTACAGCACACTTGGGTATCTGGTGATGGTTTCAGGCAGGCACTTGTAGGATTTCAGTTGATGGTCAACACAGCACACTGGAGATGATCATCCATGTTCTTCCTGCAGGCACTGCCATGCCTCCAAGGGCCCTCACACATATTTATAAAATTATAGAATCATTTAGGTTGGAAAAGGTTGACCTTTAGGTCATTGAGTCTAACTGTTACCCAACACTACCAAGTCCGCCACTAAACCATGCCCCTAAGCACTACATCTTCACATCTAAATACCTCCAGGGATGACAGTTCCACTACTTTTCTGGGCAGCCTGTTCCAATGCTTGACAGCCGTTTCAGTGAAGAAATTTTTCCAAATATCCAATCTAAACCTCCTCTGGTGTTACTCGAGGCTATATCCATTTTTTCTGTCACTTGATTCTTGGGAAGAGACACCCATGTTGTTTCATTCACCTCATTGCCAAGAATCTCAGTGCTTTTTCTACTTCCATCCTGCTGCAGCCGAGTGGGCTGCCTAAAAGTCTGATATCCATCCCAGAAGCACTTACCCCATTGCTAGCAAGGACTTTCTTGCATTTGTCCTATCGGTAAGTGGTCTGCAACATACTCCTCTGTAAGAGTCTCATGCAGACTTTAATGAAAGGCCCTGGGGCTGAATGAGGTTTTCTGTGTCCACTCTGGCCTCCCTGCAGCAGTGCAGGTGAGCAGGCTGAGGCTTGCAAGACCAAAAGTAGAGGAATGATGTGAGAAGAGAACAACCCATGGAGCTCACAGCAAGGGAATGAATAACCCATTGCCAGAGTCGAGCAATTAGCTGTTTTCAGGGACTTTTCAACTGGTGCCAGCTACATTTTGTAGTTAACTGCTTGAAAATACTTTAATGGGACCAAGTCATTCCCCAGACTTGTAATGATAGACACTGAGGTGCTAATTTGAAGAATACGAAATGGAGCCAGATGACTTCTGGTTAAGGAGATACTCTGCCTTCATTTTTGGTTCCCATCAAGGTCTGGATCTGGGCATATATGCTCTCTGCAAGGTAGCCATGTTAGACAATTAAGGCACAACAGTTTGGCATCAACTAGGACCAGCATCATAGCAGAGGTCTGCAAACCCATATGCCATCTGTTGTGCTCTCTGCAAAGTTTTTGGCTTTGTTATAATTTTGGCAGTCAACTCAAAACCGAAATGGTTATTGAAAGCTGAGCTTAAATTTCTTGCCAGCAGATCACTGCTTGCTTAACCTTGAAATACTCGATGAATGATCTCTAACCTGTTCCCAAGCAGTGTAGGTGTAATGGAGGTAAAATAACTTTGTGGTGTAACATGCAGTGAGTAGACATTTATTTGTACCTGTAGCACTTTTGTGACAGGACTAGGAAGATTCATGCAGCCCTCAAACTGGAGGAGGGGGTTAGAAGTAAGGAAAGGACATCACCAAGTCAAGAGAACAGAAAAGCAGTGGAGGTAGAAATATTGTTAAGGCAGACTGAAATGAAATCCCGATGAATCTGTTAAACCTTTCCCTTTTCCATCTGTCTCAATGCTCTCTGTGTTGCTGTCTCAAGGAATCACCTTATATATCTCTTTATATTATACTCCTATCAAAAGTGAAGGATATTAATTGCTCATCTGCAACAAACATGGAAATTGAATAATTAATGATAGGTTACAAGACTGGTATTTTGTCCTCAGTCAGTCCTGGACATCTCTGGGTTTTCTCTTTATTTTGCCGGTTTTCACATGTATGCTTCATTTTGTACATTGTTAGGGACCGAGTGCTGGAGAGCCGGCCAGAGTAACGACACAAACACCGATACGATTTGAGCATCTTTCTCCCTTTATTGTTTACCTATACAAGCTTATATCTGCTTTTGCAAAGATTCACACCCAGTCCCTCTAGACGGCCCCTAATCCTTGGGGGAGCTGACCAGTGGATAATTTTGCCAAGGACTCTCAAGGCTGCCTGCAGCCAGGTGCTTTCCAGGCCTGCCTGCAGCCAGGGGCCTGTTCAGGGGCTTTTCCTCAGCAACCCTGGGTTGTCCAATCTTTCCAGGGGTATCATATGCCCTTGTTCCGTAAGGAATCCCTCTACAGTACGTAATTTCCCTCCAACCAAGAGGACAGAAAACAGTAGAAATAGAAACACTGATATTGCAGACTGAAATGAAATCCAGTCTCTTGCTATACAAGGGGTCTCTGTATAGCTAACATAGTCTACAAGTTCCTGACCCAAGTCACAGGTTTCTCTTTTTGGCTGTTAGCTTTTTTAGTCTGAGCTGACCTTCCCTTACAATGTTTTCTTTAAAGCAGAAGAGATATTGAACTGTTAACTTTAAAAAAACACAACACCCTTTCTCCCTCTCTCCTGAGAAGTTTACAGATTGCTAAAGAATGTGAAAAAAAAGTAGTTTGGTGTGGAACAGAGCACCATTCTCACTTCTATAAGAAAAATCACACTTTTGCATGTGCATGTGATGAGACACCTGTGAATTGCCTCAGGGACTGTTTTCACCATCCTTAAACCTGGTCCTGAACAAAGGACATGGGATGGCATCACAGAAGAGCTGGGACTTGATTCTATTCTGCTTATATTTAGCTGAAGATACAAGCATGCTCATAAGTGATTTTTCAGATATTTTAAACTTTTTTACTCTTATTACTTAATTTCTAGGAGTTTCACTGTGCAATATCAAGTCTTACATACAATGTCATGAGTATTATTTTAGGTGTGAAACCAGAATATGTTTTAAATATTTTTACAAGCCACTGAGACTCAAAACATAGAACTTATATTTAAATATAAGGGAAAGAAAACTGCAAAGGCAAATAAAACATGTCTCAGCAGACTTTTCAGAACCAACCTGCCTATGTAAGAGACCTAGAATAGTTGTTTCTCCCACATCAATTTTTTGAAGGCTTATAGAAGGTGTTTTTCAATTTTGGATGCCTTAACTGGAAAATATTCTGAAGAGAATCACTTTTGGCTCCTTGGTTGATTGTCAGTTCCATACTGCACCTTTTTGTAGAGAGTTTCTTTTAGTTGAGATTATTAATATTATTTTGATCAAAGTAAATTGAAAACAAAAAGAAAGTTCTTAGTATAAATTTTTTCTTGCTTGATGCCTGAATTTATCAGATTTAGAAGCCAAGAGAAATATTTCTTCTGAACACAAGTCCCCTTTCACATTTTGTCTCTAGGCTAGCAGCAAGTCAAGAAAATAAGGAGGTGGCCAGCATGAATGAGCAGGAAACTCCTGATTAAGTGCAACAGATAAGGACATGGAAGGAAGAAATAAGAACACCTACCCAGGGGTAATAGGGGGACATTACCTGAACCTGCAGGGATGGAATTTAGATGGAGCTGAGACTAACAAGGGGGTTGTGAAGGGCAGATAGATGTAAGCTGGTAGCAAAAAAACCCCCTAGTAAATGAAAATGGGTACCCCATAGCTCAGTGGAACAGGAAACCTAGAGACAAGGGGGCGTGGTAAAGACTGAGGTGCTAAATTCCCTTTTTTGGCCCCTTTTTTTACTGGAAAGATTTGGACTTCTGGGTTTGGTGAAGAAGAAGCTGAACTTGATTCAGCAGTGAGCCCTCAAAGACCAGCCACATACAGGCTGTACTAGCAGGAGTGTAGCCAGCAAGACTGGAAAGGGAAGTTATTGTCTCCCCACAGTTAGTACCAGTGAGACCATAGCTGCACTCCTGGACCCAATTTTACAGTCTCAAGTGTGAGAAGGAAACTAACAGGAAGAAGAGCATTGTGGAGAGAAGAAATACTAGGCACCAAGATCAGTTCATGGATTTTATCCTTAGCCCCTCAAACTTTGCCTTCAATAACAAACATTCCTTCAGACATTTTCACAGCTGGAAGAACAGTGTGCTTCCCAATATCCTGTAGGAGTCACCATGAAGAAGAGATTCTAAATAGCTACCAACAAGCCTAAGAAAACATCATCACCTGGATGGAAAACCTACAATACCTATTGATTTCCACCACAGCTTCATTAATCACTTTCTGCAAAACACTAATTTCCTTTTCACAAGCAGCATAAAGAGCAGATGAAATACACACAAAACCAAGATCAGTGCACCCACCTCTGCAATAATTTATCCACCAAGCAATAATGTAAAACAAAGCAAAAATGTTGGGGTATACGCTCAGAACCTGAAATGCCAGTGTATTAGCTTTGAGGAAATATTAAATCCACCTAACCCACCCCCCACCAGAGCTTTCAAGAAAGGATCACCACCTGTGAGGCAATTCTGTGAAAATGTACCCCATATGTAACCAAACGACAACACTACCATATACAAAGTCTCTTCATTTAAAAAATCACCTCGATTGTATGCAGCTACCTGTGTAACACCCGAGCCTTGAAAATAACTCTGAATTATCATCCACACTTGAAGAAAGTTGGCATTTATTTCCTTTATTGGAAAACAAATTGGCAGCACATTCCCTCCCACCCTCTCCACCCCCTCCAGTCTCACTCAGTTCATCGCTCAAAGAAAATTTCCTGGAGATCAACATGCACCACTGGTTCAGGGCATTGTTCAGGAAGACTGGGAAATTTGGCAGGAGGTCCACTTGGCTAAGCAAGGAGCTTCTTAATGAACTAAAATGCAAAGCACATAAGAAGTGGAAACAAGGGCAGACAACAAAGGAAAAGTATAAAAGTACTTCTCAGACATGTTGGGACAAAACCAGAAAGACTAAAGCCCAGTTGGATTTAAAACTGGAGAGGAACATAAAAGCTAACAAGATGTGATTTTACGAGCATGTCAGAAGTGAAAAGAAACTCAGAGAAAATGTGCGTCCATTTCTGAATGGAAGAAAACCTAGTGATGGACAGTATGGAAAAGGCTGCTCAATGACTTTTTGTCTCAGGGAAAACCTGCTCCCAGATGTCTACACACACCAATGCTACATGGGAAGCCAACAGTGTATTAAAATCCGTAGGGCTGGATGGGACTCCTCAAGAGGTGCTGAAAGATATGGCTGATATGCTTGTGAGGCTTGCCATCATTTTTGAAAAGCCATGGTGTTTGGGGAGCATCCCTGATGGCTAGGCTTACATTACCCCCAGTTTTAAGAAAGACAAGAAGGAGGATCTAGATAACTGCAGGCTGATCAGCCTCACTTCAGTCCTTAGAAAAATAACAGAGCACATGCATTTCTGAACACAGGATGAGCATGGCCCAGAGAAGAGAAAGCTACAGGGAAGTCTGATTGCTGATTTCTTCTACCTAATAGGTAAGTATAAAGAAGGCAAAGACAGAGACTTCTTGAAAGTGCCTGGCGAAAGAACATGCTAGAGAAATAGCAATTTTGGTCACTGGAATAATCAGACATGTACAAAGCTCAGTTGGGAAGGTCCCTGACCAATCTGATCTCACATTTGAAGTCAGCCCTGCCTTGAGCAGGATCCTAGACAGTAGGATCTTGAGTTCCCTTCCAACCAAAACCCTCCAATGTTTTTATGATTCTGTGTTTAGACAACCTGATTCCTTCCTGCGGTGAAAGACCTGGTGACATTGGCACTGAGTGGTGCATGCGGACTTCTATCCTTCCCGTCTGGAAGCTGAAGAATAGGCTGGACGAATGGACTCCTAAATGAACTGTGGATGTCTGGACCACTAGGCTGAAAAGATAGTAATCAATGTCTCAAGGTCAAGACAGCAGCCAGCAGAGTGCTCAAATGTTTGATAATGAGGCTGATACTGTCCAATATCTTCACCAGAAAAATGGATGATGATGCAGAATGCACCGCCTAAAAGCTGTGGAAGGCTTGGTGGAGTGCATCATGACAGTCCTGAGCCTGGGGCACATGGCCAGTAAAAAAAGATTGAAAGAACTGAGTCTGTTTAGTCTGCTAAAGAGGACCCATAGAGGGAGAATCCAAGAGTAGCCCACAACAGCTTGAAGGGGAATTGCAAAGTCAACAGAGCCACAATCTTCTAGCAGGCAGCTGATGATATAAGAACATGCAATGGCCGCAAGTCACAGATTTAAATATTGAGAGTGGACATCAGAAATGACATTCATTAGAACAGGACAACAATGGAACACGCTTCCCAGAGAGATGTTGAATCTCTGTCTTTGCAAGTTTTTCAATACTTGTTTGGCCAGACAGAGCCACAAAGTGTACTTTGGTGCTTGCCATACACCTGCTTAAGCAGGAATTTGGACTAACTGAGCACTCTTCCAATCAAAATTCCAATGGTTCTGTGAG
The DNA here is from genome assembly GCF_000738735.6 of Corvus cornix cornix. Taxonomy (NCBI): domain Eukaryota; kingdom Metazoa; phylum Chordata; class Aves; order Passeriformes; family Corvidae; genus Corvus; species Corvus cornix. The sequence continues at coordinate 45,733,430 of NC_047057.1, read as the reverse complement.
CCATGCTGCATCTGAGCAACACATGTGAGACCTGCCAATATACCTCCATGTCCACAATGTTAAATGCACCACTACAGAAGCATCAAAACCTCTGATTCTTGTACAAACACATCCCAGAACATACTATGCACTATCCAGTGAGGCAGCTACCAGGCTGTTTCCATGGCAGTAAAAGTGCAGTAACCACACACTGGAAAAACTCACAGAGTTGAACAGTAAATGACAGAAGCTTCCAGTTAGCGGAAGGTTTGGGGTATTTTTTTCTTTCTTTCACAAAATAGCAGTTTCATCTGTGGCTGCTCAGGCCTAACCATCCAGGGAGATGTGCAAAGCACCTTCAGAAGAAGAATGTAGGAAGTAAAATACACACCCCAGCTTGACACTAAAAATTGCAGACTAAATAGAGAGATTGGCTTTATAGCACATTGTAATTCCCTCCCCAAGCCCCTCTATCTTTCAGAGGCAATGAATTACCTGTCTTTTCCTCTTTTTGCCCACTAGGAGCTAATGACCTTTTCAGCTTTTTCATCGCTCACAACACCCATATGCTCCACAGGTACCCACCACTTTCTTGCCCACATAGTCTAACTATTTAACATAATCAAGTTAACCTCAGACCAACTGTTGCCTTTAACACTGAAGATGCTGCATTTATTTCAGCTTTGAAAAATGGCTCTCATAGCTGAAAGGCTGTCTGCTCTTTCCAACAATCTGCTGGGTCTAATAAAACATATTATCTTCCCCTACAAACCTTTCACCAGTTATATCCATAGATTATCATGATTCAACAACAATGCCACTTTTCTGGATTAAGTAATTTGAAAGAACCATGTTTTCAAAAAAAAAAAGGGTAATGCTCTCTTCCACTGGCACCTATTTCCATATGCGGAGGCATATGCCCAGACTCTGCCTGCAAATTGCATTTTTTAATGAAGCCAGGTGATATAAAACAAAGTTTAATTTACTCCAATTTGGAATGCTGCCAGTCTTAATCCTGATATAGGTCAAAACTTACTTCTTACAATCTGCTGAAGGCTGTTGTAAGTCAGCCTTTGATTGTAACCTGTTTGTCTTTATGAACTGCATCAATCTCAGACTCCTCAGTCCAAACACAAGACTATGTTGTAGCAGATTTCTGTGCTCTTGGAAATTGCAGAGCTGAGCAATTTATACTAGTCAGATGGTCCGTCAAACCTGTATTCTTTAGGGCTAATGATCTTGATTGACAAGGAATCTTTCTAAACATTTAATTTTTAATTATTTTACTGATTTTAAATCAGCCCATTAGCTAGTTGCTGGAAATGCAAGGGAACTTCTGAGGCCAAAAATCACACTCCTCTCTTGATAGACTGCATCCCATGTCATAGACATGCCATTTCAATGCAAGACTAATTTAAGATGAAAATTTGAATATTGTGTTAAAAGGATTGAAGCAAAGAATAGTTAAAATACACTAAATTCTGTAACTTTTGTGCTTGTTTATAAACCAATTATAGTCTTGCCAGAAGCCAGCACCATCTTTGGAGCTGTTCTGGATTTTAACTTTCAACAGTTTCACTGTAGGTCAGAGTTCATTATAAGCTGCTCCACTGTATAATGAACCAAGCCAGAGGGGTCAGCTTAGTAGTCTCAGTATCAACTTTGAAATATCCAGACGCCCTGGAAACAAAGGTTTAAATTCCAACAGGGCTGACTCAACCCTTCTACTTTTTGAGGCAGATAAATGGTGTGCAGTGCACTACACTGTCTATGGACCTCTCTTGTAAGGTGAGACCTGAAAAAGAGACTTGCGATCTGTTCTGCACACATGAAAGGGCTTACTGCCTTTTTCTCAAGGACAAGTTTGTTTCAAATTCATGTCCAAAAGTTTTCAGCTCCAACAGCTGTGCAGTTCAACCTGTCTTGCTTCTGAGTGACTGTTACCCCCTGAGTTAGAGACAGAAATGCTTCAGTGAGACTGACCGACTTCAGCTTGATCCAAAGCCCATCAAAATAAGGTTGTTCTTGTAACCTTTATATTGATTTTATTTGGCATGACGCCTTCCATAAAACTGTAGGTGTCCCCCCCAACCCAAATATTATTAAACACAATCCCTGTGGTACAGTGTACAAATGCATGTGTAATACCATATATTCATGACCTCTTAGATATGCAACTGTGCACACACCTAATATGAAAATGAAATCAAACAAATGTGATTCAGTCCTTCTAGATACCTCAGCCCACTTGTCCCAGTTGTGTAGCATATTAGCATTCATCTCACAGCGATTTGCCTACAGAAATTTTTCAAGATGAAAGTTTGATGCATAAGAAGAATCTCAGGACAGAGCGGTTCCCTTAGCAACCTTGCAGCCAGCTCCAGCAGCCCTGACCCAGCTACAAAGCCCTTCACAAGCAGAGGAGACACACTTAATGACAGCTGGATGAAATTTGGGAGTACTGATAAACTGCCTTCTTATCTGGAAAACACCTTTGAGGAATATTATCTTTATTGACTTGCTTAAAAAAAAAAGCCCGCAAACTGCTGCTACAAATTAGTACACAATAATAAGCAGCAATACCAATTTATTAGTGTGCCCTCCCTCTCCACCAGTAAAGCGCCTGGGGCACTGAATAACAGAGTAAAAATAAACACAGCATAATTAATTAACAGTGATTACACTTCCTCCCCTCTAGACCTTCTCAAACATAGCTATTTAGTCCTGTCTGTCTCACCCATGGCTCTCCCCATGCCACCTACACCAGGAATCCCCTTGCCACATCCCCAGCTCTCCATTTCCTCTGTGAACTCTGGCCTTGCCTCATCTTGTGTCTCGAAGTCAGTGTAGAGCTTTGTCCTTTTGCTATTTTTGTACCTGCCTTCCCTCCCCTGCCACCATTTAATGAAAAAAAGGACAATTTTGTCTTTTGCTGGACAGGGAAATCAATTATGGGTGTGACTGAATTGGGACAGCAAGGAAATATTTAGAGAATAACATGGGCAAATGTTGCTATGATTTCCCAGGTCTTTCTTTCTGCAATGCTGAAAACGAGTATTATCAAAATTTTGGCTTTTAATGACGTATTCACATGGTATCTCTGGGCCAGGTCTGAGCCTCCTGGCTGACTACTGTGTTGTTTAAATTAAGAAAAATAAAACATCTCCTCTACAGAGAGGTTGATGGCATTGACCTCTTTGCTCAGTTACAAGGTGCTACCTTCTAGCCAAGTTTCAACGTGAGTTTTGTAAATCTTCCCAACTTCACACTAGGGCTGACTCATGGACAAAGGCAAGCTTTAGCAGGTAGGGATTGCAACAGAAAATTTTGGTGTGTTTGTGAATGTGCAAGGGAGGTTCAAGAGAACTTGGAGCTGTCAGCTGTACCCCAGCCCCATAGCACCATGATGCCAGCCCTGAAAAGCTGTCTGACACAACACAAAGAAAGCCAATTTCTAAAGGTCAAGGTAATCCCTTTCCATCTTCAAAATAATGCTAACAATTTAAGAATATTAAATTGTTATGTGTCAGGAAAAAAAAGGCTTTTAGAATCCTAACTTTCTCCAATGTGCTCCTTTTCATGCTTAGCCCCTGTCATCACATGCCAATCTCTGCAAGGATTAAACAGCAAAATCCCCACTGAAGAACACTGTACCAGTGCACAAACCCATGAGACACTGGCAAAGCTTTCCAGACTCTTAGAAATAAAAGTAGGAAAGAAAAACTGGAAGTTTTGTTTTCTGTTATATTAGCTATTGCATGCTGTAAACTGCTACATGTTGCAACAAATTTGAATGAAGCTTGTAGTTACCTCCATTGCATTATTCATATTACTATTAAGAGAGAATGATAATGAAAAAATCTTAGCAAGGTTTATAAAATTCTGATGGGGATGGACCTCCTGTACTCCAAGATAAAAGTTACATATGTAAACAGAAAATCTGCATGTCAAAGGGAGATATTCCCTTTCACAGCTTATGTTAGGCAGGAAACTGTAGAAGTTGTGGCTGAAAAATGAGCACTGTGTACCCGTGCAAGACTGTGGCTGGAGATGTGACAGTGCGTGTGACAGCAGCTTCAGCATTCCTTCACGCTGGGGTGAGCACGAGCCTTCTTTCCACAAATTTGAAGGCATTGTTTGCAGAAAAGATGCATTTTTTTAGGACAAATATGCTCAGCCTAAACCACCACTCATTCTAAACCTCAATTCCGCATCTGTAGATATTCAGACACAGGTATTAGTAGGTTTAGATTAAATGCTGATAAATAGATCAAATTTGCTTCCACATCTCATGTTATTTAAGATATTTTTCCAGCTCACTTGACAGTCTCCAAAGCTAAAAGATATCCCTTTTTGCATGTAGATACACATACACATTTATCATTTCGATTCATCCTTTCACCTTCAGATCAGCTGGGCAAAGTTCAGGCACAGGCAGAGCAGGTGGCTGTAAAACCGTGATCGGCCCTGGCTGCTGCAGCTTTGGCACTAGTGCCGGTTTTTGTCTGTCCTTTCTCCTGGAAGGGATAGGAATAGGCTGTCTGAGCCACCTGAGCTACCCTCAGAGCAGACATCTCTCTCCCTACATAGCTGTATGTGCCACTGCCCTGTGGTTGGGATCAGGGTGTGGTGCTGGCGGAGATTTCACCAGGGTGGAGAGAGACAGACAGGCCGCTCTCCATGTCTTTACCTTCCCCCTCCTTCCCCCCATGCCGTTAGTGTGAGGGTACAGATTCATGGGGAGAAGGGAGGAGGAGACAGTAAACCTATACCATCACCTAACACCACCAAAGGTCCTCTGTAGTCTCCCCAGACCACTGAAACTTTGCAGGCCTTTGCACCATTTGGTCCACTTCCTTCTCTCCCTTCTCCCCAGGTATTGCCCATTCCTGGTCCCTGATATCTCTCTGTCCCAGCCAGCACATTCTTTTTCACACAATCCCTATGCTGCACCTGGGTGTGGGTTTCACAGTGGGTTAGCCTGTGCCCTGACATAAACATTTCTGACCTCCGAGCAAAGCACTGCTATATTGCCCCTCTGATGTCTCAGCTCTGCCCACGCTCTGCCAGCCCGAGCTCTTGCTGAGAAGCCACGGGAAGCAAGTTGGAGCTGTCAGGTGTACCCCAGCCCCACAGCACCATGATGCCAGCCCTAAAAAGCTGACAAAAGCTCTGGCCATGAAAGCTGCTGCAAAGAAGAATTTACAGTCTTGGTAGACAGGTTGAGCAGAAGTTTGTGAGAAGGGGAACAGGAAAGCATAGAGAAGAAAAAGGACGGCCCAACGCAGAGAACATCAATAATGTCTATAGAGCTAGATGTGCTAAGATGGACCTGCATCTCAAAAAGAACAGGGTATGGCTAGGGGACCATGACTCACAGAATGCAGGGTTGCAAGATTTTATGATTGACCATGCAATCCTCAACAATGCTGAATTTAACTCTTTAAACAACTAGCTCAAATAAAAAATAATTGAGGATGTTACAGTCTGAGTAAAACATTAAGACATATTAAATATTCACAGTGGTCTCCTCTGAGTTTATAAGCCATGACTGTTGAAAATTTTAGACAGGGATGTGTCACCTCTGAAGTAGGCCAAAATAATTACAGCATAGATGGTGAAATATATATGGGATAGGGGAAAAGGCATCCTTATAGTACAGTGCTCTAAATTCAAAGTGATTGAAGAATTTAAGAAAGATATTTGCAATTTTTCACAAAATGGAAATTGAAAGAAAAAAAAGTATCTCTCTCAGCTATCCCAGTTTTGTGCTGTTTTGCTGATTAGAAACAGCCCAATTTGTTTTATGATATCATTTGTTACTGTACCACAAGGTCCCAATAAACATTTTAATAAACACCATAACCCAAGAACTCATCATCTCTGGTTATGTCTCCATAAAAATTTATGACAGCATCATTCTGCCAGGGTTTCTGACTGAAGAACTTAACTTAGATGGTTATTTATGAATTTTGGCTGGGGGGCACATATTTGTAGAACAGTTGGATGGAGCTGGCTAATCACATCCTCCCCACACATCCATAGGGGAAGCCATCTAGACTTTCTTTTGGACATTTGGTGCCTTTTGCCTCCCACAGTGTCCTGGTGAAAAAGGGGATGAGAAGTGGAGTGGTTACAAAGACAAGCCTGAGCTGCAGGTCAAGCCTGTGGATGAGACACTGTCTGTATCTGGACAATGCCCTGCTGGCTGCAAGTGCTGCTGAGTCACTCCTTCTAGACACCAGAAGGTGTCCAGTCCAGGCCTCCTGCCTGTTGCTTTAGATGTATCTAGAACCTGCCTGACCTTTATGGTTTAAACACTGGTGAGAAAATGCTTGAACTGACTTTATCCCTCAACCCGGTTCTGTTCTTTCCTCCCAGTTCATAGCTTCAGCTGATAGTTTTGCACTAAGTCACAATGAAGCAGATTTCTTGCTTCATTGAGATTGCTTTCGTATATATCTTAGCAATACTTAATGCCATCAAAATCTTCGAAATAAGCTCTGGTGTAAAGGCTTTCACAGACTACAGGAGTGAAGGAGTAGTTCTGCCAAAAGTGAAATGGACATTGGACCTGCCCAAGGCTCTGGGCTTGGTGAGAACCAACAGCACCAATGGAGCAATTCATAAGGAGGGGCAGAAAAACAATAAGCAAGAAAGAAAAGGTCTTTCCATCAGCCGTGGTGAGGAGATCAGACAGTGAGAACCCTATCCCAGTGCTCTGGGCAGGTGCTGGGTGTCCTCAGCTTCCATTTGCAACTGCATGATAGGTGAGACTGGGAGCCTCAGCTCCATGCAACATCATCCCTGGGAGCTGCTGTTCAGTCTCCTGTTTTCAACTTCCATTTGTCTTCAATTTTGGTTGCAGCATGAAAAAGTAAAATAGGAGGAAGGGATTTGATGCATGCAGAGATAGTTCAGTTTAATAGTGGCAACAATCTGCCAAATTCCCAATATTAATTGGCCATGTTTGTCTCCTCAGTTGAAAAGAGACTTTATCAGGAATGTGATTTATATAAAAGATTGCTGGTTTTATACCTCTTTATACAAAGCAGGCAATCTTGGCATAAATCAGCATTAAAGCATTTAAACAATAAGTTGTTAACTCATAAAACAGTAAGTCAGCTTCCAGCACAAGCCAAAATCAGTCACTGTCAGGTTCTGATCACTTGGTAGGAGTCTCCAGGCAATTTCTCTCACATCTGCGCCTTAAAAATAGATTTATCTCAATGCATGGGGGATTTAGCTCAGATTGTCATTGGAAAGAGGTCCATTTCCAGGCCATTTTTATAGCAAAGTCATAGTCACACACAGGTGTAGGTTTTTTATTGGTTTATTGGCTTGACTTTTTCGGTTTTTGTTTTTTTCTTTTTTTTTTTTTTAAAGGAAATGTCACTGTTTTATTTTTCATGAGTATTGCACCATGGAGACCAAAGTATATGGGCTTCACCACTGCGCCTTCATTTGTAAGTTGTTCTGTGGCTCAGTATATGACTGTTCTTTACTACTTTGGCTTATGCAGCTTTTTCCTTTTCAATTTTCTTAGCATTACTTCCTACTGTACAGCTTAAGACTAAAAATAAAGAATAAAATGACAATAAAGGCTCCCAGGGAAAAACAAAAGGGAGGAAACATGAAAAGGACTTGAGAAGAAAAGGCTATGAAAGCACAAAGTACAAAGGAACCTAGAGTTGAAAAGATTATAGAATTAAGGGGGAAAATGTGCTAATGTAATCTTAAAAAAGGGGGGGAAATAATTTAAATGAAAAGCCATCAAAAGGAAGATAAAAAGGAGGAACATTAAAAAAAAAGGAGATATTTTTAGACAGCCTGTTTAACCTGAGGGGACCACCCTCAGGAAAGCCAGATGTAGTTTACTGAAATTATTATCCTAATAAAATATGTAACAGAACAGAGAGCACCATAAAAACACTTTTAATGGAGAACACAAAATGATCTTCTCCTTTCTTTTTGGCAACACCTTTGCTTTGAGCACAGCTTTTGTAAAGAGTACTGGCATTCCCAGCTTGTTAGTTCTCTGCCAAAACAATGCTCGTGCAGCTCATCCATACTTTTCTGCATCAAAAATCCACTTTTCCTACCTATAAAACATGGGTATTATTTCTGGGCTTGTTTCTCCCTGGGGCGAACACGTGTATTAAGGGCCAATGGGGACCAGTCCTCAAGTCCTCTGCGTGTGGAGAGAGCGATGGGGATGCAGCCCTGCAGAGTGAGAGCAGTGTCCCCAGCCCTGCCTGCCCCATTGCCCTTTCCCCAGGCTCATCCCAACAGGTAGCCTTATTTATGTGATGCTCTTAGCAGGGTTAAAATCAAATGGCCACTCTGAGGGCAGAAAGGCAGAATCAGTTCCGCTTGGTAAAACACAGTCATTAATTTTCTACATGATAATCTTTCATTATAGTGCTATATTAAAAGCTAAGAATTTTTTTTTTCCCTTTCTTCATAGCTCTTACTTACAGAAACGCCTACATTTCCCGAAATACTACATTTTTGCTGGAAATTACTATGTTTCTCTTAATTTCAGAAAAGAGTTGTTCTGAAAGACTAAAAAAAAATGTGTAACACCTCTGTTCAAATGATATCAATTCAAAAAAGTAAGAGAGTGCGTAGTCTTACTAGTTAAGTCTGCATTTCCCATTTCTTTTTACTGGGGCCATAGTATAGAGCAGTTGAAAGGGCAGTTAGATAAATTAACAAAAGAAACATTCATCAAGGACTAGTAACCACAAAGGTGCAAACTCAGTTTTTGGCTTTGGAAGCCAGTAAGTTAAGTCACTAAGACTAGTGAAAACTGAAATATCACATGGTTCTTGCCTTGATTTAATCTTGCTTTAAACCAGAGGGAGATGGCTTAGATGCACCGTTGCATGCATCTTGGCATTTTAATGTTGTAAAGCCAGAAGACAAAGAACCCAAATTACCTTTTTAAAGTATTTGTCACGGGGATTTCGTTGGCATGTGTTGCATCAGGAGACACAGGTTGTCAATGCTAAACACACCATTAAGGGATGAGAATATGAAGCCTGTGTTTTGCACTGCCACACAGAGCTCTGTCTAGGTTAGAGAAGAAGGTCGTCTGTGGAGCAACTTCTCGTTAGGTCTGCACACGTGCAGGGAAAGGCACTGACAAGGAAGGTGGAAGGCCACAGAAATGTTCAGAAGTGGTGAGTGCAGTTCCCAGACAAGCTGGGCAGCTGCTTCTGACGTTCATGAAAACTTTCACACCAGGAGTTACACACAGCCAAATCCTATCAGTGGCTGACCTAATCATTGCTGGGGTGTGAATAAGGGAGGGGGAGAAAGGTAGAAATCAGGAGAACTTAGGCAGCAAGGGAATTAAAGGTTAAAAATAGACCACTGTCAAGCTGTATTTGACCTTTCCCACATGCAAACTCCCAGTAGTTTAGAGCACTCAGGAGCAGGTATAAAACCCCATTTCTGCCCATGGTCTGGTGTTGAAGTTGGGTTACATCTCTGACAAACCCACGCCGATAAGCCCTGGGAATGACATTGCTGTCATCTAGGGAAGGGCACAAACACCTCCGTCATGTGTGGCACCACGTAACCAAGACGTGCAGCCAGACTAGAGCAGTAATGAAGACAAATCCCACAACCACACTTTGCCTGCCTTCTGGCCTGATATGTGTTTGAGTAAGATCACTTATCACATCCACTAGACAAAATGAGAGGTGTTTTGGGCAATTCTCAGGGATGGAAAAATGGTCTGCTGATCACAATTGAATCTTTGGTGAACTATTTGGCAGTATGCAGATAGGACTGAATGGGATGCAGCAGGCAAATTCTCCCAGAAGTGTTTTGGGAGCAGAAGGTAAAGGATCACAGAGAGAAAGCAATCAGAAGGTGTTGGCTGGTTTTCCAGTTCAGGACCCCAAGCCTGGGATTATACCTGAGCATGTGAGTCTATTAAGGTAGGACTGTGGCTCCCTCAGTTAAAAAAACCCAGTTCTGTCTATTGGCATCTGTATAATGATTCTGTGGAAATGAAAATACATGAAGCATTTCCCAAATGGTCATGCATATGGTCATGCTTGACTTCAAAGCTGAGCGCATTTCTATGACCTCTCTCTCCGCACTCTCCTTTTCCCAAGGGAAGAAATTCTCCTATTCTTTTGCACCTTTCTTTATGTCCCTAATGTTAATGCCATTGTTCTTTAGCAACATATTCCCCTTTCTATAAGAAGTCTGAAAGCAAACTCCCATGCGAAGAATGGTGTCAATATTCCCCTCCACAACCTCCTTGTCTTTAAACAGTAAAATTGTTGGCACATGGCTCGGAATATGAATATTTGATCAAAATGAAGCTTCAGTGATTCCAGAAATTTCACGTCCCCAAGCATCTTTTTGGCAGATGGCCAGTAATCATCTACATTTTTTTCCATTTGGATCCACCTTGTTTCAGGTTTAATGCCCTTAGAATAGAACAACCATTATGGAAATTAGTTAGCAGCTGCTGTACATCAATGTTTAGAAAATTAATATTACCCACATTACAGAGCACAGAAGCTGAATTTTAATGAAGCATGGAAACCATAAGCAAATTGACCTTTCACCTCATCAGAGAAATAGTCAAACACTACTTTTTCTGAGAAAACTTACAATTTTCACCAGAATTCTCTGGATACTGTAACAAAAATACAGTATTTTCATTATAACAAAAGGAATTAAACGCTTCAGCAGATTAAAGATGACAATAGAATCTAAACTATTATATCTTCTTACTGCTAAGCTTTAGAAATATTTTCTCTTAGTTGTCTGACAGTGGAAATTACAATGCTTTATAATAACAGCTCTAGCACATGAAATGATCAGATATGTGCTGGGAAGAAAACTGATCTGAGCAGTCAGCTGAGGTTTGAGGTTTCCTCTGGCGTAGGAGCCCGTACCAGGAAGGCAGCAGCATCAGTCCCTCACTGATTTTTTGGTTGCTGGCTTCTTTGCTTTGCAGCTTTTCATTACCATTTTCTTCTCCTTTTTACTGAACTCTCAAAAGTGTTCAATTCTGACCTTTGTAATTTAAATCATGTATCTTCTTTTATATTCTAAGACAGTTATAACTAGATCATAGGAAAAACAGACGGGGTGAATTTATTATACTCAAGCAATGTATCATGGACATTTTAATTTCAGCTAGAAGCATTTGGTTAATGCAGTTTTCTCTCCTTTAAAAAAGAAATTACAAAACCCACTAAGAAAAACTTGCAGGGTGTCTTTCTGCAAAGACTTTCTAAAAAGAATTTTATAGCCTTTTTAAAACACCATCCTAGTGTGTGTTTCTGTGTATGTGCTTGTGTGGTGTTGTGCATTTTGTAAACATGCATCAAGACTGCCAGTATAAATTTACCTTGAGGGTACATTCATTCTATAAATGGCAGCGAGTACAAGAAAGTCTTTTGATGGAAAATTATGCAGTTTCTAGAAGAACTATTTACTGGAGTACAAAGTTAGAGGAACAGGTCTGAATTCTGTAGTAGCCAAATACAGTTTTTTATTTACATTTATTTGGCAATAAAAAAGGTCTGAAACTCTCAAAAGTTAATAAATAGGAAATAAAAAAAGGCATCAGGAAGACATTACAAGGTTCAAATAACTGTACTATAAGCTGAGTCACCTGGCTGCAGCAGGAATGCTTGGTGTGTAGGGATTCAAATTAACAGAAGTTTGAAGGAATAAGAAGGTCTGCTTATCATTTCCCTCAGACACAATGCTGATTAGAAGGCTGCAGCAGAACCATAAAGTGCTATAAAATTACTTAAAGGTCATTGCATGTTGTAATAAACTGTAACCTAATTTCTTTTTTCTTGAATGCTGACATGAATCTGCTGAAACTAAAAAAGCAGGTAACTTTCTCAATTAATGTCAAAATGTTCCATTTTATTTTATAGGTTGTTTTACCCATTCTAAGTTGAAATGATGCTTTATTATGGCATCATTTTATGAGCCCAAAGAGACATTTTGACATTTAGCATAATCTTCCAGAAAATCAGTAGAGAAACGGTTACAAAAGATGTACTGAAACAAAGTGTAAGAAAGATTACATTATAAATAGGAGTGGTCAAAAAAGTGGTTTTGCCCACTTCAGATGTGGGGGCTGTATTTTCCCTCGCTTTCTCTATACTCTTCAGTACTGTCTTTGAAAAAAAAGGCAAGAAACTTGCAAGAGACCTTTTAAAAGCAATAAAAGTTCTTCTTCAGCCTTCATTTTTGTCTCGTTATTTTACCTGTAACTATTTGATGACAGTCTAGTGCAGAGGTATTATGGATTTAAACTGCAATTTATGGGCAGTCTCTGCTCCTTGCTGGGGCACTGTGGGTGAAGAGACGAGACATAAAGGGTTGAATAGTCTCATTTAAAGAGCCTCTTTCTCGTGGCCCTCTCTGTGACTGAGCACTCGAGCACCCCCATTCACGCCACCACAGTGCAAAGGCGGGAGGATGCTGGCAGCCCCTCTCCCTCCACTGGCCTTTGTACTGTACGTCTCTGCTGCTTCCTCACTCAGCTGTAATTCACTGCCGTGGCTCATGGGCAAGTAGAGATGACTGACCTACTCTGCTTTGGCTCTTTCAAGGACGTGGCCACACTGCCCTCCTCCTCCAGTCCCCTCCCTGGCTCCCAGCCACAGCTCCCAGCCACATGCCCTGCACGTCTCTGAAGCCAAGGGGTGTTTAAAAATACCCCATAAGGCTCATTGAAGCCTGATGCTTTAGGGATTGGCAGAGAATCAGTCCTTCCTAATTGAAAGTTTTAATTTACTTTTGAGCCACCCCTTAGGTCCCCGGAACAGTCCTGGTTTACTCTGTGTCTTCAGAAGGGCATTTCTCATTTTCCTGTGCCTACTAGAGACCTAAGAGCTGGAAGTGACTCTGGGAAGATGCTTTCTTCTGGAGGTAGAGGTTGGAGGAATAGATGGAAGGCAGTGGCAGCGGTCTGGAAATACCCCCAGGAATTAAGGGCTAAGCTCAGAAGGGGTCTTGCTGTCTTTGGATCTTCATCTCTCCTCACAGGCAAGGAAATGAGAGGTTGTACTTCATTAAGTATTAATCACTAAGTGCTGATGTCATGTCAGGGGTTTCTGCTTTAACAGCAGCTGTTTCGTAGCAGCTCACAGTTGCCGAAGACCAAACAGTGGCTCCTGTCTGCCAATGGACATCAAATGTTTTAAAGCCCAGGATGTGTGTGGAGCCAGCAGTCCAGAAGGGTGAGGGGAGAGGTGTAAGGAAAGGCCATTGCCAGTCCTGCCTGGGGGACCATGAACATCTGCTCAGTGCCAGAGGTGCCCTGTGCCGTGTCAGGGGTTGGGAAGAGGTGCAGAGCAAGCCATGAGGGGCTGGACATCCTGGGGGACACTGAACACAGCTGACATGGTATCTGGGATCCCCATATAAACTGTGTGTTGGGCAGTGTTAGAAATAGGACCAAAACCTACAGTGTGAATGGTGAGTGGGCAAGGACAACCACCCAGAAAGGCCACCACTGGGGAGAACATGTGGAGCTCACACCCAGAACAATGTCACTCTTCTTGTACTAGGAAGGAGCAAGTGGAGATAGTACCATCCGACTTCTGCACACACTTTGGAGACCTGGAGCTCAAGTCAGCCAGGCAGGGGAAAAGTTTCCACCAGTCTCAGCACCACAGGAAGGGTACTTGACTGCTGGGGGGTTGGAGAGGGATGTGGTGGATCACCATCACCTCCCTCTGCCACATACATGTTACTTGGGGTTTGGCATGGTGAGAGCATCTGGTCCCTGCATGCTTGTCAAACTGCTGGCAGCACTTTTCTTTGAGAATTCAAAAACTGCCAAGTGATACAGAGGGCAGTGGAATCATCATTTTGGACAAAGAAACTTTCTCTTGAGTGAATTACCTTTGGTTTCCCTGTAAACCTCAGGTATTTTCTGTTCTGGTGGTGCTTACTGGAAGTGCATGAAAATGCACTGATGGAACAGAAGGAGGGGGAAAAAAAGAGAGAAAAGAGGAAAAAAGAGGAAGGTGTGGGTGTTGCACAGTGAAAAGGTGAATGTTAGAAGAGAGGGCATATAATTTGAGGTATAAGGCTGGAATCCCCATTGATCTAATGAGCCTCACAAGCTGCTTTCTCACCATGTGTTAAATCACCAGATCCCTTCCTGAGCACACCTTGTAATGCACAGCCAGCTGGTTTTCATCCTGAATGATACGCCTGCAAAATCTCCAGTAGGCCTCATTAGCAGGGAGCTGCTAGCATGTGCAGACGTGTTGGATTGAACTGGTATTTCACAGGCACGTTTTTAAGGTCCTTGCTATGATTGCAGCTGCAATTTGAAAAGATTATACCAAGTGACTGCAACTTTCTGTCTGCCCCAAGGGAGAGGGCAGCAGTCACAGGCCAGCCAGGACATGGGGGATTCCTGCTTTTCTGTGTTAAGAGGAAGGCAATATCCAAAGTGCCACTTTCATGAAGAACCCTGTGTCCAGTTTTCCTCCAGCCCTGATGCTGAACTGATCAATACTAAATCTAAATTATAACAATGGCCCCTGTGAAGCTTGCAAATGTTATGTCAACATCTCTTAATAGCTTTGGCTTTCTGAGTAGCCTTATTAACTGCAGCCTGCTTCTGCTTTTCTCTTAACTACTTCCACCTAAGGAACTGCATCTCTAACAGTACTGACCACTTCTTCCATCCTTCTTGCTCTCTTCTGCCAGTGGTGGCTTCTGTGCTGTTGGTTCCTGTCATGAGAGCTCTCCAACAAGGACGTGCGAGAAAAAAAAAAGAGGGAAGAAAACAAAATTAATTCCCCTGCCTATTCTCCCCCTCCCTGCAACTGATGAACCAAAGAAGGAAATAATTGCTACTCTCTTTTAATAACACCACGTTTACAGAAATTTCCATAAAGATGATTCAGAAAGGAATGCATGGATTTCTTCTCTGTGGGGTGTCAAAACCGGTTTGCATTGTTCTGTAATGTAATGTTATTAGTGCTCCATCTAATTTATATTTGCATTTCCCTGTCTCCAGGGCAAATTTTTACAACTCACTTGCAAAGTACTAAATGAAGAAGTGCTGCAGTGCTAAAGAACATTTTCTAGCAAGCTTTCAAGCCATTCATTAATTGCCAAGGGGCCAAAGCTGAAAGGTGTTGAAGGACTCCAAAGAAACATTGGGTTTTCTCCATCCTCATGTGGAGTGCAGAGCACTGCAGAAGTGTTTGATCATTACGGCTATAACATGGAAAGTGGAAATGAACGGACTCTGTGTCTGCAGCCTGAATTTGCTGTAAATGGGAAGGGGTGTCTCCCTGCTTACCACTGGGAAGGAAGTTGAAAGTGGAACAGAGGCAGGTGAAAGATGAGTGACAGCTGGAGAATCACCATTTTTCTGAGATGTCTCATTGCCAGGGCATGTGTCACATCTGTGTGTACGGCAGGATAGTTTAGGCAAACAAGCTTTCATCAACTGAGTATTTACAAACTCTAAACTGTACGAATTCTAATTGTAGCAGAGTTTCTCCTGCCAGTTACTGTGTAGGCACAGGGTCTCTATCCCAACAGAGCAATACAGGGAAGATAGGAAACAATATTAATGTTATTAATGAATTATTCTGAAGTAGCTGTAAACTCTCCTTTATGTGCACTGGGAAACAGATGCAAAGAGATGTAAATAACTTGCTCAAAAGTCAGATGGGAAGTGAGTGGCAGTGGGGAGGAGGACATGAATCCCATGGATCTTAGTCACATTCTTTACGCTCAAATCATTTTCCACTTTACAGATATCAACTGTGTAAAAAGTATAAATATCTGTACATAAAATCCCCTACATAAATTAAACACCACCAGGTGGATTCTTAATTCTGAGAAGAATGGTATGGTATTTCAAGAATTTGCCCAGCACCTCAAGTCAAGCTAATTTGGGTATAACAACAAAAGCTGCAGACACACCTGAATAGTCACCAAAGGACAATGGTTACTTTCTTCTTCCAGAAAAAAGCTCAGGCTTCACAACCCGTAGAAGAAAAAAATGTACTAAAAATCACCAGGGCTGGGAGAGAAAAAAACATAATGTGAGGTTTCTGCTGTAAATACCTGATCAAAAGGCAAGAAAAGAAGAAAGCAGCAGCTTCCTAACCTTTCTGGGCAGCAGAAAATTGTGATGATTTCTGTGCCTGTGATGCCAAGGTGGCTGTTTTTCTTTCTAACAAGTGAGTATTATAGTCCAATTAAAACAGGATAAGCTTGTTCCACCTGTTCTTTAATGTCAATAACTCGAGACTGCAGTTTATGGAAACTCCATTCACATAATGGGGAAGCTGCACCTGCTTAAACATCAGGTCTTAATTTGGATGAGAATCTTTATGGATGCACCTCAGATTTTTTTTCATTAAGATGACTCTGCATGCTTCACTGGGTGCTAACCTTTCAGATATATTTGCAAAGCAGAAAAATGTAATATTTCAAGACTTAACTATGTGTCTTAGGAACTCAAGCTTTATGTTTATTTTAAGAAAACCCATAATTAATTAAAGGTAAGGAGTCAGAATCATGTAATTTTCTTAATAGGGATTCAAAATAGAGGATGAGCCAAAATTTCATGTTGGAGTAACAATTATGTCTGTCAAAGAAAAAAAAAAGGTTTCTCCACTCCCCATTGTATTTGGCCCATCCTTTCTGTTCTGGGGTGAGGGTGTAATTTGTAGAAGCAGTCTTCAGCAAATCCAGCAAATATCATTTGCAAAAATCACGCCAAGTTAAAAACAGAAACTAATTTCCACTTCAGCAGCTTGAAGTTTAGGTCAGAGGTGAAGCAATGCAGACACTTGTGTTTATAAATATTATTGAGCTCTAACACATAATGAAAGTTGTATTTTAAAACTGAGATAAACACTAGTCAAAGGAATGTCCTTTTATGTAACTGTTTGGACTCCAAAAATAATGAGAATAGCTTTCACAGTAGAAAAGAACATCCATCTCAGGGCTGGCCTCTCCCTTTTTTCACTCCTCCACAGATCCACCTCTTTCTGTTCCTCTGGCTTTGGTATTCAGCAAGCAATTTTGTCTTTGGCAGGAAGGTTTCTGCATGCTGGTGATAAAAGTTTTGCCACTCACAAGACTGAGATTCTTCATAAGGAAGAAAAACCTTATACAGCATCCTCATAAATGATGTTTCTATATACTGGGATCCTAAGGGCAATGGAGACTATATATGCCTTATAACATTTAGGACCAAGTCCCTGAGATAAGAATTTAATAGCTGGGCCATGTTTTCAAGAGGAAGATCAGAAACTGACAGTAAAGCATGGAAACTGACCGTCAGCTCAACATTTACAGTTTCTGCAAGCTGGGTACCTGCAGGCTTTGATTATGACTTTCAGTAGACCCAAATTCTGGCTCTGCATGAAGGGTGCCTAAATGAATTCCTGAGGATCATGTACCTGGCAAGATGAAGGACCATATGCACTTCTTCTGATTCACCTCCCTGGCTGCAGGTATGTCCCCCATGTTCTTTGAGGGCTTTCTTTTCTCCAATATTTGCTCCAGGTACAAACCTGAGGTTCTGTCTCAGAAAAGACCCTCACCAAGGTCTTTTCTTGCTAAGCTGATCAAACAGACACCACACAAAGAATTTTTTCTGGTTGAGTCATGTGCAGAGGTTTCCATGCTCTTCCTCTGCCTCAGTGCAGTACCTGCTCGCTGAGTTTGGACCAGTCTTGAGTGGTACCTTGAGCTAATGCTGCACTCAGAAGGGGAAAAATCCCCTGATATGATGCTTTCAGCTGCATAGAAACAAGGAACTGGTGTCTGGCAGTAATACCCAGTACCCTCACCCCTACTGCCTCAGTGGCTGACTAGAGCCATGGACATCTGGGACACTGTAGATTGGTCAAATCAGTGTTTGTTACAGGCATTCTGCCCTTTCAGGTTAGAAAGGGTGAGCAAACATTTGCAAATGAATCCCCTACAGACCCTAGTCTAGACAAAGCCAGTGAATGGGTGTTTAAGTTGGATTTGGAGGATTTGGCAACCAGCCAGGCTACTTCTTCCCTATTTGTAGCAAGCTGTTAAAAACAGGATAAAGTTCAGGAGGCTCAGATCTGCCCTTCAAAAAAATCCATATAATTGAGGAGTTTCTCTCACTGACACGTTTCTATTTCTGTTGTCAAAAGGAAAGAAAAACTAATAATGTTGGGGTTTAATAACAGAATATCCCTGACATACAGAAGGTCTTTAGATTTTGATTGGGAGATTACAAGGTAGGCTGCTGTTACCTGTGTGTAGTAAATGGTGCACCGTGAAATCATAACTGAAGGGCTGAGGTGCAGGTCAGACATGCCACAAATAAAAACATAAAAGAGGGGGAGAGCTATAATATCTTTCATTTCTCTTTCACCCTGCAGGGATTTAGGAACAGTAATAAGTAAGTAGGTTTACAGCTGTCCACAGCTGAGGGGTTTTTGAACACCAATATTTTACAGACATGATAAGTTTAGGACCAGGGTTTCTTAATGATCACAACCGGTCCAAATTTCAGCCTTAGTATCTCAACAGAAGTTCACAATTACGTCTAAAACACCAACAAGAATGAAAGTGGTAAAATACCCATTATAGGATCTGATTTGCTGCCTTGCATCCTTGTTATTGGTGGCAGGCAAAAACAAACAAAAAAAGTACCCATCTTAAAATGGAAGTTCAGTGCTATAAATAACCATTCCCTGTGAGATCTTTGAAAGATATGCATTCAGTTTACTGAAAAAAACCCCCATATTTTTCTTTCTGTCACCAGAGTAGAGACAATATAGCTACACATGAACATACTGCAATCTGACTCAAACACTTCCCTGGAGAATTTTCAGTTAAGTTTTTATTTTACAATTTTTATAGTCAGCAATGATACTTAAAACACAGAAATAACACAGTTTAACTTGAAGTTATCAGGCTGAATCTCCACTCTCGATCAAAAACTCCTGAACTGACTTTTAAAATGAGTGAATTCATACGGCATTTATGGTGCAGGAATATGTAGGGACTGTTTGGATGTCATTTTTATAAGGACACTTCTTATAGTACCTGAAGCTGCTATAAATTGAATTATGGAATATGAAAGTCCTTAAGGTTTATGGCAGAGTTTGTGACTGCTGAAATGAAGACAAAGAACCTGAGGTAACAGGTGTGTCAGCAGCACAGAGGCTAAGTATGATTCATTTTGTTGTAAAATTAAAACACAGTATTTTCTGTGAATATTTGAATTCCATTCTGGTGAGTAAATACTGGTTTTCTATTAATTCATACTGAATGAGATACTTTGCCTCTTTGATGTTGAATAGACTATATTGCACTATAAAGTTTTAGTGCTGTTATTTCTTTTACCACTAATACTTTTACAGTTTCACAGCTATTACACTGCCATTCTCCTTGGCCTTGAAAATATGTTCTGTGCAGTGATCCCACAGAATCCGTTTATGCATTTCACTCTTCTGAGTTTGTTCATTAGAGCAGTAATTACTTGCAGGAGCAGAGCTTGCCTTTTCAGGTTCTAAAACATGCTACTCTACTCTAATTAGGTTCTTTGAAGCCACCACATCCTGTAAATAATTCAAACATATCTGATTCATGCCAACACATCCAAATGACCTGTAAATGTAATTTCATACAGAACAGATACTGGGATACCAATTCCTAGATTTCTGCCTCTTCTGAGGTGCTGGGATGAAACAGGAGTTGCTATTGTACTGGGATCTTTTGGGGTCAAGAAGTGGCCTGGTGTCCCAGGCTCCTCCATGCCAGCATCAGGCAAGGTCCAGCTTCAGCTTCAGCAGCAGGACAGCAACTTGATATCCACAGAATCACAGAATCACACAGTAAGGTGCGTTGGGAGTGATCCACAAGGATCATGGAGTCCAGCTCCCAGCCCTGCACAGCACCATCCCCAAGAGTCACACCCTGTGCCTGAGAGCATTGTCCAAATGCTTTTTGAGCTCTGTCAGGCTGGTGTTGTGATCACTGCCCTGGGGAGCCCATTCCAGTGTCCTTCTGGAAGAAGAAACTTTTTCTAATGTCCAATCTAAACCTTACCTGACACAACTTCAGGCCATTCCCTCGCATCCTGTCACTGGTCACTACAGGGAAGAGATCAGTGTCTGCCCCTCCTCTTCCCTCGTGAGCAAGCTGGAGACTGTAATGAGGTCTCCCCTCAGTCTCCTCTTCTCCAGGCTGAACAGACCAAGTGTCCTCAGCTGCTCCTCATAAGGCTTCCCCTCAAGGCCCTTCACCATCTTTGTTGCCCTCCTTTGGATGGTCTGTAATGTCTTAATGTCTGTCTTATATTGTGGCACCCAGACCTGCCCCCAGAACTCAAGGTGAGGCCACCCCAGTGCAGAGCAGAGTGGGACAATCCCCTCCCTTGCCCGGTGGCGATGCTGTGCCTGATGCTCCCCAGGACACCCCAGGTTGGCCCTCCTGGCTGCCAGGGCATTGCTGACTTACATTCAACCTGCCATCAACCAGGACCCCCAGGTCCCTTTCCATGGCACTGCTCTCCAGCATCTTGCTCTCCAGTCTGTTTGTTCGTTCATCTAGGGTTATCAAGTCCCAGGTGTAGAATCTGGAACTTCCCCTTGTTGGACTTCTATGGTTGGTGATTGCCCATCTCTAATTTGTCGAGGTCTCTGCAGGTTCTCTCTGCCTTCAAGGGAGTTAACTGCTCCTCCCAGTTTTGTATTATCTGCAAACTTGCTTAGTATCCCTTCCAGTCCTGTGTCCCAGTCATTTGCTAGTATGGATGCATTTGTCAAGCCAGAAGCTTAGCTGAAGTTTTGCAAAAGGCTTTGGTCTGTGGTGGATAAGGAGAGGAGCCAACTTTGGACACTTGAAGAAGTGAGGTCAAGACAAGTGTCAGCTGAATGATAAATATGATGGCTGATACTGCATTTAGTCACCACAGGAAGAGGTATTTACTTTCAAAATAAAATTGGAGAGATATTTAATGTTGGTGAACACAGTACCTCTGAAAGACACCGCAGTGGAAACTCTGGCTTACCCCTACCCCCAAACAAATGCACCAAAGGTACCAGTAAAATAATGCAAAAGTAGCAGCCAGACCAATCCAGCAGTGTGCTGCCCACTGACCCTGGAGCAACTTCAAAGCCATAAAAGTTGCCCACTTCTACGGCCCACCTAATCTCTGACTTGTCCATTTAAGAGGTGCTTTTGAAGATTACAGTAGTGTTTTGTTGTTGTTGTGGGATCTCTCTGTTCTCCCCAACCCCTCCCCTTTTTTTTTCTTTTCTTCAAGCCAATTCCTGCACCAGTAGGAAGCAAGCAATCCCATTTCTCACACAGCACTAAAATATCCACGGAAAATAATTTGTTGTTAACATCGACTTAGGCTACAGTTGAATACCCAAACATGAACACCACCTGCTTGTCTTTCATGTTAAGGGGACCATTCACATGCTCCCAGCTATATGTTTTTAACTGTCTCAGTGGATCTGTTCCACTGAAGCAGAAGATCTTAAAGATCTGCCTCAAAGATCTTGATTCAAACATGCCTTTTCTACTTGCTTCTTTAATGCTAAACAGCAGCTCCTTGAGAAGGCAAGGAAGTCCAAGCAGGGGTGATATCTTCTAGATATTAAAAGTGAGTATAGAAAAGTATCAAAAAACATAAAATGAAACAAATTACACAAATTCTGATACATTGTTCATAATGAAAAGAGAAATGTGATAGCTTAATATACTTTATGAAAATGTTTAAAAAATTGGATGGAATACTTGCATTAAAATTACAACTTGATTTTTAATTCTATGGACACAGTTTCATTATTTAGACATTTCTAAGCATTTACCTTAGAAATATTTTGTGGTCATGTCTTCTGAAGCCACGCTGAAACCCATTGCAGGGCTGGTGCTGATACCTTTTAACTCAACAGCAGGGATCTCAGCAGCAGTAGATGTCTGAGCATGTTAGGATATGCTTTAAATAATCAAAGTTTAAGAGAGTACACTTGCACAAAACAACAGTAGAGTTTTTTATTAGAAAGATAACCCCAACAAGACAAAAGAAATTTAGTCATTAGATTTTGGAAAAGAGATAAAATGTTCCTGTACATTCTATAAGGACCCTTCTGATTTTCTTCTGTGACCTCTTTTCAAGCCCTAGCCAAGTTGCCTTGTGACCGTCTCTATGAGCTTGAGGACAGACAAAAAAGTGCCCATTAAGAGCTACCTACCACACAAATGCACAAGAGCTATGAAATGCATTTATTGAACTAGTTTTTATAACTCAAAGCCAATCTATTTTGTTCAGCTTCATTATGAAAAGGACAGCTGAAGCACACGGCTATACAAGAAATTCTTACTACTTGCCTCATCAACAAAATCACAGGACAGATGGGATTTTGTGACCTTCCAATTATATCCTAAAACTCTCCTTTCACTCAGTCCAACCTGCATGCATGTACCCACATCTGTGACCTTGGGAATAGCTGGGGAATTTGCCACTGTGTGTGTGCTTTCACTTCTGCTGTGCTATGGGGCTGGATGCTGCTGTGTGCACCAGCCATGCTCACCACAAGGAGGGATAAGAAAGATTTTACTAAGGGTTATGAAATTGTTGTGCGGTTGGATCCCATAACCTTGAAGGTAAGAGCTCTCCCTGCTCCACTATCAGAAATACACTGGTTGGCACAATTAGTAATCTACAGAAAGAAAGGTTGCAGTAGAATCAAGCAGTCCAAACCTAATATCTTAGAAATCCTGGAGTCGTCTGTTTAAAATCAGCTGTGTTTAAGGAACAGGTGAAATACAAATTATTTTAAGATGAAACTGACCTATAACTGCAGTATACCACTTTGCCATTTTCTCTTAAACAAATAAAACCCCCAAGTACATAATGTTGTAAAATAGTGGGAATTTAGTCTGATAAATTATTAAAAACAGCTAAACAGATAATGAAGAGCAATACATGAATGATCTACATTTCAAAAGCCAAAATACAGCTGTGCTGTATTTCTTACAATTAGTTTTGCTGTCATGCTCATCCTGTGCAGAACTTAGCAGATCCACTGTAACAGTGAACTTTCCAAGTACGTATTCTACGAAAGGACATCTCATTACACAGCCAATTAAAACGATTTGTTTGTTCATGATGGAATCTAATGTAGAGATTAGTTTTCTTCCAATAGATACCTTCTGCTAAGAAGACAATAAGGCACAACTTTATAATTGTGCTAGTTCCACTGGGAGCTACAAGGAGTTTGTGGAGCTGATAATTCTTTAGTGCAAACGAACAAACAATAAAGACAAGACACTTAAGAAATTTTCCACAGTGAAAATTCAGAAACATTGCAGTATCCTAAGAAAATGTTGGCAGTTAAAAACCCTAGGACTGTGTTATATTACCATCTTTATTGTATTACTTATGTAATAATATTTATGATATTATTATATTAGCATGTATATTACATTATCAGCTTTATTGTTGATGCATCAATGAAGTCTTTATCTTGAGGATTTTAAGACCAAAAAATCGATATTGCAAAACCTTGTTCCTTCCCAAGCAAGATACCAAAGATGCTGTAAAAGTTGTCACAGTGACAAAGTTTTGAGCTCTGTTTCTCAAATGAACACATTAACCATCAAAGCCAATCTGGGCATAAAATTCGGTACCTTATATGAATGCATTTTAAAATTGCAAAGAAAAACCTGTAGAGCCTTATAGCCTTTGCTTGTAATGAATGTAAATAGAAATTTGCTATGAGGCACTCAGAGCAATATGCACCCCGCACAGTGTAGCCTGTTCATCAAAACTGCAGTGTGCACAAACCCACAGATTAAAGCATGAGGCATAGAGGGAACAGGAGGAAAGAGGCTGCAGTTTTTTAAAAACTAAGCTGAAACTGAACCAGGCATATTTTCTGGGGAGAAAATAAGGGTTTCTGTAGCTCACAGTGGAGTTGATTTTGGTGTAGAAGCTTAACCGGTGTTATTGCTGCAATAGAGGCATTCATGAAACACTCAGGTAGTTTTTTGGCTCCAGAGCTTGTTTTTCATTTCTTAGTTTGGGAGGGAAATGCAGTAGAATGAGGACCATCAATAAGATCAGGGACAGATCTGATCTCTCAAAGCTGGTGGAGAGATTGATAGTCCTTGTTGCAGACCACATAATCCCAGAGGAAATGCTGAGAAAGCCTGACATGAAGGACTAATCATCCTTCTGGGCGTGGGTCACTCTGCAGCAGTGGCAGCAAACTACCTTATGGATGATTCTGACACTGCTATCAAAGTGATGAGAAAAGGTGGGTGCTGTTGGCAGTGATGGGGAGAGGATGTGACCCCTGATGCTCCTTACAAGTTGTATTTATGGGTGTCCAGCACCTCACACTCTTCTCTCCAGGACAGTTAGTATGTCAGGAGAGACAAAAAAAAAAAAATACTGGTAATGAAATATTAGTACTGAAAGAATAAATATGAGCACTGCAAGTACTCCCTTTCATCCCTTCTCCTTAGCCCTGGGAATCCAGCCCAAAAATGAGGGAGGTGAAGGAGGTCTCTGACAACTCTGGGGAAGAGCTGCTGCACTCCTTGCATCTAAGGAGAACTCCCAGGGTGAGACACGGGTTTCATCACAAGTGATTCAGTGGCCCAGGCCTGAGGGTTTTATCCACACTGCACTATTAATCAGAGAATCATGTTTCCTTTTCTTGGAGGCAAAAGTTTGGTTTATATCATTGGATGATTAAAATTAGAAACTAAAAATGTGGTGTATGCTCATATACATCCAAAGGTAGGAATTTTCCTCAGGGTATTTAAATTGCCTTAAGCAGACCTCCTATTATAGCCACAAGTGTGTGGAACTAGCATTTCCCTTACCTTGTGACTTTATCATCTTTCAAGTTAGTGCAAAGTAGCAGTCAAGTACCACAAACCCAGAAGTTTGTAATACTGCATTTTGGGTCGGTAACTCTCCAAGGTGCAGAATAAAAGATGGTTTGGTACAGTATTTGAGCTATTTTCCTTTGGACAATAAATGCCAGTTTGAAACATCATTATTATTCTTATTGTGGATAAAATTAGAATTTAAACTTGTAAAATATATGGCAAAAGCTGTTGATATAATGAAATGAAGTTTGGAGCTGATGAATAGTTTATAGTGTGAATGCTCAAACAAGATAAAGAATGGAGCTAATGCTGAAAAAAATGAGCTGGATACATCTCATTAAGAGCTTACTGCTGTATTTGCATTTTTGTTTAATACTCAAATCCTGAAGCACTGCAAATGAGCTGTAACTTTGCAGTCTTTAAAAAATAAATAAAGATTAGATAAATGCAGATGCTATGCAAATAGTCAAGCAGCAGCAGGCTACTGGGCAGCCATTAACAAGTGCTGGGAAGTTACACAGGTGATCATGAAAAACCTTTCCAGGAAGACTAAATGCCACAGAGATGTGTAAGTTCCTTCTGCTTCTTTCCTTGAATTTGTCATACAGGCTATTCAGAAGTAATCTGGAGTTATGCCTTGTTATTTACGGAAAGCTGATGTATCTGTAGGTGGGGAAATACATGTAGTATTGCAGTCATGTACAGAAGAGACAAATAGTATAATTGCACAATGCCTGAGTTATTGCAAGGGAAAAGAAAAAACCTTTTCTGTTATTTCTAGTTCTTCATTATCAAGTAACATACGAGTATCTCCTGCACTCGCAATCACAACCAGACCTTCTAAAAATTACTTTTCCTAGATCAGATGAGACAGTTGCTCATTTACACCCCAGATTACAAAAGCATTTTAAAAATTTTTCTTTCACTATCCATTTATTTGTCTTCCCCATATGTTCTTACTGGTTGTTTGTTACAAAAGAGATTTATAGTTTAAAACTCCATCTTATTTATCCCCTTCCTTTTAATGAGCAACTATAAAATAAGCATCATTTTCCTAATGTGCATTTTGAGTGTCAGAAACAGGCAATTTAAATGTGAAGCTTCAAAGTGCTATTAATGCTGCAATTTAGTGACAAAATATCTCTCAGTTTTCAGTACCTCTTGCCACTATTTCTTCATTTCAGTGATTTACTGTATTATTTCTCTGCCTGTAATAGCTAGTGGCCTAAGTAACCGGTTTATTTTTGTATTTCTCTTCACATTAATACCCTTTGGTAATGCTTGGCTCTACCTTTGTTTGACAGTCAGCCAAGAGGAATGCAACATAAGCCCCACATTGTGCCAGGCCCTTCACGACACCTTTTTGAGATTGTCTCTCCATTCACTGACTGTGTATGACTCCTGAATACTAACTTGGAAAAGCTCAGCCTGCCATAAATGGCTCCAGTCTCGCCAGAGAGTGCCAACCACTGCTTTCTTCCCCTGATGACAAGGGGGAAAAGCTGTCACAATGACTAACATGAAAACCTAAGTAATGATAGAGATTAGAGGGTTTCTTGATGATTAGCTCAGCTTCATCTGTTCTGAAGCCTTTAGAGAGGATGAACTCTGTCTCAAGAAAGGCACTGTTGCTCAGTGAGTTTAGCAGCCTCTTCTCTCAAACACTCTACAAACACAAGTAAGTTCTTAGCACTCAGTGTGTGGCAGGCACAGTTTCAGGGTGCTGGATTTTATGCCTGCCTGCATGAGGCACAATGTAAATTATCCAGCATCCTGCTGTTATTTGAAGATATTGAAAGTTTTTTTCCATTTAAATGTGCACTCAAAATCCAGAGACTGTACCACCATACCTGCATTAGATATACACTTGTGCTGAAAATGTTGTCAGACGGCTTCATATAAACAGGTCTTTTGTGAGAATATATTGTGGTGCTTTGAAAGCTGCAAAAGGACAAATTGTGCTCATCAAAGTCCTTCCAGGGTCTTCTCCTCTTCTCCTCCCAGACTTCAAAGCCTATAAAACAGTGTAGGTACCCTCATCATATACAAACTGTGTATGATGCAGGGATGGCTTAGCATCAGTGTTGCCATTTTGGGCTGAGGAAATAAACACCAGAGTTGTGAGGTACCTGTCCTAGTGTTGTACAGAAGATCTATTACAAAATTTCCTTGCTCTGTGACCTAATCCAATATTGCTAATTGGCTGACATAAATGCATTCCAGTGATGGTGTCTCCCAACAGCAAAATCAAGTAAAGAGCAATATTTGCCATTGGAAAAAATATCGGTTGCCACAAATTTGGTCCTGAATTTGACTCTTGTGTCCCAGCAGATCAGAAGCCCACTTTTGTTGAGATTTTGTCCTGTAGTTGAAATGTTGGCAGAAATACAGGACTCCAGTTCTGGGTGATAAGTACAGGGAAAGAATAGCCTCCTCCTCTGCCTGAGTGTTTAAAAAGCCTGGGGGGGTTATTCCTAGAGGAGGAAAAAGGTGTTCACTAATGAAGTAAAATAAAAAAAAAAGATGGCCTTATTGGGAAACTGAATGCTATATTGTGATCAACAGCTCATTTTGATGCCACAAGAGCAAATTTCCTTTCACTTATTGGAAGGATAATGACCCACTGATGTAGCAGAGGATGTGATGGGCATATGTCTCATGGGTGGTGAGGGAGGTTGTTGCTGAACTAAGTTCCCTAAAGAGAAAATCAATGCTGTTGCACCCAGAAAAAACATCTGCCACTATATTTGTAAAATCTACCTAGGCTTGTCAATTTTATTTCTACTTAGATGTATGTTTGTACAATATTTAGCACTGGAACACACTTTTTTTTTATCCCAAACTGCATTTCTTCCTGGAGTAGGAAGCCCCCCATCACTTTAGCTGGACCACCCCCCATCCCCAAAGCCAAAGCACTCTGAGGTTTAGGGGAGACTGGTTGCATAGGAAAATTGCTAGTGTAGCTCAAAAATTGTTAGTGTAGGCTACGGATTGGACAGTGCCATGGAATGAGCTTTGTGTAAATCTCCCAAAACTTCAAGATCCTGTGCAAAATTTGGATCACCTGGCAGCTGAAATACACTTGCCCTTTGTCCACTTCTTGAATTTTAGACCATATGTGCCTGAAAATCTGCCATTATGACTCCAGTTTATCCTCACCTGCTCTTCACTCTTACACCAGATTTTACTGTGAGAAGACTTAAGTTTGCATAGAGCCTGAAACAATAGCTTGAAAAACACATATTCTCCACCTGCAATAAAATAAAAAAAATACTGAAATTTTCTAAGAGAAGCACGAAATGTCACTTCACTGAATGAGTTCACCTGAAAGAACAGATCAACCAGAAAATTGTTCTCTACATGCACCTGAATGCTCTTTGATTGCCACAGTCAGTCACAGACCATCACATTAGTCTTTGAAAGAAGAAACTGCAGGCTTACTGTGGAGACTTGAGGACATTAGGCCAGCAGGGCTTGTAGACACTCTGAAAGTTTCTCATACGGTGATTCACTGCTGAGCATTTTGCAGTTTAGCTGACCACAGAGAAGGCTGTCAACTATTTTTCCAAGTGCTAATCATCACACTTTTGTGGAGAATGAAAGAGGGACATAATAGTAATGAGCAGTGCCTTAGAACAAGAAGATGAAGCTGGGCCATCTGAGAGCACCATTTCAGGCACACATACAAGATCCGTGAATTTAGGCTGGTCCTTCTGCATGGCAGAATTACCTTTTTGTTTCGCATGTGAAACAGTAATTTATCTTTTACTCATGTTATTTATGGGGTAAATCGGTAATTTTCTTATTCTGGCATTTTAATTTTCTCTGAAGAGACAGATTTGTTAAAGAAAAGCTACAAAAATCATCCTCTTGTAGCAGTACCCCTCAAGAAGGGAGCAGTCTTTTTCCCTTTGAGTGAAGTTTGCACAGTGTTATGAGAAGAGAAAGATCTTAATGACTCAGTCCATTGTATTCATAAGCCATGTGAACTGTACAAAAAATATTTCATACTTTTACCACATTTTCACCATATTTTTCAGTAGAAAAGGAAAATCCAGACATAAATGTGGAATTATGTAGTTCAAGTTTATTAAGTCTACTTGACCCATATGTCATATACTGACATTTTAATTTTATTGCCTGACATTTAACAAAGCCTTAGCAGTCCTGGAAAAGTTAATGATTAAAAAAGTAAAAAAAAATATCTCTGTGGAATTAACTAAAATATATGCAAATAAAATAATTAGCAGCGTCTTTTGTTTTATCATATAAAATTTTTCACTATCATGATTTTTAATTGCATATTCAGCAGGTATTTATCCACAGCCTTTTGACTAACAGCTTGCCCTATTTATTTAAATAGTGGTTGTTTCTTTAAATAGGCAATAATAAGGAGAGACCAATATTACAATAATTTATAATATTCCTATCATGTATTAGACTTTTCTTTCCTTCACACTACTGACCTGGAGAGCCTCTATTATAGGAATGAAAATACTACATTGCCTTTGCATATTTCCTACAATAGGATCATGTCCCTCCCAGCTATTTGCAAGAAGTCCTACAGGAACAATTATGAAATACTCTCATTCATTTGGCACAATGGCATATGGAAATTTCCTGCAACACTAATTACTATGGTTGCAATCTTTAGCCAAAAATGTCAGTGCCTAGGACATAATTAGGCTGCAGCAGGATTTTAAAACTGACCTTCTAGTTTAGTTAATTGATTTGCCAGTTCTTTTCTTTTTTCTTTTTTTTTCCAGAGAATCCTGTCACATCAGTTTTTAAGAGATTTTAATTAAAAAGATATCACTACTTCTAATGCTAGCAGAATGTCTAAAAGCAGTTGTTAAAACATTTTTAGCAAATAAAGCAACGAGGTCAAGTCCCTATTGCTTCAGAGCGCCCTGCTAGCCTTGCCCACGAGTGCTAAGATTGCCACCCAGACATTGGTGAAAGGCACTTTGCGAAGTGTAAAAGTGTAATGAAGTTCTTCCCCAATTGACTATTCTTCCCTATGCTTGCATCATCCCTCTCTGCTGATAGTGATTTCTTTACGGGAACCTTTTACAGTGTTAATTAGAGATCCATTTGAATCAAAATACAGAAACCAACACACTGAAAATCTTGGGAAGATTGAATTGTTCCAAAATCTCCAATGAGCGTCTGAGGCTGGTTTCTCATTTGAACCAAAAATCTTAATATAAATTCAGTTTCAGCATTTTAAAGACAGAACTGTGAGAGAGATTTTTTTTTGTTCAGTTTTATCTTGACATGAGCCAAAATATGCCTTTTATTCTATCCTCTTTCTTTGTGACAGTTACTCTGCTGAGAAGTTACACATTACTCTTTCCTGTGGAGAAAATTAAAAACAAGCTATCTAGCAGTCCCAGCTCTGCAGCACAGTCCAGCTACTGAACTGTGTCATACTGTTTTAAAAGAAGAACTATAGTACATCCCCTGAAATGGAAGCAGCTGTGGCTTTTTAGGTGCTGAGGAATCAATAAAAGGATGAAAAAGTACATGGACAAGCCTCAGACTGCTCTTGACACACGCACCCGGACACAATTACGAGCTATAGTGTCCTATAATGATAGGGGTTTTACAGCTAGGATTTAATCACCTGGAGCATGCATGTTGCCAGCCAAACCATGCAAATTAACCTTGTGCTTATGCAAAATGGAAAACTTGGCTGGAGACATTAATTTGCTTCTAAAATCCAGAGTGTATTACGTTGACTGAAACACTTTAATAAAACAATGCAACTTCCAGTAATTCTCCTTGCCATTTAGTAATGTTGACATACCTAGCAGGAAAGTACACTAGGTCTGTAATAAGCCTTGAGTAGTAAATTGCATTTCTTCTCCATCTGTGGTGTCACCCTGGAAGAACCACGTGCCCCACTGTCAGCCCTTTCTGTCCTTCTGGCATGGAGACACAGGCCCTTCTGACTCCCCCTTGACTGGTTTTGTATTCAGCTTCAGTTTTGGTGAGTTCTTTCTTTTTCCATAGTAATACACCACCTTTCAGAGACATTTTATTTGGAGGTTTCAGAATAGTTTTTCTTACTTTAATTTTTTTTTTCCCCAGAAAAGAGAAGAAACCAAGTACATTCATCAGAGTCACTGAGTCTGAGATACTCAGTGGAAATAGTTACCACAACCTCAACACTTTCCAAAGACCATTTCTGGCCTACCTGTTAAGCTACAGAGAAAAGGATGAGAAGATCCAGGTGAGACAAAACATTTCTACCTGTGAACAGATAAGATTGATTTGGCTTTGCAGTAGCTCTTCAAAAGCTGAAGGTTCCCCGCTAAGCCCTGCTACGTCTTACCACATTTTGCTACGTGACTTTGCTAGATGAGCTGAGGTGTTCTCCTCGTTCAGAGTTTGCATGAGTGACTGAGTACCTTCCAAAAGGTCTCAAGAATCCAGTGATTGATTCCCAGGGAGTTACACTGTCGCTATTACTCAGCCATCAAAGTCCAAACACAGGTAAAACTAGATAACCTCTAGGAACTGCCTTTTTGCAAAACTGTGGTAACCTTTAATCTCTATGGCAATACTTGTGGTAGATTTCTAGTCATAGGTCCACCCTGATTCCCCCATACCCTGGATGAGACAAATGACTTAAAACACAAGTAGAAGAATGCCATCTTGTGATAGAGTCATCACCTTGCCGAGAAGTCCCAACCATACATAATCCTAGAGTTATCACCTGGGATAACTCATCAAGCCACTAGGAAGAGCAATAGCCATATCCATGTATATCTGCAGCTCAGTCTGCCTGCATCTGTCATCTTTCCATTGCAGAGAAATGCTTCCCTTGCAACCACAAAATGCTACTACACTTTAGAAGCAGAAGAAATGAGACCATTTTTAAAAGGAGACCAGGTTGTTGGAGAGGTGATAAATAGAGAGGAAAAAACAGAGTTAGAAAAGTCTCAGGATTTGAAAGACATGAGAAAAGAAATATCAGAGAAAATCATTTCAGGGAGTTTTCCTGTTTAAATCTCAGAAAAAAATAACAAGAGAACTCGAACACCTCTCTCGTGTAAAAGGGCTGAGAGTTGGGGTTGTTCAGCCTGGAGAAAAGTAGGTGCTGGGGACCTTGTTGCAGCCTTTCAATACAAAAAGACTTTTACCAAGGCCTGTAGGGGCAGGACAAGAGATAATGGTTTTAAACTGCAAGAGATAATGGTTTTAAACTGCAAGAGACTATATTTAGATTGGATATAAAGAAGAAATTCTTTACCACGAGGACCATGAGACACTGAAACAAGTTGCCCAGAGAAGTTGTGGATGCTGTATCCCTGGAAGTGTTCAAGGCCAGGGTGGATGGGGCTTTGAGCAACCTTCTCTGGTGAAAGTTGTCCCTTCCATAGCAGGAGGGTTGGACTAGTTGATCTTCAAAGGTGACTTCCAACCCAAACCATTTTGTAATTCTTTGACCTGCCAGTGAGCAAGTCTGATGGTGAGCTGAGGGCCTGCTATCTTCAGTTTGTTTGCTCAGTAGATCATAGCTCATCAGTGGTGAACTATGAATAACATGTCAACTCACTTTCTGTGCAAAATCTCTCTCGAATGTCATGAAACCTCCAAAATGCAGGAACCTCTATCAGGTGTCCCATGATTTCAAGGAATGTGCTTTTGGTGTTGTCCCATTATTCATTCATCAAAAGTGGCTCTCTAGACCTTTACAAACTGCACATCTGTTTTCATTTCTCAGCAGTGAGCTTGCCTGAAGACACGAATTGTCATGAAATATATTTTTTCCTCATGTTGCTGGTCTCTTCCTGCATTATTGCATGATGCTAAGATCCACTGCAAGGACTACCAAAAATGAGATGAACTCCCTCCCTATTTTAACTGATTTAACTATCGAACACATCCTCTCGACACAGCCAGAGAAGCTTTGTTTAACACAGTGGCTGCATGGTTGCCATGTTTGTTGACTTCATCCTCAGCTGGGGAGGGTATTTCATAGCTCACAGATTTAACTGAATATTTTGCAGGCAGCATCACTAAGTTGAAACCATGTAATTTCTTTCCCTTTAAAAGAAGAACCACGGGGAAGTTATGGCCTTTCAGTTGTGTGGTAACTGTTGATCGTTTAACAGTTCAAAGCAAATTCTGAATAACATCAACAATAAATGAATGGGTGACTGCTTCTGTCTCAGAAACCATAGAGCAGGCTAGCAGTAATGACTTGTGAAATGAAATTAAGCTTACAGGGACCTGGACTGAACACCTCATTTCTCCACTACCATTAGCAATTTTGACTGCATTGTACAATGTGTGTTCCAAGGGCAGAATTTCATTTACCTGAACATATTTTGGACTCACCAAGTTAAAAATCAAACAAGCCAAATAAAGAAGCATCAGTGCATCTTTCATAACATTTTTGCTGTTAGAAGCTCCAAGGCTTTGAGGATTTGGCTGAAATCATTAGCTGATTTTCTCATTACCTTCAAAAGTGTGGAAGGAAAGTTCCCTCTGTACCAGCTTTGACTGTCTACAACTTTATCACAAAGGACCCAGTAGATTTCCTGTACCCGTAGTTGCATTAACTTTCATGTCCCTTCAATAGCTTCAGGTACTTTTCTACCTTCAATAAAATCACTCCTTACCAATCAATAAAAAAACCCAGCAAATATGAATCTGTCAAAATCAATTATTATGTACAATAATCACACAAGTATGCTAGCGACAGTTGGAGTGTAAGAGCAAATCCCAGGACCAATGATCTCAAAGCCTCCAGAAAGTAGCAGAAAATTATGTAGTTTTATTCACTTGTACTTTTGTGTGAGCCAGTGTCAAGGTTAGATGATGAGTGGGTGTATTAACTCCTCAGCCTGTTCCCTCAACTTTCACAAAACAAACTCCACTTAAATGTGAGGATTTTTAGTTTGATCAAAAACTTTCTACTGCTGGCTGCTGACCGAAATGGCAGAGTTCAGACAAGGTGGGAAAGAACAAAATAGTGTATGTGAGTGCTAAGCTCTCACACCAACTATTTATGTGGTGCAAAGAGGATTCATGAGGCAGCCTTACAGAAGTAAAAATTACAAGGCCAGTTAGAAATGATTGCAACAATGCAAGTTGAAAGCAGATTGGAAAGTTCACATTCAGCAAGAAATCCCCTTGGGTGAAGGGCTGGGGTTTTCATCTTCATAACATTTTCGGTCATAATGGAAAGCTGGCTGGTGGATGCTCTAGGGGTGGCACTGATTCCTAAAGAATATACTTATGTAATGTGTTTTTAAGAAACCTGCAGCCTTCAAATTCCAAGGTATCAAATAATTGCCATGTAACTTTTCAACCTTTTCAAATACGGACACTTTTCTGAATCTGAGATATTTGCAAGCTGGGGCTGGACTTTTTAAAGTTTTCCTTAGAGAAAAAACTCATTCTGAGCTTTGTCCTCATATAAGTTTGCTTTCCTGCAAAGAAAGTACTAAGAAATTGACAGTAGGAAATGAGGGGAGGTAAGGGTGCCTGGCACAAAAGTATGTGTTTGCACATTGGCCCACAGTGCTCAGCAGTTTATTTCAAATCGAGCCTCAGTTTCTGGTGTTCTTGCTTTCTATTGGGTTGGTACAAAACACTGAAAGACCTTGTGTACCAGCTTGATCTTCCTTGCCTTTGACCATTTTCAAAGCACAGCACAATGCAGGGGACAGCCTCAGCTGCCCTGTCCTCCATGTGCCAGGGCACTATAATTTCAAATGGATGTCTAAACTGCATTGTCATTTCATCATTTGAACTATGCTCATATCCAGGAGTGTAACAAGCATCATACAAACAGATTCTTCCACTCACAAATCCTCCTCCCTCCACCCTCCATCCCCTGTTTTTTTTTTCCTTGTGAATACAGATTTCTACTTACAGAATCACAAAAATACATGGATTACATTTAGCTATTTCAAACTGAACATACTTCCCAGAAAGTATGCTGAAAAATCCTTTCTGGGGAAGGTGTAAGAAGATTTACATAAACAGCAGCCACTTCTTGGTTATTCATGTATGTTGTTGCCCAAAATTGTAATGGAATAGAAGAAAGGTGAGAAATGGAATAAGAGAAGATTTTAAAAGTTTTAAAAAAAATTAAAAGTACATCAATATTGATATTTCAAAGCACCACATTAGAGCTCAGGTTTATCAGCAGAAACTGGGTACACTGATATCAAACAGAAGCTCTAGCCTGTCAGTCAAGAGTTCAGCTAAATCTTGTTTAGAAATGTGTGCAGCTCTTAGGAATCCTTTGGTGATAAACTGTGCTTGGATGTATCCCCCATTCCTTGTGTCCTTGGTCTCCAGGGAGAGTGATAAATGTGTGTGAAAGAAAACTTTCCAGAGTTAAAAACATCTCCCTTTGATCATGTTTCTAGACAATCAAGCCAGAGAAGCTGTAAGTCAGATCAGTCAACAGAATAAATATGGATGTAATCAAAACATAAGAGAAAGGGAATCAATTTGAAGAAGTGATAAAATGAAATAAAATTTCAGCATGAAGACTACTTTCTTTTTAATCCATATACAGCTTTCTCTGCTATTTTCATTGTTCTTAGGTGTTACATCCTACATTATCAACCTCCTGTTTGCATCTTCCCCAATTTTCCTTCTTGTTTTATGTTTTCCAGGTATTTTTAAGGGCTCTGCCAGCCTTTACAGACAGAAAGACTGAAAAATTATGCTAGAGAAGCCAGAGAGATAAGCCTCTAATCAGCAGGAGGGAAGGTTTTTCTGAAGGACCACAAATCCAAATAAAACCCAACTTTTGCTCAGTGTTGGCCATATGCAGTTGTCTTATTACCTCAGGGCCTTATTTTCCTACTTGTGTTATATTGTGCAGGGGCCTGCACCACCAAAACAAACAAACAAACAAAAAAAACCAACCAAAAAACCAGGCAAGCAGAGATGAGTTTATCCACAGGGCTCCTTTGATACAACCATGTTTGTCTCCCTACAGTGTTGTGACTTCTCTGTGAAAAGTGTCCCTATTCATTTCTTCAGTAGATTTCAGGACCAGAGCATTTCCTAATTAAAAGTTTCCAATTTCATACAAACACAATTCTTAGGAGATATAGATATGTATGTATAGATTTGATGCATTTAATTTCTTCTTCAGAACTATGGAAAGAATAAACCTGAATTAAAGATGCAGGCAAGTAAACCCTGAACATGAAAAAATATTGAGGGAGTTCAAATCTCTGAGTACACCTGCCTGTCAAAACAATACTAAAGAGCTCTTTTAGAAAGAAGAAAACAAAGAAGCATGCAAAACTTCATTTGGCTCCGTTTGGTTTTTTAGCTCACAGTTGTAGTTTACTGCCATACTACCATGCAGAGAGTGACAGACCTATAGACTGGATAAATAAGATTTGCAATTAAGTCCTCACTGAAAAAAATGCCAAAATTCACCAGAAGGACTCTGCAAAGAATTTCATCCCTTTTTTAACCAGTTCTAGTAAATGAGGTGACAGATGGCCCCAGATCCAATACAGGGTTGCACTGGCTCGGGGGGCTCTGCTTGTTCATGGGTAGCAGCTGAACTCCAGGACTGGGCTGCACCCTGGGAGGCACCATTTGTTTTAACGGGCAGTGCTTCACATTTGTGTGTGTTTGTGTCTCTTTTTTTGTGCCCCGTGCGCACAATGGCTTGTAAATGATTCCTCACTAGGTTTTCTTTTTGTACCACTGGCAATGGTTTTGTCCACCACCAGTTCTTAGGGGAAAGGCTTGCACATCTTTTCTGTAATGACCTTCTTATCTGTGCAGCCAGCAGCAACATTGGCAATGGAGGAAATTGGGTTTTATAATTAAACTAGTGCTCCCTCTGTTGGCTGGATGTCAGGGCCCAGAAACAAGGACTTGTATAG
Source organism: Corvus cornix cornix (assembly GCF_000738735.6). Lineage (NCBI taxonomy): Eukaryota > Metazoa > Chordata > Aves > Passeriformes > Corvidae > Corvus > Corvus cornix. Next base: position 45,696,675 of record NC_047057.1, on the reverse strand, counting down.
CCAGGGATTGGATTGATTATGAAAGAAAAAAATAGAAATGAAAAAAAAAAAGTATTATTCCCACTCTTTGCAAAGTATGATTTCTCATTTTTTAGTGTGCATGCCAAAACTCCTTCCCCTCCCTTTACATGCACATCAGTCACAAATAATGTAGAGAATCTGAAGTTAACCTGGCAAAGCAGAGAAATAATTCAGACCTTTTATGTCCTATATGGAATGAAGTTAGAGAACTGAATTTACTCTATGTTACTTCAGGCTGTGCCCAAATTCAGCTCAGGAAGGTTTCAGAGACAAAACTCAGCAACTAGCTGCAGTACTGTCTTCCAAGTAGCTCCACAACTGCCAAAGAATGTGGATGAATGATACATACAAACAAGGCTAAACAGGAAAAAAACCACACCTCATTCAAGTTGTTTAAGGCCTGCATATCAAACCTGCACACCGCTTTGTGAAAAATCATCTACAGTCTTCTTTGCTCATGTTTGAGGGTTCTCCTGTCTCGGTGGTTTCCCTCCATAGTTGCAGAAAAAGAACGAACTTTCCACCGAACAACTGAATTACACATCCAGAAACTGATGGAGTGGTTTGGATCCCTGTGTTTATCTCGCTCACGTTGATGGAAGGGGAGTCAAAAGAGTGCAGTGAAGTTTTGCCCTCTGTGTTCCATTATGACACAGTGACAGAGAGCCTCATTATTACCTTGTTCTGTTTACAACGATGGGACTAGACTTTTGAAAAACTGTAATCAACCAGGCTTTCCACATAATGTTGAATATCTTTACTAAATTTTAATCTTATGTTTCAGAACTAATGCTGTTCCCCATTTCAAGAAAGCTGTATGTATCAGCTTTTTAATTAATTACTTACCTGGTGCTCTGTTGCAAGATAAATACATTTGGGGTTGTATTATCAGCACACAACATTATCTTGTATCCAGCCCATTGGGTAGTCAAGCACTGCTTGCATTGGAGGAGTGTGTCTCTGCTTGCTTGGCACAGTGGAGTTTAGGATATTTTGGACTTCATAAAATGAAGGGGAGGCAAGACAAGCTAAAAAAACCCGCCAAGATGTGCTTCAACTAAGTTCAGGAATTCCTTGAATCTTATCTCTTTGTAGGACACTGCCACCTGCAGAGCTGTTTCTTGGCAGGGTTCTGGCACTGTCTGTTTTCCAGAGCCTCTGACCTTCCAACAGGGTGTTGTAGCACCTCATTGGATCTTGCTGGACATGAGCTACTTTCCCAACCAAATCTATTCCCAAAGCTTGTTCACCTAGCTAGCTCACTAAAAGGATGTCCTTCCTCTTTAGAAACTCTAAAGAGGAGTTTTTCCTTACTCCATATGGGTTTTTTTCTATTTCTCTCCTACTAAAGCTATTTATCATCTCCATTTCAACCTCACACTGTTTTATACTTTCTCCCCTTGTAAAAACCATTTTCTTTATTTGATGATGAAGCCATACATGCTGCCAATCCCTACTCTTCCCCACCACCTTTTTTGGTGCCAATCTTTCTCTCCGTTTCCCATTTCTCTTAGCTCAAATCCTGAAATGCTGAAATAATTTCTCGCATTTCAGGTACCACAGGGAAGATCAATATCAATTAGGAGAGCACATTGTAATAGAGATGTATTAAAATTTTTCATTCTTATAGGCCAATTTTATTCCCACTGAAGGATAAAATAAGGCAACAATTTAGAGACAATTCCCTTTTTCTGAAAAGGGCTATATATCAAGTTAACTGAGAACTTAGCAGGGCATGCTGCATTTGCCTACAGTGAAAGTATTATTTCTTCCCATCAAAACTCTCACTCATAGTTACTTTTGGCTGTAGATTAGCACATTAAACAGACCTTGGTTATGACCTAAATGTAAGAAATAGCTAATACATGGTTTAAAACCCTGAAAACTATTGAGAAATTATTTTAATGAATGCCTATGAGGACTTTTTGTTATATTGATTGTAAAAATCGTATAATCATAGTACTATTTTCTTACTTCTGCACAAATGCAGAAGCCCCATTCACTTCCTTGGGGTCCAAACCCTTGAAACAGAATTTGGCTCATATTTTTGTCAATATGGTCAGAGAAAGGAAGATACATGGTTGCTAAGCTTTTAAGCTTGGATATGATTTCAGAAAAGAGTCAACTCTGCATCAAAATGCTCAGTCAGCTCCTGAAGAAAGGACCTTGTTAGGAAAGACACTTGTCCTGTTTTGGTTAGGGAAGGCATCTGTGGGGATTCCATCAAAAAAGGGCAGGGAGACCTGTTTGTCTTCCACCACCAGGAGGGGCCATAGCTGCAACCAAGAACTTGTCCTTGACCTGTACCACAGCCCTGCCTTCTTACACCAAAACCAAAAATGACTTAATTTTTCTTTCACGTCCTTGCCAAAACCTCAAACCCAATGAATTTGCCTGCTCTCCCACCACAAACTCTCTTGAATGGAGAACTTAAAGCACACCATGCTATCCCTGTGCTATTAAGAGTGCCTCAGAAAGCAGAATAGAGTCATAGCACAGAATAGGGACAGGCGTTGCTGTTTACTGCAAGAGAAAGTGGGGAGCTGGGCTGGGGGCCGAACTTTTCACAGCCTGGTATTAAAAGGTAACTGTTTGCATCTCTGCTGCTGTCAGGAAGAGCTATTCTCTAAAGTAAATGGATTCCTGACAGTGTTTATTCTGGCAGCTCGAGTTTAAAATAATGATCTCAGACGTTAGTTAAGCATTTAACAAACAGTGAATTAAGATTTGCATTCTCAGAGAAATTACTGGAACAGGCCTAATTTCTGGTCTGCCAATCAGACAGAGGAAAAACATTAAAGGAATAAATTGCTTTCTCCCATCCTCCTGCCTGCCTTCAGAGAGGCAGACCCACCATTCAGGAGAATGTGCTTCACCCACGTGTCCTCCAAGGCACTGGAGTTTACTGGGCACTGTTTCCCCAGTAAAGGCCATCATTTTGTAACATGCAGTACCAGTTGTAGGGGAGTCTGTGCATGCAGCCATGTTTGTACTAGCCCAGCTGCCCCCTTTCCCTCTCCTCCTAAACTGGACCTAACTCCTTCCTCTGAAACTTTGCTTAGGTGCCTTTGCCATCATCACTGCCCACAACTACACCAGAATAACAGAGCAGAGATTTAGGCTCTTTTTTACTAAAAATTTGCAGTCTCCCTCTTGAAAATCAGTACTTGTCCCTTGCTTTTGTTTTGCTTGCTTCTTTTATTTTGTTTAAAAAGCCCTGGCAGCAATTTAGTCAACTCATTCTCTTTCATCCCTTCTCAGAGAAACTCTTCCTTTTGTCTCCCTTTCCTCTTCTCCCTACCCCCTACCATAGTAGCAGTGTGTAACTCAAGTCATCAAAACATGTCCCTGTCAGAGATCTGAAACTGTGTTGTCCAAAATACTGCTGCTGAATTTCAGCTGAAAATATACACTGGGCAAGGAAAGAGCCTGGACTGCAGCGTCAGAAGGCTTGAAAGACTCATCACATTTTTGTTGCAGTTATAAAACTAAAACCTTGTGAGGCGAGGTTGGGGGGGTGCTGGGATGAGGGCAGAAGTTGATGAAGTCTGAGCTGTAGAAAAGTGCAGCGTGACTGGTGCTAGACCAGTCCATCTGGTGGTTCAGCTTCTTTATGGCTTGCTGTGAGAGGATTGCACGGTTCTATTCATGCATGAAAAGAGCAGAAGACAGAGAGTCGCTGCTGTGATCTGAAACGTGGTGCTCTCTGACAGTTTGATTGCCAACCCAACCTAGCAGGGCTAAAGGCAGAGAGCAATGAGAGAGGGGCAGCAGAATCTGAGTGGGGGTGAGAGATCAAGGTACTTTTCTTCCCTGACACACAAGATTACCAATTGTCAGAGTTAGTTGGATCACTGTTTTTCCCCTGCAAATGGCTATTAAATGTTGGTGAGAATTCTCAAATAAAATTAATATAAATGTTAATTCATGCTTGGGCTGTGCTTGGCAACTCCATGTTTTCTGATTCCCTGTCAGGATTCCTTTGCACAGGCTCCCTTTTGCCTCTTACAGAGACAGGGGCACAGGGTGTGATTGCCATGCTCTCAGGACAACTGATCATCTTTCACTGCTTAACCTTAGACTTCACCATTGTACAAGACTTGCAGGCTTTTTGATTTGCCATGCAATTCTCCACAAGTGTGCAATAATCAAGAAATCCAACAGGACTTGCAGAGGTTTCTAACCACACTGCTCTGAAAATATTGTGCACATAAAGATTGCACAAGAAATATATACCTATAAAGTATCCCAACTCCTACCTGCTGCTCTCTGAATCAGTTTTCTTATCAATTTAAAGTATCAGATTCTTTTAAAGCATTCAGGAAACATCTTTTTCTCCATCCTTGGACCTCCTTCTGTGTCCCTCTCTTCTTGGGCTGTGAAATAAACCTGTCCTTCACAGAATCATACAGTCACAGAATGGTTTGGGTTGGAAGGGATTTTAAAGATCATCTGGTCCCAACCCTCCTGCAGTGGGCAAGAACACCTTCCTCTAGACCAGGCTGCACAAAGGCCCATCCAGCCTGGCCTTCAACACTTCCACGGATGGGATACCCACAAATTTTGTGGGAAACTGTTCCAGTGTCACACCACCTTCATGGCTTCACATTGTGCTCCTTTGCTCATAGGAAGACTCGTTCAAGTCACCCACCATGTTATGAGGCTGTAAGCAGACTGGCTTTTTTAAGCTACCATTTGATCAAGAATGCTTCATTTCAAAGGTAAATTACCAAAGTGTAACCTTGCTCTATAGTCAGCCCCCTTCTTTGTCTCTGAAATGCTCCCAAACTGACTATGAAAACACACTGGAGAAGGTAAACAAGATTCTGACTCAAGGTGTGTGTTTCATGATGTGTATAAGGCTATACACACGCTATAAGGCTATATATAATTATACTTTTGAGTTTGCAAGAACTTCTGACTAGGAAATAAACCAGCAGGTATTACTAGAGCAATAACAGAGTAAGTGAATATAGAGCATTTTGTTATAAAAATTAAATAGAAAAAACAAAACAAAAACAAACCCAGAAACCAAATAGTATTATGTTTCATCACTTTTCAATGGAAAAGATTTATTTAAAAAGTTCCAGCTACTCATTTTAGTGATTTCTTTTGTTTATCAGGATTTGTTTTAATGTCTTTTAAATCACAGAATAGTCCTTAATTCTTGAAAAAAACTACCTTAATTTCTTGGCAAGACCTTGGTTCTTGCTGTTAAAAATGTCTGACACTGACAGTCCTGTTCAGTGAGTAATAGAACTAAAATAATTATGATAGGGCTGAATATATGGTCTTGTTTGTGTATCTCAATCTTCTTTCTAAATGCTTACGCAGTTTTCCAAGAGCACTGATGTAATGAGTAGAAATAACCACGCTCCCAAAACGTTAGACTAACACTTCTGAAACCATCATTTCAGAGACAATAATTTTGGGTTTTATATATAACTTTTAAGTGCTGTTCATTCATCAGTGACCTCCAAGAGTCTGTATTTTCAAACTATGGAGGGATGGTAAGATACCAAGGGAAGTAACGAAGAGTGGTGGATAAAATACATTACAGAAACCAAAAGAAATTGAGATCAAGAGAAGAAGAGAGAGAAGTACAGCTAGAATCCTTGTCCAGTTTTGCACTGACTGTGAGAAATCAAGGGGCCCTTTGGGTGCTGCCTTTGAGGGCAAGTAACAATCAGCAACTGCCTGGTAGCTATCTGAAGAACTCACCAGGACAGCACAAACGGTGTCATTTTGCATCATGTAAGGAAGGATTTGTGTGTGACAAGGCCACTGAGAAGAAGGACAGAGGAGAAAAACACACCTAAATCTTGTACAGACTGTACAAGCTCTATCATCATAGGCAGGGATGGAGGAGTACATTCAAACCTCCTGTAAATCAGAAATTAAGGAATGCGCAGAGATGCACCTGTTTCCATTGTAGCTCAGAGTACACAGAGGTTTTGCAAACTCAGTGGCAAGGTGCAAATCGAGAGAAAGAAAAGTTTCTGAGATTAATTTTGTCTCCCCTTTCCTATCCTTTGCACAGTTTGAACCAACTTTCTCAGGTGGAATTGCAAGCAACAGAAGAACGGTGCACTCTCTTCCATACTTCTAAAAATAGCACATTAGATGATGGGGGACTAAAAAATTAAAACTCTGAAACTTTCCTATGTATAAATGTTCTCCAAAACCTAAAATCCGAGAAGGAACTGAAACATATTTTTCTTTTCCTTTTTTTGTGCCCATCAAGTAAGTTCTCTCATTAATAGATCAAGTATAAATAGACTACACATTTAGCTCTGGCAATTTTAAAAGTACGATATAAATAAATGTAACTTCATAATCTCATGATAATATGACTGCATGAAGAAATAATAAATTTTACATCTTCAGAAGCTGCTGAAATATTTTATTGCTTTAGCAAGATTTATAGTGTCTATTTCATGAGGAGTAAGGGGAAAATGTTTTTCTTTTTCTTCTGTGCCCTACAGAGAATCCGAACCATTTGCAACAATCCTTTTTCAGGTAACTCAGCTTATTTTCTCTGTCCACATTGGGGATTGAACACTGAGTTCAGCCTGGAGAAGGTAGGGACAATTGCCAGGGACCAAATGTTGGTTTCACATCTATGACTTCTCAGAACCACATGAGAGAGAAGAGTATGAAATGCTATATCTAAAATTGAAAAAGTGTGACCTGGGGGGTTCATTTTTAAAAAACAGAGGTTGAAAAGAAAGCAAGGGGGAAAATAGGCAGTGTAGGAACAGAGGAGCAATGGGTATAGGGACAGGATGTAGAAGATGAAAAGTTGCAGAGATGTCAGTCAATCTCCACCCAAGTTTTCCACATTTCATGACATCTTTTTGTTCATTAACTGGACTAAAACCCCAAACCCCAGATGTGTAAATACTTGGGATTGCTTTGCTCCACAGACACTGCTGTGACTACCATCTCCAGAGACATGCTTGAACCCATATTAAACAAATTAGCTCGGGTAACACTATTTAACTGGGACAGCTCAAGCAGCACAGACAACAAAATGGCACAGATAACTAAGCATTTGCACAGATTCTTAGGCAGGATTTGCAGCTCATGCAAAGCCCATGCAAAGCCCTGTGTTGCTGTGAATGTCCTTCCAGTAGCTTCAAGCTGCTTCTCATGAGCATCAGTGGGGACAGCAGGAAGTCCACCCTCAGGCTCAGCCCTGACAGCCGGGCAGAGCAGCACTTGCCTGTCTGTTCTGAGTACAGTTGCACAGGTCTGCAATGCAAACTGTAATGCTCTAGACCTCTTGTCCTCACCAGGCATAGCTGGTGAGTTAGGATTTTTTATCCCTTACCAAAATGAACAGACTCCAGCTATCTCTGGGTTAGACTCTGCTGCAGTCTTCAAACAAAGCCACAGGATTCTTAAGGGATGGACATGGAGGGGGAAAAGACTTGTCCTAATGAAATAAATGAAAGAAAACCTGTTGATTCGATGAAAAACTGTTATGATGGAAAGTCCCACATGGTGGATTGCTTCCCTACTGTGTTCATATCTACATAAAATGGCACAAACATCCACAGATCTACTTCATATTGTATGATGTTATATTAACTATAATCATACATATATACATGTACATGCATATATATACAGAGAGAGAGAGAGAGAAACAGAGATAAATATATACAAATGCACCTGTTTCTTCTTAAAGTGATTAGAAGCAAGTAGTGGACAGATGAACAGCTGCTTCTTTATTAAAGCAGGATACCTGTGTGATATTTACAGGAAGGGAAAATACTGCACAGAATGTGCCAGAATTCTGACCTTTGTGTTGTTTAATATCTCCTGGGTCTTATGGGATATGTGGATGCAAGAAGTGTGTCAGGAAAGCCTTCTGTCATCTTTGTCTAGCTGAACTAGTTTCATTTGCTCATCCCCAACAAGACCTACCATTTGTGTGTTTGCCTGCCCTGGGAGGGACCACAAATTCTTACTCTACCTGGAGGTGAACATGACTGTCTCAGATTGGTTGAGTCAAACAGCCCAGTAATTCAACCACCCGTGTGATCTACAAAGGACCCAGTGAACACATCTTCCTTTATGAAATTCATCCCTTACACATTCCTTCACACCAAGTTCAAAGGCCAGTTCCTGCTTAATGAAAAAAACTTCCAAAATCAGGAGTGATCCATCTAAGAAACATATCCACTAAGTTTCTCACTGACCACTAAAACTGCGTTATGGAAAAGCCATAGTTTTAAAGCAATATAAATTGAGGACATAAGACTGCCTGCTCAACCATTGGCTGTAGAAGCTCCTTCTGAAAGAGATCAGACTGCGCTATACTGCATTTAAATTTAACCTTTTTAATGACATTTTTGTCAGGGCCAGTACCGGTAAATGAGGCAATCAAGGCTCACATACAGGGAGGAAGACAAATGAGAGAGAAAGCAAAGCAAAAAGAGATTCACACAAGTGGGTTTTTTCCTTGTGTCAGGAAAAAACAGGGTTCTGTCATTATGGGGAAAGCTACCCACCTCACAGTATGTATCTTAAGGCAGGATTTGTTCCTTTTCATTTCCGCACATCCCATGCATTTCTTCACCCCTATCACAGTTCAGCTTTCTGTTTCATGTTCCTTATTTTGGCACTTCAGAGCCAGTTTGCAACATATGGTCTATTAGGTGTAGACCTGCAACTGCTTGCATAACTCAAGGCCTGCTGGAGTACAAAGACCTTGGTATACAACAGATGTACGAATGAACACACGGACGAACATGCTGTGGATGCAAAAGGATAATGATACTGCTCAGAATCAGATTTATTCCGCTTCTCCTGTGGAGTACACCTGTCTTCTGCTGGTGATACGTGTGGCTGCAGCCAGCAAGGCTTCATCATCCAAAACTAAGCTTAGATCTTCTTTCCCTCATTACTGCACTGTGATTCCCCCTCCTACACCTCATTTGCACAGGGCATCTATGTGTTCATCTAAGCATTTCATTATTCAAGACAAACCCCCAGCAGGCTTGAAAGCGATGCACAGAGATGCAAACAAATAAACCTAGACAAGCAAACACAAGTGTACCCATGGGTTCAAAAGAGGTTTTAAACAAACTCCCAGAAAGGAGATTAAAAGTCGTGACACCCTTAGTTGCAAGAAAGTGAGTCATGTTTGTTAATTCCTTCTGGCAGTTCACTATCCCCTTTAAAGAGTGCCATGTTACTTCTGTCATGGAGGGAGCTTCCTCAAAGGAGCTTCAACAGTGGTCCTCTGCCAGATGGAGGCTATTCAAGAGGTCGGATATTAGGTCTTGGCTCCTGCTCCTTCACCTGTGTGGACAGTGCAAAGGTGATGGAGCTACTCACACCCAGCTGGCAATTAATTGAGGAGTCTTCATGTGGGATAATTCTGATATGAATGAGTTTATACCATCTGCTTTTCCCTCTGACAGAGGTGTTTGGGAATGTTCAAGGTAGTCTGAGCTTGATATGCTGGGCTCCAGCAGTTTGGAGGGGGATCTTTAGGGGACTGAAACTTACAGAAAGACAGACCAGTAGAGAAATGCAAATATGCCGTGAAGCAGAATGTCCAGGCAAGTAGCCACAAAGATCTCTTGAATATTTGTTAGAATGAAAATTACTTGTTTCATAGACTGGGAAACCAAGGGACCTTTCATCACTTCATCCAGTTCTACAGCTTCAGGTTCCCTAATATGTCCCCTATAGCCCTCCCTCCACAATACCCCACCACACAACACGTGGGCCCACTTCTGCACCACTCTCATCCATCCCTCACTGGGGTCACACCTTCTGTGTTTGGGATGCTTTGACATCTCTGAGACTGCAATCGCTGTGTCAAAACTGGCTCACAAGTTCTCAGGGAGCAGGAGCTGACTGATAATGAAAACATGGGAACATGATTTCCTTGGGACTTCTTACCTGCAAGAAATCAGGAACTTTTCTTCTTGTCTGCAGTAACCTTGCAGATAGTATGACAGAAAACAGCCTCTGAAGCAGTAGTGGGTCTTTTACTAGCAAATCTTTCCTATTTAGCATCCTCAATGGCTTTGCCACCAACAGTTTAATCACCTTAGAAAGCCATGGTTCCCTCTGACAGTAAAGGATACTACCTAGAATTACCTCATCTGCTTCTTCCCGTGGCTATATTGTCAGACATTATCAGCAAATATTTGCTTGTTATAAACTGTTGTTGGGGGAAAAAACATGCCAGTCTTCCTGCCTCCCAGGTAACTAATGCTTTGTTGTTTTTAAGCAGTGAAGACCATCTTGCTTGAATTGTTCTTTCTGTGTATATTGCTCATCCAGACAGGCTGACAAGTGACAAGGTGCACCCACAAGCTCAAGTAATTCTGAGTATATAAAGGAGCAAAACCTTTGTGTTTCAAATGGCATGAGTTTGTTTTCTCATTGTCCCCATCTGCTTCTTCCTAACCTCCATCTCATGGCTTACACTGAGGATAGGGGAGGATGAGCATTTCTGACAATGAAAAGTCTTATTGTTCCTATAAGGAAAGAAACTCTGCTTTTTTTGCTCTGTATTTGTCAGAAAACAAGGGACTTCGGAGCAGGAAAATTCCATGCATTTCAATCACACTATCCCAAGCTCAGTATAAAATGGTAAAAAGGTTCTACCTAATGCTTTAAGCTTCAAGTGCAAATTCACTTTGAACATATTAAGAAACCTTCTATGATTTTGAGAAAACATCAGATTTGAAAACACCCACATTTCTCATTTTCTATTTCCTTACTCTTTTGTATTGCACTACAGAAAAGCTGAAGCCTTTATTTTATTTGATTTAGGGTAAAGAGAAAGGTAGGAGTTCCAATTGAAATGCAGACAGTACCTGTCAACTTTCATGCCTCTCTCCTGAAAAGCACAGAGGGATCACAGTCTGAGACTGCCATGTAAAATTGTAATACAATGTTAAACATGCATTACTAGAAAACAAGATTTTCAGTACAGTAATGTGTCTAATGAGAGGTTTAAGCATAATTGCAAACTAGAATAATAATAAATCATGCAAGAAGCACCAGTTCTTAATTAACAGCCCATTATTTTGGTTAAAGTGTAGCTGCTTTATACCTTAGGTGTATATAATTAAGTGTATCATAAAGTAGGGTTACATTTTTCTAATAGCTGAGCTCTGCAAAGGCTAAGTGCAAGACTAGGTGCTATTTTACTTTTCCTGTTCCAATTTAGGGTTTTTTTTTAAATCTGTGGATTAAGTAGGCTCACTCTTAAACAATAGATACTTATTTTATGTTCATATATATGAGGCATAAAAAAGGGAGAATTTGAAGTCTTTCTAACAACCAGTATTACCATAAATCATGCAGAAAAGTGCCTGAGTCTATTACACACTCTTCTTCTAAACACTGACTGCACTTTAGAAAAGCATCTTCAGCTGCATTCCAACCTCAAAGTCATTTGCTGAAAGACAAATTATTTTGTTTCAGTCCTTAACAACCAGGAGCTAAAAATTTATTTGAAAGTCTTTTGTGCTGGCTTAAATACTGACGGTGTTTTCTTAAAAACACGAAAATGCATGTTGTGCCTTTCTCCCATATAGGCTTGGCATTCTCATGCTGTAATTCACTGCAACATATAAGCCTTTATTCCTTTCCCTGTACAGGGAGTCGTGTAACTCAGAGTGTTTTCCTGTTGTGACTGAGAAGATGAGGAATTATAAAAGACTAACACTACAATTTAACGCTTCAGAGAAACAGTGTATATCATTACTCCTCTGTAGCCAAGCACACTAATTAATATTTATTGCACCTGTCAAACCAGTAGCCATGGTCAATCCATTGCTGCAGCAGTTCAATGGGAGGCTGGGCACCATATTTCTCCTTGGCAGGCATGTTTAGGTCATCAACAAAGACAAAAGCCCTTTTCCCTGGTGGAGCACTGTAAACCCTCTTCTTTCTCCTGCAAAATTAAACCATTAATTTTATTCATGTTAATTTTCATCTTTGAAAAAGCAGAAAAAGAGAGAGAGATTGGAAGAAAAAAAGAAAGGAAGAAAAGAAAGAAGGGAAATCACACACTTTCTGGGGAGCCTGCCTGACATTATTATTAGAACCAGTTCTTTTGGAATCCATGACCTTTTATTTTTATCAGATGTGCCGTAAAGGTCACAGAAACATGGGGAGGACATAGTTATAAATCCACATGGAGTTTAATCAAAGGTGGCATGTTGTTCTGAAGTAAACAAGCTAATAAAACTATTCCAGTTTAAACAAAAGAAAAAAAAGGAAAAAACCCTTTGTTAAAGACTGTCAACAGAACTCCGATGAACTTGAATGTATCAATGGAATTAATTAGGCAAGAAGGATTATAATAAGTGAATTTCAGTGTTGCACCTACAGTAGGCTCTTTGGCACCCCAAGTAAAATGCTTTTATTTCCAGTCCTGCACCTCATTCCAAAGCATGTTGTGGTGCACAGTGTGCTGCTGGGGAGATGTATTCACTCCAGCTAATTACAAGACAAAGAGAGCTTGAACTAAAGGCAACCACAGAGCAGACTGCTTCAGTTCTACCAGCCTGTATCCTGATTGATCACAAACACTTGGGACACTGTGAAGTAACAACATAAATGGAAGAGAGCTATGACTCCCTGCATTTCTATGTGTAGTATGACAATAAATTTTAATTATAGGCCTTGAAAGAATTCCCCCCTTTTTCTTTCCTCCCTCAAAAATAGCAGGTTAGGATGTCAGAAAAAGGATAGTGTGCTCCAGTGTGGGTACTATATAAGCTAAGGATTCAAAAGTGAGGTATTGGTTCTGCTTCTTCTCAAGCTTAACTGGTTGTGCTGGGTCCCTGGGAAATGTCTAACATACAGGAAGGTCTAGCAATGAAGGAGGCAGAGTTGAAATACCAGCTACCAAGAGTGAAAGTGGTGAAACAACCTGAACTTAGTGGCTAGAAGAGGAGTAAAGCATTTGCTTCTTTTGGAGAATACATAGATTGTCTTGGGAAAGCCCATTCCTGCATGAGTCCTTGTGAACACGGAAACAGATGCCAAGACTTAGAGAATACACTGTAAAATGGTCAGTGAATGGGTGTTTTAATGTTATAGATGCATATTAATAGCATCATGCTTCTCCCTGCAAAAGACTCTGGGCTGGGTTTTTCAGTACAATACTCAGAGAAATAGATAAACACTGAAAAGCTCACTGGCTGTCTAAATAACTCTTTGAAATAAAAACTGGCTGTCAAACCTACTAAGGTGTATTCGAAAATCACTTTAGCAGTTACATGACTCAACAGATGTCTAAATACCTTAGAAAATACAGTCCTTTATGGTTAGATATACAAGGACAGATGTATACATATTTTGTCTCTTATACTAAGGCTTGTTACTCAGATGGGTCTGGATCCACCGGGAAGATTTAGGTCATGCCACACACAGCTTTTAGGCACTCTGCCTTCTTAAGAAAACCACAGCTCAAAGCTGGGTGCTTGAGGCTTCTCCTTATAGTGAGAAAAGCAGGTTCCAAGCCACCACCTGCCAATGCTTCTGTACAAAGACCTTATTCACCGGGAGACTTCAAGTATCACAGCAAGGCAAAATCAACTTAAGGAAAGTTAAGCCCCCCTCCACTCTTTTAATAGCTGGTCGCTTAACACAAGAAACAGGAACTATGTCAACCCTGGGTAGGGCAGCTCTCCTGAGAAATGGCATAAGTCCCTGCCCAAGTGGAGGAGTGGCCTGAGCCTGGGTCCCCAGCTCCCAGCAGGGAAGCACAGGCAGCCAGGGAGCCAGAGTCAGAGCAGGGGAGGCAGGATGCAAACAGCAGGGGGAATTTAAATGAGTGCTAAGTGCCGGTGTCTGTCTTGCGAATCTAACCTATATTTCTTGGCTCTTTAATTCCTCCACAGGGTTTATTACATGAGGCTGGTGAAATGTATCAAGAAGAACACTGTGGTCTGACTGTGGAAAGAAGCCATTTTGCCTGTGCAAATAATTATAGAACTAATTCTAGGGTCTTTTGTCAGCTGTCTCACTGCTCTCTTAAATGCTCGTGGATGGTTGTACAGCCATAAAATGGGTTCAAAATAATACTTGAAATTAATACAGTTTGATTTAGATGACCATTTATTTTATTGCCCTAGTGAAAATGTCAGGGAGATTTAACAGAAGATAAACTTTGTATTTGGCCCTTTATGCTAGAATAATTCTAGCAGTTCAAAGCTGTGTTTTGAGGGCCTAGTGGTAACAGCATTTTCTATTTTCCTTGACAAATGAGCTGCAAGTTAGCCATCAGTTAATTATTGACAGATAGAGGTGATTTACCAGATAATATTTGGTATCAGAGAATCACAGGAATTAGATGCAGAAGAGACTTCTTATGCCATTCATGTCCCTACTGCTATGGAGCTGTTCTGTATTCTATATATCTGTACAGTTCATTTTACATGACCTAAGAAACGCTGCTTTCATTGTTTCTCCCAGAGTCTATTCATTAACAGGAGCTTTTTCCTAATATGCAGCTTAAACGTTCATTACTTTATTATGCTTCACAATGAAATGAACTCAGTGCTTTCAGCATATAGTCATAATTTTTACCTATCAGCTGGAAGTGTACTCTACTCTGTGAAAACGTCAGAATTATCATACAGCTACTGCCTGATAAAACATTACTCAAATCCTGTAATGTTTTCAAATCTTGAGCTATTAATAATTTAACATAATTAATTCAAAACACTTCACTCAATGTGAACCACAGAGAGACGATGGGGAAATGATGCATATTCCATCTTTCAAGGGTGGAATTAAATATGGAAAACAAGGAAAAGATAAAGAGCTGCCAACACTTACTTGGAGTGTAATTCGCCTGTTTTGAACTCACTATAAATTTCACGTTTCTAAGACTTTCAGCTAACTTCATAGGCATAAATGAAAAAACCCTTTCCCCTATCACAAGCAAACAATTTAACATGGTTAGAGCTGTTTGTCAGGCATAAGAAGAAAAGAAACAAATTAACAAATGGGTGAGATTTT
The DNA here is from genome assembly GCF_000738735.6 of Corvus cornix cornix. Classification (NCBI taxonomy): domain Eukaryota; kingdom Metazoa; phylum Chordata; class Aves; order Passeriformes; family Corvidae; genus Corvus; species Corvus cornix. Next base: position 45,681,642 of record NC_047057.1, on the reverse strand, counting down.
TCTACAAAGGGGAGTAACAATTAAGCAAACGAACAGTCTTGTAGAAAATCCTTTAAAATGCAATACATGGAGATTCCTTCCTCTTTTTGTTAAAGGTTTTCAACAAAGAGTATTGTATTGCTAACACTTTTGCTTGATTAAACCTTCTTTAAAAGCATGTTGTTGTTGCTCTTTTCATGAGGGGTTGTTTTTTAAAATTTTATTTATTTAAATCAAGGTTGGACCCAACCTTTGTTTTCCTGGCTGGAAATTCTTGCTGTTAGAAAGAGCTGCAGGTGCTAAATTATGGCACAATACCTCGCAGCTGCAGAAGTGCACCTGGAAAAAATTAGACTAGTAATGAAAATTTCACCTGAAAAGTGCCAAATTGGAAGTCTCAGAGATTGAATTCTTCCATTAAACCACCACTCAGGAACAAACCAAGTAATAAATATTGAAACTTTCTTCTTTGCTTTGACCGTGAAGACTTATTTCAGATGTGTTTTCCTCTCTATTTGGGGAAAGAAGGGAAGAACTCAGAGAGAGCATGTTCATCTCTCATCTCCATTAAATCCCTAGCCAACCTCTACTGCCAATAGAGGTACCAATTAGTACTAATTGTAGTAGACACTAATAGTGTAGACACCTGTCACTATCTATTGAGCTGGGACTGTCAGTAAACTCACAAAGGCCACCAAAAAACATCTGGAATAACAATGATCATCATTTTAGTACTGACCCAGTCTGAAATTGAACTGTTGATTCTGAGGTAAAAAGCTGAGCAATGCTTTTTGAAGGTACCATAATCTAATAAAAGTAATGCACACACATATATATAGTTTTTTATTACAGAAACACACAAAAAATGATACAGAACTTGTTACCATAGCAACAGTGATTTCTGCACTGCATGGACCAATGATCCTCACTATTTTGGAGCATTACAATGGATTCATGCTTTATGAAAAGCCGCCCCCCCTCCGGACAGTGACAGGACCTGTGTGGGTAGAATGATGAACCCCAGTCTGTCCTGATACCCTCCACAGCTGACACGTACATCACTCATGCCCACATAGGCAATGTTCAGGTTCTCCTATTTCACATGTAATAATGTGGTAATTTTGTATGTAATATGTCACAACGTGATGAAAGGCGACCACCTTTCATTTTGAAAAAAAGCATGTGGAGTCTGTCAGCCTCAGCACAACAAGGGCAGTTCAAGGGCTGAGCCTGAGCGTCATTTCCAGGCCACCTACTGATTACGTGATGTAAGTCATTCCAGTAAATGCTCCCTTCCCTCAAGGTGGTTGTGGGAAGGACAAAAACCCCCATGATGTGAATCCTACTAAACCAGCCAGACATAGGACATGTGCTGCTTGGCCTGGGAATGGAACCAGCACCCGTTGGTCTTGGGGGAATTTTTAATTCCCACTGTTATTTTGCAGGCACTCCAGGCACACACTGCAAACACTACAAGTGATAACAAGCCCATAAAACACTGAATGTTAGAGATTACATGTAAGAATGATAGAGAAAAATTAAATCCATTAAAAATCCCTGCCAAGCTGTGATTAGCCATTATTATTTTTTAATTTACTGTAATATACACTGTGCATAAGAGAAAAGCTAACAAACATAAATAAGACAGAAGTTAAAAAACACATTGATTTTCCTTTTAACTTAGGCCTCTCGCCTGAAATAAATGGAAGTGGAAGCCCATGTAGATGAGTAAGATATGTTCTAAAATCGTCTGGATGAGGGAGCCCTGCAGAAATACCAACAGGATGCCGTTTATGAGTGGCTTCTCTCTGGCAATGAAGAGAACTGCCTGTAGTACTCAGAGCAGGTCATTTTTCCTCCATGTGGAACAGCTGGACAACCATGGATTCTCAGCAGTTTCCTTGCATCAAAGGAAAAGGGGGGATTGGGAGTCCAGAGGATTCCTGCAAGCTGTGTTCTGCTTGAAGTTGAGCACCAAAGAAATCCAAGGAATATATATGGAGAACTCTTTGGGAAAGCCTTTTCCCAAAGGCAGACGTTTCATTTTCAGTTGACAGAGTACCATTTTGAGTTTCTACAGGTTGGGAAATCCACCACGAAGCTTCTGTCTATATTCTAGTATCTCATCAGGTTGCATGTCGGGGCTGGCAACACACATCAGCTCCAGCAGTGCCAGGTGGGCACAGCGATGCTCATAAGGATGGTAGCTTTTCTTCATCTCTCTTTTGGAGGAAACACAGGAAAGGTTTGCATTAATCACTAACTCTCCAGGGAGGACAAGCATGAAAATGTGCTGGTTTGCTCCTTGCCTTTCAGTACAGCACTTCATATTCCCCAACAGGCATGAAGTGATGGCTTTAACAGTGCAACCTGCCTATATGCTCTGAGAGAAAATATTGCTGCATGCAACTAAGTTTCCACTCAGGGGCCTGAGTGTACACCTTGAAAAGACCTGTCCATGAGAGAAGATTCTTGGCAAAGACATCCCTCTTTTTTTTTCAAGAATTAATTAAATGTGGTCTCCAAGGGATGGTACAAGAGTTCAGCAAAGAGCTTCAAAACAGAAGCTGTAATCAAACTATGGAAATCACTCAATCCACATTTGCTCCAACAGGTGGGTAAATGCAATCTGCTCTGAGAGAGAGGCAGCACAAGAAAAGCTCCACAGAAGGAGATTAAATCGTTTCTCCAGCCCCTGAAAAGCATCCTTCCTCATCTTAAGTTCCAGGCCAGAGTATTTTGAGTGACACAGAAGAGGGTACACTGCAGCCCTTGCTTTTCCCTCATTGCCCTTCAGCAGTGAGGATTTGGACAAGTTACGAACGAAGCAGACACAGGCAAAGAAGTACAGGGTGTCCTTCCTCACTTGTTTCAAAAAGGGAAAACCACTCTTTGTCGTGAGGGGTGAAATAAATCTCATTTTTCAGAGCACACTGTACACTATCTCTTCGATCCCTTGTTTATTTGACTGTTTAATTCAGTACTCGACTTCAGTCATGTAGTCAGATGTCAGGTGTTCCTTTTCAGTCAGTTGACAAACTGCCTGAAAGTTTGAGTCATTTGATCAAATACTTAATGAAATAACCACTGGCTGAATCATGCTGACAGATCCAGGTTGGGTTCTCCTTTAGCTGATTTCTTTGTAGACTAGAAAGTTGCCTTGTGCTGAATGTAGCTTAAACGTCTCTTTGATCAGGCAGTTTGGCACTGTTTGCTCTTCTGAAGGTACCTTGTGCACCTCTGTCTGAACAGCCTCCTGCTGCCTCCACTCTGCCTGAAAACCATGACCCTCTCTGTCCTCCTCCTTCCTCCGGGGCCACCACTGCCCTCCTCCCCGTTCTCAGCTGTTGACTGTCCCAATGGACTTGTATTCATTTGGCTTTCTTCATCTTACTCCAGTACTTCTGTTCCCCCAAGAGAGCCCTGCACACTGTCCAGCCTCACCCTTGGTCCTCACCCACGAGTATCTGCATTGCAGATGTTTTCTGGGGGGTTCTCAAGTGCCATGACCACCCACAGCCTTCTTTTACTAGTTAGGCTGCATTTTTCAAATTGTTTCCACACATCTAACTTTTGCTGCACCTACCTCAAAGTGAGAGCCACCTACACCATGTGGGCCAATTTGGGTGCTGTGTTATTCCATCACTGACATTTACAACACTAGATTGTGTTGACTACTACATAAAATACAGCATCCTTGGTGCTGGGGCTTCTAGCTTAGTGGCAGATGTGTAGCAATTAAAACATTAATAAAATGCAATGACCTTTATTACAAAAATATTTTCTCTGTTCTTTACTTCTACAAGTCTCTGTGATCAACTGGAAACCTTAAAATTAAGCTCTGCAACACCCATAATACAGTTTGATTTCATTCCCAGAAATACTTGTAGATGCATACGTTAAAGATTTGCTCACTCTGAGTAAATTTTTCTGCTATGTTCACTATCTGCTTCAGTTGAGGAGGTTAAAGTAACTCTGGGAAATTATTCTGGCCTCTGAGAAATAATCCTGAGTGATCCTGGCCAAGCATAATCAGGGAAGAAACCACATCTAGGCCATAAAACTATTTTAACTGGGCTGTTGGTGTTTCTTGTTCCAAAAAAAAGCTATTTCTTTAATATCGTTTTGAAACACCACCTTTCAGGTCCTTCAGCAGCTTTTAGCTCAGAAACAGATATAAAAGAGCATGAAAGGCACTTAAAAAAGTATTTAACAGTTTTTCTAGACATATATTACATTTTTCAGAATCTGCATGTTCTCACTCATTTTGTAGCTAATCCACTGCAATCCATCAACCAAACACATGGACTTTTCAAATAACTTTTATGAACTGGAAAATCAAAATGCTAGTAATCAAAAATTCACCAGTTTTACCATCCCTGTGTTGAACCAGCACTTTGCTAGAATCTGCTCTGCTCTTGCATATGTACTTTGACAAATTGAAAAGAGTCCCCTCCTGAGAATTTTTCTCTTTTGAGAGAAAATTCCTATTTTAGTGTGGGCTAAAACAGTGCAGCTGTGAGAGAGTTTATGATGACCTTATCAGGATTGGGACAGATCATTTTTGGATGTCTAGTTATTCCAAATCTTCTGCCTAGGCTACTTTAACTTTTTTTTTTTTTTATGACAGACTTTGAAAGAACAGCTTATAGAAAAACACAAATATAAAACAAAAATACATGGAGCAAGTGGTTTTATCTCAACTACCCAGAGATTAAAATGATCATGACTTGTGAGCCCCACAGCAAATACCCTTATGGTATTTTGTAGTCCTTTGTATTGTTGATAGGATATATTTCTCCGTTCGCTAGAGCCTGCCAGTTGTCATAATAGCATTTATCAAACCCCAGTGTGCATAAAAAAGCATTCTTTATGTAGTCAAACTATTTATGTCACAGCTGAGTCAAATTCTTTGTTTTGTTTGCTCAGGGAAACTACAAATATTACAGTAAGTTTTAGCACTTATGGAATATAATCTATAATGTTCCTAAAGACTCAAGCTTGCACTGAGCATTTTCAGTACTTTCTTTCACTTTTAAAAAAGGTATTTATTTATTTTTGCATTCATTGAGGTGTGATACTACCCACAGATCTCATTTCTGTGCTTGCAAATACAAAGTTCGAAGTTTTGTCTCGGCTGTCTGGCAAGAGAGGCTCTCCATATTGAAAGGTGCAGAATACACTATGAGCTCCCTTTTATCATGCCAATTAACGTTTGACTTGTTTGTCTGCCATGTGATGAATTAAAAATGCATGATTTAGATGCTGGAGAGCTAACCATTTTCTAGATATAATCCCCTGGATGCTGCCATTCTTCCAGTTGATCTTTTTGCCCTCCGTGGGTTGGCAAGTACCATATATAGCCTACTGCTCAGATCTTTCCCTAACAGATGGCTCTCTTTACTAGTTGGGACTCAATCTGGTGATTCCCTTTAATATGCTTTAGACTGAAGAATATCCAGGGACAGGGAGCTGATTCACTCTCCTAAAGCAAAAACATCTAAGAAGATAAAGTTAAGCAGACATGCTTTCTGGACTATGTGCTGTTCTATATATGCCATAAATAAGAATATTTGTCAACATCAATTAAAATGTAGTTTCCCCAGTAACGAACAGTATGTAGAGAAACAAATCAGCTTTCATTTATTCTGTCAGAAATGGAAGAAGAGCATTTCATATTATTTTGTGGATGATCTCTGTGGAGTAAACCGAGCCCAATTACATATTTGATTTTAATTATAACTCAGGATACCCTTCGAGTTTTGTTAGGAAGATGTCCTGGGTGTGATTAGCTGAGACCTGTGCTGAGAAGTTAATTTGACATACAACATATTTTTCATGAGGTAACTGTCGCAGGAAGTCGTTTGTAATAGCTATCTTTCCCAGGCCTGTGGGGGCAACAAAAAGTAATGGCTTATCCTGAAGCAGCAACTTCTCCAGTATGCAGCACATCTGCATAACAGTCCCAGTGGTGCTCACAGTAATGTCATTAAGCTGAAAGGAAAAAAAGAAAGTACCAAAAGATGCAGATACAGATAAAGGTGTTTCATTACCCACTGTACACAGAACAACTGTAGAACTCAGTCATAAAATAGTTTCAGGTCACAATAAAAGCGAAACCCACAGAAAATACCTGGGAATGACAAAGGAGTTACAGTTTATGGGCATTGAGCTGGGTGGAATTGCCAAGTTGGAGAGTTAAGCACAAAAGAGCACTAAGAAATCCTGTTTGGTATGAGGGAGGGAGGCTATTATACCCAAAGCTGGTAATGAGAATGCAGTGTCGTTAACTGTTTTCTTTTACAATATTTGACACCAGGATGGCTTAATGCTATGTTGTTTTCTCTTCAAGCTACAGTTTTCCTTTGCAAGAGTGTGAGAGCAGAATTCTAATGTAGGTATACACTGGGAAAAAAGGGCCTCACTGCTCTGCTTTGTCTTTTTCAATCTCTTACACTTTAACTGGAAGGTCATTTCATTTATTACACACAGAAAAGGGCAGGAGCCAGGCTTAAAACTTGCTATGTACTCGTATATCAAACTGGCACTTATTTTGTTCTCCCCTATCTGGCTTAGCTTCCTGCCCTCATTGCTGCTATAGGTGCATGGTCCAGCTAGAGAGAGGTGAAAATGACCTCATTGCATGCACTCCTCCTTCACACCCTCCCAAAGGAGTTACCTGAACTTGGAGTATGGGTGGCAGAACTATTTGGCTCTTCCACAGGGCATTTTCTAACCTCAGCAGCTATTCCTCCACATGAGAAAGCTACAAAGAATATGTGCTCCATGCAGCAGGTTCACAAAGCAATTTCATCTATTCACAGCTGGCTTATTAGGGGAATCTACCAAATGACAGTATCATTGAAGCATTACGTTTTCTGCCCTTTTCCTTTCGAACATAGCTTTGAAAATGTAACCAATATAAGCTGATAGAAACCAATTGCTGGGGTTGATAGGTTGTCACTTATGTTTCCTGAAAACCAGAAGTTATTCAGTCCCCTCTACCAGGGTCCAAATTGTGCTTTGAGCAATAACGGCTGCAAGTATTTTCCATGCCTGTCCAGGGCTAAATTTAGTGCCATGTCTGCATTGTTTTCCCCAGTTTGTGGGCTGACAGCTCTCCTCCCAGCTCAGCCTGGCCACAGCACAGCTACCACACCACTGAGCAGCCAGCGATACAGTACTGTACCAGGCCCTGGTATAGAGGGGTCAAGGTGTGGAAGTGCAGAGGACTGAAGGAAAAAAACCCTCTTACATAATGTTCTGTCTTTTTCATATGAACTCTCTTTGGCTGAGGTCAAACCACTCAGGTCTCCTCCCTCATTCTCCTGGATTACTACTGACAATCCATTTGCTCCACAATGGGCATATTGTGTGCAGCAACATTTTGCTAGGCAGCACGCAGACACAGAGATAAAGCTAACCCACCTCCTGCAAGAGCCTGAGTTATGAACAGAAAAAGCAGCTAAAAGGTTGGAGGGAAAGCCAGAGAGGTGGTATGGCGTCCCAGGGTCAAAATAGCAATTCTGGAGCAAAATAGTTGACAGCATCCCTGGCTGGCTGTGACAGGGTTCCTTCCAGCAGGATATTGTGGTGGGCAGCATAGGAGGGTAAGACCCATCATCCTCTATTGAGGATGTCTGTAACATTTACAGAGAACCCTGGCCAAATATACAAAATACATCAGTGCATAGGGAGTTAACAGTATCCTTCCCATTTTAACAAGAAGCCTTTGAAGCCTTTTAAAGCTACATTCTGAAGAGGAAGCAGTTGGCCAGTACTCCTGGAGCAGAATATGGCCTCTGTGGGATTCCAACCCATTTTTGTAAAAAAATGAATTACTTGTGTTTGGAGTGTGTCCTGAGGTACTGTCTCTCTAGTCAGCCCTTTCCCTGACCAGAAGCTGTCTCTGGGCCTGGCTATAATTTACTGATGGGCTGGAATTAGATGTCTTTGCAGATGGACAACCATTTTTAGTAGTGCCTCACCCCTGCACAAATCACATACCAGGGGACCTTGTTGTGCTGCCAAAGAAAGGGGGAAAGAGAAGAATCAAAAAATATTTAATTATCACAGAAATTTTGGGGCTCCAGAGATGTGCACTGTACACATGTGAAGGTACACAGTTAAGCTGTGAATTAGGTACAGTTTGGCCTGGACAATATTGCTAGCTGTCTTACAGATTGGTTTCACTCCAGTCCAAATTCTCAGCCTAAAAGGTTAAATATATAATACTCCATATTGTCAATAATCCATTTTTCCTGCTTTCAGCAGTAGGAAGAAGGTGAACATACAGCTAATTAAAATGCATTTGTTGAAAAGGTCATGCAGTGATCTACAGTTCAACTGAATAGAAGGATTATGATCCTATTCACCCAGTCTGGTGACAAACATACTGAATTCTGTAATTCACACAGTGCAGCCACATGTTAGTGACTACTGCCTCCTGGCAAATAACTAAGTAATTAAAATCCATTCTCAGTTTGAAACCACAGATCATATCCTTCATCCTGGGAGAAAACTTACAACAAACAAAGTTATGCATGCCTACATCTTCTGTGGAGTCTGATCTCAGTTCAGGAGTCTGATATTTGACTTTATCAAAGACAGGAACTGTTTCATGTTTGGATTTCAGCAGCCACCAGAGGAATCTAAAGGCATCTCCTCTGCATGAATACATAAAAAAAAGAAGTTGTGAACATCTCATTTTTCATGCTACTCACTGTTCTGAGTCAGACACCTCCATGATGCCACAAACCAGAGAAGATTTTTATGCCAAGGCTAGTTGAACATTAAAGAGAAAAAGATTACATTCAGCAGCCTCTCACATTACCCAGAAAAGCCACATACTTTTGCTGCTTGTGATCATTATTCACCCTGGGGCTTTTTGTTGAAGTGCCAGCTCCCCATTCAAGTCAAACTTTATCACCAGGACTCCTGCAGAAACTGAAGGGGCTCAGCTGTTCACAGAGCCTCTACACATGTGTGACCTATGAGGTGATGCTGCAGGACTGTATGACCTGTGCAGTCCTGAATAGTCACCATGCACCAGGGAAAAAGATGCAGTTGTCATTCGTACTGGAGTGAATCCAGTACACCAGCAGAAACAGTAATGAAGTGAAAACATGCTACCTGCTTGATTATGCTCAGAGGTAAAAATGCAAACAGGCAGACAGCAAACAGCCACGGGTAGTGTGATTGCTGAAAAGGAAAGGCAGCCCAAGACAAAATCTATTTATAGGTCTTCAGGTTGAAGGAGGTTTGAGTTCATTATACAACTACAAATACCGACAGAATTATGGAGTTTAATTTGTGAAAACACAGATGGTCAATGACCAGGATTAAAAGTTAGGCTCAAAATGCAACGGACCCAAAGCTAGATGCCAAAGTGCTGAGTTCTTAACTTCCTTCTCCTTCTGAGAGTCAAGATTTCTTATGCAACCTAAAAGGTTGCTGGTCCAGCTGATCTTGTATGTCATCGTCATACAGAGCAACAAAACATGCAAAGTTTTGCCCAGCTATCTTCAAAGTTTGAAGCAGCCTTGAGAAAGAGGGTAAATTAGCATGAGCTACAGTGCTTCTGCTCTGCAGTGGTTAAACAACAGATCCATTTCCAGCACGGCACAGTAGAGACTCAGATGGCCATGAGGTGCCCTGCATGACTACACCCTACTGGCGTGACACCCAGGGCCATTTCCCCAGCTGACAGTGCATCCAGCCTGGTCTCCAATGGCGCCACAAAACCGTGTCACACAGGCGTTCTCGTATGCAAAATGGGCTCGCAAATAGCCACCATGCTGGGCAGGAAGCTGCCTAGAGCTAATCAACACATGCAGCTAATGACAACAATAAGTCTTAAGTCCTGTCCCTCAGGCAGAAGTTGCCACCAGAACTCTCCCATGAAGATTGACATCTGTACTTTCTTTCTTCTCAAGTCCTAAGCAAGATCTCAATTCCACTGCTGAGGTAATCCTTATTACTCATTATCCTCCTTACTCCTCACACAAAGACAAAACCAGGAAGCTGTAGGCTAGCATGGAAAAGGACGCTAAGCAGCTCCTACATTGAAAGTTTGTAACTATATAAAAACAATGCAAGATACATACAGGAATCAGGAAGAAGGGGTTGATGAAACATATTTGATTATATTATAAATCTCATAGCTTAAGGAAAAAACATTCTGCTGTGAGAAGAGAGGCCTGGGTTCCAAAATTATTGAATCCAACAACCCAGAACAAGAACTAAAGTGAGGTGTTATCCCATGTGAGCCTCCGAACTAGTACAGACTATAGCTTTATACCCAGTCCATCACATCATCTCTGAACTTGTTCAGTGCACACTGGCACAGCCCCAGAGCAACCCTGGCCTGAAAGTTAGAGGATTTCAGAGGGTCCTGCAGACAAAGCAGAACTGAGCAGTGATCAGTTGACCACTTGATTGACAAACACAGAAGCCACAAGCACAGACTGTATGCTAAGAGAAGGAGAAGGCAGCAGTGCTCTCAGAGCTGTTCTGAAGGAGGCCACAGCTGGGCTGGCCTCCCCACGGAGTCCAGTCTGGCTGCCCAAGGTCTCCAAAGGCTGGTCATTCTGTCCTATAGATGATTTCTCAGAGGGAAAGTTTCCTCTGGGTTTGATCTCAGGTGGACATGGGTTACTTTTCTCTTTCAAAACAGAGGGAAACTGATAGGGAACAAACTGAGTCTTTAGGCATTTCAGAGTCATATGAATAAAATTATTAACTAAACTAAAAATAGAGTAAAAGGAGAAATTATGTGAGCAATGCTACAAAAAGCTTTTTTTTTTTGGGTTATCTACTCTCTGACAGAATATGAGTTCTGACTTGAGATTTCTGAGACCACAGCTGGGATGTGTGATTCTCTTCTCTCTCATAGAGGCTTCAGTGTCTAATAAGGATTAAGCTCATGCTGCAGGCTTTATCACAGTGGGCACCCTAATTACCGTCTTACTCCTCTACACAGCTGTTTATTTTCATCAAACTTGTGGAATTTAATATATTTAAGACTGTCTTTCCACTTTGAAATATGGTTGAAACTAAATTGTAAGTTCAAAATGTACTCAAACAGAATCTAGAGTGTAGGTAAAACAAACGTATTCTGGATGATATCAGTCTGGATGATATCAGTAAAAGTTTCCTATGAAACTAGGTAAAAATCTGCAGTACCAGTGAAGCTAAGGTACTTCCAAAGGTAAGGCGTAGGGAAGGAAAGTCTTCATAAGTATCTTTTGGAACCAGATGCTCAAGTTTGATTAAGTCCCACCAGAAGATCCATATCTGGGAGATTTTTCATTACAAAAAAATCTTAACAAGCACTCCACAGGACAGGACTCATTTGTTTTCTTACTATGTTGAATAGAAATCCTCTTCTTTCGACCCACATGACCCTGTATAATGTTAGCTGTACTAATTGTAAACAAAAGTCACACTGTCAGAACAAAAGGGAGATGAATTAGAAACAATAAATTTCATTAAAGCTTGTTAATCTTTAAGAGGATGGGTGCAATATAATTAGAAGAAAGGCTAAGAGCTATGTGGATAAACTATTTCAAAGGAATACATTTCACTTCAAATGACAAATAGAATTAAAAGTGAGCTGTTAAATCAACTGTCAAAAGCTCAGTTACAGCTGTCTTTCTTTTTTCTTTGCATTTTAAATATGGTGATGTTCTTCAGCCAGCTTTCCCAGCCTGTCTGACCTACTGTGCTCTGCTCCAGTTTTAGCTGCAGGCTCTGTCAGGCAAGTTCTTACTGCTCCAAGGGAGACTATACCCTTTGTGTGTTTTCCACTCTTTTCCTCCTTAGTTTCCTACCCCATGCACTTAGCTACCAGGTCATCCTCATAACAACATCTGCTGCAGCTTTTCGTTTACTCACTGACATCTACTTTCCTTCCATAGCAAACCTGATACTCCTGACAGCCAGCCACAAAATCTAATCTTTGCAAGTGACTCTCTCCTGTCTGTAAGCCAAATATCCAGGGATCTGCAGCTTTCTGCTTCAGTCCCTGAGAGATCCCCCTATGTCAGATGTCACAGCCTATTCTCCTGGACTCTTTCTATTTTAACTCTTTGCCCTGTAGTCTTTGTCTCCTTCTCTGCAACTTTGTAGTCATAATATTTTATCAACTATTAGTTCTTCTTCATTTCCTATTAGAAACACCAGAACTTCTGCTAACAGTGCTTTAGTGGTTTGAATATCTTCTCTCTTCCACTGGGCACAGTAGTCTCGTGTTATGGTTCAGGTTGTCTCAGCCAGAGCAGTGCTCTATTCCCTGGACAGCCTCTACTATCACTGCAGTGCCAGCCTTGTCCATCAGCCCATATGGAAGAAAACCTGGGAAGTATAAGCTTAAAGCTGCAACATCTGCACCCACAGCATACACTCACCAAGAGCATTTTCCTTGCCTCCCTTTGCATTATTGCATGCTATCTCATCTCTCAGTTTAATGCTGCTTCTTCTGGTACTGCCTATCTCAGCTAGACAGTGAGCTCCTTGAATCACAAGCTTTTATGTGTAAGCTATCTAAGCAGCACACATACACTCAAGGTGTCTCTTCCTTCAAACATAAGCACATTATATTACTCTCACAGTCAAAATAGGTGCTTCCCAGGGAGGGAGGAGAGATGGGACTAAAGAGCAGCATAAAGTAATTTCCCCACCGTATTATTACTTCTAAGTGCTCTGTCATATTTCTGAGGTCTGGTTTGTAACTGCAGACTGGGTGCTTACACGCATCTGCCTTTGTCTGAATGTGCACACAGAGATCTGCCGGTGACTATTGCCAGGGCCCCGAGGGCACCCCCAGCACCCCCTGTCCTTGTCTGAATCCCTGGGGTTCCCCCCACCCTGCTTACATTTCAGCACCCATTTCAGCCATCAGCCCCTGTCCCAGCAAGGCCAGTGACCCCTGTCTGCCCTGCTCCTGACAGGGGAGATGGGATGGGCTCTGGCTTTCCCATGGAGAGCTCTTAGCCCCCTCACGGCCTTGGAAGTTTTACCCAAGGGTCCAGCATTTTCCTCAGGCTTTCACAGAGAAAATACTGGGAATGGTTGAATCTCTGCTGCAAGAGCTACACCTGGGTCACCTGCATGTCTGTGACCACACTGAAATTAGCATAATCTGTTAAATTTTCATGCAATATGCAGAATTGTGGTGCTTATATTTGTGGAGGCTTTTTTGTAGGTGGTTGGTGCAGAGAAACCACCCACTCTGTATCTTTCAGCACCTCATATTTGCCTGGTTTCCAGGCTTGCCACACTGCCTCCTGGTCATGGCTGCACCAGTCCATGCACCTCAAGTATCAGATTCTCCCCTCCTTACACCACTATCACAGACACCTCTCATGTTTGGTTAAAATGCTGAGTGCTGACTGCATTTACTGCAAATAGTAATCATGGAGGAATCACTTGATAAGCAATGTATTGGGAAACTGTTGTTCTATTAAACCCTTCTGTTCCCACAGCTGTCAGTAAGCCAATTACCTGTCATTTTTTACAGGAGTCACCTATTACAAAACACCTCCAGGTCTATGGGCAGCATTTGAAATATGCCCCATTGAGCAGCAGCAAAAATATTGTCTCTGCAAACAAAGCAAATGTCAGCCACTCCACTAGCATAGAGTTTCTGGGAAAGGCACAAGAGTAATTTTTCCTTATACCAAAGCAACAAGATTTTTATTCTCCCATTGTCTTGGAGTAACCAGCTCCCACCAAAACTTTGGGAACTACCTGAGCACCTCAGGTCTTCAGGGCTCTGGAGCTGAGAATCAACCTGTGTCTGTTGCATGTCAATGGCATTGCTTCATCTCCTCAGCTCGAAGGAACTGCTTGTGGTGGACTTCAGCCTCAGTCACGCTGGCAGGGTTCACATGAGCGTCAAGCTAGAACTTGTGTGAGCCAGACACTGTGCTCAGCCCTCCACAAAGATGTACCTCTAGACTCTGCTGTGAGACCCAGGGCTGGAATGAGTGGTGGAGGTCACAGGTCCTCTAGGCATGGCTTTACTTCTGCCTCTGATGTGATGATCTCAACCAGCTCAGCATTTCCTGATGATAGCTGTTAATAACTTATCATCCCACAGGACAACCCCAGTGCCTCAGAAGCACTCTAAAGAGCTGGGACCAGCAGCTGCTATGGTGTCTGCTGGCTGCTTTCACCACATACAGAGCATGGGCACAGTTGGCTGTAAAATTAGATGGGATGGGGATATGAGAGAGAATACTGAAAAAGGCAAAAGAATCAACAACAAATATTTCAGCCATGAGTTTGTATGCTTGTATCCTGTCCGAGACATCTCTTACTTATTAGTAATAACTCCTCAGTAACAACTCTGACTTTAGAAATGGGAAGTAGTCTGGTTATATGCATATTAAATGTCTAGCACCCTGTGCATGCTATATATAAATAATTCATAATGTTCCTAATAATATGACAATACTATTCACAATTTTCACTACTGTCATTTTCATCCTAGCCAAATAGGCAGAGAGAAGCCTCATCCATACTAAATGAGAAACACCTTAAAATATGTATATATATAAACAGAAGCCAAAAGGAGCAAAAGTGTCCTTCTTTCTAACACATCTGAATCCTTGACCTATGAGCTGTAAACACATCTGTTTCGGGTTCAGGATTACAGTACTAAATGACTGGGACCAAAACTCTGCCTAAATATGAAGATTTAAGGTGTCCCCAAAAGTTACCCATTCAATTTACAGGAGAAAAATAGTGTGCCAGATGAGGTAAATGTTTTATTTCAGTGATATTTATACTGTCAGCTTAGGCCACCTTCCAGATGAGGTATGTAGAACAGCAATAAGAAAGATTATTACTGCAGGTTAATTGCATAACTACAAGGGTGTACAGGTTGTTGAAATAACCCTGCTGTGAACACAGATCTGCTTGCCCACTATCACTATATTTTAATATGGTTTCTTGGGGTGTGAATCATGATTAATGAATTTCTAGGTGAATGAAATACAATACTGTGATTAAATGTAATACATTAAAATGTCTCTGCCAGCATCTCTGTTCTAGGGTGATTCTTTTGTCTTTGCTTGTACAAGGGATTCTAAAACATATTTTGGGAACAGCATATGTGATAATTTTTGAAAATAGGAAGGGATTTCTTCTAAGTAAAACTTATCATTAAAAATAATTAGTAAGGAAGAAACTATGCCATCCTTTTAGAGGTTCTGAACAGTGACCTTTGTCATGGGTACATTCAGTCTTTGGGTATTTAATACAGAATTTTTCATTTGCTTTCTTTAAGTCAGACCTTGGTGTATTAAAACAAACCCACGTTATAACATCAGTTGAATGAAATGTTTGAATACCATGTATCTCCTCTACTCTCATATACCTATGAGTTGTATAGTTGTATATGACAGCATATACGTTGTATAGGGTTAATTTTCTCACAAAAAATTTTCTCACAAGAGCAGGAAGTTTATGATCATTTCTAGCTTACTGAAAAAATACCTCGTGTTAAGAGGTTTATCATTAAGTCTAGCAACAAATCAGACTCAGCTCAGTCACAATTAAATACGGAACTATTGACTATAAATAATTCATAAAGAATTCAATTATTTCGAATACTTAATATTTTTATAAAGAAGAGAGCTTAATTTTGTGTGAAGCCGTGTAATTTTCTTTGCACTGTTTTAATGAAAATATTATTGTTCATCCTATTTTCTGATTAGAAATATGTAAAAGAAACACATGCATCCTGATTTTTTAAGTTTTCTTCTTTTTCTTCTGTCTGATGGTAAGAACATGAATGGCATTTTCCCTTTGACTTTTTGTTTTGTTTCTGTTTTACTTTGGTAGACACAAGCCACTCAAAAACAAAAACCTAAACAACTGTTGCAGTCCAAGGATACAGACCAAAGACTAACAAAAAAATTATTCTGAAAGATCTACATTTCAAAGGATGATGTACTATATTGCAAGTACGGTTGATGCAGTATATTCTCCTTAAATATTGCATTCCAGTCCTAAAAGTCAAAAAGGTGCAGCTCCTCTGCAAGATATTGATTAAAAACTCCACTAAATTGTTTGTGCCACCTTCAATTCCCTGAACAGTGGTCCTTTAATATTTTTTCTAATAGAAATCACAGACCCAGGCTTCAGCATACTAATGAGTCTAAGGCTACCAATTACATTTTGCTCTCCATTTCGGATTAAATGACTGTCTGTCTACGCAGTCATGCATCCCACCCCCTCCCCACACCACCGTGTCCTGGTTTTCAAAAATAGAAATAATAACAATAATAATGTACTGTATCTTTCCAGTTAGCTACAACTCTATATGCTTTGTTAGGCTAATGATAAAGAAAATGCCTGAATCTCAATGTTATGGTAGCTGCTTCATGTGGATAATCAACTTGCCATGCATCCCTGATGCTTTGCAAAGCAGAACAGAGAGATAGGCTTTAAGCAGTCAGAAACAGCAAAGTGCACTGAGAAAACAAAAATAACCCACAGATGAAAGAGTAGAAGAAAGTCGGTGGGTAAAACCAGTAGAAACTGCTTGGAATTTTCCACTTCACTCTTTTCCCCTGGAGACCTTTTTTACCATTATCTTCCTTTAGAAGAAGGAGCCTTCCAGCTTTCTGGCAACACTTTTCTCCATATTCCTGGATCAGAAGGCCACCGGGATATCACTGTCTCTACTCCATTCAGTCAGATGCCAGAAAACCAGTGGTTTGGGGTGCTCAGCTTCCAGGAACACATGGAAGGCTGTTCTCAATCTCTCTGTTTGCCTGCCAGATGCAGGTGGACACCCAGGCATGCGAAAACATTACACCTCCTTTGAGCTCACACCCTGTACATCTGCAAAAACAAGGAGGTTGTACCAGACCCATGCCTCTCATGATCTGCCCTCTGCCTCTGTATGTCTGGCTCCATTTTGGACACCAACAATGTACTTGGTACTTTTCTAGTTGTGCTGAAAACCAGCCACACCAGCCTGGGACCTCTGAAATAACACAGGCTTGCCATCAACAGAAAAGTGCTCCCCATGTCAAGGCTTAGCCTCTTGGGTTTCACAGCAAATTGGGAAGTGAGAGCAGGAGAGTGAGGCTACAATAACAGGCTACTTTAATTAGAGACAGAGACTGGGTTTATATAGAGTAGATGTAGGGAAAGTTTGACAAACACTTGTAAGACATGTTTATAATATTCCATAATTTGAAATTCACATGTATCCAGGAATACCATGGGCAGGGTTAAGGCAGGACTGCAAATAGACAGGTTTCATAAGATCAGAGGCAGACTGTGTTTGTACTGTGTTTGTCTTCACACACACACACATGCCCCACTGCCTTCACATACATTCAGTCCCTGGTCTGCAGGAAGTGGAAAGCAGGCCTTCAAGGGATATTTCCCACAGCTTTTCCACATGGGCAATAGCCTAGTTCATTCCTTTCATACTGGGAGGATGTTCTATACTAGGGGGATAAGAACTTAGTCCAATGGAATTGCAGCAGCCTTCCTGCTCTGGAATTTTAGATGAAACAGAACAGTTTGGGGAGATTTGGTGCACCCATCTTCATAGTGGAGAGGGTCTCCTATTGCCGTCTGAAACCTCCCAACACTCACTTAATATGTGGTAGGAGGAAAAATTAATTTTAGGTTGATATCTGCACTTGACCATGGTTAGTTGAGGTCTGTGTTGACGTTTTGCTGAAAAAGACCCTGTGCAGCTAGGGACCAGAGAAACACTCTGAGTAAAGAAACATCCCTATTGCTTAGTGAGATGCTTATCTATTGCTGTGCACAGAAGGAGGACAGAGTTGGGGCTATCATGAAAATTTTTCCTTGGCTCTATGTGCCATGGCCTTCCATTGCCTTTATCTCAGCTGCAAACCCCTGTTTGTTGTTAATTAATTAACTTCTCCTGAGCATAACATGCATTTCCTTTCCGTGCTTTTTCCTCTGTCTCGCCACAGGTGGACTCCTGTGCTGTGCCAAAGTCTTTTGTTCTGTTTCCAAAGCAAGAAGAAAACCACCTCTCTCCAGCCTGATAGCTCATGTGTGAAGAGAAAAATGGGATACTGGCAACTGGTTGGTATGATGCCTGAAGAGTGGATGCAGCTGCCCACAATTTGGCTAAAATTAATGAAGAAGAATGGCTGACCTATACTTTAAAGCCACTCCTGGATTGCTTAGTGATGATGAGGGAAGGTAATAAACTTGCTGCCTAAACCATCTTTTTCTTGCCTTGTCCTGAGCCCCTGAAACATTGAAAGATTGAATGGGAAGGATTATTCTCTTTGCCAGTTCTTTTCCAAGGCTGCTAATATGTTCCCAAACTTCTTGCTGACTATTGTACAAACGTGGTGGCTGGTCAGAAAGGGCCAGGTACCCAATTTCATTCCCATTTAAATCTCATATGGCCAGTCCATTTAGAGGGTTTTTGGGCCTTCATCTAGAATAAATTTGCACAAAGACTTTGATTGCCTTCTCTGCACAGACTCCATAATGAGAGCAGAATTCGCCCAACTGACACACAGGAGGGTGCATGATTACCCTGCTGGAAGGAGTGGCAAAACTTCACATGTGGGAGCCATAGGTAAATTTTAGAGAACTCACTGTTAGGTTACAAGTCACTAAACGACTCCCACTGGTTTTCAATCAAGGACAAAGACTGTGAGAGAACTAACAGAGTTAACCTACTCTGCATTTGTTAATTTTGCCTGGTAGGTAAAACTGAAAAAAAGCCCCTCACTGCAAAACATAAAAATTACAGGTATTCTATAAGTCCCTTTGGAGTTCAACCGTATAAACTACTGAACTGGTACAACTACAGGAGCAGAAAGACCTCACGGGGGAAGGAAAGGTATGGAGGCTTGGTGGTTTGAACTGGGAGTTTTCTAGGGCAGATCCATGGTTGCTGGAAGAATACTGTTCCATCGGAGAAGACTGCCTTTGACAGTTCTCCATTCATCATGCTCATCTTCCCCTGCTTCCAGGATGCCAAATGTCATATCATGCAGTTCAATACTTATAGAGAGGCAGGATCATGGGACTTTCAAAAAAATAAGCAAAAGAAAAAAAGGATTATTGTTTTTGAAAATGGTAATTGGAAGTCAAGTGCCCACCTAACAGCCCTTATTTGGACATGATTGAACACCCGTGTTGAAAAGAGGATCCTCAGGGGCAACTTCACTTGGATTACAGGTGCAAAGAGGCATCATGGCCAGTTGCAGTTTGTCTTTTACTTCAGTGGGACTAGGGTTTCACCCAGCAGGCCTGTTTAGTTGACATTTACCATACCCGAATACTTTTTGCTTTTCATTCCATCCAAATCTACCACTGAGAATTTCCAGTAAGGAGTACAGCACCAGCTGAAGCCTTCAACACGGTTAACTCTGAAGAAACAATTTTATTTTCTGGTAAAGTCTTACTTAACTGCATCAATAACCTATTTGGAAGAAGGGTCACTTGCTGAGAGAGGTTAGTCGACAATCAGAAAGTCTGACTGATGTGGAAAGGTACAAAACCTAAATATGACTAGGTTTGCCAACTACCAAGTATGAGTGTGAGGATACATGAACCACCCAGAAGTACCAGAAACCCCTGAACCCCAAGAATGGAAAGTTGATTAAAGCAGTGTCATAGGTAAGAGCAGGAGCAGTAGCAGGATCATATTTTCAGAAATGACACATTCATGGCTAAATATAAAGCCAAGCTTTGATAATATATAGGAGAACAGCCTTTCACAGTAAGCCATTGAGACCTGTCTACTGAGACGTTAAACCTACACTCAGAAAGTACTGTAAAAGAAAGAAACAAAGCTGCCATAGCTTCCAGTGTGGAAAAGATGACCCAATATATCTTTTTTGTCCATAATTTCTATAATTCCATGAGCTTTCATATTTGGAAAATAAAATTTCTGATCATTGAATGCTGCCGCTGTCTTTTGCCTTGTGAAAGTAGAAACGTCTCCCCAAAAAGTTTCAGCTGCCCTTTATTGCAGTCTTTCGTCACTGTCACATCTTCATCTTCAGGCTATCTGCACCACAAAAAAAAAAAATTGTTTAGGAACTACGATTAATAACAGTTTTATTGAAAGGGGTGAAAATGCAGTAAGATGCATGATTTTTAGCCTCTAGCTGTTAATGCAGCATCTTACGCTGGCATTCTTTGCCTTTGGAAAACAGGAATGCTGTTTCTGCTGATACTGGACATGGAACATGTTCACAATACTGCTCTGAGAAGACAAGTGGTTGTTGACCAGTTGCTATTAATAAACAAAGAAACTCTGACTCAAAATATAGCAGTGCTTTCTGAGAAGGACATTTTTTCCAGTTTATCAAAGTTACGCTTTTTTTTCCTGGTTTGTCTAACTTACCTATTTTTTTTTGCCCCAGCACTCCTGAATTGGACTGTGTCATTTAAAAAATGAATTAAGGTTGAAATTAAGTAGAACAGTAAAAGAAATAGTGGGAATGGAAAGGAATTTTTAATCAAAACAGGAATGACTGAAGTTAGATATATTGTGGAAGAAAACTGCACTGACTGTAGGAAGTGACTTGCTCTTACTATGAACTCAGAGAAAAATCAGAATTTGAACAGGACTCAATAGGGCCAGAAAGGTGACACAAAGGAAAGCTGGGCAACCAACTGTGAATAAATTCCCGGAATATTTTTGTCTTCCCTCTCTTACCCCCTCAGTGACAACAAATCTTCGTCCTACCTATTTACTCATTCTCGGGTATTGCGTGCTAAGTAGTCCAAATTTCATGGAGTGAAATTTGTTCCACTGGGAAATAATTGCTCAGCTGGGGGTGAGGAAGGGGAATGTTTTATTACACATCTTGAAAAACAAGATGTGTTTGGGTCATTAAGCCATTCTTTTCTGTCTGGATAAAATCAGATCAGAGGGCACTGGAAACATGACAGCAACGGTAGCAAAGATAGATGGACATATACAGAGATAAGATGGATAGACAGATACGACAGATGCTGATAACAGGGTGTTAATACGTGGGGTAGAAGACATTGCAAAAACTACAGTCTTTCTCTGGCCAGATGTGGAAACTGTTTTAAGGAATTTTACCTTTGCTCTTAAGAATTCTGTAAAAACATTAAAGTGATCTGATGTATATGATTTATAATAACTATAACAAAGCTACCAGCCTGTAAATGGAAAAATGGAAAGGCTCTGAGGAGCAGAAAATCACGGGGCAACAGAAATAATTTGAAAAATAGTATCCTCAAGTAATATAGACACTTTTTCACAGGTATCTCCAGAGAAGAAAATTCTCACTGAAATACACAGCAATCTTGTATCTAGTCCCTGTAACCGATTACGTCATCTGCTATATTTAGAATACCTCCAGAGTAACCATGGAAACTGCTTTTGCTTAATCTCACATTATTCCATTCAACATTAGCTGACAATAGAGTAATACTTTTAGACGCTCACAAAACAATTAATGTATCACTGTTATTATATGCCTATGTATATAGCAAGGTGTTTTTTCTTAAGTAGGCATTGTGCATATCCAGAGATGTCAGATTTCTGACAAAGACTACAAAGAGCCAGATCCATGGCAATGGAGTGCACATACTAGACTCCAGGAGAATTCGTAGTACATCTCTGTACTTTGCTTTAGGCCACTTGCCTGTGGAAAGGGTTCATGCTGTCACACTGCATGCACATGTCCGTGTGTCTGTCTCTGGCATGCAACCATTGAACCCAGTTTCAACTGCATTAAACAAAGACAAAAATAAAAAAGGGAGGTTTTTAATCTCCCACAAGGTTTGCAAAGATAAGCAGCTACACAGAAGAAAGCCTTACCAGTGATGCCACTGAAAGGCTAATAAGGGCAATACTTATTAGACCCAGAAAAATCTACCAAAAAGAGGCTCTGTGATTTTTGCAGGTCAGGGAACTACTCATAATATTGATGATCATATTAGAAAACAAATGAAACTATACCTATGCACTGCATTGCAGAAATAAAAAAAAATGCTTTCTATTGTTTCTCTACCAAAATGATGCTTTGAAGAAATAATCAAGAAATCCCGAACAAGTATCAGAACTTCAAACAAATATCAGAAATCCCAGAGAGCAAATTAAAAAAGAACCAAAAAGCTTCAAAACAGAAGCCCCAGACTCAGACTTCCAAACTGGTCTCAAGGAGATACAATCAAATGGTTTAAATTTATGCAAGCGATTATCTGAGATGGAAATGTAAAGTTAGTACTGGGAAACAAAGTACTACAAGGTAAGTTCAAATGCCCGGTTTTCACAGTGCAGGAATGTTGCCATGAGGTTCCAGATGCATCTGTGCTCCTCAGAGTATTTAGAACTGAGCTATAAATGGGAATGAGGCAACCACATTTGCAGACTACAGTTGACTGCAAATAATTTTAGAAGGATCTACTACTGTTATATGTCTGAGTGATAAAATGGAAAAATGACATACTATGGTAATAAATATGAAGCACAGTATGTGTGTGGAAAATAATCCAAACTATACATGTACAGGGATGAGCTCTAAATTAACAATTGTTACTCAGAAAGAAATACTGGATTTGTAGGCACCTCAACACAATGATGAGTAAAAAAGGCAAATCAGATATTCAGAGTTATTGAAAAAGTTACTGGAGCAACACGGAAAAGACCTTATGTCACTTACACACATTTTTATGACTGCGTGTGATTTTAGTCACCTCAGAAGTGATGTGAGAGAACTGGCTAACACAAGGAGGAAGAAGAAAACAGAAAGCCAGCCTATGGCATCCTTTCAAGAAGAGAAGAATATATAAGAATTCCTCAGCCTGGAAGAGAGTCAGCTGAAGGGTGGTAAGATTAAAGCCTACAGATACATAAATTGTATGGAGAAGATGAAGGGGGAGTGACCTCTTTTGTGCTGGGGAGAGGATGAAGTAGGAAGACTGGAAATGGCCTTGACCTCAACTTCCACTTCAGCTGAGATTCCTGCCAGCTGCGTATCTTTTACATCTGTCCCAAATCCTGTATTCTGAGTGGTGGTAGCCAAGAATGCCCCGTCCCATAAAGAGACTGCAGGAAAGCAAGGGAATCATTACAGAAGCATGGAAGAGAATTTTCTAGCAACTACATATCTAAATGAGCATAACATTTACCAAAGACATTACTTTTAATCCATTAGAGTTTCTTGGGTAGATTTCACTCTCTAGCAATATCCTAATTCTGCAGTAGCATTGTGGCAAGACCAGCTGAGTATTTTGACTGAATGGCACAGCATGTGCTTTGAAAAGACTACGATTTTTCAGCATTTTCCTCAATTTTCTCAATAACAGCAGACAAAACTTGCTGTTGGCTAAAGCTGCAGCTACCAAATCCAGTCATGGGATCAGACCTGTAGAAAAAAAGGATCTGGCATGTTCAGTCTGGGGAAGGGAAGCAGCATCATCTTAGCTCAAGTACCCCAGTCTGAAGGCAGCAGGCCTTCTGCTGCCCTCCCTCTGCTCCCAAGAGAGCAGACAGCCTTCCCAGCCCTGCTCCAGGTCTGTCCTGTGTGCAGTGAGGTTGTAAAACAGATTGCTGAAATGATCTGAATTAAAAATTACCCAGCAGAAAAATCTATGCCAAATAACGCTCTGCTGCAAATGATAGCCAACAGCTTTCCAGCTGCTGGGTGGGTTTAGTCCACATGATTTCTGTGGGAAAGCAGTCAAATGGATTTTCAGTGCAGCGGCTGAGCAAAGGAGGATAAAATAAAATAAAATAAAATAAAATAAAATAAAATAAAAGTGAGAGTCATTTCCTCCAGCAGGAAAATGTCCCCAAAATGGCCAAAAAGAGAAGTCTACAAGTCAGTCCTGCCATGTTGAGTATTGGGGTTCCTTACATAGTGTGGATCAGGGAATGAATTCTTTCTGCAGTGAGGAACTCTGCATTCCCAGCTGGTGGCAGAGCACCAGCTACAATCTGCAAAAACTTTCATATAGAACACATGAAAGCCATAACTACTTCCCATTGAACGAAAATTCTCACTCACATATAGTAGATTGATTTTTAAGGAAAATGACTCTTTCAACTTTTATGCTTTTAACAAACTTTTCTCAAAGTACCAATTCCTATTCAATCTTAAGAGCCTCAAAGATGTTAGCTTGAAAAGCATAACCTTTCAAAATATTTTGCAAATGTTTCATGGTATGTCTGTTTGTACCAGTGGAATTCTTTAACAGAAAAATCAGATTGCTACCAACATCCAGAAACTAATTAGGAGGGAAAAGTACATTTCAAACTGCAAATATTCCATTTTATATTCCCAGTGCATTACAAATAGAATGAAAACTTGATTTTCAACCCCCACCCCCTTCTGCAATGTTAAAAGTGTGACTGGAAAATAATATATCACCAACCTGAAACCTTGCTTTACAAATACAAGTTGTAGCCTAAGGCAATAGTTTCAAACAGTTAAGTGGAGAATCCTGAAACAAGGGGCTGGAATGTCTTCTTGGAGTGGGGAGGCACCCTGAACTAGTGCATTGTCTGCATGTTGATGTTTTGTAGCTTCTTATTCCATCTAATGGGGTAGAGATTATTTCAGATCTACATTAATTTGCTAAGCAAAGTCATTAGACTCCTTCAAGTCATTTGCATCTCACTTAAATCCTTCAGTGTAACATAGACAGTTCCATAGTCCCACATAATATGAACCAGCTGAGTGGATTTCAATTTATCAAGAAACAATAAATTGCAAAACATCAAGCTGAAATGGCAGTAACAAACCCAGTGATCATTGTCCCATACATTTTAGATTGTTATTTAAGACCTCCCGGGAGATCAATGCTGTATAACCCATTTCTCAGGATTCCAGTCTGCTATATGAACTCTTTGCAACTGTTTTCACCAATATATTATGACTTGTTTACGATGCTGAAGAATAAGTTATGAGATCAGCATGGTCACAGTGGAATGGGAAATTGTGTGGAAATCATCAGGAAAAGGTATAATTTTTTTCCTGTCTCTGTATGCATATACTGAAGGATTATAATTAGCCTATTCCACAGGTCTCCCATTTACATCCCTCACGCATTGTGTTTGCACCTAGATGAGCCCTTTTTGTGAAAAATATGTCTGTAATACTGACTCCTTAACAATAATCACAGAACTCAGACCCAAGACTTAACTTTAAATTTAGAAGTTCAGAGAAGATCTGTCGGCAAAACTTCAAATCTGTGGATTTCTTCACAGATTGTGTGGCTGCCAGGCAAGCAATACCCTGCTTGATGGCAGCCAATGTAACAGCTGATTTTGTCCTCTTCTCCATCCCTGCCTGTTGCATGCTGATGCATGCAACTTTCTAGAACCAGGAGAATGAATCCCTCCAGGAGAGATTTCCTTCTCATCTGCTGCAGAGGAGATGGCTCAAACAGGTTACTTGGGGAAGTAACATACCAAGTACCCACTGAGCAGGAGATTTGTGATTACACCTCCTCTACTTTCCCACTTGCTCATCTAGCACTTCCAGGGAATAAGCAAAGCCTCACCAGGAAGGCACTGGAAAGAGCAAGCAAAAGATGAAGTCAGATGTTCTCCCTCCTTTCTCTTGTAGCAGCTTCTGATAATGAGGCTTGGGAAGCAGTTGTGGCTAAAAATGTCAGGGAGGGCAGCCACAGGACCACCACCGGCAAAATTTCATACCCCCTCTTTCTGATACATCCTGAAGCAAGGCTCCCTTGCCCTGTGTCTCATTCCTATGTGTTCATATCCCTGTGCAATCTGCAATGTTGCCAGCTCCTCAGGAGCACTTCTTTGACAGCAAAGGGAATCATGTCCCTGGGGAGGCTGCTGTATGCAAGCTGTTTTCAACATTGTATCGTGGATTTCCCGAAAGGCTTATGCTATCAGTACAATTACTTCCATTTTATGGAGGACATAACTGCAGCTGAGAGATTACCAGTTTTCTCAGAGATTTCTCATGTGAATTATATTTTTAGCTCAGGAATACTTTTAAGTATATACTTAAGTCCCTTTACACTGCTCTCTAGGACTACACTATTAAAGACTTATTTTAAAGCCCACTTTAAATCCAGTTGATTAAAGTCCATGCCTATATAGCTTTTTGAGCAAGAAAACTTGACCAAATTGGAGTCTCATGTATAAAATGGATGACTAAAAGTAAAATGCTGTTCACTGTAGGCACCCAACAGAGCAATGAAATATATCAAGGGCTTTTATGCTTAGGCATGATCAGATTCATTTTGGGTCTGTCCTATGAGCAGAGAAAGTACCAGCAGTCTGAAACTGCAACACATAAAATAAGAGAAATAAACACAAGCATTTCATTTGATAATGAGAATGCAATGTATTTTCTGTTGCCTTCCTTTCCTACCCCTATTTGTTTTCCACAAAGCATTAAAGAATAATAAACCCATTTGTCTAATAATGGAAAGTTTCGTTTCCCATTGTTTGCAATGCCTTAGCATATCCTGCATAATTCCTAAAAGGCAGTGAGTTTTGCAATCAAAATGGTCCTATAACTGTCCTTCTGCAACAAGGTGCTTTAAAAGATGATTCTGTTCCACCATTTCCCATGCAACTTAGCTGCTCCCTTTTTCATCCCTCCCTGCAGAATGATTTTCAGGACGCAACCAGAATCAGTTATTTGTAAAGCCATCACTCTATTTCATCCACACTGATATACAGATCTCTCAAAGCAAAATACTGTACAGTGCATTGAAATAAAAGCCATAATGAGAGGAGTTAAATTGTGGGATGTGTTGCAGTTGTTAAAAAGAAACTATTAAATCCTTTCTGTTTTCTGTCAAAAGACAATATCTACCTTAGCAGTATTATAATTCAAATAACTATTGAATTATAGGAGTTAGTTTCAAGTTCTGAGTCTTAATCTGGTTATCTGTGTCACAGTTTTATAATGCTGTCTTGAAGGACAGTGTTGCTTTGACCTAGTGGAGAGAGACTAGTTTTTTGAACCTTTGCCCAGCATTAAGATTTTCTTGCTCACAGCACTTCATCATAGACATATGCACACCCAGATGTGCATACACACATTGCCTAACTCAAACTGCAACAGAAATGGCCTGTCTGCTGATAAAGCATGACCTGTAGAGGGTGAAAACTTGCAGCTATTTAACGGCATGCAGTCATGCACATTAATTTGAAGAAGTTGTGGGCTTGGCTACAGGGGAGCTTCAAGGAGCAAACCAGTCACAAACTGAGATTTGGTGAAGCCATTAGGATTAATAGTCAGAGGCTTAAAGATGAGGCTGCCCGCAGTGCACAAAGGTGAGGAGACCCTTGGCCTCATGGCCCAACTAAATGAGAGCACTTCCAGCAGCACAGTCTCTGCTGCTGTCTGGACTCGGTACTGATGCAGCCTGGACCTACCAAAGGCCCAGCACCATTTTCTGCAGCTTGGGGTTATTTTTTCTGTATGTTTATACAGAAAAGGCTAACAGCACTCACTCTACCTGAGCCAGGTCTGGCTGGGATGTCTTAAGAACAAGAAACAGCCTACATGAACTCTATGTTTTCCCTCTTCTGCCTTGCTGAGAGGAAAGTATGTGGTATTGATATAGGCTTCCCATCTAAGCAATGCTTTACTTTCTCCTTGCTTAGCATATCGATTTAGACAGGATCAAAGTACAAGCTGACATGGCTGAAAACTAATCAACTTATAATTTGATACAGGATACCATGCCAGTATTGTACATCATTAATAAATATGACAAGAATCAGACAACTCTGCTTGCTGATCATTCATACAACATAGGAAATTGACTGAGAATGTAATTAAAAAAAATCTGTATTTGCTCAGAATTTGGAGTACTTTTTCCTGGTTTTCTTCCAGAAGTTGTCCAAATCTTTAAAAACATAGCAGAAAAGTTGCTTTGATTTTTTAAAATGTCAACTATCCCTAAGGGGCCTTTTTCTAGATTCTGAAAAGCATTGATAGGCTTTCTCATTTGCAACTCTCAGAAAGTTTAGCAAATAATCTTCTTTGTCTGATTTTAAGTCAATAAATATGAGACTATATGCAGAGGAAATGGGATGAAAAGAGAATTGACTGAAAAGTCATCAAGTAAATAGCTTCTTTTAAAACATCTACTGAATTAGAACAAAATTTTTTTCATCTCCACATCCCTTCAATAATAAAAATATTTTGCAGAGGGCAGTCTGAAGAGCTTACCTCTCACCTCCAACTCCAGGTATGAATGGCTTAGAAATATATTAGCTGTGGGCAAAATGCCATCCTAGCAAACCTCTGAGTTTTCTGGTGAAAACAGCCAGTAAATGAAAACCTTTGGGAAAATATAAGATGTTGTCAAACCCTCTTATGTAAGAGGGTTACCAGGATGCTGGGTCTCTGAGACTGCTGTTTGGTGCCACCAGCCTTCTACCTTTGTGTTGCCATCCCACTGTGGCAGTCACTCATTGGGTGATGTGAGGAGGAGTCTCCTGCTCTTCTGCCATGCTGCTGAGTCCTGTGCCAGACTGGGCAATTCCTGTGCACAACTGTTTTTCCTTTGACTGCCAGCCAGGCCTGTGCTGCTTTCTGCAGTACCTGGAGCTTTGTAGTGCATCTCTCCTGGTGACTTGGTGTGATCAAAGGCAGTTGATGTCTTACATGCTCGGCAGTTTCACTGCAGACATGGGGATGTATTTCATACACAAAGTGAAATTTGGGGATTTCAATGACTGTGTCTTTGTCATTAAACTAACAAATATCAGCAAAGGGAAAACAACTCAGAGAAATGATAGAGGTTTTAAAAGCTAATATCACACATAATATTTCTTTTGAAAGGTTCTGGCTTAGGCAGATCAATTAGCAAAAGGAATAGGCTAAATTAATCTCTAAGTGCAAACATTATGGAAAGGACTGCATGCTCGATAATTTCAGGCCATGACCAATAATAATTGAGAATAATGCTTGTCTCATAATCATAAGCATAATAATACTAAAGGATAACAATGCCATTTTAGCTGAAAAAAGTGGAAGGAAAAAAGTTTGGTCTGCTTTGATATTATGGATGCAGTCTTTGACTTTGTTAAGATAAAGTTGAAGATGTAATGAATTATTCATATAAATGTTGCTATAGTAACAAGCCAGCAAATAAAATAATGAAAGCAGTTTCTTGGTTTTAAGGGGGAAACTACAAATTTCAGCCTCCGAAATTTCAACCATTTGTAAATTCTGAGGCTACTCTTACTTATGTCTACACCTGCAACATCAGTTCTGCATGATCCTGAATCCCCACCATACGATCACTTTTAGCATTCAGAGGAGTGCAGGAGCATTGCCTCAGTGAGCCCCATTCTGCATGAGACAGGTATTTCAGCATCACCCAGAACTTAGTTCTGCAATGAGTGGAGAAGTTTTATGGGTTTTTTTTCTTGTCTTTTTCTAAAAATCTAGATAGTGTCATTCAAAATGCTTTATTAAAAGGAAACTTAGGCCAAAAAGCAAAGTCCACCAGATCAGGAAATGTCAGTCCAAAAGTGATAGTGAGAAGATTTCCAAATAACACATTTTTGTGGAAATGGATGCAGATACAGAACCTTGTATGTCCAAGGCATTTAAATCAATTAGGGAAAACCAACGAAAGGAGTAGAGTAGGGTTTTTGTATTGCCTGGTGAAAATCAGAGCCCTGTGCTTAAAACATGAATTCCCACTTGGTGCCTGAGGAAAATTCAGCGCCTAAAACTGTCTCAGCTGGCATGGTGAAACAGGGTTGCCTCACTAAAGGCAGCAGACAAGAAGGGAGCAACCCAAGCCCACCAGCATGGGGGATAACAAGATGTCAAAAGGGTGATCTCTGGGACAAGGGTCCCTGTCCCAGGCACCCAGCCAGGGAACACTCTGGGTGAGGTAGCAGGCAATGCCTGACTTTGTCTGCTGGTAAGGGACACACATCACTGGGGCAAATCATTGACTCGCCAGATCAACTGGGGTGCTCAGGACACTCACCTGGGAATGGGGAATCCAATACTTCAGGGAGCACAGGCATAAATCAGAGCATTGGTAAGCTCCCTGGTAGTCTCAGATGTTCCTGATGGCTTTCAGAGCCCTCTCTGACCCTCTTTGTGAGGGAATGAATGTGCACACAACTGCTCCTCACAGCTGTGGGTGCCTATGTACGTAAATAAACATTTTCTGTTCCATATTCAGTGTTTAAAATGAGGTACATCTGGAGAGGATCTACACAGGTGGCAAGCAGCTTGCCACAGGGAATGCTCTCCAGCCAGGAGAGACAACCCATAGGGTGAGACTTGTTCTCCTCCAAGCTGTTGTTTTAATCATAGGTATTTTGGCTTATTTTGCAAGTCCATTTCTATTCAGCGTTTTCTCATGTCATTAAAAATCAACTCAGCATCAGTATTTGGCTCTGTAAATAAACCTGAGGCTAGGCTAGGAGCAATATCAGTTTATACCATCGGAGAACCTGGTGTATATTCTTTCATATTCTCTCCTTTTTTTTTACCCCCTTCTAACTTTTTTTCTGGAAGTATTTCTTTATTTTAAGCAACTGTATGTAATATCAGAGAAGACAGAGTGCAATGTCATATCTTTGTAGCACATTGCTTAATGTCCCAGGTTTAATCAACTGAGACAATCTCTAGCAGTGGAGAGTTTAAATAAGGGTCAGATTCATGTCAGGAAAAATTTAAATACTTCTGCTTTCTGAAACGTTTTTAAAAATATGTGTAGTTTGGCCAAAAAACTTATTATGGCTAGATGCTTTCAAACAGTGTCAGAATATCCTCTGTGTCTGGTGTTTTTCTCTTCATTATCATGTAAGCTGGGCTTTATACGCTACCTTACATCAGATCATTTCAAAGCAACATCTGTTGGTTTCAAGGTTAAGCTTGCTGTTACAATAAAGTATTGCTAAAATGTTAGCTCTCTGTAGAAATACCTTGGCTGAGGTCCACTTTATGTACAAATTATTGTCTCATAGTACTGCACTGAAACTAGAAGAACATATAAGCTAAATTACAAGGATATTTGTTTGTAGCAATCACTTTTGTTTACAATAGCTTCAGCTTGAGAGCACTGGAAGACCCCGGCTTTGCACTATCTTTGAGAATGTGTTCATGAAAAGTAAAACGTGTTCATCCTCACATTCACACTTCCCCAGCCAAAATGCCAATAGATCCCGCCACTGGAGTGACTGCAAATGCAAAGGATAGGCAGGGCTGGATGCAGTGGGGCCATAGCCATTGCTTTTAGGGGATCCCCCTCACTGTGCCACCCTGAAAATGGTGTTGGTGGATTATCATGGATCCATTCCAGGGACAAAACCTCAGTTGGGGCATGACTGACTCAGCAGGCAAGTAAAAAAAAGTGGGTTTTTTTGCATTTATGGTGGTTATTTTCTTTCTGCTAAATTTAATAAACTAGAGGTTGGGAAGACTGGCAACTTTTCTTGTTAACAATGTACCTGGCTTTTTACACATAAAACTGCCATTTATTGCACCTCAGCTGTTTATTAGGTCAGCTTGTGTGGGTAGTGATGCTTGTGAATTACGTGGCTACATAGGTATTTTCACTTCTACATTTGGGTTTTGGTCGATAGACTGAACCCCAGCCTCTGAGTGGGGCAGATTAATGTTTGTACCAAACAGCTCCAGCAGGATCACTGATCTCAAAAATTCTCCTTAGTAAACAGAAGTTTCATTAGAGGTTAGAAATATAAATTGGTGAAGTGACAGATTCTATGATATGATGGAAGCTCAATTATAAGTGGATAACATAATATAACAAGTGCAGATGAAATCCTATTAAGGTCTGAAAATCCAATATCTCATCTTCCTGACTTTTAATTGATCTTTACACATATTGTCATTGCAGTCAAATATTTGAAATGATTCCTGTACACATAAACAAATGTAAGCACATTAACTCTGTTAATAATTTTAACAAGTAATTTGTATTTCCCATTAGAGTATCCTACAATTTGCTTTACTATAATTAAAGATATCATCAGTGATAAGCTTTAATGTGTTATTTAAACTGTGCTTGTTTATAAGATTTGCTTTTATCATTAACTGCAGGTTGATAAGATCCACATCTTAATGAAGATACTCTCATTAAGAAATTAGATTTTATGTCTAAAGCTAATAGGATGTTCAGATAGAGAAGGACTGCTGATTTTTTTATAAATCCTAAATATAGACCTTTCTTCCTGAGGCAGATCTGTGGTAAGTAAAGCAAGTTCATTACACCATGGCTTTTAGTCTGTTTTGGCAGAGAAGCAACACCTCTGGCAAACAGTACATCCTTCACTTGACATAAAATTACACGTCTGTGGTGTCAGAGTACAGATGGGCAAAAGAAATTCTGCACATGAAGACAATTATGGGAACTTGCTCTGGAGCAAGGTCAGACCACTTTGCTTTGGAGTGGGATGAAAAGCCCTAAAGGATGGAAGTGTTTTTGTCTGTGTTTCCCAAAGCCCAGACAGCAGAGCCTTTCAGGGACCAAGCTAGAGAAAAAAAATGGGATACATGTGATATGGGACACTGATTAAATCCTTTGTAAATATTTTGCTTCTTATGCACTTCCAAATCAGGTACAAAGCACCCCTCCTTTATTCTTGACTAACACAATGGAAATAAACAGATTATTTGCCTCTGCCTCTGCTCTGTCTTGTGTAATTGTTATGTCTCTCTTAACAGTGGTGCTCTGAAACTGCTGTTCAGAGACAATTTCTTTTATATTATTTGCCAAGAAGAGAAAGAGAAGTAATATGTATGTTTCCAGCTTGAGGTTTTAACTATTTGCTTGTGGTAAAAATGTGACCTTTGGGGGTCTTTCTTTAGAGATACACAACACTGCGACTTTGTAAACAAAAACAACTTTTGTCACCAGCTATGACTAATCCATTGCTTTAGTTCAGTAAGTAGAATACATATTCTATTCATAATCCAACAGCTGAAATTATCCTGCAAGGTTGAAAAACAGACAGGTGGTTTAACTTTTTTTTTTCCCTAAGGTTATAAGACTTTTAGATAGAGGTAAATAAATGTCCTCATGAATAAATTGGCATAGTAGGTGGAGGTGAAAGTAATTTTCCTTAGTTTATTTTTCACTTGTGGTTTGTTTAAAGGGACTTTTTGTCCTCAGTTTTATTTTAAGGAATGAAGCACTTATTCCCTGAGAACCTGCTGCTTTACTGTTCTTATTTCTGTGTAGAGAGGAGATTATTTGGACCTTAATGAAAATTAGAATCACTTCTTCCCATGGAATGATATTAAATATTTTCCTAGCAAGAACTAGCATTTAGTAAAAACTTCCTCTTGCCATTATTTTTATGGCACTTTCAAGATTCCTCAAGGAGGTGAAAAGAGATTACAAAGACATAATTGGTGAGTAATAGATTGATGCTCTTCCATTCCACACAACAGTCAGAACAGCAAAATCATCTATATCCTCCTTCTCCAAGATCTCAACTATCCTTCCTCTGTAACTTACATTTTGTGAATTATCGAGAGCAGAATGGATTCAACTATAACGTTAACTGAGAAAGGTTTAACTATTTATGCTACTGTAATTTTGTATTGATTTTATGTAAACTTTTAACCAAACACAGATTGCATTGCTTAAAGAAGACTTCGGGGAGTTCCTAATAAATTGCCTTTCAGATCTTTAATGGAGCATCAGTAATTATTGGATATAATGTGATTTAAAGTCATTTAGAAACCACATACCAGTATCTTGATACAGTACATTTCTGTTTCACTAACAAGTTGTCTTAGATGCAATTTTCATCTGACACTAATATGAGGAAAAACACTGGCAAAAATTTATCTTGGTTGCAAAATTCTGTGTGATCTTCATGATATCTCATATGCTAGATAGTATTTTCATCACTAAAAATTACTATGGTGGTTTACACATTTCTATAGGAAAAACAAATAGCAGAAGTAGCACAACAGAAGGCTTTGGGATTAACTTGCATCTAAATTCAACAAAATCTTAGCCAAGGAAAAATAACTGGGTCCAGAACAGGCAAGAAAATGAATGAATAAAAACTCACTCCTGCTTGCAGCAGTCAAATTATAACAGTTTGCCCATAGAAAGATGAAAACACAGAGAGAACTGATTATTCTTACAATAGAATTTCTGGTGATGACCAGATCTTATACTTTCTCTTCATTTGTTGGTTAACAGCCAAGAAACCCAAAGAACACACACCACTGGCTAATAAGGATCTTTGGGTGACCAGAAGTTGCTGTGATGCAGCAACTGGACAAAACTCATTGTAGAGGGACTCAAGAATAGCCTGACAAGTCTTCTGTGTCTTATCCACTTTCCAGACCTGATAGCACCTCTGATAATTGCTTTAGATACAAAATGCTCCAGAAATTTTTTCCACAGTCCTCCTGTTGGTTGTCTGGCACAGCTCGTTTAAGTGAGCTGACTGTGCAGTGAATTGAGGACGTGCTGAGAAGAGAATTCACTTCTCTGTATTGCTATTGCATTTTCTTTTGCTGCTGACAATCCCTGTAGTTCCAGCAGTTGGTACCTAAGGCAAGGACTTTTCATTAGGCACCCTATGGCCTGGCCAAAGGCCCTATCACATTGGAACTGTACACAGGCTTAAGAGAAAACTTCCTACCCCTTGTCCTCAGCACACCAAGCTGTCAGTTCATGCCTCTGTCCCTATCACAGCTCACTACATCCACAGCCTGCTCACAATGCTCACTGTTCCTGTTCTTTCTTGCTCCTTTCTTCACTGCTTATCCCCACATGGCCCTGAAGCCCTCACCTACATCCCACCTAGATGCCGATCCCCCATGTCTCTGCCTCCCACTCCTGCCTTTTCTGCATCCAGTTCCCACCTATACATATTTCTCCATTCAGTATCTAAATCACCTCTTCAGTCTCCTTTCCCCATTAGCTGCTTCCACTTTGGCTGTTTCTGCCACTCAATTCTCTTTCATACTTCCACTCTATCCACAGCAAACACTGCTCAGGTCTGCAATAAATTTCGGCTAACCCATTTCTTGTTCTTTCCATCAATCTACCCTGATGCCTTTTATCAGTTTTGTCCCTAGAGAATTACTTGCCCTTTACTTGCCCCCTATAAAACTGTTGAAGTAACTGTATTCCTATCATGTCTACCCATCTATCTTCAGCATTTATGGTCCTCAGGTCATTACAGAGCATAGGTACCACTACCTTTCCTGAGATCACCAATTACCATTGGAGCCACTTCCTTAAAACTCAACCCATTAATTAAATATTCTTTCTACTAGCCTCATCCCTTTCTTACTAGCTCGTATTGAAATGTATATAACGTTCCCCTCCACCCTTGCAGATTGCCAGATGCCCTGGCCTGGTGCACGGCCCAGAAAAGTTCACCTTGGCTTGAGTGGTCAGCGAGTAGGGTCTGCTGCCTTATTTCTTCATTTGTAAGAGCAGACAAGAGCAACACAACTAAGCAAACATTTTTAAGATTTAGGAGAGGTTTTTTTTTTTATCTACTCATTTCATGGTGTACCATGACTCATGGAGGTCATGGGTGTGACTCTAGAAAGGAGAAAGCCCACAAATATTCTGTACAGCACTCACGGTGGAAAGAAATGCAAATGTTCACAGCCAGCAAGCAGCTAGCTTACCTCATCCATTACTTCAATCGGCGTATTCTCATGTGAACAGGAACCTTCTTAGGTAGATCTAAAATGAGACAGTGATTGATTATGGAAGGAACAGTTATGTAACTTAAACATTATCTCCGTTTCCACAACCCTAATCACAAAGTTCCAAATGCATTCAAGTGACAAACCAATTTAAAAACAATTTGACTCCCAAGACAATCACAACAGGGAAACACTTTAAACTGAGCAGGTATTACAATGCAATTAGCACAATTAACCCTTTGTCACAGCAGCAAATCAAGAATTTTCACCTCTCACTGTTTCTTTAAAATGTCTGCAATTGGAAAAGTGACTTCCAGCAGGGAGGAGTTAACACTACAGCAATCTCTCCCTTACAGATTTTTAACAGTCACCAGGTGGCAAAATCTATTTATACACCATATGTTTGTAATAGGATCTCCATTTGTAAGATACAACATTAAATTTCTCGAATGAATATACTGAACAGAATAGCATGGCAACTGAAGCCGCAATAACATGATGAAACTTATTAAAATCGGTGTTAATATAATAATCAGCTGTGTTTTGT
Organism: Corvus cornix cornix; assembly: GCF_000738735.6. NCBI lineage: Eukaryota > Metazoa > Chordata > Aves > Passeriformes > Corvidae > Corvus > Corvus cornix. Next base: position 45,645,477 of record NC_047057.1, on the reverse strand, counting down.
TCTGTATGGCAATTTATGTTAACAGTTAAGCTAAACCCCATCTGCTTCTTCAAAAGCTGAATATAATAAAGGGAGAAAGGTCACGATCATGAACTTCTGCCTTCAAGTCACATCGTGTGTATTTAATAATGAATGTATAGCTCAGTGGTTCTCTATGTGATGCGTTTCAAGGAAAAAGGCAAGGGTTTTTCCTGCATATTAAAAGTAGCTCTTTTGCAGAGAAACTTGGTCGCTATTTCCTAACTCATTAAAAGAGCCTTGTGGAAGTGCGCAGACGGGGGCAGAATAGTCAACGGCAGTGCAAAGAGCAGACCCAATTTTTTCCTGCACCAAAGACCCTGCCGTCTCAAGGTATACCTGATTCTGCTGCTGTGACAAGACAAATGGTATATTCCACACATCTAACAGGTGTGCTGTGCTACCATTCTGCTTGTACTGAAATGCACTGACAGTACAGCAATAGAGAACATTTGTCTTTATAACAACTGACAAGATGCATGATTACAACTGTAAGGGTATCAGGGATAAAAAAAAGGCAGGCCCTCTCTGTGAGCTTAGTTATTAGTTGCATGCTGAAATGCTGACCAAATCTAGGAGAACAGGAATTATGTGTAAAATTGCCCCCAAAGAATATTATCTCCACCCTGCTTCCAATAAACAAATCAAACAGATCTCACCTGCACTAGATTTTTATTCTTTTTTTTTTTTTTGGTGAGAATTTCTGTCAGTTTGAATTTAGCCACATTTAAACTATTAATGTCCATCTGAAATTCATCACATCTGTGGCTTTATTTTTTCAACCCTTAAAAAATCTATTACTATGATGGATTTTTTTCAGCACAAATATCTCAGAGGAGTTGCTACCTGTGAATTTGCCCGCTATGGGCAAAATATATATGTACACTGTATTTTTGAAGACAAACCTCTCCTGGGATATCTTTGAAGGAAATATAATTATCAAGCCCCATGTTCAAACAGAGGATCCGCACCTAGGCATCTACCTTACATCTTTTCTATCTTACGTCTTTTACTGCACTGAGATATGTAAAGAAAGGGTCTAGGTTGTCAATTTGCCCCACACCTGAGAAACAGCCTATCAAACACTTCTAATGTCAGCCTGTTAAGTAGTACAAAATTCCTGAATTGCCCTTCCTAAAGTGTATGCATTCCCAACTTGCTGCATGGAAGTTAACCTGGAGTGCAATTTCTATGAATACATAGATGTTTAAATATAATCCATTGATGAACAGATGTGTTGTCCTCTGCAACACACAACAAATTCACCATGTAAACAGCTCTAGGTTTCCCATTTGGAGCCAGAAGTTGCCACACGGAAGGGTAAGAGTTTGTGTAACCTGGGATAGCCCTTCAGAGAACACAAATAAAGAGGATTAGAAGCATAGTTTACTCCTAGCAACAATAATTTTAGCTTCATTAATTGCCTCCCAGGGCACAGTAAAGGCAAATGTGGGTTTTCCTCTACCTATGAAAGTGCGGTTTTAGTTAAAGCTTTTCCACCCATGAGGAAATTACACCTATGGTGCCACTAGCTAGTGTACAAACAGGAGATCCTCCTGTTCCTCTAAGGATGTGGAGTATGAAAACATCAAAGGTCTCTTGCAAGATCTCCCCCAAAACTCCCACCAAGTGAGTGTATGTCCTTGCTGGTGAAGGCAGTCACTGTGAACCAGTTCAGCTGCCCTGACTTCATACAGCAGCAAACTGGACACAGCAGTACCAGCAGCCACTATTCAAGCTAGAGAATGATGTGACATAGCCTGGATGTTATTTTCAAGGTTTTTTTCTCCAGAAGATGCTAGAAAAAGGGATAACTGAAAGAGAATCTCCTGTCTTTGAAAAAGCTCTAAGTCCCAGCACCACTCAGAGTCACAGTGACATGAATTTGCTGGGTCCCCCTGCAAGTTTTTTTTTTCTATTACCTGTCCTCTCTACAAGCTTCTTGACCAGATATTTTGTCCTTGTATCTGCCCGTGAAAGCTATCAGTAATTCGTTCAACCAGGCAAACATGCAACTAATAAATAATAATCGATTTAGAAACTAGGTCTTTAGACAAGTGGTAAAGAGTCCTTTCTATCACAGAGAGGTATTACCTCAGGAGAGCTGCTGTGGCCTCTTTCCATATTCAGTCCTGCACTGCTCTGTTTTATTTATGATAAAGTAAAACAAAAATGAATTTAGAAGGAAATGATATCACTTCCATGCCATTAAAATTGAGATATAAACCACAGAAGCCAAGATATGCAAAGATATGACTGTCATTTTTCCTGACACCATGCAGTCTGACATAGTGTCAGACTTAACTTTGAATTTCCTGGCTTTGGTGGGTTCTTGTTCTAACCCCAAGATATTATTTAAATGCAGTTTGTCATTTCTGAATATAACTGTAACTCTTATATTATCAATAATAATAGGGTACCTTCTGCTCCTCAGGGGCAAACTCTCAAACAAATGGCTTGTGAATCAATAAATGTGTTGTGTGCTGCAGCTGAATTTATTTATTCATGAGATGCTTATCTCTCTGTAAATTCCTTAGGAAAAATCCTTAATCCCACCATACTGAATTGACTATTTATCAGTTTTAAATTGGACCATATTAATTTTGTTCCATGCTGGAAAATGTCTCTCACAATCTATCTTCAGACAGAATTGAATTTCTTTCTGTCTCCTTTTTCTCTCTCAAGGACAAAACCCAGTGGTTAAGAATGGGAAATAACAGATGGCAACAATCTCCCATATACAAATCTGCTCCATCTGAGCGTCCTGTAAACTCTCTTTGCAAAGTACTTGCAGAAGCCTGTATGCCATGGCATAAGCACAGTCACATTTGGCTTCTCACTTATCGGTGACAGGCTGAGCCATTTCTTCCTTTGTTTTATTGCTGGCTCATTGGCAGCTGCTATAAGTAGAGATCAGCCCCATCACAACCAAGCACAATTATATTTATAGGGTACAGAGGTACTTACAAACTCGTAAGCATAACATTGAATTCAATACTAAGGTTGTGATGTAGGTTTTACCTACTGACAGTGGCAGGAGATGTCTTCTCAAGACCTAGGAGCTAAGAAAACAATGTTCTGCTGTGTGCTCATTTGAATAATCTCACCACTCATTAAACACAGCTGCAAGGCAAGGAATGACAGGGTTCAAAGGCAGACCAGGGGAATATATTAGTAACAAAATTATTGTCAGAGCCTTTAGGTATGTTTCCCCAATATCCCTCAATGTAATGCCATTACACAATGAGAACAATTTTGTCATTTGCAAACACTTGAAAAGGTTAGCAGAATATTCTGTGCTGATAACCTAAGTAGACCATTTTTAAAAACACTCTCACTAGAGAATTTCAAAATGTTGTATATTTTGATTAAAGACAAAAAGAGGGATTTGGTTTGGTTGTTCATGGACTATTTCACATTATGTGATCAGCGATCAGCAGGTCCTAGGCTGTGTTCTTTTCTAAAAAATGGTTGTTGATGTGATTTAAAATAGATTGCCTAATTCTAATTTTTTTAGAGGCTGCAGAGTGCAGGAAAAAGACAGCATTCAGAGATTCACACATGTTTTGCTTGTGTTTTTACATATTATTATCATCCAGCTACTTTTCTGGCCAAATGGCATCCACTGGCTCATCAGAAATGCACCATTCTCCGTCTTTTTGGCAAACGTTCCCCAATACACCTGTTAGGACAGCAGAGAGCACAGCAATGGGGCAGTCTCTCTTGATTCAGTTCCTGGGATCAGAGGGTGCCAAAATGCTTCAGGGCTATCAAAGTGTTGACGTCTCCAGTGCAATTTTCATCTTTGCTAAATAAAATAAACTTTCCAATATGGCTCAGGAGATTGGAGTAGTGTCTTTTTTCTTCTGTGCAAATAAGAACCGCTGCCATCCTTTAATATTTATCAACCCAAATCCAGAGGGAAATATTCAGCTGCTCATTTTCCAGAATACGTGTTTTTTCTCACCCCCAAAAAAAGCTCCTGGATTCTTTGAGGCAAAGAAATTCAAATGCATTTGATTTGGAGAAGGGGGATATTACAAGTGCTTGGAGGCCTATGTGGCAAGTGGCCATATTTCAGATCTGCCACTATAATCAGAAGCAGAGTGACTGGAAGGTGTTTTCCATGAAATACCTCTCTGGAGCTAAATCCAGGGACTGGGGCATTGTTTGTGAAAACACTGTCATTTTTAAAGGAAATATACTTGTTTACACATCATAAAAAATTTAATAGGTACTTCTCCTTTAGGGACAAGTGTGGATGAATAGAGCTAAAGAAAGTTGTTTTATGGATCCTTCAACTGAGATGGAGCACCAAAAAGTAAAACGCTGTAAGTGCTGCTTACGGAGTGTTTCACTTTTAACTTCTGTAAAACGCGTGAAAGAAATGCTTCATATGGAAGAGATACAAGAGCTCCCAATTAGACCTTGGCTTACACAGCACTTAGGCACCCACTTATCTTTCAGCCTGTGAGTAGCAATGCTGACTCCCAAAGGATGTGCTTACAGCTGAGCATAGTCTTCAATCTGGATGGAGAAGAGGCGCTGGAAAGGTGGCAGTGCGCCATGCCAAGCTTTGCTGTGTCTTCTGTGCCCCTGACTCCCCTCCTTTTCTACGCCAGAGAGCAAAGGACCTCTCCCGGCAGCAGGGATTATTCTGCAGTAGAGATCAGTGAAGTTTGATTATACTCACTGTTGCTTTAAGTCTTGTTTTGGTCCTGCAGATGCTTTGCTTAACCCTGCGAAAGTCCTTCGCAGCCAAATTCACGGGCAAAAGTCCTTTGTTAACAGCAAGCCAACACCAGCAGCTTTTAGCCTTTCTGTGTGGGAGAAAACGTCACAAAAAAGAAGGAAAGAGAATATGCTTTTATTTCATAGTGAATTAAAAACACTAAAAGCCATGGGTCTATCTCACTGCACAATTTAATTAGACTATTTTTCAGTGGTTTGTTTAGTTCTCTTATTCATATTTAATGTGGCTGCAAACAGCAAGCAAGGAGTTTGGTTCACCAGCGTAATGATGCATTATGCTAGCCACTAAACTCCTGAGACTTTGTGATCCTGGCATTTATGGTCAGGTCAGCTCCTATTATTCAGTTTCTGGAGTCTCATGTGAAGAATATTAGCATTTGTTCTTCCAGCAAGGGGAGGGAGAGCACACAACCAGCAGGCCAGTGGATGCTGTTGCTAGGCAGGAGCCAGAGTCCTGAGGTAGGGTCACACTTGCTCCCCTACACCATGGTATCCAGTGTCATCACAAATTACTGGACATGGATTGAAGAAAGAAGAACCATATTCTCTGGAAGGACAGAGGAGAAAGAGTGGATGGAAGAAATATGGCATTAAGAGTAAATCTTTGCCATTATTTGGTACAAGGGCCAGTGCTCATCCTTGGCTTTTAGCATGGCTTGTTCTGCTGAGAGGACAAACAGCACAAAAGGACAGACAACACAACAGAGCTGCTTGTGCCAGCTGCCCTGAACTGCATGTTACCGCCTTCAGCCACTTGGGGAAAGTCTTGAAATTGAAACATGCACCCAAATGTTCAGGTTTCCAATAAAAGAGAACTACAGGTGGTGAGATTTGGAAATCCTTGCCGTAATCATCCCACATCCCTATTAAATATGTCTGTTGCCCTGGAGTTTTTCTGAGCCCTGAGAGCGCTTCAGACACCATGCTTTAGGGTAATAATATCTGAGACAGAGAAAGCAGAGTTGCCTGGGGCATCTGTCAATAATGCAAGAACGTGACAAGCGGAATTTACGCTTTGGTTTTCTGGGCCTTTTTTTAAGTGACTTTTTTTAAGTGAAGCTTTGATAATCTAGTGGTAGTACTGATCAACTTAATTTTCTCAAGTTGGTTATATATTGCAATTTCTAGAGTACATTCCTGTGAGTATATATAACAAATGTTGGATTTCATTTGACAGAAATGGATATTTTTAGGAATTTTTTGAGGATGTATAACAAAAAGGCAAACTGACAATGCCATGGCATCTTTGTCTGAGTTTAGAAAGTTAAAAGACCCATTGAGAGGTCTCAAATATTAATTCCCACTTCTAGCTAATGTAAGAAATACTTTTGCAATAGGATAATAAGAAAAAAAATTAACCAATTCTTATGCAGAAAAGTTTCAAAATCTTTGTCCCAGGAAAGAAATAACTCTGAGAAAAAATTAATATTCTAATCAGGTCTGAGATGTTATTGCAGTCATATCATACAGAAATGCTATAATGGATTATGAATGATGAATGAAGGCAATAAAATTAGGTAATCTAAACCTGCTCACCATACCCAGGGCTTTACAGCCAAAGCTGGTCTTGACATACTATACAGTCTCAACTGAAAAGAAGGCAAGCAACTGAAGTCTACTGATGGTCTTGTGCTTTGAGAATTTTTGCATATCTGAAAAAAGAACTATTCTGCCTTTGAAATCAGTGCATAAGAATAGAATGGGAAAAAAAATCCATGGAGGAAACTCAAGTTGAACTTGAATGCTATTTTAAGCAGAGAAGGCAAAAGTCTCTGCGTGAAATACAGGCAAAGCTTCTGAAGAGGGCTGATGAATATCTTCCTGGTGCTTAAGAGCAGAATACATAAAACAGTCAGACAGAGTCAATACTTCCATAAAATGGCCACGATGTACTTTAAAAACCAAGATACAATCAAAAGCAAAGCGTACAACAAGTTCTGGGGTTGGAATGCATGTTGCAGTCAGCTGGCTGCTGCTGGCCTGTGTGCCTGGTGTGGGTTGCAGGCAAGGAGGCTGTAACCTGTGTTGGGTTTTGTTTCCTGCACTGTCTCCCTAAGGAAGAGGAGTGTTGAAAACACAGCCTTGCCCCAGTAGCAGAGAATAGAAAAGTGGAGGCCGTTGACCATATAGAACTTTATCTCATGATTAGGTGGGTCAGTCAAACCTAGGAAACCTCACAACAGAACTACTGGATATGAATGCACCAGGATTACATCTACAGTAACATCTACAATGTTTCACTGATATTGGTATATCTTGTCTGGAGAGGACCATAGAGCAGAAAAGAGAGATTGATTCAGACCTTATGGCTGCTTTAATATGAAAACGAAGAGAAAATTCTCAAGAGGTGCCCAGAAATTTTTAAGGACTCTGCCTGAGAGTCAGAAAAACAATCACAATTATTCATCCCTTTCTGTCTGTATGCAGACTTTCCAAAACACATGTTATTGAAACACGACCTTGACATCCGTGTATATAAGCAGTTTCAAGTCCAGGGCAAAAGACTGGCATTTAACGGCATTCCTTAGTCCATGCCATTATGTATGAGCGTACACTACAACAACATTGATAGTGAAAAGAGTGAAAGAAATGCAGGAAACACAGACAGAGAGACTATAACTTGCATACAGCATTTATATAAAAGGATTACTTCACTCCATGGCATTACAGTGGCTATGAAGCAAGCTTTTCTAACTCTCAAGGAACATCAGCAGTGCTGAGTGAGATGATTTACATTACACAGCTGAAATGACAGAAGTCTAGAAATGTGGTCTACAGTAAGCCAGGCTGGACTGCAGCCAGGGTACTCCGTTAAGTAACACTACTGGAAGCTCATGAAAAGCAATCTTGGGATCTTTAATGACTGCAGAGGAGCAAGCTAACTGCTTTGCAACTCATCTGAAAAGCAGTTCATCATCACAGTGGAGACATTCAGTCTTACAGCTAAGGCACTCTTGGGCATTTGGGAGATCTGGGTTTATCTCCCCAGTCTGCCATGTGCTTCCTGCAGAACAGAGAAGAAGTAAGTCCATCTTTCCAGGACTCCACTTCTGCCATGACAAACATGGCTGCAACCAGCCTCCTTGTCTTCCAGCCTTTGCCTGCTTTATCAGAAAAGCAGAAATTGGATGTGATGAGCTGTGTTTGTACACATCTATCACTATGTGACCCTCTGATTAGTGTGAGCTGTCCCTGCACTGGGGAACCACCTTCTTAGGCTGGGGCAATGTGGTGGCACTTTGCATCATGTCCTGTGCACGTGGGAAACAGTAGAAAGTGACAGGTACCCCAGGTGGTAACCACAGGGATGACCCTGACAAAGAAAGGGTCCTACTGCTGGATGCTGGTGGCCTGCACCGATGGCTATTCCAGCAAGGAGACCCCATGCCAGGCACGCCTCAGTAGAAGACCTGGGCTCCACAGCCACTGCTGAGGCTCAAAAGCAGAAGAGAGGCTCAACACTTCAATTCAAACATGAGAGGGACAAATATCACTATGAAAGAGAGCAGGGATGAGGCCAAAACCAAGTGACATTTGATGGGTCTGGTCTGGAAGCATGGGCAAAAGCAACAGTAGCCAGATGGTAGAACAAGGGCTTATAGAATAAGTCAGAAATACTGAGGGACTTGCTGCTAGACATGTTAATCTGGAATTAAGTAATGTTATGTATTTCAAAGGAGGCATAATAAAATCCCCAGATACATTACTATAAATCATCTAATTTTAACCCCCTAAAATATTCATACTTCTAAAGTGGTCTGATAGTTAAGTCTAGAGATAGGGCATTTGAAGATTTAATTTAATTAGCTGTAGAATTATAGGCATTTAGTCTAAATCAAGGAAGACAGCTGTAGTGGTTGCCTAAGAATAATATGTAAAATGTAAGACTTTAAGCTCATTCAGACTAAAATTTTCTAATCGCAAACTGCCAGTAAGCTTTTGAAATAGGTGCTACAATGTGATCTGGGAAACAGAAGAAAATACTTTAGAATTAATCATACTAAATAATAAACTCAGCAGATTAAGGAAAAGAAAATATAAATAAGCAGGCACTCTTAGGAAAAGAAAAAAACTAGAGTGGACCAGAAGGACGAAGAAGCTATCCCACACTAATTCTTTATCAGTAGAAATGGAGCCAACCAAACGGTAACATAAATCTGGATTACTATGCTAAGATGAAACAGACAGAGAAAATACATCTATCTGAGTTCTAATAATTAATATATTTAACATAAAGGAAAACTGATTGGGTTAATTCTAAAATGTTTGAAACCTTTGAATAAAGAAACTCTCAATCCTCTACAGAAAACATTTTCATAAGGTCAAATTGCCTGTAGTAGGTTGTTAGAGTAATATGATGAATTAAATAAATGGTTATTTCTCCATTACAATAAGAATATCTGACAAATATATCAATATTTCTCTCAATTTATATGAGCAGATGAAATATTTAAGCAAGATATTGAACATATGAATCTGTACATTTTCATTTGTGGAAAATGGTCGATCTGGAAGGAAATTAGTCTATGTGAAAAAACACAAGCTAAAGAAATCAAAAATACAGTGTAAAACCAAGCTCCACAGTTCTGAAAATAAACATTAAGTAATGGAAAGTGCATGTGTTCAGACAGCATTGTGTGACAACTCGCCAGATGGGAACCCTTGAGGGCATAAAGGAAGCATCTTGGGATCATCCTGCTTCTTCTTCTGTGCCCAGGTGTATGGATGTGAGCTGATAAGAGTGAATTCAGCCTTTAAAAGCCCTATTAACGTCTCTCCAGTAGCTTTCCCTGCTCTGCTGTGATGGTTTTGGCTGGGGTAGAGTTAATTTTCTTCATAGTAGCTGGTATGGGGCTGTTTTAGATTTGTGCTGAAACCAGGTCTGGTAATAGAGAGATGTTTTAGTTACTGCTGAGCAGCACTTGCTCAGAAGCAGAGGTCTTCTCTGCTTCTTGCAACACCCCAGAGAGGAGGCTGGGGGTGTTCAAGAATTTGGGAGGGGACACAGCTAGAACAGCTGATCACACTGACTAAAGGGACATTCGAGACCATATGGTGCCATGCTCAGTATATAAATTTGGGAGAACAAGGAGGAAGGAGGGATGATGATGTTGGTTAGAGCCTGGTGCTAATAACACCAAGGTTGTGGGTTTGATCCCTGTATGGGTCATTCACTTAAGAGCTGAACTCAATGATCCTTAAGAGTCCCTTCCAACTCAGAATATTCTATGATTCTGTCTTCCCAAGTGATGGAGCTCTGCTTTCCTGGAGATGGCTGAACACCTGCGTGCCCATGGGAAGTGGTAAAAGAATTTCTTGTTTTGTTTTTCTTGCACATCCAGCTTTTGCTTTACCTATTAACCCATCTTTATATCGAACCATGATTTTTTGCTACACCGTTCCTACTCTCACCCCCATCTCACTGGAGTGGCATAGGGAGTGAATGGCTGTGTGGGGCATGGTTGATGATGGAGTTATACCATGACACTTCCTTGGAATTCTCCATTTTGGTAAGCATTCAAAGGAAATTAATGCATAGCATCAGAAAAATGACCAAAAAAAAAAGAAAAAAAGGAACAAATGGATGGAATCTGGAGCAAGAGCTATTTCAGAAAACTGGTCTAGGAGAGAAGAGGTTAATTCTATGGGACAGTAACTATGGGATTCTATGGGATAAATGATCTGTGGGACAGGAAGTTGTAGACATATTTCCTTATATATTTTGTAAAGGCAGGGTACCTGTGGTGTCTAGTGGAAAGCTCACTGAAGCCAGTGGTTGTATGTCTAGAGTCCCTCTCAAGTCAGTGGAGTGAATAAGCACCCCAAGGGTAGCTTCTTTTTACCCTAGTGTAGGTGACTGGAAAATAGGTCAGATTATTCACACTTTAAAAACTGCCTGTTTCATTCATGTGGATGAAAGAGATCTGTCTGATACAGTGTATATGGATTTCCAAAAGTCATTCAGCAAGGTTCTTCCACAAAATTTCCTAAAGTATCTAAATGGGTGTGGGATAAGAAGTTGTTGCATGAATAAACAACTGATTAGACAATTGAAAGAAAGGGTAAGAGTAAACAGCCAGTTTTCACTGTGGAGGGAGGTCACCAGTGGAGTCCTACAGGGACCATGCTGGAACTCATGCTGTTTAACATACTCTTAAAATGCTGTGAAACAGTGTGGATGGTGAAGTGGCAAAGTTTACTGAGAATACTGGGTTGTTCGGGGTCAGAAAGTTGAAGACCAGCAGTGGAAAAAAGTTTAAGGACATCTTAAAGCTGAATGACTGGGCATCATAACTCAGTGGAGAGAAAGGTACAATGAGGAAAAACTTCTAAAACAAAATTGGGCAATTTTGTCTGATACTACCCTTCAGGACCAAGATCCTAGGCTTCTAGTGGATAAGTAGAAAATTCCTTGAAAATCTTAACAAGGAGGAGTTATGATCAAAAAACCAAATTGCCAACATAAAGAACTATAATGAAAAGAACACAGATCAAACCGGAAAACAACATGATGCTTTGAAAAGCAAAGACTGAGAGAGGCAGAAGATTATGAAATTTTCAGGGTTAGACCATTTCAGAAAGACTTTGCAGTCTGTTCCTCTAAAAGAACAAGAAAACATGAATAGGTATTCAGGGATGTTATGTTCATAAAAACAAAATTAAAGTAAGTTGTTCTTCACACAGCTTATATTTCAGCTGTGGAATTTCTTGCTTCACATTGCTGGGGGTTTACATAAGTGCTTACAGAGATTCAAAATGCTACCTATCCAATGAAGAGAAAACATTTCTTCCGAGGGTAATGAATTGAGAAATAAAGAAATACTATAACCGTCTCAAAATCCCCATTGTATTGGCTTATGAAACCACTGACCTGCAACTTGTAGAATGCTTGGAGAATATTTTAGTATTATCATAGATGGCCAACAGTTTTTCAACTCATCCTTTGGCATCTGCCGTGAGCCATTGCCAGGGGTAAGGCACCGGGCTGGATAGACCTTTTTCTCAGCTTGGTCTGGCTGCTCTTATATATTGTGAATAAAGGGAGATTCTTGACAAAACTTTGTCTTTTGTGCCAAAGTGACTTCCATGCTCAGTGTTAGAATTATAAAAGTACGGCTCAAATGTGAAATAGAAAACTGAGTAGTTTCAAAGAAGGACAAAACACAGAATGGAAAAAAGTGAAGCAAAAAGCCAGAGAAAACTATTTGAAAGAACAAGCGCACACACACACACACACACACTGCTGTAATGGTTACCAGATCTGCAAAACACAGGAGTTGGAAAATGGAGAAACTAAGAGTGACAATGCAGTGAGTCCTTTAAAAGATAATAAGCTCTCACTGGGCTGCACAGAAACTAGTTCCCTTGATTACCAGACACTTTTAGAATGGAAAAAACCCAGAGGTGACTGAGAGAAAGAGCAAGTGCAGGAAGAAGGGAAGAAAGAAGGGAAGACAGAGACTCCAATTAAAATGCACCAAGAGCCTGAAAAGATTCATGAGGACACCTCAGATGATGCTATGCAAAAGACTGGGCAACAAGTAGACTTCATTGGGCCGACATGAATGCACAGAGAGTAAAAATGGTCAGAAATCATTGCCATGCAAAGTACCAGAGACAGAAATTCTGGGAGGCTATGACCATTTGTGATGCACCCAGCAGAGCTTGACAGCAACTGGAAATTGATGTATTTGAACATGGAGGAAACCGCCACCTGCTGATAATTGATTATTACCGTTTTTCTTTTGAAACTAACAAAAGCAAGCAACGCATTACCCAGCACTCCAGTGAATCACACTGAGGCAGTAGTCACAAAACACTCTATTTGTGATGAGCTTATTTGAGATAATGTGTCACCATGCACATTGGAGGAATTTTTAAGGTTTTTAGAGTACCAGGGCTTCAGATGCAGCTGGTAGTTCTTATTACTGATAGCTTTATGGGCTGGTCAACACTATTAATAGCCAAAAAGATATTAATGCAGACAAGATCTTCCTTGAGGTTTACTGACATGCCCCTCTGGAATCAAATGCTTTACTGGCTGAGATGCTAATAAGCTGAGAGCTCTTCTTACAAGTCCCATGGCATGCTCCTTCTATGGTCCAGAGCCAGAGATAACAGCCAAGTAGCACAGATGGGACCAGAGCGGGGAGAGAGAGAGAGCAACCCCAGCATGATCATTCAAGAAACTACACTCAGTTCTAGGTAACTCGGAGATAATGGCATGGCTGGTGGTATCCTTGTGTGGAAACAGCATTTGTGGAAAAATCTGCTTTTTCTGCAGTACAGGTAGAAAATGGAGAGAAACGAGATTAACTTCAGACGTTAGAAGATAGCCCTGGCCACTCAACTACTCTTCTGCTAATAAAAATCTTGTTCTTGATCCTGAAACAGCATCTGAGAAAGCTGACAGCTACAATCTTGCCATGGCTTTAAAGTCAACCACTATGCAGAAGGGAGATGACTCACACCTGAGCATCAAGCGATACAAGTGAACTATACTACGCCACTCAAAAAGTTCAAGCCCAAAGATCTGACATTCTAATGTTGTGATTACACAGAAACATTGGTAAGAACATTTCCAGTTTTATGTCATTTTTCATGCATCATTAGATAACTGGTGCAGCATCATTTAGAGAAAAGCTCTTAAAATTACTCCAGGAGATTGTTTTCTGCTCACCTGATCAGCACAGGTGCTGAGTTCAGATGCTGAGAGCAAAGGATGTTTTTGAAAGCCTGAATAAGAAAAAACTGTTTAAGTTTACATGCGTGGAGCTCCATTCAAGTGAGAAGACCCAATAAGACAAAATATAGGTCAAATAATAAATATGAAAATAAATATGAAAAGTTACACTCAAATCAGAAATTCACAGCTGTGCCATGGAAAGGTTGGGGAAGATTTGTGTTGCTGAGCTGTATCTCGTTCATCTCACAGAGGAAGAGGAAAGCCTGTGATCCTGAAGCCATGCCGCAGATTTTACCTCACACATACATTGTCTCAACTAAGGATTTGTTTAAATTAAGAGCATTGAATGTTACAAAGCAATGCATTCAGGTAGGAAGGTGATTACAGTGCTCTGTAAAATGGTTTACTCGAAGGATAGGTCCCTTATAGTGCAGGATCAGGTTCCTTTCCATACCCTTAACACTGTCTCTAGGAGCAATCTGGCTGATAAACCTCTCGGTATATGAGCTGAATGGCTTTTTTGATTCCCCTGTCTCAGCTAAATACCCACTGAACACAGTAGAAGCTTAGACATCCAGAGCAGATGAAGACACTCACATAGCCACCTAAACCTAGGTGTCTTAAAATGTCACGCATTAAGACTTTTTCTCTTCTCCTCTGTGGCTGCTCTTACCCTCTTGCCCTTATTCAGCATAGTTAAAATGAGTAAAATTGTAATTAATTTAAATTAGTGGAAGTCAGCTACTCATCTCTTTGTTTCCTCAGTCTATTTCCAGTCCCCTTTGCTCTGTCTGACTGGGAAAGCTAGGGACAGTTTCTTTTTTATATTTGCCAGATTCTAGCATAATGGGAGCCAGGAAGCAACTGGCTTTTTGGACTATATCCCAGTAAAATTTTGTATTATTGATCTTAAACTACTGGTTACATGTTAGATCCTATGCAACGTCAAAACAGCAGAACTTGCTTCTGTTTGTGTATGTGTATAATTGCAGTGTGGCATTTTCACCTGACAAATGTCAGACTGGAGAATATGAAGCTGATCATGTGTGAGTATACATATACATACACACACACCCCCACACCCACACATCTATACATGTAAATGAAGTAATTGTGACTGTGTTTATAAAATTTCTGTTCTTCCTAATTACAAATTCATCATCCCTATTTTTCATAGATAGCTGCAATTACATTAATTTTTTTGAAAACAGTATGGTCAATTAATTTTAATTAGCAGCAATACATTCTCCTGTTGCTATTATCTTTTCCTAATAACCTGTTGTTCTCAAAGCTTTCTTTAGCCCTCAGGAATTTCTTCAGTTTTCTATTCAAATATTGATGAAACTTTACCCTGGTTAGTTTTCACATCTGACAAGATCATAACTTGATGTGTACTGTTATCCATTAAAAATCACTTAAGGCAATTGCTGTTACCATTGTAACATGATAAACCTGACAATAGACTGTTAGTTCAAAAGAAAGAACCCAGTAATTTCATTTATTTTCTATTCCTCAAAATATCTGCAGTGACGCGAAAGAAATGTCAAGTTAAAAATAACAATTCATGGGTCATGGTATCAACTGTGATTTCATTACCTTATGTCTCTGAGCAGACAAAAGCTGCTCTGGCATTCAGGCTTTAGGTGAGCTTGTAAACGAAGAAAAGCTTAATCTATTTCAGTTTAAGATTATCAATTATTCAAATACCTACAAAGAGTCTTCATTTTCCCCACACTGCTAAAGTGAGAACACAATGTATTCTGCACAGTGGGAGGTGGGCAAATCCTGGTGAGCTCTGTTTGCACTCTGAGCCTGCAGCCTCTGTGTTAACCCAGGGTGGGATGCTGGGAGGCCGTAACTAGTGTGATGCTGAGGATGGCTCGCCAGCCAGCTGGGGAAGCTGGGGAAGCTGGGACAGCAGCTCAGCAGCAGCATCATGCCGAGGTGGCTTCCTGCATTCTGTCCAAGAATTGTGCTGCACCCTGCAGACAAGCCCTACCTGTGCCTGGCAGCACTCTCCTGGGATGGCGTGCCTCGGTTTTCAGGGAAATGCTGCTTAAAAGAAAGATCTTCCAGGTCCCTTCTAAAGACCTTTCCTCCTATGCTGAAAGCCAATTATTACAAAGCATATTATTACTTTTATAGTAAGTAATATATAATTATTACTTCATCACTTAGAAATATTAATTTGTGAATACAAATTGAAAGAGCTGGCAGTCTGACAAAAACCCAGCAGAGGAAACTACATGTAACACCTTACTCCTTCAATGAAATTATGGCAGTTATATTGCAGTATCTGTGACTGACAGGACCTGCCGGTAAGCTCACGTTCTGCTCTGAGATACCCGGGTTAAGAAAGAAAGAGAAGTTTTATGCCTGTTTCAGAACTACATTGCTTTAAATTAACAAACCTTCAGGGCTGACCTTACTTTTAGGGAACAAAAATTGCCTACTCCTAAGTGAGAAGGACAAAGATGAAATCTAGAAGAGCTGATATTTCAAGACATCCCTTGCTTTAAGCTATCTCCAGGAAAAATGAAGCTTAAATGCAAGAGTGATGTAGGCACTTTAGAAAACCCCATACAAAAAGGGACAGATGCTCAGAGATACAGACAGTTACAGGCACCCATTTCAGAATGTATCCACCAAGTGTCACTGCCCAGTATTTGGGAAAAATGGATCTCATGTTTAAGAATGACACAGATAATAAAAATTTAAAGCATTCACAAGCCGAAAAAATCCATAGAAGAAGAAGCATTTCACCAGGGTTATTTTCTTTCCTGAAAGCATCATGTCTGCAGCTAGTGCTTGAGTGCATGCACAAATTAAGTTTACAGATTTCATAAAGCAATTTATTCTGCTTGAATGTAATAGCTGTAATTTTTCATGTAAGTCAGCAAAATACAATCCATAAAGGAAAAAGTACTGCCATTATTTTAAACTCTATTGTTCTTATTCAATCCAAATGTGAATTGAAGCTAAATAATTTACTGTGTAAATTTCATTTTTAATTTTATGCCATTGAAAAAGAAAAGAGAGAGAATGAGAGAGAGGGGGGGAAGTTTCAAAGCTCTAAATCCTTGTATACTAATGTCTCAACAGTAAAATAATCTAAGGAGCGTGCTTCAGCAAAAATGATTGCTAGGATCTATAATAGGATTGTTTTAACTCAATAGTGTTTTATAAATTTTTGATTCACTCTGAGTTTTTGACAGCTTGCCAAGTTCCAGTTTTTATCTGATCATCTTTGCATTAATAATACATTACAATAAGTTTGGCTGAAAAGTGGCCACTTTTTTCTCACTGAATACTTTACTTTTGCCAGCAAAATATTGACTTGAGTTTATAATCAATTCCTGTTTGGCTTGATCATGCTTAGCATGAGACTAAAATATTTGCTGCTAGACAGATGCCAATACAAATGCCATCATTGTCATACTGTAACGAATGCCATCAGTTGCTAAAAGATCTGCCTTGCAGGTTGCAATATGTATCAGACCAAAGCCCAGAGCTTCAGACATACCAGGATGTGAGTAGTTGTACTTGCATGAAGCTCCCATTCCCATCCTTCAGAAATGCTTCCTCCCAGCAACAGCGTCTATTTCCATACAGTCATCCTCTGAGTCACCTGTGGCTTGCTCACTGACTAGATTCAATCAAGGCAAAAATACTGAATAAAGACAAAAATGCCAAAATTGTTTTAGTCACCTTCCCCCATCTTCTGAGGCATGAATGAAAATTGACTTACAAGAAAATAAACAAATCAACCACTAGAAAAAGAACTTATTTCTTAAGAGATTTTTCAGAAAAAAAAATTTAAGCTAGTTGCAATTCACTTATCTTTATCTTCAATCATAATTATAATATTTATATACACATTAATCATACTTGATACAGGAAACAGAATAGTCTGAGAAGTACTACTGTTTAACTTAGTTAACTTACTTAATGAAGACATAGTACAAAATACCCCTTCCTCTGCATTGGCATGCCATCTGGAAAATCCCATTTTGTTTCAGCACATCAGTCCCAGACCCTGAGTTTCCCCCACCAGAGGAACTGAGCCAGAAGTCTTGCAGTTCTCTCTTTCTGCCCTCAATGTTGAAAGCACAGCTCTTGGAGAAGTCCAGGACTGGCACTCAGGCAAAGTTCTGCACTGTTGGCAAGAGATTGCTTTGCCACATGGCCCAACCAGAGAAGGCAAGCATGCACACCTCTAGAAACTCCACGTTGATGATGATGGATAGCAGGTACTCTCTGAACAGGAGAAACCTTGTCACACTCTCAGCTACTCCCATTGTGAGTAAGGGTAGTGACTTTTCTCAAACCCCAAGATGACAACTGCACAGAGTGAGAACATACCTGAAGAATGTAAACGTTGGAGTCTGTCCTAAACAAAGCTGTGCTGAGGTCCCTCCGTCTGAAAAGCAAAGCAATCATGCAGAAGTGGCACAGGCACAGAGCCAATACCAAACATGCTACCTGACCCTCACAACACTGTCTTTCCTGCCATACATCTCTCTCTGACATGGCTGAATGCTCTGATGCTTTGTCACCTTGTGGGGTCTGCAACTGACATAATGTGTTGTTCAGTTCATGCCCAACTTAGATATTTGAAAATAGTGAGGAAATGAAAAACTGGCATGTGCAGGCATTGTAAACCAAGAGATTTTGTATGTCAAGGCATGCCTTAGAATTTCATAGTCACTCCTGATGTCCACCCATTATTCGTAATTAACTACCACCTTCAGGGTGACCAGTTAAAAAAAAATTACATGAAAATATGAGTTTACATTTAAACACAATTACTCATTGTATTTATTCCTTAATATAGTAAATTTCTCCTCTCCTCCAGGCAACAGGCAATTGCTCTGAGAAATAAACTACATGTGAGCCACTAAATTATGCAGGCCCTTTTAAGCACTGCATACATCTATAGTGTCCCAGTAGCAGTGACACTGCAAATTGTAGCATAGCAACATGGCCTTTATGAAAGTAATTTTGCTACATCTGGTCATTACACAAGTACTTTCAGAAATATGTTTCATTTTTCCAAAACTTAAATTCCTTTCAGAAAAGCATGTGAAATTTTGTCTCTGAAAAAGTCAGGGTTGGCAGTCCTGTGGCACCAAATGCCTCAAGTCTCAGCTCTAGTGATCTCAGAGAATAAACTCCCTTTATATAGTTTCATCTCACTTGGGGCAAACAAGGAAGACCAGAATGTGAGTTTGCTGCAGCTGCTATCTCCTGCCTGAAAGTGACTGTTAATCAGCTTGAGAGGAAAGGAAGATGCATCCCTCTCGTAGCAAGAGACAAAGAATATAGTGCGAGCTCACTAAATCAAGACAGTGAAAAGCATCATTTGGAATTAAAATTGGAATCAGCTGGGCACTGACCTTCTTCAATGCCTGTGATTAATCAATACTTCTATAATGAATCAATTAATGGTTGATAGCTGCTATGTCTATTATGAAGGTCAAACAGTAGAAAAAAATTCAATTGAAATAAATAAGCTTACACATATACATCACTGAAAAAATTGCTCTGGAATGCTGAAAAACAAGTGTTCATTATTTTTAATGTATGCTTTCCATTTGCCAGAGTTGGGCTTCCCAGTCCTCAGGCTGGGTGAAAGTAGCAAATGGATGGTGCTGCAGAGAATGCTGAGCACATGTGAGTGACACATGGGACTGAGTTAAAAATTACCTTTTGTCTCACAAAACAATAAAAAGATGACAGTTTCAGATTAATTCACATCACTGTCTTTTTGCTAATCCACAACAGCAACTCCGTCACTGATACAGCACACAGCACTCTCCATTCCAACAAAGGCAAGTATAACCTACATGGCAGCAAAGGAAGTCTGGAAGCAAGAAATGCCATCCTGATTTCCCTTCTGACAGTATAATTGGTATTTTTCAGATTTGAGGGAATCAGTAAATTCACTGAGACAATGGATGGGAAAGAAAAAATTAAACCTCTCTCCCTGTCATGTGCATACACAATGAGAATTGTCAACCCAATGCAATCAAGCATATGGAAAACAATTTTACTTTTTATACAATAAAAGCAAATAAGTTCATTCAGCCCTGGCTTTCCAAACTCTGATTTGCTATATTTTCTTCCAATAGGAAGGTTTTGGTTTTACTTTCTATTGGAACATGAAAAGGGGTCAGTGGTGTCCCTTTATCTGTGAACCCTCATCAGACTTGAGCTGAGCTAGAAGGTTGGTACTTTGCATGTTTTTGCAAAAGGGAAACATTTTGGTTTTGACACAGTGAAGAAAAATGACCAGAAATAGCAAAAATGCATCAGATATTAGCTGGAAACATAAGATCAGGAATCACTAATACCAACAACACTGGTAATAATTTCATCACTTTTCCAAAGGAGAAAGACACTTTCTGTTTTGAGGGTTGTTTTTATTTCTCCCTGTTGAAACAATCATTCTTCCATTAATGTACACTGGGCATAACATTGTTGGTTTGTTTATGTGATTTCCTAACACTGTGGATGTCTGTGATGCTTTGTCCAAGCATCCTGACACCTCATTTTCTCTGACAGCAATCATTCTTAGCACAAATGCCGGTGGAGAATGCTACAATGGAAGAAAGTGAAATTTGGTGCTTTTCTAACCACGCATCACTGTTACAGTGATTGAAGGTCAAGCAACAGGACTACACAGGGTTTTGTATAGCTGCAGCAACACTAACAGTGAGTGGTTGATGCCCAGGAAATCACCTTTTATTGTTTCCTTTTGTGTTACACAGATCCATGCATTTTACCATACACTGACTTGACCTGTGGTGAAGTACATGTCATCTGAAAATCGATACCATGGTCTTTTCCCCTTTCTCTGTATCACAGGTCAAACAAAAGGAAGGTGTATTTTCTTGTCTCTTTCTAAAAAAAAATTTTGAGAGAGTTCATCTGAAATAATCCAGTGGGTAACAAAGAAACTCCAAAGGAAGCTGATTCCATTAAAAGGAAAAGTATTCAGAAACATGATGAGTTTTTCTTCTATTAAATAAGGAGCTGACTCACACAATTGAGGAGGGGATCAAAACCCAGGTACTTACAAGAATATCACAAGTTCTCCTCTTTGGCCTGAGTCAACATGGGCATTTCATTACTTTAGTGCATCTCATGGTGTTTTGCTTGAAAAAATACTCTCAAATGCCAAGATGACCCCAACTTGGCTCTAAATCATGCCTCCTCCAGCTTCTGAGTCAGACAGCAGCCCCTGAGCACACAGGAGCAGCAGACAGAAACCAAAGTGGTTTTGAGCCACATAAATTTGTATCTTTGCTTGCAGATGTTGGGCAAAGTCTCTGTTTTCTAATTGAGCCAAAACAGTTTGCCTTCTCCTAGTTCCAAGCCACTCAAATGTAGGTCCTTAGTTTCCCACGTTCACTGCATCTTGAGGAAAGAGAAGGATGTGAAATGTGTGAGCCCCACTTTTGGTCAGAGATGTGGGGAAACAGATGATTCTCTAGAAAAGCTGCAGGGGCTGTGTCCTTTTCTGCTCTGTATTTCTTGATTAACTTACTTGTTCTCACAGTTTCCTGCCACTGGCACCAGCAGTTCCACTTTAAACGGAGCTTTAACATAGATATTCACCCTGTCTGCTATTCTTCCTTGGACTAACATTTGCATGGCAGATGGTACAAATGGCCCAGCAAATATTTACTGGATCAGTGTTAGAAAAGCAGAGCAAAGCAAAGCAAAACAAAACAAAAACACCCCAGCTGGCAGACTGATGACTTTCTGGCACCATATTATGTGCCTCCAGTCAACAGGATGGGGAAAACACCAAAGAAAGATAATTGATGTTGAACTTACTGGATTTTTCAGAGTACTTTCTGGATTTTTTTTGTTTGGAGCACCCCCAGAGGGCAAGTACAAGGACAAGAACTTTTCCCTTTCCTTCTCAGAGTCTGCCTTTTTCTTGTTGCTTAGGTGAAAATAAAAAGTATTGTGACAAATTAATGTATTCCCCTTTCAAAAAAAACCAGTAGTATCCAGTATCTGAACTGTATTAATTACAGAAAATAGATTGAGCTCCTTGCAAATGGAGTCTCTGAAATTCATGGCAAGCTCTGGGACAAATATCTTACAGATTTAAATAATGATAGAAGCAGAGGAAGGTAATCAGTGTTAAAAAAACCCCATTGCTTTTGGAGGCACTTACTTGCTAAGGCTTATCACAGGAAGAGCAGAACAGTGAAATACCTGTGCAATGAAGTTGCTTTTTAATTTCCATGTTCCTGTCAATCACTATCCCTTTATTTAGCCATTTCTTTGCTAGCTGAACTAACTGGGTGTGAACATCTTCGATGGTGAAGGACAATGAAATGCCAGGAAGTGTTATGGAGCAAAATCCTTTTTCTTCACCATGGTGATTTTCTATAAAATAATTAACAGTGCAGAAGTAGTGCAAATTATATT
This sequence comes from Corvus cornix cornix, assembly GCF_000738735.6. Lineage (NCBI taxonomy): Eukaryota > Metazoa > Chordata > Aves > Passeriformes > Corvidae > Corvus > Corvus cornix. Next base: position 45,623,573 of record NC_047057.1, on the reverse strand, counting down.
ACTATCCAAATGGATGCTATTTTCTAACCAGGTTACATACCCCATAATTTAAAATAATTTTGCTAATATTCCAAGCAGAAAAGAAAGGTAAACTAGAAAAACAGAAGTCAAAAATATGGGCCACCATTCTGAAAAGTAGTTCAGCAGATGGTCAAAAGATTTTTGTAGAATGGGACACAACAGAAGGAGATGGAGCACATCTGAAATTCTTGCTCCAACTGGAAGCCTGAACCACCTGAAAATCAAGTTACATTTATCATATTGTTAATTTTTAATTAAAATTACAGTCTAAGAAAATTTTAATAATGTTTTTGAATATATATTTGTTTAAAGGAAACCAAATTTTCCTTCTTCCATCAGTCCCTAGGGAAAGATTCAATTTCTCTTTAGGCCTAGGAGCAGGATAGATAGAAGGAGAATGTACACAAAACAAGTATGAGTAAAGAGAAGAAAGAAAATTCTGTTTCCTGCAATTGTGTTTTTCCCATTTATCTTGCACTGTAAACTGTGAACTAAATGAGAACATGCCATGAACTGGAAAAGGGAAAAACAATACAGTCCTGATTAATGTAGTTCACCCAAAGTTCTATTCTTGATCTTATGGCATTTCAGAAGACAGTGTTCATTAGTTACCAAAGCTAAAAAAATGTCATCGTATCCTCAGTGCCGAAAGAGGAGTGAAGCATTCTTCCACTGGAAAACCAGAGCAACTACAAAATCTTTGCACAAAGGCCACAGAGGGTAGGCCTAGGTTGGGGTCCTCTCTCCAGGATTTCTTTCACTACTTTCAAGCAAATCTCGCTTTCCAAACTCATGTGTCCAATTGCTAAACCTGGCAGCATCAGAGTTCACACCTGAACTCAAAACAGCAGCATCAGATATAGGCACTCATGAACAGTGAAAAGGTTTCTCTACAGACACTATTTCATAACCTAGTGGATCCTCCTCTCCAACTAGGTAGGTTCATATAGTCTAGAAAAGGAATATATTCTTATATAGGCTTTGAACCTCAGGCCATGAACTTCCACTTACCAAAAAAGGTGGTTCCCTAGTTCAGGAGGCTCAACAGTTCCCATCATGCATGCCAGTAACTCTTCAATTAATCTCAACTTGGCTGCTGATTTATTCAGCTAAAAAAATCAACCAAACAACCAAAAACCTACCCAACTGTTTTTTTTTTATATCTATACATAAAAAAAAAAATCAATGTGTAAGAAATTTGTCAATGTTTTAATCATCTTCCAGATACACAACAAAGAGATTCTTTCTGCTATCATTTCTACCATTTTGTCTCAGTGATTCCTAGAGAGGCTAATCTCTCTGAAGCACCTGCACACTGCCACCTTGTTAAGCCAAAAAATCCACCAAAGGGTATTGGATTTTGGATTTCACTGGCCCAGGATATACTATCACCAGGTCTTTATTTTAACTCTCCACTTTTATGTGGTAAACAGAAGAGGTTAAGCAAGGACAGGGAAGACTCAATTTTGGGGCCCACCTTCCTTGTCTTTCTAGAAAAAGGTGGCCTAAAACTGCACATTACTAGAAACAGATATGCAGAGTCCAGGGTTTAAAATAAATGGATTTTATAAGGCTTAGATTTGTGAGCAAATCCATTCATTATATAATTAAGGAAAAAGCCATGAAGACACTGACCAGCTCCTCAGCTGGAGGAACTGGACAAAGCTGTGCTGAAGCCCAGGGAAGGACTGCTCAGGGAAGGTTTGAGCCTTTTTTTAAAGTTACAGCTTCTGTGACTGAAGTGGCACCTGTCAGTCTTTTCCCCTCTAGAGAGAGTGCTGTTGCTCTGTAGAGAGAGCTTATTGCTCTGTCAAAAGAATCAGAATTTTCCATCTGGGATTGCTACCTCGGATTGCACTGCTTTTTAAAATTCTCAGTCACAACATTTAGTAAATAAGATGTGGAAAACATCTAGTAAAAGAAGGTTTCTCTTGAAAGGAGGGAAGAGAAAGCAATTCAAATGAATGCTAAAACCAAGGATAAGTGGAAATGTTGCAGGTCTCTACCTATAAATGGGGGTCAGTGGACCTTGCTCTTCCTAGGGTATTATAAAGATTCATTTAAGTTTGTAATGTGTTCAGATAGAGCAAGAACTGCAGAACAGTCAAGTAGGAAATGAATAATTCTGTCTTTAGAACCAAGTCTGAGCAGTGTGCAGTAAATAAGGCCTGAGGCCAAACGCCAAGCAATGAGGATAAAAGAACATATTGAATAGCTGCTCATTAAGTGAGCACCATCCATCCTGTGCCCTGCTGAAGCAGGTGTCCTGGGGAAAAGTAATAGTATGCAACCTTGTAATTAAAGCTGTATCATAATGCATATTCACCAGGAGGTGAAATTAAGGATGCCTTGAGAAATTCAGTCTGACATTGCCTAACTTTTGAATGTTGGACTTTGCAACTTTTGTGTTCTTTTTGCCATATATATATATAAAAAATTATTTTATCCTGTTTTCTGTTTTTCAAGAGGTGGAGGCATATGATAAGAGATTGCAAGATTGCAGAGTATAGTCTTTCTGGTCACACATCCAAACAAGAATAAGAATGACTTCAAACCAATGGACTGAAACTAAAGTCACTGCATGTGTCTGAAGAGCCCAGAGCAGAGCTGAAAGGAGGGGAAGGGTCAGTCTGACAATCTGTAAATGAGGTAAAAAATGTCTGAGACCCAGGGATCATTAGCCTGTGGCCTGTACATAATACGTACTGATGCACATCAGGGATAGATCTTGGTACTTTCCTCACTTGAAATCTGGTTATGTTTTATTACAAATGTTAAGTAATAAATTTTTTATTAAATAAATTCTATGTTCTTTGATAACTTGTTCCTGAACCTACTACTCATTCTCCTTCCTTCCTGCCTTCCTTCCTGCCTTCCTTCCTTCCTTCCTTCCTGCCTCCTTTCCTTCCTGCCTCCCTCCCTCCCTCCCTCCCTTGTGTTTTCTTATCACATTCATGCTTAACTTACCCAAAGAAACTTTAAATAATTTTCCATGTTTATTCTCTCAGTCTTTAAACACCTTTTCTCATTTTCTACCCTGGGGTGATCTTATTACCAGCATTTTTTTTTGCTTGATATATTGATAGTATCTCTATACTTGTCCATATCTCACGTGAAAATGACCGTAGATATACATTTATATTAACATATGTATGCATGTCTGTATAAGCACACATTTTTATACAGATATAAACCGTAAATTAAAAGAAGAGCAATGTCACAAAGTCAAGGTCACAACAGTAGATGAATCCATAAAGTTATTCAAACTTAAATAATTTCTTCCTCTGTCTTTGTATATCCCTGTCAGTGCAACTACTTTTGCTGCTAATGAAATGGAAGTTTATTCACTTGTTGACCTCCAGATGTTCCAGCACAGGATGTTCCAGTCCCTCATGCACAGGTGGGGATAAAGAGCCCAGACAGGTTGTTTTCCTGGACATGCTGGAAGAGAAGTGACCTACCCACAAGACCTGTTTCTACCAGGAATGTGGTTCTCATGCAACAACCACCCTGCAAGTATGAGGAGTATCAAGGAAAACGATTTTTAACCAAAGACTAAATTCAGCATCCTCAGCCTTCAACCTATGGGCCATGCTCTCTTTTCTGCACATCTGACTTCACAGACAAAACTAATTACTTTCTCACTGCTCATAGGATTTGTCTGGGTGCTCAACTTAAAATGCAAATACATGTAACTCGCTCAGCAAAGAGAGCTGCCTAGCGACTTCCTGGCAATGCACAAAGTCAAATTTATCCTGAACTACCCTCAACCCACCTTGGGCTTTTTTCTGACTACTTTTCTAAGCTCTAGCCCTAGGTAAGGGATCCTTATGTAGTAATATATTTTATATACACTACATACTTTATAGATTACATGTTTCAGAAATATTTTGAATCACTGCTTTTTAAATGCATTGTTTCATCACCTACTTACACAAAAGCAAGAGATATTTTAATACTTCAAATGCTATTTTATAGGCCTTGAGAGAAAACCTTTTTATACATAATAATTCAACAAATTCAACTTCTAATATCTAATTCTGGTGTTCATTCAACCCCTTTGAGAGTCTCCCTTTTCCTTAGAAAACATTGCTTGAGATTAAATCTCAAGAGCTTTTGACTTTCAGCCTCTAAAACAGTTATAGTCTCTAACAAAATATTGCACAGGCTGAGGCTTAGGGCTAGCACAGTGCAAAGATAAAAACTGAGGAGTGGGAAAAAAGGAGGAAGGAAACATTGTTGTGCTTTTATTGCTTCAGACAAGTATTTATGAAGAGCAGAATTAATGAACTTGAGTTTCCAATGTATTTGTGTCTTCAGCTTGGTCTGCCTGGTGGCTAACAAAGTGCAAGCTGCAAGCAAAGCTTTGTGTGCAGCTGGGAAGGTCACAGATGTCCCTCCAGTGTGAACCACTCCAGAAATCTTGATCCTCTCCTGCTCCTTCTTTTTGCACATAACTTGAAGGATTTTAAGATCTTTTTTTCCTGTCAGCAGTATGGAACACAGAAGCTCTTCATAGTCTCTGATGCATGTCCAACATCTGGATTTGGAAATTAAATCTCTGCAGAGGGAGAAAAGGTGGATTCCTGTTCCCATACAAGGATCACAGGTCAAGCTGTACCACACATAGGCAGGAAAGTGTGAATCTGTCTGTGAATGTGTTGTCTGACCTCTTTGTCTCTATGGCAGATCTGATTGACACTGACAGAGTGGTTTCCAAGCCTTAGACACAGAAACATAAAGACAGCATCACAGAAACCTAGTTTCTGAAGAAGCCCAGGGTCAAAATACCATTAGCCTAGAGAACCTTTGGGATGCATTTAAATATATGGGTTTATGATCTAGATACAAATCACACAGTCAATGCCTGTCCCCAGTCTCCTTCAACTACTGGTCACAGCAGCATCACCAAGAGATTTTAAGACTGAGAGCAAGAAGCTGAAAGAAACCAGTATGAAATTGCAACACTACCTTTCCTGAGCACTGTGGGGAGCACACAGATTTAACAGGGGACAGAAGAGAACATGAAGGCAGCTTGAGCAGAGCAAACCCAAGACAGTAAAGGCAGAGAGGAAGGAGCAGCTGAGTGGCTCCCTATGCCACTGTACAGTGGAGGGATGAGCAAATGCTTTGTTGGGGTCACTGAGGACCCAGTTCACTGAGCAGTTGCTGCTGAAGGGCCAGAGAAGGGAAGAATCAGAGAGTCTGCAACTGAGGGACTTCCTTGCCTCTTCTCTGGCTTTATGAATCTTGCAGACAGAAAAGAAAGGAGCATCCTGATAGAGTTGAAGATGTCCCTGTTCATTGAGGGATAGTTAGACTTCCTGATCTTTAAAGGTCCCTGTCAACCCAAACTATTCTATGGTTCTGTGGATACCAGTGTTCAAACATGAGGGAGAAAAACAGTGCACAGGTATGTGGCTGCGACCTCTGTTGGGTATTCCAACTTCTTCTGCCTGTGTTTAGAACAGTAACGGGAATTTTTCAGCAAAGCTGTTGAGAAGAACAGAATTTTATTGCAGTTTCCTTCACCTGATGCCAGGAATACAGTGGTGCTCTCCTCACAGACCAGCCAAAATTGCTGCTGACAGCTCTGGAAAGCCAAAGGGACAACAAAAAAAACAACAATGGCAGGGGTGGGGGTGAGGCAGCCCAAACCACAAACTGTTGCTGCATTTACCTGGGGAAGGAAGCTCTAACTTGAAGGGGTAACAAGTGGCCAAAGGTCACCCTGGCTGTGCAGGTCCTCAGACATACCTGTGCTCTGAAGGTACATACACTGCTGGTCTGCCTCATCCAGAGAGCACAAGATGTATTTAGCCAGTTTTTGTTCACAGTTCAATATCACGGTAATTGTGTCACTTTTCAATGTATGAAGAATTAAAAGATAGAGAGAGGACTGTGAAAGACCAGCTCAAAGTTGCCTGCATTACTTGTTTCTTCTTTTTCATGTGAGACCTTTCCAAGAATGGGCCTTTTATGCAAAATATCTTTCTGCTTTTATAGCACCAAATTCCACTTAGAGCTGATTGAGGTTCCCGTGTAACACAGTTTTTACGTACCTGCTTAATGATGAGCATTTATTTAAACCACATCCTTAGTCAGCAAAGGATTCAAATCCCTTATGAGCCTCAAGTACTTGAAATTGCTTTTCAGACCAAAGAATAATATATCAGTATAGGAAAAAGACACCTTGAAAAACAGCAATGTGACAAATGGAATCAGAATCAAGCCTGAAAGTTGCATTTTAAATATCAACAATTTAAAAAGTTATGGATAGTATATGAAAATTGTCTCTGCACCAAGTACTTAGTTATTACTATTCTTCCAGCATTTTAATAACACCCTTGTCACCTGGACAAAACATACTACAGTTCTATGTAGTTCTTTTAGCTTCAGGCAACTGGGACATGAGAAACAGAAGCCTCAAGCGTGTTGTGGGTGCTATAGGCCAGATTGTCCCCACCAGTATGTTCATCTACATAGTCAGAAAAGACTTTCCCAAATGCGGACTTGGAATTTGCCCCATGGCAATGGAAATGTACAGTTTGGGGCCAGCGAATGCAGTAAGTGCAGAACACATCTTACAGGCTTTATTAGCATTCTGAAGGAATCATTCACTCTGTTGAAGGAAAAAAAGATAGAATTATCACAGGTGATTTCCACTGGCAGTCCATACTTATCCAGGGTATGAAAAAATGAAGTTATTTATTTAGCATTGTGGCATTTTAGTTTAGGCATTGGGCACCTCATGGGAGCCTGTTGTATGTTTCTTTATACAAATGTGGAGTTGTGAACTTTATAACGTGAGAAGATTAAAAACAGAGCAACATCTGAATCAGATCTTAGGTTTTCTGAGTGTTTTAAAGAATAGTTTATGTATTAAAGCTGAATATTGGAAATAAATGAATTGCCAAAATTTCATAAAGATACTCACTAGCTGATGAACAAGTACTTTACCTCTCAGTTAATTTCTCTCTTTTACATGAGAAATAAGTTCTCTTATACATCAATTTCTGCTTTGAAAAACAAAAAAAATTAAGTCCCATATCAATAAAACAATGTTAACAGAAATCGTAATGAAAATGCAGACTGCAGAGAGTTTGAACTGAGTATCCTTGAAATTTATGGCATCTATCCCCCAGACTAAACAGCTTTTGGTATCATCCACAAATAAGATGCATGATTTTTACAGGCTCTCCTGAAGAGCAGAGTTATTATCATACATTAGATTTTGCTTCTTGATTAAAAAATCATATTAATTAAATGCAATTAAATTAAATTAAATTAAGAGTTGAAGAAGCAGCAATCCATTTATTATTATTTTCTCACAGTGTGGGCCACATTCTAATAGAGTGATCACCCTCCCTCCCAGCCTCCCAGTCACAATTACCCAACATCCCTGGAGCACTATGCAGAAGTATTAACATATTTTAATTCTCTTCTGTGAGATTTTTCTTTGCACAAAGAAAACTGGTTACAAGGCCTCCTCTTTTTTGGGTTAATCCTTTTAATGGATTTTTTTTCTTTGTCTTGAGGTCTCTGAATTGTCTTCTCTTTGTCTCATTGTGTCATGTCTCCTTGCACTGTACTAGTCTACTTCACTGTATCCTGTCCAGAATTCCTCAACTTTCTTGGGAAGGATGGACATCTGTGCTGACAGTTACTCTTCCAGTGTCTGTGTCGTATGTTCATTGAGACCATACATCTCAAATATCCTTGAGAAGAGAGAAGTGGAGAAGAGTGGAACAGATTCCTCAAAGTAAGAAAAAATTAAATTTTCCTTGGTCTTGAAGGCAGGACGTATCATCCAAAAGGCACTTCTGGTTTCATGTACCAATTCCCAAGCAAACTTTAATCAAGTCCCTAAAATACTAGAGGCCTAGGTTGCATCCATTTGGGTAGGGAGGATGAGCCCGTGCTGGCAGGGTACGTTGGCACTGAGGGAACTGCAGCCGGCAGACTGCTCCTGCACAAGCTGCTGTGCCAGGTCTTTGTGCCCTACTCTACACAGGCTGGCAGTAAGAAATGTGGGCTGTCCTGCTAAACCAGAGCTGAACTAACACGCTGGGTGCTGCATGAATCAACACAAGCAGGTGAGTGAGGGCAACCAAACCACAGCTGCAACGAAAACAGTAAATGTGTTTCATTACCTCTCTGGCTGGAGGATCCTGAAACATAGGAAGAGACACAGGAAATGGGAACACAGGCACCATCAGGCTCAGCCCATCCCAGCGTCCAGAGGGGCTGCTCTCTGCACCCATTTATCAAAGGCCCGTGCAGAAACAGTCTACCTCCATGCTGTGATCACCTCTGATTTTTATGATCTCTGCTTGGATCTCTGTCCCAAGACAGGGAGCTCAAGCAAGTCTGGGAGAGGACCTCTGTAAGCACCTATGTTATCTTTACACAGAAATTCTATTTCTCAAAAGAGAGAGAGCATAAACAGCAGTAAGCATAACATATGCTTTCCCACACTGTTATTCACCAGGCCTTGGCATTCCCAGCTGCGATGTCACTGGAGCGAGTCTACCATCCTCCTCTCCATTGTTCTGCTTTTAACCCTTTTCTCCCAACAGATGTCCTGAACTATGACTCAAGAAAAGGTAAACCATTTTGCCCAGCAATATGGAAGAGGGTAATGAAGTCCCAGCTGTCTGAAGAAGTGAGAGCACACAAGGAGTCTAGGGCAGAAAAAAAGACCTGTGCTAAACAATCCATTTCTTGCCAGATAAGTCTCAGAGCAGTCCTGCTGGCAAACCTGTGACCTCGTTAAAATGAACACATTCTCCATGGATTTTTATCTTCCTGAAAATATTAGAAAAAAATTTTGCTTATTTTCAGCTCTTTGTGAGCAGGCAATCCTCATGTGGGAGAACTATTGAGATCCTGAGCAGCTGCCCCTAAAAACTAAAACCCAGATCTTCATTGATGACTGGCACAGACATGCCATAAATTACATTGGAGCCAGTTTTTTAACAAGCATATAATTGCATGCGGAATTATTTTCTGGTTTTGTGTTCTCCTTCCTTCCACTAAGCTAGCACTGCCCTTCCCCCTTTTCTGAAACTCCTGCTCCTCTCAGGGGCATTCACCCACCATCTTCCACACTCCCACCATCTGTGAGAAACTTTGTTCTATATAATTCTCACCTATTTTCTATCTCACTTTAATTCACTGCTGGCAATGTGTTCTCTCTCTTTCCCTCCCTAATTCCTTTTCCTTTCTCTTAGCAATATCATTTTATATGTTAATACTGTCATTTAATATTGTCTCAGGTTCTTGGATCCAGCTTATACTGAAGTAGCTTTTGCCACAGTATCTTTATATATTATGTTTTTATCTCATATGGCAGATTTGTTTCAAAGATGTTATGAAAATGTGTCTGCTCATGATTATGTACTGACGATTCAAGACAGAGTTTTGTTTTCCTTTTGGAAAATCATGTTGGCTAAATATCTTTCTCTTTTGATATCTCTGGACAGCTTCGGCATTGTGCTCCCTTACGACAGTTTGTTTCAGAATCAGATTAAACTATACTGCAAAGTAATCTCCTTATAGCATCCAATTCACAGAAAACACTAACACGGACTCTTCTGAAAGGAAGATGCCTTCTGTGAATAACATGAGTCCATGACAGTTTTAACTTCAATATTTTTATAGTCAGAGACATGGACTTAGAATTTATTCTCTTCCCCATAGCCAAATCCTGTCCAGATCTTCAACTCACTTAACTCCAGGGTACACTGGCCTGTAATTCAGAACAGGAAACACCCAGAAAGGCCAAGCCATTGCTGTACAGACAGATAGTTATACACATGCATTCTTACAGTCATCTTGTTCACTTCAGTCCTCTCCACAAAGCAATTTTCTGGACCGAAGTGAACTGTAGCCAGGCACTTCATCATAAGAAACTCCTCAGCCTTTTGCAATTCACTTATTCACATTGAACACTGCTGGCTAAGACTGGCCTTTAACTTATTATCACATTTAAAAATAGTTTTAAGTGTTTTATTTGTTAGGTTGATTTGTAACATACGTTCACACATGAGGCACAGAAAAAAAAAAGGAGAAGGAGAAGAAGAAGAAGAAGAAGAAGAAGAGGAAGAAGAAGAGGAAAAGGAAGAAGAAAAAGAAAAAGAAAAAGAAAAAAGAAAAAGAAAAAGAAAAAGAAAAAGAAAAAGAAAAAGAAAAAGAAAAAGAAAAAGAAAAAGAAAAAGAAAAAGAAAAAGAAAAAGAAAAAGAAAAAGAAAAACTTGCCAGGTGTCCATTAGTTTCCAAGGAAAAACCCTAACCAAACTAACCTCCTGAGTCAGAGAAATCAAATGGTAAGCCTTTCAGGAAAATTGCACCATAAAATAGGCCATGCATGAAAATATAATTAAAGTGGTTAGTAGTTTTCACTACAGGAGCCCTGTTCTGCTCTCTGAAATGCCAGCCATCACTCCATTCATGTGAAATTGGATCAAATCTGCTATACAACTGCTCCACAGTGATAGTTCTGGGGCATATGAGAACATGCTCTACTCTATGGTCACCTATTAGAACTTTCCCTTCCTGCTGTTCAAGAATCTAACAAGTACTTTTGAAGTAGAGGTTTTTACACCCTTGAGGGCTTTCCACAAACTTAAAACCAATCCAAACTAGCACTCATTCACAGACTTTCAAAGACAAAAATATTTTCATATTTATTTATGAAGACAAAATTTTTAACCAAGTGTTCATTCACTTTTCCATGACAGAAGTTGCTATGCATAGCCTAAATCCCCTCCTAAAATGATTAGATGTATATTATGTCCTAGAAAGAGTCTGTTTGTTTGTTTGTTTGTTATCTAATGGAGGATGACAGAAGGACAGGTAGTGCACCCTCGAAGTTATAACCTTGTGATATACAAAGCCGTAATGTAAACAATACATTATAAAATATACAAAGGTAGCAATATCAAAACTTTCCTAAATAAAGAGGGTGGGATATTGGGGAAGGAAGGCAAGAAGGCTGGATTTTAAGGAAAGGTTATTTTTTTCCTGGGATACCCTTTTTCCTTTGTTAAGTTTTGCCCTGGAGTTCCATTTATCAGCTTGCTTAAACTGTGAGCATACATAGTTCAAAACAATAACCGTTTAAAGATACAAAAGATTATGTATGATTTCACTGGAATATTTTTACATTATTTTTTAAACCAAAGAATCCTGCATTTAAAGCATTAAATAGAAACACGTCCTGGTTTGTATTATCTAAAAAATGAACCAATGAACCAAGGAACCAGCTGCAGCTTCATTTTCTGTATGATTTCCCTGAATAATACATGCAGGATGCTATGGTCAGGAGATGGTGAGACAACCGCTGTGAAGAGGTCAGAAATGATGCTGTCAGAGAACAAAATACTGTGGGACAGGCACAGAAAACTAAAAAACACCAAAACCAAAACAGATAAGAAATGTGCTGCTAGGGCCATAACTAACGTAATAATTCTAGCTTCTCTTATTTAAAACTCCTTTAATCCTTCATCTACAATTAATAAGATTTGCTATTAAAAAAACTAGTTCAGAGGGTTCCACACTTATTGCTAAAACATAAAAGTAAAATTTTGGCCTTTCATCATCTAAAATATATATATATAACTCTGTGAATCAGAAGTCTCTTTCAAATATCTCTGAGGATGACAAGTTAAAAAACTGCCAAAAACGAACATTTTATTGTCAAAATCCCAGCACAGAGTAGCAAAGATTTAAGCCAAGGTGATGCTTGGTGGTATATTGAGCCGTCATCAAAGGGAATGAACATGCCATCTATTTTGGAAAATGCATTAAAGATGCCGAGATTATCTTTCTCATACTTAATAAGGGTCACACAGACCAGTATATGGAAGAACAGAAGCAATAAGCACAAGGAAATCACCCCAAATTAATGTTAAATGTGGACTTTCATAACAGCAATGCCAGCAATAGCAAGATAAAAAAGGCAATGCACATACACATATTTTGTGTTCATTTAGACCCAGATGATGTATTTGCAAAAGTGACTCAACAAAAAGGCTATTTTCATAGCCCTAGATTGCTAAACAAAGTCCTGTTTGCTGTACAGAGATAAGCTTGATGTGGTGTGCAAGGCAGGAGAGCACCTGTGTGCCTTCCCTTCATTAGTGTCTCACAGCCCCATGCTGGGCTCAGCCTGCACTGAGGGAACACAGGCAGTCCCAGCTGCAGTGCATCCTCCCTTCTCCTTCCACCCAAGCTGCCAGGTGAGGCAACGCACCGTGGGACAACCCTGCTCGGATGGCCCAGCTACCGAAGGGCTCTGCCGAGGAGCTGGTGCTGCTCTGCCTGGAGGTGGGAAGGTGACAGTGGGGTAAGTAGGGAGCATGTGGGCACAACCAGCCCTGGGGGCAACAGAGCCCATCCTGCTCACTAGCCTGCCAGAGAGACTGTGATACTGTAGGGAAGCAGAGCAGGGAAGAGACAATAAAGCTACAAGATGGAGTCCCCCTTCTGACCAAAGCCAGAGACTAAAGAGAGGACACTGGTGTGCTGCAGGCACCACAGACCAGCTCCAGAGCTACACAGCCATAGAAAGAGAGATTTTTTCCATTCTTCTCTATATATTTGTTTTCGATCTGATTGCATTTTCGTATGTTGTATAGCCAGGACTATCTTTTTCACCTTTGAATGTCATGTTGTGTAGTAAGTGCTCCTAGAGGAAATACTTAAAAAACCAAATCAGGACCAAGCAGCTTAATAACAGGTACAAAAGAAATCTTTTCCTGATTCCACTCCAGAACTGAGAAAGAACCTGTGCATGCAAAACTGTGTCCTGTTTTTTCTCCTCATAAGGGATATTCTAAATTTGCTACCACAAGAATGACACAGTGTGAGCAGTAGTGTTGCCTTGAGAGATTTAGGAAATGGCATTGCTTTATCACGAGAGGAGACAGCATTACCCTTCATCATTTATAAGGTTTTTCTTGTATATAGAGAGATAGGTGTACGCACCCAGGAAAATAAATCAATCTACTCTGGATCTGTCCCCTTGGTCAAGCAGCTCCCTGTCTTTCTTCAACAGCATGTTTGGAATCAATGCGGGAAGTTTCTGCATTTTGGAGATGTTCTCTCCTGTAGCTTTGAAAGCAGGTGACACCCTATCTGGATCCAAATAGCCAACCTCTTCGGTGCTCCCTAGTTTCCAACCTCACCCTCCCAATGTGTGTGGCATCAGAATGATTCAGAGGCAGGGAGTGAGCAGGTAAGATCACTTCTGCTGCCAGCCGCTTGCACAGAGGGGGACCCTGGCAGAGGTGTCCCCTGAGATCACTAAAAAAAGTAAGGATACTTTAGTAATAATATTGCAGCCATGGAAGAAGGCTGACACCAGCAAGTTGTTGTTTTTCAGCAGGATGCCTGAATAGGCATATCTTGTGTGTACCACTGCAATACAGGAGTACATGCTGCATGTATCTTTTAAATGACGAACCCTATATTCTATGATATATAAACAGAGAATCATAGAATGACATTCCAGCCCCTCTGCCGTGGGCTTCTACTACCTTCTACTAGAATAAGTTGCGCAGAGCCCCATCCAACCTGGCTTGCAAGGACGAAAGAGCAAAACACAGTGATGTGCATAATATGTTCTATATACATGCCAAAGATTCTCAAAAGTGAATTGTTTCTGGTTGTCCAGCTTAACAACATTTGAATAGACTGATCTGAACAGTTGGCTTTCTGAGATGTCCTAATTTGATCTACCCTCTTGAGCTAGCAGAGCTAGGTTGGTTTTCACAGACAAGTAGTTTGAAGGAATGCTACTGTTTCAGATAAAGTATGTAAAAATGACATTATTCACATTTCTAAGATCACAATGTCATTATTTCAACACACAAAAATGTCTGAAATTCAAATTTCAAATGGTAAAGAACATCTTGTTTGTCAGCGTGTTTTTAGTCCCATCAGAGATTAGGTTTCAATCATGCCCAAAAGAAACAGTTGAAAAGCACTCCGTGATCAAATCACAGATACATTGAACTCAATTGCTCACTGCGACATTTAAAACACTCTGGTTGCTGCAAGGCAGTATAAATACACCAAAGAGAGGTTTCATGCCATTAAGAAAAAGAAACTTATCACTCAATAAGCATAATTCGTAACAACAAAAAGAATGACAACTTCCAGAATAAAAGCCTGTCAATCCCCTACCTCCTCCATACACATACAGATGCACATCCAAGGGAAAATAACATCTCATAGCTTCCATTAAAATATATATTTAATAACTCTACAGGGCTGTACTGATGCTTTAAGGTTTTTCAAACAATGAAAAACATTTCCAAATGCATTTCAAGGAGTAAAGGCTACTAGCAAATTCCCTGCCAAAACAAATTACCGTGCCACTTTTCCATGCATGTTCAAAAGCAAAATGGAGATGAATATGAAACACCCAGTCTAAGATCTATTTTTCAAAGTGTTGTAGCCAACACATGAAAGAAAAATGCTTCTTATTCTCCCTAACTATAGATCCAGCACATTAATGCAAGACAACGACTAAAAGCTATACCAAAGCATTTAAAGGCTGAAAAACAAGCAATCTGGTTTTCTCAAGGAGGGCATAATAAATTATCTGTAGAAGAAACAAAAGTGTTCAGAATTTTGAGGCAACTAAAAAACTGCCTGTAAAACTCTGAGAGATACCTAAGTGCAAAATTTCAAAACCTGAAACAACTAATTTATTTCTATTTTTAAAATGCCAGTTCCTCTTAGGAATATAAAATAAGGTACATGCATAATAACCTGAAAAACCTCAAGAAGATGCAGAGACAGATGGAAATGTAAACAAGTTTGAAGGATCTCTGCCAAAAGTCTGCTCTAATACTCAGTCCAATCATTAAAGAATAAACACCACACAAACCCCTTTGTTTTGAGTGAATTACAACCTGGAATTACTTGGCAAATACACAATGCAGAACATTGTGAAAATAAAGAATTAGAATCTAGCATAGAGGGACATATTTGCAAGTCATCTCCTTCTGTGCAAGATCACAAAAAGGTAAAAAAGTATGTCTTTAGGACTCTGTTGGCTAAAGCTATAGAAAACAAACTTTCCTCTTTTTGCTCCATGGACCTGGCAGCAGCAGGTTGGAGGAACTGTAAGATGCAAGATCCATGGGAAGTTTGACCATCTTACAAAAACTGCCCTGGAGCTGCTCTTGGGATCTGTTTTTCTCTGTCCAAGCAGGCATTGAGCCTCTGGAGAGGCCAGCACTTCCTGTGGCAGCTAGACTGATGGGCAGGCAGCACTCCAAAAGGGACACAAGGACCAGCTTGTTGTGGCTATGGATGCAGGAGACATGAGGTTGCCATCCTTGTGGCTGCATCTCAAATGCTGCATCTTCATAAGGTGTGTAATAAAGAGACCAACTTTAATTTCTCCCCAGACCTAGCCCCCTGGTAGCTTAGCTGGCCAATTTCCCTGTTGCAATTTACATCTCTCTCACAGTAAAAAAGTCTTGTTTTAGAAAGAGAAAATATCCTTAGTAATTTCCTATGCACTCCATTGTCTTGTGACAGCATGCCCCTTAAATTAAGGATTATCATTGGAGAAGGTGCCCAGCATGATCACACTTTATAAAAAGTAGGTATAGATGTCCACAGTGCAGAGAACCATGTTTGCAGTGAGGCCATCAGTATCCTGTTTCTCTCTAGTTTTGTGCTCTCAGCAGTCCCCTTCATTTGATATTGTCAGCAGCACCTACCAGGAGCTGTCTGGCGAGACAGGAAAATGGACACATTGCTTTTAATTACATGACTCATTAGCTAATGAAATTAAGTTTGATCAGCAAAGAAATTTTATGTTCTATTTATCTCACAGATTAGTTTGACTAGATTCACATAAATAAAATCATTTCGCTTTCAAATTCCCAATATCTGCAACAGTATCCCAGTCATTCCCCATCCGCATTTTGTAGCAACTATGAAACAATGATTTTTTGCTGACAGTAGGCATGGAAAAGGACAAGATGTCCCTTTCATCGATGCTAGAATAGATTAAAAGTAATTCCATTAAGGACAACGTGGACTTGTCAGACATTGCAAATCCATATTTCACAGGGAAAGAAGAGAGCAGGAGCTACAAGAAGGAGCTCAGTAGGAGATTAGTAGTCAATTGCTTTAGGAAAACTTGGCATGGTAAGATATAAAGCTTTGATTATATTTGTATGTACATGCACATACACAATATATATATATGAGCAAGAAAACATTCTCTTATTCATCTGTTGGGGAAGTCTATTAAGGATGCATTAGTACAGACATGTTTTCTTTGTCTAGATTTGTCCCAGTTGTTTCCCCCTCTGTCAAGGAACTTCACCTCCAAGTAAGGCAAATATTAGGGTCCTCTTTCTGCAATTAGCTATATTTACATATGCTTTCTTTGCTTGACAGATGTGGCTAAGCCCAGACAAAATGGTTCCTTCCCTCTGATTCCCTGCAAGCCTTTTTTAGTCAAGAAGGCAACTTTCTGTGAGAAGCCTGTGATCTCTGATGCAATGGCAATCATGCCTTTATTTACCAAATACATGTATAACCCTGTATTTAGCCCATTGGCAGGGAAGATCTCAATACAAAGGGGTTGCTGGAGGAGATGAGGGTGAAAGAGGGTAATCAGGGAAGGACAGTGCTAGTTTCTTCAGAGACCCAGTCTTAAATTTCCAAGATCTATTCATTTTCCATGCAGGAAATAGGCTAAGACAACTAAATAGTCCTCCCCACACACATATCCCAGAAGTAGCCACTGGGGCTGATGAAAAGAGTTGAGATTTGAATGCCTTGAACAGCCCAGCCATGGAACAAGGCAAGTCAGATCAGATGTACAGTCCTGATCCACCACTGCACACCCTCCTTGCAAGCCTCCATCTCACATCCCCTTTCCCATCTCTTGGAAAGTCTTGTCCCTTCCATTGCTATTTCTGTAAAAGCAAAACAGAGTTTCAGGTTTGTTCAACATGATGTCTTTGCACATCATAATTGGGAAATGTGTTAATTCCACTGTTAGCTTTAGTAATTGAAACACGCTGTTTGGGGCCCATGAGGTGTGGACTCATCCTGCTGGGATTAACAGGAGCCTTGGAACTGGAAGGAGAAGCTGCGAAGAACTAGGAGAGCAGGCAAGGAAGGTGCCTGGAAGTGAAGAGAAAGGCTCATTTGGGGATTTGGAGAACCTGGCACAGGGAGCCCATCATGCCTGGCATGATACAAAACAAAGTGCAGAGCTAAGTGCCTCCTCCCCAGGTGCAAAGATGCGATCGTACCCTTTAGTTTTGTTGCAGAGCACTGATGAGTGGACTTCTAACAGCCTGGAGATTGTTTCACTACATGATACAGGTGATTAGCTGAGCCCCTTGGGCCTGCAAGACCAACATTAAATCTCATGCAAACAAGCTTAAGTGTGAGATGGTGAATGTTTTTATTCCTCCGTCCCAGACAGGGCATAATTGTTTGAAAAACCTATGACGACTTGAAAAAATCATAGAACTGAACTTATTTCCAAGCCTGGGAAAGAATTTTCTTCATTTTCATGTGCAGATGAGAACTTGCAACATTTCTGATTTCATCAGACACCTTAGGCATCCACACACAGAAATAAGCACAGTATTCACTAAGCCTTACAGGCTATCATTTGGGGTGGCAGTACTAGAGAACTTGGTATATGTGTTCATGAATTAAGGAGAATTTATTTGCAACATTTCTCTGTACACTCAGCTGATTCATTCTAGTGTTTTTCAACCCTTTCTCAACCCCAGACACCCAATTTCATTGGCATTATTGAAAATACTAAGATGAGAAGATCCTCTTATTTATTATTCAAAACATTTCTTAATTCTCAAGGCATTTAATCTACATGAATTAGTTGTTTACAGTGACTTTGCATTTATTTTTCTGAGTAAAATTTTTTGTGAACAAGGAATTTGTGGAGCACTTATGTTTTCACCCAAGTTACTACCACACTGGCTTGTCTAACCAGCTGCACATAGTTTACCCAAATGCTCAATACCTCCTTACTCCATGGTCTGCTGTACTCCTCCAGGTATTCTCTACTGATTTTCAATGCTGAATACAATCTGCAAATATTAGCATATTACCTTTTTGTCTGGTTGCCAGCCCCATCCATGCACATGCTTCCAGTGTTCCTTAAACCTTTCCACATGGTATGATCCTGCCTTTGAAATCTGCCGTAGTATGCATTAATGCCTGGTTTATATATGCAGGGAATTACTTGCACAACCTAGTGGGGAAGAATTACACAAAATTACCACTATTCTTAAGGGGTCACAGGTTTCACAGGCAGCAGTGTGCTAAAATGCCTCTTTACAAGCCTCACCAATGCAGTCTTATGAGCCAGCTGTTTCCCAGCATTTAACTGATCCATTCCTGGGCCTGATGAAGAATGGAAGCTGTGCGTCCACTCGCTGTGGCAGCACACGGCTGGGAGCGCAGTTCCTCAGCTCCCTGTGGGCAGCGCTGCACATCGCTGAGGCAGACCTGAAACATAGATCTGGTTGGATCTTACATCATCTTTGGCTGTAAGATGATGATGCACCTCTTACAGTGTGTATCATCAGCATGGGGAATTTCCCACCCCTTCACAAAGCCCATCCCCAGGACTAGGTTGGGAATGAGCTCTAGCAGGAGCAGATTACCCAGGCTATCCCAAGGAGAGCTCTTGCTTGCCCTTGCACTGCAGTGACAGGGAAAAGGCTTGACCAAAAGCAAAGGGTCCCCACATTGTGCAGAAATCATGCAGTTAAGCTCAGGCATCCTGAGTGTATAGAGAAACTCTTAACCTTGCAAAGTCAAAGAGCTTCTCTGACAGGTGAATTTGATTTTTAAGTTAAGACCAGAAGCTTTTTCCCAGTCGGGGAGGTGACTTGTTGAATCCCATTAACTGCTCATATCTCCTGGCTATCTGCAGGTACTATCAATACACCTTGCACCACCTCTCCTGGGATAGCTGAGACACTTGGCAATTAATCTGCAGGATCTCAAGCAGAAAATTGTCTCCCTGTAGAACGAGCAAACCCTGACTGGTCTCCATTTTAAGAGAGATACTACAGAAATGGCTGCTATTCCCACAAAATCCTGAGCATGCATCCCCCTCTCCCACTTACCCCCTTTTACTCCTTGGAATTATATAGGTGATAAAGGACAGTGCTGTTGTGCTAAAAAATCACAGCCTGAATGCGGCCAGAACTGCACCCAAATCTGAGCAACAGTTCCTGTGGAGCCATCTGACTGTCACTGTCTGCATCTGTGTGAACCAGCTGGATCCAGCTGGCTCTTTGGAGCAAGCTCAGATAGCGGGGGATACAAAAAACCATTTCTTGTTAATTTTTGTCAAGGAAAATACCACCTTTACCACCCAAGAACTGAGAGCTGTACATTGCAGATGAGACAGAATTTCTATTTTCTACACGTTGAGAAAGCATTGAAGCGAATATGTTTTATTGATTATTTTGATTGTGGATCTGGAGAATAGGACCTATTCCAAGTGACATCTGCCACTTAAAACTTTAGCAACGTGCTAATTAAATAAAATTCGGTTAACTTCTAATCTATTTCTATCAATTTATTTTCCAGAGCTCCGAAATTTTGTTCCAGAGTAGATTGTGCTCTCCTCAGAATTTAAAGTATAACATATTAAGTTTTTTTATAGGCAATTGGAATTTTCTTGCAGAATTGAGATCTGTTGCTATGAATGCTCATGTTCAACACAAATAACTATGCCTCTTACCATGCAAATTAAGAAGAAAAATTAATTCTAACTGAAGAAAAGGTTTTCCTTGGACCAGCTTCAGGGATATAAAAATTGGCAGTAAAATTTTGATATAAAAATTAAATAAATATATACAAACTGACATGTTAAATACTACACTTTCTATTTAATAGTTATCTGAAATAAAATTCCTAGCTTTCAGTGTATAGCACAACCTGCTTTCAGTTATTATAAGACATATAGCACCTATTCAAAGAGGAATTTTCTTTGGCTGTGGGGTGGGAACTTAGTAAATTGATAGGGTATGAGAAGAATAAAGAAGAGCAAGATCAGTGCAAATCTGGTGGTACTGATTCATTTTTCCCACTTCCAGATGAGTTTGTTCACAGGAGCTCAGCAGCTTCAAACCTACACTCTTAATAAAAGTGTGAACATTTCTTTAAAGTTCCTGCAGAAGTGGTTAATTCATAGTCAGGGCATGAGCAGTAAATTTCTCTTCTCTTCTCTTCTCTTCTCTTCTCTCCTGTAATATTAAAGAAACATTAATTACTCAATATTAATTAAAGTAATGTTAATTATTTTACTAAAGGAGTTTTATTCTCCCAAGCTGCCACTCAATTAAACCCTCACTTGCACTTTGAACAAACAGATTCTAAAAATAAACAAAAAATAAATCCCAGAACCCCTGAAAGTGCTCTCCTGTCTGGGAATGTCCTGGCAAATTCTGTCTGTGTATTCATTTAAGATATTGATATTGCCTCCAACAGCAGGCTTCCCCAGCACCTCTCTGTATTAAATATGTTTATTGCCCAGCCTCTCTGGGGCATTATCTTATGATTCAGAGGAAAAAAGCCCAATGTTTTCCTGCCCTAATTTAAGTTTTTAAAGTTAGATATCACCCCAGGCTCATCCACTGAGTAATCCTCTAGAAACATCTCAATTTCTACCTCTCCTGCCAGGGCAGTGAAAAGTCATTGGCTCAAACATATACATCTTAATCAGTCAGGTGAAATGTAGCCCAGCTCAAGTGATTTACTTAAAGTGCAGTCCTGGGGAAAAAAGGCTGTGGAGTCTCCTTCCGTGTAGATATACTAAACCCACCTGGGTATGATCCCATGCTGTTTTCTCCAGGTGAACCTGCTTTGGCAGGGGAGTTGGACTGGATTGTCTGCGGAGGTCTCTTCCAATCCCAACCATTCTGTGATTCTGTGATCTTTCAAACCCAAATAGCTGCTATACTTTCTCTTCCCTAGCTCAAAATGGAGCAGCAGTCATTGTTTGTTTTCCTTACACAGTTTACATTTTTTAATGCTCTGGGGCTGCTGTCTGGTTAACTAGGCAAAGATTTCTTCATATGGAAAAGTTAGTATTTAGCAGAAGAAAACACTTGATTTATATAGTTTGTTGGAAATTTGGCCTTTTTTTGTACATTATCATCACTTCCAATTTTTCTAACACAAAATTTACAACATCTTTCAAAATGAGCTAAAATTGTATTATTAATAATATATAGGTGGTGCCATAATCCTACTACTGTCATAGAATTATTTTGGGTGAATTTCAGGAGGGCATTCAGAGCATCCCATTTTTATATAGAAATCAAAAGAGATTAACAAAGAGTTTAATGGCTTATTGTGCTTGATGCATGATCATCGAGAGTCCCATATGTTCAGGAGGTTGAAGGAGAAGGCAGCTACAAAGTACAAATGGTCACTAGGATATAAAAGAGAATCAACATAAGTTACCTTTCAGGAGGTATGCTGTAAGATTTTGTTATCCACTAAGTAAAAAAAATCCTTTAATCTTTTATAATCTACTTATAAATAGATTATAAATCCTTTCAAAGTCTCACTTTAAAAATCCAAAGGATTTGAAGATATATCATATTAAAAAATGTCCTCTAGCTAATTAAGAATGTTGTACCTGGTGTCCCTGGCTCAAAAGATGCAATTTTCAAAGTCTGGTCCTACTAAAACCAAGCAGTAGCCATGAGCTGTAAATAAAATTGACAATAGATACCAAAAAGGCTGTATTTTACTCAGAATTCTTCTACTTCTCAGGTTACAAACAAGAAATAAACACTCAGCAAAAAGATCCCTTAACCAGACACAGCTTCTTATGCACGTAATCAAGGTTAGGGAGACCTGCAAGTAACAAAAATCCTTTGGATAATGCCTTGATTCTTCCATAAACCACATGTTTGTTTGCTTTTCAGCCTGGAGAGAGCAAACAGTATCTATTTCCTAGTCTCCAGGTCAATGTGGTAGTTGTAGGCCACTCACCAGCAACTTTTCAACAGCTGTTGAAAAGATGACCCTGTACATACGGTTTTATAAGTCTCCATAAATATGGTGCAGCTACAAATGTAAGGGACAACCACTTTTCTTTATAAATTTCGCCTCTCACTTTCAGACTGCAAAACAAACTAAGCACATGAGCATTATTGAAAAAAATTAAATTACTCATATTCAGCAAATTGATACTGATGTAGGATTACACCTTCAGAACATAGGTGCTGAAGCCTTATTGCATAGCATTCACTATTTTTTTTTAAGCTGCAACAAAAGAGTAAAATTTCTCCTGTTTCATTATTTACAGTATAAGGTGAATCTGAACTGGGGGTTTCATGGGAGGAAAATGCTTGATTGATTTTTGAAGAGAATCTTCAATGTCTTATATAGATTTTTTCATACGTTAATTGAAATTAAAAGTCAATTCAGATTGTACAATTGCCTGGTAAGAAGAGAAAGAGCACAGAGGTTCTTTTGCAGACATTTATTTCTAGTCCTTATGAGTCTCCTGGTGTGTCATTATAAACTGGGGAAAACATGAACCAGAGATACTAATGGCTTTGTTCTCATTTTCTTGTCTTAAAAAAAGATAAGACAAAATGAACAGTATCCAAACGTGGTGTGATCCTCATGAATTTACATCCAAACTGGTGGTAAAAATAAATAAAACATTTCTACTTTGATGAGTCACACTGTTCATTTTAGAACTGTCTGCTATATCCTCCTGGACATTATTTTTTGTAAATTCCTGCATTCAGTTGTTTGCTAAACTTTTTCATCTGTAGCTGTGAAGGAAAGAAAACATAACATTTTATCAGATATGTGACTGAGAACACACCGTAAATAAGATATAAACTTTAAAAATCTTCCTTGGAGAGTTTCCAAGCCCTGCAATGAAGCCCTGAGTCCTTTATTTCTTTAGTTTAAAAGCCCATTTAGAATACATCACTTTTCATTTCTGACAACAAATAGCCTCCTAAAATAATTTTGATTTAAAGGGTCATATTGCTAACCATAATGGGCCATACTGACTGTGTCTGATAAAGTCTCCACTGAGATATGATTTCTGATATGCAGAGATCATAGCTTATTTAAATACAGTGGAAATCCCAGTTCAGGTTTGACTCACGCAAGAAGCAACTGTTAGAGGTGACTTGCTAGGATGGTTCTCCTTCTGAAAAGCCTTGTGTAGCTTTTCCTAGAGTAAAATATCAAGAAACATATTCATGATTGACCAAAAACAAAACGGGGAACAACACTAATAAAACAAAAAGACATGAGGGTAAAAAAAGGGTGGGCTGTGAGAAACTATAGCATTGCACAGATATGCCCTGCTCAGGAGCCACGAAACAGGTGAGCCAGTACCTATCCACCCAGAGCAGCAATGACAGACAAAAGCTCTCACATGAACAAGACCAAATTACGACAGCTTAATAAATTATTGCCTCTCAGTGGAGCACCCAAACCCTAACTTTCATTTGATAGAGCCTTCCTGTTGTGGTTTGATGCCAGCCAGCAACTAATCCTCATGCAGCCACTCGCTCACTGCCCCCGGTGGGATGGGGGACAGAATTGAAAGAGTAAAAGTGAGAAAACTCATGGGTTGGGATGAAGACAGTTTAATACGTAAAGCAAAAGCTGTGCATGCAAACAAAGCAAAACAATAATTGTTTCGGATAAATTCACCACTTGCATGGGCAAGTATGTGTTCAGCCATCCACAGGAAAGCAGGGCTCCATCACATGTGATGGTGAGTGGGAAAACAAGCACCGTCATTTCGAATGCTCCCTCTTCCTTCTACCCCCAGGTTTATATGCTGAGCATGATGCCATGTGGTAGGAGGTGGGTCAGTGGGATCAGCTGTCCTTGCTGCATCCCATCCCAGCTCCTTGTGCACCCCCAGCCTCCTCTCTGGCAGGCTGGTGTGAGAAGCAGAAAAGGCCTTGGCTCTGTGTAAGTACTCCCCAGCAATAACTAAAACATTTCCTAATTATCAGCACTGTTTTCATCACAAATCAAAACCACAGCCCCACACTAGCTACTGTGAGGAAAACTAACTCCATCCCAGCCAACATCTGCACACTTCCTCAATGATGAGCCAAAATGCAGCCTCTGAAACTTCTTTCTAACTGCATTAGCCTCAGTCTATTTCCTTGAGGTTTGGACTAACACACTTTACCTGCCAGTTTAGCCATGCTCATCCTGCACACTGGGGCAGCTTGGGCAGCCCCTCCAGCAGGTGGTTACACATTCCATTGCCAGTACCTCTGATTACACCTCTGATAATCACATGTTAATCCCATTTCCAGCTAAAGCATAACTCTTCTTTTTGATAGATTATTTTTATATATGTATGTGGTCTTAAATCATCCTGATAAGACACGTTGCTTTTCGTTAAAAAAAAAAACCATACTAGGTTTTTAACAATGCTACCTCAGAAGTGGTAAATCAAGCATATTGTTAATACATATTTATAGATATAATTTTGTATTATACTTCATATTTATATTCATTATTAGTATATATTATAACTTTTATAAGTACACCCTGTAGTCATGTGTTCTACACCACATCTAATACCTTCCATTTAAGTTTTATTCCCTCTGTGCTCTTCCCTCCAGTGGGGGAGAGCAGGGAGTGCAGTGGAGCGCTCGGTTTTTTCAGGGTGTTGGGTTTGGTTCTGATGTTAAACATGTTGCTTTGTGCTTTTGTCAGGGACTCAGAGGGCTGAGCAGTGCTTCCCACCCCGGAGCAGCAGCTGAGGAGGGGGTCCGTGCTCCTGCAGGAGGGTATTGGCTCCTTGCCTCCCAGCCAAGTGCCCCAGAAACTCACAGCCCTCTGCACAGAGAAATTCTGTAAGCAAATCTATGAATTCAGGTGTGCGAATGCACACATCTGCATTATGCAATGCAAAAGCAGGATATAAACATTCAAGGAAACTTTCTATTTGAGAGAAGTAGTTGATACTTCATGGTTTGAAACAGAAGTAGTTTCACAGGGATGTTTTTTCTGTAATGGTCAGGAAAGATATTTTGGCAGCAGGGAGGGAAGAAGTTGGCTCTGTCACTCCATCAGCTCCTCCTGAGAACAAGCAGACAAAGGCAATGTGAGTATAAAATAGATGCCTCCAAGGAAAATGCCCTCTGCTACCATCAAGAAGAGCTAATTTTGGCAAGCTGACATCTCTGATTGTTTTGCTGAAAACCAACACTTCCAATGTCTGGAAATTAACTTTCAGATTTCCAGTGAGGAAGAGGACAGATTTTACCCTTGTCACCCATGGGTTGCAAAGACAGATCTTGTGACAAGAACTAAAACCTGGAACTCATTTTAAAAGCATATTTGACACAACACTAGCCACTGGAATGCATCCAATTTATAATTATAAGACTGGGAAACTTTAAATTAGGTCAAACTTCAGCTCCATATTAAAATGAAAAAATTCAAGGACTTAATGCATATGAGCAAGACATGAAGTGTTGCATCTGCTTTCACACTGGCTACTTGAAGGCTAAATTGATATTAAAAGCAAGAATGTTAAATAAGTGAATTTCTTTTTAATCAAGAGTTGCAGTTTTCTTTGCTCATCACTTTGTGCTAGAGGGCCATGAAACTATCTCAGCAAAACTGTCAGTGTTTGCAATCTCTGTAGCCTGCTCCCCAGTGAAGCTGAGCTACTTATTTAGCTGTAAAAATATTCCCCTAGTTGGAGTTTCTAAAATTACACACAGAAAAAGGTTTGATAAATCTCTCCAGAATGTAATGGCAAATCTAAAGAAATTTACCTTTAAAAAATTTATTTACCAGAGACAGTTCAGTGTTAGATGAAATATTTGCTTTTCCAGAAGGCTTTGTTCTTCCATAATTTAACAACAACTTTGATTGGTAAAACGGAAAGCTGATGAGTTGCCACAAGATACACCATGAAACGGTGGTTTTGTTTTACAGTGGATGCTAGAGCTATGCTGACTGCCACATTTTCAACCCTCACAGTAGACCATCTTGAAATCCTACTGGAGATTGGTAGGATCCAAGTAGGAGCCATACTAGGTCCTTTTTTTCTTTTTCCAACCTAGAGAATGGACAGGATGTGTAGAGAAGTAGTAATATGTCATGCACTCCATACTAGGCTGCTGGACACAGCTTTGAAATGAGACATTAAGAACTAAACAAACTAAACTAGCCAGAAAAAATGGTGTAGTTAATGGGAAAATAATTTCTGTTTGGATTATGCCAGAAATTTTCATGCTTTGGAGTGAAACAAAGCCTTCCTTAAGTGCAAAGAGCAAGCAGCTTCCATTCTTTTTTTTTCTTTCTTTTAAAATTCCATTTTATGACTGTAAGACTAGTGAACTCACTTCTGTGAACCCACCTCTCAAAGACATTTCATCAAAGTAACAAGGTTACCTACTGGAAACCTAGCATCAAAGATGTAGTGCTGTCACACAGGGCAGGGGCAAAAGGTACAGGGAATGATGCATTGTTTCCAACTTAACTGCAGGTAGTCAGGAGGAAGTTCAGTTGTTATTTGTACAGTTTTTTCATGTATATGTGAAGGCAATTACACCAGGAAAAAAAAAACAACAGCACCAAAAAACCCCACCAAAACCAACCAAAAAACCCCCTCAAATGACAGCCTCTCTCATTCCTAAAAGATTCCCCTGCTAAGTTATCATTTCACCTCTTGGATATATCTCTATCTTTTCCCTTTGCCCATTTTGAAAGCTGAAATAGGCTGCAAATATTACACACAGTGTTTGGATAGTACAACAGAGAATTGGTTGAATTAATTAATGCAAACTTATTTTCCACACTGTCCAGGGATGCAAAACCTAAATGTAAGTAACAGATAGGCAAAATAATAAATATTCCATTTTATTTTGACTTTTAATCATTTTCCCAATGTTGTATTAAGAGGAACATAGATAAACAGTCCCTTTTAATATGAGCATGCTCATGATAACCTATTTCTTAAAACCATAATAGGCAAAAATAAATGACTTACTTGAAAAGGGGCTACTAGTTTATCCAGTCTAGGGTAGCAGACAGAAAATTTACTCAGTAGTAACCTATTGCTTAAAACCTTGATAGGCAAAAATAAATTATTTAGTTGAAAGGAAGCTGCTGGTTTATTGAAGCTGAGGTAGTGGATAGATAATTTACGTGGTAGTTTTGGATTTTGTTTTGTTTATTTTTATGTCACGGGCTATCTTGGTTAGGAATGTGGTTTTAAAAAAAATAATTTAAATAAACAACAAACAGAAAGAAGCCATTTTAAAAAAAAGGGAAACAGGTAACTATTCAGTTTTGGCTGGGGTACCTGCGTGGGTAGTAAGTCAGTAGCCTCCAGGGCAGTATTACGCTTCCTCACGCTGCCTTCAGGATGTAATTCCTCTCCATGCTGCCATCAGCTGAAACACTCCACCCCACCATGTCTCTGCCCCGTCACTTTACTCTTCGAGATCTCTATCTCCCTCTGAAAAAGACAGTGCAACACCTATTCATGACCTTTCAGCTCAGGGCTGGTGTTTTCCCCTTGTTTTCAAGTGGTGCTTTAGTCAAAATGGTGCTTGTAAGTCTTTGATGGCACGAGGCAGGAAATCGTCACACTAGGGGTGTAACTCCAGCCTAAATTCTGCTTTTAACACAAAATATCATTAGTTTCATCAAAAGAGATATTGTTTCTAGTTGCACGTTAGAAACCTTTTATTTCCCTTCTGCCCATAATTCCTTATGTTTGTTTCAACTGTCCTTCACGAGAGGAAAGAATATAGCTTTTTCTTTCAGAAGTAGAGTGCCCAGACAAATTCTCCTTATCTTAAAAATCCCTATTTTGGGCCAAATTTATTTCTTGGTTACTTGATTAAGGACTTCCAGAAAAATCGATGGGACCTGTTTTCAGGCCTTTAAATTCTAGTCCTGTTGAAGGTAAGGAAATATAAAATCCCAACAGAAGAATGCACTTTTTCAGAAGAAATCCTTTAAAACATTTTAGTTAACTAGAAGCCTGTTTATCCAGGAAAAATGGCAGTACACTGAAGTATAGCAACCTAGGTCTTCTCTTAAACAAGTAAGAAAATAAACATTGGCTTTAGCCCCCAGTTTAAAACAACAACTGTCTCAACATTAGCTGCGTGAGGAAATGAAATACGACATGTATTTTCTTTGAGGAAAATATTGTAGCTTTTCACCAGGATGAAATACATACACAGACATGTGGTCATCAGCTGGGCAAATTTCTATACTTGAGATAAATACCAGCATAATCAAAAACACTGCTGAAATGCAAGTGAGTCTTTTACATGCTATAAACATATTGGTCCCATTACCTGAGTGCAACTTTCACATACATTAAATGACAAATAATCAAAATCTTTGAAAAATTAGTGTGGAGTTAAATCCAAGATGGCCAGGGTAATGAAGTAATCTGCTAAAATGCCATCATTGGGGCATTCAGAATATCTACTCCTTGTACATATGCAAAAACATAGTAAGGGAAGAACAGATTTTAAAGTGGATTTCTAGATAAACTTGGGAATATGTCTGAGAAGAAAATACCATGCTGAATTGTGAATTTTTCACTTAAATATAGGATCACCATCCTAAAAAAAAATCAGTCCAATAAGATTCAATTTTTTATAGGACTTTAGTGAAAAGGGAAAAAATTAATACCAAACCACAGAAATTCCATGTGTTTTGGAATCTGCAGAGATTCAAGCCTCAGCCAAGTAAACCAATTGGAGTAGTTCTTTCATTTTTCACATGCCAACATGCATCACTAAATTAGCAAGAGAACATATCATGCATTCGAAATTAATGGCCACACTTTGACTGCTCTAAAGTTAAGATTTCAAGTTGCTTTACTACATGTATAGTAAAAATTTTTACTGAGACTGGTACTGCAGTGCTAGTGTAGAGCTTTGGAGGAACAATCTAAATCCTCTTCTGTCTTCTGAATTGCTAGCAAAGGTGTTGGAAAGCATTCCCAGTCCACACTATTTGCACTGCATTAAATTTTAAAAGCAGCAGAAAAAGGTCCAGATCCATCTTAAGATGTTACATCTTTAGATACTCTTATGTTCGGTCTTCTAAACTGACCACAATTGATTTAAAAGACAGTGAGAGATACATTGCAGGAGAATTTTAGGAGGGTAGAGAGAAGGATTATTTTTACTTATTCTACTTTTAAGAATAAAATAAATGTTTTCATATTTTTTTTAAAAAAACCCCTACAAATAGCTGACATTGCATCCCTATAGTCACAAATATCAAGACAATACATAAGAAAAAATGGGATTTCAGCACTGAAACTAATTATCCAAGGTCTTCTTGAAGCTTTCCAAGAAAGTATTGAAAATGTTAGAAAGAGGACAAATGAACTTAAAGTTTGCTTATGGAAATAAGTAAATAGCAGGTCCTACCCACAACAGTTTCAGTGGATAAAAACCAGCTGACTTTATAGTGACATTTGGAAAACGAACAGGAAAAGTCAAGTATTTGTTTCATTTGTAAGGAAAAATGATGATGGCATGCTGTTTGCAAGGCTGCTGTGTAAACACATGGCCATTAAAAAAACTAAACAGGGAAATAGCAAAGTGGTACCTTGCAAAGGAGAATGTCACAGAATAGTAGAGAAAATTGAACAGCCTTGTGAGCTCCCATAAAATAAAAAATATCGCAAAATTAACATAAATAGACAACCATCATTGATATACAGAGATACACATCAGAAAAGGTTTGACTGCTGGGAAAGCACATTTTTGAAAGAATTCATGCACAAAATTTAGAGGCTCAGCATTAGGCAGTATAAGGCTGTGGTGCAAGATTTCCTTAGCACTCTACCTGCTCAACTCAATGCCTTCAGTTAACCATATCCTATATTGGAGGGTGTCACATCTTTTCAGGGTGGCAGAAAAGCTGGAGGTGGTATTGAATCTATTTCACCAATATTTTGAATGCTTAAAGATCAATAGGCCAGAGTGGGTTTCAGGTGGGGCTACTGGTTACAGATGAGGAAATCACACTTGAAAGCAGGATGGATCTTACCTTGCCTCTGTCACAGGGAAGGAAAAGGTACAAGCTGTCTTGCTCTTGCTGATTTTGGTCTGGAAGACACAGGCTAGAAATGAGTGCTTTCCAATTTCTGTTTCTAAAATTTAATAGTTTTCAAAAGTGAGAGATGATCTTGTAACACAGAAGCCTTTGCTTACAACACAGGTCACTCTAGTGTGACAGTTTGAATCACAGCCCTGGGAGTAGACAGCTGCCCTGGCATTACTGAGAAGATACGTTCCATCAGGCAATATGTGGCCTTTCCTTGGATGTGGGAGGGAGCACGAATAATTCATCTTTTGAGGACTCTCAGATTTCAAATTAACATTTGTGTCATTGTTCCAGAGTAGAGCATGTGGTTATGAAGACAACATTAAATTTGGAGCTGTGTGCATGCTTCAGCTTCTACAAGGTAATATGGAGATATGGAACCCAATCTGGACATTAACCAGTGGCAGAAATTGTGTAGGTGAGATTAAGAAGCTGGGAAGAGAAGGGTTCTGCTGCTCAGGGAATACAAATAATGGCAATGAGAAAGCACTTGCTGTGGTTCAAATCAAGTGGGTCTAGGGAGGCAAAAATCAGAGACTTCCTGTTTTACCTGATGTTAATTGAAAGTAAAGCTCTGCTTGAAGATAATTCCATCGATTTTCTTTATTTATAAATACCAATAGCAAAACAGATATTAGCTCAAACCCAACCACTACCTCAATGGCAAGAAGAAGTTTTTGCATTCTTTCAGGCTCTGAAGAAAACCCGCAATAGAACACAAAGGAACAGATTACACACACACAAAAAAAGAGAAAAAATAGCTGAGGCTAGTAATCCAAATACTTTATTATGAATAACAAATATTTTTGGTGTCACAAAGCAAAAGGTTGGATTTCTCTCTCTTAGAATATTTATTACAGAAATTAAATCATTTTTCATCACTAGTTTGGGGAATATACTTGCAGAAAAAATGAGTTCACTTCTTTTGCCATCTACCAGCACAACATACTGTCCTATTTCATTTTCCAGTTAGAATATTACTTTTCTTGTTATTATAGCTGTGTCAAAGAGTACTTTCTTTAAGCACACAGAAGCAGCATAATATCTTTCTGTGAAATGAGAGAAATTCTGAAGTTGTTTGAATTGTGTGATCTATTATAATGTAGTATCTGGCCTGATGCAGTGGCATGCTAGCTAGCTTTCTCCACAGTCTGAAATTCTTGTAAAAACTTGCCCCTTACACAGCTTCAGGCCTTGTAACACACCAGTGAACTTATAGTCAGTTAGATCTCAGTACTCAGAATTCTAAGGGAATATTTTATTTCCTATTTCTCCCATTTATTCTTTCCTATAGTATGCCATTAAGAAAATGTTCCAGTATGTGACTTTAAAAATATTTAGAAATTTCAAATCCTCCACCATGTATTCTAAATGTTCCTCTGTGTGTACTTATACAAAATTAAAAGTGACAGTATCAGAGCTTTTGAAGAGCAATTAAAGATAATGAGACAAAATTTTGGATATACACACTTCAATGGCAAAATTCCCAGTGGAATTCCCAATGGTTCTCCTTACAGGACATTTTCTGTCTGTGTTTTAATCTAGTCCATTACAAGACTTACAAAAAATGAATAACTTTGTGAATTTCTAGATTCAGGGTGGATGATAGCAGATGTGTCAGGCTTGTGCAGATGAGACACATGTCACGGTACTGGAATGAGGGAAGAAACCAGACATATTGTAAAGGTGATTTTTTAAAAATTGAAATCTACAGACTAGGCACTGTATTAAGCCTGAGCTCTTTTTCAGACATGGAAAAGCCTTAGCAAACCCAGAGTCTTTCCTGACTCACAGCTCTGATATTAGTGCTCCAACACAGACTGAACTGTCTTACTGCCAGGCAATTGCAGTGAACATGAGCAGTATCTGGGAGTGGTTGCAGGGATTGATCAAAAACACGAACCAGAATAAAATACCCACTGACCTCTGTTTGATTTCCAGGCACTGATCTATACATGCTATAAAAAGACTTCAAATGATATATGTGTGGCCTCTACCAAAGTTATCCTTTGCCATCTCACTCCGCCTATGGCAGCCTGTGGGCGCCAGAAGCTGAAACATTCCTTAAACAGATATATTGACCTTCGTTTAGATAAAATTCCTTGCCATTAATATGGTATGTTTTTCTCTGGAAATACATTGCTTCAGCAATTTGAGGACTAGAAATACCACATAGGTAATATTTAGATCTAATGGTTAATCTTCCAGCTGGAATACATACAGCCTAGGTCTCAGAACAAACAAACAAACAAATTATCAAAAGACAAGTAAAACCAACACTGGGTAGCTTTAATCCTTCAGCTGACTCTTATCAAGTAGATATCATCATATCCAGTTTATGATAATACATTAACATAAAATAATATTTCATTATGAGTCAAAGAAGGGCTAAAAACCACAACACATTTAGGACTGCACGTGTATGTAGTTTAACTCTAACGACCCCTTAGCCCTAAGTTAATGTAGGAATCCAGGTTTTAGGTGACCTTACATTAAAAGAATGAAAAAATATCACTTTGCAAGAATGAAGCCCATTCAAAAATGCAACTATATAAGGTGAGCTAAAATAATTTTAACTAAAAGCAACAAACCTTTTACAGAAAAGGAGCTTAGTTTTTAGAAATAAATAAATTTGTAAAAGAAGTATTTTCCTGGTTGTTAATTAGTGGCATGCAGAAATCACACCAAATGGTGAGTATCCTAGTCATCCATTCTAATTAAAATTTAAATTGAAAACTGGGTTCTAATGAAGAGGAGCTTAGTGCTGGTCTTGAGGGATCTCCTGTCAGTGGGCAAAGGAAAAAAGTGCACAAAGGCAAAAGAGATTTTGCTCAGGCATTTACTTGGTGTATGCTGCACTCTAATAGAAAAATGGGTGCCTGCTGCCTCTTTATTGAAAAAGAACCAATGAAGGCACAGTTGCTCTTTGTGGTACTGTGATCTAAGGAGAAAATCTCTCTAAGTCTAGCTGAGAAGCAAAACAGAAATAAGGAAGAAACGATCCTATAATTTTGTCCACTGTGGCAAAGTGGTTACACTATTGTTCCTTTTGGATTGTTTGACAGCTCCACTCCTCCAGCTCACCAAAACTGTTGATAATAAACGTAGTGGAAGGTGAGTACAGACATATCTTCCTGCACCTACATCTGCTCACACTTGTCTGAAGGGTCAACATTTGCTGAACAGCTATAAAGATCATCTAAGTGAAGCACAAAGCAAGACTTTTGATGTGATTTTAGTTTGAAAAAACCGGTGCTCTTTTTTTTTTAAACTTCAAAATGATGCTTTAATGTGTTACTAAGTGTAATAAAAACAAAAATCTATCACACCCTTAGGCTAATAAATTGCCCAGTGCATTGAAAAATTCCCTATGCATCAAATAAGGATAACCTGCTAAATGAATGAAAATGCTAAAGCTATAGCATCTTTCACAAATAGCTGTGTATCTCTAACAGTCTAATACAAGATAATGGAAAATACAGCAAGCATTTTGTATTTTTAAAGTCTGTTTTTGTGCCACCTCAGAAGCAGAAATTTAAATGAATAGTCAAAAACTAATTCAATGTCTGTAACTTCTACTTAGGGTTGCCAGTAGCTGTGACTCCAAAAGAAAAAAAATCAGAAAAATGTTGGAGCTATAAAAGAGCAATCAGATCAGGTCATACAAGAAAATAAGTTATGCAGTTATCTGCCAATACGGACACTTAATTATGCTTTGTGTAAGTGCAATAAATCACTGTCTTAAAACCCAGAGCTCTCATTTGTTGCAGATCCCTCTTTGCAGGGCTGTTTTTCAGTTTTTGTTGCTCCCCCCTCCCCAGCAAGGTAATAAATGTGGTATTAAAGCAGTCTCTCTCTCTGGCTGTGAGCTTTCTGCAGATGAAAGTTAACTCCTGTCTTTCAAAGTGCTATGAGTGGCAGGTTGCATACCAGAGCGAAAGAGAAATCTCGCCGCTAATCTATCACGAACAAAATACAATGTCTCCCCACAAACCTCCCTCTGTCACTATGCTCAGAAGGTTGCAACAGCAATATTTCTCTGCTATATTTTTCAGGAAGGAATGCAGAAACTATAAGGAAATCACAAGGAGAGATTTGCCATGGACAACCGGTTGTATTTGGTTAAATTGTACTAAAATTGTATTTTTTCTTCATTTAACAGTAAAATTCAGTCAATGTTGTTTAATGCCAGTGCTGTTAATGAAGTTGTCAAGCTTGTCACTTTTGTTGAATACCAACTTTGCTAAGAAACTGGTACTACAATTACCTCCAGCTCCATACGATTAAATTCATCAAAGCACACCAAGGCTCCAGATTGTGCCAGACCTTTGAAGAATTTCCCCATGGCTTTGTAGTCTCGTCCATCAGAACAGTTCAACACAATGCATTGACAAAAGAAAAGGCCTTAAAAAGATCTCTTTTTTTGTTATTTAAAATGTATAGGATTCAGCAACATTTACTGCCTGTAATTCGGCCTCCCCTGCTGTTACTCTCCAGCCCCAGAATTTCCCCTTATTTATCCAATCTGAGTCTGTAATATAAAGACAGCTCATGCAGTTCTTAACTAACTCAGTCTTTCACAGTAGCATGGGAAATACATTTACACACAATTTAAAAAAATAAATCTCTAACAGCAGGAAAATGAAGTTAAAAGAGGAACAACAGCAGTTTCATGTCCACCCAACTTCTCCACTTGAATATGCTTCTCAAAATCACTCATAAACAATCAATTCTTTTTAAGAAAAGATGTAACTTTCAGGGAAAAAAAATGAAAAACCCTCTGAAAGTAATGAGCTGATAAGGGAGGAATGCTTCATGCTTGAAAAGGTCAATGGGAGAAAAGATGCTCCTGGATTCCTCTCCTCTCTCTGCTGACACAAGGAAACCCCCACCAGGGTGAGGTGACTGTTACTACCAAGAGGCACTTGGGTGAGACCCAGCTTCCTCCTCCATTCCCATGTCTTCTTCTCTCACCAAAATGTCTGGTATTCTGAGAAGGACCAAGCTCCCCAAGAAGAGCCCAATTCCAGTACAGCCTAGGGGCAGGTATGTCACTGGGTACACCCTGCATTGGACACTTGTCCTTGGCAGCCCCTGGGCACACAAGCAATATAGCAACCCAGGTGTTCCCCAAACCAAGTCATTGTTTTTGCTCCATGTTCTTTATACCATCCTGGAACTGAATATGCCTCATCTGAAGAACAGGCAGGAGAAATCACTGCCCACAGATGTGTTTTTGTGGAAACTAAAGTACCTATGCAAGCATCAACAGTGGTATGGCTTGAAAAATCTAAAAATAAGCACGCTGATTTACATTGTGCTGCGCACACTCCTGTTACTGTAGCTGGGCTAAAGAGTGCAGTGGGTGAAGAGGCAAATGCTGCATCACTGGTGGCAAAGCTATTTTGGCAGCACACAGTGTAGAATAAAAGTAACAAAATTCTCAAATTATACACAGAAGAAAGAATTACAAGGAAAGTGAAGTTCTGAACCTACATTACAAGCTCGAGACAATGGGACTTTCAGTTACTCACAAGCTCTTCCACAAATAACCACTCATTTTGGTTTGCTGATTAGGTAACACAGATGGACACCTGATGCAGCTGCAGGTAAGTTGTTCCTCCTGGCTTTATGCTTGCTGAACTTTTCTCCCTGTACTGTGCTTATAAAGAAAAGACATCTAAAACTCTCATGTTTATTCTTCAAGATAAATGTCGTAGCGAGACTCAGACAGATGGCTCACTTGTGGAGACTTCAGGCTCCAGCTCATACAGAGGTGGAGAACACCAAGTGGAGACTCACCTGCCACTATCAGGAGCCTCAGCTCTAAAGTGTACAATGATATAGGAGATGCAGGAATAACCCAATCAGGTCACACCAGTAGCCCCTCTAATCCACCAGAGGTCGATCTTCGCACATGAGCTGCTAAAGCCCATATGAGCCATCCTGGGCACTGAAAGGGAGAGGTGACAAAGCAAGAAAGTCAACATGAATAAGCATTAGCAGGAGTTATCTGGTCAAGGCACAAAAATTGGGAAGAGAATAATGTATCAAATTCAGTGATTATCTTTGACATCTACATACCAAGTATGTGGAATAAACCTACAGTAGAATAAACAAGAGGACTGAAGTCTTCAAACATGATCAAAATTACTGCTTACATGGCATAGAGGCTCAATCCAACCACTTTCTCAGAACCAGCAAAGGAAGTGGTAGGAAACTTTCTCAAGAAGTAGAGGTAGAGGAGAAAGGAAGAATCTGACATTTCAAATATTAAGGACATATTTACTTCCTCTGAGATACCAGAGAGGATGAGCAGCCGAAGAGCTCTCAAGTAGTGAGTAGAGGAAAAACATGTAGTGGGGAATCTATAAAATTTCAGCAAAACAGGATGATCTGGTAGAAGATAATTTCATGAGCAGAACCATTTAAATGAAAGGACTTAGTGGCACTCAAGCATTTCAGCTACATATGTAACTAACGGAAACTGGATACAGCAGGACACACAAACCCATTCTCCCTCAGATGCTCTGCCATTCAATGCAGATGGCAGATAAACCTTCAGAAAAAAAAAATTCTGTAGTTGAGTCTAATGACATGAGTCATTTGAAAACCTGAATATAGAAAAGAGCTCAAGTGAACATCATTATGGAGAAAGAACAGCAAAACAGAAACCAATGGACTGCAAGATATTGATAACCTCAAAAAATTGACTGGTCAGCTCTTCAGGAACTAAGTAGAAAGGGAAAAATATTTGAGAAGAAATGGCAGTTCCCCAATTTGACTGTACTTAGGACATAAATGCAAACTATAATAAGGAGAAAATAAGAGAGAAAAAGTTCACTAAACAATAATCTTTTCACATACGAAAAATACTGGAAGACATACAGGAGGCAAAAATTATATTTGCTTACAGACAGGCTTCCAGAAATAGTCAAAGATGACAGACTCACAAAAGCATGAAACGAGATACAACTACAAAGTGACATGGTATGTAACTAGAAATCATTCGAGAACATTAGTTATACTAGAAGATGAAAAAAACCATTGGAACACAAATTAAAAAGGAAAAATCAGCAACAGGTAGTGATGAGAAGATCCAAGCTTACTAATTTTTGCATCTTTTTACTAGAGAGGCCAGCCGCATGTGGTGGCCAACAGCACCAATGGATAATATCTCAGGTTAACGCAGGTAAGAGGTTAAAAAGCAATTTGTTCAGTTATTGTATTTAAATACCTGGCTGAAGCAAAGTCAGAATCATTACCCACTGTCTTTGAGGATTCGTGGGTGACTAGTGAGATACCAGAAAACTGGCAAGGACCAACAGAAAGCTGGTATTTGTACAGGAGAAACTGAAGAATTACCAGCCCAATTTCAAATCCCCTAAAAAGCACTGAAATAAACAACTAAACAAAGGACTGTCCATAAACTCTGAAAAGAAAACAAGATAAACAACAGTCTGGGTTGAGTGTTGGGAAAAATCACACCAAACCAGTCTAATTTCTTCCTGTGACAGGAGACTGACGAGTAGATATGGAAGTCATAGTAGATGTCAAATACCTTCTCTTCAGTAGGGCTTTTGACACCGTCTAGAAGAAAGTTACGGAAAAGTGTTCTGGGGGAATTTTTTTTCAGGGTGCGTGAAACTGCTGGAAAAATAGTTTAAATGGAGCTACTGGTGGTTGATTATCAAGCAGGGGACTATATCGAACATGGCTCTGCAGTGCATTACACCTGAGTCTGCTGTTCTCTGATGTTTTCATTTGGCACCTACGTGACAGAACAGTGTAAAACTTAAAAAGCATATAATTCACTAATGTGAATAAATAAAGCCCTGTTGTTTCAAAAATGCTGTGATGAGAGGTCAAGAAGCATAGAGATATGCTCAAAAATAATCATCCATCACTGGAGAATCTCCAGCTTAAATGGTGTGCTGAATTTTGAAGAAACTGAACAAAACAGTATGCCATTGGAGAACATCTTGAAAGAGAAATAGGAATGTTCTACAATACATCATTTCAGAAAACGGAAAGAGACAATAAGATTAATCAAAAAAACCAGGCTGTTTTTAAAAACAAAGAGAGCAGTGACACTGGTGAATGGGCAGGTTGTGGGATGTCCATTCTTTGGTCTTAAAGACAGACAAAAGTACATGAGGACACAGCTTTTTTGGTCCAGCTCTGTTGAGGTAAAACAGACTAGGATGACCTTGAACTCTTCTCAGTCTATCTTTTCATGTGATTCTAAGATCAGAGAAAGGTGCAAGACATATGAGCTAATCTCTGACAAGAGAAGTTCCCATCTTGCTTTGTCAGTTTTAAGGTAGCAGTGCCATGGAGGCTTACCCAAACTATAATTAACAGAACAATTTCAAGTGCTGTGAGTCACAGAGAGTGCATCACCTCTTTCTCAGTTCATTCAATCATATCTGCACAGCACTCATTTCTGCAATGGAGACATACACCTGGCAATTACTTTGTGCCTAGCAACTTCAGTTTTTATAATCCCAAATAATAAGAAGTGTGGAAAAAAGTGTCCTATGTGAAGATAGAATGGAGGTCTCAATTGCCCTTGCAAATATTAAATTCTTGTTTCAACTCCCAGGATCTGAAAGTATCTTTATCAACTGGATAAACTGGCTACACTTTTTCATTTTACTTTTTTTAAACTTCATTGTTTTTCATCTTTACTTTGTCTTCTTACGTGAGTTGTTAAGCAAAAAGGGACAAAGGAGTGAAGTACCTCTGCTGGGCAATGCCCTGTTCACGTATAACTATCATATAAAATACTTTTCAGCTTCTTCTCATTTCAAAATCATAGGCTCATAGAACAGCTCATGTTGGAAGGGACCTTGTAAGATCATATGGTAGACCTGAAATTTTGTTCTGTCTTAAAATGTGCCATAAATCTGTCATTTGAAGACCTTCCCTTTTGTTGCTTCTTCCCAAGACAGAATTGCTTTAGCTGAAAATCAGCATGGAGCTGAAGGAGATGGGAGTCTTTCCGAATCATGGCATTGGAAATGTTTTCAGTATTACTATGTATCCAGTTAATTAAAAAGCACTTTTACTGGGCCACT
Source organism: Corvus cornix cornix (assembly GCF_000738735.6). Taxonomy (NCBI): domain Eukaryota; kingdom Metazoa; phylum Chordata; class Aves; order Passeriformes; family Corvidae; genus Corvus; species Corvus cornix. The sequence goes on along the minus strand of NC_047057.1, from coordinate 45,584,319 downwards.
TCTTAATTGACTTCTTCACATTTGCACCTTAAGCAGGGGTTTAGAGTGACCTGTCTACAATGATATCCTATCCTTTTCCTTGGTGTTTAACAGCTAATTTCAAAGCAGCAATGTGCATGAAAACTCAGATTATTCTCTCTGAAGTCCATTAGCCTGTATCTGTCAGCAGTATTTTCATTTGCCACTGTGCTGCCTGGTGCTTTCATTTTGGTCTGCCTAAATTCCATGCTTTACTCCACCCAAGCATAAGGCTGGGGACCAGTGGGGAACAGCAGAGGCACACAAATCTCCCACGACTGGGCTTCAAATATTTAAAGGAAAGACCAGGACCTACTGTAGAGGTAAACCTGACTTTGTTCCCCTCTGTGGGTCTGACACACATACCCACTCTGATAAAGCCACTTCCAGATACCTACAAAATCAGTAGTTACACCAAGTGAAGTAGCTGGCCCAGCATGTGTTCACAGCTGTTCTGAGCTTTTCATATCCCTAAACTATCATTTCTTTGCACTGCATTTTCCCTTTTGTTCATTCCCCTGCTTCCTTCTTTTACTGTGTGAGAACAGAGGTCTGGGTAATCCATTTGTCATTTTTTCATTCTAGGTCTCAATTATTCTTTCTAACCTGCTTTTCTTCTCTGTCAGCATTCCCTCTTGCTCCTAACCTTTTGTTTTCTTCCGTCTCCTATCTGCCCAAGACTGATTTACATAAATCTACAGGAAAGTAATGTGAGTGGGACTTTTTCCTGCAAAATGAAAAGCAAGTGCTCTGCTGGCACTGCATTTCTACACCTTATGTGCTGCAGAAAGCTACATTCACATGATTAGAAAGTGCATATATCTGGAGACAGGGGAGAAAGCTGACTGGAGCTTTGTGTCCCTCATAGAAGCGGTAGCCTGAACCATACCCATGAAAGGTGCTCAAATGACTCCTTGAAAATATCTCCATCAACTGAAGTATTTAATACTGAGTACAAGCGAAATGGGCAATCACACATTTCAGTCTCCTAAACTTTCTAACATCTTTCTCTGCAATGTTCCTGTGACTGCTTTTTCTGGACCAGCAATGTCTCTCTCAAACCTCTTTCACTGTATGTTTTCTCTCTCTCTAAGGCTTTGCTTCCCATATTGTGAACACTTCTCTGGCTTCTTAGTTTTTCCCTTTACCTAAAGTCTCCTTCAGCTTGGGAAGGCTGAAGAGTTGTGCCATTGTGGATTGCTCAACAATTGACATTCTATGATATCTTAACACTGTGCTGCTGTTGAACCAGGAGTGCTGGACAGCGGAAGGATGTCTGCCCAGAACTGGAAGAGCAAGGCCCTGAGCACAGGCCTTCATGTTCTTTGGTAATAGTTCTTAACTCTTAATTTTCAGCCATCAATCTGTGAGTCTCCTTGCACTTCTCTGTGAAGTACAGTCTGAGGGCAAAAGCAGAGCAACACAGAAAAGTCAGGAAGCTCCTTTCCCTGAGAAGCTACCACTGGCCTGAATGGATAAACAAGGACCTATAACAAGGAACTCAATAGGCAGCTTGGGACACTGCACTGGTAGTTAGCCTGAGAACATTTTGTTTAACCAATAGATACAAACATGCTCTTAAAGTTAAGCACACACTGATGAGTCAAAATTAGCTAGAAATTAGAAACCAACCATAGGATGTTTTGCTATTACATATATATCTATGCTGGGACCTGTTTCTTTTCATTTGCATAAGTTTATGTATTTAAGAGATATTCATAAGCAAATCCTCTCTCCTACATGCTTATTTTCTTAATGAAAATAAGCTGTAAGTTGTTGCTGTATTTTCTGGACTTTTATTTGTCAGATACAAGAATTTTTGATCGTTTTCTTATTTCCTTGTTTCTGTATTTCCTTCTGCTTTTATGATTTAAGAAGATGAAAAACTATCAACAAAAGATATCTAAGTGACGTCTGAATTGATTATTATAACAGGAAGCAAACCTACAAGTCACCTTACTATATGTTCCCAGCAAATACTAATAACTGCTTGTATGCATAATAAAGATGGATATGTATAAAACATTGCATATAGAGCAGTACAGCAATGAAAAATATCCCTCTAGGACTTACACTGTTACTGTCTCAATGAAGTGGAGATCCTCTTTTCGCCACTAATTTAGCAGCACAAAAACCCAGAATCCTTGCAGTCCCACACTGTGCCTCAGAAATGCCTGTGTACACAGACTGTGTTTCTTTAATCAGTGTAAATTCACCCTGCAATTTTCTCTCCCCACTGCTACCCCCTTGAGCAACAGCTTAATAAATAAATAAATAAACAAACAAACAAATAAATAAATGAAATCTGCTTAGCTACTCCCCGAGTTGAGTGCAGCCAGACATCCTCTCCATGTCTTTAGGTAGATGAGCAACCGTGCTGACTCCAGTGAATCACATACTTGTAATTATGTGCACACAGGGAATCTACATCCTTAATTTGTTTTTTGCCTCCTGTGGTGTTTAAATCATGAGTTGTGGGTTTGGGTTTTTTTAACTTGCTTGTTGTTCTAGTCAGGTCTTGGCAACTTTTCCTTTTCCCTGTTCTAGCTGGCTTTTCAGGTGCTCCAACAAAGTATAGGGTTCCCACCAGAGTTCTTAAAGAAGAAAGATTTCCGGGGTGAGTATACTATATCAATAAATGAAACCCAACCTTTTAAAAATTACACTGTCAGAAAAACCCATTAGGCTTTAAAAGAGTTGAAGTAAACATTAGATTTTAATATCTACTGCTGCTTAGATTTTTCTGAACTGAAAATCCCCAGTGAGCACTTAAAACTTCATTACTACACTGAAAGGTTGTGAAAGGCTATTTAAAGGTTTTCAATTTTGCTGAAGTCTAGAGGTTATTACAGCTTGAAAGAATACAAAACCTAATATTACATGGAATGAAAGGAATCAAATTTATGTTCTCATCTCCCCTGTAGTTTAATCCAGTTCTATTAGATTCAATGGAGAAAATCAGGGCAGGCTGAAATATTTTAGAGGGCTGATGAAAAATAATATTTGGTCATCGTAGAAAACATTTCTCTCTATTACTCACACTCTAAAGGATATTCCTATCTCTCAATCCCACAATCACAATTTACAATGTTATCAGCCTCCTGCTCAGAAACACATGGACTATGACCTGTGTCAGAATCACATCAAAATTTCCAGAATTACAAACAAAAAAATATTGAGGACATCTGACTTCATCTCAAACTGAAGTTGTCTATAACTTGATACGCAGTCTTGCATTATAAATATTTCAAGCTCTTTTACTCCTTCCTTAATTTGGGAGAGACTATTGGGTGACTCAAAAGCTATGTGCTATCACCATATTAGACAGCTATAATAGAAGCTGACCAAACAGTGCAGCACAAATTAGGATGAAGAACTTTTATACTCGTCCACTGAGCAGTCCATCAGATTCCAGGTTTGGTCAGTCCCAAAGTGTTAAATGAAGAAGCACATGTCCTGGTGTGCAGCTGTGGCTGTGTGAAGACCTGTTCATCTCCAATCTATTGGGACTGGAGAGATCAGCTGTCCATTTCTTTACATTTTGGCGCTCTAGATTTCCCAGGGTCTCACAACTGAAAGAGAGAGGTACCCAGCTACACAGATTTATGCCAATATGTGTTATTTTAGCATAAAAGAGTAAAAAGAGCTTAAGAGTTCTGCTTGGTACAGCCCATACCTGAATGCTTTTATGCTGGCATTTCTAACTTGAACACACATATTTTCATTTATTTTAAAACTTACTGAGTGCTAATTGCTTAAATGTTTTTACACAACTATAGCTATGTTGGCCAATATGCTAGAAGGTAAAAAACCCCAACTAAATAGCATTTAAAGAATGCTCTTAGTAGACACTTAGTCCCTATAATAGGAAACACAATTACTAGACTGTCTTTTAATGGCGGAAGCATGTCATCCTCTTAGACATAGTAGCCATGGTGCAGTTGAGAAGGGGAGAACAAAAAGAAGTCTTGGAGATTTTTCTGCCTTCATTTCCCTGCTCCTTCCTGCTTTGGGATGCAGCAGGAAGATCAGCCCACAAGGTGGCTGTGTGATATACTGGTTATCTCCCTCCTCAAAAGACTGCTCTTGGGTATATATGGTATATATTCAGACTGTCCACTGCTACTCCTCCACCAAGCTCTCAGTAAGATCAGTCCAGAAGATGAGTACTCCCTACCAACAACACTATCCTGATTGAGTTTCATATATCTTTTTATATACACCTTTTATGCAACACTGTTCCTCAGTCTCTTGGAGATGTTCAGTTCAGGTACTAGAAGTGTTGACAGCCCTAACCCAAGGCAATCTGCGCCTTTGGCTTCTTCTCCCAACCCTTTGCATCATCTATTAGCCCTTTAACTCCTTCAGAAATCACTCGATTCTTAATGCTACACATGCACGAACCACCAAGTAAGCATAAAGTGGTTGAGGGATTCAGAGCAAAGTAGCTGGAAGGGATCTCCAGAGGTCTTCTGGTGAAGCTTCGTTCTCAAAGGGAGTCCATTGAAGGAAGGAGGCTCAAGATCTCTTCAGCTTGAGTTTTGGATCTCTGGCATGGAGATACGACTGTCTCTGCAGGCCTTTGGGAGGAAAAGAGTATTTCTCTATATTTTTATATATAGGAGGATCTCCAGCTGTAAGGTCAGAGAAAGACATACATTTCCAGCAATTATTTCCTGTCTTGAAACCCAGAAGGTATGCGAACAGGCAGAAAGATACTATCAACTGTGCCCAATGAGGAATAGTGGTTTTAAGATGCAAATTACTCTTCAAATTCAAGTCTCAATATCATTCACTTGGAAGAATCACAGCTTATACTTAATATGTGGACAGAAACTTATATTGCCACTAGCTTCTACAAAAACCACTTATTCAACACAGCATTTCAAAATATTCATCAGCATTTCAGAATTAATGCATCTTCTACATCATTGTAATATGTCTTTAAATTTTTATTAAGTAAGATTTCTACCCCTTGTTAGTAGGAAAGTCAATCTTCATATTTTTGTGATATAATAAGTGCCAGAGCACAGAACCTGCGTTTTCCTTTATTTTTGTTTAGAGACAAGATATAAAAAGGCATTAATTTCTTAAATATTGGCATGTGTGCAGTTTTCACCATTCCTGTAAAGGTCAGTGAATGTGCTGTCAGTGGAGTAGAAGAAAATAAGTGCTCCTTTGCCCAGGAAGGCAGGTGTTATTTGAATCATTCTTGTTAGGCAATTTTCATCTTCCCTTGAATTTATTACTTGTGTCAGCATCAGTGACAATAAATCAAGCACAAGTTGCTTGTCTGCATGGACAATTCTGTTGTCTCATATCGTGGGAAGCTAATGAGGAGGACGAAATGACACCGTGGGGGTGATGCAGGTACGCAAGCTCTCGTGGGGAGGGTGTGAGGGCAGTATTTGTCCCACCTCCCACCTCTTCCCGGGCCAAAGGAACCGATTATGAGTTTGTTTAGTACCCACCATGAACTTCTCTGTCCAGAAACTTCTCAGCTGTGGAGTCCAGGTTAAGCTAGTAAAAATAAAGATTATGGGAGATTCTAACCTATAAACAGCCCCTTGGGATCACAGTGGAATACAAATTTTATATTAGCATAAATGAAATGCACATCCTATAATACCACACAAGGATCACATTAATTTTCTGTCCTCACTCAGGTGTTTAGGGAAGCCACGGCTTTGCTCAGTTAGACCTGAGTCTAACCTAGTACCATGCCGCTGTCAGTGGCTGCCTCACCAGCAACAAATGTTCTTTTAGACTGGCACTGTTTCAGGTCTCTGTTCTTTCCTTAGAGCCCTAAGTGAGCACAAACCAAGTTATGAGCTCAATGACTTCTGAGGGGTTTTTTGTGGGGGGTGTTTAGTTGGGTTTTGTTTGTTTATTTGGTTTTAGTTTCATTTTGGATTTGTTTTGCTTTATTTTTATGCTTACAGAAGGTTTACTGTCTTTTAAAAAAGGTAAAGCAAGCAATATCTCTGGTGACACCCTATTATAATTTGCAAGTAAGAAACTTTGTGTTTTATGCTTATATCTCCTCATTAAACTGATTTGAGAGATACATAGTTTCAGGATGTTTTCCCTGTCACTTGTGGTGTTTCCAGAATATGGTGCCAAAATACATACTTCAGAATTAACAGCGGCTGAATGGTTAATAAATGCAAAAATGTGTCCCAGATTTAACCATGGACTGCAGCAGCTGCCTCCACAGCTTCCTCAGAGAAAAGTGGTAGAACTTAAAATACTTTAAATATTTCTTCAACGAATTTTAAAATGGCAAACTAATACACACACTCACATAGAGAAATGTAAATGCAGTCAGCATTACTGGGCTGACTTTATAATACAAAAATGTGTCAACATTAGCTCCATAAATACTCTTTTTACTGAGGAATCAGCAGTTTCTTAACCCATCCAAATGCTTTAGCAGGAGATGTTTCTCTCATCAATGCTCAAATATTACTTTAAGTAAGCACAGAGAGAAGTCTGAGAATGCATTCTGCTCCACACTTGGTCTGGAGCACACATTTTGTTAACTCAGGATACTGATTCTCTGTGTTATGCTGTCACACAGGTTCCAGGGTGTGACTTAGAGGAGCACGGCTTTAAGGGGTTAAACATATAATGATGACATACTGAAGTTTCTAATGCTAATGTTTAAATGGAATTTAGTTGATTAATGAGGTCTTTCATTTGCAGTCACTAAAACTTTTTTTAAATCTTACTTGCATAGTCTGCAGTACTTTCAAAGACACCATCGGCTCATTATGTATAATCACAGTGTTCATGAAAGAAGAATACACTGAAAATGACGAAATGCCCAAGTTATTAATGTGCAAGTATTCAAAGTAAAGTGAAAATTATTTATAAGAAAACACTCTGAAATGTTGTAAAGTCATTTGTACAATTTCACAGTGGAAAAAAATAAAGAGAAAGGATGCAATCTTATTTTTTATCTTTTTCTAATATTTGCTATGCCAAGGATTAATTTCAAGGAAAATATATGTCTTCTTTTTAGACAGCTGCTACTTTGAGACTTGAAAGAATATTTAGAGAAGACAATTTGTTTTAAAAGAGCAAGACTATAAACACTGCATAATTACCTGTTAATGATACTGTAAATCAGTTTCTTAAGAAACATATTTAACTGCTGATTTTAGAACTAATCATTAGATTTACATTAAAATATATTCTACTCTCTCAATTTCTGTTCTAACATACAAAGGTGTATTTTCTCTGGAAATATATTGATACGGAATCATTGGAATAACCTGGTTTCTAAGCTTCTGTATTTCAGGTATTAAAATAATAAAAAGAAAGACAGCATGTGAATGTCATAACATCAAATTTAACAAAATCAAGGGGAGTTCCTTCCTACATGGTGAACATTTAACCTACAGAAGACTTGATAAATAAAAGGTATCTTGGGGGCAAAGAGTAGGTTTCAGCCTGCAGCTGTTGGAAGCAGACAGGAGCCCTATTAAGGTATATGGAATTACACCAAATGAAACAAGGATCTGGTCAGGGTTTGTCATGGTTGGAGCAACGCAAGTTGCAGCCTTGAGAAAGAAAAAATATTTGAAGCCCAGAAAAATAAAGAGTTTGCTGAATTTTACTGTCATGAAGCTGTTTGCGGGCATTTGTTTGCTTATCTGGTAGTCAGATTTAATTTTTGGAAGGTATCACTTGACATGCCCAGGTGTAGGGCTCAGATTTCTAGGTTTTTTTACTTCCCAAACATAGTAAGTATGCACACCTTACCTTTATGCAGATCTCCATCATGCTTCTTAGTGAGGCCAAAAGAAAAGAGAGGTATGAAGGGCTGTAATTTGGAAATAATTTTAGATGCCATAGGGTTTTGAAGGCCTTTGAAATGAGTTCTGAGTTTCATGTAACACCGTTTCTTCAAAGCAATGAATATCTTAAATTAGTGTTGCTTGAAAACATTTCAAGACCGATTTCTCTGTAAATTAATTTCTTGTGCATTTTTAACTGCTTTTGGCTTGCAGTAATTTAATCAGAGTCTGTAATCTTCCGTCAGTTATCATGCGAACCCATAATGTTCCTTTACACTTCAATGGAGTCCCCAAGTATGCTTCCAGCCTATTGAGAGAACACATGCTAGGTGTTGCTGGTCCTAAACTTCATTTCCATGTCTGAAAAGCAAAGAGATAATTGAAATAGGTCAATGTCAACTTTAAGTATTCTATTTTTCTCATTATATGCTTTGAGGATAACATAACCTCACAGAATCTTTAAGTTCTATATTCTATTGATAGTTTTTTCATGTCTCAGCAGAGATGGGTTTGAAAATATGGACATTCCCTAGATAGGAACATATCTCTCATCTTAAAATATAAAATAGAAAAAAAATCCTGATTGTGCAGAGCAGTTGCATAAAAATATTGTTTCCGGCTGTAATTTTTATCTGTTGTTTATGGCAATTTAAAATGGGCTTTTGCCACAAATCCTAGGTGGAAACTATCAATCTTTCTGTCATAAAGTAAAACAATGCTTCACCCCTTTCGTGTGACCCTGGTGCTATAATATTTTTCTAATTAAGATCACCATAAAATTCATATTTCTTCTACTTCCTCCTCCACATCCCACTCCCAATTTTCTCTCAGAATAAGAAGGCTACTGTTTCTGTCTACTACCAACATAAATCAATTCCTAGCAAATAGCCTAGTGTGATATCTATTAACTTGTCACCAGGGATAAAATTTATTTAAAAGTTAAGAAGTGTTTTACAATATAAAATTCTACCCAGTGCTGTAGTGAATAGTATACGCTTCCTCAATGAAGCACTTTTTCATGCACCACTTCTAGTAAAGTAATCTACTGATCCTGGAATATTGAATGAAATTCACAAACAATGAACATCTTTAGTGATTAGTGTCTCAAGACTAATAGTTACCTTTCTGGACAGCTTGCCTTTTATTAGGTCAACCAGATTTTCCATTGTTTTTGCTCTCCCCTCCTTTTTTCTTGTTTACCCAAACAAGCAAGTAGATCACATCTTTTGGATAGGGCTCTAAGAAAAATAAAAAGCATGTGAATAGTGCAAATAATTTTCTGATAAAAATCATGGCATGGAACTTGGCTAATTGCATTTTTATTTTCTCTAGGCTTTACAGTAATTTGATTTTAGTTGTACAAATATGAATGCATTTGTTAATCAACTCTGGCATGTCCAAAACTGTGTAAGATATCTTCTCATATTTTCCAAGCTGATTTGAAAAACTCTTTTTGGAGGAAATAACTCGCTTGATAGGTCTACAGAACAAAATAGGATAAAATACGCATTACATAATTTTTTTTTTAAGTCACAGCACTTGTATATTTCTATTTTCCTGTTTATTAATATCTAATAAAAAAGAAAAAAGGGAAAAAGACCCAGAAATCACAGGTAAAAGAAAACAAATGACAATAAACCAGTATTTCAGCATATTACATGCAAAAAGGAAGAAAAGAGTTCATCTCCAAAGACGTACATGAATCTTTTCAAAGATAACAAGCATAAAGAAAATTGTTGGCATTGCATGTTAGAGTTCTCTTTAAAATCCGAACCATTTGTAAAGGAGAAAATATCATTGTATTTTTCCAGTTCCATGAACCACCCTGTGTTAACTTCTCCTCAGAGATACATTGGATAGGTCATTTAGGAGCTTTGCATAAAACGGAATGTTTCAGATTTCCCTTATCTAAGTATGATTCATTTAGCCACTAAAATTGCTATTGAAAACCATTTTGCATCATTAGCCAGTATTACTAAATCATTCAGCATGCTTGGAAAACACAACCCTGGGAAAACATATGTTCGTGTGAAGCACTTTTGATAAGCTGTTATAAAGAGAGTTCCAGTACATAAACCCATAACTCTTGCCTGTAAAATGAAATATGCAACAAGTAGGCCAAATCTTGATTATATCACTGATATTAAAGCCACAATTTTGGTGGATTTTGCCATGTAGTAATTATGCCATCTGTGATGGAACCCTTTACACTCCTCTGCAGCCTTCTGTATAAAGTGAGAAAGAGCCATTTTTATGGTTTGCTTTCATTTAATATTTAACTTTTGGTTTAGACAGTCCAGTTCACGGTTTCTTGCCTGGCCTAGGAATGAGGGGTTCTCAGGTTTCCCTTTTAGCCCCCAGACCTCTGCCCAGTAACCATACTGCAGCTCTGGGATGAGGGCTTGCTCCCTATGTCAATGCAGAGATCAGACCAGAAACCTGCCAGCAACTCCACAGAATCTCCCAGTTAACAGAGTGTGGTGAATCTTCCTTCCTCATAACAGTCAAGCAAGGCAAGAACTACAATAAAAATTTTACAAGCAACTAGTTGCCAGTTTCTTCAAAAAAACATATTGATTCTTTGCTGGAAAAAGACACAGGAGATCCAAAGCTATGCGTACATGTTCCTTTGACTATATGACCAAAGTTCTTTAAAAAAAAATAGGGACTCCTTTCCAGAAATCCAGTTAATTAATTGGCATAATTTATGCCTTGCAGGCTTTTGCATATTAATAAAAAGACAGAGCATTTCCATGATATCACAGGGACTGAACTGGTTGGGCATTTAGAGGCAGGTCTGCTCCAACCAGTTCCTGCCCCATCCATCTGTCCTTTCCAATGGCTTGCTCCTGGCCATGAATCATTGTGTCCCTGCTGCTGCATTTGTGTCCATGTGGTGTGGTAGGCTGGAGGAACCTGATTCAGCTGAAGAATATCCTCTGGAAGAAAGTAATGAAGAAGTAAAGCAAAGCCTCCTCCACTTGTTTCCTGGAAAAACCAGCTGTGCCAGCATGGGACTGCGGGATGAGGAGAGAGGCATGAAATGCAGGGCAAGAGCCAGCAGCAGGGGCAGCTACTGCTTGTGCTGATGCGCCCACCGGGGAGTTTTCAGCATGCTGTGCCCACAGCACCCTGTCTGTCACCTATTTGATTTTCATCATTCTCTCTCTAAGTGAAGTTCTATCTCTTTCCTTGTGTTCCTCAACAAGCAACTCCTCAATGTGCAATGCTCCACTTACCACTAGCATCTCCATTGCTCTTTGCAGAGGGAGAAGCTCTAGCAGGTGCTCAGGCAAGTCAGCAGAAATAACTGCCCTTCCGTCTGGTCAGCGGCATTGGTGAGGTCATAGCTGCCGGCAAACCTTTCTTCACTGCCTTGATCCACCAGCAAAACAAATCTCTCACAAAACCCAGTCACATATAGCAAACCCACCACTCATCTTCCTCTCCCAAAGATATCACAAGGACATTTGGAAATTAACCTGAATGATCATTAAGCATCTTTCTGACACAGGGCAAAGATCAATCTCACCAGCAGGTAGCACACATAGGCTGTCAATGAGGTGCCCTTGCAGAGGGAACAGAAGTGAGGTGTTGAAGTCTTCATGAATGAAGCACTTCCCAAAGCACTTTCCCTTGCATTGCATGGGTCCTTCATGGCAGAAGGGAGCTGGAATGACTTGGTCCCTTCAGCATGGGCAGGGTGGATCCTGTCAGCAACACTTTGCAAGGCAAGTTGCTTTGTAAGTCTCTAGCAGGCAGCCACTCATCACTTTGGAAATATTACCAGCACAGAGAGCTAATTTGAAATAGCCATATGCAGTGAGAAAACGCTCAGAAACATCAGCGTCTGCTCTGCCCAACTCTCAGACAAGCTGTGGAGGTAAAGAAGAAGTGGGATACCTCAGGCCAAGAGCAAGTTGCTGCCAAAAAATTTTGAGGGCTAAAATGACCCTTCTGGTGCATCATTGGTCCTCGCAGCACCCAAAGCGAGACAGAGACAGGCGACAGCTGATGAAAAGTACAACACCCTTTTACCTAACCTGTGAGTCATCAAAACAATTTTATGCCCTGACTTCTGGTGAGAATAACTCCTAGACAAAGCTGACAATGATAGGCATACCATGTTTGCTGGAGACTATCACCTCTCGATATGGTCACGAAAAAAGATGAGACTTTTTAAAACTCATGGAAATACCACCACTGCATGAACCTCCACAAAACAAACTGAAAGATTTTCTCCTTTCCGACAGCACAGCAGGCTCGCTTGCTACAGCTGCTTAGGTGCTATTTTTGTATCACATCACTCAAAACCACTGCGTCTCACTGCAGAGAGGGGTGTTGGGCAGTAGGATGAAAGACACTGATGCTGTGTCTAAGGAGCTGTTTTAAAAGCACCATGGATTTAGCGTAGCTGCACAGAGTGAGGGAGGGCTGCTGGCTGACAGGATGCTCGCTGCCATTAATTAAAGTCTGTTTACTTAGGCATCATATGTTGATGCAAAAGAAGAGAATTATTTTTAGAGAGATTTCACCTTTACTGCCGTTGAATGAAATTAACGTTAGCTGAATGGCTCACTTGGAAACATTAAAAGCAAAAGCATCTTAGAGTGCCAGTTACAAGCATAAGGTCTGGAATGGCTCTCACCAGCAAGCAGTAGCTACTGGTCCTTGTGAAACAACTCCACAATGCCCTCTCTCTCTCCCTTCCTGCTGTTGAATTTGCTGGCTTGCGATTCTTCAAAATGGCTCATTTTACTGCAGACAGAAGCAAGGACAATTAACTCACTGTCCAAGCTGACTAAAGCTGTCCATGTTCATGGCGGAATGGCTACAACCCCGAACCTGCCCCTTTGAGAGAAATCATTATATATTATTTATTCTGAGATGTTTGCCTGGTTTTAGAGTGTATATTTGGATGAGCTGAAGAAGCACCTTTCCTTGATGAAACCAGGCAGTTCAGGGAGAGCTTTGATCTTTGCATGCCTTCTGTCCAGCAAAAGGATTTTGCAAACAGTAACCTTGAAGGAAGTTGGCTTTCAGCCATGAGCAGGAAAAAGTAAATATTACATGTCAGTTGAGAATTCAATAGAGAATTTGAGGGTAAGACTTTTAATAGAAAGCAAATTTGTGAGAACTGAATTTTTCTGTCTCATGTTTCAATTTCCAATGTGCAAAATGGAAATGAAATAGATTGGCTTAGGTTGGATTGATCCATGCAGGCCTAATTTGGTTTCCTAAATACAATTAAAATTTCTTGTCTCAGGACAGTTCAACCTTAATCTTTCCTCAAGCTGCCACAGTGTTTCATGGGAGCTGCAGTTCATTCTCTTCTAGGACAGATACCTGACAGACCACATACCTCACAGTCCACACCATTTTCTAAATGACACCAGGCAAAATAAAGCCATCACTTCACTGAATTTCATTTTGATATGTTTGGTTAAACCTAAAATTGCAGGGAAAGATTGGATGAGAATTTAGGAATCCACCTGCATAGTAAGATAAAAATCTCTTTGTACCAGGGTCTGCAAAGTATAGAAGTCGATTATATCTGGCCCTGCAAAGTGCAGAAGTAGATCATATCTGGCCCTTCAGGCAGGTGTTGAACCACCTGGCTCTTTGGAAATGAATGGCTTCTGTGGCTAAGTTTGGAGAACCACGACAGTGATGAATAAACAACAGCTCAGATCCCTCAAGGTGGACCAGGTAAACAAGCTCAAGGTCCATTGCACTTACTTTTACGTTGCAAGACTTCTCTGCAGAAATCATTCCCCATGATTGCCAAAGGTGCGATTTTATTGCTCTAAAAGCTCTCTGAATTGTGCCATTCAAGAATAAAGGCAGCAGCTCTCCCCTCCAAACAGCTTTGCACAGCTGGATACCTTACCATTGAATACCTTCCTCTCTGGATTTTTTTCTCTCCAGCACAGTTTCAAAATTGATCCCTTTTCTTTCAATAAGCTCAGGATTTGAACGGTTCAGCTGTAGATGTAACAACTGGTTTTCAACACTGAAAATGCAAGGGTGGAATAGTATACACTCAGAAGTAGAGTTTCAACATTTCATTTTCACAGAAAGGCTATTTCTTTCTAGGACACTAATGAGGAGAAACTTGAATAGGAAAAAAACCTAGATACACAGGTGGTAAAGAAACTGCAGAGAGTGTCGCCCTTTAGTGAAGGCATACTAATGCCAGCCTGCTGTTACTCTGGCTGCTGGCTGAACCGAGCAGGGTTTCTCTGACCACTCCCACTGGAGCTCTGTCCTGGGAGGACAGTTTGCACAGGGCAGTCAGCTGAAAACTTCTAATTGATCTTTCAATTGATCTTCTATTATGGGTATATAAAAACATTTAGTGGTTTGGGGGTATGCATTACAATTTTAGAAATATCTCCGGTTAAATGGTAGTTCCTCTGCTCTGGTGCTAACTTTGAATCTATGCACGCACACACACATATGCTCCAGCACATATTGTTCACAAGATAAGAAGCTTAGAGATAAACAATTGCCTTCTTTTCACTTCAGCTATACTACAAGCAAAGACAAATACATAATGCAACAAATCTCTGAGCAGTGGGGTCCCTCGAGGACACTGATTGCACCAGCTGAAAACTTGGAGTGAAGCACTTGCTTTCCCTTTTCTCGAGGCAGAATAGTCCTTGTTTCTTCCCTAGGATTTTTTTTTTTTCTTTAGGCTACATGGATCATTAGAAATGAGTTAATTGCAAGAAGGTTTTAAGGATATTTTATATAAATAGTGATTACTTTTAGTGTAATCAATACCACATGAGAGGCTATACATTACACTAGATGGAGTTAGGTGTTATGCATGAATAAAGAAATGACATTTCTCATGCCTAAAACATCTACCTCCTAGCTTCTCACTGCAGGTAACTTTTCTAACTTCCACAATGTAGTAACTTTCTAAATTTTCATCACAGAATCACAGAATGGCCTGGGTTGGAAGGGACCTGAAAGATCATCTAGTTTTCCAACCCCCAGGCCATGGGCAGGGACAACTTTTATTTTTAAAGTTTTCTCTGGTCACAGCTTAATGTTCTGTGCAAGTTCAGCTTCATCTGCACCTATTGATTTGAAGTATTATGTAAAAAAACTTATTAATAGATATGTTTTCCTGTCATTCTCACATATTCATTGTAATCACAAGACAGCTAATTTTCTCAGCAACAAAATTAAGAATATATAGCAAAAAATAATGACAAAGTTCAAAGAGATAACTTCTGGAGATACAAACTTCAAATCATTATTACCCATTGATGAATGCAAAGGTATTCTATATTTTAAGTCCTACTATTTGTGGCCTTGTACTGTGCTTTAAATAGTGCCTTTCCAAAGGAGCATATTGGAAGACATTACAGCGGGCATGATTCAGATTTCTCTTGTGTAAATACTGTGATTGACAGCTGTGTGCTGATATTCTCTAATTCAAAATTTATTTCACCATTTTCACTGCATTAGCCCTTGTTTCAAGTCTGCTTTAATTTACCTTCTAATTATTTTTAATATTATGTAGGTTGGGGAAATGGGAACACCTGCTCTTCCTGTATTCAGACTTTGTAGAAATCCCTTGAAATCACATAGGATCTAGAAAAAAAGTTACATTTTATAGCAAATTTGAAATCTCTTACCCAGCAGAGATAGGAGGCTATGCTCTGCTGCCTCTTGTCTCTGCTTCCAGGGAAAGCAAATAAACCTGGCTGTTCCTTGACTTTCTGGGTTAAGAGTAAATGTTAGAATTTTGTTTCAGTTTTGCTGAGACTGCAGCTGAGAGAACAAAAATACTGGAATAAAGGGACTCAGGGGAATGGGAAAAAATGCGAGAGAAGGTATCTGAAACCCACATTGTCTCTGTTCTAGATCAGCCAGTGCATGAGAAGTTTTCTATCTCTCTTTCCATTATCCAATATTCCCTGATAAGGTATAAGATTACTATTACTTCTATACATACATTGTGTACACTGCTTAAATAAAACAGCTGGAAATCAAATCTGTTAAGTAAGGTTACCAAGTAAAACATTTACAACTCATCCTGCTAATTTTAGACACAATGAGAAGTGAATGAGCTGCAGTGTTTCCGCATGCAAGAAATCAATGTCAGGTGCTGTGAAGGATCATAATGGGCTTGGGAAGAGAGAACAGCCTTCCACCACAGTCCTCCATATCTAGAGAAAGACAACCAGAATGTACAGTCAGCACATTTTATCATTAAGCAACATCTACAAGTGCCAAACTTATTTACTGAACTTACAGTTCTATGTTATCTCTTACAAGCAATGCAAAAGAGTAATAGGCTTTGTATAGATTAATCCTTGTAATTCTACAGTGCTTATTCGCAGAGATAACTCTCACTCACTTTGTCTTCTCATTATCTAAACAGACATGCCTTTCTTTAAGTCATCAACAGAGGTCATCACACAAATGCCCTTGCGGAATATTCATTAATCAAACAACTAATTTGAAATGGATCTTCAAAGCATTATTCATTCCCCATCATTCTTCATACATCAATTTAAATGCTTTATGTGTATAATGATTAGGTTGATGTTTAATTAATTGTGAAAATGTGAATTAAAGCTAAATTACAAGACAAATTATTCCACAGCACACAAAAAAACCTTAATTCTCTACTGTTAGGTTTCGAAATCTCATCAAGTTTCCATAAACACCTTTTTCAGGTTTTTACTCTGTGGTTATAGCAGATCGGTTGGCTACACTGTTTAAAAAAGGTTATAGTCTCAGTGCCACTAATTTACTTCTTCTAATGGCAGAATAAGCAAAGGTTAATGCAAATACACATCACCTATTTGTAATTAAGAGTAAATAGGATATTCACTATTTGAGAGGCAACTTAGAGGGCCCAAGATAGAGGGAGATGCTCTACTTAGAATAGAGATGTTCTACTTCAGCTTGAGAATTTATTTAATCTCATGAAGCCATTAGAGGTAATAATTAATTTCTCAGAGGTCACCAAAAATAAACCACCAGCTACAGAGTATGAAGTAGGTGATACGCTGTGTGGCAAGTCTTAGACATGGCAAAAGTTAGATGGTTTTATGACAGAGTAGCGTCCAAATTGCAGCATGTGAGTTAGATCTGTGCCATTTACAAACCAATGGCTCCACGTTTCAACTGGATAAACCATTATTTATGTTACTTCCTACAGGTTTTCACACATTGTTGCTCTTTCAGAATGGATACTGCTTCTAAATGCCAGGAGGGCATTTCGTAAATGGATGGCTGATCTCAGTACATTGCAGCCCAAAGTACATTGGTAAGCCTACTGCTGAAATATATAACATGACAGTACTGATTGTATTGTAACAGTAACAAGCTGATTTACAAAAAGAACTTCCCCGATTGAAAGGTGAAAAATAATCAAATATTTTTATGTAACAAGAATTAGAACAACTTAAAAAATTCTATTTCAGTGTATATGAAATGCATGTATATGAATACAGGCAAAGAGTATATATATATGACCAAGGAGGTCCAAGAGAATGATGCGTGATTAAAAAATAGTTCTGGAAGATAAGAATCCCATCTAATTATTATTTAAAAAGTAAATATAATATCTAAACAGATTTATTATCATCTGGTTATTTAATGGAGGTAGGACAAAAAAGGCAACTCAGATTAAAAATCTTTCTTCTGCTCACAAAACAAGTATGACAAAAACTGTACAAAAGGCATCATATTGAATTCAAACAAAATCAGAACAGGGAATTCATTTTACAGGAAAGTGTGATGGCAATTGATCCCATTGTGGCAAGGCAGTAAGTACAGGCATTTGTTCTGAGCCTTACTTCTGTTGAGTTCACATATACTCCAGCAACAACATCTAAACCCATATCCTTTGGGCCTATCCATATGCAGTATTGCACCAAATCAACAATTAAGGTTCAATTAGATATATGCTTACATGTGCTGTATGATAAGGCTGCATTATTAAACGAATGATGCCTGAAGGACAGGCAATAAGATATGAACCAAGCTGCTCAGAATAAAGCAATTTTTTTTTTTCCTTTCAAAGGCCTGCACAAGCCATTATAAGGTGCCTCCTTATTTTTATGGTTCAATAATGAGAAGTGCTGATCACCTACATCTCTCACTAACTCAGAATCAGATGAACATCCAGTAACAGACCAATTCTCTTAGATTTACTTTCTGCAAGCAACCAAGTAAACCCACCAACTTTTATAAAACACTGCTGCTTTATCAGCAAATCCTTGAGCGCACAGACCTGAGCCGCCAAAGAAATATGAATATTAAGGATGTTGACTTTTGGTCAAGATGAAATTTCAGATCAAATCAATGTCAAAATACAATACAGAAAAGAAACATAGTCAAGCAGCATTTCATTACTTTTCCTGTTTCGGGAGAGTTCAGTTGAGGTTTTCAGATGAACCAAGAGTCCTCAATCTGCTCCACTGTCTTGAATAATAAGTACTTTTCCCCCCCCCCTTTTTTTTCCCTTCCCCCTGCCCCCCATCTGGGATAACAGCTTTATGGTCTACAAGCCACACGTGTTAACAAGCAGTGTCCAAATTCTGCTTCAGCACATTGCATCCCTTAGCAGGTGATAAAACAACATTAATAAACCTGGTCTCATCCTAGTCAAAGAAGATATCATTCAGAAGACATAAAATACAGCAAGAGGGATTGAAGAATATGTCTAGTTTTCAGTGATTTATTTATGAAATTCCTTGGGGACATAGCCATACAAAGGTCTCAAAGCTGTCATCTGTGGTAAATAGTATGTCATAGTATATTTAACAAATGATAATTCAAACCACAGAAAACTATAGAGAGAAAGGTTCAGAAAATGTTTCTAGATAGGAAGTTACTGAACACTTGGTTTCAACACTTTTATTCTATCTTAGGGGTTCACTCACTGCTGACTGTACAAATAAATAATTCCCCCTCTCCGTAGTAGCGGAGATTTTTGCTCACATTAAGATTGTTCAAATCCTAGAAAATTTACAGATCAGGATGTAGCAGCTTCCATGAAAATGACCCTGTGGATTGTCAGACACTAATGAAAGAACAGTTTCATATACGGCAGTAAGTTTTCAGAGGCTATTCAGAACCAATAACAATAACAATAAAATATGAGCAAGAGAAAATTGATTTAGCATCAGAGAAAACCTCAGGTGGTATCATCCCACCTCACAGAATTAATCACTGAAAAAATAAAGGGAAATGCTGTACAGAGTCCTGTACTCAATTCTATAGTACAAAGTGTCTGTAACTAAGTGGCCCATGGAACAGTAATCCTATGCTTCTTATCAAATGGTCAGTCCTTCACCTGGTATTGCTGCTGGAATCAGCATTCACAATAATTAGACAGAATTTTCAAGCTCCGTATTCCATAGCATGACTCCTCTTTTATAATGCCACAAGTAATTGTTTTCTTCCCTTGATGCTCATATATGCAGGGTTCTATATGGGAAGGACCCTTATCCAACTTCATGGACACATCTCATAGAACACCTCTCTTGAACTGCTGCCTGTTTCATATTACAATAAATTTGCTCCTTACCATGCTGCTGCAGCCTGCAGCCCATTTCCCGGGAGTTTAGCAAAATCACCTTTAAGTGTCCCATACTACAATTTATAGTTTATTTCCTTATAGGATATATATTTTCAGTACTGTCTGCTTTTACTAAAAGAACTCCCCATGGTTTCCACTAGGTTTCCATTTTTACAAACTCCTGAATAATGTTAAATATTGGGAAAAATTTACAGAAATTTAGTTGGGTTCTGACATACCCTACTATACTAACTAAAGTTCTAGTTTGGAAACTGTCATGCTGTGCCTGTTGTCAGTCCAAATGCTCAGAAAGAAATGATGCGTGTGAAGAAACCCTAAGCTCTGGATTTCTGTCAGAGGAAACCTCTGTGAATCTGCCTTTGCTTATTGAAAAAGCCCTGTGTCAAAGTCCATTACTAGGTTCTCTCTCTTAAATAGTTTAGTTCTGACTTTATTTTCTTTGTTGCTCCTTTCTCCTTTCTATTATTGCCACTAGCTGTTTCTGTTAAAAAAACCCCATACCAACAAACAAACAAACACAAAAGCTATACAGTCTCATTAAGCCAGGATACAAAGTTCATCATTTGCAGTGATGAGGACTGTGCAGAAATGTCATTCTTTATGTGCAAGCAAGACACTTCAAAATCCCAGCCATATCTCTGCTTGGCTCCCAGGGATCATCCTATAACTTATCATATTCACGTTAATTAATTCAGGGCTGATTTGTTTTGTCCTAGACTTCTTTCCCCTCTTTTTTAAGGAAAGGGTACTGGATGGTAACAAAGAAAAGGGTAAAAGTCACATATACAGTATCTTCTGAAAGGTCAAGTCATTAAGAATTTGCTTATATCCTTCTTTGTGTCTGCATGTTTGGTACTGATATTCAAGTGCCAAAGCTGAGCAGGAGAGTCAACTCTTCTGGTCCCAGAGGACACTGCCTCCATTCGTCTGCTTTGTGTAACTTAGCTCCACTCAAGGTTCTCACTGAAATTACCTCCGTTGTTTACCATCACAGCCCTTCCACTCTGTGTAAAAAATTCAAAATACCATAAGCCATTAGTACCCCCTTTAAAACATTCCATCCTTGAAATCCTTGGCTACTGTGACAGAGTGAAGAAAAATGTAGATTTAACAATATATTATCAAAAAATTCACAATGATTACGGTGAGGTAGGGGTTATACTTGCCACTGGCTCTCCAGCCATGTTGACCATCTGCTTTAAGACTCTTATTCTTTTTATTGATTTAAGAGTATAGTGTTTGAGACCATCTATATTCCTGCTACACAAAAATTATTGTAAAAGATAACCATCATCAAAGGCAAAGACTAATTTATTCTCATTTGCCCCTTGAACAATACCTGCTCAATCAAGAGAAAAATCAGGAATGAGAGGATGAAATAGTCTTCTAGAAGAAATCACTTTTACCAACAAGAAAAATAGCCTGTTGAGTTAGCTTTTACTGTTCAGTTCTGTTAAAAATGGTCTTTCCCACAGACTTCTATTTTCTCCTGAATCTCCAGAAAGATAATTCCAGTTGATGACTCTTGGAGCTTCCAATTCCCACCTTTTATTCTTTATCAGGCAGTCGACAGAAATGTCCTTAACAGCTTAAAGCTTTAGTTCCTTTACTAGCATTATTACTTGTTTTCAAATATGTTTTCTATCACCCATCCAACATCATTTCCCATAGCTGGGCAGTACAATAGCAAAGTCTGTGGTTTACCAGTACATTTCAAATTCCTTTTATTAAAAATATTTGCTACAAAAAGGACTCTGTCTCAACCCCATGGAAAAGGTGTCATTAGTCAACAAAGTAATTAATTGCAAGGACCTTTATTCTACAAAACAGTGGAAAGTGTTTCATTTTCTTGTCATTTTTTTAAAGATAAAATTCAGAAGAAAGAGACATCTGAATCAGAATTCTGTATTTTACTTTTACTATCATTTGTCTTAAAGCCAATTAAACTTGATTCGCTCCATATTTTAATTTTTTTCTAAATGTAATTGGGTTATTTAGTAGATTTCAATAGCATCATGATGGTGACTTTGGGGCACTTACAATAACTTACCCAAGCTAACATGTTTCATGTTACTTTGGTACCCTCCTAAAACCCAACCCCTGCTGTTTTTCCTTTCACAATGCCCTTTACTGATTTTAGCTTTGATTTCTGCTACTCTGAAAACAGTGTCAGACATGAATGCTTTCCAGGCTAATCATGCAGCCTCCAAGATCTCTCATTTTGCTTTTGTGAGAAGAAATGTGAGTGTTTCTGGATCTTAAAGACATCTTTGGACAGTCCTGAGCGTGATGACTTTCAGATCATTAAGCACAGTACTGAGCAGTGTCTCCAGGCTGTGGACTGTGAACCAGAAGAGATGCAGACACCAGCTATAGTGCTGCTGCTCTGTAGAAAAGTCCAACTCTTCTGTAGAAGGTTATAGAAACTTTGAAAAATAAGGGCTCCTGGGGTTCTGTGATGGTCTTTGAAATAACAGCACTCCCCAGGATATTATCTCAGTGGTATTTGAAACAGCTGCACTTCTAACAGACTTGGCCTGGTCATCTTTGGAGCATGGCATCAACATAACCATGACACCTTCTTTACCAGTCACAGCTGACCTGTGTCCCAGCCTTAGCACTTGACTCACCCTGAAAACAGCATCCCCGGCAGATATCACCTACCCCTTGTGCCAGTGCAAGGGACAGGCCTTTCCACCATAAATAGTTAATGCATTGTTCCAGCAGTGTGAGGCAACCTGACAGTTGTTTTCAGATAAAAGGATAAAGCCCTGACACGTGTGTGGTCTTAAACACTCTGGGGTTAAAACTGGACATGAACACAGATGCACCCACAGAAAACGCTTTTATCAGCACAAGATTTTTGCTTTTATTTCCTGCAGGGTAATAAACTGTACTGATAGAAGGTACTGTAGTATTGGTCTAATGTTATCTGTGCTCAGAGTAATACTTCGGGAGAAAAAAGCTTATAACCCTCTCAGACAGTTACAGCAATTAAAAAACTTCAGCCAAGTAGAAGCCTAGAAAAACATAAGCAATATACATGCACAAAAGCTGATGATGTTTTGCTTCTGTGGACCTCAGGCCAGCTGGGAGTACACGCGGGAGGATGACTGGTGCCAACACCCTGGAACAGAGTCACAGCTCTCCTGGCCACCTCCCAACCTAATCACACATGCACATTTCAGCATTATCAGCACAGCTGCTTCTGCACCACACAGCAAACCAGCCTGGGGGTTAATTGGTTGCAAAATTAACCCAGAAGGTAAAAAGAAAGATGAAGCTGGGGAGTCTTCTGTCTCAACTCACAGAGCTGTCACATGCAACCGGTGCTGCTGGACAGAAGGATCCTCCCTTTGTGGGGCATTGTCCTGTTTGGTTAGCAAAGGTTTCACACCATGATGTCACAAGCTGCAATACTGCCTTGCCCCCATCACCATTTTAAGGCATTTTAAGGCATTGCATTGCTAGTCTCTCCAGCCAGACATGGACCTACTTCCATTTCCACACCAAGCACACAACCCCCACAAGAACAGAGCACACATTTCAAATTCTTTAGCACTGTAGAAACAGGTTTTCATCATCACATCCTATTTCACCACTCTCTATGTGTTTTGGAAATGGGATAGAACTTGTTACACATATATGCTTTAGTTGACTAGGTAGAGCCTCAGGTACCTGGATGTATATCAGAAAGCTCTTAAAATATCAGCCAGCAAAACCATGTATAATTTCAGATAATATCTATCCTTCTTCTCTTGCAGTCTAACCACACTTCACTTATCAAAATCACTTCTGCTACAGGAACACAAGACACCAATAATATCCTTGATTTCTCCTGCTCTCTTCTTATGTGCTGCATAGGTAAAAGAAAGATGGGCTTTATTATCTTGTCGGGGTGCCTTCCATCATTTTTGGTGCACTTCTGCCTTGGCTGAAAAGCTCTCTCTCTTTGCAGACTGCAGACACCATCTGCAGATTGCTAACTATCAGAACATGGATATCAAGCATCAGAATTGACCTGGGTGGGATTTAAAAACCATTCAAACAGTGTCAAGCTGCAATGAAAAAACCATAAGGCTTCCAGAGCAAGTGATGTGGAAATGCTGAAAAACAGGCTGCTCTTAGCTGCACTGGGGTTCTTTCAGAGTCTCTGTTAAGAACAACCACTGAATTTGAATCTCAGTCTCGGTTACCATGTCCATCAAGCCAATGTTATAACCTCCTACTCTGGACTACAGCTATGTCTCAAATATTTACTAACAATTCAGTCAGCATCATCTTGAAATTCCTTTATGCATCACACTATTGTTCAAGTTATGATATAATTTACTTGGTTGGGAATTAAAGCAATAAACCTCTGAAATTCAATGAAATATGAGACAGTACTTCATAAACAGGGGCAAAATTGCACTTCAGCAGTGCTCCCTACCTGCTTTGAGGAAGGCTCTAAATTCTGCAGTTAAATTCTGGAGAGAAAAAGTAAAAAGGTGATAGGATTACCATTCTGCCTCCCTTCAGCAGAGAGCAAACTGTTGTCTATATAAGCTGAGTGGTAATGGTTATGTGGCCAGCTCTCATACTTAGGACTAAGCCATTATTTTTGTCTGTAAGTTAGAAGATTCAAGTCTTAAATAAACCAAAAGACAGCAGGCCACCCAAGTGTATTAGCTGACATTAATGGAAAGATAACATAAGTCTCTCTACCTCTTGGGTACCAGAAATTTTGTAGCTTATAGTACAGTTTTCTCATACCTTCCGTTAACTTCAGCAAGAATTGTGGGGTCTTAAAACTTCCTAATTTAGAGACTTAAGATAGAAGCTTTCTCCAGCCATAGCACTGAAAATATCACCTCATACCTGAACAGCACAGGTGAAATTTTGTGTGGCCTCTTACACAATACATTCAAATGCTACTTACCAAATGCAGATGATGTCTCCTTGCAATACAGTCCATCAATGTCTTCACTGCTTGGGCACCACCTGTGACAGAAAGGAACTCCTCTGTAGGCTAAAGAATCTCACAGTCTAGAGTCCGCATTCTTGGTGGGTTCAGAAAAGCACTCTTACTGGGAATACTTCAGGATTTTAAAAGCACCAGACACTGTAGACACCCAATGAGTTTTGCAGTGAAAAAAGTGACATCATAAGTGAAACTGGGAGACACAGGGAAAAATCAGGTGCCCCCATCTTTCTTTCCCCTGAAGTTATGAGATAAGGATTAAGTTTTTCCCCTTCATGGAATGAGTAAGTATCAGTTCTGAAAAACTTGGTGAAGACCTCTCTTATCCTTCCTTCTTCCTGCCAAAGATTTTAACCCACTGAGAAGGATGAGCAATACTACAAAAAACAAAAAGAACCAGAATCATTCCTTTTGTCTCCCACTGTAGCTTGAAAGAGCAGTCATATTGCAGGCTTTTTTTACTGAACCTTAAGGCATCTAAAGAAAGATGCAGGTGTCACTCTTTGAAAAGGGTATTGGTCTGTGAAGAGCGTGCAATTACAAGGCAGATACCCACATGTTTACCCAAGTGTTTGAGTTTGATAATTGTGTAGGATATGACCTGGCTGGTTCCTGTCTAGCCCTGAGTAAACTGAATGAATGTCCAGTCCAACAAAAATAACAAAAACAAGAAAACCAAAACAAACCAAACTAAATCAAACCAAACCAACTGTGTTTACAGTTTAAGTAGTCACTGAAAATATTGGATAAAACATGAAAACAGTTTTTTCTTTCATCCATTATTTTCTTGTACTGTGCTGAAGAAATACTATATCTAAATGTTCAACACAGACTCATTTTTTCATTTAAGTAAGAACTAGCATGTCTGCTAGGCATAGCCAATGAATGTTTCAGCAGGAGGGAAGGAAATCTAGAAATAATGGAAATTTCTAATTCTTAATAGGACAACAGATCAACAGAACATGAACCCAGAAGCTGGGAAGTGTTACAATCTCCCTCGCCTCCCAGCACAGCCTTGTGCTGAGGGCTTCGGCTTTAGCTGGCTCCAGAGCAACTGCTGGAGTGGTGCTTGAAGCATCCTGCCAAGGCAATGCCACACAGCCAGGACTAGAGTACTATCAGTAATGAGATGACTTTGGGCCATGTTACCCTTAAATGAAAAGGGATGCTGCTCCTACTGTTGGCAGCAGAGGACCTGAACAATCACATTTTTAATTGTCCTCACTGTGCTGCTATTTAAAGATATAAGGAGACAAATTTCCAATCTGTCTTCGCTGACCCCGAGACCCTTCCTATTCCAGATTCACTTTGGTGCGCCTGCCTTAGGTCAGATGAACACAGAAGTCTCTACCTCTCTGTGACCTAACTGCTCACACAATTTAATTTGTGGATTTGTACTGGCAGAATAAGAGGTCAGCTCCTGAAAACCCAGCTTTAATGTGTCCTGTTGACAGCTTCTCAGATACTGCCTATCTGCTAGCCACAAGACAGTGCCTGTATTTTCTCCTCATAACAGTAACAAACCTCCCTTCATTCTCCAACCTGTCATCTTTTTGCCCTGTGAATTTCCAATAACATCCTGAAAAAAAAAACCAGCAGAGGCTGAATGAAAGAGCTGAGAAAATACTGCAACCAATGCTCCTGCATAATCCTCTAAACCATGGCATATATTAATATAAATCTATAATGAGAGCAAATCCCTGGAACAAAACAGGACAGGTTTTCCCTTGTCTATTTGTTTGGGTTTCTCTTTGTCACTCCATGTATGTTAATATAAAAGACTGTAAGCAGAGGTACACATCCAATGCATTACGCTCAGCTAATGCATGCCTATGAGGCATTCCAGCTGCTCCTTCAACCTGAGCTGTTTTGTAATGCATGTGAACCTTGTTTGAGCTGGCATGATATAGTATCTGGAAGAGCAATTTAATGCAATCTCTCATCTATTTCACTGATTGCAACCATTTAGTGCAATCTTAAAGAAAGATGATTAGAACTCTCTGGTTCTTAATGCTTAATTTATTTACATTCATGTCAGCTAGAGAGCCATTTCATTCATCTCCTAAATGATAGCATAAAATCATTGAAAAATGATGTGCAATAAACATTATTATTACACTGCTGTCCTCACTAGCAGATAACAACTGCTGTCATTCGTAACAGTGATTGACCTATATGGCACTGGTCTTTAAATTCTAGCCATAATAAAACACATTACATGCATAACCATTCTGTATTGATGCCTGGCACAATAACAGGTTTTTAGTTAAAATAAAATTCAAGCACTACTGGCATTTCTGTGCAAGTAGGTCGAAACACAGCCACGCTTTGAAAGGAAAAAAGATGCGACACATAAATGTCATATTAGCTGAAAAGAAAGGGTGAATTTTTGGAACCAGGATTGCATCCTAATTGG
Source organism: Corvus cornix cornix (assembly GCF_000738735.6). Taxonomy (NCBI): domain Eukaryota; kingdom Metazoa; phylum Chordata; class Aves; order Passeriformes; family Corvidae; genus Corvus; species Corvus cornix. The sequence goes on along the minus strand of NC_047057.1, from coordinate 45,557,545 downwards.
CATTTCTGGTGTTGTTGCCTGGTGCAGAGGCATTCATATTAGGGTGAACAAATGCCACATTTGCATTTCCGGTAAGTGATAACATTTTTCATGTTTCTCATGCAACTCTTGCTTAAAAAAGCATACCTGAGAAGTTATCTAAATTAGTCTCCCAGGAGAAATTACTATCTCATTCTCATTGGCAGAATTGGGATTTTTTTTTAATAATAATAGCCTTTATTCAAGGTAAAGAACCCTGCCAGCAACATTTGGAGGTATTAAAATTAGAGCAATATCAAAAGTTAAATTGCCTGCAAAATATAGCTTCTAACAAAGCAGAAAACAACAGCCTGCGCCATCAAACACTAAGTATTTAACTAAGTTTCCAGTAAATGAAGATATTCATGAGTATAAACTTTAGTTTTTTAATAACATAATACAGCTCTTTTGTGATTGCAATGCTATCAGGTGCAATTTCTTTTATTTGACAAAAATCAGTATTTGTCATGTTATTACTTCTTTCAAATGCACTGTACTATTAGGAAAGAAGGTATCCATTTTCCTTGGTGAAATCAAGTTACCGAATAATTGAAAGTTGCTCTTCATTCCAGCTGTTCAATGTGGCTTCTAAGTTTCCAGTAAAAAAATTGGAAGTAAAAATAAGTTACTCCTGTATACTCCTGTATAATCCTGTATAATGTTACTCTGTATATAAAAGAAAATACATAAATAAATTAATTATCATGTTTTAATTATACTCCCTCCCAGACATGACACTGATTAGACCTATCAAGTTCCTCTAACAAGGAGCCTGGCATTAAAAAGCAGCTCTCCTCCAGGAAAAGACTATGTGAAATAGGCACTTTCTACTTACACCAATTAAAAAACTTGTTACTTTTCAAATTTACAATATTGAAAGAGACATACATACAGACAGAGGGAGGGATGGATGGATGGATGGATGGATGGACAGTTTTCTCCACATCACACTACCTTGCCATCTGAATTGCTAGCTAAATTCCAGCCTGTCACACATGAGCAAACTCTGGATAGTCAGTGAGGTGGCCCAGGTGCCACTGTATTTTACTCGTAAAACTGGTATTACCTGGAAAAACTGAGCCTAACTCTGGCTATAGGCTGCACTTCCACAGCTGAAAAGCAAAGGAACAACCCATTACATTTGATGGAGGCTGAAAATATTGCACACAAAATTAGTCAAGTGTAATTAAAAAAAACCCTCAGAAACAGAACTTAAAGTCCTTTATCAGAGAATTTCTACAATATGGATATGTGAGAATTCACAAAGAATTAACTAAATGAGGGTTAGGAAGTAGTTCCCACCACTGTTTTGCACTATGGCTATAATTAATTATTTTATCTTTATGCTTGACAATATTATTTCTGTATACTTATACACACACACACACTTTTGTGGCAGAAGGGGATAAGGGGAAGTGTTCAGAGAGAAAGTTGATGAGCTTGCAGATTGAGGTGGTGGTCACGTGAGCACAACCACAGGGATCTCTCAGCACCAGTCTCAGCCCAGTGGAGTGATGGATTTCTGGGGGTACAGAGCCTGTGAGTGCCTAAATGCCCACTCCCATGCAGGAAGGGGAATGATCTTATAAAGCTGTACTCTTTGCTCCTCAGTAACCAAAATCCCATACTCCCTGTATAATGCCATTTCTGTGACATAACTCTTTAACAATCAGGATCAATAAATAGCGATAGTTACTTATGAAACTGAAAAAAAATTACTCAAAACCTCTAACAACCTACTCCAGACAATGGAGCTTCAGTCCAGACTCAAAAGTTGTACAAATGGTATTGACTTCTCCCTTATAAATTTTCTGGTGTCTCTTACCAAGTTTAATGGCTTCCTTTTAAAATTCTGGGTCTTCTGTCCTCAAGGAAGCCCTTCTTGGGACTACTGGGATAGGAGGTTTAGAGCAAAGGTGGTTCAGGACTTGGTGTACCCACTTCTCTTTGCAAAGCACAGAAGAAAACCTCATCTGGTACCAACAGGGGGGTTCTGGCACCTTTCAGTATTCATGCCTGACTTAACATTGCATCAGCTGAAAGAGAACAAAACAAGAAAAGTTTCTCTGATGTCCTCTCAGCGTACCTAATTGATATGTGGTAGCCTGAGTGCCTGAGGGCATCAGCTCTGGAGTTATCTTTGGGTTTTAAGTCTCAAAGGATTCTTTAAAACCCAGCAAATTATTGCTCAAAATATCCGGGCCTTCAATGATCCTCTTTGTGGAGTAGACCCACCCTGCCACTGCACAAGGAAAACTTGTTTTCTATTGAAAGTAAAGGTTCATCTGTTTCAAGTGAATTTAGAACAACTTTCATTGCCTTTGAATTAGATTTAGAGTGGTTTCCCCTCTTTCCTCCATTTTGCCAGCAGAAAGCAGAGAGAACATCTACTCCAGCTGTGCTGTCTCTCCATCATGGTGTACACATCATCACCAAGAACAGCTTTCAATAGCTGAATAGCAGTCCTAAACTGGAGAAACTAAAAAAATTCCCTGGTTTCCAATGATCCAGCTAGGCTACAATAGACTATCAGCTCCAGCTGTGCTTGTTTGTACTTCATCATACCTCCACACTGCAGGAATGGATTCAAAAGCACTGGGACCAGCACTGTGCAGATCACCAAGACTTTCTATTAATGCTTTGTGATCACTACTACCCCGAGTACTAACTACCCTGATTACTACAACTGTAAAGGGGGCTTTCTGATAAAAGCAGGTTTTGGTGCCACGTTAATAAATTCAAATTACATATCAGAGGTGAGGGAGCAGTGGAGGGAGCCATTAGACAACCAAGTTGCTCTGAACTGGCAAATTCCAAACCAGGGATGCACAACTGTGTCAGCCAAGCAGGAAGTGTCTCTGCCTCCAGTCTACCGCAAGTGGCATTCATTCATTCATCCCTTCAGTTCCTATCCCACCCTTCCTGACTACTTAGGCTATGGGCACATGAATACATTGACTTTTGCAAGCTATCTTGATTTTAAAAAGATGTAAATGACAACACAACTCCTAAAAGCATTGCAGGCTTACCTGAAGAGCAGAAAAAACACAGTGGGTGAGTTGAGGCAAATCACGTCACATTTCCAGTCACTTACTTGCACAGTGTAATTTGCTGCAGGTTTATGACTTCTATGTCAGCTCCTTGCTCAGGGGTGCCTAGTCTTACAAAGCCTGAGCTAGTCACACAGCAAGATTTAATGCCAATAACTCTGCCTCCCAAATCCTTGTGATGTGTGTGCTGTGGATAGCAAAGGATGGAGCAGGGAAAAGGCAGCAGCTACTCTCTTAAGCTCTTTTTGAAGCTTCTGGTATTTCATGGCTATCCGAGTGCCAATTAGGACTCTGATTTAAAGTTTCAGCAGTCCCCCAGGACAATAGCAGCCACAGCAGAAAGTAAATACTTGAGTTTTCCTTTGCCTTACACTGATCAAGGGAACACTGATGCCAATACATTTTCTCATTTCTCTGTTACTATTATTTGCAACCAAGAAATAACTTCTAGAGAGAATCAGGCAGAATGGTGAATTGGGCCCACTATGTTTCATGCTTAGGAAACAAATGAAATTGCTGTATTGTGCCAACCAAAACAAGGCTGCAAGAGTCAACCTACACAGATAATTCCTTTTATCCTGTACAATAATTCCTCCACTGTACACATAAGCAGAGAAGTCCCTCTTCTTACCAAATTGGCTTTCATTCTCCATGCTTTATAAATTATTGAGAAGAGCAGGCAAATTATGGGCCTGGAAGTGTACATGGTTCTGTTTTGTACAAAGCGTTGTGACCTTTTTCTGCTCTCCAATAACCAAAAAGTGTCTTGCTTTTAAAAGTTCAAACTTGTCATGTTGTTAATCCTGGAAGATGACAAGTGCACACCATACATTTGAAAGATAATGGTTGGAAAATAAGAATGATATTAACATTCAAATTGATTAACCTTTGCAGGGATGTTGTATTATACTGGCAGAAGATAGGCTGAATATCAACAATACTACTTCAGGTGTCTAGTTGAAGCTGTCTGATTCACCACAGACATCCATTTATTCCCTCTGGCTCAGGCCTAAATTTGCCCCTTATGGCAACTGCTGCCTCCTCCACTGTTTCCTTTAACCTGTTTTAAGGCATGACCTTTCAAACCACTACTATCCAAGCAATGGTGCCAAGGATGGAAGACCAGGGTAGTAGAAAAATTTTGACAATCTGTCTAGGTGATCTACAGTTTTCACTCCTGGCTGGCATTTGTTGGAGCATCCTACAGGTATAGTCTCACCTCAGGTGGGGGTGCCAGGGCTCAGCCCAGACACCTTCCCAGTGCACCTTTGCTGTGGCATCAGCCAGCACTGGGCATAACAGCCATGCAATGCTACTGGCCACTGCTCCCTTTGGAAGACCTGAAATCAGCTTTTTGAGTGTTCATTTGGCCCTTTAATCCAAAATCAGCTAGCTCAGCTTCAAGGCAATTTTGTCAGTCTCACTTCTCCAGTAAGCAAGGAAACAACAAGCCTGCTTGAAGCTACTCCCCAGTCAGGCACAGAGTCCAGCTGGAAGCAGCAAAGCCTTCCTCATGCCAAACTAGAGGGTCAAAATGGTCAAATATGCTAGTGAAGACATTTGTAAAGGTTCTAAGATTTCTGAAATTCATCACAAAACTAATAATAGTATTTTCATATCTGCCATTCAGTTTGGGCACCAGAATTTGGATTGTTGTGAGTTTTAATTTTTTTTCTTTAAGAAAAATCTCTTCTTTTAGAGAGAACTATATCTCCTTTCTTTCAAAATCAGCAACCAGGAGTGTAAAATGAAGAATGAGAAACCTCAGCTGCCTGAGAAAGACAATGAAGGCAGCTACACATAGTAGCTTTTCCTCCTTTCCTATTCTGAGTCCAGGTTTAAGATTGGGCTCGCACTGCATTATGCAGCAGTATGAACCAAAGGAGCAAATGGCAACAATGAACACACCTTGGAAAGAGAAATAGGAATTAGGGAATGGGATCTGCCCTGGAGAAAAAGTGAAAACTGCACCAGTTTTATTGCTTTTGTATATCCTGAAAAGCGAACATTGCAGAATAGTTAGGTGGGCAATGATAGGCTACTTCATTTCATTGGAAAACAATCTGCTTCTCACAGACTTCACAAAAAGACAATCTCTACTTAAATCCAAAAATGTTTTACATCTAGGCTCATGCTGCTTACACTATCCTTGGAAAACAGAAAAATGATACCATTCTTTCCATTACCTAGAAAGAAGCAGTCAAGGAAATAAAACCCTGGCCAATAGGCATGCCTTAAAAAAAAAAAAAAAGTTATATGCAGGAGAAACCTGGCTAGACTTAAAGGGTATTCAGCTTCCTACAGGCCAATTGCCTTCTCAGGCCATAAATTGTGAGAATGGGAACAACTAAAATCTGAAATTGCTTTTACAATTACTTCTTACTGTTTGTGGAACAGGTACATTTTCAAAGGTATTACCATTACGTGTCAAACTCTGATTAAAAAGATGAAACATAAGAGTTTTACTTATAAGTAGTACTAAATAACCTCTGGGTACTTTTTATTGCACAGATTGGAACTTAGAAGTTGTATTGTTAAAGCTGCTGTTATTAGCCAGAATAAATAAATATTTTAAAAATATTAACAAAACTATCTGTAAGCCACTAAAAGTGCATAGAATTCAGATCCTGTTTCTATTTAAATAAATAAACACTTTGCCCACTGCTTCTAGAGACACAGTTCAGTCTGGGAACTCTGTAGGCAGCATCCGGTACAGGTCATCTTACTTTTCTGTATGTTGTTCACCACCAATCTCCACCCCACCATCCTGCTTTCAAGCCTCTAATGGGCCCCAAAACTTCAACAAAAAAGTTAGAGGATGAAGAGTACTTCTTTACCTTAGTGCGCTAAACACCAGGGTGAGAAAGGGAAAGCCTAAGGAACACTGTCCCCAATCCACAGCATTATCAGATTATAGAATTATAGAATATGCTGAGTTGGAAGGACCATTGATTCCAACTCCTCGTCCTGCACAGGACACCCCAAGATTCCCACCATGTGCCTGAGGGTGCTGTCCAATTGCTTCTTGAACTCTGTCAGGCTGGTTCTGTGACCATTTCCCTGGGGAGCCTGTTCCAGTGCTCTGGGTGAAAAATTTTTTTTCCAGATATCTAACCTAAACATCCTCTGATTCAGCTTCATGGCACTTCCTCTAAACCTGTTAAAAAGAGTGAAGGGATGGGTACTTGCCCCTCCTATTCTGCTTTTGGGGTACCAGGCAACAAAAATCAGCTAGTGAACTACAATCAGCACTACATATCAGCTGCAAAACAAATCACCTTGTTTTCCTTTGATAGTTCTCAGGGTACTTCCATTTTGTTAATTCTGCTCAAATTGCAGTAATGGTAGCTTAATTCCATGGTATTAGTATGCCAGTGTATTCACAATTCTTTAATAATTTAGGCACCATCTGACTGACCATCTTCTAAATTACTGTCTTCTGTGAAGGTCATCAATGCTTCTTTCATTTTATGAATATACAATAGGTTTTCCCCTGGGCTACCCTTTATTTTCTTGTACTTTTCTCTTTGTCCTGAATTTATATTCTATTTTTCACCCCTGCCCACTTCCCAATGATCCCATGCAATGCCCCCTTATAAATGTAAGAAGAATACCCATATATCCCTGGGCAGTGCCCTTTCATCTAACAGCAGCTTAAAGCAGCTAAGGGCCTACATACAAAAAAGAAACTGCACAGTGTTGCACCTAAACATCCTGTTACCTGGTGGTCTCTTTCCCCTAAAGAAAGGGAGAATAAGAAAAAAACAGCGTATTTACATCACTGAATTTCAATGCCTCCAAAGACCCCTCCTGTCTTTCCTTAGGCAGTGACAATTAAATGTTTGCCCATCCAAAACAAATGGAGGAAGTTACCACACACATCAATATCATCAAAAACTGAAACTTCCTTACTGGAGTTATTTCTCTTGCTTCTCTTCCTGTTTCTCTTCCTCCTTCCTATTCTTTCTCATGCTTTCAACAGGGCATCAAATCTCTTCTCCCTTCCTCTACCAAGACTGCAAAGTCCCATCCAAACCCCTAGCTGAAACATTACCTGTCCACATTGAGTCCACTGTTCCACGTTTTGCTGAAGTAACTACCAGGCATTTGGTAACCAAAGTACCTTTCCGCAGTGTGTGCTGCTTAATAAACAGCCCCAAAGAGTATTAAACTGGGATCCATAATGTACTCCTGAATGTTAACTCAGCTTGTAACATTCAGAGTGGAAACAGGTGGAATTCAGGTCTATTTCTTCCACGTGAATGCAAATTTGTCACTGAACACCCACCCAGAATTGCTGTGAACTGCAGGACAGCAATAGCTTTGCGCTAGAGACAAGGCTGGGCAGAAACTACTTGCTGCTCCCTCCCTGCTCCAGCTTACAAATAGTTGTCAACACATACAAACAGCTGGCTTCTTGCACAAAATCATCCACTGTTCTTCTGAAAGCATCACTGAGAGCAAAATACTGTGAGTGAATTCCTGCCTTCTGTGCATTATGTACAAATGCAGTGTATTATTACTATTGCCCTGCACACAGCTTGTTACGGAAAATGTGGAGCAAGAAAGGGGTCTGTAAGGCCTCCCTTTCATACCTGTAAGGCCACAGACTTCACTGCAGCTTCTTTACCCAGTCCAAGCACGTTCCCTGCCATGAACGACAAGCCTAGAGCTCCCAGAATGACAGTATCTGCGTCATTCCCAAGGCATGAGGATCTGTCTTCCTCCTTTGTCACTGCTGGGCTGGAAGGAGACAGTTCTTGTTTTCAGCGGGTGGGAAACAAAACCTCATTTCTTAGGCTTGTATTAACACTACATATTAAAATGTCTCTTCAGTGGGCAGGACTTCCAGGGCTGTGTATCAGCAAGGTTATGAAAATAACTTCTCTGACAAACTTCTTTCCGGAATAAGAGCTACACAGAAGGTATCTTTTAACTTCAGTGACTTCCTGGATATTTTTTATTTATATAGTTATATATACATGAAATTACTGATATTTCTATGTAGCAACAGACACAGCTCACATATTTCTAACAAATGAGACTGCGTTACTAGATGTATACTGTGAATTGCCTGGAGATACTACCACAGAGCTGTGTGTTTTATCATGCAAGTTGAAAACGAAATTGTTTTGTTCCCTTGTTGACTGCAATACACAAGAAACTCTGTAAACTCCCCATTACAGCTGCCACATTTTGCATGTTCCCTAGTCAATTCAAAGAAATAAAATGGATTTTTGAAATCATTATAATCTGAAGCAACTGGAAAATAGGTGGGTGGAACTGGTGTAAAGATGGAGGAAGAAAAATGCACCAGGATACATATAACAAAAACACATATTCCTTGAAGTTTATTGCTTACGTGCCTTTTGATGGAGAGGGATGCAGCAGCTGAGACGAATGAGACAGTGTAAATCTTAAATCAGTTATGCTTGGTGTGCGGTGTAATGCCAAGATTTCAAATCTCCATTATTGGGTCCTGTACATCAGTTTTGACACCAGCTGTTCAAAAGCCACGGAATCACTAGTGCCCCAAATGTCAAAACACAGACAGTAAACATTACAGATGACAATTGCAAGGCTGGTTTAAGAAATTAAAATAAAATGTTGAGGAGCTCAGCAAAGTAGCCAGATCATCCAGCCAAAAAGCCTTTTCCCAGTCAAAAGAGTCTCTGTGAAAGAGAAAGTATTCCACCACCTTTTGCAACAGCTACCCAAAAGCAATATAAAATGAGACCAGTGTGGAGAATTTAAGGGTCCATATTTCCAGTTATCATATTTTTCTACATTCCATTATGAAGGGCAAATTCTTTTTTCAGACAGCTGAATATGTGAAGGAAACTTTTAAAGACACCACGGATGTATCATCTCCGGGCATTCTAAAACCACACACAAATACATGACCTCCAGGAGTCATAAATTCACCTTAAACATCTGAGATGAAGACTTAGAGAAGTAGATGGCAGATTTGATTTCAACAGAGTATGGATTCCACTCTGTCAGATTTCCTAAAAAGCTTCAGGTTGATTTTATTTGCAGGTCAGGTTTCTAAGCCTGCAAGGTGCATTCAAGTTACATTTTCATTTTTTCCCCTGTAGAAGAGCTAAAAAAAATTACTTAGATTTTTGAAGAACTGAAATTTTCATTAAAAAAATAAAATAAAGAGACACAGATCTGGAACTTTAAAATATACCCCAATTGAAACACAAAATGAGGCAACACTTGAGTAGTTCAGGGTGTTAAAATCCACCTAGTTAATAAACTTTAGCAGGAAGGAAGGGACTTGTATTGAAACCTGGGTTGGGTTTTGTTTGGCTTTCTGTTTGTTTTTTAATAATGGGTTCTAAAGTAACCAGGTAAAATAAAAAGCTGAAGTCTGATTTTAAGAAAAGTCATTTTGGGATATAGTAAATGAGCCTTGCTCCTGACGTGGTATGCACCAAGGTCTGGAGTTTTAAAAAGTCAGCAACACAATCTACTATTCATCTTACCAAGACAGGATTTCACATGGGGATAAATTCTCTTCTACCCTGAGAGGTAATTTTTTGCCAGCAACCACTATGAATAAAAGTTGAGCAGTGTTAAAAATAATAAAACCACATATATTACATCTAAAAATTGTCTGATACAGTGACAACCGGTATAGGATTTTCAAATTCAGACAACACAGGAATGAAACAGGCTCTAATACATTTTTGTTAGGAATGTAAATTCTATTCAGAAACACACAAGTAAAAGTCACTACAACCTACCAAAATGGAGGTTTTGTAGGCTGTTAAGAACCAAACAAACAGCTTGTCCCAAAAAAGCTCTGGAAAGGGGGGGGGGGGGGGGGGCGGGGGGGAAGAGAGAAGAAAAATAATTTAATTGGTCCACCCAAAACATTACTTGACTCAACAATTTAAAATGACCCACAGGACTACATGAAGGTAAAAAAGGCCCCCAGAATGTGCTCGCATTGGCTGTGAGATGCACTAGTAACTTGTAACATGCTGAATTGCTTCTCTTATCTGTTTCTCAGTTTCTGCTTTCCTATCTCCCAATAAATCTGATTAAATTGTGCTTGCTTAGTCAAGGGCAAAGGAAAGAGCAGATGGAACTGGCTAGGATTGAAAAACAAGGAAATGAAAAAGGCAAGAAGTAGAAGTTAGGTTATTTTTTTAAATCTTCTGTACCCTATGACACTTAACACCATGCAACTGAAAACAAAAAGGGTTTTGGAAAAGCTCAGAACAAATACTGTAAAACAAAGGAAAAAAATCCACTTCAGATAAAATATCTTTCTGAGCCTTGTGCCCAGATTACATTGCAATAACATAAGCAGAGGCAGAGGTTGATTTTCAAATTACCTGTTAGACTCCTGTCTAACCAGCTGTATAACTAGCTTAAAAAATTGGAAGCTTTTCTTCACTTCGAAGAGTTACAGAGTTAGACACCAGTTCTTCATCTTGTTGTGTAAGACTTTATGCCATGACCACTGAAAAGAATTCTTCTGAATACACTTTAGATGCAGGCACAGAAACAAAATACAGAAAATAGGGGCTTTTTTGTTTGTTTGTTTGTTTTAATCCCTTGAACAAGAAATCACAGCCTGAGAGGAGAGGTCAAACTCAGTTTACAAACCCTACATTCACTCAGGGAGCAGCATTACCGTCAATTGTGTTAATGGCTGCCCTGTAATAGAGTTTATGAAGGGTTTTCTAAATTTTATAAAATAAAAGCCAACAGAAAAAACAAAACCAAAGCAAAACCCAAAACTTTAATAAAGAAAAATCCATGCCACTTGATCAAGTTCACCACCACACTTTTTAGATGACAACTCCATATGATCTTTTGTCTGTCTCCACTCCTCCCCGTCTGTTCAGATGGAACAGTGCCCACTTGCAAATTGGACAGTCCCTGTTGCAGAGATGGCAGATGCAGAATGAATACTTGAAAACAGGGAAAAAAAGTAGCTTACAGACACTTCTGCCTGCCAGCGAGACACAACTGCATTGCAGAAAGCACATTAAAAGAAAAAACAACCTGCATAAAAGCCCCCAAGAAACAACTGTGGCTAACTCTTAAAAAGATGTAGCTGAACTACGGTTGCAAAGCAGACAATTGACTCCTCAGTCATGCATGTGAGTGCATTGACAGGCCAGCAGGTACTGGCAGCACAAAGTTGTTAAGAGTTAAGATTTTCTAGATGCATTAATCAAAGAATAAAAATGTTTTTAGGAGGTCAGCTTAAGAGGATGCATTATTTTCAGTGCGCATCTCAGTGACCACGGAAGTCCTGGCCAACACTGCTTTATCCCTGCTAATATTCCTCCTGCCTCTGCTCATATGGTACTTAGGTTACAGGCTGCAAACACCACTAGATCTGAGAAGCAACATTTCCCACATTTTTTTACTGCACCAGAGCCCCAGGAAATGTCACTTGCCTGCACATTTATTCCCTCAAATACTGAGATCGGTATTTTATTCAAGTCTATCCCATTTGTTTGTCAATAATTGCAAAACAGTATATTGTATTGTACTATAGGGAAATGAGGGAAAATAGCAGGGACATGAGGGGAAAATTAAGGCACTGAAAAGTGCACCCAGCAAAACTCCAAACATAGTGATGCTCTCCACTAACCCCATCCAAGACTGTGCCCCATAAAAAAGTATGTTTTCAGATTTCTTCCAGATGCTGTGAAAATGGACTCAGGGAAATACAAAAAGCAACCAGTCAGATATATAACCAGGGTCAAATCCTGACAGAAGTTCAGGGAAAGGTGTCTGGAAGAAGAGAGCAACTTTTGCTGAAAGCTGAGGAGGTGGCAATGACCTATGGAGCTGCTGCTCTGCCAGGATGGGAGGTGAACCCGCAGGCAGCATTTGACTGTTTTATGACCACACTGTAACTTCATGCAAGTAGCTGAGACAGATACTGCTTAAATGTTAGGCTAGGTGGTAAAAATTTTAGGCTCAATCTTACAACTGCACAGTTACAACCAAACGCTCTGGCCTACTGGAAAACCCAGCATCTGTCACTGCTTCCCTTCCACTACAGCTTCAATTCTATGCCCTTTTGCCTTCAACTGCTATGAAAACTAGATAGAGAAAACATTTTTAAACAGGGAAGAGTTATTAAATGCTGAATTTCTACCAGTATAAGTTTTTTAGTATTAATAAGTTCACTTCATAATTTATTTTGCATTACAATAGTAGCCAGATACCCTCATGCTGTGATAAGCAACAGGCTTTTCTGCCCTGGAGACTATAAAATCAAAACACACAAAAGAGAAAGAAAAGAATAATACATGGAGAGATTAAGTGAATAACCAAGGTCACACAGACCATGTGCCAAAGAGGCTGGAGCTAAACCGAAAGATGTGGAGCTACACTGCAGCTGTGATTATTTTAGTATTCCTGAAACAGACAGCCCTAAGGCAGCACAGCAAAAGGAAGAAGGTGTATTACAGATTTAACTTCCATCTGAGGATAAGCCAAATCAGCCAGCAGAGCAGGGTCTGATTCATCTGCAATCTAGAAGGTGGTCCATCATCCATCACAGCTCCAGAGTGAAGGGTGAAAGCATTAACTGACATCTTTGGTGGCATCATTTAATTTGATCTTTTAAACTGACTCTGTTATGAATGCTACTGAGACAATAGAAAAGTAGATTGTCACAGCCATATTAACCTGGAGGGATGGTAATGTTTATGAACCTAAAAAGGTTTGGGAACATTAAGAAATAAAACCAGCTGTGTGTCCTGCAAATTACTTTTTTCCTGCCAAAGCCTTGTCTCACTTGACTGTTTGCCACCATGATTGTCACTGAAATCATTGTTTCTCCTTTTGTCACTGAATGTCTAAGCATTTTAAATATCCGGTGAAATCAGGACACCTCTTAACTTGATGAAAAAGACAAGACAGGAACAGGTGGTGCTGTTTATCTGCTTTTTTATTGTTGGAGTATTAGCAGGTTATCAGTATCCCTAAAACCTATAGCAATTTGATTTTGAAATTGGTTTCATTGATGCCCTTTTCACCTCATTTCTCAGGAGATTTGGAGTCCCATTCTCCTTTGATTCTCTTTCTCTGACCCTAGGGAAATTGAAGAGATACTTAGGTTCAGATGTAATGTTCACTAAAAACTCAAGAAAATCTCCAACAGTTTCTCTGTCACGGCTTTGTTTTGATCAGTCTCCTGGCTCATTTATCATCTACTCAACAAACTACATACCTAAACGAGATAGTGATCTTTACTATATTTACAGAACCATCCAAGAGCTGATTATTAAATTATGTGCTGCAATCATCTGCTACTGAAACTCAATCATAAATGTAAATAGAAGTTGTAGACAACAAATTCAACCACGTTCTTTCTGCCACGCTGTGAGCAACTGTACATTGTTTTTTTCTTTTATTGACTAAATCTTTAGTACATAGACATCCAACTTCGAGCACTGTCTTTTAGATCTGAATAAAACTAATGATTTTCTGTGTTGCCTTTCCCATTTGATCATGCAGAACAGAAGATCACATCATGCAGACCTGAAAAAATTGTCTTAGAACACAAAGATAGTAAAATGCACACTGTGTACTCCTGCAAGGGACAAGGGCTGCACAACTCTGCGGTACTCCAAGTTGCTGTGCCTGAACAAGAAAGCCTAACATTGATCCAGTGTTGGTAAATCAGTCAATAATCTTCGCTGATAAATCTGGCTTACCTACAGTACAAATGAAAATAAAATCATGCCCTTCATTTAAAGCACAGTTTCTGATTGTGTCCCTGATTTCGGACAGGACTTTCAACAGTTTACTCTGCAAGTGAAGGAGGTAATGTCTTGTAGAAAATGAGTCACCTTTCTGCATACCACAGAAAAGCATTAATTCTGGTGAGTTCCATGTCCTTGTATTGAAGCTGTTTGCCTATTTCTTTTTTCCCCAGAAACTCGTATGTAAAGCAATCTCTGTATAACAGCAGAGAAACATCTCTAGAATGCATCTATTTTATTTCATTTTCATTGTTTCACCACTTATTCACATCATCTCTCACTGTACTTCTACCATTGAAACAAATATTTGATTCAACAGGGTGTAGGAAAAGGTTCTTCACCCAGAGGGTGTCTGGGCACTGGAACAGGCTCCCAGGGCAGTGGTCACAGCACCAGCCCGACAGAGCTCAAGAAGTGTTTGGACAATCTCTGAGGCACAGGGTGTGACAGTCGGAGTGTCCTGTCCAGGACCATGAGTTGAACTTTGATGATCTTTGTGGCTCCCTTCCAACTCAGGATATTCTATGATTCTATGATCCTAAGAAAGCTTCTGCCATTAGCATCTTCACTTAACCAGTGTCTTCTGAAACCTACCCTCAGATAGACTCCTACAAGTTACAGCCAATCCTATACTGATATTATTTTATATCACATAATGATGAATCATCCTAAAAAAAAAACAAATAAAAAACCCCATTCTTCTTCAGCCCAGACAGGCATTAATGACACAAAACACCCTGACAGTAAATTCATTGCACTGACATATTCCTTTTCCTTGGTACTAGATTATATTTAAATCTGAATCACTCACATAAATAAATTAATGAATAATAGATTAGGGAAGAATCTGATATTTTGCAAATGAAAAATCCTGCTACAGTTATCATCAGGCCAGTCAGGAGCTGAGGCTTTTCAACTCAAATTGCCTGATCTGAGGTACGCTCCCCTTTTAAATGATACTTTTCACCAAAACCCTGCATATATATAGAAAGTTAATTTACTTCTTGAGAGATCAGTCATGTTATCATCTCAATCTAATTAAAGAAAATTGTCCTTAAAACAATATTGATTTTGCACTAAAGCTTTCCATTGTATTACCAGTAGGCAGTGTTTCCCTTATTTAACCTTGGTGACAGATAATGTCAAATTCAACAAAAAAAACTATCAAAGAGCATAATCAAAGCAATTTGGACACTTAAAAGAGAAAATTAATTAAACGGTGCTAATTGCTTCATCAAATAAATACAACACATTCTGTTATAAAGGGAAAAGTTGCATACTTTTTTTTCATTCATAATATTTCAGAACCATTAGAAAATATTTCTGCTCCATAGATAAGATATATTTAGTCTTTACTGTACCTTCAGATTATGGTTTGACTCCCATGCTCTTTTTCACTGTTAAGTTTCATGATTGTTCTCAAAGGTAAAATCTAGTATTTGCTCATCTGATGCTATGTCCAGTTAAGAATCTACTTTCTTTTTTCCTGAAGTGTACTTTTTCCAAAAGAAATGAGTTCTTCTGAAAGAGACAGGCTAAACCAGATTACCTTCCATAAAAGAAACCCTTCAGTCAACCAGAGAACATGAAATTTGGAAAATTAAAGTTTGGAACATTTATAAACAGAAGCTCAAGTGCCTCCCCTGCAGTAGTTTGAGGCAATGAGAAAAGTTGCTTCAGTGCAAGAGAAGAAGGGCTGTGAGGCTATTCCCCCTTCCCTCTTCAAAAGGGCAGCAGATGCGTGTCAGTGGGAATGTGAAGGCTGGCACCAGGCAGAGAGCAGTTATTAACTCCAGATTTCAGCCAAAGCATTGCAGGTGGCCAGCACAGGTACTTGCCCACAATTGTAAATAAGCCTGGGATTGAAGTAATAGAGGGGGGAAAAAAAGTCTACTGGCCCACTTGCAGATTCAGTAGCCAGTGGCCCAGGTTGTGAATGCACTTTAAAAGATGATGACATTGCGACCAAGTGGTGTGTCATCTTTCACTAACTCCAAGACAAGCATGAGGAAGCCACAAAAAAACCCCCCGTAAGTTTCCAAAAGATATTTGAAAAAAGAGATAGCAGTAAAGAGGAAATAATACTTGGCTTGATTCAAATGACATATTTTAGTATTACTACAGAAACTAAGACAGAAGCAGTTTTCAGAAATATGTTTGCAAGAAGCCCAATCTTGAGGCTGTTTTGCACATTCAAAACATGTCTACACATTCAACTACACTCATAATAGTAGACTGTAATAGCTGCATTTTGCTGGTAATGGGAAAATTCCAGTTATTTTGGTAATGTTGTTTTCAGTTCATCACGGTTACCATCCATATTTTCTTGCCAAAGCCTGTACGAATTATAGAGAATGTTGACAATTTTGCATTTACTATCATTGTGGTTTTCTTTTCTTGGCAATATAGGAACTTATGTAAAAAAAGTAGCTAATGTGTATTGGATGTTTTTGTTCAGTAGAGTTTAGTGGGCTCCAGGCTCCTCAGAGAGGATCTGGCTGAACAAGTATATATTACCTCTCCTTGCTGATACTCTACATTTTAAATGTATTACGAAATATGTTATGAAGAGAATGGTCTTACATTTTTCCACCCCTGGTCACCACTAGAAGTTACACAAAAAAACATCTCACGTGACCAGACCACACACTACCACAGCACAAATGGGTGCCTGACCACAGCCACACTGCTGGAATCAGTGCTCGGGACTAAGAAGGTGAATGGCACAGCCAGCTCAGCAATGCTGCACCTGGGGACAGGGACAACAGTTACAATTTTTGAAGACCTTCCAGCAAACCAGTGGCTGATTATAGTCAGTACTCATCCTCAGTGGTCTCATTTCCTTCTCCATACACATGTAAGGACTTCGCTGAGACAAGACAATTTTGAACACCATTTGTCCTCTGCAGTTTGCTTTCTCATCCATTAAAAAAGATTTTAAAAATCCAGAGGCACATTCCTCTCAGTGAGATTCTTGTCTGGAAATAGCATTTGATTTTGGCCCTGCTATTTAACTAGGATGGTTCATCATTAATTTATATTTAAAGTAAAAAAATCCTGTGAAGTCCAAACACACCGATTCATGTTATTAACATCATATTATGCAACAAATGGAAAGAAATAGAAGATCCTCTAAAGGCAGACCCCTTGCCTGGACCTCTATTTGTGTGTTTACCATCAATAGCACCTACACCCTGAATGACTGGTTAAGCCACCCAAGTTCCCCACTCCTGCAATACTAAGTAACAACTAAGATTTAAAAATCAAGCCTTTAAATGCTAAATCTGTCGTAGTCTGTAACTTCTCCCATGCCCAGTATATTTTGCAGAGTTTACATAACTTGTTGTCAGCCATCTATTATCAGCAACAGGCCTAATTAATTCCCAAGAGTTTTTGCTAAATGGTGGCTGAGTCATCACAAAAAAATCCAGAAAAACACAATAAATGGTCTGGATCCTCAGTGAGCTCTATTTTTGCCTATCATTTCCAAAAGACAACCAGGCAGGCTTAAGCAGGCAACCCTTTCTTGAGGAAAGGACTGTAGGAGGAAAACACCATCTGCAACATGTTCAAACCAACTGCTGCTCTATGCCAAGAGTGACCACTGGGACCACAGACTATTGCAGCCTCCAAGTCAAATTCTCTCACTCTTCCACTTACCACTGTGCAGGCTGGGTGAGTAGGGATCTCTGCAACAGAGATCAGTCTGTGACAGGGCTGATGGCTGCTTGTGCCTGTTGCTTATTCTGGTGAGGCTAAAGGCATTTAGCTCTGGGCTGAGTCCACATCCACACAAGCAGAAGAGCTGCCCGCACCCCACGTGAGAAACCACCCATTGGTCCTAAAAATAAAATGTATGTATGTGGGAAATCAACTTGCCACTGAACTTAGATTGGGATATCCAGGAAAAGTGACATGAAGAAACACAAATTCCAAAAAATATGAAAGGCATCAGCTTACAAACAACTAAAAAAATAAAAATAAAATATATAAAGGACCCTCAAAAGACTTCAGTGCAAACAAGTAAAGTCACCAGCATCTCACTAAACAACAATGTGTGGAAGAAGTAACATAGATTTCTAGATGCTATTTTATCACAGCATTTAAAGTTTGAATATACTGTTACACTCAGCTGGAATAAGAGTCTTGTAGAGCCAATAATCTTCCCTGCTGATGGACAGCAGATCAGACATAACAGGATTACATTATATTAATTTTTTCAAGAGTTCCACTATCTGCTCACTCCTCACTCTAATTCCTCCACTGGAAATAATTGCAAATGTTCTAGTGCCAATACAAGTACTTTAGAATTGTAAAAAAAAAAAAAAAAATTGCTCTGAAGTTCAGTTTTAAAAAGATATTTTAAATTTCTGTGAAGTCATTCTTTTAGTATTTCCCTTCTTTATTTCTTGCCAAATCTTCCAAAATGTTTTGCAACAAAATATGAGAAGAATCCTTCAGATTCTAATATTTAAGATTATTTTCATACACGTCTGTGTTTCTAAGAAGGATGTTGACTTATTAAACATGAAAAAATAAGAAATTTTTATTTCAGTTTTAGCATCAATCTTTTTCATTTCAGTGGCTGCTGCTGTTCCTTTTACCTTAAATATACTCCTGGGTGAACTTCTGGACCAGTGGTTGCTGGATACTGTTTTCAAAATGACTGAAGTACACTAAATCCCATTGACTTTCAGTTTTGCTCAACACGGTATGCCCTCTGAACAGTAAGTGACAGATGTGTCTATTGTCCACAGTAGGACTTAAAAGGCATCAGTGCTTTTTTGACAGGATTCATTTTCCCACCTAAAATGTTCTGTCAGACAGAATTTGGCAGAATGGCTATAAAAATTCCTTCTTCTTGGATCATAACCATTAAAACAGAGCTTTTAGAAAGGCATCTGGGGGGCTTCTGGACCTGGTATGCTCTCCCACACTCAAGAAAGCTGATGCATCTTGCCTGACGATGGATTCCAGAAGAATCCAAAGCTTTGAACTCCTTCCTGTGAAAAAGAGAATTAACCTGCTGTCATTTGTACTGTATTTTGGACACAGAAGTCCACTCTGCTTTTGGGTTTTTTTGCATGAAACTGTTAAAATTTATTCTGAAATAATGGCTGATTCTAGAAAAACTCCCACGCCTATTGCTCACATAGCAACGGGTTTGGCCTTTTTCACCAATCAAGAGCAGAAGGAACATGAGAAAGGATTTTTAAAATTTTCTTTGGCTAAAAAAACATCGGCACCATTTTACAGGCACAGCAAAAAGTGGCCAAAGAATGCAGCCAGGAGTGGTGGCTCCCCAGAATGGCCCAGGCAGAGGGCTGCAGCAGGGCTGCTCCCATTTCTGATGCTGAGAGCAGAGCAAAGCATACCTCACCAAAATTCCTGGTGCTCCCTGGTACAAGCAGTAATTTGGTCATCATCACCAGCTTTATGTTCATATTGAGATCTCCTGTAAGGGCAGAAATCTGCTCCTGAAGTATCTGGCCAGTTTAATGCTCCTTAGCACATAGTAATCAATCCTAAAGAGTGAAATTAATGAATTTAGGTTGAAAAGGTAAATTTGTGCAACCATGTCATTTTACATTGCAAGTAGCCTGCCTCTGTTGCAACTCTCAAGTCTTGTGCACTAGCCTCTGTATGTAAGAGAGCCAGATCTCCAAGGAAAACAGTCTATCCTGTGCAAAGATTTTAACAGCTGAGGCATAAAAGAAAATAATGGTACCTGGCAACTGCTCTCTCTATAAATGTCTTCTTTGAAGTTGGATCTGCTAGTAAAGCTCCCTTTTAAGTCTGATGAGCAAATGCTGATTGCACCATGGAGACAGTTTCTACAAGTAACTACAAAGTAGTGAGAAAGTAGACAAAAGTCCGTAATATTCAGGGAATGCCTCCCCCTGCTAATCAGAGAAAGCTCAAAGATCAAATGCTTGCTCAGTGGGCAGCTGTTACTGGGTTTGCTTTTTAGTTCAGTTCAATAAATTGACTAGCTCACTTGTTACTAAAGCAGATTATTGTTAATGGGCTTCTTGGTCAACAGCACCTCTTGATAACATTTTAATTTAAATGAATATGTGTCTCATTTACTTTTTGGGGTCTAATATGTGACACTTCAGAACACTGACTGTGTCAGATGTCATTTTCTTCAATTAATTGCTGTGTAATTATTCTCAAAGGGCTGGAAAGCATACAACTTTTTACTTTTACCACATTTACCACTTCGATACTCAGTCCACCAGTAGCGCCCAGTAAAAAAGTCATGTCTTCCTTCTGAAAGGAGACACCAAGTTGAATTTGCAGATCAGACTGCTGTTGCTTACAATCATTCTCAACTCAGCATCAACACTGATGGTTGTTTCAGCTGGCTCTGCCAGGTAGTTCTGTGCGGCCTTGGCTCAAGTAGGTGACGTGATAACACCAGGAACTAAAGAATGCATCCTTGTTCCTGGCTTACCTCTGGAGAAGACTCACAGCTCCAGCTCAGGAAGAGATACTTCTGGCCAATGTTATGCTGGCAGGTTGGGAATACCATTGCCACGCTGTGCAGGATCAACATGAACTTGTGAGAAAGAAAAGAAAAGAAATAAAAATACAGTGCAAAGCAAATGCAGCCAGACTCACAAATCTTTTCTATCCTAAGAGGTCTAACAGGAGCTCCCTCTGCCTAGCTGGAGCTCCTGCTAGGGCCAGCTCTGTGAGGCACTGGTACACAAACCTGAATATACTTAACTTACGCTGCTGCATTTAGGAACAGGAGTGATATCCTTCTTTTTCTTCTACATTTAGGAAACTAAAGCACAGGGACTGGTTCAAATACACACAAAAAGGCTCTCAGGGCAAGAGCAGCAAAAGGACTTGGCACTCCTGTGTTTCGGGCTACCACATGAACCCCTGCATCAAGTCTCCCTGGCATTAATGATAAGTAATCAGAATCACAGGTTTAGATCTTGTAACATGTATCCTTCCAGTAAATATAGAGCTAATTCCAATCAGGGATAGATTTTCCCCTCTGTTTCCATCTTCAGAGTGGGAACTATTCTTTTCCCTTTTGTACCAGTCACATTATTCTAAGAAATAATGATTAAAAAAACATGGAGATCATCCTGCTTCTTTAGTTCTTTAGTTCTTTAGTTCTTTAGTTCTTTAGTTCTGGCATCCCTATCATTATAAATGTTTTCCTACAGTGTTACCATTACATGAGTTCTGTAATGAACTATTTGTTCATCAGGGAGCTAACTTGTAAGCTCTAAAGATCAGAGCTTTATTTCAAAGGGAGGGAAAACATTATAGCATTTCATCTTATGCACATTTGTTGTGGTTTAACTGCAGACAGCAACGAAGCACCACACAGTCACTCACTTGCTCCCCCTCCATGAGATAGGGAAGAGAATCCGTTTAATTACAGTTTAGTAGGTAAAGGAAAGCTGTGCATGCAGGCAAAGCAAAACAAGGAATTCATTCACCACGTCTCATGGGCAGGCATGTGTTCTCAGCCATCTTCAGGACAGCAGGGCTCTATCATGCACAAGGATTACCTGAGAACAAAGTCAACAAATGTCATGATTGCAAGCATCCCTCCTCTTCCTTCTTCTTTCCCCAGCTGTATATGCTGAGCATGATGCTATTTGCTATAGAATATCTCTTTGGTCAGTGGGGTCAGCTGTCCTAGCTGTGTCCTCTCTAACCTCTTGAACACCCCCAGTCCCCTCACTGGCAGGCTGGTGTGAGAAGCAGGAAAGGCCTTGACACTATGTGAGCACTGCTCAGAAGTAATCATAGAATCCAGAATTGCTTAGGTTGGAAAAGACTTTTAAGACCATCAAGTCCAACCAGATAATGCAGCACAACACCAGGACACAGTGCACCAAAAACTTTTGGCCATGTACCATAGCTAGGGCCACCTACAACCAAGAACTATCTCCAAAACTTCACAGTCAGTTAAGTCTTGTATCCCACCATACAGTCAAACCTTTAAAGTCAGATGCATTTGCCTGTACAGGTCTCCAATCACTTTGGAGCAGTCATGAATGTGGCTAGGTAAAACCTCTATCCAAGAGTAAAAATGTCTACTGACACTGTTTTCAGCACAAACACAAAACATACTCCCATACTACTACCACTAAGAAGAAAATTAACTCTGTTCCAGCCAAAACCAGCACAACATTTAGGTGAATTTATAACATAGAGTAGAATCATAGGATAGAATCAAAAAATCATTAAGATTGGAAAATAGCTCTGAGATCATTGAATCCAACTGTTAATCCAGCAGTGCTGTGTCCACCTCTAAACCATTTCTCTAACTGCCACGTCCACAATTTTTTTGAATGCTTCCAGGGATGGTGTCCTTCCCTGGGGGGCCTGTTCCAATGCCTGACCAGCCCCTTCAGTGAAGAAATATTTCCTAATACACAATCAAACCTCCCCTGGCACAACCTGAGGCCATTTCCTCTTGTCCTGTCATTTTTTACTTGGGAGAAGAGACCAACACCCACTTGGCTACAGTCTCCTTTCAGGTAGTTGTAGAGAGCAATAAGGTCCCCCCGAGCATCCTTTGTTCCAGGCTAAACCCCAGCTCCATAAGCCTCTCCTCATTAGACTTGGGCTGCAGACCCTTCACCAGCTCTGTTGCCCTTCTCTGGACACACTCCAGTGCCTCAGTGTCTTTCTTGTAGTGAGGGCCCAGTAGAGCACACAGGAATCAAGGTAGAGCTGCACCAGTACCAAGTACAGGGGTAAAAGCACTGCCCTGGTCCTGCTGGCCACACTACTTCTGATACAAGCCAGGATGCCCTTGGCCTTCTTGGCCACCTGGGCACACATTGGCTCATGTTCAGCTGCTGTTGACCAGCATTTCTTGAAAGACATTACAGGAGCTTACTGACAGCTGTGTGTGCACTAAAGGGTTACAGCAAGGTTTAGCCATTTTAGGTATTTCCAGAAAGAGCTGTGGACTCCGTTTTGCAACATACTTAATCCAGTGATCACAGAAGTTAGTCTGTTTTCAGTGCCCATAAAGTCTCCTCTGCTGCAACCCTCTATTTGTGCAGGTGAGGTTTTTTTTTTCCTGTGGTGGACACCTGTCCACTTGGAAACATCTAAGCCACAAAACAGCTATCAGACAGTAGCAACTTTTGGTTACTCAGAACCAAGGCTGGATTCAACCCAACAGTGACTGAGAAGCGAGAGATTTGGTATCATCTTATCAATTTTCTCAGCCATCTGGTTCCAAATGTGAAATTTAATTGTGAAATACTACCAAAAAGAATCTAGTAGCATTTATGAAGTATAAGACTAGAACTGCACTCTGAAAGGATAATCCTATTAACTTCAGCATACATGTTTAATATATATCTACCATTCACAGTGAAGGAGAAACCTATATATCATTAAATCTAATGAAACACAAAATGATGCTCATATAGAAATATCACTCAAGTGTTTGATCTATGTCAAAGTAACACATGTTAATCAAGATAAAGATAGCAGCATGAGATAAAGAATTGAGTATCTAAACAATTATACAAATCTCCATCAGAGTACTTAACTTTTCACACACAAGGTAGAAAACAGCTTCTCATGTACTGCACTATCTGCATGCAGTGCCATGAACTGTGGCAATGTGTGACAGTTTTCAAAAACTGAAGCAAATAATTTAATAGCTTCCTTCCACCAAACTCACTGCTCTAACTGTTGAGTGTCCCACAAAATTCAGTTTAGAAAGAGCAATTCCTGATAGGATATCCCTTTCAGCCTTCCTTCCTCCACTCCTGCTTATGCCCAGTTTCCAGGTGGAGACATGAAGCCCAGGGACCTACCAAGATCTGCTGAAGATCACACAAAAAGTCTCTAGCAGAGGACTAAGCTGACAGACTTTCCTCCAGCTTCAGTCTTGCATCCTGGCTGGATGACTGCATGACTTCTTATTCTCCTTCTCTCATGTACAGGTATTTTTTATGATACATACTTCCTGATGAGTTTGGAAGCATGGATGTCAGCCTGGGTGGATAGTCCTTGCAGTTATTAGGAAGCCTTGTTAAAGTTAATACACATCTAGGAAAAGGAGGGCTATGATCCTTACTACTGAAAT
The DNA here is from genome assembly GCF_000738735.6 of Corvus cornix cornix. Lineage (NCBI taxonomy): Eukaryota > Metazoa > Chordata > Aves > Passeriformes > Corvidae > Corvus > Corvus cornix. The sequence goes on along the minus strand of NC_047057.1, from coordinate 45,533,636 downwards.
AGTGCTTCAATATTATTTAAGATTTTATTTGAACTTTCAGTAAAATATTAATTCCTATCCTGATCCTAATATAAAATTCTTTATTACGTACTGGTACTGATTTTCAGAATGTGGCAGTTTTAAAGTAGGCCAAATGTTAGGTTTAAATATCCTGAAAAGGTCTTTCTAGAAGATAATAATCAGTCAAATGCAAAATTGAGCTTGAAAGGTAACATGTCTATATGGATCATTGCGATTTTGAAGACTAAATCATGTCTAATTAACTAGGGTGAGATAGTAGCTTTTTCCCATCTCGAATTTAATTTAATTGTTAAAAGTCATAATCTATACATTAACCAGCTCTCCACCTGAAATGTGGGGGAGTGCTGCTTGCAGAAGTTTCTAAAACCAGACCATAGATATCAGGCTGTGCAGTTCCTTGCAGCTGAGAAATATGTCAAATGCTGCTCTCTGTGTATCACATCCCTGACATTGGCTTTTAAGGAAGGGTTCAGCCTGAAACCCTTTTGAAGGGGAACAGAAACTTTAAAGGCATCCTCAGAACAAAATCATGTTACACTCTTCACATCTGTCTGTGCACTCGGCAGATGCCACACACCAATAATTTAAATTAAGGCATTTTTCATTTTCAGGCATTGTGATAATTCCAGGGCATTTCCTCCATCATATTTGTAACCTATTCATTACACCATTTTACTGCATAATGAAGACAAATGCCAACACTTTAGCAACAGATTTGGGTAATGACAAGATGTACAATAACACAGAGTAATGTGACCAGGCCTGCAAGTTCTAATTGAATATTTTTCTGATCCTGCTTCCATTAATCTTTCCTCCTGTTTCATTTTTCTAGCCATTTTACATGTCGCCTGCCCCCTTTCCCCTTTCCCCCTCAAACCACTCTCTGAAAGCTTTTGTGAGAAATAGATTCTGCCTCCATTGTGGGTTCAGGCTTTTTCCTTATCAATATACACGGCTCACTTGCCGATGAACCATTGAGCTTCTGATGGAGGAAGCAGCGTGCATCCCAGGCATGGTACTTAATTGGTATGCTGGCCCATGCAAAGCTATCTGATTGCATTCAGTAACTGGCAGGGACAGAAAGCATTTCCAAGGGAAATAATATCTAGCTGTGAATGTGGAATATGTGTGTAAGAACTGAACAGTAAACACCAGCCTTAATTTTAATATCTCAAATTATGCAAAACTTAAAAAAGATGAGTGCTTCGATATTCAAGCAGACCCCTGCGGGATAGGAATGTTATCATAAGAATATTATAGAAACCAATGTAAAATATCCAGCTGCTGTAGAGTTTAAGGGGCATCAAACGATTTTGAATCACCATTTTCCTCCCACAAATGAAAGTATTTACCTATTAACAGCAGCAAAACTATATTATTTTGCTGGGCAGTAAGACCGCAAGCAACATTGCCTTTCAGTTTAAGCTCTGATATGTTAGCATTTAATGTCCCAAACAGCCCTTAAAAGCTCCAAGGTGAAAATGTAAAACCATAATCCAGTCCTAAATGGTCATTTAAAAAATTATCATCCCAAAGCTCAGGAGTGCCTTTATTGGTTTATGAGGCATTCCAGTTAAAATAGTTACACTAGGAATGCAGGGAGGATGATACCTATTTAATTTTATGGTGTTTTTCTCTCTCTCCAATGATAAAAGGTGGTTGGGACTGCAGCAAAAGCCAAATCCTCTTTGCTTTATTCACACAAGTAGTCTCACGGACTACAATAGGGCTGTGGAAGGGATTTGGCCTCACCTCTTACTGTCTAAACTCTCTTTCTTTATAAGCCACTTTCTGGTTGTGTCCTACTCTCCAGTGAAACTGTTACTCCTATGCTTCCAGAAGAAATGTGTGACAGATGAGAGATAAGATGTGAAAGCAGAAAAAAGAAACATCCGTTCAGATGAGTGAGTTCAGATTAAAAACAAAACCTTGACAAAACAAACCATCTTGCTGACACAGATTTTAGGGAATTGGTCAAGTAAGATGTGCACAGAACTGTTTAGATAATACCTGTATTGCTCATCCCTTAGGACTTGCATCTCCTTTCCCAGAAATGAGAAGGCAGGAAAGAATTTGTGATATTCAGAGAAAATTTGTGTGCAATTTATATATCATAAAGATTTACAAATGTTCTCAAGTTGATTCTACTGTTTTTTCTTTTTTCCTAAGTAACATGTGACATAAAGAATTAAGTGCTGATCTTGCTGGGCAGTCATTGAAGCCAGGGCGATAAGTAAACACAGCCTGGCAGCACCGCACAGCTCTGTGTTTGAATCCTGCCTGAAGAGCAGCCCGATGAGCTCATGCTGATCACTTTTCACACCTCAAAGCTAAATCTCAGCAGTCTGGGTCAGTTCCTGGGTCAGACACATCCAGAAGCACCTCAGGAGCATGGTGCTGAGAGACAGTGGCTGCCCTGGTTTTGCTAGAGCTGCTGCTGCTATCAAGAAAGACCTTTGCCACTTCAGGTATGTGTCCCCACTTTCTCAGCCTGGTTCCAGCTCTGCTTGCCAACTTTCTTCAGGGTTGTTCCTGAAAATAAAAGTCAGTTCTCTGATGATGTCCCCTCTGAGTGAGGAGGAAGAACTGGCATTTCCTGGCCAACTTTCCAGGCTCCCATTGAAATCTCCACTCTTGAGGGACAGGGAGAGGGTTGTTCTGTAAACTTTTTTTTTACTCTGCAGGTGGCAGAGGAAACCTCAGCAACTTGGGCAGACTAGCTCCTTGTAGAGCTCCAGGCCTGTGAGAGGAGGGGATCTCAGCATCACTGTTCTCTGGCACATGCCTCAGGAAGGAGGAAGATATTTCTCTACATGAGCCCAGGCATTCATCCTGAGAGATTGAAAAGCAAGACACGGTACTGGGTCCTTTTATGTAAGCCTGGAAGAAGCACAGAAAGGCTTTGGGAAACTAGTATACCCAATGAACAGAAAAATCTGCTCTGCTTAAAATCAGAAATTTTAATAATGCAAACACACCCCAGTGAAAAAAATTCTCGGAAAAAAACGTTATTATTTCCAGAGCATAAATATAGTATTTTAAAAACCTGCTATTACCTTTTGTTCCAGAAAAGGTGGATTGCTTATTTATTTGAGACCAAGTCCAAATCATCTTCAGTCCTTGCAGATCCCTTCCTTCTTGCAAAATAATAGCAGGGAAAGGTGCAAACTTTAAATAATATTTTAGCACTGGAGATAATAGCAACAAATCTCCACAATGGCATAAACCTTCAATTTCCCATATTTAGGCATTCAGGTTCTTTCAACTAATGGACATCAGGGACAAAGATTCCATAACAGTTCTGCACGCATTGTGCCCTATTCTGGGTGTGAGTGCATCCTACACTGCAGCAATTAGAGATGTCAAGTCTAGCTGTCAAGGCAAAAAAGAACAGAGATAAATGGTCACCCTGCCTCACAGCCATACTTCCTACAAACAAAGCACAAACACTGTATTTAGAGCCCTAACATTTGAATAGACTACAATACACCTCCAAATGAAAGTTCCCATAATTAAAAAAAAGGTGACTGAATTTCTCTGCCTCCTTGTATAACACTTTTCTAAAAGACAGAATTTGAGGGAGATTGGATTTGCCTCAGCAAGGCACGCTGCACAGTGAATTGTCTGATGCTTCCCCAGTACATTTTGCCAATTTGATCACCAGTAGTAAATTGGGTGAACTTTTGGATTTCAATGCATGAGACTCCTCATGCGTCAGGATGAGATAATTCTGTGACTTGGATGATTACTTCTGAAGGCAAAAGGCCAAAGTTTTCTCCTTGAACTTTACATATGAATTGATCAGCTCAATGCCTTTTACATAGTTTTAGGTACCTCCCAGCTTTGCCCAGCCACATCAAGGGAATACAGTGGTAAAAAGCCATTTTCTTTCTACTTGCAGAACATATTAGCATTTGAGAGAAAGAGATCTATAAAAGACCTTACTAAAATGTTCAGAAAATCCATTAATCCCAGATATTTTGTCCATAGTTCCTTGCAGAGCTATCACAGTGTCTAGGTTATTGACCTATAATCCATTAATAGGATTTTTAAGAGTTCTGTTATGGTTACTCTTCAGCAGATGAGTGAACAGATGGATAGGATGGTCACCCCCTTGCTATAACCTTTGCCTAACAAAGCTGATTAATTCAGTCTTTCTAGTTGATAAGGCATCAATTGTGGCTTTGTCTACAGATAATTAACTAAGATACAAGCCAGAGGAGTCAGAGGAGGTGAACAGCAATGTGAACTCTCTAGGCTAAATCCAAGAGATTGGGGTCTAGAAGCAGAGGTGAGGTAAATGATGCTGTAAAGTATATGTCAGCAACCGCCACTGTGTCAGCCCAAGCTTTCGTGAGCAAAGGCAAGATAGAACCCAGCAGATGAGCAGGTGGTGAGCGATGCCAGGCACCATGAGTGCTAGCTGGAGCTCTGACAGGGTACAATACCTGCAGCCCAGCACCTCATTCACTGCTTATTACACTTACCTGCCCAAAACCTTGAAGCCACCTGAAAACAGTCCACCTGCATTAGGCAGCACTGGACGTGGCATAGAGCAACACCCCTGCCTTGCACACGGACATTTCCAGAGCAAGCAGAGAGGCAGAGCAAACAGTGCTATAGCTGCAGGTGCCCAGCAAACCCGTGGAGACATGGTTCTCTCTCTTCCTGTTTGCTTTTATTTGGCTCTTTGGAGCATTTCCACAGGCCTGTGCTGGACCAGAGGCTAGAAGTTCTCCCCCTTGCCTCATTAGACATGAGCAGTAGGGGTTGCAGCCATCTACCACACTTAAGACATTCAAAAGCACCCAGACACATAATTGACTCTCAGCTCCTTTCAACCCCAAAGCAAGCTAGCTACAGTCAACAATGATGAATAAAGAAAGAATTCAGGCCTGGTAAATAACCTGAAGTAGAGCAGCTGCAATGGGAAGAGAAGCAGCCAAGTGAATTAAGCCTCCCATGTTCCTCACTTAGCCTTGCTTTTCTCTTTCTGACCTATAGCTGAATACAGCCTTTTACCACTGCTCCTCATGGCTTGCAGCTGCAGCACTCTGAGGCTGTCAGGAGCCTTGTAACACTCCTCTGGTCACTAGTAGGGAATTTGCAATACCAAGGCAGGTACACCATGGTGCTGCCTCTTTTACCTGCTCCTCCAAAGGCACATCTGCCTTCCTTGGCATCCTCCCAGCTCACCCTTGAGGCCACTCCAACACACACCACTGACTTCATGCTTGTAAAGCAGGTGTCCTAATAAAGTACCTTAGGAGTCAGCCTCAGCCATCAGTTTGCAGCAAGGAGATTGACACAGCAGTAGGTTAGCTGGTTCACTGCCTCACCTTGCAGTGGGGAGCAGAAGGAACACACAATCCATACTTTCTTGGGGAAATGGTGGACAAACTGTTTTTCACATCTTCAGTTTAGAACTATCGCTTTCAAATGTTGCATCTTATGAGCAGCTGTGCAGAGGTTTTCATTCTGATTCTGAATGGAAAAAAATTAAATTCACTGTGCCAGAGTGCAGAGCTTTTTTTTCAAGAACACAGGCTGAAATAATATCAACACTTAAATAGGAGGTTGTGCAAAAGCTTTGGGAGGTTTTCATGCTTAAACACCAAATTGTGATTTACAATCTGTTGATCCAGCTGTGGAATAGTACCATAACTTCCCAAACATCTGCTTTGGGATTGCAGAATTTTGCATTGGGCAACTCCCAGAAATATCTGAGTATTGCTAAGACAATCCATCTCTAACCCCATCTCATGCTCATGCCTCATTAGAGGGCACAAACAGGCAGCCCTCTTCTCACAAATAGGCAGCCCTCTTCTCACAGACTGATTACCAAATTGAAGAGTCTTCTGGGATGGCACCATGTTGAAGCTGGCTCACTGGAAACAATGAATTATGGTTCAGTTTCTCTCCCGAGATATATTCAATACATTTTATTCTCTTCCTATTTAAGGTAAACTACATAAGCAGCCCATAGCAGAGAACAGAAGCCAAGACCAGATTTTCTTTGAGCCATGGTCAAACTGACACATTGCTCCCATAAGAAGCTATGATTTACCCTCTCTATTATCTTGCTTTTTAGGTCATTTTCTTAGAAGCTGGAACACTTAACTTTAGTGCCATGCAGGCAGAGAAGAAACTGAACTCAGGTCTCTCTTGTCCTAGATGAGCACTTTGAGCACCTAAGAAATGTATAAAAAGGTGACAGTGACACTAGTACACGCACAATGTTTTACAGTAAGGTACAGATAGGAACAGAATCCTGTCTTAAACAAGTTTTAAAATTCTATATACCTACATATGAACTTACATTCAGGATTGTATATAGACCAAATTTCATTAGGTGGAATTGCAAGGAACATGCACAGCTAAGCATTTTAACCAGTCATTTATGAAAGTTTAGTGCATTTCTCTCTAGCATGGGTGTATCTGCTCTCTTTACTCAAATGAGCAGTGCCACCAGAGAGGCTATTCATGTGAGCAAAACAGCATGATTTAGCTCTGTCTGATTTCTAAAACTTGTAGCAATCATGATACAAGCTTCAAAATCAGGGCCGACTTCAATATTTATTAGCGTAATTACATCTGCAACCCCTCCTAGACCGAACACAATTTTGGTAGTAATTTTCAAATCATTAGCACACTCTTTTAGTAACATCTTATCTCAGCTATTAGACAGGCTGTTCTTAAATTGAAGTCATTAGCAAACACTCTATTACTGTATTGTTTTGCAGTATGCATTTAGGATATTGGATTATTTTGCAAAGTAAATATCCTCTGCATATGAAACAAATCAACATATATCTCTAAAACATAACTATAAAGCTACTTAATTTTGCACTGTATAAAAAGTATTTTCAACTTTTATATGAAGTAGCTTCTAAATAATAGAGTTCATGGTACATGATTAATTATAGCAATGATGATCGTCTATCTGTGCTAAAATATGACAGTTTAATCTTCTAAATCACATCAGGAATGAAACAATTCTGAAACCGAAATATCCCTTTATGGCTTCTAAGTACAGCTCATAAATTACTGTGGCTTTTAAATCTCATCTATATTTCTGCAGCAGAGAGGCAAGCCAATAATATGTTCAAGTCTGCAGTCTTCTTCAAGTAAAATTCTTGTTCATTAAAATATTTTAGAAGTGTTTTCACAACAACAGTGACATATATCCAACTTCTCTGGAAGAATGACTTCAAATTCAGTGTTTGCTAGGGTAGATAATTTTTAGCTTTGGGGATTTTTGAGAAAGAATCCCTTGGGTGGCAGATTTGCTGCATGGCACAGGTGAAATCTTTCTTGAGAAACTGCTGCAAGATAAACCTCAGGTGTTTAGTTCCTTCCTTTTAAGCAGCATTAAAAGCTTATATAAGAATCAAGAGTCTCTTGTCTCACAAATGGCCTGAACTGTGACTTTCTTTGTGGATCACAGCTGCTTACAGCTGCCCTGATCCAAACTGGGGGAGCCCATGCTGCGACCGCGGTAGCTCTGCAGCCAAGTTCAGGGCCCCCCTCTCCCTGTGCACAGGACACTGTGTCAGGACATGCTCTCTAAATCACCTGCAGGCCAATTTGGTCCTCAGTGGGAATCAGGGAAGCTTGCAGAGAACACTATCGCTCAGTGAGCACAAGACAAAAGAAACAAGCATAGAAATTTGGTACTTTCCTTTGGAAAGAATAGTTAACTCAAGCATAACCCACTAGAATCTAGATTCTACCTCTAGTTTTACCAGAGTAGTGCTGAGTAGTGCCCATATGAATTTAATCTGATGGCACAGGACAGAGCAGCATCATAATGTAGATGTGGTGCATAGAACCAACATCAGACCATGGTTCAGTGGTAATAAAGACCTGGGGTTTCTCTGTAACTCATAGGCAAAAGAAGAAGAGAAGAGACAAGAAGCTGTATCATTGTGTGTGCAACTCTTGGGCTTTTCTGTTCTACAGGGCTGGTGTCAGGGGACCAAGTTCAGCACAGGTGTTTTTCCTGGGTGTCTACGCTGCTGTCATCATTTGCAAACCTTTGCCAATGCTAATTGTTCCTGAGAAAAAGACTGGTTTAAAGGCAAGGCTGGAAAAGGTCATGCAGCTATGGCAAACCTACTTTCCTCTTATTAAGCTTTTCCTAGGACTTGTCTGCAATAATCAGCAAAACAGCCACACTATTCTATGGTGGTGGGACTAGGCAGTGGGGAAGGTCTTAGTAAAAAAGACAAGAGAAGCCCCAAAAAATATAGCAGAAAGAGTAAAAATTATGGACAAGTTCTAATAACATTTACAGAAGGTGTTTAACCAAGTGAGCCACTGGCTTTTTCTCTACCCTTGCTATAAATATGTAACACCAGTGTGAAAAATAATATTCGCTGCACAAGTATTTGGTTATAGAAGTGACCAAAAAATATGTTGTCATAGCAGAAATTCTTATCAGGATGATGCAAGGGAAGTGCTCAGTAAGACCTTGTTTTATAGCTCCTGGAGCTCTAAGACCAGTACTGTGCCTCATGAAATGAGACAAGGAATGACTCTGCAGCTGTCTATCAGAAGGACATCTTCCTACCATCACACATCTGATCCCTTTTCCAAAATATTTTAATGCACGTGTCAGGCTCAGTAAGACACTTGGTTGAAAGTTGTGGTTGGATGTAAATTTCCACAACATGAATAAAATTAGGTTTCCTTTCCTCTTTCTAAGCTGAAATGGTGCTTAGGTGTCATACATGTATTTCCAGTTCCCTTCTCCAAGGTCAGAAGAATTAGTAACTTAACGGGTAAATTGGCCAACAAGAAACTCCTCTCCTGAGTTTTCAGTAAAAGAATTCCTCTTCTGTTTATCTCACTGCCTGAAGGTAATTTGCCAAACACAAGAGAAAAAGGGGATTGTTTTTTTGTTCAAAAATGTTTTTTAAAGAAATCAAATTTTACTTCCTGAGAGGCTTTCAGTGAGAATAAAATATTCAAAAACAACACTCACTTTAGGGTTTCCATTTGGCTGTGTACTTTTACTTCTTTCAGCAATCTCCTCCAAGTTGTCCCTGATTTGAAAGCAAATGCAGGAGAAGAGGAGACTTTAAAATGTGGGAGAGACAAAGGGAAGCCTTGAGATGAAAAATAGCTGCAAAAAGCTTTTATTTTCTTTTTTTTTTTCAATCCAACTGCATCGCTATTGCCTAAGAGTTTCATGAGAAAATAGCATAGTTCAATGTAGTGGTTTAGCCCAAAAATACTCATTACTTACTTATTTACCTTCTGTGAGATAAGAATTAGGAGAAAGCAAAGCAGGCACAAAACTTAAAAGAATATAAAGAAGTTTATTAACAGACCTAAAAGGAAGAAAAAAATATTCAGACCAAACCTTCAGAACACTTCTCCTCCCCCACCTTTCTCTCTTCTCCCACTGACAATGTAAAAAGACAACCCTTGAGATTTTCAGTCAGTTTACCACTTCTATAATAACCTTGTTCAGTTCACTTAGGGAGAGGAGTCTCTCTTGCACATGCTATGGAGACATAATGCAATACACTATAATGTTAGGTGCCCAAACACATAATACAACATTGCTGCACATATGGATATCCTCCTAGAAGGTGTTGGTTATTTTACATTCCAAGTTACTTTTAAGCCTTTTTTTCTCTGTACTCCTTACATCAGCTCTTCAATTAGTTTCACCTTTCATGTTATCTATTTTGACATAAGTTCATGGCAATCCTTATTTATTCCTTATTTCAATGCTCTATATCCATTTGCCCCTGTTGAGGACATCCTCTTGAACTCTGAACAGCAGCAGCGGAAAAACAGCAAGTGAACCACAGGGAAACATAAACTAGGAGCATGTCATTCTCTGGAAAACCTCTGCTTCTCACCCCCATGTTGGCAGCTCCCAGCATGTTCCCACAAGCAAGCCCTTGTACTGAAACACATTAAAAATTACATTTTACTTCTTCAACTCAGTTTTAGGAATATCTTTTCTCAAAACAACTGAAATTTGATGGATTTGAGTCAGGAATTCGAATTCTGTGAATTAATACCAATATGTTTCTTCCCTCTTTTTAGCAGCTCTAGCCAGTGGATTTGGGGAATCCCTGCAAGATCTGGAAGCCTGTCACAACTTCCATCCCTTTGGGTATTTCCTGATTTTTCATAGTTGTTCCCACCTGTCGTCAGTTTGAGAGAACAATATTGTTATGGTATGTTATGATGTCAGAACATTTATGCATGGCTAGAGAGGCTCCCTTTATATATTGCCATAAAGATAAAATATCAGCTATCAAGGTTTTTCCCAGCTTAATAAGATATACATCTCTTTAGTGTATCAGATGCAATAATAGCATGATGAATATCCACAATTTTTATGGATATTTATATATGGATAAACCATATGAATGATTTAATCATTAATGAACCATCACGTACAAACTTACTAAGGTTTTTTAATAACATCAGTACAGCATTCATTCTCAGTTAGCACATTTTGAATACCACTGAATGGTGATGTGTATATTTACTAAATAAATTATGTATTCTATATTCCTCATGTTGCTATTTCATGGGACTTCGTTTTCCTTGCTGCACGTTTTGAAATGCCTTCTAATGTCAGTATCTCCTCTGCTATATCTGGAATCCCCTCATTTTTGCTACAGTATGCTAAAAACTGCTTATAATTGTGTAAAAATACACAATTAGACATTTTAGAAAATATACAGTATACATTGCTTTTAAGAACTGCATATTTTTTATCCAGACGATCTGGTGTTCCACCTAAGTGAAACCTGGGACTAGACAATCCCATATTATGATAATATGACCAAGGAAAAAGCATGTTTTCTTGAGTGGGTTGGATGCCTCTGGACACTGATGTCTTTTGGATGATAGGTCTAAACATAGTCAATGCAAAAAAAAATTTCTATGTAACGGAAAGAAGATGCCTCCTCAAATGCACCTATTGTCCTGTCAATTTTAAGGTCAGGTGAGGATTCAGAGTAATCCAAACCATTTAAACAACAAATTTTTAGCTCTAACTCTAAAAAGAGGTCAGTGGGATTTACATATATGACTGGACTGAGGTGGAAACTCACCAACAGGATTCCTGGTGTGCATGACTGCAGTTTTGGTATCTATTACTAATAAATCATTCCATTTTCCCTCCCTCTGCCTCCATTCAAACTTTCACAGTTCACATGTGAGGAATATGACATGGCAGAATGTACTACTATTGACAAATTACTCAGGAGAATTGTCTGAAGCACAGGTTGCACAGGTGATGAACAGCAACTGTCATTGTTTTGGTGTTATTCAGTTTCCCATTTACATGGAGCAGAATCACAACTGGGAATCTTAATTCATGCAGGTTTCAAGACTTATCCCCTCTCAGTAACAACTCACCAGAAAGTGCCCAGTGACTCTGTCACTCCTCTGTGTCTACAACAGCCGCGCCCAGGCAGTTCCCCTCCCAGCTGCACAGAGAAATGTGGGAGTTCTGATATCCTGGGGTGACAAGGAGCTCCCAGCTGCCTGGCATGAAGCTGGTACTCAAACCACCACATAAAAACAAGGATTGTAACAGCTCCAGCACACCCAAACTGCCCAGAGATGACAAGCCTTCCAGCTGTGCCTTCTCTTACCAGCCATCAGGAATGAGCCAGGTTTTCAGGAAGTTGTGCCTTGAAGTAATCAGAGATGTGCCGAAACAAAACCAAAACAAACCTAAGCAAACAAACAAAGAAACCACAAAAAACAAACCACCAAAACAAAACCCCCAAAGAACCCAAAAAGTAAAAAAACACCAAACCTCTTCATTTACAAAAGGGAGGGTTTTATCAGATAGCAATAGCTCCAATGACACAGGGCATGTTGTTTCCACACCTGAGGATCAGATGCATGATATTACTCACAGAGAACAAGTGTTTGCAAGACTTCTGTGCTCTGCATTTGCAAAAGACATCACTGAGGTATCAATGGAAAAGATGCTATCACAGAGTAAAGCAGAGGTACGTATTAACATTATTGACTGGCAACACCAAGTGATCTGTTGTCTTCAATACCAGATTTATCTCCCTGGTGTCTACAATCGTAAGAACCTGAAGATCAGCAATGTACAGCAATTGTCACATGGAAAGACAGGATGAAATGATGTGATGTCTTTTCATACAAAAATCAAATTCAAAATCAAAACCAAGCAACCAAAAAAAAAACCCGAAACCCACCTCACAATGGAGGTCGGTTTCTGTTTTGTTGGGTTTTTTAATCTTTAATTGCCAATGTTGCATATTGGCTTGAGGTTTGAATCTTTCTGTAGGTGCTATTCCAAAAAAGCAGTGTCCCTGGAGAATTAATAACATATGATCACTACAATAACTCTTCAAAAGTCCCTTGAGTCTCTGCAATTAACATGTTAAACTGCATTTAAAGGGAATAAAGTACCATTATACACAGAATAAGTAATTTCAGATTACTGAATTATTTGTCTGTACAATTACCCAGATAATTAACTAAACTTTATTAATAAAAGGTTTCCTTAACTACCACTTACTCTGGATAGAACTAACCCATCGAGCTTTTACTCTCAAATACATGCACAACGCAAAATACACCATAAATCTTATAGACATTTAAAAAACCCTATGTAAATTATATGCTGAGCTGTGCTCATTTTGAGACTGTATTTTTGTTACATAGGGTGCTTTCCTTAACTGAGCTAACTAGAGGCAGATCCTGCAACATAAGAAAGGAACAGAATATCTACCAAAGCATAACCAGCCAAGGTGAATCTTAGGCTTAAGATACAGTGTTGTGATTGAGGAAGAATTACCTGTGACATATTCAAGCAAAATTTCATGCACCATCCTGCCTATATTTAAAGACAGAACCTTTCTTCAGCAAATTTAGAGTCCATCTAAGCTATTTCCATGGTGGTAGACAGCTTGAGTCTAAAATAAGGGTAAGATAAATTGAGAACTAAAATTGACGACAAGGTGGCATTAAAGAAAAGACTAAGACAAGTGCTTAAGCAAGGTCTTTCTAAGCAGCATGGCTAATCACACACATGCCACTGCTCTGAGGGCAATGAAACCTGAAGGTCTTGCTCTTTCTAGAGCTGAGGTACACCATATGCAGATATGTGACCCAAAGGGCATGACTTTATCTCTAGAGCCGTGGCTTAAGCAGTCTTACACTAAACAAAACTGTGGTATGATCTCATTATCAGTAAGATGTAAAACCTTTGGGAATTTTGCTTTCTTTCATTTTAAATCAAGTCAGTAATGACTTTGTCTCTGCTAGAACCTGCTGCCCATGCAGGATTCATGCATGTGCTTGATATCCTGCCCCAGGTTCAGCCCCATAATCCAGCCGCCCCACATCAGCTGAACTCCAGTAACTGCTGCCAGCCCACAGCAAATTCAAATTGAAATGACTGAGCTACAAAGTCATATTTCCTTTAATTTGCAGCAGACTAAAAGCATATACATGGACAGCTATAATGTTATAAACACCCATTCTGCAGCTACCTCACCCATAATTCAAGCACACGTCTGAAACCTTAACCATTAGGGTACATGAAGAGACATGTAATGTTTTTTACACAGACTCCTTTGCCATTTATAAGTTGCACAATCACATTTTTCCTCCCACAAATCTCACTTCTGATTACATGGTTTGCCAGGAATTAGGCATAGAAATACCTTTGTTTTCTGGCTCTGGGAACCCACCAATTCCTAAACTTCACATATTAACTGTTTGCTTCTGATACATCCCAACCTCAGCTGCACGACTAGTAAATGTACTCTAAACCCTTTGACTTCTAAAATCACCCCATTCCAGATGGGACACTGGTGGTGTTCATACTTTCTTATCCAGCCCATGAGTTATTAGGATGCTTAAGGCTTTGCCTGAAAGCTCTTGAAGTCACATCAGATATCTGAGTTGGGATATCTGGAGTGGAAATTCCTCACCCTTTCCAACTGAAGGTGTTCCATTTCAGGTGAAACACTACCTGTCTTTGTAGCCATGAAGAAGGTTAGGTCCAAGTGCCCTTTCCACTAGGTTTGCTATGCAATGTGGGACCTACTATTCATATGTAACCGAAGACTTTGTCAAAATGCATGTAAAAGATTTCTTCTCCCTTCTTTTGAGATTTGTATCTGCCTACACTCCTAAACAGAGAATTGGGCATCTTTTTGTTCTTCTTTGATTTTGTGTACGTTATTTCTTAAGTTTTTATGTTATTTCATAGTGCTATCAAATGAACATAGATACTACCGAGGAACTAATGCAGCAACACAGTTCATTAAGAGTGTTGGAAAGGTTATATTCAGTGGATAGATCCCACACCTCAAAATATCACAGCAATGTTGAAGCTTTTTTCCTTAGGTGGCTTGTGGTTCTGGGGTTTGCGGTTGAATTTTTTTGGTAATTTACCCAAAGAAAACTACAGGCATAGAAAATTTCAACCTGATAAAGGTATTGACAATTGAAAGCAACATATTATAAAAAAGCACTGTGCAACTTTGGCTTCAAGAATCACTACTTTAGATGAATAAAGTTATATATAGACTTACACAGTGTCTTTCAACCTTAGATTTAGAACTGCCTTATAGTAGAGAAATATCAGAAACACTGGTTTTCCCTCAGCGAGAAAAATTGTCAAAGTTGGCAAATCTGGCTACCATACAAATTCCAATTCAAGGTATAACCTCAGAAAAAGATTGCTAATTACTGGGATCCTGCTCCCACTCTTGGGCAGGAAAGCATGGCAGGTATGAGCATCCCCTCTGAACCAGTTGTAATGACTGGAAACAAATGTGGATTCTTAGCCACACAAGCAGAACTTCATACCTTGCAGACACATCTGTAAGTGCCTGGAGATTGAACAGGAGACTAGTGTTTCTTCTTCCCATGGTATGGGAAAAGGAAAGAATCACACCTACATTTTTCTAAGTTTATAACCCCAGTTTTCCATATTCAAAAGGTATTTCTCTGTCTTGAAAAGCACAAGAGACAGAGATGGATCACAGAAAGTTGTGCTTTGCAAGAGAGGTTTTATGAATAGCAAGCAGTGTGCACAATCCCAACTGTTCATGAACCTACCAGAGTTCCAAAAGCAGGTCTGGAGCTCACAGAAACCCATGTAAATATTTTGCTGTATGTTAGAAGCTCCCTTACTGAGGCAGGCACATGGAAGGAATATTTTGGAATAGAAATTTTACCATGGCAGTAGAATTCTTACAGCTGTGTCCTCAGGATTGTGTAGTCCCAGACTGCTGTCTACATCTGTGAGGGAGGACACACAGACCCCTCTGAGCGCAACTACCAAAGCAATTTGACTCAACTATACTCACAGTATTAGAAAAGACATAGGCTTAAAATCAGGAGTCCCTCACTGAGCAGGCCCAAGGATTTCTGCCATTAAAATGCTTGAGTACAAGACACTGAAGGTCTCACTTCATCTCTGTGCTTGCTATCTAGCTCCATCAAACTTGTGTTTGAGAAGCAGCAGGGCACAGAACAGCCTATAAGCTTGTAGGTACCCTCATGAGCTGCTTTTCAGTAGAGAGAACTGTGCAGTTATGTTGAAAGTAAGATTGTTTTGTCTGTTACTCAAAACTGATGTGAACTGGAAGTAGGCAATTCATTTGCTCACTGATGTCAAGGTGACCATGGCAATTGACCTCCAACCTACCTGGTTATATCTGAACTGTGCCCCAAAGTTGCTGCATGAAGTTGTCTTCTTGTCCCTAGGTCAGCAGAAAGCTGAACATTGTCACAACCTGAACAAAAACACCCAGCAGTTTGCCCAGCTTCCCACACTCCAGAAAATGCTGGTGGTGGAAGGGTTAAGAGCCTCTCTGATAGCAGACTAGTTGTGTTGAATTCTTCAGTCCCACTGTTGTGAGGTACATAAAAGTGTTTTTCAAGAATACATATCTTCATAGGTTATACTGTCATTTTAAAGAACTGCATTTACACAGTAGGGAATTTAAGTTGGAAATGTGACACTCCTAGCAAAAACGTGAACTGGAACAAAAATTACCCAGGGAAGAAGCACCTTAAACCTTTCATTTCAAGGAATCTGTGCTAAGCCTGAACAGAGCAAATAATGAGCAATGAAAGGAGTCTTTGTTATGCCGTGATTTCAAAGCTCTGCCAAAATGTCAAATAATCCATTTAATCAATCAGAAAATTAAAGAATGTGGTAGATTCCCAAGGTAGCTTGATGTTTTAGCTCTGCCAAGTAATTCAGCTACTGCATAAAGCTTATGTCACAATAGCAATTACTTAATAAGGCATTTTTGTCTGTGTTGATGTAAAAATAGTTTCGTTTTCAAATTATTTGCAGCTGTGTTCTTACTTGGATCAAGCATGCAATACCACAAATGTTTACATTTGTTGCTTCAAGTACTGATTTAATTAAATTTTTATCACAATATTTCCTTCTAAAGTTTCCGATTATCTCAACACAGTAAGAAATTGATTTCTTAAAATAGGCATGCATGAGGTCACATAAGAAAAAGGAGACACTATCTGTTGTTTCACATACAAGACTCATTAAACGCTTCAGACACCACTAGCAGAACTCTTATAATTTCAAATACAGGTTATGATGTTTACATTTCAAATTTGGTTACTTATTTCAGGACAAAGTTTAACAATCTTGGGAAACCAGGATTACCATGACTTGAATTCTGGGAATGTGAAACAGTCTACACTGAATATTTTTTATACTTTAGGTCATTTATTTTCTGTTTCTCTCAAAGGACAAATTTGATAGCCTTGTTAAAAATGTAGAATTTTTTCTTCTAACAAGCCAAATAAAATTAAAAGTAAAATTAAAGATCCATTTTGTTAATGTGAAATTAAATACAAAAGTTTCATTAAGGTAAAAAGTTCAATGAGCACTTAAATGTATTGTTACTTAAGAAAACTTGAGTAAACCAATATTGTCTGCCAAAATAATGCTCCTCAATAAAAATAAAGTTCAGCTGAAATTTAATGTCTTAATTTTAAATCAAATTATTTGAGATATGGTTTTATTATCTACACTTTTGCATATTCCAGAAATTTCTTATGAGCTCTACCTTGCGTCAGTGGCAAGAAACACATCTTATGTCTACCTGTAACTATATGGATGATATCTGTTTTTCTTTTTTATCTTTTAAAATTTGAAATGCTGACATAAAAGAATCATAA
The DNA here is from genome assembly GCF_000738735.6 of Corvus cornix cornix. Taxonomy (NCBI): domain Eukaryota; kingdom Metazoa; phylum Chordata; class Aves; order Passeriformes; family Corvidae; genus Corvus; species Corvus cornix. The sequence continues at coordinate 45,516,419 of NC_047057.1, read as the reverse complement.
ACTCTGCCAAATATATACCTACACTTCAGTTTTTGAAGAAAAAAAGCATTCAGCAGAGCAAACAAAGCCTGACCTGTGCTCATGACAGCAGGTGGTTAGTGTCTTTGTGATCCTGGAGCCTATTAGTATGATCTCCTTCAGTGGCCGGATGAATAGGGACCTTCCTTTCAGAAGCCACAGTGAGTTTCACAAAAGCTTCTCTGCAGAGGAGGGCTGGAATGAATCCAGTCATGCAGCTTTCACTAACCCACTGATCTTTTCTTTGGCTCCCCATCTCCACTGCCTATCTACCTCTCCCTGTCCCCCTACATTTTGTTTCCTGGTCTGGTCTTATTGCCAATAGAAAAAGGCTACAATGAAGACAGCAAAAATACCCTACAGAAATGTATTCAAGTGGACCATAAGTGGGGAGCTCCTCAGCATGACTAGAATTGCACTCACAAAAAATTCTGCAGAAAATGCAAGAACTTTGGCCAGAGATTAAGCAAAAAATTTTTATCACCTCTGAGTACTGTTAGTCTCCAGATTTTATCAGACCAGGGCATCTCCTCATACCTACTCTTACAATTTTCAGATGCGCACATGCTTCCAGGGCTGAAGTGCCAAGGAGACACCCTTCCCACTGTATTTTCTTGTGGAGGTAGGAAAAATGACCATAAACACTAAAAAGCATAAGTGAAATAACAATAAAAAACCTATTTGTCCCAAATAGGGGTCAAACTTTTTTTTCTGTAATGACTCTTGGAATTTTCCTACTTGCTGATGTTCTAAAACTAACCAAGCTAACTCATTCGAAACAACACATAAGATTGACCAAAGCTATTGAAAACTTAGGTCGAGCCAAGGTGTTTGATTTCAAAGTTGAAAAAAAATCCTCTCAAAACATTCAGCAGCCCAAGCAGATAATTAGGAACAAGGAGTCCGAGTTCTACCCAGAAATATGGGTAATAAAATAATGAGAGGAAAGTTTGTAAGGATACGTAACATCTTTGAGTAAATCATGTTGAGCTGGAAAAAGATGGGCACAGTTCTGTCATAGGTGTCTTTTCCCATGGAAAGAAAGCACTAGTTTTATTTTAGCATAACTGCTGTAGAGTAGAAAACCAGAAACCCACTCATCTAATGTTTGCCAGACAGTCAAGTTCTGGGTGATAGCTTATAATTAAAAAGCATGTCTTGGAGAGGAATGAAAAATAACAAATTGTGTGTAATATTTTTTTAAGAAATCAAGAAAAACTAAGAAAATTAGAAGAGACAATAATTTAAAGGGTAGTAAAGCAGCAGGTTGACAAGGCACCATTTAAACTAATCCTAGGAATTCAAATAACACAGAAAAATTTGATCAGAAAAACTTTTTTTTCTCTCTCTCTCTCTCAGTATAAATCTTCCTACCCCCTAACTCCACAGAACAACACAGCTCCTCCAACTTTTGTCTCATAATGCCATACCTGATTTTTTCAAAACCCACCATGGGGTTGTGGATGAACAATGAACTGATGCTGACACGAGCACGACAGTGATACTGCTGGGAGAACAGGTAAGTGCCAGTCTCCAGAAATAGCCTTTCCAATTCTGTATTTGTAAAGAAAGTGCAAACCTCTCTCCTCCTTCCAGTGGCACAGCCCTCCCAACAATTAACAAAGCCTCTCTTATATCCAGATCAAACAGCAATAATTTATTCTCCATGATGCTGCCCTTGAAGACTGCATTAAAGCACTAGCTCCAGCAGAAAACAATGGCTCTTGATTTTATATTTCAAGCCATGGAAAACACATGACACTTGCTTTCAGACACTTCCCCCTTTACAGGTGGCACTCAAGCTGTTTGCATTATCCAAGAAAGACTTAGGAAGTCCTGCTTGGATCTGAGATTATCAAGATGCTGCTTCTCCTGAAAGCTGGTATGTCCACTACCTCAGACAGTATTTTGAAGGTGTAGGTAGAACACTGTCTTGCTCTTGACTAAGGCTGTTAATTTATTAAGAACACATGCAATATGGACATTTACAATTCATTAAACAAAGTGGCAACTTTAACATTTCATCTTTGTGACAAGACCTTGCTTTTTCCTGACAACTGACTACACTTTAAACATACACACTTTTTACTCAGTTTGACACTGACAAGAAAAAATACTCTCTTTGCCATCATGGCAAGGTGTCACTTAAAATCTGATTCTCAAGATCTTACAACACATAATTCAAAGAGGTGTATCTGAAGTAATATTTCAGGATTTATGAGAAAGCATTTTTCTTGCTCAGAAAAAAAAACCCAAACCAAACAGATCAGGTCCACCCTGCAGGCAGAGGGAAAGGAAAATAATTAGGATATGAATAATGAAATTTTTTCAGGAAAGAATAGACTAAAAAAGGTTCTCTGCAACATCTATGGATGAACTGCTACTAGAAAGAAGTATAATCCCAAAGTAACATTCTCTCCTCCACTAACACCTTAAGGTGTGACCACTCCAGGACAGGTCATTGCTCATTAACTCCATGGCTGAACACTTGTGGGCACTTGGAGCTGCTTCTAAGTAGTCAGTGGCGTTAGATCTGCAAACATGCTATGAAGAGAGTTACTGAAGCACATTTAGGTCACTCTAGTGCCTAGTTTCCAAGGAGGAATTCACCTCTGGTGTTATTTCAGAGTACTGTAACTTTTGACTCTCAAAATAATTTGGAGACAAAATGCAGTACTGAAAATATTCTCTACAGGTGGGATTGTAGACTACTTTTCAAAATATAGTCTGCAGCAAAGATGAATTGTATTTACCAACAGAACAGTTTAACTGCAATTCATCATCAAACTAGCAGAAATGGAGAAAAAGAGTACAGACACCCATGTTTAAAGGATTTTGTCTCAGGTCTCTGAAAAGTTATCACCAAAGTAGGTATTGAAAACAGGAAGACAATTTTTATCTTAGCCAAATACGAAGTTGAAAAATAAATGCAGTTTATTCTCTTGGCTATACACCCTGGACACTATTGTAAAAAATTCTGTTAATACATAGGGAGGAAAATAGTTTTAACAGGAGTCTGAAGGTAATGTGTTTTACATGTTTTTATACTTTTTTTTCACATGGCACCATTGGAGCAAACCTGTGTCTACCCTTTTTAAGCCCAAGTAACACTGAAATAATTGCCACACAATGTCTGTCAATTTAATCATGGTTAAATTCTCCATGTGCTGTTTGATTTAAAGAAGAAATTAAAATCTATAATACAATGGAAAATACACATCCTGCCTGATTACTCCTGAGGCTTTTCACCAGAAGATGACTTTAGTTACAATAAAGTCAGTATTTTTAGCAGAGAAAAAATTCACATCTAAGAGAAATAATAAAGGAGTCAAAGTACTAAAAAATCAGTAATGTTTTATTAACATATGCTTCAGAGAAATACTACAACAAAAAGTCATAAATAGTTACATCAGAATAAATAACATTCCCCAAAATATTCCCAGAGGAAACTGGTACACAAAAGCAAAGGAGACGAAGCAGTAAGGCAATATGTGGAATAGCAGCAGTGTAAGGAATTTGTCAGAAATTGTTTTGAGCCCAACCCTGTCAGCCTTCACCTCAGTTCCAGAGAGAAAAAGAACAAGCACTTTCAGAAAGACATGCAGGCAGAGAAAAGAATTCTTTTTTAATCCCTGGATCACCTCTCAGATCTGCTCTTAAATATGGAAATAAAGAACCTGGACCAGTTGCTAACAGGGCAGACCTTGCTTTGTTTCCTTCCTTATTTCCAAGCATTTAGAAGTTCATGGGCTTTTCTTTGTATTCATTTTAGCATGTGTTTATTAGCTATATTAAATTCTTAGCTAAGGGTTTCATATACAGTATTATCTTTGGGAGAAAATGAAAGATGTAGGAACGATTTAAAGACTGAACACTGATGTAAAGATGGATCATCTTGTTACAAACTGATTTCCTCTCATCAAACTATGTGGGTGAAGGATGAAGAAACAAAATGCAAGAACATGGTAGTCAAAGTGATGACATACTGAACCATCTTCCAATCATTCTCAATAACTCTACAACTACAGCATGCTATCCTGATGGCCCCATCTGAGTTGATGATTTTTCACAATGTATTTCATGGCTTCCATCCCTACATGAGACTTTATTACTATCACATAGGAATAAAAAGCCATAAAACACTAGAGTGAATTTATCTTGATCAGATGCAATACTTATTTTCTTCACATGATTTCACCACCATTCCAAAACTAACCAATGATTTCATGCTACATTACTAAACATTTTAAACTACATTTCAATGACAAGAAAGACACTGAAATGGTTACATCACAAATTAACAGAGCTTTAGCCTTTAAACACAGTCCTACCTATGAGAATCAGAAACAATCACAAGACACAACCATTTAATTCACTGATAAAAAGACAGGACACCACAGAAAAATATCACTTCCACATACATCTTTCAAGACATAAGGAAAGACAAGAGACACAAAAGAAACTGGTATAGATAAACGCTATGAAAGCACCACTACCAGCATCTTTTCCCTAATTTTCCTTACTAACTTCCTGGCATGCATTATAAAAAAATCGGACTCCAACACTAAGACACCTTTAAGACATCTGAGCTTAACTGCAGAAACAGAACAAGATTCCCTCCCTATGGCACTGAAACAGCTACTGTCACAGAGCTGCTACCAAATATGACCCTCTCATCCCTAGGACCTTTACCTTCTTGGCTATGATAAATTTACTATAGCTGCAAAGTCCCTATTTCTCCTGATGGAAGACCAAATGAGACAAATTATAAAATACACTTATTTTATAAGCCAGACTATAATTCTGAGGTCCTGGTCTAAACACAGTTATTTATTAGTGTAATTAGTATTCATCTTCTTATTACTACTAATTGGCCAAGTAGAAACACGAGTCTCTAGAGTCATTGAAAAGTCAATACAATAATTTAACTGCCATTTAAAAATAATTTTGCTTGTACACTTGCAAGCAAACTAAGCTGCATCAGAAACATCTCAAGCTAAAAGTCTATGCTTTACCAAAAATATTTTACGTTTTCCCAGCTACGTAAACCCATGGCATGGGACTAGTACTAATTCTGATCTAGTGCTGACACTAGAACTCAAAATTAACTCGAGTTTGATTTATATACTGCTATCTTTTCTTGCCTACCAAATCCTACTTCTTGCATAATATAATGTTGATAGCATAGAAAAGAGCGAGAAATCATTAAATGAAAGGAAGTGCATAAATAAATTCAATTATCATGCATAAAACATGCAAATGACTTAAAGACTGCATATGAAACTCTAGTTTATATTCATTAATCTCAGGTTGCACTTTTGAGGGAGAAAGAGACACTAATCAGATCCAGATTAATGCACTCCCAAACCTTCCTATTTGTTTTTAGGTGAGGGTTAAAATAGATGTATTAAAATAAACACAGCTGCTCACCTCCCCCAACCCTGTTGGTGAAAACTAAGAATTGTATCACAGGCTTGAGATGCTGGGTTTTTCTGAGCTCCTCAGGACTGCCATTTACCCACTATCACTCTCTTTTTTTTTTTTTTTTTTATGGAAGTTTTGTCTGTAAACTAGTCCAAAACCAAGCTAGTGACTTGACAGAGAGAGCAGGATGGGAAGTGTTTGGGCTTGCCTAAATCATCCCCTCCCTCTTCTCCCTTCTATCCTGAATGATGATGCAGATGGACCATTTTAAACGGCGTGCAGACAGTCCCTAAAGGGGCTCCATCCAAAGCTGGCACATTGCTGCTGTGCAGCTTCATTGGGTGGGAAACAGGGATTCACAAGTGGGCTTATGCAGTCCAGCTTTGCTCACCCAGCCAGTAGAAACACAACACACAATAGGGCCAAACACCTTTAACCCATCACCTGCTCCAGGTTTCATTGCCCAGGGATTCCCCCCAGCCTCTGCCCAATTATCTGGCTATGAAAACAGCAGCCCCCAGCCTCCCCTTCCCTCTCCTGCTGGAGCTGGGTGCCAGTCCCTGCCACTTACCCTTGCCTAGGGAGCACCCAGGGAAAAGCCACTGAGGACAAGAACAGTACCCACAACAGCAAACAAAGGGGAAGTGGAATTCCTGGGGCTGATTCTGCCCCAGGAGAAAAGTAAGCACATGGAAGAAAAATGCCCAGAAAGAAAAAAGAATGAAAGGTCCCATTCCCATCTACTGGGAGGGGAAGGTTAAATAAAGCAAACAAAAAAGGTCACCAAACTAATTTCACACTGAAACCAATGAATTTAGATTAGAGGCCCAAAGGGGAAAGGTTAGGATGTTATCAGTGACATAATTTCTCTTCCCTTTTGTTAAAATGATTGGATATTAAACCCCTCCAACACAATGGGACACACTTTCTGCAGGGTGGAGGGAAGAATTCAGAATCTTACATTTCTTCAATTATTTTTTACACATTATCCTCCTGAACTACAGACGTTACACCACATAAGCACAAAAACGCATACATGTAGACTCAAACATATATTCACACATATGGTTTCAGACACAGACTGACAGCTGACAGCTTGATTCAAGAGAGATTTTTATTAGGATTAATTTCTGCATGTTTGCAGAAGCTAAATTAGTTGCAATACATAACAACAAGGTTGAAATCTGTCAACATCCTGAAAAATATTCAGAGAGCTATTTAGTATACACTTATAATATTCATTGCTCCTAAAAGAGAAAATGATCATACAGTAACTAAACCCTAAGTAAGAGCTAAAGATATTCACCTCATGAAGCCATTTCTCAACTAGCCCCTTGGCACTTGCTGAAATTATTCGCAGCATGAGCTCTACTTTTTCATTTTCTGCTGACTCCATGTGGGTAATTTCTCTCCTGTGATTAAAAGTGAGCTTGTCAATTCCTTCAAAGCATTTCCTTAGGTTTGGTTGGACGTGGAGTGGATCCTTTGTCTCAAAAAGGATTCCTAAGAGATCATTGCTGCATCTGGAGAAAAAAACCTGAAAAATGATAAAAAATGAACTTTAGAGGTATTTATATAAACATATTTTACACCAACACCAACAGCAGACAGATGAAATGGACTGTTTACCTTGGAAAGAATAGTCTTTTCTTCGCCAGATAATCATTCAAGGCCTTCCTGAATGTCATCCAAAAGCGATTCTGCCTCCTTCAACTTATCCAGCATCTGGGGCTGCGAGATAACCCTCGTGGCATTGGTCTCCTTCACTGACTCCTTCGTTATTAGCCTCCTGGTGGGTGAGATAGAATACAGTGAATGTAATAACCATACTTCACACAACAGGCTCTCTCTCTCTTTTAAATTGAAAATCCCCTTATTACAAAACAAGGGGTGTTCTTTTTCTTCTACCTTTAAGTAGGACTGCCACATTCATTGCTTTTTACAAAAACGCAGCTGCTTTTTAAGCTACAGATAAATAGAATCTGCTAGGCGGTAATTCTGCTCAGTCTGAATGCATTATTTTCTAAGTCACTTTAGTGAGACACTTTTTATTATGAACTGGAATGAACAGGGAAAGTCCTTTTCTCAACTAATTATGACTATGCTTTGGTCTGTACTATTAACTTACAATGCCAGATTGGTCAGCTTTTTTTTTCCTTCCTTCAATCAGTTCAACAAATTATCATGCTTTTGCTGGAAAATTAGAGAGCTAATTATTAAGACTTTATGGACTAATGATGAAAATATAAATAACATTGAACAACAGTGTATCAATAACAAGAACACAATCCCTTTGATATGCACAATGCAATCTCCTATTTTAACACCACTGATGCATGGACAGGAGTTACTTTGATTCAATCTACAGTATTTTCTTCTCAAACATTTGTTAAACTAGGTATTTCCAAACTGAGGAAAAAACGAAGCTGGAACACCACTATTCATATACCTATCCCTGGAACACTATTATTGTACTCCCAATTTATGAAAACCAGGAAAGACGGAACAGACAGCAAAACTATAAAGACATTAAACCAGAATAACATCAGGACATCTGTTGTTTCCCACGATAAGACATAATGTAGTACGTTTGATTTAAAAGACACTTGTGGTTCATTTGGTTTTATTTAATTAGCTACTTTAAGGAATGGATTAGCTTGCAAAGAAGATTTTGACATTCCACAGTAATACCAAAAACTAGCATATCGTTCTGAGGTGTTGAGGCCTTCAGTGGTCCACAATGACTGGCTATGACAAAGTAAAACATACTCAGCTACATCCCAAGTGGAAAACAACACCATTAGCTTATTGGTTGTCCACACAGACACTCCAAAAAATGAAATGTAAGTATTTACATATCACTACTCAGTTCCTTTTATGTAACGTATACTGTGATAAACGGAATTCAAATAAATAAATGAGTAAGAAAAATCCTTTCTCCTTAAATTAATTTTCAAAACTTTTGAGTTGGAAACCATCAGTATGGTAGAAAAGCCTGTCAGCAGAACAGCTGCGTCTGCCCAGCATTCAGGTTTGCAAATTAGAAAGAATCCTGGAAATAAGAACTTGTTCAGTGAAAGAAAACTCACATCGCCACTATCTCTAAAATCCTACTTGTATTCAAAATAATCCCATTCCCATGTATTTCTGCCTGAAATATTATGGGAGGGTATTTATTGTATATTTTTCAAGCACCTACTGTAAAAACATATATATATATATATATATATATATATATACAGCCAACAACAGTGACATTGCTTTGAGAAGCTAAAACTTGCTACTTCCATGAGGTATTTCTCAGTCTTCCATGAGGTATTTCTCAGTCCTCTGATACTTGGTAAACTATGGACCCTTTTGGATTGCTTGTCTCCGTATCTAGAGACCAACCTGAATGCTGGAGTATCAGGAGAAGCCTAATTCATGTAGACTGAAAAGCAGTTGGTTCTACTAAAAATAACTCTACATGTATTAATGGAGCTTCCAAGATGTGAAAGTAAATGAACACATTGACACAAACACTTATTTAACTTTATTTTAGTACCAAGCTGGGTGTTCATGTACACTCTAATGTGTCCCTTCATATCACCTCTGAAACAAGGACACTATTTAGCATATTGGGAATTCAGGTATGTTATCTTTTGCACTAAACTAATAAAAGAATTTCAAAATGCTTATTCCTGCTTGATTAAAAATGTAACTGGATCTGTCAGTTTAGCAACATTTCTTTTCAGGAAGTGACAGTAAGGTCAATGTGAGAAATCTTACCAATGTGGGGTACTGTTTTTCCTAAATTAATTTCAAAATTTAAGATATCCTCAGTAATTTTGTTGAGAATGTCATTCTTTCAGGCATAAAAGGCCTTCAGATTACTGATTATCCCACTTTCAACATGGCTAGTATCAATGGAGTACAATACATTTTGATTAAAAATGAATCTATTTCATTTCAGCTAAATCAACTAAACACAGTGAAACAGTTAGATTCCACCCTGTGCTCATCCTCTGCTGAGCACTCCCTGAGAGCTTTTCACAGTAGTCAGGGTTATGGTACAAAGTGATTGAGTGACTTGACAAACATTACAGGCCTAGTAGAGGCCCATTTACATACAGGAGCAAGACCTATAAACTCCCAGTTTTGTACTTTATCCATCTGACCATGTTTCCCTACACTTCAGAAGAGAGAATCAAAATGAAGATGAATTCAGAAAAAAAAAAAAAAAGAAAAAAACCCAAACCTCCTATCTTTACCAAACCATTTTGTAGCTACTCCTTTCCCTTGCAAATGTATGTAAGATAGCTATATGTGTCTTCCAGTGTATTACTTCCATGATTAAATGCAAGTGTTTTACATGTGCTTTTAGATATGCATGCATTTTGAATATTCTGGAGGTCATTCAAGAGCAGATCAGATATATACCTAAACACAGACTTAATATTTCAGGGAAGTGACAGCAGTAAAGCCCAGTTTTTATAAACCTAAAAATAATTTAAGAAATATTTTGCTAGAAATGTTCTTTACCTGTTTCCAGTTTTACTTCATGGAATACAATGAGAAACAAGACATGCAGAAATGGTTGTTTGCCTTTGTCACTCAAATCCTAACTTACTGGGAGGCTATGTCTCTATTGTTTCTGAGCTCCTATCATAAAAACTAAATAGAAATCAATTTAAGACAATGAACTTTAAAATTTACTTTCCCCTCAGTATTCTAAAGTGGCACATCTAAGTCGGCAAAGTTTTAAATAATGGAAGTCAGTGAAGCCTAAATCACACACAATAGTGAAAGCTGAGATGCGAGATGGAGATGAAATCTAAAAGCTAATTAAATTCAACAAGAGCCTCTCAAAGGCAACATACCAGCTTAGCCTCCCATGCTAACATTCCGTTTTGAAGGGTGCAGTAAATGGAGGGCCTTTCATGGCTGCAGATTTCACAATATGATCCACCAGCTAAACCTGAGAGGGGAGAGAAAAAAAAGATTAGATGCATGGATTACTGTACTGAATAGATGCCAAGGCCAAGATAAAAAGAATAGATAAGTTAGGGCTTCTGAGGAGCTAAATTTGAAGCCAACCGGCAAAACGGATTGAACTTTATTACCTCAAGTCACTGAGAAATTCCCTAGACAGTTGGATGTAATTTGAAAAGGTCAGAAAAAAAATTTCCTTCACAGTTATTATTGCTTCATGCTTTAAGGGTGTGCGATTGTGAGATGCCAGCTCTAATCATTTTTATTGACTTGCTCTAGAGAGACAGACAGATGCGGAAGGAGTCACGACAGACAGATAAGTCATACCCTACCTTTGTTTCCAGTTTTAAAACATATCACACACTATTAGGTATGTTTTAATGCTAATCATTTCATTTTATCCTTTGTCATATCTGAGAAGAATTTCCTTGTTTCTCTAAGACAGCACAGAAGGGGGAAGGGAGGGAAACTCTGCATAACATTGGAAACCTGCTACAATTTTTCGTATTTGATCTGAGCATTTATTGAATTCCATGTGAATCTGAAATACATAACTGAAATTCAGTAAGCGTAATAGGATTTTCTAGACATTTTTAGGTATGCTCAGTTGATTTTTTTTTCACCTAAAGGGGAACAGATCTTACTGAATAGGTTATAGGAATGACCTTCAGCATACTGACAGTACAAGCTTTATTACCAGTGTGGCTGTCTTGGGAAAAAAAACAACATACAAAAAACCTCATGAAGAAACAGAAAACAAACCAACCCCAATTAAAGGCATTTAATTCTCTGACTTAGCATTCACAGATGCTTGTAATCAAATAAGAACATTTGCTAACATTACACTCGCAGTCAATTTTTTTGTCATGCAATTAAAATCAAAAGAGATTTAAGAACACAAAAGAAGAATTATGCAACCCAACCCCTGGAAAATTTTAATTAACATTAGATTTTCTTTTGCTCTTTCTTTCATTCATAATACAAGCATATGCATTCCATGTATCCTGACCCTGAATGCACTGCAGAGGTAATTTTAATGGCCATTAAAGTACAGCTCTGTGAGTTTCTCTACTGTATTTTGTTTATGCACCCCTCCTGTAAGCTGACTAAACCTGTTTCTACTTGGATAAGAAAGCCATCTCCATATGGTCATACTCCCTCCCTTCAAGCCCTGTACATCAGAGGGTAACATAAAATTGTAGCAGAAGAGTTGCATATATATATTCACTCCTCCAGAACTTTATACCTCTGAAAGGAAGTCAGAAACAAACTGCTTAGCTGCAGCAAAGAACAAAAAGCACCAGGAATTGTTCCACTAATGGCAGCTGGTACTTTCAACTGAAATTGACTCTTTCCGACAGAGAAGATGCATGGATGATTTAAATGTGACACTTTCTTCTACAATTTAGGAAGCCGTTGAAAGAAGAGAAGTGCACCTATATTTATGGAAAAGGGGCTTGGGAGAGGTAGTCACTTACTAGATTTGCAACAATTGATTTAGACTCTACTACTCTTACGTTTTTAATCAGATTCCCACTGTCACCTTCAAGATGATGCTGAAACTAAAACAGGAATTTAGTTTTCTAAGATCACAGATGTGTAACTATAGAGGAACCCTCCAGCTTCTGTGGCAACATGACTACATTGTGATTTTCATTCCCATTTTTTCCCAACAGAAGGAGTGACAGAGAAATTAAGTTCTGGCGTCCTCCTGACCTAAGCTCAAAGACAAACTCACGTACCCTGTCAATCTTTTTGCCCAAAAAAAACCCCTTATTTTTCATGAAAAAATATTTGCTCAAGACACAAACATTTAACGTCGGAACTCAGTTTTCCTAAAATACTCCCACATCAACATATTTTGATGCCATTTTCAACACAATAACATCATTCCATGTTTACAAGACCCCCACTACCTTTGCTACCGTTCCTTTTTTTTCCCTGTCTCCTCAAGGGCAGCACATGCTAGCAGACAAGTAACTTAAACTCTAATTCATTGTACCACATGTAGAAGGGGTAGATCTTTAAAATGTTCCATAACACGTGTGAGAAGCTGATCCTATCTAATCCTCACAAACAGGTGACAACACTCTCCACCTTTTTATAGCACTTTTTACGATACTGTTTGCCTCCCATGTGATTATTAGCCATGATGATGGTAAAATTGCACAAAATTCAAAGTATTGCTAACATGAACTGTAACAATAGGTTTAGTTAACCACTGAAACAGTTTGCTCAGAAAGGTGAGAAATTTTCAGTTACTTCTAATCAGTATTTCAATTTAAACAATATTCTCACAGTTTAACCGTGAGTTGTTTGGTTAGGTGCAGGAATCACACTTCTCTCCAGCCTTTTAGGTCTAAAGCATTGTGATCCAATTGGAATGCCAGTTGGTGTAACAGGATCACACCAGTAGGATGTCTTATATTCTGTCCTTCTGTGTGTGACCAGGAGACTGCAACATTCATATATTCAATTTGAAAATGAAGACCTCGCAATTCTGTGTCCCAACAATGAAAGAAATTGTAGGTGCCTTTGTCTTGTGAACACTAGATTACTGAAATCCATTCAGCATGTGATGTTAGCCAATTCAAAAAACATGAATCCAAACAGTATTTTTTTTCTACTGGAAGCCCATAGCCATAAGAGCTACAAGACAGGTACTCCCTGCAAGGTCTTTCACTTGAATGAATTGTCCCCTTAATTTCTGATACAAAGCCCCGCCTCCCCAAACAGCTGATAACAAAGGAAAATACCTTTTGTCTGTCCTGACTCCAGCCAGAGTCCCCACAGGACTAGAGGGAGGGCTGCATTGTCATGTTTGTTTTACCAAGACTAGATGTTGCCCATGTATTCTCCAATTTTGTTCTGACCAGCAGACATGCCTAGGCTGTATCCCTAAGAGGAAAAAATCCAATCGAACAAAAAAACCCACAAAAACTAAAACGACAAAAAGCTGGCTTGAGAGCATGCCCCAGACACAATCCGAGTTTTAGATGAGCTCCAGCATCGCTTCAATCTACAGAAGACCATGTTGCTCACATACACAGTTCACACAAAAGAATTAGGTAACTATTTTACGGATGAGGGAGAAATGCTTGCGAGATGGATATGAGTATCATTATTAACTCCAAAAAGCAGTGTTAGGTGGTGGCTACCAGTTTTAGTACTTCCATGTGCTCCAACAGGTGCACATTCTTTATGAATGTGCACCTGCTACTGGAAAAGGCTGGTGAGCTTCTTTGTTTGTGTTCTTTTTGGTTATGCCTTTGTTTTTATTAAGCTCAATATAAAAAGTTTCTCAATGAAGACATAGAAAACATTGCAGTATCTTACACCATACTGGGGCAGCTAAACCTGTTTTGATTCTTCAGAATAGGTCCCAAATATTGATGGTCCTAAAGGTTTTTTTCCAACTTAATGACTCTGATTCTTTGTCAGTTAATCACTTAGTAAACATTTGCTTTTTCTTAAAAGCTGCTCTGTGATGTGTGTAATTTGAACCTGTCATTTTTTGCTATACAGAAGAAATACAGCACTCTCAAAAAAGGCTGCAATACACTTAACTAGATGTAATGTTTATGTCTTGAATGGCAACTCATTCTTAAAATAAATTAGACCTTCTTAAAGACATAGAGAAAAACCCCCCACTTTTGGATTTACTATGAATAATAGTATATTTTGCCAAATTCTCTCATGTGAACGCTGATTCAGCTCCCAGCTCTAATATCATCACACTTAACATGCAACAAATTAGGTTTGAGAACAATGAAATGCAATTAAAATACTGTATGTACCGCAGCAGAAAGAGATAATATTTTATGTATGTTTAGTGGGAAGAAAGAAAAAGAAAATCCTTTCTTGTTATTAAAGTTATAATGAAGGGGTCTCAAAAAATATACACAGGTACAGGAGGAATTTATAACTGATTTTTCCTCTCAGCATTTCAACTAGCAATTCAGTGTTGGTTGATCACATGGAGAATGAGAATCTAAACATTTGAATAATCAACAGTTGCTATCACTTGAATTCTTCCATCTTTCTAAGATGAAAAGTGAATATATATTTCCAATCAGCAGCTGTTTTAAAAGAATTCTCTGAAACAAAGTCCTTAATGATTTGGGCATTGCACATTGAACTTTAAGCCTTTCATCATTTTTCTGGAGTAAAATTTAAATCAACAGTCAGAAAGCATCTTTCTTCAGTGTATTGTTGAATCCTCTCCAAGTTGTACTTACTATAAATGACTATTTAATAAAACAATGTCAAATTTTGAACATTTTTTTCTTGTTATTAGAACAGGTTTTGGAACCCAGAATAGAATAAGTGAGCGAACTGCCTGGCTGTCCTACAAAAGTATAATGGAGATGCAGCCAAGGTTCTCCTCACGCTGTTTATATATGGTCAAGCAAATTAGAGTACATATAATGCAACACAGACATCACAGGTTCCTTTTTCAAATTTTGTATTCCTAATAGATGAAAGTCCTTTTTTAGGCCTCAGATTTCGCTCTCAGTAAAGTCTCTGTGGATTCTACTCCAAAAATTTAATTCTAAAATAATTTAAACCTAGTGGCTGTGGTAAGAAAACCTCTTTTTAAGGCCAGACTTTTTTAACATCTACCATGAATTTAGGCATTCAATCATTTCTTTAACAGAGTTTTGGAGGACTGCTTTTGGCTTTACACCCTGACAGAGCCCTGACCCATCTCCAGCCACATGAAAGCTAGAAAGGAGTAACATGCACTTCCTTTTGGCTGAATTCCCTTTCTTGTCAAGTGAAACCAACCTTTCAATTACATAATATGTACATATAAGTAGGTATACATCTATAAATACATAATATATTACAATAAAGCCATTAGTGAATGGTCAGGACCAAGAAGTCATTTTACTTTGTACTGTACAAGCTAGAGTGGATGCACCTGTTGCCTTGAAAGTCATCCTTTGAGTTAAAAACTACAGTGTTTTGATTATTTTGTAGCTGTCCACTGCAGCCTTCAAACATTTTAGTATTTTTTCACTTACAACATATTTGTCTTTGACAAACAACCACAACAGTTAAAGTGGTACTATTCGTATTTATGCCTCTCTTCTATGTCATGCTATTTATAAGTTGTTTTGTTGGTTTTTTTTTTTCCCTTTATTTGTACCAAAATTGTACCTGGAGCCCTCAGCTCCTTCTAGCACAGACTACAACCCAACACATTCTTCCCTTTCCTCCCTCAAAGGCCTTATAGCTGAATTTGGAAATGAAAGAGAAACAAAGTGACTTGCCTAAAATCTTTCTTTTATCTCTCCCTCACACATCCATGAATTTACAGGGTTGGATTTTTTCTGAAGAGATGGAAGAGACCTCATAGAGAAATATGTTGAACAAGTGAGGAATCAAAGTTCATACTGCAATGAGGAAATGAGGAAAGAGTTGATATTGTGCATAACATTTTGGAGCATGCTGACATTGTTGAAGGCAGACGCGAATTGTATAGGTGCAAAAGAAAAAGGATAATCAAAGTAAAAAGATTTAAAAGTTACACAATCCTAAAAAAACAAAAAAAGGGCTAGGTAAAATAATGTGAAGATTTGATTTTACACATCTGAGAGCTCATGTGCTTGGAAAGAAGTATTTTGTTGCACTGGGAATTTGGCCGAGTTTTCTTCCTTCTTTCCAATAGTACAATTTCCATTCTTACATCCAGAGAGAATATTAACATAAAAATAGTCTCTGATTTAAACAGTCTAATACTGCTCTGGAGACTAATAAGCATACAGATAATTTTCACCTAAGAGAAAAAGAACTTTGTAGGCTGTTTGGAAAAAGACACCAGCAATTGTTGGAAAATGCTCCAAATGCCCCAAAAATGATCAACCAAAGTGGAATTGTCAAGAAAAAGATGAGAGAGATGGTGAGAGTTTTGATAAATTTTCTGTGTGATCTTTACAGTCATTTTGACAGGCTATGCATTTGTACGTGCACACACGTGAGTACGCCAAGATGGAAACACGCTTTATTGTGCAAACAGCTTCCAGACAGGCCTTTTCACTACTCTAAATGTACTTCAGCATATTTTTATCTGGTCTTGCAATTTTCTTTCTGAGAACCCTATAGGCTTGGAAAAGCCATTACTCAAAAATACCATGTTTTATAGTCAATATTCACCCAAATGAAATGCTCTATGTTTATGGCAACATAAAAATGCCACACACATATTGGTTCATAACCACCACGCAAGCATCATTCAGTGCATACATACACACGCAGGAAAGAATTAAACTAAATTCAAATACTCATAATGTTTGTTCTACTTCTCAGTTTGCACAGCTGACAATTGAAACATGAAATGGTTCATTAATAGACATTCTAACATAAGAAAACTTACTATCTTACTCTGAGGCTTTATTCATTGCATGGCAGTTCTGTCTGAAACAGGAACTGGCCCAAAGTATGAACCTCATAGGTTCACACACATGCACACTCACACAAACACACATGCAATATCTACCAGAAGAAAGGGTTGCAGCATCATTGTCATCAATGATGAGGAATGTAGATGGAGGAAACACATTAATAAATGAGGGACTGTTGAGGAGAGGTAATAAGAACAAAACTATGCGAGGTTTAAAAGAAGACAAGAACTCTCTATTTAATGTTATTGACAAAGAACCTAATAGAGTTACCTAAGAAAGGAGTTTATTCACATAGCTTGAGTCTTCCTTTCTGAGCACAGACATGGAAAACCACACACCAAGCAGAGTATCTCCAATGTGGCAGAAAAGACAGCACTGACCTACTCCACTTTCCTTCTCTTACTATCTTCTGTAGTTTTAGATAGTTGAAAGTAATTTTAGATTAAAAGCAGATTGTTTCTAACTAGTGTAAAGAAATACAACAGGAACAATTTAGTCGGTAATGAAGATTAGAGAAAAATTTGGGAAATTTAATTTAAAAGTAGAATTAACAAAGACCAGTGATATAAAAAATAAATTTTTAGTTACCAGCCTTGATTTGATGGAAGTTTTCAGAAAACATAGAGTTACTATACTTGCCCTCTTTATGTACATATGGTGGTTTGAAATATAGACATGAAGTAAATTAATTAATGAAAAAATGAAGGTTGAAGATGAATCTGAGCAGAAGAGGCATTAGAGCATCTACCAGGGAAAAGCATATGGAAAAGTTCACACACAAAGTGAGTGTGATTCTGTGATAGCACAGAAATAGGTGATCAAGTAGGAGTTTGCAAGACTTTTTGAAATCCACACTGACACAAGACACTTAGGAAAAGATATTCACCATTGGTGATAGCAATTCCAGATGTTTAGAGTAGCCCAGTGGCATAACACACTTTGGTTTTGCCTTTCAAAGGTAGAAGAACTTTTTTCAGGGGCATAGCAGTACTCACACATTATTAGAAAGAAACAGCAATTGCAATATAATAAAGACCAAACTAAAACTCACGGTCAGCCTAAAGATCTTTAAGTAGACAAGAAATATGATCAACGAGAAAAATAAAAATTACCCAAATTTTGTACCAAGCACAAGGAGAAAGGGACAGACACGAAAGAGAATCAGGGGAAATGATGAGGTGAGATACAGTGGCAGTATAGAAACAGAGTGTATGGAAAGAGGGCTTCGGTGGATCGATGCCGTGTTTTTCCCACAGGGTCCTCGTGGACACGCTCAGGCTCTGCTCTGCCAGCACCCTGGCGTGCACCCGATCTCACCTTCGCAGGCAGCCGCGAGCAGCCACTCACACACACAGTCTGTGCACGACCCGCAGAGGCGAGAGGGGTTCTCTGCACGCAGTTCCAAGGGGTTTAAGGAAACCAACACACCCGAAGCAAGCAGGGACAAAGAACCAAGAACGACACGCGCACATGGTTTTATCCCAAAGGGTGCCGGGGTGGGCAAAGCATCAGAAGCCAATGGTCTGAGGGCTAGGGGGCAGAGGCAAGGGTGAGTGACATAACAGGAGCCAATGGGAGAAGGGATGGGAGGGGGAGAGAGTTAGGGATCAGTGGAATCTTGGTAAAGAGAGAACTTTCTAGCACAGAGGTTTACAGAGGGACCATTTGCAAAGCAATATGGGGGTGTAAAGTGGACTTTGCCACTGCAACAAGAGTGAACATAAAAGTAGCAACTGGACTATAAGGAGAAGGGGGACACAGAATCTGGAAGAGACTGGAGAACTTCACTTCTGGCAGGGTCCTGAAGGCATTTTTAAACAGGGACCCTTCACACCAATGGATACTTCGAGATGGAACATGAAAGAGAAAGAATACGTAATATATGCTTCTCTTCTCTGAGGGGAATGTTAATTGCTTAATGTTATGGAATGAACTTCAGAAACAGACAACATTTAATTGTGCAATAGATTTAGACTAAAACTGACTTTAAAAAACTCAAGTGAGTAACTGAGCTGTAAGTTATTTTCTGTAAGTGAACATGTTCCTGTAAACTTATAAAAAAAGACTACTTCAGAACACATCAGATCTCAAAAACTTAACAATGAAAATTACAACAGAGATGAAAAATGTCAAAAATCATCTATAAAAGCAGAAGATGCTTTTTGACTTACACTCTATAAAAGATTCCCCAGTGCAGCAACAGCAGTCTCCTTGTTTTGAGAAGTTCCTTGACAAGTCAAAGAGGTAGCCTACAGAGCCAAAACTGACACATTAATTGCTTGGAAGACCAGAAGCATCGCTCTGATTCTGCAACCGAAAAAAACCCTGGAATCCACTGGAAACATCCGAACAGAGGGGATGAATCTATATAGTCACTCAACTCATTCACAGAGCAGAAACCAAGACAGCACAGTGCCTCATCTTTTCTTCCAAGTCAACCCTGTATGACAAGATTTACAGTAATGGGGACTGCAAAATAAAAGCCCAAAAGCATTTAAGGAGGAGATGAAGAGAGAATTTCTGCATTAGCAACAGGTTGGCCTTTCTGTTGCAGAAAAAAAAAAAAAAGTGAAATTCAACATAAATGGTTAAG
Source organism: Corvus cornix cornix (assembly GCF_000738735.6). Lineage (NCBI taxonomy): Eukaryota > Metazoa > Chordata > Aves > Passeriformes > Corvidae > Corvus > Corvus cornix. Next base: position 45,497,006 of record NC_047057.1, on the reverse strand, counting down.
TAAGAAGCAAGACAGATGAGTTCAAATCAAAGATACATATAAAGAGTGCTAGAAACCATTTCCATACTTAGATGGGCTTTTCCCTGACCAGAGATGTAACATCACTACATGATGTGGGAACATAAAATCTGCAAAGGTGGTGCTGAGTGAGGAAGAGGAATCCCCTTTTCTTTTATTCCTCCTTGGTTCACATCTGCAGTTCAGGTTAAGTATATTTCATAAGAACCAAATCTTCTGGATACTTCAGATCTTTTTCTGAGGGTGCTTACATCCAGAGCTTTAAAACATTTCACTTCAAGCAGACCAAAAGTGATCTATTTTCCATAGGAATTTGGTGACCACTCACATTTACTGATGCAGAATTTTTTGGGAAATAAAAGCAAAATAGGCAATTAGTCATGACACTATGTTATTTTTTTCCGGCATGATTTTTTGTGTCATTTGAGGGTTGAATACAGAGCTCATAAGTATTTATTTATCATTATTTGGTTAATTTATGCTTAAACTAGTTAATTTTGTAACTAAAGAATTATATAATCTTAAAAATGCTATTGCATCTCTTTACTAAGCAATTCTGTACAAATTTTTAGAATGCATAGTTGGGGCACAGCAGTGTTGGGTGTCAGAAGATACCAAACACACCTTTACATTGTTGAATGGAAACAAGAACCTGTTGAAATGCTAAGTCAACTTTTGCAGCTGTTATCATATAGATGCCCTGAGTAACAGCTGACTGCTGCCACCAAGATTCTGGCCTGAACTTCTGTTTTAAAGGCCAAAAGCAAATACTGCAGTCTTCTTTTGCACTGATTTTGCTCTCAAACAATGGTTGAGTAAAGGTCAAAGTTTGGAGAGATTTTCTGTGCCAAGTGTTGTCTTTCTTTAAACCTTTATGTGGAAGTTGCTACTTTATTTTCTATGGGAAAAAAGGCCTTGATAGATTCTTTTAAGCTATGGGTTAATCCATTCTTTCTTTCATGTACCAGTTTATTTGAAAATCATCAACTGCCCAATAGATCTTGTCTATGAATCTTTTATTCCAGAAATTTGCTAGTGAGAGCAATGTCTGGATGGAAATTTTCATGATTTTTTCAAGCTCCATCTTAAAACTAGTTTGGATTTGTGTGTCTTCTGTGGGAACCCAGAATGCAGAGAATATTTCTCTGCCTGTTTTGAAGGGTTTTACCCCCCTGGATAGTACTGTTTTTGGCCTTTGTCCATGGGAAAATTTGCCTAGCCTCTGGGAAGAATTTGAATCTACAATGGTGTGAACTAGGTGATAGAATACTATGTGAGATTATCACTGGGTGAAAAATTTAGAGTTTTTAGCTCTATTTGCATAGTAAATAGATAAAAGCAAAAAACTTCAAAATGGAGGATTGTTGTTCTCCAAACCTTCTTCTTCTACTACTCCATATTCTGCAGTAGAAGTAGTTTGGGATGATTGGATAAAGAATTCCACAGTTCCTGTCTACGTGATTTAGGAACTTGTTGGACATTGGTAAAAAAGTGAAAATATCTTGCATTTTAAGTTTTCATTGGGTAATTTACCTTTAAAAAGGCTGTGAAATCTTGCTAAGTTGTCTTCTTTCTGCATTCCCTGCTCTGTGCTATGTCTAGGCCACGCCAGTGGCTTGTACTCCTTAGATAAGAATTAATAAACACCTGTCTGGAGACTGAGAAGCATGAAGTCCCATTCGCCTCCTTTTTTCTCCTGGCAAAAATCTGAATGTCTCCCCCATCACAGAAGACAACAATTAATAACGTGGACAGAGTTATCTTCCTCTTTGCCTTTCTGTGTTCCAGCAGTTGATGCTTCTCTCTCTCTTTCAGCTACTCCTTGCATAAAGAAGTCAAGCTCTATTGAGGGTGGTGAAGTACTTGACATTAAATGGTCTGGTGTAACATTTTATGACTCACAGCTCCTGATGAATGTGATTTATTAGGGATAAAAGCTTTTTCCTAGGTCAGATGTCTGGACTGAAGAGACAGTTCATTATAGAGGATCACTCATATTTAGCAATGTAATAGAAATGAAGTGATTTTTTTATCATAGGTGTCCAAATCTGACTTGCACCACTACTGTTCTCCTCTTCAGCCGGAGTTAATTGTCAGCTGAACAATGAATGTACCTGGGACTAATTTATTTAGGAATATGTTCCATCTGTAAAGCCTCCACTAATGGAGTACAAGAGGCCATGACTAAAGGATTCAGGTATAAAGTTTAAGACCTTAGATAATTACTTGCAGAAAATATCATCAGCTCCACATGCCAACTTAACAAAAAAACCAGAACTATTGAACCTTCTGAAAAAGGGGTATTGTGTTCCCAAAACTAAAGTGACCAGAACAGTTTCTATTCACCATAACTGTGGAATAACAGAGGCAAAAGAAGAAAACAGATTCCAACCAATTCAGACCAAAACATCTGACACTTTTTATAACTATAACCGTAGCTACCTACATTGAACCAGGACCACTACAAATATCTTGAGAACGTTTTTGAAAGAACTTTCCATATAAGATAATTAGAACATTACAACTCTAATTATTATTTTGGTACTAATAGGTACAGTACTTACAACCCTTGCTTTTCATTTTGTCAAGACATTGAGGGTAAAGCTTCTGATGGAATTACTGAGTTTCACATGGGAGGTGACCTCTGATTACTTAAGCTCTGAAGCAAAAGAATAAATGGACTGAAAACTGGACATACGCTGTATGGTGGCTGATCTATATTAAGAACACTTACACTCTAGATATTCTTTTGTACTACTTTAAGACTTATTTACAGTTTTGCATCCAACTGAACTACTAAGAGGAATTAAATGCATAAATGGAATACCTTAATCTGGGCTGTTCTAAATAAAATCAAGAAACTAAATTTTATTTGTATTTCACTGCACAGATTAAAGTGGTTAAAAGCCTTTCCATGACAATCTGATACATGCAGCCCAACTGTCCTCTTATACACAAAACTGATTTTTTTTTAATTCTTGCAAAAGGAGAAATCTCTGTTGTTGCAAAAGTTCTGTTAATGAGATCTGTTTAATCTTTCTGTTATTTGGTTCTATTCCATTTACTATCTAGACTTATTAAATTTGCAAAATAGCTTGTTTATCTTCATTCTGGGAAAGTAGGTGCCTATAATTTGCAAATATGTTGGTCAAAAATAGACCACTTAGATGTTCTTGGCTGGCACATTGTCAATGCACACAATGAGAGAGGCTCCCTCCTCTCTCTCACACACACACACACGCACGCACACACACTTCTTTTTCTCTCACATACACACACTCAAAAATGTATCCAGTGGAGTAAAATATTCACATTAATACTGGAAGTGATGGAGAAGAACCCCGGTCGACATCCCATCTGGTCCCTTGAATTAAATTTAGAATTCATATGTAATATAGACATTTCTGTCTGAATATCATAAAGCCCTGACACATTCAGGCTTTCATTAAAAAGCTCTGAGATGTGACTTGAATAACAATCTGTCTTAGCTAATTAGTATTTTCAGTTTAGCATATTCACTTTCAAACGTATTGCTGTTTGCACATGGTAATTTAGGTAAACAGAGCCCATCCACAGCTGCATCAATTAACACTGCTAATCAAAACTGAATTCAGGTAATTAGGCACATTTATGCAAAAAATGTGTAATTTGTGGGGAAAGCTAGATCCTTCAGTAATATTTCAATAAGTAGGGGTCTCTTTTTGCAAATAAGGCAAGAATATAATGGTAAATCAGCTCTAACATATACATGATATATAGTCAGTCACAAATATCTAAATTAAATCTTACTAATTGGTCTGTATTTTCAGAAATTTGACTATATTTTTTTCAGATAAATGTTTTCTTCAGTGTTTCTACTTGAAAGAGTGGATTCATTTTTGACAGAAGCTTTAGTGATTTTAAAAGTTAATGTTCCCTGAAGTGTTTTTTGAACTGTTGAACATGATAGTCCAACTTTTTCTCATTTTCAGACAAGAAAACTTTAATGAGAAAGGCCTCAAATTAAAAGTTTTATTTCTTCAAAGAAGGTGCATTTTGGTTTACTTTAAAGAAAAGCTAGAAATTTCTACCACCATCCATTTCAAGAATGTAAAGTAGTAAATACTTCAAAAATATTCAGCCTTGACCTACAAAGTTTCACATCCTTCCCTTTCTCTCACCCAACCCAAAATTTGAAACCTTTCAAAAACTACAAAAAACCCCAAACCCAAACATTTCAGCAGTGTAAGAAACTGCATATTCATAACAGAATTTTAATTTCTATTGAAATGGAATGAAGGAATGTTCATTGAAACATTATACTCCACGAGTTTTCATATGCAGCTATTCAAGTTATTCAAATTCAATTCCCTGTTACACACACTTTCAGAAAGCTACACAAGTCTGATGAACAAGAAATGCAATTATCAACTTGCAGCTAATTTTCTATGATGAAAAGAAATACCTAGGAAATTGCTTTTTTTTAACAGAAGCCTAAAATCAATCTAGTTTTTTTGTATCTTCTCCCCGATTTTACGCTAACTCTGGGGGGAAATACGCAATACATTTTGTGCAGATTTACAACATGGAATATAGAGCTTCTGCTAAAAACATCATTGTGAAGAAAAAGAATTCATTACAACTTTAAGGTCTAACCCTATGGAGCTATTGAAATTGCAGTTTCTTTTGCCATCATACGTAATGCAATGCATATCTCACTACTCAGAAACTCTTCTTTATATAGCAAAATTGCAGTTTGTTCCATTATAAAAATATTTTTTAAATGCTGCAGTTAAAATGGCCTTAAACGTTCAATTTTCATTTAGCTATTGGCTGAGTAGCATATTGAAAGAATATTGAAATGACAGGGAAGAAAAATAAAGCCTGTGGCAGGAATAAAATTCTGAACTATTTTCTTTTCAAATAATCATAATGACTACTGCTAATGTTAGAAATGCTGAAAAGATAATTTCTAAACAATTATCAGACCAGCCTAAAAGTATATGCAGTTTGCTATGCCATTCTCACTAGGAGCAATGGTGGGGACAAACAAGATTTTAACTGCATCTTTTTTCTGAGGTTTTTTGCAAGAGAGAAACAGTCACCTATGTGACATATCACATGCTAAGCACCTTGCTGATCTCTCACGTGACTTATTAAAATTGACATACAGTGACGATCATCAAAACAATCTTATGTGACCTGTCTCTGAAAGAACCTGCGTGCTAAATGGTTTTTCAAAAGAGCAAAGCAGAAGTTGTAATGACTAACAGTGTTTATTTTGGATGTTGTAGTCTGTAGGAAGTGAGGACAGTGACAACATCCTAGCGCCCCCCTCCTCCACCACCCACATTGTTAGTATTTTTTTGGCTAAAGTAGTCAGATATAGTGTTCCAAGAAACTTTCCAGAAATACTTTACTACACTGCCCTGTCTCTTCTGCCTGACTACCTCAGTAAATATAAGCAGACAGTTAGGAGAATCTCTTCACTGAACACGTATATATTTAGCATACATCATTACTTCATCATGAATTTTGCTGACGCACTGCCCATTTGAAAATTTGATATCATGCTGGAGTATCGTTATTTCATACAATTTGGAGCGGGTTTTTTTCTGTTTAATAAATGTATGGTAGCCATGATTTCCTTGTCTGTTATCAGCTAATACTATCTCAAAAAAGAAAATGCTATATATGAAGGTTGGCTGGTAAATAGGTGTTTCTGATACATGTAGCTCCATTTTTTTTTCTCTCCTGTATTTCCCTACTGTAAAATATGGAAAATAATTGAGGCATCTTTCTACTAAAAAAACCCTTTAAAATTGGATTTTACATACCAATTACTGTTAATTAAAATATGATGGATATGTATGACTTTAAAAAATCTATAAATACTGTTTTCCTCAATTTAAAGAAAAGTTTTATCCTACTCCAAGCATTCAAGAGCATTCTAGAATTATAAGCAAAACAATAAATATTTAAAGTTTTGATTTATTTTCTCCATAGAGCATGCAACCCATTATTCATAACATAAAAACTGTTGAAATGCTTCATGTTCCAGGTGTTCATATGGTTAATTCAAGAACATGAATAAATTTTTAGTTTGAGAAAAGCAAAAGCAAGAGCTAAAAGCCAACAATTAGTACTCTACACCTTACATGAGGAGAAAAAGCTCAATAATTTGCAAATGTTGAAGAAAGCGCTAGTTCCATAATTAAAAATCAGGCAGAGATCCTTTTGGCAAATGGATCTCTTTGTTAAACATCCCACTAATCCAAGCCTGAAGGTATAATTCAGTACCCAGGAGGATCCCCTCTATACTTTTGCCAGCTGTTCCATTTAGGTCACTCCACCACAAGTTTAGCTTTTATCTATTCCTCACTTTCTTCACTGGGTCCCAGAAGCAGCAACCTATCTCTCTGAAGACTGTTTAAAGTGTAAATGAAAAGACAAGACAGAAGTGAGCTGCTACCTCAGGGTCCTTAATTTCTGAACTGCAATTCCTTGGACTTCCCTACCTTGACAGATGCAATATGAAATCTTCCTAGATGAAAAGTGAGGAGATAAACTAAATACAGAATGCAGATGGCACATTCATTATAATTTTAATGCCTTACAGCTGCATGAAAAAAGAGGAAATTTTACTAGGCAGAAAGTCCACTCAAGACCAAACAGTTGTAGCAGCCCTTCTGCCCTTCAGCCCAATTCCCAGCACTACTGCTGTTGGCATGCAAGAAAAAGCCTTCAAAGAGCCATTTCATCTCTTCTCAGGTGGTCAGGGAGAGGTGGCTTCAAGGAGAGGAAGTAAAAAGAAAGGAAAAAAAAAAAAAAACAAACCGAAAAGAAAAAAATCCATCATAGTCTGATCCAGTACAGTGTATGCCAAAGACCATGAAGAGTCCTAGGTGCAGACCGGACGCACTTGCCTCCCTCTTCTGGACTGGCAGGTGAAGGAAAGAGACAGTAATCCTTGAAGGACTTGTTTACACAAGTTAAACCAACCTCAAATAACAAAACTACTTCTAATTTACCATTATTTTGGTGCTTTTAACAAAAACGTAATTTCCTAACAAAAGCAACAAAAATACATGAACTAGACCCATTTATAATGGCTCTAGTCAGTGTAAATTTAAGCCCTCAGAGAGTCATTATAGTCCTCCAGAACGACTTTTAGACAGTATGCTGCTTTATAACAACACCCTGATCTCTTACTCTGCAAAAGTTAAGTGTAATTCGTTATAAAACAAATCACTGCCCTGACATTCGTCTGCTAAATAAAAATAAAGAGTCAGACACTCTGGGAGGAATTCCTAAGTGTTCAACTTTTAATGAAAGATTTATAAAAAATGCAGCAAGCATATTGCTGAGGTCTTTCCAATTTAATATTAAGTAATAAAGTTTGCACGCACAGATAGGAACTGTAATGTGAAGCAGAATTATAAAATCTATTGGAAATTAACTTTCTAGATTTTTTAAATGCTGTTCAGGAGCATAGCCACAGCAACTGCGACAACCATCTGCAAGACTTTACACATGCAAGTACTCCCACAGGCTTTAGACAACTACTAAGATCATGTCCTGATCCTACCCATCCAGCATGATGTACTGACTACAGCCTAAGAAGCCACTTGTTCACACTTGTAGGAAGGATGGGAATCACAACCCTAAAGCAGCGCAGCAATTCACACACCTGCACTCACCCTGCACTGGAGGAAGTGCTCTGTCAGTCAAAAAGTACAGTTCTGCAAGCTCATACATCTGACTTTTAAGGATTAGGGAAAAGGAAAAAACAACTCAAAGAACAACATAGATACAGCTTTATTCCTAATTCTGCGATGGCTCGCCCAGGTGAGCAACCCATCTGCGATGAGCCGCCCTGTGAGGCTGGCCAGGGACCCTCACCTGTGTCACGCTGCCCCTGCACAGTTCAGCTGGCTCGAGGTCTGCACGAGCAGATAAAGCACATCCGCAGCGACTCGCACTGCTTACCTCACTGATGCTTCCACGCGCTCCTGCCGGTATTCCTGCACGTGAAGGTTCATTGCAGGCAGCTGCTCCCAAGTTCGGCGTCCCCATGGCACGGCTGCTCCGGCGGGAGCGAGCAGAGCAAAGGCAGGTTGCCACTGGCTGGTTCTACCGCAGCCCGGCCGCGCTCTGTCTGCAATCACATCTCACTGAGTGCAAAACGAAAATTAAAACATTTTTTTCTCTTACACTTAGAACAGTATGCTGTATCATTCATGTTTGCATTTAAATTGGACAGAATAATTTACTACTGGCTTTTAATTTCAGAAGGGTTAATCACCTCAGCAAAGGTCAATCAAACTTTAATCTCCAATAAAATTGCAGTAGCTTCAGTCACCTGCAGGACATTTATTATATTCTTATTTCCATGCAAAAGGATGCATCGCTAATCTTCCAATTCTTTACATTAGCACATTTGCCATTAACATTTTACTAAAATTATTAATTCCTCCGAAACTATTACAAGAGCTCATTTCTACACATCTCAGAAGATAATCCTGTTAAAAACCAGCCACATCTACTGTGACATTGCTTTAGTTGTCTGCTCTAATCCTCACAATCATTTGATACTCAGCCGAGTTCTAACAATGCACGAAGTCTCAATTACAGAAAATATTACAGGCTTTAGTTTAGAACAACAATATACTGTTTTAGTAACTTAATCTTCCCTATTGTCTGCAATCACAATTCTAATCTATTTTGTCACTATTCACATCATTTTCTATTCAAAACAAAATATAGATTTTTAATTTTGCTTAGCAGCTCTTGAAAAGCAATAATTTACAAGGATAACTTAAAACCTAAAATCCATTACTGAGGATAAGAATAATAATGATGATAGGAATATGTTTCTGGCCTGGAAAGAAGTATTTCCTCACAAAACAGAAGTCTCTTTTGGGGTAACCCATTAAAAAATAAATAATTAAAAAAGCAGCTTGTTCTTTCAATTTGGTCTACCAATTAAGAACAATTTATCTGCTATTAAATTGACTGAGAACTGCAAAATCTCTGAAAAAATCACATCAGCATTAGTTTTAAATTACCATTGCAATATCAGCTCAAAACGAGAAAATTATTTAACTCTGAACAGAAAATTGTCAAATATAAAAGAGCACATTCCCTCAAAAATGTTGAGTTTAGATAAGCATCAGCTATGCTAGCTACTCAACAATACATTCCTTCAAAGGTCTACTGTAACAATTCCATCTGAATGCTCAGAACTAGTTTACCTGTAAAGAGACAGAGAAAAGCAACAGAAAACTCAGGGACAGCTCGTTACAGAACCGAAACACAATGCAAGCAATTCATTTCCCAAATTTTAGAAACTGCTACCAAAAAGTCAAAATTTATTGGGCAGAAAAATACTAATACCACCGAAATACATGGGTTTCCCTTATCCTCCTGCCATGGCCATATTAGCTCCTGTGAGAAAGAAATCTTGTGTCTATTTAAAATGGATTTTTTAGCCATAATAACATTTTGACATACCGTAATGTAAATAAACTGTTCTTTCCCATCCCAATATTTCCTTCTCTGTGTCTCTGTCTCTCTCTGTCTCTGTCTCTCTCCTCTTTTTGTTTTAATATATGGCACACAGACAGACACACGCCCCCGTCACTGTCAATATGCACACTCATTAGCAATATGTCAGGCTGGCATTTTCAACACACTCCAGAGCATAACTGAACTACCACACAGTGCACACACACACACACGTTAAAATACAATTGCAGAGAAAAAGAGCTCAGTGGAACAATGTTTAACTTGGAAAACTGGGTAAACCTACAAAAGGAGTAAATGAGATTCTCAGGCACTATTTTACAAAGATGCTGTGAATTCCCAGCTAACAGCATCAATGCTTCTCTCTTTTCACACACACACAAACACAAATATACATCTACAAAAAGAGAGCATTTTAGCAAGACATTCTTACGCTGAATTACAGATGCAAGAACACCATTTTTTCTCTGTTTTTTGGGGGGTTTTTCATATGCCTTATAAGTTACATTCTAACTTGAAGTAATGTATGAAAGAAATACTGCAAAACATAAACCCAAGCTGAACTACCTGTTCATAGAACATAGACTGTCCTTCCAGCTGAGAAAATCAGCCACGAAACAACTGCATCCACATTTTTTGCAAAAAGCATCTGGCAAGACACCGAAGACCACTTCGAAAGGGTGAGTATCACTAACTACAGTTTTGATTATTCACCTCTTGACGCATTGATAAAACGTATTTCAGATTGCTATTGCAACTGCTTTAAAATACAACAGAATAGCTGCATGTGACACCCTGAAACGAAAGGTATCATCAAAGGACCACGTACTTCATTTTTCAAAAGAACATACAGTGGAAAAATGTATAGGGAAAGAAACATACCTTTAGTTATCCCAGTGAACGACTTTTCAGCACATCTACATAGTCCTACGGCTCCACCAGTACAAAAGTCAACACTGCTGCGCTTGTGATCTCTGTGACAATGGCATCGTACTGCCGGCAATTTTTTCGATTAAACTTCTCAGACATGGTAGCAACTTTGTTAATTATGATATTAGCCAGCTGGCGGGTACAATCAATCATCCACTGTAAGAAAGCCAGACAAAGAGACATCTAATCATTGCAACAGGAGCAGATAAATTTTGTTCCTTTCTTATACGTGTCACAGATTTTATCCCTCCTGACCCTCTACACAGCCATCGACTGTCAAATTTAGATTCAGCAAGCTCCCAGCTTTTCTTTATCCCTGCCTTAGATCTGAAACTCCTGGTTATCGGGAAGACAAGCGTCACCAGCTGTCTCAGAACAGGAAGGCAATCAGGTGAATAGTACTTATTATCTCTCATTGCCTTCTGAGGAGCAACAAGATTGATTTTGGACCAACAACACATCCAGATCTCAGGCACAGCAACTACAGTGTCAAGTCTAGAATGGAGTGCATACATAAAGCTGACCTCAGCCTTCATTAATACTGCATACCAAAAGTTTGAGGGCTGTTCTTTTATAGCTTTGTTTTGTCTTGAGTTTTTTGGGGTTTTTTGATTGTTCTTCTTCCCCTAACAAAACTCTTAAATTTTTTTTCTCCAAAGCTGCGCTGGATATTCTCTTATTCCAGGCCTCCTTCCCCCCACCTCAGAAAGACCAGGCAAGCAGACCACAGCGTTACTCCAGGGACTCTGTTTCACAGTTGGGTAGTCTTAATTGGGCCCACAGAAGCAGTTAGCTACCATTAAAGGCTTCTCTGTATACATCTTCCTCCCAACTAGTCTGATCATACATAAAACCCCAAAGTGAAGCCTACGCGTGGAGAAGGTTAAACACTCAAATACGTTATAAACCCAAAATATAAGAGTATCCTAACAGAATCTGAGCTGACAGTGAATTTCAGCAATGGTCTAGAAAACAGGAATATATTTGGGCTTTTCACTTAGAGCAGCGTTAAACAATCATGCGCTCTTAGTGTAAGACATTTTTTTACAAACCAAATACAATGCAAAGTAGTGGAAGGTAGTTAATATGAAGTAGAAACAAAGGTTACAATAGAACAAAAGCTATCAGAATAATGCATTCTGGTACAAGAAACCCCACTGACTAACTTGATACATTTCGAAATGCCTGCCGACAGCTCCATTTAACAAGAGTATATTAATCAATGAATATAAATTTATAAGGACGTGCAAAAATTTTTAGGATCAGTTTTGGATTCTTGGTACATTGGCTGCCCTGGCACTTGGACCAAAGACTGTTTTTCCAAAACCATATCTCTTCAGACCAAGTGATCTTATGTTTACTTCGCCTTAACTGAAAGCTAGTTTAATATTTAAGGTGTATCCAGCAATACTGTCTCAATCATGAAGATGATTTTCTGGACTTTACAGCATAAAATTATCTCTGTTTTCACTAAAAACAATACACGTTTTCTTGAAAGTTTTCACATGCAATTTAGCTAACATTTTCACACTTTCTTGAAATGCAAACAGAAAATATCAACAGTTAGAAAATAGCAGCTACCTGACCTTGCTCCCTTGAAATTCAAGTGTTGCAGAGCTTTCTTTGCCTTTAGAAGTCAAATTTTTCTGCTGTGCAACTTCCTTATTTGGAAAGTTTAGGAGGCTGAATATATAGGAATCGTAATGGTGTTCATAACTCATTATTAAACACAGCCAATTGCTTCCTAATATTTGTTGGAAAGGATGAGGACAAGAAATAAATTACATTCTCAAATGTGATGTCATTGTTTCATTAATCTTGGATGACTGAAGTATTCAACCAGCTTCTCAGGCAGATATTGAAGGCTACACCAGTTCTGCTTTGCATCCTATATCCAAATTGTTAACAAATTGAGATCTAGCTCAAGTACCTTCACAAGACATTGTCACCAATGCAATGGCAGACACTGTTAGAAACCCCTGAGTAATTCACTTCATTAAAATATCTACCACCAAGAGAATTTTACTCAGAAGGAAGATCTCCGTGAACTATTTGTTCTCATTTCTATTGCTGTACTCAAATCAGACCTTGCTTTCTTTACGCAGCAGTTAAATATGAAGAAATAGTCTTGATTTTAGCACAGAGATTTAAGGCAAGAAGAAATAGCCGAGCGTATCAAATGAATGAGGGACTTGGGAAGGATAGGAAAATAGGATGCTGCCATAACTACCGATTCATTTTTCTGGAAGGTTAACCAAAATCATCAGATACATAAGGCTATCCCCAGCAGTCTCTCCAGTCAGCCACCAGCATAGACCTGTCTAGGTTTCTAAGCTGTCAGAACAGATCTGAGCTGGCAAAACAGAAAACAAATAGGATGGTCTCTGACAGATTCAGATATACCTGACCAATTATTTAAAGAAGCATGAAAGAAGGATCAAACTTGGGACCCCAGCAGAACATGCTTTTGTCCATTTTCAATAACTGCATCAGGTTTTTCTCTTATTCACACTTTTTTTTCCTTTTCATTACTTCGGAATTCACTGTGGAAAAATATGGAATTAACTTCACCTACCCTCAGCTATAATAAAAAAAAGCAACCAGGCTCTTCACTATGATCTCCTCTGACATCACTAGGATGGACAGCATGACAGGAATCTGCTGAGCATGAATTATTATACCCATTTCCATACTTGGATACTGGTAGAACAACTTATACACTGGATGGATGTACTAGCTCTCTCTACTATCTGTCGTGAATACTGCAATACTGGTCTGAATTCAGTTTTAACGCTGCTTGAATCAGGAGGCTGGACTAGTTCACCTCTGGATGTCTCTTCCAAATTGAATTATTCTATTTATCTATGAACTAAGGCAAAAGCAACATAAATATTAAAAGTTATGAGATTATCCAAATTACAGGAATTAAATATGTAATTTTTTCAGGAGTGCAGGACACTTCCTCTGAGTGTTTTGGCCCTCAATTTCTTAAGCCTTTTGAAAAATCAGCCATATTTGTTTGGGGTTTTTGTCCCCTGTCCATTGAGACAAAAATATTAGAATTACCAAATCCTCCATACATTAAGAGGTTCAGAGAAAAGGAAACATATCAAGGGGAATACACAAAGGAAGTGCAAAAAGACCTCCATGGAAGCAACTAGACAACATAATTGATATAGGAGGAGAAAAGGAAAGTAAGTGGTAAAGCCGGAGTAAACTCAGGGTCAGATAAAAGAAAAATTTCATTAGAATGGAGGGAGATAAAAAAAGGATAGGCCATGGTTAATTAAAAGTATCACTTTAAGAAAAGAAAACATTAGCCATGACCATAGTAATGGTGGTACAGGCTCAAAAGAGATGTTTATTCTGGTAAAGACAGGATTACTCCAGGATTTCCACAGTATTTGCTACGTTCTTAGAACACAGAATATTGGGGGGGGGTAAAACAAAACACCAAAAGAAACAAAAAACCCTTTAAAATCCCAAAGATCCAATGAAGAAAGAAGTATAGAAAAGACTAGGATCCATTATCTAAACAAAAAAAAAACCCAAAATAAAACAACCTATCCATAAGCTTAACTTTGAAAATGTCCATCTAATAAACCTTCCATTGTACTCTCATAAATCCTGTAAATCTTCCATTCAGTACCTCGTTACAAAAAATTCAGTGAAATTAAGCAATAATATATGTAAATTATACATTTAAAATAATGAACAATGTAATGAAAGGAGCACTCTTCACGTTGCAATCCAGAGGGCTTTTAAATTAACTTTTAATGCTCAGTGGCTGCCAATTAATGAGGAGCCTACATGTTTGATTGTGCTACAAAACACAAACGAGGAGAAGGAAAAGTGTAACACAAGGGCACAAAGCCAGTGCAGGATGGTACACTTATACCAGTGCACAGCCTTAAGGGAACACATGTAGCAGAGCCTGGGTCCAAGGACCCAAGCCTGTCTGCAGTGAACCTTTTCCTGAAATCAGGAGCTTTGAAGGCTTGGTGACAGACTGACCCTCTCACTCACTGATTCCCCCCTCATTCCAAGAAAGAACATATGTAACTACAGACAGGGAGCTTATGATATAATTTCTCATTTTGGCACGTCACATGCATCTGAAATAGTCATGGATGTTTTTACTTTTAAATTTTGCTTTAAGCAGTTAGCCTGCAGTATAAACTGCACACATATTCCACTGAAAAGAATGAAATAATAAAGTTGCACAGTGCAGAACAATGTCTGCAAAGGTCACACATAGCTTCTCGAGGGGGAAGCGCCATGAGGCAGATGTGAAGAGGCCATGTGTTGTGTCAGTCCTTAGCACAGAATGAACAGAGGTGAAATATTAATTCATTGCAAGGAAAACAATCTTGCCTGTATTCTAGGAACTGACAAAGAAAGAAAAAGGTTAAAAAGAACATTTCTCTACCTGCAGCATGATGAACAGGTCCAGTTTTATCCCACTTTAATATTGTCAGGACACGTGAAGTAAAGTACTTTTGTTCTGTCCTGCTGTGGCCAGATGCAAACAAGCCTGAAAGCTGCAAATGTTTTTTCCTTGCCACTCCCTTTCACCAATGCTCTGTTATTTTGTTACTTACACTAGTAGTCAGACATATCTCTTCTGAAACTGACCATTAAGAATATAGACACTGCATATATATACACCAGCATCCTGCCTCTGACAATGTCCAGCAGCAGGTGTCCAATAAAAAACGTAAGGGCAAGCAAGGAACAATTTTCTTTCTTGATGTACGCTCCCAACTTGTACCCACTCATGGCATGGAACTTAGCACAAAGCCAGGATGGCTTAATGCAACACATTTGACAAGAATTTTAATACAGTTACCTACATAACAGAATGACCCAAAAAATCAGTACCAAGGGTGCACGGTTAAATAACTGACAACATATCTGTAACAGAAATGCTCATGGGAATAAGAAAGTAAGACTGAGCTGAAAGAATTAATCTGTCTTAAACTGTTTGTTTGCCTATTTTTTAAAAAGTTGTTTGCTAAAATTCAGACTAACAATTCTGGATTTGAAGTGGGGCTGGGGGTTGTATCATTCTGTAAAGATGAGGCAATAAAAAACTTGCACTGTCTTAATGAAAAGGCAGTATATAAAGCACCTTCCCAGAGAGCCACTCACTAGGTCAAGTGAGACATCTGAGCACCACAACTCCAGGAGCTAGTAACAGTTCTTCCCTAAATGCACTGTTTGCACTATTTTACAGGAAACTTATTCCCAGTGTTGTGGTTAAAAAGTCTTTTCTACAGCCTGAAGGCATCTCCTATGCAAAAGTTCTCACCTGCAGTAAGCTGGAACTGGGATGGCAGATACACACACACATAGAACAGAATAACAACTGAATTAAACCAATGCACTGGAGACAACAAACACAAAATACATTGGAGGAAACATATTGCCGTGCTACAGCAACACAATCTCTTTAGATTATATGGTACTTACGTTTAATGTGTCATTTTATCTTTTTCCCCAAAATAAAAAATGCGCTTACAGCTGAAGTAGTCTCATAAAATTATCCATTTTGTCTGAATAAAATTGGAACATGTAAAACACTAATAATGTGGCAGAAACAAACTCTGGTACGTGACCCATTAGAAAGGTTGTAACTTCAATGATTCAATCGAAGTGACATAAGCCAAAACACCAAACTGACAGGAAAATTTAAAAAAAAAAAGTAAAATCCAACAACATAAACCACTAAAATTGTCTGATTATAATTCATTAAAAATAAAGTATAGAGTTAATGTAGCTACATTTTGGGTATGGATTCTAAAAGATATGTCTCAAATTGTGAAACTGCCCAACACAGGCCTCCAGGATATTAATAATTTTCTAAATTCACTTAATGATCTTCTTTCAATACAAATAGTTAATTTCCTGACAGATAATACTCTACAACTGATTAATTTCAGAGCAGTAAAAAGGCAACCGCTCCAAAGGTGAATTAAAAAAATTATAACAAGGAGGCCAAGTCAGTCATCACTTTTTTTCCCAAATTCTTAATTTCTTTCTTATATATTTTTAAACTGGTTTTCACATCAATGTCAGTTCTCTGTTATTTTCAGCATTAGATGACAGAGAGCTCTTACAGAGTCTTATGTCAAGAAGTACCTAAAAGAAGAAGGTGTAACAGTAAGAGAAGCGTAGTCTGGGGGTTTGGGAGGTTTTTAGTTTGCTTGTTTGGGGAGAAGATACTTATTGTATCAGGCAAAAATTATCATATGACCTTTTTTGCAGCAACAGTAGATGTAATTGTATTATATCAGATTCAGGTCTCTTCTTACTTTTTCATTACAGAAATTATCATTAGGAACATGTTATCTACCTATGTCACAGTGAAATCAAGCCTAACATAAGTAATTTTGTGAGGCTACGGTTCCTTTCAAATTAAGCCTAACAAGTTCAAAAGTAAAAATGCTGTTCTTTCCCAAAAGTTACTGTTTTATGCTTTTTTCCCCCCTCACTTATAAAGATGGTATTTTCACAAGGATACTGAAAGATTCTCCTGTGATGTGACTGAATGGGTCTTATGTCATTGACCAAAGAAGCACCGCTGGAGGATCCATCTCCATTTTTAAATGTCGGTTTCTCCACCACACAACAGTCAACTGCCCCAGGTTTTACCACACCAAACATGGAAGTGGACGTTCTGCATAAGGAGCCCTCTCCAGATAAAGAGCATTAAAAAAACCCCACAAAAACTTCAGTGTCCAAATGCTAGCTGTTCCCAAAGGGACAAAATATGATGAGTATACGCAGCAAAATAGGGAACAGCTCTGAGTATGCCACACATATAAGATGCTAGACTGCAGTGAAATATATCAAACCTCTTATGAGCAAAGACTCAAGAGTTTTGCTGCTGTAGACCTCTTTGCTCATTTGAAAATGCTCTTTCCACTCCAGCATTATTGATCATGAGAAAAATTAAACTGCTATTCTCACTTAAAGCTGAACATTGATATAAATATTTTTAAGAACAGAATTTAAACTCTATTGTATAAGTAAAGGAATCAATGATACCATTAGAAAATGCTCTGTTGATGGTGCTAGTTTCAACTAAAAAGTATAATGAAAATTTTTAATTTGTTGAATTCATTTGAAAAAGTGTAATCCCTTGCTGGTTGTCAAACTTAGGATGGGGGTGGGGAAGATAACCCAAAATGTAACTGTAGCTCAGCATTTAACTGAGCTAGAACATGGAATTTTGGATGTCTTTAAATCAAAATTGCCTGGAATAGAATAAACCCACAGTTAAGAAAAAGTATAACTTCTTAACAATTCTTAAGGAGCTGATTAATTTGAACAGGAATTTAGAAGGGAAGAACTTAAATATATGCCCATATGTCAGCTTGTCGAGGCGATACACCTCAAGTTCTGCATTATACCAGCTCTGCCGACTACTGCTCAATGCCACTGTAGTTAGGTGTCGACACCCAGTAGCAGGCTGCTCCAAATGCCTGTACTGTCACATCCTATTTCTTTGGCATTTCCACTTTTTATCACAAATACCAGGTGCAGTAATCTGTAAGTTTTTAAAAAATTACTCTAATCCCTTTTAAGGAGTCTGATCAAGGCTCCAAAATGCAAAGTGCCAACCGTGAAAACAACATGGCTCTCGGAGTCTTTGCCTGTGTTTTAAATACCCGTACCAACTTAATTATCATAATGTTAAAGCTGTGCAATCAAGTTCATTGAAAATAGAGTCGTGCCAAAAGAACAAAGTAAAATTGATGTATTCAAGTGGAAAAAAGTAAAATAAACAAAATAAAGCTTTAGCTAGAAGTTAGGAAGATCATGCATTAAGATGAAAGATGAAACAGATGCAATACACAGCAAAGATCAAAGAGCTCCATCAATTCATTCTGAGAGTCAAAATCCAGCTGAGCATGGGAGCCCTGTCCGCATAATAAGAAAGGTTGACTAAAACATAGGGATTAAACAGATGAGCTGTCTCTAGTGAATGTATGGCACAGGAAGCCCTGCTGAGCCACTTGTAAAGACACTTTGGAATTGTACACCTGCTACTCCACAGTGAAACCTACAGGAAGCCAGCCTGCAAGGGGAAAGAAACCCACTAATGGACTAAATAGCTATCTTTAAGAGGGAAAAAAAAAAAAAAGAGCCCATACAAGAAAACAGCAGCTAACAGATTTGCTCTTTCCCCTTCATTTCATTTATTTACCAAATATTTCCATCACAAATGACTATAAAGAAATTGTTATCACCACCCTCTCGTTCCCTTGAAAGAAAAGAAAAAAGCTTAGCAGTTAAACTATCAACACTACCATCCACATATAGCGGGATCAGCCTAGTATTCTCAATGAAGCTATCTGTCACAATATTACTGGTTTGGAAGCTCTTTTTGTACTCCAGCACAGTAAATGGCCAAACCTCTAATAACTTCAGTGCTGTGGGATTAAGTGTGATGGTCAGTAAAATTTATATTATTTCCAATACTGATGGCATTTAAAGTAAGTTTATATAAAAATCTTCATTTTTCTCATCCACATAATGGATACAGGTGGAGACATTTCAATCAAAATTCATAGGTAATGGTTAGTTTCTCTTCTGTCACGATTGGTAACATGAAACAAAACTAGAAAAAAGTTAAAAGTTGTTAACAACAGGTAAGAAACACTATTCAATTTAGTTAATTCATTCATCAACTCCCATATTAAAGTAAAATTCCTATGACATGCATGTAGCCATAAACACAGCCCTCTCACAAAAAAAAAGGAAAATGTAGGGCTAGCAGTCACTCCATGGCTCAAAGTATCAGAACTGCAGGGGTTTCCAACACCTCTGACAGGATCAGTGCTATGCATTACACCTCCTTGCAAAGAACGGATAAGGGAAGTCCTCACATCAGAAGATGGCAAACCGTAACTTAAAACAATCAGGAAGCAAAGCCATTTGAATGCATACGTGCTCTCAAGTTTAAGGCTTTGCTTTCTGACAGGTGTACAATTAATGTCCACCACGGGCTACAGGTGGTTCTATATTTATTTTTCAAATGAATGTTACTAACCTGCTCGTCCCACGAATGTTATTTACAATCGCGTATTTTTTTCTTGTTTTAGCTGACAGGACAATCTCCTCAAGGATCTGGGCAGAGCTGATATATTTGATTTTCAGGTTATCTACTGCCTGCAGATACAAGCACTTTGATTGTTTACAATGCAGGAGTAATTGGTAACCGTTAAATAACTCCAGAGACTGATTTAAGAGTCCTTCACCTACTGCATGAAAGTAGGGCTTCATCCCACAGTCCCTAATCTGGCTAAATACTTAAAGATTTCACCATGAAAACAGGATATTAAAAAATTAGCAAATGCAATGGTAATTTAATCATCAATCACATACAAGCATTATATTCAGTTTTTAATGATTTCAATTCAATTTATATTCCAAAGTGGAAATTAAAATAAGAAACAAGCATGTTCTCTCATTGCACTTCCAAAATCAGTTGCAAATATTAATTTTTGTAACACAATTTAAAGCAGGATTTCTAGTGCTGCTTTCAGCACACCAAGCCAAAATGAGAACACGAAAACAAAAGTCAGCCAGTATTCCAATGAGGAATTTCACGTGTTGTTAAATTGGTGATAGATTACTTGTGATTGCATAGGTTCAGGTTGCGGATAATATTTAAAATAACTTTCCAAAGGATTTGCCTGGTCTTGCACAGTCAAATAGAATTACTTAGCTATAAACAAATCAGGCAAAAAGTCACAGAGAGCATTTTAACTATTTTCTGACACCATTTTATGGTCACTGAAGTTTCCTGCTTCACAAAATGGTGTGGAAGCACAATACTGTTATGAACACACTGTTTGTTGATAGAACCCCTCTGAACTTAGCATTTTATACTGGAAAACACCAGTGAAATACATCATTGAAGATATCACACATTGCCAGACAGCACCATCATGGATGTAGCCTAAATAAAACACTAAAGCACACTGTGGGAGGCCATCCAGCTACAACTGCAGTGAGCTCACCGTGCCTGTGTCTCACCACAGAGCCCACATTCACCATGCTTTGAGGAGCAAGGTTGAAGTATGCACCAGGAGATGGGGTATCTCGTGTCATTCTCTGCCCCTCTGGCTCCTTTGGGGAGTGCAGGACCAAGACTTCTCCCTGCTTCAATGTAAAAGTAATGTGGGTGCTTAAGGGCTGATCAGCAGCGGCTTCCCGCAAGAGCAGCTCCACCTGTTTGTGGACCAAAGGACGCACCAGTGGCAGAGCAGCCCCACCTGTGCAGCACCACGGCTGCTCTAAGGAGTCACAGGATCCTCTTCTGTTCCACGTGAGTCTAACTGCAACCCCTCAATCTCACCTGGACAGAGCTTTCTCTCCAAGCGGAAAACTTAGGGGAAACTGAGATTGCTCCCAAATCATTAACAATGCCAATTGCCTGACTTCTTGGGGCATAAACATACTTGTTAGCACACTGTAAATTAGTCAAGTGGAAGCCCAAGCTTTTACAATTTACAGCCAACAGTAAATGACACCAGGGCTCCTGCAAATCCCAGCTGCACATCCTGCAAAAATCACGTAAGATATATAGCAGAGACTGAGCCAACTGCTCTTCCAAGTAACCTGGTGGATGTACTATCACAAATTTCACCGCCCGTGGGCGAATCACAATATGCTCAGACCAAATCACAAGTGATTTCATAGAGGCGTTTCAAACACTTTTCTCCCAAGAGAGAGCTGCCACCTTGAAAAATTTCAACCTGTCTACCCAGCTGTTTTAGTCCTACAGCTGTCATTTAAAAGGTCATAAACATTCCTTTTTATAATGAGGTAATGATTTACCTTCTCCTGCTGGACAGTTTTGCATGAACTATTGAAGTAACTTTTGTGTTGAAAGTTTACCATTGAAAATTTTAGAACAGTATGTGAGCCACTCAGAAGGTCATGATAAGTCAGATACAGAAGTTATCTCTGTTGTTCATTTAACCACTAGGCTCCTATGCAAGTCCCACAGTGGGACGTATGTACTCATTTATTTGTTCTGCTTTTATATTTGCATACTACATCCCCAGCTCTGTTGCTCTGAATTTTTTTAAACATCTATGTATATAGAATTGGTAGAAGGTAAATAATACATTTTCTCACTCTTTCAAGTAAAATTTAAAAAAAAGCAACAAAAATCTTTTACAAGTTTATAGTTAATGTGGAATTGTAAGAAAAAACCCAAACATTTGGACATACTTGTAAGTATGCTAAACAAGGCAAAAAGTATTGCCCTCACACCTAATTCTGAAACATTTCTTCTTTGTGTCTGCCTCAAACCAGGCTTATGTTTGGCTCAACACTAAATAAGAACTGTGATAATTTAAAACTTTTTATATGGAGGCAGGAGTAAAATTTTCCAAGTTGTACTGACATGTTCACGTGTGCAAGAGACACAGAATTAATTAGTTTTGCATACTACTCTGGCTCATGTCTACAAGCTTACTTTTCTGAATTTCGTTTCCTAGACTAAAAGTGTAGTTCTTCGTATTTCTTGATGGAGAAAATCAGAGAATAAGCTAAAGCAAAAGAAGTGTCATTTCAGGGACTAGAGTTATTAGCATACCTTTTTTTCTTTTCTGTCCTAACTTCCAGTTTGTTTGAAAGTCTTAACATCCATTTTACTCTAACCTTGGTTTTTCAGTTACACATCAATCAGAAAAATATATTCTGAAGTAAAAAAAAGTATTAAAATTGATACAAGGTTGTCAAATGTGAGGTGAATTTTAGTCATATCACACAGAGAAAACCCTGCCTTATATGAAAGCATCCATTAACAGGTATTCTTTTTTTTGTTTAAATGTAAGATAAGATATAATAGCACATGCAAACTGTATATGTTGTTATACCCCACGTGAATTCTGTTGTTGCAATTTGCTTTGACACCATGTCATGAATAAACAAACTCTGTGTCAAATTTAAATACTTAAGTTTCATCTTGATACCTCACTGTCTCTCGGTCCAGCTTCATTTAGAGTGGATCAGGTATGAGAGAAGAGTAAAGGAGCTCGACCTGCAGTTTATATCTCCAGCAAAGATAATATGAGATACAAATTGAATTTAATCAAAAACAAACAACAAAAAAAAAGAGACAAGAACTAAACGAAACCAAAAAAACCCCAAACCAACCAATTTCCTATTAGGTTTACAATAGATGCCCCTATACAAAGCCCAACCATATTTCCTCAGTCTTCCAGGTTCAACTTCCACTGATCAAGATAAAACAGCATGATAATGTATATGTCATCATGCATACCTACATGCATAGGAAAAACTTTTAAAGTCTTCTAGAGCTCATAGTCTGAGCCCTTCGCAATGGATTACTAGCATTTCTTCAAGTGATTTCAGACACCAAATGTTACAAACGGATTTAAATCTGACTCACTTCAGCAATGATCATGCATTCACTGTAGTTTTCATTATATCAAAAATACTTCAGCTTCATCAGCAACAGATGAATTATTTTTTTTATTAATTCAAATGATCTTTTTTCCAATTTTTTATAAGCCCCAAGGTTCTTTCAGCAATATTGGTTCCTTCTCTGTTCCATAAGATCATAATCAATCTCTATTATTGTCATGAAAATGGTATTTGTCACTTTGCTGAGAAAAAAATAATCAATATGTCTTGCAGAGTAGAATAGGAATTTAATGCAGTGAATTGATGTCTGTTAGAGAAATTTAGTTTGCCAGCAGTTTGGGACAAGCTAATAGAAAACCAAAAAATTCACTGAAGGTTGACAGATGAATACACAGACATGCCACAAAAATTAATATTTGGGCACTTTGTATAGCCTGTCATTTCATATGCTGGAGAGAAAATAGATGTAGACAAGCATATCCCTCAGGAAATCCTTTTGGTTTTTAAAAGGCAAAAGCCTTTAAAAAGCATGTAAAAATAAATTCTTCACCGTATTATTTTTATGTTTATATAAGTTTCTGAAAATTAAGTATTCTGAAACAATCTTCCATGTAAATATTTTGCTTCAGACATCATACTGAATATGAAAACACTGCCAAGTGATAAAATAACACAAAGTTTCTGAGTCAATACTAAATTCCTGATCCTTCTGGATAACACTACATTGCAAAAACAAATCAGAGCATTGCTTCAAAAATTAGTACAGAAACTGAACAACGGTACTGCTCACAAAATGTTCTGGATCATGAAGAAGAAAAAAATGCCCAAATAAAATTTTCATAACCAATACATAGAAGGAGATGCAGCCATATTTTTCATGCCAAATACAATACCCTCAAAGGAGCTGCTAGAATTATTTGAGCCTTATTAAAAGAAAGTTACACTTTAGGAACAAAATCCCCCTTTCTGTCTGTTGCCATCTGCAGAAGCTGTCAAAACACTCCACCTTCCAATTACATGCTTTCTGTCTTTCACTTGCTCTACGATAAGCCTATAATCTGTTTAATTCCCTTGTTTGGTTGGTTTAATGAACAATGCTTTTAAGTAGCAGGGCTTGATAAACCCAGCATCCACAACAAGCAAGCTGCAGTTATCCCTCCCTCCAGGAGAGCATCAGAACCACTGACTGCAGATGCAACATGCTGGCCACAGCAGGAAGCAGCACAGGGCACCTAGCTTTGGATTTCTGTTGCACCACTTTCTGAATTCCATTCTTCCTATGAAATCTGCTGAGTCTAGGTTGGATATAAACGGGACACTGTCTTCACGGTCCTGCCTGTGGTTCCCAGAAAGCTCTAAAAGTATGAATATCAGGTACCCACCAGGTCAAAGAGAAGCCAACAGGTCTCTAAATGCCTAAGAAGGCAACCAACTCATTGTTTGTGGTGAAACTTTCATGCTGTCATTCCAGAGACTTCAAGTAAGCCTGGCATATGAGCCCTGTTTTAGTAGGAGGAACAGCTTTTTGTCACATGCAAAAGAGCATTCTTGGGCAAAAGGACAGGATGCTAAAGATGTCAGGAATTTTACATGGAAACACAAATGTTTAAACATAAGAGAACAGAAGGGACAAAATTTAACACCTCCTTGCCTGTAAAACTGAAATAACACCAGGCAGCAGAGGTCTACAATAAGGTGGACATTGAAGAAAATATGCGTCTCCTACTGCCTTCACCATTCTGTCATGGATTTAAAAATACCCATGTGAATAAGAACCCCTGCCACTCCTGCACTCCTTTCTGATGGCAATGCTGCTAACCGTCCTTTCTGATGGCATCAGAAACTTGATATAGGAAGTGAAGAAATGTTAACATTACTGAAGTTCTCCAAAAATAGGGAACTTAACCTAATTTTTTCCTAATTTGTAAAAGAATTTAACCTTCAACCTGATGAAAAATCCAGCTGAGTTTCCACCACTGCAAAATTTAAGTTAAACAATAAAAGGAGAATAAGCTTCTATTGAGACTGTGCCAGGCACAATTTTGCAAGCCTAATAGAAAACAAACAGCAACACTACTTTTAAGAAAGTTATGCATTCTTAAAAAACAAAGGATATCATACTCCATAGGAATTTCACAACACTAAAGTAGGAGGTCCCAAAAGCCAACTGTGTGGTCTTTATTTCACAACTGAGTTCCAGCTGCTATTGTACAATATAAGATCATGCAGCTGATGGTATATGACAAGAAGTGGTTGATGACAAGAAATCAGTGTTGCATGACATTGTCAACATTGCATGAGTGCAAACATTTGTGGTTCACCCTAGGAAAGGTAAAGGGTTATTACAGAAGGTGACAGAGTGTTAGTAGAGCTAGTTCAAAATAGGAAATGTTCTGTTATACACTGTCAAGTCTGATGCATCGGATTTGCATGTGTGGTGAGAAAATGAACACACATGTTATGCCCTGGGAGTTACATATGTATTTTTGTCAGAAGTGCAAAGCACAGTTTGGCATAAATGCAAGGCGTTAGAGAATTTATCAGAGCTGTAAGCACTTGCAGCATCACTGGCTCCACATGAATGTATACACTGAATCTCTTTCATGATCAGTTGTGAAGATATAAGCATAAACTCAGTATTAAGCATGGATATTTTTTGTAATCAGTATGGTGGACCCTGAGGGAAATACACCCATTGAATTTTCCTTAGGCTTTCTAAGATAATTTGTATAAGACTGATGATGAATTTCAATAGGTTTGAAAGCTCAGTCCCATTGAGGAAAAGGGTAATAGTTATTTCCCAATTAAACTCTTTCAGATTAGCTTACTGACAAAGGGACATAAATTTGAACCCACAGCATACATTAACATTGGATGAGCTTCTACTGAAGATGGTAAATTTTCAGATGTTTTTTCTTAATTTCACAAATATTTTTCAGTCATTTCCGTAAGACCAGCCAGAAATTCTGCTGTATTCATAGAACAGACTAACAAGTAACAGCAGTGGCTTGGAAACACCTTCCATCTTTAATATACTCCCCAGTCACCAAGTGAGAATCATACCATGTAAACATTTCTAGCACTTGTTATTAATGCAAAACCATCTGTAGGAATCTGTTCTACTTTAAAGCCTTCTTTCCCATTTTCTAAACACAATCGTAATGTAGTCTGTTTCCTCTGAAACACAAAACATTTTCAGGGTCTATGTGAATACTTTTTCCAATAAGACTCAATAAAATTATGATGCAAGGGCATGATCCTCCATCCACTAAAGTTAATGAAAAGTGTACTCTGGTTTAAACAGTACAGAAAGAATGTCTACAACAAGAAATTAAACGCAGCCAAAACTGTGGACTTTCTATCTAACATCTGGCCCCATTTACAAGTATCAGTCAAGAGCATTAAATAAAGACAAATCAAATGCCTTACAAAATGTCTCCAGCTTCAGTTCCCTTGCAGCTCCAATGTTCATTAACATTAACATACATTTGCTTCAGGTGGAAAAGAGTTTTTAAAAAATACCAAGTAGGTATCATCTCGATTTCTCATTTTGCTATTGGCCAAGCGATTACAGCTGACTGCTAACTACTGAATCACTACTAGTTGAATTTGGATCTGATCTCTTTTATGAAATAGAAGGCTTTATATCATACAGATTTTCTTCTGAGTAATCTCTTTCCCCTCACTTCATATTTGCAAATGAACTTAACTGATCAGCGGTTCATATGGTATTGAAGAAAAACTTATGACAAATACAAAAAAATCTTCTAATTTCTTCTCAAAATCTTACCTTCATTTTCAAGAAAAACCATCATAGGCACTTTGCATAACATGCCCTTTAAAGACTAATTTTAGTTTTAAGAGAAATCTTTGATAGGATCCTCATTTAGGATTCATTTCTATTCTGGTTTTTGTGAGGGGCGTTACCTTAAACCTGTTTACAGAATAGCAGCAAAGAAAGGTGGTCATTTGTACCCACAGCTTTGAGCAATTAAAGACAGCAGTGATGCATTCTAGAAAAGAGTAAGTTGTCCTAGTTCTGTTTTGTTTCCCCTATGAAGTGTTCTAACACTTCTCATTTGGTTAAGAGATTTGAAGTCAAAGGATCCCCAAACTTGTCTGTGTGCATGTTCATTGACGTACACCAGAACGTTACCTATTTAGATTTTTAAGGAAACTGTCTGCACTGACTAGTTAGAAATGCAGAAAGGCATTTGACAGCAGACAAAATGGGCTAGACAACACTCACACCTCCTCCCTAAGCTTCTCTTTTTGTCTTCACATAAAGGATGTTTGCTGCCAAGGCCAGTCCTGCCTTTTCCTTGGCTCTCTCCTGCTCTGCTCCCTCATTGCTCAAAGGTAAGTCAAGGAAAGGGCCAGCCTCCACAGATACCAGCAGGAGGAACCACGACTGAGCAGGAGGGACAAACTCCATAGGGGGGTTCATCACCTTCCTCCTTGTATCCATCAGTCAGACCTCAGTTCCTCCCAGAGAACAGACTGGTGGAGGAGACGGCCACTGGTGGTCAGAGATAATACCTTGCACGTCATCAAGTTTTTTACTTTCCCAAGTAAGTGATTTCAGATCTTAATTGCTTAAACAGTGGGATGTGAGATAAATCTTCAACTTAGTAAACTTCTTTGACAAAACTTCTGCTTTGTATATTACTGAGAACATGATGATGAAAGTAATACACTATGTACACTATAAAATACACTATGTCCTTGAAATGCAGATTTGCATTTATTTAAAAAGTAATTTTGTACAGGTATAATTAGTAATTAAAATGTTTTCAAATGGCTAAGGAATCTAGCAGTCAGGATTAGATTTAATCCTGAGTGACCACAATTAAAATTCAATTGTTCACACTTTCAAAATTTTTCAACCTAAATCTTTTGTGAGTTTAAGTTTGAAAAAGATGAAATTAAACCAAGTTACCAATGAACTTTAATCTACATACTTTGGGAATTTTTTTTATGGATATGTATGCATACACATACAAGCTACGTGATCTTAGGTGAAAAAGAAGTAAATGAAACTTCTCTATTGATGCTTTCCACTGATTTTTATGAGTCAATAGGATAAGGAAGAATGGATCCAAGAGTCAAAATTAAAATTAATTGAGTATTTAGCCTGAAGGTCAACAACTTTCCTGGCCATCTGCCATAGTAGCTGGTGGTATTTGTCACACTGTGCAGCTGCATTGGTTTGAGTACCTACTGTGGACATCAAAGAAGCTGATGTGCAAGGAAAACCCTTAATATCCAGAGACACTGACACTGATCTTGCCAAGCACATCCTCCAACAAGTCAATTGCAGAACGTGTAGCAGCTCAAGGTCAGTTTATAGTGCACTTGGACAACTGTGTCACTCTAACAGAGGTGTTTGGGATATTATCAAAGTTACCCTGCTGCAAATTAAAGTTTGAGTTAACCTAAGATGGAAAGTTATAGTTCATACAAGACTTAATCATAGTACTTCAGATCATTAGGAATACATCATAGCAAAGAGCAATCTAATCCCAAAATGAGCAAAATACCTTGCCATGGAATTAAGGCTGACTTTATATCAGAAATAAAAAAATACGTACATAGGTTTTAAACAGACTAGTGGTTAGTCCAGAACCACAGACCAGAGAAAAAAAGAAGCAAAGAGCTGTTAGCAGGTTAAACAGGGAGATACACAATTAAGATGCCCCAAAAGCCTTAACTTTGGACCATATATCTTCTTAAAACAAAAGAAAATATGTGAATTTACTATTCAATGATGAAATGTTTTAAACTAAATCATGTTATACTTACAGGACATTTTGATTGGGCAGAATAAAGAGAGGTTAGATGCTGTAGTTCTAAATTCCTGTATTCTGTTCAGGACACTTTTCTCAAGTAGAACTTCAAGCATGAATACATCAAATGTTATGTTTAAATTCCAACCTTGAAATACACATTAAAAAGTTGAGTGTTCTGCTCTATGATGGCATCAATTTACCAGTAAATGCTGTTAAAATGATGTCATGAAATGCCTTGAACAAAAAGCTTTTCTACACTTTTCAAATTGAATTAAAATTCTAGTGAAGAAGTTTAATACCATATTAAATCACTTTAGGCATTAACTTCCTTCACTTTTCTGAGCACTGGTAAAGCCATCCATTTCTATATGGGCTTACTCAATTTGAAGAGCAAAAGGATGCTCAAAGTTTATATACAGTGTGTGAGAATGGAGTGCTGTCCTTATACCTACCTTGTGATTCAGTTCTTAAATCTATTACCTTACCAAATGTGACATGCTATGATTACTTCTCCTGAAAGGACAAAACATAAACATTGTATCAAAAACTTAACAGTCTCTTTGGTGTTCTGAAAAAGCTGCCTGATCTGTGCCTCAAACATCACTCATATGTTTCACTCCTGGCTGCAAAGTAGGGAAAAGATGCTGAATTCACAGTTTGACTCCTCACTACTTGCAGGAAGCCCACATGAGGACTTTTGCTTTTGTTTCGCTAATAACAGCACCAAAGACAAGGTGATTGTCAGAAGCTCTAGGAGAGTGCTTTCCTGTGGGCTGTTCTCAGTGAGACTCTGCTCAGACTGGGGGAGCGAGAGAAAGGAGATAAAGACAGAGAAAATGGCAGAGACCAATTAGTCAACACAGCCTGTCAAGCAACCCAGCACTGGGAACCAAGAAGCTGCCTCACTGCACACCCAGCCACAGAAACAGCAGGTGTAAAAAATGTATAATTGGTCAAAGTAAAGTAAAACATAAATGGCGTTTCTCACACAAAGAAAATAAGATAAGGAAACTATCTTTTTATGTTGTTGGAAAAAAAACCTGTAAAAAGAGAGGCAATAACGGCAAAGTTGGGGTCTGATTAAGACCCTGAATCTGTGATGCTGACATTATGTGGAATATGAAAAAGACAGCTAAGAAAATAGAGTATTTGGAAAAGTATCGGTGCCAAGGACAGCACCGACATATTTGTCTAACTTTCCTACATAGCGATCTTATCACTTTGCTCAATCTGCCAAAATAAGCTGAAAAAGCAGAACTCTAAATGTGAAAAGTGGCTGCAGCAAAACCCTGCACATAATGCCTTCTCACAGAAAACTACAATAGGGGAGAAAAATATTTAAAGGCTGGGAAAAGTATGGCAAGAGGTAGTGGTTGAGGAAACAATCTTAAAAATAAAACCCAAAACATAACAGTGTGTGTGTTTTGAAAAGGACAAGGAAAAACCCAAATCCCCCTCTGAACCAATGCTCCAGGGAGAGAACCCCAGTGAAGATAAAGACATAGTCAGGTATTTAAGGACTCTGCAAGAGGAGACTCCACTTCTGTGTGTAGCATTCATTCAGGCAAAATAATAAAATGATGCAAATAAACCTGATTTTTTTGGGTTTTTTCAATTTAACCACTGAGAGCAGAAAAAACTGATTTGGGCTCACCCGTAGTAAATACTTTCATTTAAGGAACTAATTTCCATGAAACCATACTTGGAAGAGGAGCAATTAATTTCAAAGACAAAAAACTCTTCTTTTCTATGCCAAATCAGATCAAAAGCTGTCTTTCTGTGAAAGGTTTTTAAAACTTACTGGACTTAAAATATCCTTCCTTTATCTCTTTACAAAGTCAGTTCTAATCCTGCTTTAGCTGCATGAAACAACAGTTTACTGTTGTTACAGTCATATAGTAATGACACATGGCTAAGAAGACACAACACTGCTCTCCCTCTATTTGCCTAGTCTGGTCTGCAAAGTAAAAAAAGTGTCACTGTGGATGGATGATAAATGCTGAAATTATGTTCATTTCTGAAGTTATAGAGTATAAATGTAGAACACACAAACATTCATTTTAAATAAAATGCTTTTTAAAATGCTCCCCCTATGTATTCCTCTGCCTATATATTCCCTATTCCCCAGAGGGATACTCCCCATTTCCAATTCTACTCAATGGATATAATTTGAGTAGGGACTGACTTTGAGGTCCTCCAGATTTAGAATAAGATAGTAAAACAGCTTTCAAGTATTTTGACTCATTCAAGCATAAATAACAGTCGCAGGTGATTGGTGAAGGAAAATTATGTCAAAGCAGGGGGAAAAAATTAGCTTCAGAAACTTGAAGCTGTTGTTCAAGTTATGCTAAGTACATAAGTGATAGTAAATGTTTTTATACAGTTTCAAAGACTTGGCTTTATTTGGTACTTTGGTGATTAAAAAGTTAGCCTTTTAGGGCCCTAAATGGCTTGAAAAATATGCTATACTATTTCACAGAAGTATGGACTGAGGCAGTAAAAGAAAAAGAGCATCTTACATCATGGCTGTCTCTAAAATTAATTTTAACATCAAATAGATGCAAAAAAACCATACACATACATATTTAAACCACTCTTTAAAAATATCAGGACATCTGTCTTGTAGGAGTTATTGCTCTTGGTGAAAATACTCACAGCAGAACAGGGGCTTCTGATAATCAGTTGAGTCAAAACAGGCCTACTTATTACAAACAACAGAAAATAAGATTATTTCTTACTTCTGCCTTCTAAATTTTGATGGGTTTTTTTTGTTCTCAAACAACAAGGCATTCTCATGCCAGGTGCCCTGAAAAGCTGAAATCCCTCCTGTGACTTTCAATCATAATATCTCAAGCACATTACCAATATTGTTTCTGACTCAAAAATTTACCTACATTAAGTATAGAACTGCAAAAGTGGTATCTCTCATGATTACTATAAAACTAAAAGACACAAGCAAGCTACAAGCATGCAACAGAAGTCCTACTATCCATGATTAACCGAGTAGAAATTAGTATTCTCACATGGTGCTTCATTGCGCACTTGCAAGAAATAATACCAAATAATTCAATAAAGCGGTAATTAAAAACCTGTCTCAATTCTCCTGATACTGTGGCAATCATGCTCCCACAACCTCGCAGCTGAGCACGGAGCGCTCAGCTGCCTGCGCTGCACCGCGAAGAAACAATCCACCCACCGCTGACTCCTGTTGTTTCATAGGGGATCCAATTACTGATAGCGTTCTGACACCAGAGATTAGCTGATTGCCAGTTCAGTGTGCTTACAAAATCTTATGTGTCACAGGAGGCCCTTTACTTGTTTCTGTAAGACAAACAGTGCTTTTTTTTAAATCTATTAAAAACCCACTAGAATATCTTCTCTCTCATGTGTAGCACTTCAGCCCCATCCTGTTGGACTCAAAGCAAATTCCTCCTTTAAAATTGTCACAGAACTAAAGTGTGGTGACAGTAGCAGCAAAAATACACTTTTAATTGTGATTTTCAACGAAGAGTTTTAAGAGAGGCAGAAGCTATATATGCCACTATTTTACCACTCAGAAAGACCGCAAATCTTTCTGAAGTCTGAGATCACAATTAAAATCTTTCCTAATTAAAAAATGTTGATGGAATTTTGCACTGCTCTTTTTCCAAATCTAAGAGCACATTGGAACAAGCACTTGTGTGGAAAACAGTGATTTGGTTTTTTGTTAGAATGTGTTTTTCTAATCTCCATTGCTGTAAATAAAATTCATTAGGAATGTATAATATCAGTCAGTTAAATTCTGTTACCATTCAATGGAAATATATCAGGGGGGACCCAATACTATTTTTCTGTTCCAGCTCTTGAACTGAAACAAAAAGAAGACATGAAAAGGCAAACTACAGGTCAGGCAAATTAATATTTAAGCAAGAAAGGTCAGATACTAAGGAAACATAAGGAAGAAAGACAATGATGAGCAAAAAATACTTCTATTTTCTCACCGCCAACACTAGTATTCTTAAAGGCAGACATCCTAATGGCTCTGCTGGTTATTCAAGTGCTTAGGCTGTATCTACATATGAGATACCAAGAATACCCTTTTTAATGCTCCAATGAACTTTACCATCCATTCTAGAAAACAATGTCTTCATCACCTGCGACCAGGCACATTGTATTACTTTGAATACCATAGGATTTTACTGTGAATAACACCTTCTCTAGAGAACAGAACTTTAAATTGATGTGGGAAATTATGTAATGCTACACAGACTTTAAAAAAAAAAATGGACTTTATTTATTCATATTACAATATCCAAAAAAAATGCACAAGGGCATTTTACAACCCCCAATTAATTAATTTCCACAAATCTTCCTTAAATAACAATGGAAATTAACCCATAAATTTCTGGGATTTAATTTTACCCAATGACAAGATGCAAATTTTGTTTCAAATTATTAGAAAAATATTTCATTCACAATATATGAACAAAGAATACTGCCGAATAACAAAAAACCAGAGCTAAGACAGTATTAAAAATACATGCTGCATTTTCTTTTAATACCCCTTCCTCGGAAAAGAAAGCTGTGGAAACTTGCTGGTCAAAAGTATATTTAGGTTTTATCGTATACCCTAACAGGAGCAAAGTAAGACACACAATCATAAAACAGATCAAGATAAAGAAGCCAATTCAAAGTTTTTAACCTCACTGTCTCCCAAGCACAGTATGAAAACAGAGCTGACTTAGACAGGGTGGGTAGGGATGCTACGAGCCATCTTTGCCACCCCTCTGCTCATAGCAAGGATCACTAACCTGCCTCTGACAGAAGTTTGCCTAACTCATTCCCAGAATCTTCAACAGGAATGCTTCAGCATCTCTAATCCATCAGCTGCTGTGCTTCATTAACCTTACACTTACAATGGTTTCCCTAATGTCTAACTTAAATCTCCCTCACTAGAATGTAAAAACATTATTATTCTTCTCCTGTTCCCCACAGACAAAAGGACAGTTTAGTACTTTCGTCTTTGCAACAGCCTCTCATGTATTTGAATCTCAATCCTAAACCTTTTCTTCAATTGACTAATCTTTCAAATTGTGGATTTGGGGAAAGTTTTCTAGGATGCTGACCATCCTGGTTGATTTTCTTTGGACTTGCGTGAAAGTCATGGATCAACTAAAGTACGATAAGGAGCTACAAACACACTGTTAACTTCCACAGCGCCATCCTCTCCACTGCCAACATACACAAATGGTACCTGCCTACTGCACTCAGCACTTGCTGAGCGCTGCTGTTCTTCTACTAAAACTGTACCTCAGCACTTTTTACTAATAAAACTGTTGACTGGGCAATAAACGTATGCCTAACTTCAAATCCCTTTCACCAAAAAAAGCCCCAAACCCAGACCTCATTAATTTAAATTTTGCACTCTGTTTTGTGGTGTGACTTACCCTAGCCTCATTGTATCACCTAGCCAAGGTATATTGTTACTAAAAAATATTATTTCATTAGGTAAGTACTTAGTAGGTTGACAGGCATTTCACATACACCCATTACAAGTTGCTGTGCAAAATCAGGGGGCAAAAACATGAACATTGTGTGTTCGTACACCTGAAAAAATTAAAACTGTTAAATAAGAAATACAAGGAAGTGCATTATCGTATGAAGATAACTAGCTCCTTTTGATAGAGGTGACAATGACAGTGAGCTATGAGCTATAGGAATGTTCTAGATCGGAGGGACTCTCTTGCTCCTTAAATCTCTTATGGGTTAGGTGTCATTGCTCCCCTGGCTCTTGTTAAACATTACCAGCTAAACTTGTTAGACAGTGTTCCCAAGGCAGGGCTGCTGGAGCATTGAACCTAAATCATCAAAATAAAAGTGAAGTTATTACAAATTAACCATAGGTGAGTCCTTACTAAATGTTAATTTTAAACTACATTATTGAATTACATCATCCATCATTAATGAAACACTGAGCCTCTGACTACATACCCTTCACCAATTCAGTGTGTATGTGATTAGGAAGAGTGATTTTTTTCAATAATACTCTATTTTGATGCTTGCTCCAAGTATTTTACCATCCCATATCACCCTCACTGTGACTTTAGCAGAGTGTCCTTGCTCCTCAAGGTCACCCAGGAACCCTGAGCAGATGTACTACAAAATAGAAGTGTATGTAGGAGAGAACACATTGCAAGCAGGTTTGCCATTCTGTAGCACTAAACATTTCCAACCACTTATCAACTGTAGAGTTGCTATTTGCATTTTTTACCCCATACATGAAAGCACTACAGCTGCCTGTGGCAACAAAGGAAACGCAAAACTTGCTGGAAGAAAATAAATAAAATAAAACCATTTCCTGTGGGACAATTCAAAGTCTCACCTCATCATCCTGAGACATCAGGGATTCTGTGTTGCCTCTGTTTTTTATTAATAATGCAGCAACAGTCTTTTAACCACTCTTTCAGAAGAGAAGCTTTTCCTTTGGAGGTGATATGAGTCATGTGATTACCTCACTCATCTGGAGTCAAAGGCTAAAAACTGATAGAGGTTGTCACTATCAACTAGCCTATAATTTGGCACCCAGAGAAGCAGTAATAAATGAGTGTTTATCTACTCAATGGGGAATTTCATCTCACTTTCTGCCCCCAAAGTCATTACCTGCACAATAGGAATGAGCAATGGAAATTCACAACATAATAAACTATTAGAAGCTTACTGCTTAAACTGCATCTTAAAATCATTTTCTGGACCAGAAGCTATAAGTGAACTCTGCTCCACAACATAAGAAGAAACATTTGTTGATATGGTGAAACAAAAGGTATTTGCATCTCCTAAGAAGAGAGAAGCATTTTATACTCCAGATAAACAGTTTCTTCTGTTCTCAGTATTGTTTTCCTTGGTGAAGAAAAACATTAAATAGTCCTAATTTTCTTTTCTTAGAAATCATTTTAATAAAAGAGTGCTACTAAGCAATATTTGTATACGTCTTTTTATCTAACTGAACATTGAAAGACATTTTCTATCTTGTTGAAAAAAATTTGTGTGCTCAAAAGGGTAATAAGAAAATATTGTTCAATTAACTTGGTATACCATTTACACTTTAGTATATTGCCAGTAAGTAAAAAACCAATACTTTCGGCGTAATATCCACTCAAAATCATGCACAGAAACTTAGTCTGAATAATAATTTTTTTTCTAAAATTGGCACCTTACTAGGGAAGAAATGAAAATATCTGTAAATATAACAGCACTGAAAATGGTCAAAAGTCATATTTTTATTCAGTATTTTTGTGAAATGCATTGTGGTATCATTTTAAAACTAAGATATGGAAAGCTATCAGTTTCAAGCATTACCTCTCCACTGCCTAATCTTAACAACCTAGTTTCTCATCACTGTTATATTTGTTCAAGCATGAAAAACGTATTATTTTTTTCCCTTTTTTCATGTTCTGTGAAGGTATTTCAGTCTAGAAATCTAAGATTATCTATTCTAGTACTGATATCACTGAAGTAACTGTGTAGTCATCCTGTGATCCTGTGAGAGGAAACACAGCAAGAAAATTAGGTAGTCATTAAGGGAGCAACAGAAGCCCCTTACATAAATAACTGTACAGTAATTCAAAAGAATATGGGGAGAAGAGTTGCTTGAGGCTTATGCTTCTTTATTCTGTAAGCCTTGAATGTATTATCTGCCCAAACCTTGGGAAAGAGACCACCTGGTAACTCCTTTTTAAGCTTAAGTGAAGAAATCAGTGTTTCTGTTTTTCCTAAAAAGAATTAAATTTTTTTGAGCAGCTAATACAGTATCTATGGTTTCTTACTACTTTAAAGTGACTGGACTAAGTAACTCCTTTAATGTTAAAATAGGCAAACATCCTAGCTCACCATGGAGGTTTTTCTGTTTGTTTTCTTAAGTCACAGGGGAAACTGGAAGTGAGGATACCATACTTTCTCCAACCAAAGGAATGTAATTACTTCTAAGAATATATTTGGTTTAATGAAAATAGTATGTTTCCTTTCCTAAAGCCTACTGACATGATAATTTACTCATTTTAATTTTTCCCTGTCTATAGGAAATTAAAGACCACAGAAAGGAACAGACAGCTTCAGAAAATTTGCAGTGAGAATCAAGTCCTCATCCCAGAAGGTACCAGCAACGTGCACAAGGCATACAAGTCCCACCAGTCTGGTTGATTTAAGTCACCATGGAAAACTCACACCCTGGACTTTCTCAGTCTTGCCTTCAGGTTCAGAATAGAGACAATCAAATTATTTCACATTATTCAAATTATTTCTCAGGCAATGAAGTAAGTTAATTAGACATTTCTCTCCATGTATCAATGGATAGTGTTCTCCACCATGATGTTTACAGATGTCATTCTCAGCAGAGGAGAACACAACCTTTCTGTGCAAATTTCAGGGTGCTCCCACACCATCAGCCTCTATACTCTGACAGTATAGAGCGGGGAAATTTTTTTTTCCCTTTTTTGTGCACATTTTTTGACTAAAGGAATAGTGGATTTCAGTCTCCAGCTATGAAGTGTGCACTTTTCACTGGCAATAAAATTGCAAAAGCTTCACATTGCACCTGAACATAATTGTAATAGCTTAGAAATTAGCATATTCAAGAAAAATATCAGAATTGCTTATGAGGCCTGGCTTATGTTTTATCTGAATTTGACTCATTTTTTATCAAAACTTGGCTTTTACCAATCACAGACTTGTGATTTATCAGAATATATTTATGCTTACAATCAGTGTTCTATCTCTGTGCTCTCTGGTACTGACTATCTGAAATGCGACTTTTACTATGAACTCATCAGAAAGGCTGAGGGAGATATGGGAAGGTGCAGCAGAGAGCAGGAGAAAAGCAGGATGGATCAGACCTCAGCATTTATCTTTGTTGGTGAGCCTGAACATTTACTGTTGCTCAAAGTCTCCAAAGAAGAGCAAAAGGAGCAGAAAAATTCCTGATGTTGCTTTCTTAACAATGATTTCAGGACACACTAATTAATTTTTCGCTGCCAAGAAAGAGGAGTGGACAACCTAAATTTCAAAATCTTCAAATTATCTGTGTGAATCAGAAGGCTGCATTCATGGAGAGCAAGCACTGACATTTATTTTGTATAGTGGTGCACGTCTTGAGAGAATTGCCACTGGAATATTACTCCCACTCTACATGTCAAACATTAATATAAAATCAATATGGAGCCATGGTCCCAGCATTTCTCACGCACCTGTGTTACCCCCCCCAGAGGGTTTTGCCACACTTGGGATTTGGCTCCCCCAGGACATGGAACGAGGCTCACTGCAATCCTTCTGCTTGGCACAGCCTCGCTGCCGAGGGTTGGCAATGGCTCAGCAAGACCCCTGCATCTGTGGAGGGAAAGTGCAAGGTGAGACAAAGGTGATTTGTGGTAAATTTGCTGCTCTGTCAGCAAGTCCTGGGAAACAGAAAGTAAAAAGTGTGTTTTCCACAATACAGGTGATAGCCTCATTTGAAATTATATAATTGGAGTTGCTTTGTGACAAAGACATGTTGCTTTCTGTCTTAAGACATGACAGAAATAAACCCACAAGCTAACCTGTCAAATACACTTAGGCTCACATAAAAGCTTGACTTGATAGATCCCCAAGTTGTTTCCCCAAAAACATAATTTCCATTTGAACTCATAATAAATTAACCTTCATTTCATAGCTGAACTAGTTCTCTAACAGGCTCTACACTTCAGTTTACCTCATGATCAGACATTGTCAAAAACTTTAATTAATCAAAAGCATCACAGTTATGAGGGAAGAAAACCCCAGCAAACCACATCACACTATTGTCTTCTTCAAATAGGCTATAGCAGATCTCCCTCCCTGTTTACACTCTCCTGGAACACTGCTCAGGCAGCTGTTTCTGAGCTCAACATCCCAAAGCTGCCAGTCTCAGAGGAGCTTCATTTTCCCAGACAATGTACATCCCTGTGAGTCACTGGTGCCTTTCAAACCTGGATTTGAAAAGATTCCTATTTAAGTTGAAAGGTATTTAAAGGTGCAGTTCTAACACATTTCTTCTGCATCAGGTATTGGTATTCCAACCTGTTTTAATGTATATAGTCAGAAAGCTACAATAGTCTATTATCCTCAACTGAAATTACACCAGCTAAGGCCCCTTCCTACTCCTGGTTGCTGATATACTAAATCATTGCTCCTAAATATGATGACCTAGTGCTCAAAAATACTCTTGAATTCCCATCTGGATCTTGTTCCTAGGTATTTTGCTTTATGGAATGGAGCTCAGTTATTTCGTTCCTTTTTCTCCACCTCAAGTTTCCAAAGCTCAAGGCCAACATTTTGCTGAGGCCCATGGGAGGAAACAACAGCTAATTTCCATGACACAGATGGGGAAAAAGATCATAACCACAGCTCCTTACCTTCAGTGGCTGCAAAAGATACCACACTCAGTTATCACTGGCAGGATGTTAGTTATTTTCTAGTCCAGTAAGATCAGAGAGGGGACTATTCAGAGAAGCAGCTCCTGCACACCTCATTACTGAAGATGAAGAGGCAAACATGACCCCAACGTCATAGGAAACACATATGGCCATTTCTACTGCTTCTACTGCTAAAACTCAAACCAAAAAACTTGTTATCCTGGACCAGAATATATGCCTATTTTTTAAAACAAGATCTTCAGAAGAAAAGGGATCTCTGTGGAGAGATGACAGCATGTTTGGTCTCATCTGTGGATGCATCCTGGCAGCAGATTCTGTATGGGGACGCCAAATGAACTCACAAGCTTGTGGGAGCCCATGTAACTTATTGCCTTCTGTTTCAGAACACAACATCTTTCAGAACTAACAACTCTATAGACAAACTAAGGAAGCCCAAGGCAAATTCTGAACCTACTGAATTTGTGTTGTTGGGTAATAGCACATCATGCGAAGTCATCTAAAACATGGTGCCACACACCCATTTTCTTACAGCTTGAATCAACACTTGCAATGTTTCTGAAAACATATTGAAACTTTCCAAAGATTTGAGAGGATCTTATAAATCAGTGCACAGACAAGTCTTTTCACCAACCACAGACATGCAACTTTGTCCAGGATGGCTGGTAGAAGAGGGTGAGTGTAAGTTATGGACTTATGACTAGACAGAAGTTTAGCCAAAAGAGCTTGCAGTTATAAAAAGAGTCATGTCTTTTGTAGTCAAGAGAATCCTGTATTATAGGTGCTTGTAAGAACAACATCCACAGAAAAAATCTCATAGAGCTCATTTTATAGGCTTTATAATGGTGAAGAACCAAACAATCCCATCTTGGAATCAAACCCCTGGTTTCAGATAATAAAAGCATTTTGAAAATCAGTATTTAGACACAATTCAAAGGTCAATTTTTGCAAGTAGCACATCCTGCTGAAACTTAGGCTTGCCCCACTACTTTAAAAAAAACACAGTCAGAGAATGAAATATCTCAAGGAAAAATTACTGTATCATGAAAATAGGGAATTTATAGAGATATACGCAACATTTAATTACGTGAAATAATCACCACATATTTATATTAGTCAGATTTTCCAAGAGCTCGAAGCTCCCCACCTAAACCCCACTTATCATGAGCTGAGAAGTTAGCTGTTTCTTATTCCTACCTAAGAGCCATGGGAATTCCTCTGCAATCTATTGAAAATATCATTTGTCTATATACTGGTATCTACTTGACTAAAAGAAAGCTATTGAAAGAACCAATTCTGCTAGTGTTAATTTGCTACAACTTTTTTGTCATGAATGAACAAAAAATTGCTCTTCTATCCCAATAAAGCAGAAATACAAACTGCAGGAAACAATTCCTTCAGTCCTCATGGAATATGCATTAAAAGGTTCAACAAAAGTTGTTATCTCAGACCGTACATTTACTATTAAATTATTGATGAGCTGCTTCTATTGTCATTTGTACTTCTGTTACCAGAAATTAAAGCAAATACTAAATTTCTAAATACACCATGTCTAGAAATAAAAAAGTGTTCATAGGCGCCAGGATTCCCTGCAGTCCCAAAGGGATTTTCATAACCTCACAGGTATCTTCAAGTCCTAGAATTTGCATTCTGCTTCTCGGCTCAGCTTGCAGATGTTTAAAAATACATGCAAACAGACAATTCGCTTTTGGCTACACATCTAAGAGGTTCAAACATCTGAATTATTCTGTCTGACGTCAACTACAATTTATGTGCCAAATTAGGTTGAAATCGAGCTGGGAAGAGCTATGAAATACTGAGATCTTTGGTGCTTGGGAACTTGAGGCTATTTCTGACCAATGTGCATCCTCTCAGATCTTCTTCCAGGAAAAGGAGGCATTTTCAGGAACCAAATATGAAATATAAACTTACAACTTATGAATCTGTAGGTTTCAGTCATTTAAATTTTGCTGTGCAAACAGATATAAAATGTGGATTAGAATAGCAAAATTTTGTAAGAGTGTTCCTTGGATTTTGGAATTCTAGAAAACAAAGGATGCACATGCCATCGTATGGACTTGCATGCCAACAAGATTTGCAATAAAGACAAAAAGACATGTTTCCCTGGGCTTTAACAATCTATATCGCTATACTGTTTAACATAACCAGAAAATATTTTCCAGGAACTCGGGTTCAAGGCATCTAAGAGGTATACATCTAAGTGGTATAATTCCACCAAAATGTTGTTATAGTGTATAGATGCAGTACTAATTACACATATATATATACATACATATATATATACACACACACACACACACACACACATATATATATATATATGTTTCAGTATAATTTAGTCAGTTACCAAGAGAATTAACATCCATCCCAACATATATGGGCTAATTTTTGCACAATTCAAAATTGTGAACTAGTAACTCAAATAAATGTACTATCTTTAAAATAATATTCCATAAATTTCTAAATGATGGAGAATATTTCATATTCTCTCTCATCTCCTGAAATTTTTCAACACAATTAAGGTAGAGCTAAAGAAAACTCAAGTGATTCTCCTCAGGGATTCATGTTTAAGTAAATTCCCAACCCCCAACTGAAAGGCATTTTTTGCTTTCTATTTTCTTGGAACAGATAACACCAATATTAAAACTAGTCTTGGGAAGGGTCAACTTGAAACAGAATTAACCATAAATGAAAATGCTAATTAAATTAGCATTTTTTTTTCTTTACTAAATATACTGAACTTCGAAGTCCAAGTAGGGATTTTAAAAATCTAAAATAGTTATCAGCCTTCAGTTATGTTAATGTCTCTCCCACTCACCTCATCCCCACCAGCTTCCCAGTCTTACTTCTTCCAGGAACAGAGAAAAGAACAGTGAAAGAACACTGGGAAATGGACCAAGATGCACTTGTAGATATTTGTTTTAAGATTGAAGAACTCAACAGCATAATTCACTATGTGCCAGACACATTTTTCAGAAATAATTAGCATACTAGCATAATCCTGAAATTTAAGCCTCAAACGTGCTTTAATGAGCTGACTCCAAAAATGTTCAAGATTCCCATCTATCAAGAAGCTACAGAAAAAAAAATTAGTCTAAGAAGTGATTTCTGGTATTTTTTCCTCCCTTTTAATAGAAAATCAAACTTCAAATAGATTGGATTCAACCAAAGCCCTCTTTCTTTCCCAGTACAAAATTAAAAAGAAAAAAAAATCATCCTTATCAGGGAGAGAAAGAGAGTCAGAATCTAATAAATCTATCTTGTCTGACACAAAATTACAAGTGTGACGTAAAAATCTAGCTAGTCTGACAAAAAATTAAGCTGCTCCTAGTATAACTTTAAAGAATACAAACCATCTCAAAAGCAAGAGAGAAAATCACAAGAAGCAGTTTCTAGAGGTATGAAAGTGATACCCCAGTTGGATTCATTCTGTAAGCACAGGGTGCGATGATAACAAGGTAACTGAATCCCTACCTGAGACTCAGAGCTGCATGAAGAGCAGAAGACTCTGGTAACAGATCCAACTTGCCTGATCACTACAGGTTCCTGATGAACACCTGTGCATTTCCTCCTTATGCAAATCAGAGGAAAAGGCCGAATACTATCATTTGAGAATTTATTTTCAGTGCAACCTTTAAGAAATACAGAACTCTACACAGAAATAAACATCTCATTTCTGGAGAAGAAAAATCCAGGCCCCCTGCAAGAATAGCTTTGCCAGTACTGTGTATGCTTGTCCTTGACCATGTCTCAGACCAGGCAGTTAAGGATGATTATAAAACTAGAGACATATTCCTCCCACTTTCTGGTTAAATTGGAGATTTAAACTTAACTTGAATGAGCAGCTTCATGACAGCTACATTTTATAGCCACCGTGATGTCTACCCTCCAAGAACCTCACTAATTCCATTTTTAACTTACAGCTTTGTCCTCCTTAATTTCTTTTTG
The DNA here is from genome assembly GCF_000738735.6 of Corvus cornix cornix. Lineage (NCBI taxonomy): Eukaryota > Metazoa > Chordata > Aves > Passeriformes > Corvidae > Corvus > Corvus cornix. Next base: position 45,453,967 of record NC_047057.1, on the reverse strand, counting down.
CACTGAGTTCCACAACTCCGCTTCACATTGCCAGGAAGGGTTTTAAAACTTGTTCTTCCTGGGCAGCAGAAGAAACATTATCTGGCTCTTCTCTGGTCACCTTCTCCTCACATGTTCTGGTGTAAGGAGAGCCAAATCTGAATTAATTGTAACATAGGACAGGGAGACTTCTTTTTCCCCCCAAATTCTTGTTTCAACCCGTTCACCCTGTGAACAAAGCAGTAAATTCCTCTTCTAAAAAACTCTCTCCTTCCAGCACGCTCCTGTCAGGAGGCTTATGACTGCTCTAGCAGTCAGCCCTGGTATGTTACTTTGGTCCACAAGTCTTTCCTGAGCTGACACCTATATCTAGTTATGACTATTTAAATGAACCATAGTATTTGTGAGCATTAAAGTCACCACACAGGAAAGCCCTCTGACCTGCTAGCTGATTCCTTTATCTTAACAAATGTTCAACCTGGCCAAAACTGCCACTTTATACACAATCTCAAGAAAGCTGAAGGCTCAGGGACCTCTCAGAAGAGGTAAAAAAACCTCGTCTGAGGTACAGCACATTTGCCTTGAGCCCTACCAAAAAGACTAAAATGGAGGGAAAGGAAATTGATGGAGAATGATAAAGTTTAAAAATAAGACATAATTTCTTCCAATTAGAGAGAACTGATGATGACTGAACCAATGGCCAAGGGAACACATTTGTCTATATTTCACTAGATTCATTAAATCACTTAGTGTGACGTGGAAGATATGATAGTTATAATGAGATGGCATAAAGAAGGGAAAAAATAAGATTGAACAGTAGAAAACACCATCAGTCAGTGAGATTTGTCTTTAAACATTCTCAGAAATGTAAATTGCATTGACAGAGAGGACCATCTCTTAGTTTAACTAAAGATAAGAAAAAAAAAAAACATTTAAAGAGATAATTCCACATGGAGGGGGAAAACAAATTAAATATATTTTCCAACATGCTTCTGTGCGTCTCTTCTAACAAAAGCTGTGCAAATCTGACCTCAGCCTGAAACAATCTCTACAGAGTTGCAAATACTGATGGATGGCTATCATATACTCACCAGGCACACAGTCCTGTGGAACATGGATAATTTGAGGGAGGAATCAGATTAGCTCAAGTTGCTTCAAGGCCCCCTCCTCTCTCTCTGACTCTCTCCCTCCAAGGGCACTATCTCACGTGAGTGCAACATTCCAGAACAATGAAATTGGTAAAGCAACAGAAGAAAAACTCATGAGGGTGGATTAAAAAAAAAAACTTACACAGAAGCAAAATTGCTTCCTAAATGTCTCTTCCAAAAGAAACATACAGAGAAAATGTTAACATTTTCTCCCCACACCCTGAAGGTGCCCTGCAGTAGTCCTACTGTAAGTTAACACTGTTCCATTTCTACACACATGTGTTAGGACCTATCACATGAGTATCTAAGCGAATGATATCAAAAATGTTATCTTTTTTTCCCTTAGCGTGACTCATGCCAGCTGGACTAGTCTAAAAAGTATTAAACATCATTAAATATATTAAATTTAAGCTTAAATTGTGCCAGCAGGGCTAGTTAAGAAAATAAAAGAAAAAATAATATTTTAATTAATTATGTTCCCAGGTTGTGGTGCTGGGTGCTACCCTCACTACTTTCATACAGTCTCAATTATTTCCATGAATGGATAGGTATGTCTACCAATCCTTCTGGCAGCATTTCCACTGCTGTTGCTTGGCGCAAGATTTAAAAGGAAATCCAGGAAAGTCCAGAATGTGCTATAAAAATTAGGAAGTATTTAAGCACCTAGATCACCTTCCCAGGGGACCTTCCACACTTACCTGACTTAAATTTCATGGACTGTCCCTGGAAAGTGCCCTGCTTTCTGTACTGACAGCAGTATAACCCTACTTTTTTTCCGACATCTAAGAGATACTCAAAATAGCAAGTTCTTACCAGCATGGTGCTGTGGAAGACAAATTTTAGGACCAGAGGGATTATTTTACAGCAGTAAAAATCTACTGAAAATTGGTTTTACATATTATGGTACCTACACCATTGCAACATTCAATATTTTTATGAGTATTCTAAACACATACCTGTATATATGTACAAACACAGCAAGCTACAGCAATTGATGTGTTTTGTGGTTGGTTTGGTTGTTGTTGTTTTTTATGAACTAATGATGTTTATAGTCTTAGAAGCTTTTCAACAGTGACAAATACAGTATTTGAAAAAGTCAAATTGTGTATTGCATGTCAAATCTAGCATGCCTCTGGGAGGACAAATCAGCATGTGTTACACTTTCAAGTCTGCAAGCACAACTGTTAAGTATATTATGATCAACAGGAGGAATGCAGAGTACATCAAAGGGAAAAATAAAACTCCTGGTAGATAGTAACCATTTTCTTCTTTTCTGTAAGAAATACTAAGATGCTGGAAATTGCTCATACTTAAATCACTATTAATTAAAATAAGCCTTAGCTACTCCTTCCTCAACGCCCTACTCCTTTTCCTCTCTCTGCTTCCAAAACACGACTGAGAAAAAAGAGATGTCTGTGTAATGGAAACCTACACAACTTCCAACAATTTGAATTTAGAAGTAAATGAAATTTCTTTGGTTTACACTATAATGGTGCTTCAGTTTTGGTAACTTTTTCTAAAGGTTATTGCATTTTTGTACGACACTTTAGAAAAATTTTTGCTAAATGCACAGAGTTCAAATGCCCTCCTTATGCCCTTTTCCAACAAAATAACTTTTCTCATTCAACTTAATCAGACACTGTTCTCTGCTCCCACTTGTCCACACAAAGAGATTTTTTTCTCTAAAATTTCAGAAGTGCCTCTCAGCTGAGGTATGAAGTGCAGGAGTTTATTCCAATTGAACTTTACCTAAATCAACCAACAGTGCTCCCAGTTCCCACCAACAGCTGATTTCTGATCTTTGCCACCACTTTGTTTCTCTGGGGAGTTTTCTCAGCAGCATGGCACAACCACATGTTCATAGACATTCCCATCAGATACACAAGTGGCTTTGGGGAGAAAATAAAGACTCTGGGTGCAATATGAAAAATAGAAATATTCCTGCACACGTGACAGGACAGAGAAGGCAGAGACCACACTACCTCTGCCCCAGGTTTCCCTGGATTCCTAAGGCATTGGTCAGAGGGATAGAACAGGACACCTCAGTCTGAGAAGAGGCACACAGATGCAAAAGGGTATCAACTAGCTGGTTTTCTCATTCTGGTTTAGCATCAGCATGGATGGGGACTGGCATATTATATTAAGTTGTGGAGTTCCCACTTCTCTTGAGTGTACTATTTTTTCTTTATTTTTAATTTCTTGATAGATTTTTAAAAATTGATTAAGAAGCTGAGTCACAATCTCATCTAGCTTCTCTAATCTAAAGGTTAATACAAGCATCCAAGCATCACATTAACATAATAGTAGCAAAAATCAATCCAGCATGAGACTGAAAGCACTAAATTCACCCTTAATTCCAATTACAGCCTGTTGTTCAAGTTTTAAATTTTATGTAAGAAATTGATACAATCATAATTTCCCACCTCCTAAACCCTTTCAGGAGAAAGCAAAAAAAAAAAAAAAAAAAAAAAAAAAAAAACAAAAAAAAAAACCCAAGTAAAACAGGGACTTGGCAAAGAATTCCCCTTTTCACTGATACATGATGACCTTCTTCTAAATCTTTCTTGGAAAAAACTTTATAAATTTTTTCTTGAAATATTCTAATGTCTACATTAGAAGTTAGTGTAGGGACAACGCTGTGGAGGATAAAGAGAAACAAAACAGATTAAAGGGAATAACAACCTAGATCTTGTTTGCAATATGAGTACAACACACCAAAAAGTATTTTGAATGCAGTAAAATACACATGCATTTTGCCACAGCTAATATCTGGTGCAAGTTCACGGCTTAGAAAGAGCCTTTGTGCCATCCTTGAAGTTACTGCATTCAAAAGGACGTAAACAAGAGTGGAAAAATACCTTTAAAATGCATTTCACGTTTTCTTCTAGTCCGAAATTACAATTACTACGCACTTTGTAAGCCTGCAGCCAGTTTTAGTAAACTGCTACTTACAGGTCTTGCATGACAGCCAACAGATGAAAGTGGTGAGTGAGAGCTCTCATTCACTGCTGCCGGCAACCCACTGCCTTTCTGATTTCTTTCTTCAGAAACAAAGATTAGGTGGGGGAAAATAAGGTAAAGGGTTATTTTTAAAAGTCCTTATTTTCAAATCACTATCCAGGAGCTGGCTGAGTTGCGCTCCTATTAGCTGTCTCTCATCTTCCACTTCTGTCTCCATAGAAACCTTGCAGCAGCATCTCCTGCCTCACTAACCTGAAGTTTCAGATTTGGCTGGTGCCAAGCCTGGCTGGGCAAGCTGGGGGAGGATAAAGGCAGCACCCCTCCAGTGCTGAGGTTCACACTGCTGGCCCCGTCACACAGAGACTCTGCGTACAAAACAGAGAAGTCACCTCTAACCCATTGCACAGACTGAGGCAGAAGGCTCATCCCAATCCTAGCTGCTTCCCTTTTCTCCATCACCCTCGCACAGAAGAATACATGATGATTGGGATTACGTAGCTCAGTATCCCTCCCTTTCACTTATTTTCCAGACTTTGTGGGTTTTAGTTTATGAACTTTTTCTTTTACCTGCTTCAACTTTTCCATTGCTATTATCCCAACTGGAATATACTAAAAAAGTGACATTTTGAGATGACAGCTATGAGGCACCAGGTGGCCAAAACTGAGTAGTCAAATGCAAAAGAAGTTACTACTCTCTACAGACTGCCCAAGGGGACTACTAAAAACTCCATGATGGGGAATTGCTCTCATCAGAAGGAGAGGGCATGTTCAGGGAGACAGTCCCTCAGAATGGTTTCCCCTGCCAGCCCCAGTTAATCTCATTTCATTTGAGTAAATTGTTCTTAAAATAAAAAATCTCTGCTCTCGGGCACACAAACAGGAAGAAGTGGGTTACGGAAACAAAAACACAATAACAATGTCTAGCAACTTGCTAACAACAAGGGAGACTACGGAAACACTCAGCACCGCGTAAGGGGTGACAAAATGTATCCTGTGAAACCCCGAGAAAGGAGGGGCTATCCTCCCATGTTTCAGAACTACTTCAACAGTATATGAACACAGTTTCTTCTCTTTGTAGCTATTAGGCCCTGCAGACAGTTTCTGTTCAAGAGATACGTGCACAGTGTGCCAGAACTCTGAACAATCTACAAGAAACAGAACTGATTTTTTATTTTGTTTTTCCAATGTATTAAAGCCTCAACCTCTATATGAAATATGTACTTACTGAAAAATCAAACCATGGGTTACAGAACAGATTTGGAGCTTTGGTGGGTGTGGGTAAGTCTAGAGGTTGCACAATAATACATACACACAAAGAGTAAGTAGTAGATATTCCTTGTCTATTGTTTTCAACCAAATGCTAAAGCAAATTGACAATCCAGATGCGTGTTGCTGTGCAAAGAATGTATCTGCATATTGGTTTTTATTGTATCTAGAGTTGTGAAGAATTTCTAAATATAAAGAATGTGTAAGGACAAATACTAGCTTTTAAGTCCATTTCATGGACATGGAAGGTGGTGAACAGAAAGAAGAAATGTCAGATTTGTGCAATAACAGTTTTGAACCAATGTGCTGAATGCAGATAGCAGTGACCACAAGTTATTGTCGAGATGATGGTTATTTTCTGTGACATCAGTACACATTTAATCACATTGGCAAAATTTTTTGTCCAAACCATTTAGTAGCTCCTGCTTCCAGAAAGAAATTTTCTAAAACCATGCACTTCAACCTACTAGCAAATAGTTTGTTTTCTAATAAAAATTTTCAAAGGTGTAATTTATGGGGAAATAATACTCAGTATTATGCTTTTTTTTTTTGGTGTCTGTTTCACTTCACTGAATGTTAGGTGTGAATTTGTGTTCTCATCATAGAAAGAAGAGCAGTCTGCTCAAATCAGCATTCCTGGTATGGGACAATACAGTTGCCATCTGTGTCAATGCAACAACCCTGCCAAGACACGCCAAGCTCGTAGTTTAATTTGACAGAGAATCTTACAGTGCCCCCATCACACTCACTCTCTTTCAATTTACCATACTTCCTCAGTGACGGAAACCAAATGTTAAACAGCAAAATGAAGGCTGGTTCAGTTTCCAACAATGAGATCATTTTTCAAAGCTATGATTTCCAGCTGAGGGCCAAGTGAAGGTCTTGGATGCCTTCATTCTCCATTCTTAGATGCAAAGGCCCTGCCACAACAACAGGAATGCAAATTTTTAAGAAGAAGATATTAAACAGTAATAAACATAATATAGCTACACGAGTTATTTGTAGAGATCATGTTGCTGCCCAGATAGTATAATTGCTCAGCAAAATTGAAAAATTTAATGTTGAAAGCTGAGAATAACACTACAAAAATTAATTTCTTCATTCAAGTCAATGCCATCAGCAAGGACTACACTGCCACCATTTTCTGATGCCACAGGCCCAGAGGAAAATGACAGCTGTTATTGAAGATGATGATTTTGTAGAAGTGCTTGAGGATTTACTAGCACAAAATGAAAGAGCAAACTTCTACCTCTTTAAAGCAGAGGGCTGGAACCCATGCAATCAATAACAGTAGACTGAACAAAAGCAGAAGAAGCTAAAGGAAATACCTTGACAGACTAGAAAAAAAACCCCACAGAGGTAAGAGACACCTCTGGAAAATTTAACCTATCAATTTTAGTAGTGCACCTGCAATTTAATCACAGCATGGCACATTTAGAGCATTGAGAATTGAAACTAGAATTCAAGGGGGTCTACATTCTCATTCAGGTTTAAGGGAATAATATCTTTGTCTAGCAGATTGACCTACAGACTGTTCCAAATGCTGTTTTTGCAAGAAATGACACTAACAGTGTGGAGCAAGAAACACCGGATCAGATCCCTTTCATGATGCAAGTGGAGAGAAGAGAAGCATCCTAATCACAACATTATTTGACACTCAAAATCACCAAGGCAGATGGCTTTTGCTCCAAAAAGTGCAGGAGCAAGAAGGGCAAGGGAGTGTAACAGAGCTGCCTGTCCACAAACACTGCTTTAGCTCCTGCTGAGGGCCCAGGATGGACGCAGCCCAAAGGGCTGAGCTGCACTCTCCAGCCTCGTACCCTGCTAGAGCTGCCTCTCCAATGCAGACACCAGGATGTGAGCAGCCATGCAGTCAGCTGGATCAGGTGATTGATCCATCTGAAAACTAACCCTACAAGGGAAAGAAAAGGAAGATCAGTTTTCAGTTGATCAGCAAAGCTTTACAAGCTCTTTCTACAACAAAGAGGAGACAGGACCAGCAGTTTCTGTGGTACTGCTGGCCCAGGTCAGCAAAGCTGCTGCAATGAAAGGCTCCTGCTCACTCCTTCATGCACACAATCATAGTGCTGCTAACCAGGTGACCCTTCCTCAGGTGCTTCACATCACAGCAGTATTTAGTTGAGGACAGCTTGGCCTGCAGTTCAAGTAGATTCAAATTACAGAGCAAGTGGCCCAAAATATCTCCAGCCAAAGAGATGGTAACTACTTCTTCCTTGCATTCTGAAGAGAGAACAATGTGTCACCCTGTACTTGGAGCATGAAAATATTTGATATAATTGGTCAACAGTATGATCAAAATGATTGAAGATGATGAAATTGACAGAGAGAGAAAAAACGAAGTGCTCTTGCTTAGCCAGGCTCTGGTAGAATGTATTGATTTACAGCAAACAAAACAATGTGGGAAATAATATTCAGACAACCTTGTGGGTATATTTTGGTTGCCAGCTCATTTCAACAAAATGGATGCTATTCAAAGCCGCAATTCTCACAAACTTTAAGTAACCACACACACATTCTCTCTATATAAACACACAGAAATTAATATTAAGATTATGATAGAGGGTAGAGAATTATCAAATAAACAATAAGAGAGGAACCAAAATTAAGGTTGATGATGAAATCAGAACTGGACCTCATTATCCATGTTTAATTACACAACTGTCTTTTTTCTCTTTTTGATAGGACCCCTATCTCATTAAGTGCACAGGAAGACCATTACTGAGTAATGGATTATTTAATACAAACTACTCTCAAGCATCTTTGGTCTGCAGAGTGATATACAGACAATACCCACAATGAGAAGGAGAGGAGGGATGACACATTGATGATACCTGGGTCAACCATAAGATGTTGAAGGGGTTTGTGCTGTTCATCATCAAATTTAAAAGTCCTCCTCTGTAGGCAAAATAACAACATGAGCCACCCAGACACTGAATCCTCTACAAGACTTTAGTCAATAAGATATCTCAAGAGAGAGGCAAGAACTGTGGAGAGTCATACACTGAGCTATGGCAAATTACACCAGGAAATTAAGAGTAAGAATGCATTAGTAGCTGAATACAAATGCATGTGTGACAACAAACATTGACTGTGATAGAGACAAATATGTGGTGTTTGCTTGTGTGAGAGCAAGAGGATTGCCCCCAGCCTCAGGTGGGTGACTCTGTTGTCCCAGTTGAAGGGAAGAGGAGCCAAGGCCTTTTACCAATAAACCCAATACTGTGCTCAGTATTTATGGCCAGGGGCAAGAGCAGGCTGGGTAAGACAGACGTTATCTGGAAGCTACCTCATTTGGTGTCCCCAACATGTGAACTGTGCCAAAGCTGCCAGAAAGGTCAGAGGAAAAAAAAAACCCCAACACATTTAGTTTATAATTCCTTTGCATTATTTACTAGTGCATGACCTACTGTAGCCTAGTAGGCATAGAAAAAACCTTAGCCAAAATTAGGTGTACCTTTCAGAGATTTATTCTTGTATAGTTTCAGCTTCATCCAAAATTCAAAAAATCAGGGGAACTGGTTTTACATGTCACAGCTTGCTCACTCTTGGTACATGTGAGAGAATATGTGTACATGTCATGGAAAACATGAGGGAGAGAAAAGGAAACCAGCAAGATTTATGATTATGCACTTATTTATACATATTATGACATATTCCTTTATTTTGCTTTCAAAGCAAACTGTTAGTTAACAGTTCACAGTGAGTATATCCAAAATATATACATGTTACTGGCAAGATTACATGCAAAATCATGCATTTAATAGAGCAAAAATGCAGGGGTTTTTCACTCTTTTACCTTTATTTCAATACCTGGACTATGAATTAGCTAATAAGGCAGCTGTTGACAAGAAAAAATAATGATTTTATTCACAGATGACCACTGATTAAAATAAGATGATAATTTTTTCCTGTTTTCTTGCAACAAATTGCAATTTGATGGATCTTACTTATATATTTTCATAAATGAAAAGTCTGCTACAAAAATTAAAACTGTACTGCCAGTAAAGGAAACTTTTTTCATAAGCTGAAGGAACTCCCAAAAAATAGTAATGATTTTTTCCTCTCAGGTACTCCACCGAGGTGGTAATGACAATTTTGCCAGTTAATCCACACTCTTTTATTATGATCTACTGAAACACAAAGAATGTCTGCATTCTCTTCTTTTAAGCAGAATTCTGTAGCTTTGCAGAGAGTACTTCATACTCGCATTTTAGATGACCAAATTGTAACAAGAAGAGTAAGGATATACTGTGCGTCCTGATCCTACAAACCCTTACTCCAAAAGCAATTTCTGCCTCTGCAGTAAGAAACCAGTTAACTTAAACACAGGTGTTCAAAAGACAAAAGATATAAACCCTTCAACAAAGCTTCTTTAATCGCTGTCCTATCAAATGAAAAATTTTCATTAAGATTAGTGAACTAGCTATTCTTTCCTTACATTTGTAGAAACAAATAGTAAACACTTAAATCACATTATAGTAAAAATAACTTACTCTTGATTAGTATTTTTAGTTTTTTTTTCTAAGAGAGTTCTCTTTAAAAACATGGTCTTTTTGTTTGGTAGTGCTTATATTAAATCTCATAAATCTACTTCCAAGTGCAGGACTGATTTAAGAGTTTCTTATTGTATAAAGCAGACAGTAGGTGAACCCTGGACTATTACAAAGCACCTTTACCAAAAAAAAAACCAACCAACCCAGGTTAGTTCTGTAACTAACATCCCAGACCATTTTTAGCAATAGCTGCTAATAACTCTTAAAAGCCCTGAAGCAGTAGCACAATTGTGAACTAGCCCCAAGGAACTACCTCTGCAAATTCTGCTATCAATCTGATGCTGCAAAGCAGCTCAGTATTTCCAGAAGCCTTTGTAAATTCCATCTCTGAGAATTGATTTCAACAACTATCATCTACTGAGTATAGGAGGAAAATCTGTTACCACTGTAGATTCAAATTTTAAAAATCCACCTCAGGAGGACTAAAAATTGCCTCAGTTAAAATACTAACCCTCACTGTAGCCTAATATCGAAAATAAGCTATGAAAAGAAATCAGGCTTCTGGAAATACTACTTTTTCTTCTAATACACTAGTTTTAAAAGGCATACAGCTGAAGAAGGATTTTTGTCCAAAGCTATACAGAACTCTATTATATGCAGCTATTCCTTACATTTTTAAAAAGAAAAAGTTTTGGGTTTTTAAACAATACACTTATTATACTGTCTACGTATAGTAAGTACTAAGATCAACAATTGATCTGATTTTCCCTCTATGGACTAGTAAATCTACTGTAGCAAATTTTGCAGGAGCCATATTAACACCCAGCTTCATATAGTTTTATGTATTTATTACTACTCTATCTAAAAAAAAACCTAACAAAAACACCTAAATAATAAGAAGAAGAAGAATGACCAAAAACTCAGCAAAATATTTTGCTTTTACTACTGTGTATTCCATATCACATTTGTTCAGTGTGTGTGCATCTTGAATGGCTACCAGCAATTTCCATGCAAAAAAATTATTACTCGTATTATAAAAACCATTCTATATTCTCAATTACCTCTTAGAACAGCTTATACTGAAAAAAGTTCTAATATAGATGAAAGACTAAGCACCACGCAGAACCGCACAAGTAGTACATGTCTGGAAGTTTCATATATCTGCTATTACTCGAAAACAAGGAACTTGCCTAGGAAACTGAGAATTTCCTGCAGCTAAGACACAGTTTATTTGAATGCAAATACTTCTACTGTTAGTAATAACAAAGTAGCAGGCAAACAGCATAAGAAATCATATTCGTGACTTTTTAATATCTGTTCAGTGTAAATAAATTCATAATTGATCAATTATATATTCAGGCGGGGAAACACAATGCTAGCGTTTCATTGTCCATGGACACGCAGTCTCATCACCAGAGAGCACAAATGAAATGCTAATGGCAGAGAAGATGAATGCCAATTTCCTTCACTTTGCTCCAACTTTCAGTGGCTCTCTACAATAAAAGATAGCTATTTGTGGAGACTGGCTTGTTCCATACCATTAACTCAGAACAAAACATATTTTTAGTGGGACAGCAGTGTTTACTTGTAAGAACTGATGAATTGTACACCACCATTTATCACTTGTAGACAAAGACATTCAGGCACAATTTTGGACATAAATCAAGGTACATGCTCCTAAATAAAAAAGGGATTGCTTAAGTCCCTAAAACTGCATAGATTGAGGTCAGATTGGCCATAGCAACCAAGAATGGTACTTAGGCCTTCAGTAAGACTTAGCAACCAATAAATGAGCTCAGATCTCTTTTCATCTCCACTGGTGTGAAAGCCAAAATTAAAAAGATTAGATCACGCTGCACCCATCACAATAGACTTCACAGTGAAAAAGTCATTTCTAGCCTTTGATTCACATCCAATAAATAACATTCATCCCTTCCATAATGAAGAACTTTCAAAGTAAATTGAATCTCCATAGTGCTGCTTTCCCTTGCTGCACCATATTTACATAACAATATATCACAGGAAGCTCAGAGTGGATCTTGCAAATGGAAGACATGTCTTTAGCACTGATTACACTATACTCAGCTTTAAAATGCTTGCCATTTAAACATAATGCACTGTAGATTATAATAAATAATAAACAACACTTTAAATCTTGTGGTATGAAACTTTGACAATTTCAATATGGAAATTTCATAGTAAACAGCTCCCTCCCCCTTTCCTTTGAGTCTTTCCATTTGAGGATATCCAGCAAATTCTACTTTCCAGGAGCACTGATCATACTATCTATCTGTCTCGCGTTTCCAGGAAAAGGGATAGTACATTATTTCATTTTTACTGCCTCTTTTCACACTGTTCCTCTTCTCTTTTATATATCTTTTCAAGTACTCAAACAATTCTTTTTAATGTTCCAAACACATCAGTAACCTATTACTCCAATCTCACACAAAGCACGAAGTATTGCTCGTTTTCCTCTCCCTCGAGCAGTAGTTATTTGTAAATAGGTGAAGCTGATCACAGCTGCAGGAATCTAACACAGATCTAAGACATGAAATCAAAAAACACACCCAGCAAATGTTTGTGTTGTATTGCCACTGTATGCCCTGTATTTCCCATGCTCAGCTTGTCATTATTAAAACTGGATTGTCATTCCCTTCTTACTGCAGGTTGCATAAATTGATGTTTAAAGGAGTGTTCGACAGAAATATATCGAAACAAAAATTCTACACCTAATTAAAAACATGCAGGAATAATTTCAGCCCTCTGCAGCAACAACTCATGTAGATTATACTATGTGAACTCAGCAGGGAACCTCATTAATTTTTAAAACTCTCTGACCCTAGTGCAGTTAAGGGTGTAAAAATAATTACAAATTAGGGTTGAGGGAGCACTGTTTTAATATTGCATGTGGGCTATCAGCTATACAACATTTTATCAGATATGGATATTTATGATAGCTAAGCATAATTTTAACATAGCCAAAATAAATTTTAAAAATGCAAATATCTTATATTTTCAAGTATATAACTATAGTAGCCACCACTTGCACAAAAAAAAAGCCTGTCTGCAAACATTCTCTTAGCACAAAGCACGACAATTACAGATTAAACGCTAGTAACAGCCTGGATACGGCAGTAAACTGAGATATTTCTATAACAAGGCATGTTTGCAATCTACCAATTTCTAACTTATTTAGAAGGCTATAAAATACTTGGCAGAGGGTATAAATAGTCTCTCTTACCTAAAACTTGTCAGAAGAAAGATCCTTCTTCATTGTTGTCACCTCCAGTGCCCCCTCTTGCCACCATGGAGATTGGTTCTGCTATGTTTATTGCTCTGTGCCTCAGTTACAGCCGTGACACTAATCTGCCCGCACAGACCAGCAAAGGGGTGTGTGTGGGTGTGCGAGTGTGTGTGCGTGTGAGAAAAGAGAGCCTGCTGACTTCAGGACTGGGAACCTAAACCTCAGGCCAAGTCAAGGCTGAATGAAAATGATCAAAGCTCTGTCCCTCATCAGCAGAGTAGACAAGATTTCTTTCCCCCTCCCAATGAGAAGTAGGGCTGTCATTAGGGATTCCCACTAAAAAGCCTCTAACAGAGGCAGACCTTCTCCAGACTGCTAGTGCCTGCCCAGCAGCCCGTGCAGAATACAGGTAGCTATTGTTCCTGAGACAGATATGTAGCCAGCCACTCAGACTCTGACAGATCTCAACAAACCAGTGAGCCTGCCTTCAGTTTAACTCTTTATTTACTAGCAGTTCACTTTTTACAAAGATTTCCTTTTGCCCTGGAGAGGAAGGGACAGGGAAGGGAAAAAAAGAAAATCAGTAAATTGTTCTAGCTTTGTTAAGAAAACGGTTTCATGTACATAGGCAGGAATCCTATGCAAATTTAGGAGTACTGACTTTCATTTTGAAATCTCATCTAGTCTGGTGCTGGACAACACAGCAGTAGTACACTCCAGCAGTAAAACAGGATTCCAGTCCTGTAAGGGAAATAAGTCCTACTCTGCCTTCCTCTGAATTTTCATAATTCATGGGGATCTAAAACTGTTGGAATAGATAACATACATCCTTGCTCAAATAATCTAGGTATTAAGAAACAGAGAAATTTAGTGCAAAAGCTTCAGCAGTCTTTCCACCAGACATACATTTTAAGCATTGACTGAAAAAGAAGTTAGCATCTCCAGGACAAAATTGTGCTAGAGCAAGTAAATAGCAATTAGCTGGCATAAAAAGCAGAGATACTCATTTCAGTCCCATAGCAGTTATATATTTCTATAAGGAGATTTTATTTGCATAAAAATTTCTGGGTTTTTTTTTTTAATTTTATATGACATGGAGCTTAAGCATTTATTTGCAATGACATGGTCAATGAAGCTGTTAGAGGAAATATCCTGACATTTACACTCTGTGCTTGACTTTTAGGAAGTAATGCATTTTTATATGAAAAGCTAATCATTCTTCACTCTGGATAACTATTGTATAAGTTCAAGCCAGGTGCAGACTTGAGCTCTAAACCACTTTTTTCCCTTCTTCTGTGTAAGTCAGTCTTAATTCCATTTGAGGCAGATTGCAGTAGGATGTGTATATGCATGGGTATGCTTGCATTAGGGTGGGTGGCTTGGATTGCTTTAAGGCAAGTTTAAGGTGTAAAGGTTGAAGATTACCAGCAATGTTTTCAAGTGGCAATACAATCAGATTTATAAAATGCACAGTTTAAAAAAAAAAAAAAATTGAGACTGCTAACACAAGCGCAAATTAGAGAAATTATGTCAAAAGCAGTATTTTACCCTGACAGACTCTATCAACTCAGCCTTCCTACCCATTACAAATACACAATCATTTTATCAGCAACTTCATGCTAAAAACATGCTAAAAAATCTGCGTGTGCTTTAATTTGAAAGTTGCCAGTGGTCACTTTGGAGTGTTTCAAAGCAACCTTTTCTGCATGTTTGAGAATTTAATTACATTCCTACCAAAATTCCAGGCGTTCAGAGCCATTCAAAATTCTTCCAGTGCAGCAAGGAAACAAACAGACAAACAGGAAAGCAAATCAGTTCTTTTCAGTGTAACGCCCTGTGTGGCAGAATACCTCTAGTCTACTCAGTGCATTTTAAACAACCAGGACTTTGCATTCAGAAACCTTGTTGCTGTTTAATTCCAGAATATCTCTTTCATATCAATTGGAATATAGTCCTTAATGACAGACATAATCTTTGGACTGTACTTTTTATCATCAGTTTAGGTAAATGCCTGGCATTATATAGGAAAAAGCTTTCAGTTACAAATATGTTTGCAATTTAATAGTGTTCTTAAACAAAAAGATTAATTTATTATGAACTCTGCAGCATTGTGCACCAGTTTCCCTTCTATTGAGGAAACTAGTAACAAACTCTTGCCACTAAATGGAATTTTAAATTTCTGGAGAAATATATGCCAGGAAGATCTTGTGCTACTGGTGTACAGCATGGAAAAGCTGTGAGAATGTGGCCACGTTACCGTCTGGAAACACCTACCCTGCCCAGCACGTGTACTCTACTGCCAAAGGGAGACCACCAGTACCATGCCATGGAAAGCCTGCTTTGAAGCCCTGCCAAGGACCACGTGACAAGCTCCTGAGCATGGTCACATTTGATTTCAACCTCTGGCAAGGCCCTGCTAAGTGTTAATAACCCTGGGGTATTTCACCCTGAATCAAGAATCCCACACATCTTCCAGTGCTGTGTTGTCCTGGTATGTGCTCATCTGCTGCTGGCTTGCTATCTCCATGAACACACACACGCAATTCAAAAGCAACACAGTATTACTAAACACCCCTTTACAGGAGGATGAGAATGAAAACTTTCTGGAGAGAGCTCTTGTTGGAGCTGGGCACGTCATGGGAAGACAGAGAAGCTGCCACTTGATATGAAGGTGTGACCTCCTCCTCTTCCTCAGAAACCCTCCCTGCTTTTACTGGAGCAATCCCCAGGCTGTGTTCATGAGGGAAACATCTTTCTTCAGGTTTTGAGACAAGACTGGGGAGGAGTATTCTGTCCAAAGACTTTCAGTCTTTGGAGGTCACCTTTGAGAGAGATAATGGCCACTCTTCCCAGTCAAGTCTATCCCAAGTCACCAGTAATAGATGTCTTGCTGTAAAGTACACATTATGGGATTTATGTAAAGGATGATGTTTGTATACACTGATTAGCCCTAGGGGTTTTTTTTCTCTCTCTCATCTTTTTCTTTTATTTTAAACAACAAAATCCACACAAGCACAAAGTGGAAGGGAAAAAAGGGGCCACTTAAGGGGGAGGAAAAGCAAGGCTTTTTCCATTTTGCTTTTTTTTTTTTTTAATTGTACAAGTCATCTACTAAAAGCAAGCATTATGGGCACAACATTGGGTAACTAATCTCATGTACCATGGGATATTTGAACAGTTTGAATTGATTTCCCAAAAAGAGAGCATAAAGAAAGTTAGGTATGTCGTGCATAACAATTCTGCATCTGAGAAATTTGCTTGAGAACAGACCGCTGGAGTCATTTCTTTCAGCTAATCCACACAGCCCCACTTTGGCAAACAAAGGCACACACCAGTGTCACGTATCCATTTTCCTTTGGAGATTCCATTTTAATGATTCTGTAGTAAATATTTTTGTATTGAGAAATTATTCGTACCAGCTATGAAAAAAGCACTGTGTTTCAGTAACTGTCTTAGAGAGGTGAAATGCACATAATGTATTCAAATATGCAACCTCAATTAACCTTTTGCCTCACTTTGCGGACAAACCTATCTATAAAAAGTGAGCTCTCTCGGTGATGAAAAGTCAGTTTTACAACTTCACATTGTTTGTGGCTAGTTCCCTACTGAAATGAATGTAACAGGAGGCGATCTTCATGAAGTGCAATTCAAATTTAACTCATTGTTATTCTTGATCTTCATTTCCTTAATATAAAAGCTAGTGTAAAACATCATATAAGAAAGCACTGGTGTTTTTTGTTTTTTTTTTTTTAACGAAAACATGTTTATTTATTATGTGGTAACTAGACTTCATTTATCTCAGAAAATACTGAAAAATATAAGATAGCAAACATAAAGATATAAAAATATTTCGACAGAAACCAGTACATATTTTGCTTTGGGTGTAGGCAAGTAAAGTATGTAGTTTAGAAAAGAACTTACGATTAACATACATTGAACTATGTTTGCATACTGCAATATAAAACAACCTGGAATTACAGTTGATAAAGAATCCTTAACCTTTCCAAAATTTGGTATGTATATTATTAACGAAATTGCTCTTCTTTAAAATGCTGTTCTAAAGAGCACAACTTTTTTTCCCCTCAACTCTTTCACAGAAACATAATTAGAGTATTGCATTCTCCACTAGATGCTTTGTGAAACCAAATGTCAGGGATTACGACTCAGCAAGATAATTACAAACATTCTACATAAAGGCATAGGAAACCAGCATCAGAGGTACATTTCACCAGTTCACATTCCTCCTACAGATTACATGTTTGATATGTGATCTGTTGGAGAAAATGAATAGAAGGTGACAGTATCTTCTTTTTTGTTCTCCCCCAATTACTTTAGAGTTAACATCAGTAGAGCAAAGCACTGTTCAAATATATCCTTTTCTTTTTGTAAAGTTTCAGACTCTGAGTCCCAAATACATACTTTGTAAAGCTTCCCTAATGAGCCCAAACATTAGCTAACTAGTAGTACATGAATTATAGCAACAGGGCACATTCACACATGTAGAGTGAATTAAACTATCTCTTTTTGATAAAGTTTACTTTTTAAGTCAATCTTGTATCCAGTCCCATATCAAGACAAGAGATAGAATAAATAGAACGAGATATTTTCTTTATAAAATCTCCAAACAAAAAGCCCACAAAACATACCCCAAACCCCCAAAACAGTATCAACACTACCCCAAATGTGTTGAACATAAATAAGATTCCCCCCCACACACACTTCCTTAAGAACAGTGATTTAACTAGGCACACTACATCACAGATATTCCAGTTTGACAATTCACTTGTTAGCAGGAATTAACATTTATCACTTGTTTTCATCACCTTGGATGGATGTGGACTTACCGTTTTAAGCACTGATCCCTGGGAGCTGCTGCTTTTTGAAGGAACACTTTTTGAAGTAAAGTAGCTGGATGGAGAAAGGCAAGTCAGGACTGCCCCTGTAGCTTCAACCTGCCGTGGTTAGTTTTCTTCCTTGGAATCTTTTGATAAAAGCCAGAACACAACCTGATTTATTAATGTAGCAAAGTCATTACAATTCAGAGCTAAAAATGTTATTGGACTTCCCTCCAGCTAGTGCTGTTTAAGCAAGCCTTTAAAAAGCAATTTAATTCCATTCCACAAAGTCAAATTTCCTCCACAGATAATTGGTTTTCATTGTATGTATAAAAAGCTGCAATGAAGCCAGTAAGTCAAACTATATCTTTTCTTACAGTTATATTTTTTACTGAAAGACTGACCTGCTTCTGACAGGATTGCATTGTCTCTGTTTTTCTACTGTTAACCTGGAATCTTTCTGTTGGTAACACAAGCACACACTACAGTAGCATTCACCAGTGTACTATGAAATCCGAATATAATCAAGAATTCTTCTGGCCTCTCACATTTATAGCCAAATAACTTTGTGTTGTCAGCTGTCATAGATTAAATCTTCATATATAAACTTATTCAATAGGAGTTAAAACATTCACACTGTTTTGAGACCTTGAAACAGTCGGAAAATACTTGCCTGGCTTGGGTCATTACCAGCGTATTTGAAAACTGCCATTCTAAAACAAATATTAAAGCCTGGTTTTGTGTATTCATATATAACATACAATAATATGTATTACCCGTGGGCATATTTATATTCCTAGAGCATGGGAATAACAGTGCTCTTCTGAGCATCTTGAAAGATCAGACTTGGAAAGCTTGCACACTAATAACAGCACAACAACAAAAAAAGAAATCCTAAAGCTATCAAAGTTGGATATGCAAAAATAGGCATGAAATTCATCTATCATTAAAAAACTTCACAAAAGCCCCACACTCATACAAATCTTGCTTATAGCAGACACTTATAACTAAAAACAATCTTCCATCTCAAGCAGCCAAATGCAATAAAAATACTTACCAGATATCTTCCCTTGCTTTGAATTCATGTATTTATCTTTCTTTTTCTTTTTTCTTTTTTTTCTTAACAAGACAAGGAGATTCACATTTAAAAGCTGTATCAGTTACTGTCCTCCTGCTCCCGCAGCTCTTCAGTTGTAGGTACGGAGGAGCCTGGCTGGTATTGTTTTGAGATAAAGAGAATGGCCCGTGTGAGCCAAGATATTGTGTACTGTCTGATGATCTCTGCAGCGTTCTTAAACTCCTCCACCAAGACAGGTATTTTTTTTTGCTGTCTGTTGTCCAAACAGGTTCATCAGAGCTCTTACAGCTGCCTTCATTTTTCAGTTGTGGAGGCCCTATGTGCTGAGAGGAGAGAGGTTTCTTTCTCTCAGTATTTATTTGCTTTTGGATTGGAGGAAGAGGCTGAGAGATTTTCAATTTGAGATCAAAGACAAGCACATGCAATGGGACGAAACACAGTTTTCTCAATTGTGCTCGGAATAGTAGTCCCTGAGTTCCCACATTCAGTGCTCTCAACTCTACAAGCTTCACAGGGTAAAAAAGATGGATAGTTATATATATACGTAGACATACACACACACAGACACATATTTTAAATATATTAGTTTTCCCCCTTGCAGCACTGCAGTCTCTCTATTGTCAAATAATAACTGTATCTGAAAAGAAAGCACTTAATAAGGCTAAGGTCAGACTGCTTAGACTTGGCATTTGCTGCGATAACAAATCAGAGATGATAGCATCGTACAGATTTATGAATTTTTTGCCCCCGCAGTCACAAACATCAGACGTTTACTTTATAAAGAAAGCTTTTAGATTCTTCCTGCAGTTTCCATAGTGATTTCATTTTTTCCCTTTTATCACAGATTGGCTGAAGTACTGCTACCCTTTGTGCTTTAAAAGGCTTGTGCTACCAACTGTCGATATAAAGGCACTGTAGCTAAAGCACACATGCAACACAAACTGTCAAAAATAATTGAAATAGATAAATACTGGCTGAAAAAGATTTTGGTATTTTCTCTGCTTGTCCTGAAGTGTACAGTAGAATAGTATTTCATCTGAATAAATGTAACTAACTTGAGCCAACCACACTTCTGTTCTATTTCCCATAACCTACAATACTTTTATTAGAGTACTTGTCACACAAAAAAATTACTTTCTTCACAAAAAGTTTTAATACAGCCTACATCAAGAAAAATGCCTTGTTTGTGAGATATAAATGAAAGCACCTTCATTCATTTTTGGAATCTTCTAAAGACATTGCTTATGCCAATGACATTCTTCCTATAAGAAGTTTATTCTTTTAGAGAACATGATGATTTAAGGAACACTTACACTGTTTCTGGCAAAGCAAACAACACTCTCTCTTGCTGGAAAGGTAACCACCTTTCAAAGTAAGCCTAAAGGATTAGTTTCTGTTTAACCCCTCGCTAAACAAACCATCATCTTCTCAACAAAACAGAACTCAGCTAAGTAAACACCTCTATTCAGTTATCATTCCTTTAAAAATGTAATCTTTAGGTTGCAGAATGCAAGAACAGTATTTCCCTATCCCTCTTTTAACCAGCTTAATAGAAACTGGGTGTGAGGTTAACCCCAACCATTTGCTTCACTCTCGGGAGTTTCTATACTTGTGAGTCAAAAATGGTCTAACATTCAAAATACTGGATTCCTATCATGTAGAGAGAAATATATTACAAAAACTTTTTGAGCTGGAATTTTTTCAGGTGATTATAAAAATAATAAGTTTCTTTACTTTCATACAAAAATGGAAAAGTTCACATGGACAAATATCTTAAAAACCCACAGAATATAGTAGGCTTTACCAGATATTCTAATTTGGGGGGGGGGGGGAAGAAAAAACAGACTACTTCCTTTTGGATGCATTTATGACAATTATTTATTTCCAACGAGATTATCTACAGAAAGCTACCAAGCTCCCTATTTTATTGTCATCTATTTATACAGGGAATTATACAACTGACTTTTGCTGTTGGGATATTAAAATCAATAGGGATCCACAGCCACTAAGTAGGCACTAACTGTGAGCATGAAGTATGTTAATACTTAAATAAGGTTTATTGGAAAAAAGAATTTGCAGCAAGGTGTAAGCGAAGGACTAAATGTAAATAAAAAGCTGAGAGTTACTAAGATTGTGTTGATTACTGACATACACCAAAAGTGGTCCTGGCCAAAACTGGTACAGAGAGATGCAGCAGTTTTTGGAAAGATGCAGAGACAGCTGTTGCTGCCTTGGGACATGAGGGTGGGCTAGATGAGCTCCCTAAAGTCCTGTTACCCCTTGGCAAGCAGACACTAAACTGTCCCTTGTAGCAAACCTGACAGAATCTGAACCTACGCTTCATACCTATTTTCCCCCAGAACACTCTCAAGGACCATTTAATGAGCAAATTAAGCACTGTGTTCAAGTAATCAACATTATCTGACTCACAATGATAAATATTGTCTTTGTGCAGATTTTTAATGCATTGGGGGGAAAAAAAATAACCCATGCTAAACATTAGTGAGTAGAACCCTGACTTTCCAATATGAGTATGACTTTTCACACTCCCTGTTTTAAACATTATAGCTACTTTAAAATCCTGCATGCACACATACCTCAGCACAAACCTGAATCATCGAGGAGAAATTCTGTGCAACAATGCAGATCCTTAAGAATAATTCATCAATAAAAAGAAATATGAAAAGCTTTTTCTCTGAAGGAGTAAGGATAAAAAAATGTCTTTTCCAAAACAAAAATCTTTGAAGTCAGTTTCATCCTGCCTAAAAACACTAAATCATGTTCTCACAGTACTTTATTCCCAAACTTTACATATATAAGATGTTCAAATGGTTTCTGTAAGATTCACAAGGTAACTGACTTTCTGGGGGTTGTATGAAACTGTTGAACTTATCCCCAGTCTTTCCCTAAGCCAACTTACCCTCAGGAAATTACTTTTTTAAAAGGAAAACACAAACTAATTTTTTTTTTTTTTTTAACTGTTAGAGACTAAACAGGGCACTTGAAATGAAGAGCTGACTAACAGGCTACATTAAAAAAAGAATTTCATGCTTCTTTGCACACAGCTCTGCATATTCTCCTTGGAGAAAATTCTTAAATACAGCAGGAATGTGCTAACTAAAGAAAGCAAATATTTGTTGCTATACTCTTTTAGTTAAATCTCTTCTAATATAAATGATTCTTCAGTCATGCAGCTGACGGGCATCCAGGACATTCACTCATTCTCTTCATCAAATAAGGAAAATAGGTCAAGCTCAGAGTGTGACAATCCTTCCCTCGTCACAATCTGCAGGTAGACCTCACGCAAACACTGTTTGTCTTTTAGCTTAGGCACTGGAGGCCAACACTTTTAGATCTCACATTTATTCATTAAAATTTGTAGTTAAAAAAAAAAAATATCTACAGAGAATTCCCCTTCCTCAACAGTTCTTCAGCAATGAGACCCTTTTTCTCATTCTTCAGATTAGAGTGGAAAGGGGCAGGGGAGCAGAGTACATAGCTAAAGAAAGAGACTATATAATCATTGGTTTCTACATACCAGCCTGCAAACTACCCACAAAAGAAAATAAAAGTATTTTTCCTGGACACATATTCTCCTTTAAAAGATAAAAGAAGCATCCTTCTTTTCACTCATATAGTGTTTTATCAATTTTTCCTTCTGGGGAAAACAGTTTGCTTTTTTCTCTGATTTTCCAAAACCATCCTCCACATCAAGTGTGTTTAATCAAATACTGAAAATCTGCAACCTCCTGTGAGACATGAACTACAAAATGTTTTAAAGTTTGCAATCCTAGTTCAATCAGTCAAAAACTACAGACTTGAATCATAGAATATCTCAAGTTGGAAGGGACCCATAACTATCACCAAATCCAACTCACTGCTCCTCAGAGGACTACCTATAACTAAATCGTATTACTAAGAGTTTCATCCAAACATTCTTTAACTGTCAGGCTTGGTACTATGACAACTTCCCAGGGAAGCCCATTCAAGCGATCAAACACCCTCTGCGTGAGGAACCTTTATCAAGTGCTAACTCTGAACCTCTCCTGATACATTTTCATTCCATTTCCTCATGTCCAAATGAACTCCTGATTTACTTACACACCAGCTCTAGAAGCCAGTAGTGTATTTTCTGTTTGTTTTATCAGGACCAAAGCCAGTAGCATCAGGAATTTGCTATCTTAGGTATCCATCATTTCCTGATAAAGACAACCAAAAATCTCCACTGAGATCTTTAAATATATATTTAGAAAGAGCAATAAGGCAACCTTTTAGACTATCTTTAGGATCACGAAGAATTTCTCTTGTACAGTAAGTGGAAACTAAGAAGTCACTTGCTTCCGAACAAGAAAAGAAATACCAAAATACAGGATGTGCAGCATGAAGTGTCAGATCAGTCATTCAGAGCCAGTTTAAAGCTCCTAAAGTTAAGCACTTACTTCATTTGGGTCAATATTAGAGAATACAGAAGTGCTCTGCTGCTTTGTTTTCAGTGACATCTCAACTTGCTAAAATATGCAGCTATAAAACCATTTGCTGGAAATCTTCCTTAATGAATGAAAGCATGAGATGCATCCAGAAGAGCGTCAGCTCTGAATCAGGGACATAACTAACTGCATATGACAGTTCAGCAGATCATTTACAAGCAGATTTTCCCCTTCAAATAGATGGAGAGACAGAACTGTGCTAGACAGAAAATCCTTGAACATATTTCATTCTCCATCCTAAAAGGACGGTTTTCAGACATTGCAATTTTTGCTAGAAGACAACTAACCTGAATGCCATTACTGTTGTACCTAACAATTGCACCAGTGTACAAGGGCACCTTCTTATCATTGGAAATCAGCAACTAACTACCAAAAGATAAATCCTTTTTGAGCCATGTCTACTTGAACATGTGTGCGAGCTTATGCATGACCACTTCTGTAGATCATCTGGCACAGCCGTGAATGCAACTATCTAAAGTTACTGCAGTGCATGCACTGAAAACAACAACCACCACCACGAATTTTGGCACATCAGCAAGTACACATTAAACTGTTGTTTGAAGGATTAAAATGAAGGGAACTCTGGTGGGGTTTATTTTATTGTTTTCTATTTATTGTTGGGTATTTACACAGGCAAGTTCAAAAATGTTCCTAACTATGAAAAAATACATTGAAACAAGATTTATTATGATTCTTAGCTTCTGGAAGAATCCCAGAGCCTTGACATGAACCCCAAGGATGAGATGATTTTTAACACTGCCAAAGAAGCTTACATTGTAGAAAAGAATGACACCTGCAACCACATTTTCATCTTGGAGCTTTAGACAACCCTTAGATTAGAAGAATTCATGGGAGGAACTTTCTCAGAATCCCTGAATAAAGTAAGGTTAATTTTAATTAGATACCACAAAGCAAAAAGTGGCCTCAAGAAAAAGTACAAGAGCAGAAAAAGGAAAATTGCATTCAAAACACACAAAACTAACTTTACAGTAGATATGAAGTTTCTCTAAAAAGCTCCTCTTACTGTTCTCTAAACTTTGCAGAAGACCTATTGTTTCTTGGGGTTATATTGAATATTTTAACTTTATTGATAGAATTTTCCAGAAATACCTTTGATATGTATTTAAAAAAAAAAAAAAAGTATGATCTCTTTGACCAGGTTTGAAACAAGAAGAGAAAACAAAGAAATGCAATGCTTATCTTCCAAGGAATTCTGACAAATGGATTAAACATGATCAAACATGATGAGGCACAAGTCCAGGAACTCCAAAACTCCAATATTTTACTCTTTGCTCTCCCAACTTAAAAAATTGAATCAATTTCCACTGTGTAATTTATTTTTACTTATGAAATGTTGAAAGAATGCCACATGAATGTGATTTTTAAATGATGCTCTTTCTGTATATCGGAGTCTGAAGAAAATAATTTAAGAAAATATGTGCAGAAAAACATTTTACATATGGTAATACAATAACAACCATATATTCTTCAGACAAGGAAGACCTGTACAACATTTGCATTTCAAAGACTGTCATTCAAGAAAACTCTGATAATGTGCACAGTTCTATGAGTTTTATGCAAGTACAAGTTAGCTTTTTATTAAGAAGAATCCTAAGTGTTTTCAAGAGTTATTTTGTTAAATCCCTTATTAAATTCAGGAGAGGTTTTGCGAAAATCTAAGGTAGTCAATACTGAACCCTCGCTCATAAAGCTGTGAATTAAGATCCAAACTTGACCATTTTAGAGAGCAATAGATCTTTTAAAATAATATTTAGCATTTATTACCTACACTAATTAAGCTTCAACATGCCTGTGAGGCAGACAAGTAAAACCTCATTTTACAGACAGGAACATTTACAGCAGACAGAAAGGTTATGTACATTGTCACTGATTAGAGAGAAAAATCTCTGACCCATAGTTGGAATTCTTTGAGCAAATTGTGAGCACACATCCACACTGTCAAGTTCCTCTTTCAACAACTTACACAGTTTGCATTAAATAGGGAACAAGGAAAAGTTAGACAAATACAGAAATGCATACATATTCTCAAACCCAATAAACTCTCCAGACAAATAATATTAGAAATGGTCAACAGCATGCCTGTCTTACTACCACTTTGTCAAGTTAAAGGAAATACAAGGGTGGAAGGAAAATGAAGAGACAAATGTAAATGTGTGAAATGAAAATGCTGAATCCTGTCTAGATCCATTCAAGGACTTGAGGATAATTTATCTTATTAGAATTCTGTGATTACCTGTCAAAGGTAAGAGACAGTAGAGAAGAGCTCACAGAAGCAATGTTGGATTCTACTGAGTAGAAAAATATCCCTCAGGGAACTAGTTTGCTCTTTTCTGAAGCAATACAGAAAGCATTTGGTGTTCTCTTGGACAGAAAGAACAATCTATTTGTGGTGTTTGTTCCCATCTGAAAGAGTGACTTGATTACTAAGTCTTTCCAAGTCAGCTGTATGAAGAGCTGCTCCTGTTGTTAACTTCATTGGGATGTACCCCATCTACTGCACACACTGCTGCAGAAGTGATGCGCAGGTGACTGTGCCACTTACAATGACAGATGGGCTCTGAGACGAAGGATCTGAAATACACCCCATTGTGGCAATTTATGTAACACACCCACTGTGGTGCTGTGCAGGAAAGAAAAGATTTAAATGCTAGCATGACAACTCTGTTTAAATTCTTTTATGTACAACCAGATCTGCACTTGCACGCAAAGCTAAACATGCTTCAGATTAACTAATTCTCCATCACGTTTTGAAGACGTCATTGTGTAGAAGGATTGCAAAAACTGGTGTTTAATAAAACATGGGCAATCACCTCTAACTCTACCTGCAGCCCCTCCCATCTCCCAAGGAAGTCTTGTACTCAGGCTGGCAAAACAGTACAATAGAATTGGAAACAAACGAAAAAACCCATGAGGCATCCCAGGTCTTCTGTGTCCAACAGTGTGTATCCAAATATCCCAAAAGAGTGCCTTGAAAATTGCTATTGCAGCACCTGAGAAGTGCAGAGACCTGACCAAGTCTTGGGTCTTCACAGAATGAGAGAGACTCAGCCTGGAAAGAATCTGTAGATGTTCTGTTGGTCTTCTCAGCTAAAGTGGTATTTGTTTCAGTGGATTCACACATACTTAGGGTTTAGAATCAAGAAGAATATGTCTGGGTTTTTTTGTAAAGAAAATTGAATCTTTTCATAATCTACAACATTTTCTTCTGTTAAAGATATGGACTCATTTATGCCACAAAAATTAAATATGTCAGGCAAAGTAAAGAGATGAAATGGCAAAGTTTTACACAGACTAATAAAACTCAAAGCAGAGACAGGCATTTCCATACTGATTTTGATTAAACCAAATCACAGAAAACAAGTCTCATGCTCAAATATACTTTCCACCTCCTTAGGGCTGTTGTCAATGCCTCTCTTGCCTCCCTCTTACTTTTGTCGAAAGCAAAATAACCACAGAAGTGAATGTATAAAGACAACACTCAATCGAGAGAACTTGAAAGTTTACAATTCTAGCATGCTAAAAGGCAAACAAACATACTTAAGACCAAGATAATTTTACTTTTCTCGTATACTTGTTTGTTTGTTTGAATGACACCTGCTTCATTTCCTCATTTGGTGGAAGAACTTTCAAAGAAGGCAGCAGTGTACTGAGAACATAAAGCCTTGAGCAAATTTGAAGTAACTGGTCTGCCTAGCCAACGTGCATACAGTTTGTAAGATAAACACCACGTAGTTTGTTGATATCAACAGGTAGAGAGTTGTTCCATAGCTACAGAGAGGATGCTTCCTTAATTTGGTCAGAATTAATACAGAGTAACAGTGAGCAACACTGACCACATGAAGGAGTGGAGGAAAAGCATGGCACACAGCCCAGTCCCTGTCTGCGTAATACAAAGACAGTACTCCCTTGATACAACAAATACGTCTTTTGGCTTAGGCTTTGAGATATTTCAAGGCTGGGACTTGAAACATGGTTCAAAGGTAGCCTTAATCTGATAGATCCTGACTCTCAAATTGCTGCTTATGCCTCTAAACCAGTAGAGAGTCAAAATCTCCTCTCAACATTATTCGAAGAAAGTCTAAATGAGATTACTGCTCTTCAGTGCTGATACTTGTATATTCTGAAGATTGATGTCTCAGCTTTATATTACATTTGCATTCTATGCACTCATTCCATGGAAATAATACATTAAGTAGTTAGCATATAATTTGGGTGCATATCAAGCGTGCATCCTACTCTCAACATTGGCTTCCCACATTAACATTATTGCTAGACACTGAAAAGATTAACTACATTAAGTGAAATATTCTCAGTAGCCTTGAAATGATCATAACAGATCTACACTGTATCTTCAAATTGCTTTTCAAAGCCTGGTTTCTATTTTTATAATCAATTTCCCAACTAAACTACATTCATCATTATGAAAACAAATCAAGTCATACACACATTTTTGTCTCCTTGTGACAGACATTGCTTGAGAAAGGAACAACTAGTTTCATCCTCCAGTAAACAGCTGGTATCCTTAGATAAGAGAATCTCTGCACATGGCCAAGCTTCCAATATTGTGAAAAAATGAGGCACTAGAAAGAAAAAGACAACAGAAGTCCCAAGTGCTTACATGAGACAACACAATTTATAACCAATATTCATAGCATAACTTAATTATCCCAATTTTTTTTGTATTCTGTCACTAAACTGCAACCACAGCTTACTTTGGCATCATTGGATTTGTTCCTGGGAAAATAAAAGACATCACAACAGGAAATATCTTTTCTTTAGTATGAGCAAATCAGAGGAGAATGACTGAAGAATAAACTTAAACAATAATTAAGCTTTGATATGTGACAGCTCACCTTTCATGACTCAGTCATAAGATCTGCATGTTCTGAAAAGTCAGAGCCAAGTTCAATCCCACTACCAATTTAGCAAGTATCTCAGGGTAGAACTAGAGTGTCTGATTGTCATTTTAGCATAAATACTGTAAGAGTGATTCCCCTGCTTAGAAATCTTATCACTGTATTGAATAATTTTAAAGACATGCCTTCTATAAAACAATGACTCATTCAGATATCAAACTGGGCAAATATATTAAACAAAGGCAAATAAATAATAAAACTTGAATGGAGATAATTATTGTTCAAAGTCACATTCTGGCTGATTTATAGGAATGGCATATAAAAAGCCAAACAACCAGCTTGCAGTGACCACACAAACACTTCTTTCAAAATAAACTCATGAGAAAAATATCACTTAGTGATGAAACAGTAGAAATTAGGAGCTTTCTTTGTGAATATAACCCCTTTCCCCTTTTAGTATGGGGAAAAAGAGAGAGACAGGATATGTTAAGTGAACTCCTTAAAAAGTTCTTTCCATATCTTCTGCCAATGTAAAAGAAAAACTGAAGAACATGCTACATATACTTAACCTAGACTAAGCCATCACAATCGCTCCTAAATAAGGGACAGAACACTATAATCTCCTTACTGGCTCCCCCTTTTACTTTGGGACACTAGTTGAAAAGAAATCACCAAAGAAGCTGTTGTCCCTTCTGTGCAGTGCACCACACTCTTGGCAAGCTAGCCAGGAACAAAAAGGCAGGCATGGTCCTCCTTCAATTAGGCACTCAGGGCAGACAAAGTGGCCTTCAGCTTCCATAATTAAAGAAGAAAAAGGCAATTGGCTCACAGGCCATAAACTCTTGCTGAAAGAGTAGCTAAGATATGAAAAGAGCAGGAAGAACTAAAGATCCAGATAACAAAGCTTCTAAGTAGAAAAAAAAAAAAAAAAAGAAAAGGAACAAAAAAGAGGAACAAAGAAAAATCATGCATATAGAGAATTATCAAGAAGGGCCTTTTAAACCCTTTTTTCTTGTTCCTTTCTAATAAATTCAATTTATTTGGACTTTTAAGCAAGCATAATCACTTTTTAGGGATTCTAGATAATTTTCTGATTTAAAGTAAAAATTTAAGCTTTTGAACTGTTTACATCAGCAATAATGAATTGCACCTCTAATATATCAGTCAACAATACCCAGCCATGATTTTGGCTATACTGTGTCTCATGTCATTCTGGAAGTGCTTTTAAATTGCTATGTATTGAAGTATGATAGACAACAGCTCATAATAGATGGCTGCAAAATGTGTTTTCCACACTCTTCAGGAAAATGTCATTGTCATCAGGGTCTGCTTGTGGGATGGAAACAGGGATCTGGGACTTTTTGAGTTTGAGTACTGATAAATATCTTACCACTAGAACTGTCCAGGAACACCAACACACCTAAGGCAGAAGGAAAAAGAGTAGGTTACTACTTCTTCAAATTCTGAAGAAAAAAACACCAAACCACATTCTCCATTTCTTTGGGTTACTTATGAAACAAGGTGTTGATTTCACATACTGTAAATCCCTAAAGGACCAGATGTTGCACTGACTGGGTGAAAAAAATCACAAGAATTCACAAGAAAAATGGCATTTTTTTAGGGGCCATGAGAAAATGGAAAGAAGGAGAAAGATACTGAAGTCATGGAGTCATATTTGTTCTTCACCTGTGCAGTAATCAGGGATCTTTAAACAGAAGCTGCCTTTACAGACTCCTTACAATGATACACCAGTAGACTCATTTGGTCCAACACTTCATCTGGAAAACACCTAAAGCTCATGGCTGCTGTCATCCTGCAAAAAGATTCAAAAGACTTTATCAGACCAAAAAGCCAGCACAAAGAAATTTATCCTGATCCAACCAGAAGCATCTGCTCATACTGTCTGCCAGTCTGTTCTGCAGACCTAGTAAAAATGTACAGCTGAAGAGACAGACTTAATTTCAAATGCATTAAATCATAGCCAGACTGCCATTTGGCATAATGAGAAAGACCTTCCCCACTCCTTTTCTGTTTATGTATAAAAACGCATTTGTATTGCCTGTCATTATTTAGACTGACTGACCTTGAGGGTTTGTGATTTTCTTGTTTTCTGTTCCTTTTTAATGTGTATGCAGGATAAAAAAACACTGCACAGTGTGATACATGTGAAGACTTGGATAGGATGAGTTCTCTGGTTTGGTAAAATAGCACATCATGGTTGTGCTGCTGTCTGTGATGGAATGAACTGCTGTTTTAGGCTGCTCCTTCCCAACACATGTAAAAATAACTGATTAATTTATTTCAGTTAATGACACTTATATGTCCTTCTCATAAGCATTTTAACACATGCTCCTCCCACTGTATTGCATTATATGACTGCTGTGGCACTGCAGCTGGAAGGCTGAGCAAAGCTTCTTTCAGAACATTAGCTTTCTGAGAAACAAGCTCATCACCTGTGAAGGTCATCTTCTGTCTGGTATCAAACAGCAGGCAGTGCTACAGAAATCCTTACACTGAGATGAACAAGAAGTATGCACAACACAGTTGAAACCAAAATGATAATGCCTACAAGGACACTGGATTATCATTCCTTAATGTTTAATGATGATTATGAATGGTCATGGTCCCAGAAACCTCTTGTGTAGGAAGAAAGCTGTACCTCATGAATTAGGGTGGCCTGCAGAGAGAAGACTGTGTGTGTATGCACCACACAGGCCATAGGCAGGACTGTACACACACATCTATGTTATACAGAGATGTAAAATCCTCATGTTAACAGCTCCTCAGCACATTCACAGCCAACAAAAGTGTCATGCCGCATCAAGCTGTGATGACTGGCCTGTGTTTTTCAGAGACCTCCTTGTCTGAAATGGAAAAACACTTCGAGAATTCTAAAGCACACCAGCCAAAACAAAGGAACCAAAGTTGGAGCGAAAGTGTTGTGTACCATGAAACCAAGAGACAGCTATGAGTAACTCAGTTTAAAAGAGAGATAGAAACAAGCACCAGGGGCTAAAAACATGCAAAACTGATGTAGAGTGAAAAAGAACCAATGCCAGGGAACATAAGCAAAAGGCATTTTAAGTGTCTGTCTGGAGTACTGAGGGTTCGTCTTTCACCTTCCTCAAAGTGTGTGTGGTGGTGGATTGGGCAAGGCCTGGCTCTGAAAAGAATTTCTGGACTATGTTGTATTACCTGCAATTTGTTCAGTAGAAAGCAGTTTGAATTGAGTTTATAGTCCCTGGAGATATGCATTGAAATTCAAGCCAAAAGTTATTCCCATGGCTTTAAAGTCTTCTGTTGCTATATCTGAAAGGAGAAAATTTTGACAACTGAAATTTAGATTTTTGAGAAAAGATTCACTTTGAGACAGTGAATAAATGTCTCTGAATATAACACCACAGGGGTCCTCCTCACTGACTGAAAGATACCCAAATAGCAGTTCTAGACCTTTTCTTTTCTAGTATTCTTTCTGCTTTCTTTCTATAGAAAGGAAAATTCACCATCTTTAATTCATTAATTTTAGGAAATAAAATGGATCACCTTATAATTATTGAGAAGAAGCAAAAGTTATCATTCCACGTGATGAACGGCAGGGACAAAAAGAGTCCTGAGGGCACATTTTTGAACTGTTTGGCCTTCAATTAGCCATTCTTTAATGAACCTCTGGAATTACATTGTTGTAATATATCTTCTTCCTTGACCAATATTAGTAATATTATATTACAGCCTGTTTGCTATTCTTTTCCAGAGGAAACAAAGGAGAAAACCACTTTTCTCTCCTTTCTTTCTTGCATTTCTTAACAAAAATCAACAAATGCAAGTCTCCTCCTCATTATTAGCTACTCTTGGCATTCACATCCGTTAGGGAAGGGATTGAGGTCTCCTAATTATTCACTTTTCATATGTTAAACAACTCAGCTTCCCAACTCCCACAGAAACAAAATGACAAAAGAAAGGTGAAATATTTAGGCTGCTATTATAGTTCATGAACCTTAAGACAGGAGGGGAAAATTTACAATTTCAGGGAGCAACAAAAGTGTCAAATACTGGATGGGAGCTTATTTTCTGAAATCTGAGCAGAAGTTCTGGAGTTGCAATAGGTCTATTATAAGACTTGAGAATGTTAAAGAATTCTTAAAGTTGACTTTTCTCCAGCTCAGTTTTCATTTACCTCTATTTTCCCACACAAGGCATCACCTCCTCCCTTTCCCCTGGGAGCATTAGTCACTAAGATCAGAATTGTCACCAGATCTGCAATGTTCAGATCCACATTTTCTCTTCTGATGATAGTAAATCTCACTGTGTGGGTTTCAGAAGTGGCCAATAAGAGACAAATGCTACTTGGGATAATTTCCCACTGGTGCCAGTTCCCCATGTCCTGGTTCCAGTCTCCCACCATTTCTCAACAGGGAAGGAAGAGACAGTAATTAAACTCCATTTATATTGATAACCTATCTCTCTAGAGACGAGTGTATGACAGAGCCCTGCCTGAGGCACAGAGGCATCCTGCACTCTTTCCCCTGGCCCATCCTGGGCGTTAGCCGCCTGTGCTCATGGCTAGCTCTGGTAACACTGCTGGGTAACCCTGGATCGGCTGCAGGGAAAAGAGCTGCAAGGAACCTGCCTCTGCCCCTCAGCTTAGGAGCTGTATTTAAGCTCCAGCCCTTGGTCTGCTCCCGTGCTATGCTGCAGGCAGACCTGAATCTTGCTGCTTCTTGCTTGACCTCACCTCCACCAGCCCTGGTCTTGCAAAGAGGCTCCTGGCCCGGGGGAGGGATGCTCCCCATGAGCGGAGGCTACAACGAGCAGGGACGCAGCAGCAGAGGGCAGCACACTCAATGCTGAGGACACCTCTTCAGTCCTCAGAAGTGCAGAAAAACCCTGAGAAGAACTTTTAAAAGCCCTTCTACATGGTCTCATCGCCGAGCTTGCACTAGCCAGCACAACTCATGAGCAGAAATACGCAGGGTGTAGTTGAACTGTATGACAGTTTTAATCTATAAACTTCAGTTCTATGATTTCTCTTCAGTATGTTGGCAAATAATAATTGTGGCTGATAACAAAATTGCTTGCATGGGGGAGGGTAATGATATGTGAGCTGCGTGTGATGAAAGGGAGGAAGATAAGGCTGCGATGCAGACCTGAGTGAAGCACAGGGTATCAAATAACTTAGCTGCTTATTTCCTTGCTGTTTGCTCTTGTGTCAGAGGGATACACAGCCTAGCACATCCCACTCATGCCTGGTGACATTTTCTGGATGTGCTGTTTTATATTTACGTTTCGAAACATATACACAGTTAAAATTAAGATCACATCAATATCATCCCCAATCAAGACTCAGGAAATGAAAGCCCACTTCTACTAATTGAACTGTACATCTGATCCTTTAATCATTGCTATTAGTATTGTTTAGTTTCTGACAGTGTACAGAAGGCAGTGTATACCTTGCAAGGAAGGGAATTTCTTCCATGCAGAGCAAAACAAATGGTAATATAATAAGCTTTAGAAATCTACTGGGGGAAAAAATCTATTTGTGTAAAGAAGCTGAGCTAGTGTTAGCTTGAGAACATTCACTTTTCCATTTCCTGACTTGAATTAAAAAAAAAAAAATACTTTTATTAGAAAAATCAAACCAAGTTAAGAGCCCTTTCAATTGTGTTTCTCTTGCAAGATGTAGACAAGCACCACCACAGATGAGACTGCTAATCTCCAACTTTGGGTTCAAGCAATGTACAAACCCAAAGAGTTACTCAGTTTTTCTAATTAATTAAGACAGATATTTCAAAAAGAGGGACATCTGCCTTATTATACCTTTATAAGATGTGAAAGTCAAATCTTGTGTTCTTTCCAAAAGAATTTGAAGGAGAAAAGGAAGAGACTTCTGTTCTTATTTTAGTTTCAGCTTCTACTGTATCACTAAGAGAAATAAATACGTGTTTTAAAAACAAACTTTACTACCAGTTTCCAAATTCCACCAAAATTATGCTAATTCATTACAAGAAATTATCTATGAATCACTACAGTACAGCCAATCTGGGGTGGGACAATGACTTAGTAAAAGGCAGCAGTGAAAGCCAGCCTATCTACCTATTTATTTCACATTTATCATAATGGCATACATTTTCCTTGGACTATAATTTACTGTGAGTGATTCCCACTTCCCACACCACATGGCAAGGAAGCATTAGAGGTTACGTTTATTTTTTATGGGTTTTTTACCCAGTTCCCTAGTTAAACAGGTTGATGAAGTCAATACTATCTGCCCTGTCAGCCTGCTTACCACCCTCATTAATCACTTTCTGAACT
The DNA here is from genome assembly GCF_000738735.6 of Corvus cornix cornix. NCBI lineage: Eukaryota > Metazoa > Chordata > Aves > Passeriformes > Corvidae > Corvus > Corvus cornix. The sequence goes on along the minus strand of NC_047057.1, from coordinate 45,419,269 downwards.
GTTAGTTTTGCTGAAATTTAACTTTGGGGTGGAGAGGTTAAACACACTTTTCCCACAGGTATTCTCAAAAGAGACTTCTGGTGAAAGGGAGAGACCTCGAACACACCCCTAAAGAGGGACAGGCTGTGGCCTCAATGTGTGCACCAGAGAAGCCAACGTGGGAAAGAGCTCAGGCACAAAACCTGTGAAAAGTTTCAAGCAATGTTTATGTCATTCCAAGGCTCCAAAGTAAAATTAACCACAAGCTTAATCAGTAGAAGAGATTTCGTAGTACCAGTGGAACTGGTACCAAGGAACTAATGACTGTTATTACTTCACAGGGGGTATGAGGAAGAGAAATGGTCTTCTTACACAAGAAATATTGTGTTTATCACGTAGTGAAAAAAGGGAAATAAATGGTAAAATGGTGCTATTGTAAAGAACTTTGTATTTCTTTTGTGTCTGCTGGAAGGAAATAAAGTCTGTCATACCGTTGATTTTTAACAGCTTTTCATTAAGCACCAAGAGAGGATATTGCCAGCCTATTCTCTCTCCTTCCAATAACCGTTTGCCAAAAAAGGGGAGAAATAGAAAAGCAAAGACACTGTTCTTACCCTTATAACTTAATAAAAGCCTTCTATGCATTGAATGGCGACTGCAGTTTGCATTAGTATAGACGACTAAGGGGAATCCATAGCTAAATGAAAATAAAATTTCAAGAAGTTTTGCCAAGTATACAGCTGAAACTATTTTAAACTGTAAGAATCCCATATTCTACATAAGAATATATATATTTTTGTGGTTTATTATTTTAGTCCCTTATCTTAATAATTGTGCTCATTTTTAAAAGAAATGCTGTTGCTTCAAAACCCATGTGATAGCATGTGGATCACACAGATTTTTAAGGTTATCACAGAGGCAATGAAACAGTCAAGATGAGATTTTTTAAGCTAAGTTATAACTAGACTTCTACTATATATCAAGAAATCTCACAGGAAGCAAATCAAACTTTCAAAGACCAATATTGCCTGTCAACAAAAACAGACTTGTCAGAATTTATAGATGCACAAAACTGCAGAAAACAGAGGATAGACGTAAACTAAAAAACAACCCTTTAAGAAATTACGGATAATTTGATGGTTTGACAGTTTAAAATGGTCCTGTGATACCCTATTCTGTATTTAGCAGCTAGTATTATTTCTATTTTAAGTCATTGATAGAAATTTGATTAATGTGTGATCCAAATAGAATCACCCAGCACTGTTTTGTCCTCAGATTGCAAGAGAATAAATGGAGCAGACAGGCTCCAGAGCAGACACTATGATTCCTTCAAGCTTATTAAACCTCTACAGTGAAGAACAGCCCTAAAGCACACAGCAGAGAAATCTTACCAAGCAAGTCTTCTGAGGTGTGTTATTTCTTTGTAAAACAGTGCGTGTTCTCCAGGAAGTTCCACACCAGGCTGCTCCTGCTGCTGCTGCCTGTGTCCACCTCCTGCTTAGGGCAAGAGTTCCTCAGTTAAGGTCCATTTGCTGTGAGACAGGATGTACTTACAGCTGTGTGGTCACCAACCCGTGGGATGCCTGGACTGCTGCAGTTGAGTCACAACCCAGACACATGTCGTAAGCCCCTGAGAAAGGAACTTTTGGAACTGCTGTTTGGGTCATAAAAATGAGAGTATAGTCAGGAGGGATGTTGGCACAATGCACCAGAAGCAGGTGGTCTGCAGTTCCTTAACTACAAAAGGTGAAGAGAATGACGAGGGAAAAATTCTACAGAATATGTCTTGTTTCCTCAGAAGATTCACTTTTTTTCCTTAAAATGTGTGCCTAAAAATTAAAATATTTATGTTTGCAGCAATCCTGCCATAATAGGCTATTAAATATGAAATTAAATGCAGTTTCCTTCTCTCCACTTTCCCCTTCACTGGCTTGAGTCATGAAGACTGATTTGCCCTACTCACATGGGACTGCCATGGTGCAAACCTTCTCTTTCCTGCGAAGGAAAACCAATGCCTCAACAGTCATACAGTTCAAAAGGTGGTTAAAGGTACTGAGCAAAGCATCTCCATGCTACAGCCCTTCAAAACCCCTCACCATCACTTAAGACATCATAGTACTTCAGTTTTTCATTAAAAAATAAGCCAAAATGGCATATCTGTCACAGTGGTCTCTAGATTGCTGCCTAGAAAAACAGCAAGGAGGCTGCCAGACCTGTCCCTTACTGTGCCCGGCAGAACCATGCTATGGACAGTGAAGGACAGATCTTCAGATGCCTGGGAACAGCCACAACTTAACTTCAAAGGTTACTGAGATGACAGTAGCAGAGAAAGAGAAGAAAAATCATCCCAAAATGTATCTTGCTGACTTTGGAAGCAAAATTGAAACAATCTTCAGATTATTTCAAGACTGACTCACCGACAACAGAAGGATGTAGTAGGAGTGCAATATGCTAATACAGCATCCCTTTTATTGGTATGCAGATGCACAGAATTACAGGCATAAAGATGTTGGGATGTACCTGAAATAATATATTTTCTCCTGATAAAATATTTATGACTGATCTAATCTTACATTAAATGTTTCTTAATAATGGCAAACATTTGAGGCATTATAATTGGTAAATTGCTAGGAAATGTCATGAAACTAAGTGCTTAAAATGTAGAAATTACCTTTAAGTCATCTCACTTGAATGAAATTATAAAAAATTATGTCTATTCATTATTTTATGTATATTTTATTATAATAATATGGTTTCGTTTATGTAACAAAAAGAACCTAATTAGATCTTTCTTAAATAGATACAAGTTTATCAGTAAGCACATCCTGGGTAAACCATTCCAACTAATGCAGCTATTGCTGCTAATGCCGTGTTTTAATTCTCTCCACTTGCTAGAGGAGTTATTTATCCGCACAGCATGGAAGCTTATTCTCGTGCTTCTTTGACTGCACATGAAAATAAAGGACATTCAAGTAGAGAGAGAGGGTAGAAAATTAACAATTTTAAATCTCAAACCAACCCACATTTTCAATAAAGGGAAGACAAATAGATGAACACACCATGATAAATAAAACATGTGCTTTGACATCTCCTGGATTTAGTAGACAACTTGATTTGTATCTCTCAAGTAAGAGACAACAAGGATACTTGCATTTCGAAAACTGGCACACTACTTAGAATCCAGAATGTTTTTATTTAATTATGATAATTGTCTATTAACATTCTAATGCATGCTAAAACATTAGAAGCTCTTCCTTGCCTTTCTTCTCCCATTATGACAGATAAATTCGTCCAAATTCCCTTCCTTCCGACTCCTTTCTGTCAACACAGATGAAGTTAAAGAAAATCAGTGAGAAAAAGAAGAGGAGGAGAAGCATTTTGTTTTAAAGTGTCACTGCCTGTGTTACAAATTCACAAGTATCAAAATAAATGAGGACAACTGACGAATTATATATGCGATTCACCAGCAACCAATCCCCACTCCCAGCCCAAAAAAATCTTTAGTTCTCTTTGAAAACACTAAATGCTATTTCTACATTCCCTTCTCAAATACACTGTATCTTTTTGTCTTAACACTTTGGCCTGATTTCTGGGGGAAATTAAGCTTAATGAGATCATGGCTTTTTTCTAGGTTCGGTGATTTTTTAACTTGTTGGCCAAATATAATCAACTCTGAGAGTGGGATAGTGATCTGATGTCTAAACAGTATTTGAGGCATTTTATGATATCAGTAGCTTATGGTGGTAAGGTCAGCACAGTTTGGAATACAAACCAACATCTCCTCAAACACACGTGCCTGCTGAAATCCAACAGTAAGCTCTGTCAAAAGAATCCGGAAGAGAAGGGTTTGTGCACTTTTATTTCCCCTTATTCTTACTTTTAATGAAAGACAGCTTTCTTGAATTTTTAACAGTAAAGAAAATGGTAAAACAGCAGCTTTTCCACCAGAATTTTAAGGACAAAATGCTATTCGGTCATTCTGGAATTTCTGTTCAAGTTTTAGCACATTATCATCACAGTTCATGATGTAAGTATTATATTTCTTACTTACTCATGATGTAAGTATTATATACATAAGACTGTGTTTTACATATATGAATATGTATATATACACACATTTGCACGTCAACATGTGCCAGTTGAAACATTTCATCTTTTCTTAACTAAAAGGTTTTCTGTTTGTACTATAACATAGCAGTTTAGCATTTCTAGAAACAATCAGATTTTTGAAACCAGTGTGAAAGGAAGCTCTTCTATAGCACTTCTTGCAAGCAGTCACATGTAAAAGACAAGGCGTAATGTGTACAAGTTCCTCCTGAGGAGATTCTGATTGTTCACACAAGGAAAATTTTTCACAATGAGAACAATCAGGCATTGGAGTAACCTCCCCAGAGAAGTGGTGATTTCCCCAACACTGGACACTTTGGCTGGACAGGGTGCTGGACCATCTTGTTGAGACAGTGCTTGTGCTAAGAGTGGTTGGACCAGGTGATCCTTGCGAACCCTTCCAACCTGGTATTCTTTGACTCCATGATTCGGAAAAAGTTCCACTAAAGAGGTGATTAAGAACTGAAACAAGCTCCCCAGTGAAGTCATGGTCCCCAGCCTGTCAGTGTTCAAGAAGTGTTTGAACACTCTTAGACATATGGTTTAACTTTTCGCTTGCCCCAGGCGGAGCCAGGAGTTGATCCTTGAGTCTCTTCCAACTCAGGATAGTCTATGATTCACTATCATGTGTTCCTGGACAAATGGCAATCAAAAACACACGCCAAATAGATCTTTCTGGGGAAAATAAACACACATAGGTTTGATACACACAAAAAGCAGGAACTTGAATAGTTCACAACACAAAACATACACAAGGAAATGTAATACACATAAGTACATACAAGCCAAAGACCCAAATAAGGGGAATACTCCTATTCCTCATCACACCGTGCCTTTACATTGTCACTCACTGGTTTCAGAAGCACGCTCTTTATTCCACTTTAAGGAATAGTTACTTTTCTGTATTGTTTTTAGATATAACATAATTCTGTTCAGCTCTCTCAAGCTATTCATTGGCCACAGGTAGGCAACTCCCTTCTTTGCCTCCTGACATATTATAAACCCACTCGGTGTCCTTTCTGTTTAATAGCAGTCTATATAAAAAGTGGACTCTCCCAGATATTACAGCATATGAATATTTTCCATCAATTTTAAGAAAAAAGAGATGAAAAAAATCTACACAAGCGTAAGGTCTGAGATCAGAATTATCTTACATGATTAATATAAAATGCAAACTTCTGTAAATTTGGGAAGGCAACATGAATAACTTTAGATTCAGGGCCCATTTTTGAGGAGATATGGTTTGTTATGAAATAGATAAAGAATAACAGAGAAAATGCTAAAATAGAAGCATTTTCTCAGTGCTTAATTTCCTCTTCAGCTTCCTTCACCTTACAATTAGATAGTAGAACTTACTTAAATAATGATAGGAGATATTATCACTTTAAGTATAAGGAGGTTATAATTTAGCAACACTACTACTCTGTCGAAATTTAAGAAATTTAATTCACAATACACCTAAATAAAAGATCTCTGCTTATGAAAATAACATTAGCAAGCATACTACCCAATAATGAATCCTGGGTTGCACATTTTAAACAGATTCCCAAGAGCAGCAGTGTTGGTTTGCTAAAAAAAAAAAAAAAAAAAAAAAAATCAGAAAACTGTAACATTAATTTTCTTAAAGCAAAATGAATAGACAGCATGAGTACCTTTACCCTGCCTTGGACAACCCATTTCTTCACATGGACAAGCCTAAAGCACCTTGATCCCTCTGTCTCTTTTAATCACTTTTTCCTAGACAGAAAAATAGCAGAAGTAATGAACCGAAAAAAAAAAATTACAGATCTCAAATTAAACAAGAGACCTATTTGAAATAAAAAAAGTTATCCATTTATCACTACAAATTTGACACTACTATGCCAATATGAACTAGAATTTCAAACCTTGTGGTCAATGAAGCATAAAATAGATTGTCAGAAATACTGTCTGAAATATTAATCCACTGAAGAAAAATGCTTGAAAAAACCTAAGAGAATTTAAGATAATCAAAATTAGCCGAATACATCTCTAAAAAGTCTCTAGACCCCTTTTTCAATTCATAAATGGCTTTCTCCTAGTGACTGTTTCATAGAAGTATTAAAAATAAGCTTCTGATTTCTACATTTGAAAACACTGTCCATTTCTGTGGAAAGCTAAATCACTTCTTATCTGGAAACTATTTACTCTGTAATAGAAACTAATAGCAAGATAATAAGCTTTCCCCCACAATGAAGCAATCTTCCTGGAAAATTCAGGAGGCTGTGTTATGAAGGCCATGGTGTACTAACCACGATGTTGTATGAAGTAGAACATCACCCCAAAAATTACAAATGAAGAGGCACATTAAAATTAAATTTTTGCAGCTTTAACTCGAAACAGAAATAAGAAAAACTTGAGGACAAAAAAATCATACTTATTATATGCAAGTCGAAAACAATCATCCCTCAACAAACATCTGAATTTTGGTCCCTCTGAATCCCACTGCTCCTTATCATTAAGGACAAAGATGGCTACACCAAGCTGCAGTGGCTCTCTTGCCAGGTTGGTTGTCTCGGCTAGATAACCTCCAAAGGTCTGCTTCCAGGGTACCTGGACAAAACCAGGGTAAGAAGTGCTGTGTACCCCTCTTAGCTCACATTTTGGCCAAGGTGGTCTTGGCCCTGCTGATACTCTTCTGTGGCTGGGCTACTCCTCTGTTTGTGATCATCATTTTGCTATTTAATGAGAATGCTACAGAACTAAAGAAATCCAACCCTAAAATAAGAGCAATTATGTTAAGAAGGTAAATGATAACAGATAACCATTTATCTTTATACATTCCCTAATCAAAATAAGAGTATTTAGGAAGCTTTGAGTTTTTCCTTATCCTTATAGTTCAATAAAAATGATCACAAGCTAATCTGTGATATATTAAATAATGGGGGGGGGAAGGGAATCTGTATATTCTGACTATATTTTTCCCTGTAAGAATAAACAGAATGGAATAGAATATGAAAAAGACATATTGAAACCTGTCTGGAATTATTTATAAATAAGCCAAAATTAGTAAGGAATGAAACAGCAGCTGCATTCACATTGGAAAAAATCAGAGTCCTCTCAGAACACCCAACTGTGGCTTCATTCAAAACACTGAGTCTCCAACACAGAATTACTGAATTTGTAAACAATCTCTTACCTTTGTTCTGGCCAGTGCAGAACACTGGCTGGTGAGGGAAGCATTCAAACGGATTCCAAAGAAATTGGACTCACTGCCTCTGAAGGATGGCAAAAATTCAGAACTAAACCAACCCCACTTCTTGATGTCAGCATGTGGAGGGATGTATTATTTGCAGCTGGAATTGGGGAATGTCTGACCACTGACAGAAAAAGAGCTGATGACCCAGTAGAAGAAAGGGAATGAAATAACTGTCCTTTCATTGTGCAGCTACTAGAAGGCACTCCAATACTCCAGGGGTTTTTTTGACATATATTTCCCTCCATATCCCCTGCTTCATTTAGTCCCTATAATCACACAATACCCAGAACACTTTGGTCCAAAACATTTTCCAGATATGGAATCAGAAAAGGATGAGTTTAGGCTTTTCTTTCCTCACTGACCCTATCTGGCAAAGACTGGAATCTTTTTGCAGTATTTACAGTGATTCAGAGGCAGGGTTTTAAGACGTACGATCGATGTTGATTTGAAAATCTGAGAGGTGAGCTAGGAATGAGTGTCCCACTGCAGCTTTCAGCCCACATTCAGAGGCAAAGACATCCAATAATTCTCAGCAGTAAGCTCCAGGACTGTAAATATAATGGCAATCTGAAATCTTCCTGAGTTTCCATTTGGTATTCTTACACCGTAAGTAGGAACACGATATGTACCAGTGATTGATATCCGAGGAACATAATCTGTCTTACACGAGGTTATTTATTTATGAAGAGTCCTGCAGCTGTGCCTGGAGACAGAATGGATGCTATGTGAAATGGAATGGATGTGTATACATATGTCCTGTATTTGGTGTCAAACTGTGACCTTTTATCTAAAATTTCTTGGGTGGTGCATCTTCATACAATCTTATGGCAATGGCTTAATGATGCTAGCAAAAGAGTGCAGCCAAGAACTCCTGTCTCCTCTTCCTAGTTCAGATTCCTTCATGGACGGGATTCTCCTTGCACATAAAAACAACTGGCAGTATTTTAAACATATCTTCTCGGTTTGCCATATCTGCAAACAAATCAAGCAGTGAACTCAGGAACACCATACATGAGCAGGCTTAAAGTCAACACTTACTCTTTTGCTTGAACAAAAGACAAAAGCATATTTGCAGTAAAGTTCAAGGTTCATTATTTGTATGAAAGGAAAGTGAGAGAAGGTAATGCATGGGTGTCCGTGGCAAAAAGCATTTCAAAATTATCAGCTGCTTAGAGGGCAACTGGGTCCATTCTGAATATTAAAAGCATGTTATTTAAAATGTTATGACCTTTAGATTAAGGGATAATTCCTCAGTAAATTCCCAAGTAAACTGAACTAGCGGCAAGGATTCATCTTCAGTTTTTCATTCCTTTGATGAAAGCACCTAACACAGAACTCTTACACAACCCCACTCAACATATTAAAGGACAATATCCAAAGTTCAGAAAGTTACAAATCTAAAAGTCAGGTAAGTCCTTTGTTTCTGCATCACAATTATTCCTGTGAGAATCACAGGAATAATTTAAACAAATAAATAAACAGAAGGTTTTATCTTTAAATACCTCAGACTTCAGAAACATGCCTGAACTCACATTAATATATTTGGCACCTAAGAAATTACCATCAAGCTCCTTCAAGGTGTGCTACTGTATGGGGTACCTTTATATGCACATCTTCAGGCAAGGACTTGATCTCCCTGTGATTGATAGAGGCACTTACCACAACAGAATCACAATCAAGACCCAGATCCTCTGGAGGAATAAGAACAAATAATAATGACAGTAGTGCTTTAATATACTACTAAGCAAGAATCATCTCTGCTTTCTTGAAGTGAACATTTTTTCCCTTGTGATTTACATACATGAAGTGTTGGGGCAAACTGGTATCCTTACAAGCACACTCTGGTCTTCTGCAGAATACCAGACAGAACTGAAGAGCAGTGTGATGAAATAGCATACACATTAGTAAGTCTGGGGTCTTTCATAGAAATATTTTTGCAGTAGGACTTACCTACAGAGCAGAAGGGAGAAGCTTGAAAAAGCAAAGGATGACTTTATCATTTCAAAAAATCAAGAGCCCCAGTGTTTCAGACCGTAACTGTATGGGCTTCCTGAAAATGGATGCATCTGTGAATTCTGGGGGGACAAGGGACTATAGGAACCCAAAAAGATTTTTATGCTTAGAGGTATATCAAATGTGTTGCTTTAGGCCAGTGGGGAACGGCAGATGAAAAGCTAGTGGAGAAAGGCTGGGTAAGGGGCTGAATTTAGGACAACAATCCTACCAAACATCAGAGATTTATTTTTTGTCCCCCTTCTCCTCTGAAGTCCGTAAGACATTCACATTCCGTGTTAATCCCTGTAAAATGCAGATAAAACACAATGTTGGATGCAGACAAACTCCAGATCTTTCAGAATAAAAACACAACAACTAAAAAGATAAATATTAGATGGAAGGAATATACCTATGATAAACAATTCTGTTGATGAAATGCAATTTGTAATCTTATTGGTTGATTTTGGAAAAACATGTTTGTTCAGAGCCTGCAATAAACAAACGAGTGTACCTTCATCAGAAAGTGAAAATCAGCCAACTTAGTTAAGAACTATTCTAAGAACACTTAATAGCATCCAGGTTCAGTGACTGATTTTCTATTTTAAGCAGGAAGAGAGGTACAGCACAAACAATCTGGAGGATAAAAGCCTGACAGAAAAATCTCCACACATACCAAAGAAAATAATGTGCCTATGACAGCTACAACAGCAGCAATTTTCAGCTTCTTACACTGCTCATGCAGCGCACTTTGCAGTCATCCCTCTTGCATAAATCTGTACGTTATAATTTTGCGTTTCAGTGGATTGGTTTGTGTGCTCCGTATCTGCAAATGAGCCAGATAATATGAGTGTGAGAAGTGATTTGTGCTATCAGTGACATCAGGAGTTTTGCAGTTGTAGTTATTAACAGATTTTTTTTCATTCAGCAGCATTGACTAAAATCAATCACTCTGATAACCAGGCATGGCATGAGCTGTCCGCCCTGTCATTTCAATCTGATTAATCACACATACACAGACCTTTACCTTAAAGGAGCAATTGTTCACATTTAATCACAAAGATACATTCAAGCATACCATCATAGATTACTAAATTTAAGTGCAATTTATGCCTTACAGTTTGGCAAATACGTTTATGATAATATGGTTTTGGTATATAGATGTATTGTTTCATTCATTTTACAAACATTAAAATCTAAGCTAATGTGTTTCACTTTGAATCATTTATCACCTCAGATTTGAAGCTTTTGAAGCTTCCATTATACACATATCCTTATCTGCAGATTTATCCTAATAACCCAGGTACAAATAAGTTATTAGTTACTATGCCTTCTTCAAACTGTGCTTGCTTGACAGGAGGCATCTTCATCATGGATAAAATGACTTTATTTTACCTAAACATCCTACATTCTATTAACTGGCCGATCTTTTGTTTCAATTTTCCTTTTTAACCTCAGAATAAAGCACAGCTCTTCCATTAAGAGTTATGCAAGACCTTCTGTCTCTTTTGGGTTTTGGGGTGGTTTCTTTGCTTTTCTTTTTAAAAGGAAAGGCATACAAGAGAGTCCTTACACAAGTATAACATTTTGCAAGTAAAAGCAAGCCACTCTGTAAAAACACACTGCTATGCCAAAAAAAAGGTTGGATTTGAGATCTGTTAAACCAGTAACATATTTGACTATGCCAGAAACACCCTATATTCCATATACTTCTTTATTAGGCCTAAGCACACAAAAGCATTGAAGTGTCCTGGGGTCTACCACTATTAAGGAATGTAAGTGGGCATAGGTTTCACTTTCAGTCCAGAAGCCAATGAAATATAAGAATATGCTGAAAATTTGAGTATAAGCCCAAATATTGTGCTGATGAAATTGCACAAAACCATAATCTTTGGCTCTGTTGCTAAACTGAAGTCGTATGCAGCAGAGAGGTTATTACTTGCTATGCATATTAAGTAGGTGGCTCCTTAAGCTTTTAGCTTCTTCAAAAGTATTAATTCACCAACATTTCACAATTGGGTGTGTTTTCTGAAGGGCCAGATCCATATGCTAGGAATTCGTTTTTATTTACTGTTTCTAAACTAGATAATTCTTATGTTTTAAAATAAATACTTTTTCAAAGACTGTTGTACTTAGATCTATATATTAATTGACTGAATAACATTTTTATGTTTTACATTTAAATACGTATTTTTTAAAATATTTTGCTCAAATAAGGCAAAAAACCTATCAGTTAAAAATATAACATGATGGATATAAAGTGAACCTTCCTTTAATTTGGCCCCCAACAGCAGGCTCCTGCTCTGACTGTCCCCCAACTGTATTCTCAGGAAATGACAAGTTGAACAGGTTGACAAGCAACTAAGCTCGAAGGAGGAGAGAAAGCATTGTTCTGCCAAAGAATTTTTTAAACAAAAGCCAAAGTCTTGGAGGCAACCAGAGAGTTGTTTATGTTTAAATAAATGGCAGAGACACAGATTCATGGACAGAGTACAAGCAATTACTCAAAACTGCATAGTGCATTTATTTCCTCAGTCCTGAACTGGGATGCAGAAGGATGTTGCTTTCCACCACAACTCATGCACCAACAGTATATACATTATAAAGCGTCCAGAGGTTCAATTGTCATTCTGTAATGCAATCAACGGGAGCCAGGCAGAACGTAACTCGGGTGTAATCGCCACCAGAAGCTTTAAGGTAGTCCCCCTTATACAGAAAAGGCTGACTTTTAAAAACATTTCTCCTCATCACACCCTAGAGTATTTTCCAGCGCAAGAACAACTGTTAACCTTATTGTGCCCACCCAGTTTAGCAAAACTCTATCACCTTTGGTCTTGTAATGCACCTTTATCAAGTAGAAAACAGGCAATGAACCACACAGCAACCCATACTTTATGCAGAGTATTTTACAGGGATACACTACAGCAAGTGATTTTTGGATCTTTCTTACGCTCTGGAAAAAGATTAAAGTGATGATTTTGTACATGCATTCATATTCAAATTGGAAATCCAGAAAAATGCAGCTGCCAATCAGAACATTAGTCCATCTAATACACAGTCTGTTTCCAGAGCTGCTACCATCAAGGAATGTGCAAAATACCTGTCAGTAATAAATGGGGATAGTATCTCAAGTCACAGGTTGTGTCCACACAATTGTCTTCAATAGCTATTCATTAGCCAGTTCTCTCCTGTTTTTCCAGTCCCTTTTTAAAGCAGTTTGCACTTCAGACCATCTAAAAATAGTAGAGCTGCATTCCACAGTTTAAATTCTGTGGTAGAGGGGAAAAAAGAAATTCTGTGTGTTAGGGTCTTTTTCTCCCCTGTTTAAGTCTAGCAGTTCATAAGTCCATATTTATCCCCTCTGCAGCAGTCATTCACTTCTACCAGAGTACTTCCCACATATGTACCTCTTCTGTGCTTAAAAATTCCAGTCTGTTCAGCCTGCCCTTGTAGACAAAGTCATCTAGGTACACTGACTTCATTTTTTTCTGAAGATCGTTTGGTAAAGAATTTGACAAATAGTCTGAAGTTCAAAGTAAATTAGATTTAGAAGTCAAAGACCTGTTAGCTATTTCCTACTATACTGCACTTGATTAACTTGATTTGGTTTTAGTACTATTCCACAGAAGCCCTCTGGAAGAACGCTTTCAAACATTTGTTTTACTGTATAACCTGTTATTAATAAAAAAATGCTAACAATAACTCACTTATTTGATGGAAGAAATTTCAGCCTTTTTTGCTTTTGCCTTTTAAAAGTGTTTTTAATGCTCAGGTTTTTCTGTATTGTCTCCAACATTCTCAAGTCATCGATACAATATTGCACCTAGCATTTTAAATGCAATTCCTATTGCTTATTTAGAAAGGAATACTAACAGGTTTTCACTCATTTATTCTCATTCCTTATGTCTTATATTCTATCTGTAACATTTCACCCTATAATTAGAAAACTGACCTGCTCTGACTGACAACGAAAAGAAAACAATATAGAATACAGGACATGATATCTTTCCCTCAGCCTACTTGAGACCTCACAGTTGGTCAGGAGTCTCTTAAGTTAGGGTGTCCATCTGCAAAAATAAGTAAATAAATAAATATACACATATTGTAGAGCAAAAATGAGTGGCTAATTCTTCTCACAACCCACACAAAAAGTAATTTTTGAATGTAGTAATGCATTTTTAGCCTCTTGAAAAGAAACCATTGCTTTTACTACACAAATTTAGTTCAGAGTTTAACGCCACAAGACATCACAAAAGCCAAGAATTTCACTGGGCCTTTTCTTTTCTTCCCATCCTGAGTATCCTTCAAGAGAGGAATCAAGCAGGTATCCATTAACAGGGTAGGAAGAATTTCTCTCAACTCACAGATTACTTTATTGTCATATACTCTTCCAAATGTGCCCAAAGGCAGAGTTTTATCTTATCTGTAACTGTCATATTTATTTTTAACTCATTTCCTAAATGAAAGCACATTTAGGAAATAAGGAAATCTGTATTTATCAGAATTGAATATGATGCATTTATATGGTGTGAGTCATTAGTTGAGGAATACTAAATACAGGCTATTGCTACAATCCTGCTCCAGTCTAATGCAAATCACATAGACAACATGCATTTCTAAGGGTGTAAAAATGTTTATTCCCTATTTAAAATATATCAGGAAGTCAATATTTTAACCATCTTCTAAAAAAAATCCTAAGGGAAGAGATGTCTAATTTTTTTCAAATATACTGATTTTCTCTAGAGTCTGGTAAAAATCTCTCACAAGAAAAACAATAAAGAAAGAAGATGATGCTCTGAATTCTCTCATCATGCCCTCATATGCCAAGCCCCTAGACACAAAGACATTTGAAAGGAAAGACGTTAACTGATTGAATACAATGACTAGAGAAAAAATTAAAATAGAATCGAAAAATATTCTCAGAATCTGTAATCAATATTAATAATTGGGAGGAGAGGGAGGAAAAAACATATCCAAAACAGTATTTCAAAATAAGGTCACTGAGATACTTTTTGTGCATATTGTATCACTAATTGATGCAAATATACACCAAGAAAACCTTTACTAATAATGAAGTAAAAAATACTTTAAAAATTGCATGGTATGTTCTAACTGCTTTGAACTGTCAAGTGAGATGTCAATGGTGAGATAGGTCTGAAAGATCACGTATAAACTCTCCATTCTTTCTTTCTTTTTAATACATTTGGAATTATGACATTACTTAAATTCAACTTCAATAACATAACTGAAATCAAGATATTGCTATATATCCAGAGGTGAGCAGGCCTTTCCTTTTAGTTACATAGCAGTGAAATGGTCATAATTGACATTTTTGTCACGTTGCTGTGTTAAGTCCCAGCTTGCGCTGGGACTTAAATGCACAGAAATTCAGCTGCATTACACTCCTCTCTTTACCCTACCTACCATTTTACTTTTTGCTCTCTTCCTCTCTCTCTTCCTTCCAGTCTTTCATCATATGTGAGAGTTATACGTTTTTTCCTCTGCTTGTTGACAGGGAAAAAGAGGCTATAATTTCTGCATGCTACCTGGTTCTGAACAAAAATCAGCAAAACTGCAATCAACATCCAGATAAGGTCCTCTAATTTCATTCTGAATATGAGAAGGTTAATTTAAATCACAACACTGCTAATGCTGAAGTTAAAAACAAATAACACACATGCCTCACAAAAATTATAAAATTCTAAACCCAAAAAAGCCCAGAACATCTTATGAAACAACAGAATCAGAGGTGATTTATGCTTTACGCCTAATTGTAATTTTTGTAGAATAGATTGAAGATAGGACACATCAACCATATTCATATTCAAGCCTATCCCTTTAAGTATCACGCAGTCACTAATCAGAGCTGAAGGGGACCGAGCTTTTCTCACAGTATTCATTCTCATTTTAAAATGACTTAATTTTGCACTATTTTATATTCAGAACACTTTTCTTTATCTGGCATGTAACCCCTACAGTTCAAGTAGTTAAACAAACAGCACCTAATTTGATACTCGGTAAAATTAATTTCAATAGAGAAGCTGATGAAAACCAGAAAGGTTTTAGTATTTTACAGATATTTCTCAAGCTTGTCCTTCCAGAATTAAATCTTCACAGCAGTCACTTCATAAACAAGATTCAGGGTTTTTGATGCATTACATACCTATGCAGGAGAATATATGTCACAAAACACTTTTGTGACATATATTGACATATAAGCATACCTTAAAGAAACTAAACTAACAGTTATTGAAAAGCAAAGATTTCATCAGAGAATTGCAGAGCAATTGTGGTACCTGAGGCCAAATGGTGTTCCTGTCCCCACAACATTCACACATGCGTTCCATATAGTGGCAACATTTGCATCACGAGTTATCAGCTGTCACCCATCTGATACTATCAGTTAAGCTTTTGCTTTTGTAATAGGCCTACTGAAGCTGTATCTACTGGGGGTTTTTTTAAATCACCCCCATCACATGATTCCCTGTACTTTAGTCTTTTTTTGGGGGGCTTTCTGATAATAAGATTCAGCTCATCTTGTCACACTTGAATTGCCCAAGACAACCCTTGCTTTCCCAGGCTAACATTGGTCACAAATCAGAATTGTCAGAATTCAAAGGTAGATGTTTTCCAAGTCCCGTTCAGACATCTGGACTAACAGGATTTTTACTTTTGAAAATCATGTAGAGATTTAAAGCGTCTAAGAAGAGAGAAAAAACTTATTCTACCAACACAAAAGGAGACAATAATAATATCCTAGCTATTTTTACCATTCAAAAAGCATTTTTTTAGTCTTTTATGTGTACTGGGCCCAGCTTAAAGACACATCCTCCCATCACTTTCAGACAGCTTTGCACAGTTCCCAGGAGTGGTGCGAGTTCCTCCCTCTGCCTCAACCCCAGAAGCACTCTGAAAATGTGGTTGTATATGTGTGCAAGTGAGAGCACTTAGTCATCAGCACTTGTTTTGGCCACTCAAGCAGCTTAACCATGCCCTGCTGTATTTAAAACAGCATGAGGGCACAGAATGAGAGAAGCCTGGACTGACTCTACCAGAGAACAGAGCCTCTGAGGGTGGAGATGGCCATGACAGCAGTCCAGAATGAACCCTTCCCCACTGCAGTAGCATCTAAGCAAAATCCTTCTATTCAACCAGTTCAGAAAAAGGAGCATAAACTCATCACCCTGAGCTAGCAGAAGACTGATGGAAGTATGCTTTCAGGCAATTAATACATACAGCACTCACACTAAGATCACTAATAGACCCTCAGAGCACAGAAGCAGAAGGCCCAGCTTGTCTCTGAACTGCCCTTTCAGACATACTAAAATCTAATCGAATGCATCAGTCCCACCACACCATATTTCTGGTTCCACTTGTCCAAAAATACAAAGAGTCTTTTTGGCAGGAGAGTCTCCTTCCCCCCTTTTCCACATTGCTTGTCAAACCATAACGGGCTTCACCATGGCAGAAGGAAATGGGCAGTGAGATCCTTCCAAATCTGGACAAGACAAACAGACCCTTCTAGAACTTCCTTGTTTCTCAGTATGATCTACAACACTGGCATTTTGATACCAGTCTCTGACATACACATCTTCTCTCTTGAAACCCACACATTTCACCCACCTTCTCTCTCTTTTTGCTGTGTCTGCTTGGCCAGAGAGCACAGTGCTCCATGAAGCTCCTTACACTACAGGAGGACGGCAGCAACCACAGAACATATTGCAGAGGTTAAATGAAACTTGAATAAATCTTTTCTCTGTGAGCTTTCAGAATAAGTAAGAATTCAGAAGGAAGGAAAAGAGTGATATGAATAAGAACAGTTATTGTTTTTTGAGCATATCTTCTACTACATTTCCACCTTAGAGTAATCCAATCACTATTCTATGTTTCACTGAAGATACGTAAACCTCGCATTCCCATTCCGTTATCAAAGGTGTGGGCCTGCATGGGTACATTGACTGTACTCACTTTGTCCCTTGAATTGGGACACTCTCCCTTCAAGAGCATGCTATCAGCACTACGTAGAGACTTTCTCTCAGCAATGGCAAGAAACCATTATAGGGGCTATAAACCATTTGAAGGAGAAAGAGACTTTCCTATTGATGCCCAACTTCTGTACATTCCTTTGATTCCACCCACAAAAACAAACCAAATTGTCCATCCACACTTTGTTCCTTTCACAGGGACACCCCCTTTCCATTGGAGCAAACCTTGCTTTGTTAAGAAACAGCATCTTCAACCTCCAGTTCCTCATGACTTTACTGTACTAACATTGTGTCCTTATGAATAAGAATTGTCTCCCTCTGAGTCCCTTTTTCCATATTATTTTTTTTGTATTGAATTGCCAGCTCAGTAACAGAGAAGCAACTTTATATACAGGTGTACTAACAAAATCACTCCAGTGGCAGTGTTCTCTCCATATGCATACCAGTGGAGTTCATGTTATGCTCATAAAAATTGCTGGAGTTTTCCTGTATAATTTCCACAGCATCTGGGAAACATACACATCATTTAATACAATAACAGAATAAAGGATCCTCTAAAAACTGTTCCTTAACCTAGTTTATCGTTTGACTGCTTTCTTACTGGTCTTGCTTTTTACTTACCATCAAGGTGGTCTAACCTTGTCTGTGCCACTGGGCTGGTGCCAGATACCTCAACAAGCCACACACAGAGGCACATCACAGCAACCTCCCCTTAACTGCTGCACTGAGTAACAGGGATCAGTGCCCAAACATGCATAGGAGTACTGAGAAGCATGTGACAGCTGTTAGATTTCAGAAAGTTTAGGTGACAACACTTCCCACCCACCCTCCTCACCTGTGTGAGACCAGAGCAGTGAAGCGAGGCCAGCTGGTTAGACCACATTGACAAGATAAATGCATGCCCTTGAAAAAGCCCCAGTCCTATTGACGTCAAAAAGCAATGGATTGGGTCCCCTGTCAGACACAGAAAGCAGACATCTGCTTCACTGCAAATGCGAAGAGGAATTCATTAAGTCAAGCATAGTCTTATTCCAAACCAAACACTATTAACATTTGAAGTGCTTAAAATTTTTAACTAATGGAAATTCTCTTCAATTCTCTTCTTGATTTCCTGTGTTAAATAATGATAAATGTTCAAATCAAGAATTTTATTATTTCTTATTCTTTTATTGTAAAATTTTGTTGAGGCTTTTTGATACTTTCCCTGTGCAGCCCCCCCCTCCTCATTCTATGCATTTCTCCCCCCTGCTGTGTGCATCTGCTGTGTCTCTCTCTCACTTGCTCTCTCCCTGCTGTGTACATCCACTATTTCTCCCCACCACTCCTCTGTGTATGTTTGCCATCTATCTCTCTCCCCCTCCTGCTGAGAGTATTCACTGCCTCTCCCCCTCCCCCAGTACGTGCATCCATCCTGCATCGTCCTCTGCCACTGCAGTGCACATGAGCCTTTTCTCAGCAGCTCCTACTGGCATTCACACAAACCTTCCTCTGCCTGCCTTCCCTCATGCCCTCTCCTCTTTTTTTCATCTCCTCCTTCCTGAGCCCCTTATCCCTGCTCATCTTTATACTATTCTCCCTTCCATCTTTTTGATATTCTGGTTTCTTCTGTCTCCTTATCTGCACCACTCTTCTCTCAGTCTCCCCTTTGTACCATTTCCCTCTGATCTGTTCTCATAAATTGATTCTGCAGGAAAAATGGTCTTGTTTGCAGAGGTGTGCAAGCCCGCATTGCAAACCACTCACCACTGTGTCAAATCTGAGGTAGTCAGCTTAACTTGCAGAAGAATCCGTGCTTCCTACCATCACACACACAGGGTAAAGTCTCCCAAAGCACTTTCCTGTCCTTTTTTTTTTTCCTCATATGACTGCACTGCAGGGTTCATTTGCATGTAAAGCAAAGTATTTAAGATATGCCTATGCATACCTGCAAGGCTCTTACTGGCAAAAGAAATGGATCTATTGTGAGAATAATCCTAACTGTTGCAGTTTAGGTCACAAAAAACTAAACATGTGCTTTAATTGGTATAAAATACCTGGGCAGAATCAAATTCAAATGCATCCTATGATTTTCCATCTCCCTTTCCAACTGATGTATAATAACAGTGACTTAGTCATTCAGTGATCAACTAATTGACTCAACTCTCTTCCTTCTCATGAGTAAATTTCATCGACTTGCTCTCATTTCCAATGCCCAAGTAAGTCACTTGAAAAATTTAAGACTGATCACAAAACTCATCCTCCACGAACTCCAACAGTGACACCTGCACAACCCTGTACTTTCTCATTCGGGACTAAACAGCGCTGTCTTTCATTTAGCTAATCACTTCTATTACTTATGCAGATCCCCAGTTTTTCACTTTTGACTATTAATGTTCAGATACTAATTACCAGATACCCAGTACAGTCAGATGATGTAAACCAAACCTGCTTGGTCTAGAAATTCATTAATTTTAGCAAAGATAACCTCTCTGCCTGGCACAATGCACCTTTAGTAAACCCCTCTTGCGTTTATCACACTTTGCCTTATTTTCAAGCCTTAAATATTTATATTTTCTGTAAAATGTCTCCTATTGTCTTACTAAGGCCTTGTTTAGATTTTTCTTTTTAGAACATACACAATAGATTTACTATATGCCCAAATCTACCCATTTTATTGGTCCTACAATAACGTACTAGTTCTTTTCCAAAGTCAAAGACAGAAATTATGCAATGTTTGGCGAAAAAATTAGAAATTTTCATTTTGCTTCTGCTGCCTTTTACTTACACATCTAATGTGCTGACTTGCACTTATTTAAATGGAAGCCTAGTCTAGTCACATCTCCTTTGTCACTTTTGTTCCTCGTTGTCACTTCCACAGGTACCTATTTTGTTTGGGATAAAAGTCCTAGGTAGCTTGCTGACTGTCCTAGGCCTCCTCTAGAGCATCTTCCTCTCCCACCCCCTGCTTCTGGGAGCTAGAGGGGTACCATGGCACAAGCAGGGTTACTGGGGCTCCTGAGCACCTGATGCTTTCAACCCCTGAAATATGGCAGAGTTTTTTCACAGGCAAGGAAGGTGCTCTCGGTTATGTTATTCCCTGGTGTCTGTGGTATGTCAAACCTAGAAGCACTAACAAAACTACCAGAGGCTGGCATTTGAGAAGGCATATATTCATGATCCTGGCATCCACACATCTAAGTCTTGCTCAGGTTTTCTAGATCATCAGCTGCTTTTAAATAGATTAGAACTACAGTGCTCTCACCTGTTGCTTCTGATGCTGAACTTGGCTGAAGAGTTTGTGCTCTGATTTTTGTCAGTCTTTTATAATTGTGGTACTTTACCAGACAAGTTGGAAATACTTCCACAGCAACTGACAAATTTTATTGAACTGTGAGTTGAAAAGACAGTCAGTAAAATATTCCCTGGTATCAAATTCAATTTACTTTTCTTCCATCACAGAGGTCATTGCTAATCTCCTTTAAAAAAAAAAAAGAAAAGAAAAGAAATGAGGCAGAACTTCATATTCAAATGCATGAACACACCTGCTTTGCATTTTGTATTAAATAAGTAAATTTAGTTTTAAGAGTGACTTATCAACATCATTGTAGCAAGAGGAAATTTTGGCAGTTGCACAGAAAAAAATGAATGAAGGATTTAGTGCTTCAAATATGACCTGCGTTTCAGAAATAGGCTCAGTTGGTGAATACTTCTGTGAAAGTGATCAACACAAAAATGGATAACATTGCCACTGACATTTTTATCACACAGTTTGAGTGTTGACACTCCAAAGAGATAATAAGAATGGTCCAAAAGATCAAAGTTCTTGTCGCAGGCTTTCTGCAGGGAAAATTCAGGGAGATGATGGCACATCCATTTATACATGTTTCAATATTTGGAAATGTTCTTTTTCTTTCTTTATCCAAAGAACTTTAAGACTCATCTACATGACATTGTGCTAATGAATAGATTCTACAGAGGATGAGAAAATAGGCAGGTCCATACCTATACATAAAAGCTTAAAAAGAAAACTAGGATATTTCTAATGAAAAGCACCTTAGAAACATGAAAGAACAGTGGGAAAATATTATGGATATTCTTTTACACATAAGAATATCTGCAATATTTTTGTTACCTTACTAAAGTTAAAAGCTCCATTTGTATTTTAAAGAATAAGTTGCTACCATATCCCAATTAGACTAAAAGTAGTTTTATCTTGGTCATCTAGAAACAGGTCAAACCAGTTTGAATTTCCTGTTTCTTTTTGCCAAACAAATGCTCTTCATTTGAGAATAAATTTCCATGCCCTGATGGAATAAGCAGTTCACAGGAGAGTGATCTAACAAAAATGACTGAGGCTCAGGATATGAATGTAAAACTGATTGCTTGACCTGCTCTGTAACACAGCTCATATCATGCATATGCACCTGAGAAGCTATTATGATTTGCACATCTTCTGTCTGAATGACTGCCATCCTATCTGTAATAACTTTACCTGTTAAATCACCATCTGTTTCACAGGCTTTCTAATGTTTATATGTCCCTTTTCTGTCCTAGGAAAAGAACAAAATTGTTTTCCTGTACTGCATGAGAAGAAATACCCCTGCACTCAGCTGGGGAGCTAAGCTTAATAGAGCTAAGCTAAATATCTTAACTATCTCTATCAAACCAAGACACAGATTTTAGCATGAACCTAAATGAAATCCATGATCTGCTACCCCTATAGAGGGCAAGATAGAACAAGAAACACTTTATATATTTTCCTTGGTCCTTCCATCCCATCTGGTAAACTTGCTTAAATGCTAATGTAACCAGTGATAATGAACGTACAAAAACCAGAACCCTGACACATACCAATAGAAATGACACAGCATTTACAAGGATCCCAAGCAGATCCCAGGTCAATGTAACCAGAGGAATTTTGGATACTCTCAGATAAGTTATAAGCTTTGAAAATTATAGGATCTCTTCTTCCCTGAATTATTAACTGGAGTTTAAACAGCTTCCATACTGCTACTCAATTCTTGATTATTAAAAAAATCCAAACAATACAGAAAACCGGACACCCCTCCCAAACTCAATCAAACACCAAACAAAACCAAAAAATCTGAATTCCAACAAAGCTACATTTAACCTAGCCTTGCCTGCAAAGCTCAAGGAAATAGGTAACATGCCCTCCACCATTGGGGAAGTCCTTAATCATATTCCTTACGTTTTTACTACACAATAATAAATGCAGACAATGCTGGCACCTGCTAGACGTAGCTCCGAGACTGTAACTGTCTGCAATTCAGAGGCTTACAAAAGTCTGGCAGGAGGAGGCTCAAAGGGAACCTTTGCAAAAGATGTATCAATATGGATTTGCAGAAGCATTCTGGAACAGCGAGAATTGCTATTCAGCTCTCAGGACCCCGGATTAAAAAGTCAGAGTAGAGATCATAGTGACTATATATAAAACCTTTCACAATGGACAAGATTAGGATTAATCGGTTTGTCCCTCTTTATGCCTCTCCTGGAGATAGTCAGGATCCTTTAGGTTTTGTTAATGCTGAAAAAAAGTGTTAATTAAAATAACAAATACACATTAGAAACCATCCACTCACAAAAGGAGCTTCTGCTATGCTTCTCTATTATTCAATTTTACTGACACAAAGAAAAATTACTTTCCACTAGTTGTTTGTCATAGTCTGCTCCCTTCCCTCCCCATACAAGCAGTTCAGAGAGCTAGCAATATGGTGCCATCTATCAGAAAGCACAGAGGCAAAACAGTTTTGAAACCCTTTTCCTAATGCACATACATGATTAGCGATCCCCTCCCTCCCTCCATTTCCCACACGTACTTCCTGTGTTGGTGAGATTTAAAATTTGCTGGGAACTGTCCCCATATCCATGACGGATAAAATTTTCAAACAAAACAACAACTGAGCAACAAGCCCTTCCTCTCCACTCAACAGTTCTACCCTCTTCAAACTGATAAAGAGCCTTCAGAGCATTCAGTTGACAACTAAGAGTTGTAGGCTTAATACTCATTTGCTGTAACACTGAACTCTGCTGGCAGAAAAAACTACAGTCCAGGAAACTTGTCTGACCCCAGGCAAGATGGGGCAAAACCACAGAACGGCACAGGAAACACAAGGAGGAGCCCCAGGAGCTCACATGGTCCTTCTCTTGCCCTGAGGCATGGGTACCTACACCTGCCCTTTCCCCAGCCAAAAGCTACCCAGCCTTTCATCAAAGGCTCCCCAGTAGCAACATCTTCACACACATCCTGCAATAGTAACCTCAAGTCTGAGTCACCTTTACTGAAGCCATTAACCAGAAACATTTCCTAGCAGCCAAGCAAGAGTTAAGGCTCTCAAAATTGTGGATGGCAGCAGTTAAAAAGTTGCCAGCACAAAAGGGAGGGAACAAGATGGGAACTAGTTCACAACAAATTTTGATTAAAAAACGATTGAGAAAAAGGAAATCTACACAATAAATTAAAAAAATAAAATCTCAGGGAAGATGAAGAGGGAAATCACTACAGCTCAGAACTTTCTTAACCTGTAAGTTAACAAGAGTTCTTATGCTACTTTAAAAAAGCCAAAGAGCGTTCTCAATAGAGAGTTTCCTGGGAATCTGAAACAAAAGCAAAGCTCCCATCAAAATTCCAGGACCAAAAGCAGGGCTCTGCAAGCTTTGAGATGTTAACCTCTCTTTCTTTTCAAATTCTTTTTTAATTGCAAGTCTAGTAGTAGGGAGAGTATCTTGGGCATGCAGACTTTTATCGTCTCCAAAGGAAGAAAGTTCCAATTGTTCAAGAGAAAGTTGGAAGCTGGCTGTCTTCTCATCTGCAAAAGGAAAGAATTCATGTTCAAAGTCAGTGTCTTCTTGCTATTAAATCAACTACAGCTGAAAAACTCAGGTGCACGAAGCAACTCTGCTCATCTTCCTTGTAGTCACCTTCAAAAGTCACCTAAGATTTTGAAGAACAGGGCACTAAAACAAATGTTCAGTGTCTTTTAAAGTGTCCAGAAATGAATGAGCTGCCAGACTCATCAATTTCTAGAAACCAAGGTGACAGAACTATCAAAGACCCAGAGAAGTAACCACTGTGTTGTCTTGCCTGACCTGTGACGATGCGCAGAGGAATAAAGGACCCACAAGCCTTATTACAGGGAAAGCAGTCTTTGTTCTTGTAGCTTTCAAAACAAAGTACAATGATCTTTTCCAATGCAGCTGAAGCAATTCTATCACCAGGGTCGTTTTTTCTGATGTCTGAGCTGCCTACTTCAGAAACACTTCTCTGCCTAAATAGAAAGAGCTAGTGAAAAGACAGAACATGGGTAGCTGGGCTTTTGTCCACAAACCCAGCAGCAATCCTTGTTAAAGGAAAGATGTATACTGAAAATAATAGTGATGGTCTGCATATGGCCATGTTTATTTGCTGTCGGATGCAAGTCCAGATAGGGAGGCAGCTAAGCACACAGTCCTGGTCTATGGCAAGGCTAAGAAGCCCGCTGCTTGGAAGGAGACAACAAACACTTGGAAAACCTGACTCCCTGATATCTGGATACCACTTTTTCTTGGCACTCAATTGCCCTGGTTGTGAAAATCAGCTGGAATGGTCTCATAGGACAAACAGTCAGAAACCTGCTCTACCCTTCCCACTGCATTTCTACCCACTCCCTTCACTGCAATCTTGGCCTTCTTGCTCCT
This sequence comes from Corvus cornix cornix, assembly GCF_000738735.6. Classification (NCBI taxonomy): domain Eukaryota; kingdom Metazoa; phylum Chordata; class Aves; order Passeriformes; family Corvidae; genus Corvus; species Corvus cornix. The sequence goes on along the minus strand of NC_047057.1, from coordinate 45,394,315 downwards.
CCTTTGTTTGACAGTTTTCTTCCCCTCTCCTTTTGTTTCTCAGACACAAAAAGAGAGAAAGAAAGATGATGGGTGACCTGAGGAAAGGATCAATCTAGACACTGAGAGAAAAGAGGCCTGACACGGTTGTCAGTAGATGACACAAACAGGATGATCTATAGTTCTTAGTGCCCAGACTACCTGTCCCTCAGAAAAAGAACATTTTAAAAATAATTATTCTTAGAGAAAAAAATTAAAATGTGACATCCAAGCCAAATATATTTGGAATAATTCACATACAGGTTATCTGACAGTAAATTCACCAGCTTTATCTATTTAAAAACAAATTGAGCTCCTTAATAAACCTTCTACTATATCTGAAAATGTTAGAAAACATGAATCAATTCTGAGACTAGTCATGTCCAGCTACAACACCAAAACAATAAAATGATTAATTTATAATCAGACCGTCTAGAGGTAAGCTTTTGCTTTAAATGCATGCTAGAGAAAAGACTAATTTAAGCTAGTTTAAATTTGAAACAAGAAACAGGTAGTCAGGGAATTATTATTGATATTTTTTACTTCCTGAGATCAGTAAACTAAACATAACATTCAGAAGGAAATTTTTAAAAGTATACTTTTTATTAAAAGAATTTTTGTTAAGTAGACATATAAAGACAAGAACAGTTATGGTTAAGACTGCAACAAAAAAAATCTGACACGTCAAGGAAAATTAAAGCTAAGATTTCAGCTGTCTTTTTAATCAAAGTATTTTACCTCAAAAGACGTATCAGTTGCACAAAAGAAGTTGAACTGCATTCTGTTCTCAATTGCCTGTCATAATCTGTCAATTCACAGTGAGATAAAACAAAATGGTATCCATAAGTGTTGAAACACTAGACCATTTATTAATCAGTCTGCTTTCTGAACAGAGTTTTCTATTGATATATTAGGAAATCTAGTTTTGTTTTACATAGAGAAGCATGTGTAAAGTCAATAGTAAACACTGTAAGAGCAAAAATATTTAATGCTTTTATATACAGCATAAACTGTTGCAATTAAAACAGCAGATGTACAGAGCAACTAAAGTAAAACAGTGCAGCAAGGTATTAAAAATGCTAGGAAAAAAATATCTCACAGATTAATGACAAGATTCAAAACATTGATCTCCAATGTTCTCTCTTGTATATATCTCACCATCTTTACCCTGTAATTCAAATCTCAAACTTCCTAGATAATATTACACATGTACTATGCCTATTCCTCTTCACCTACACCTGGATTTGTATAGGTACAGCTCTCTCTATATCATTTACTACTGGTTTTGCACACTTACATAATTTATTTCATTCATTATAAGGTTCATTCTACTTTCTTGACAAAGAGGCAGAACTTTTAACGAAGCATGGGAAGCATCACAGCTATTATGCAGAGTAATATGTGTGCCCAGTTGTGTCTGTCCCCTGTCCCTGTACTGACAACTACCCCTACTACTCACTTGTGTTTATTAGACTAAGTAAAGTCCCTTCCAGCTACTTATTGATACAATCCTGCTTCTGTATAGGCCACCTGGTAAAATGGGAGACAACGAAGTGCTTTATGTGCTTACTCGCTTAGTTTCTTAAAGATCCCTCACATTTAAAGGATGCTGGGCTACATTTGACTTTCCAAACTAGAAGTAATGCATGATTGTAGGCTGTGCTGAAGCCAAGGATCTCACCAAATTCAGTTAGCCAGTAGCCCTATACAAATCTCCTTCCCAAAATTTCAGGACTCCCAGGTCCCAGTTGTGAATGGACCCTGCTGTCAAAATTCCCCCTACCCCCCTTTTACCAGCCTTGCTGCAGGCGGTTCCTCCTGTGACAGTGCTTGTGAGGTATCCAGGAAGCAACTTCAATTACATTCAATTTCAGCAGGAAAGACCTCTCAGGTGTAACAAAGAAGATATCACAATACCTAAACTTAATCCTTTTTACCAGATTGCCCTACATTGCTTTGGGTCCATGACTTAGAGTAAGAGGTGACTGCACACAATTTCCTGAGGAGGAAAATGACTGATGTATAACTGGGAAATAACACCTTAAGTAAAAAGTGAAGGAGATAGTCCACCATCACTTTGTTGAGACAAACAGCAATAACCTTTCCCTAAAAGGAAAGAAATCTCTTTGGGAAGAAATCCTCTCACTTCACAACGCCTCCAGCACAGAGAGGATTTTTATTTTCTCCCCCTTCCCTTTGGGACTGCATTTTTCCTCAAGAGAAAACACCTCCTGCCACCACTTTCCTGTCAGATGCTTTTTTGGCTGAAACATGGCAGACAGCACCCTCAGAGCAGAGATGCCCCTGTCTGGGGCAGGATCCTGTCCTTGTGGTTGCCATGGCTCAATAAAGCAGGCAGTAACAATGCCAGCGCTCAAGGACTGTCTGAACCCCTGCGTTTTTTTTCCACAGCAGCAGCAAAGGCATTTCAAAGGAATGGCCATTAATAGCGGATTCCTTGATTCACCCTGACTGGCTATTAGGAGCCCTGAAGAATTGATACCTCAGTCATGGAGACAGATCCAGAGACATCACATGGCCCCAGTCACCGACAGGCTGTGGCTGTTCTGGAAATATCAGTGCTCAAAACGTCTGAGAATCAGGAAAGAAAATGCAGAAACTCCTAACATATAAATAAAGAAAAAAAAGCTTTCCTTCCCCCCTTTACATCAGATAAATACCGAGTGCATAATACTGAGGTCATGTAGAAAATTACAATATTATACCAGACATTTCAAACATTACTTGATGCTTCTTTTAAAAAGCAAATGAAAAAAAAAAACCCAAAATTCATTTATATATCTTATTTTAAATACAGCATTACTTTCTGAGTTTCTGCAGTGTATATAAACATGTACCTCAGCAGAATAAGCATGATAAACTACAGAAGTATGTTTAAAACTGTATTCACCACATGACTGGGACCTCTTTACTTAGGATTAACATGCTTGTTTATATCGATCAATATTAGTTCTGTGACAGACAGCTTCACGGTTTCAAACATCTGTTTCTATGGGATAAAAAGACCCCAAAAAGTAAAAACAAAACCTAAACCATTCAGAAAGTATTTTTCCTTTTATTCTCAACTACATAAACTAGCCCTCGTATTGCTTTTAGACTTGGATGGTCACTATTGATTCAATTTTTATATTCTTTCACTGTATCACAGAAAACCAGCGGATCTATCATTCCTTTACCTTCTCTTCCTGATACTAAATCTGACAGATCACAAAAGCCTGGATGTCAAACTCTTGCATACTCCATACTCCTTGCCTGTAGTTTTGCACTGCCTCTTAGGCAAGCCTTTGGTTATACTGCTCTCTTCCTAGTCCCTAACTTCATCAAATAGTAAATCTAAATAATTCTATTGACTTCAGAGATCAATTTGGGGATTCAATGCAGTTCCGGATGAGGGTAAGGGAGAGGGGAAGGGCTACAAGGGGACCTGGGAACCACAGTACTCAATACAATAATACTGATCCGGAATTACAAAGCTCTGAGGAGCTCTTTTGTACATGTACAAGGTTTGTGCTTTAAATAAAAGAAAAGCTGAAGGCCAAAATGCCTGTGGGGTCAGACAGGCTCTTTGTGAACTGCCAAACAGAACCAAGACACTGGAAGAGCAGTAAAGTGCCAGTGTGGATCTTGTTGACAGTTATTAGGCAAAGAAATAATACAACCTGCACAGCAGAAAAGGCCTTGCTTCAAAATGGATCTAACAGCTCTGAGTATATATGGGTATCCACAGACAAACCATCCCTCAGCTTGTTAAGGAAGGTTATGTGTCCTGGTGAGTCTCTGGAGAGTGTGTTGCACAGACTCAACACATCTTCACAGCAGTTTCAGCTAACTGGCCTTTCTGCTTCCTAATGGCTCCAAATAGATCTTTTCGGATACAGGCATCTTCCTTTTAGCCAGCCGAAGCTTGGCAGGTGACCTATCTCCACAACATCAGCACAGATTATTTGTATGTGCCCAGTTCGGGTACACTGGTCAATACAAGCCTTCTTAAATCACAATAGGTCCGGCAAGAAGTCACATCAAACTTAAGAAGTTCAATACCAAACTACAGAACACACAGATGGAGCCATTGATCATCTGAATGGTCCAACTCTCAGTGGCAATTACCAAGTTTGTTTGAGCACACTTGGCATCCTTCAGACCTCATTAACAAATGACAAAAGCAGCTAGCATTGTTCTAAAAACATTATTTCACAGTCTCTTCTGTAAGCAAAAGGACAACCACCATATGTAACAAAAAAAAAAACCTAAATAAATTCAAGCATGATTAAAAAGAAAAATAAATAGAAAACCCAAACCCCAAACCATACATAGTTCTCTATGGGAAATGATTGGGAAAAAATTCTGCACTTTAACTAACTTATCCTCTAATAAGTAATAGGAGCATAAGTATGTCTCTGTTCACGATTAAAAAGCCCCAAGAAATACTTCTCTGCTGGCATTTTGGATAAAATTTTAGCAGAGTCTCCAGTCTGTCTAATTGCTGTGATAGCATACACAGCCTGCCTCAAAGCCCAGAACATATGGCATCCTCAAAGGATTTGATATCATTTTTTCTTTAAAACGTGCAAGTCAGTTGGTCATTGTTATCCCTCTGTGGAATTACTCAAACAGCTGCTACCTTCCAACTAATAGGTAAGAAAATCTTTGTCTTTTTTGTGGCTGCTAATTTCACTGACACACTTCTGTCATATAATGAGAGTGCGTAATATGCCTATAATGAATTTTAATGTTGCATATTTGATCCGTGGTGTAAACAACGCTTTGTTGAAGACTGACATATACAAAAGGATGCATTTCATGTTGCTTGCAAGGTAATCTGAATCATGATGCACACATTTAAAATTGCACTTATAATGCATAAAATATATTGTCTTTAGAAATATTTTAAACTCCTTATCACCAAACAGATTATTTCTTTTAAAATTGTCCTTTACTTACCAAATAGTGATTTGCTAAAATGTACTTTTAGGTTATGATTGGGCAGTATGACACCTTATTCATGCTACACACAGCAGGGTTATGAATTTCAGAGTTTTCTGAGTTCTTATCTTCCACGGTTCACAGATCCCATCTCTCTTTGATCATCAGGCTATCTCCCCAAATTGAACCTTTTTTTTATTTTACTTTCTACTCTTTCAAACTGAAAATTTTTTCATTCTCTATCACAAGACTAATGAAATAATAACTAAAATGAGAAATAAAACACACCAACAAAAGATACATTAATAAATGACTAAAAACCTAAATCTCACAAAGTAGAGAAAAAAATGGTAATGAAAAAAGGAGATAATAAAATCATCATCATGCACCACACATGAACCACGTATGAAATATCACATCCTCACACACGTGGTGGTTGGAAGAAGGGTAAAAAAAATGAGCTTCCCACATTTTAAAATTAAGTCATATGGACATTCTAAAAATGAACACCCTAAATCTAACAAGAAAAAGTTTTGTATTCTCTACTTTTTCCTTCTTCTGAGTTTTAATTGTAAGGTGAGGTTTTTTCAATACACATATGAGCTTCTCTTCAAGTGGAAGAGCATTCATGAAGAACAGGTAACAGTTAAAACTTTTCAGAACCAGCAGATGACAAGAATTATTTTATAGACTAAAGACTGCAGCTTTATTACAGTTTACTAATAAATTTATACTATTATAGGAAAAGTGCAGAAAGTTCCTCCTAAAACCTCAAAGGCTCACATTAATTCATATTTTCAAAATCATCATGAATTCCAATACACCTAAATGGAAGAACAACCTGTTCTGAAAAAAACACTATCATTTTACTATGTGACAAGTACCAACAGTACATTCCAGGCCCTGTAACAGAGATGAGCAGAGGCAATAAATTAATGAAGAACACTAACTATGCAAATGATACAAGATGACACAAGGAAGAAAGAATGCACAAAGCATCCCATCCACAATATACAACCAGTGGAAATCTTTCCATTAACTCCAAAGACTGTTAGATAGGTGCTAACAGACATGGAACAGCAGCAGTTTTAGTTTAACATAATTGCCATAACACCTCTAGCACCCCCTCCTCTGCTCCACCCTCTCCACTTTCAGTTGTAATGGGAGAGGCAGAGGACATACAAGTTCAACGCGTAACGTTAAAAACTCAGCAAACATCACTTTCAAGAGTTTCAAAAGTAGCAATGATTCAAATGATTTATTAGAATCTATAATATGTTCTTTCATGGTTGGATTCTGCCCAAAATTCAAAAACATAAAACACTTAAAAAATAAACATTTTTTTTTAAAAAAGTGATTGTGCTATGATGCACCATTCTTCCTACATTTTTATAGTTTTTTTCATTCCTATACTCTCATAGAAAGACATTCATTATTATTTTTATCAAAACCATCTTCTTTTTGTCAGGGCTCCTTCCCACAAAGAAATCCATTTAGTTTTTCTTTTATGAATGTAGAGGATTCTTAAGAACATCAAAATCTTTTCACTGGGATCTAAGTTACAGACACACTTTTTTTGCCAAGATGTGAAACGGGTGTTTTTCAATTATTTCCAATTTCAGGAGTTATAAGAGATAGCTGGATACGTGCACATGATCATTTACTTTACATGCATCATATGGTAAGAATATTTTCTTGTCTATAAAGCCCATCATCAGCTTGAAAATAAAATTATTAGTGAGGTGACACTATCATTCTCTTATGGCACAGTCAAAAAGTTCCAGATAATTATCATCATTTTACAGTTTTCACTGATGGAAGTCAAGAGTTTCTATGGCGCAAAGAGAGAGATTTTCTTGTCAAATCATTTGTAAGACCTATTTGAAAGAAGCTTTACTACATACTTTTTCAAGCATTATTTGCACTAAAGCCTGGTAGTATAGGGAAACCAAAGAAAATTAATCAGTAATACTTCAGGCAGTTTGCCTCCTTATTAGACTGTGCGATTTTAGTTAACTCTAAAAAGAAAGGAACCACAATGCATTTATGCAGCTCCTGAAATTAAGAGCTTTACAACAAAGTTTACCATCATTTACTTAAAGTGTTAGTGGCCTATGTGAGCTCAAAAGCAAAAACCATGTAATACATAACACATCGTTACACCTCAAAGCCTGCACAAAAAACAAGGGGAAGAAATACGCAGACATGCACACAAATGACAGCCCCATCCCCTGAGTGTCTTCCTTCTGCCCTGTGTGGACATGTTGGGCTTTGGTCTCTCGATCAGAAGCCACACTTTTCACCTGCTTCTAAGCAGAGGTAGGAACGCCTAGTCAGAAATGTGCCTTCTAAGAAACAAAACCAATCAAACAAGTATTTTGACAACTCATCAAACAAAAAGTGAAAACTAAAAAGTCACACGCTTCGCCAGTGGTGTCAGTCAGGCTGGCATGGGGTGAGAAGAATTCCAAGACTTCAGCATATAGTTCAAAGCCGAATCACTCGTTCCCCAAGTGAGTGATTTCATTGCTGATGACACCGTAATGGCCCTTCCACACCTTTGTGAACTTTCTCCATTAAGTGCCAGAAACCTGCTAAGCAAATGGATAATCTACTTAAGTGACTCTCAGAGCAGGGACAGACACTTCTTTCAGCAATTCATGCTGATGCAGCTTCATTTCCTCCACCATCCTTCTGCCCCTCCTACCACCAAAAGTCCTTCCCTCTGCTGTACTCTCATCTCAGTTAAAGAAAAATGTCCTTTACTGCCATACCTCCGTATTTGTTATTTCATAAGACAAAAAGGAACTCTGAAGGATGTCTGTTTTGAATCATTACAGACTGATTCCTCAGCCACTTCTGTATCAATAAGCGAGCTTCATTCTGTTAACATAACACCGTACCTCAAAAGACAGTTTAATGAACTTGTAGAAAAAAAAAAACAAAAACAACAAACGGAAACATAAAACCACCCTTGAATGTGTGAATGATTTTAAAATACATAAATCAGCAAGGAAGAAAACAGTAGGATAGGACTGTTAACGAGCCATCTATAGGGCTGTGAGATTGCATCACAGAACGTCAGCCTGCTCTGATCACACATGGATTGCAGCCGGTACTTCTCACATGTATGCAAGACATCACCCGTAGCTTCCCAGGTTACGCACAGAGAGGAGGGAAAAGCTAACACCTTCCTTTCCCACATATGGCACTAGCATATGTTAAACAGACACCAGAATTGTAGAGCTACAGACGAGGAAGTGAAAACCCCTGCTTTGATCCCTGAATGGAACAGGGTCAATTCCAGCAGTTTAATACCAGTGGTTTGTCAAAATACTGTAGATTGAGCTCCTGTGGTAAAACGAAGTAAGGATTTAAGCGATGATCAACTGGTTGACAGCCTGCAGGTCACAGTTAGTGCACTTACTGGTAGGATTACACAGAGGGGGCAGATAGAAGGAATACTGTTGTGAGTTAAAGTAAAAACATAAAATTCTTAAACCTAGATTATTATGCTGGAGTATTAGAAAACAAGGAAGTGTTTCTGATCTCTGCTTCTGAGAAACCAAACGACAAAGCAGAGAGTTCTAGACCAAATCATGACAGTGGTACCTAATATTAAAAGGCAAAATACTTTCAATTTTAAATTTTTTTGGCTTAAATATTTCAGCTCTTGGCTTCTTTTTTTCCCCAGTAGGAAGAAGTAATCCACTGTTCACACAGTGACATGAAAAATTATGTTTTATTGTAATGTTACTGAATTCTCTATTTTTACTATGGCAGGGGGTAAAACCAGTTAAAAATATGCCTAGTGCAGTTTAGAATGCTGCCAGTTTTTATTTGCCATTTTTAAAGACATACCATGTTTGCAACCAAAGAATTTATTCTCACTATGCAGGCATAGCACAGAGTTCTTGTCTCCAGCCTACTGTGTGAGGAGATACTGATTTTGTGTACTCAAATCACAGCTGTACATCTGGTTACCTGCAATCAGAGAAAATCAGGCAGGTAGAAAACTGCTGTAAGTACTGTGCCAAACCTAAGTACCTAATAGACATAGCATTGTCCCAGCCCATATTGTCATATTGGCCATCTTAAGAATCTGCTGAGGAAGAGCAAGGTTTTACTATAATGCTGATCAAATAGTCATGCCAGGGGTGGTCCATCCTTTGTTGGAGCTTCTCAGGCCTCAGGAGTACAGTCAGGATCTTTCCTTGGCCCAATTCTCTCAAGAAAACTGGTCTAGATTTTTAAATCATGAGGAAGAAATTCACTTTTTTTCCCCCCCTTTTTCCATACATTAATTTTATAACAGTGCAGTGAACTGTTGTGATTCACCCACAATCAGATTCAAACACCAGTGTCTGGAAGGACAAAGTTCCCAGTAAGAAAGCCAGGAGGCAGCAGCCTCAGCAGCAGCAGCAAACCACTAAAACAGTCCTGTGGTTTTGTGTAGTCTCAGCCTATGTCCAAAAGACCAGTGATTATGTCATTAGCTGTGGCCAGAGAAGATGGGAAATGGCACGGAAGACATCTACTAGAAGTCTTTTATCCAGTCTTTCACAGCAATCAGTGAAGTACTAATTCTGCCCATTTTTTTTGCATAGGCAGGCACAAAAGGGATTTTTTTATAGCTACAGACTAACACTTAAATTTAAAAGCTCTACAGAGACACTTTAGTACAGAGCACTAATTCGACAACTATAGAAGCAGCAAGTGGGTTCAGATGAGGAAGAAGATTTCAAGCTTTATTACTAACTTGGCTGGGAAGCCAAAAAAAAATGAAAGCAAAAGCAGTCTGACAGATGCCAGAGAAGCAATTGAACTAAGGTAAACTTGAAAGTCTATTCTAGTTGTACAGAAAGCTAAAAACAATTTTATCCTAATTCACTGATAGCCTGTTCACCTAGAGGGAAGCAGAAAGTTTTGAAGCCCTGAGTCAGGAAACCAGGGGTCCAGCCACAGAGCAGCTTAAAAACCAAAAGGATTAAAGAAACTGACTGTACACTTTGCTTCAAAAACCATAAGCTGTGTGTTCCAGGCCTCACAAATATCATGGTCCTTACATTAGAAGCAGTGCAGCTTATAGAAATCTCTAGGCTGCCTAGCTCAAAGCTGCAAGTAAAATAAATAAATAAATACCTTAGCTTTTAAAAACAAGGAGAACAATCACAATGTAAGATCTCACAGAGTTAAGAAACCTGCCAAAGATCATCTTTCAGGGCTTAAACAACAATTCAGGGAATACACACCTCTACAGATCTCTATAGGACGTGCAGCTTTGTTTGTCCTGAAGTGCACTTCCCGCATGAATTCTAAAAAAACAGCACCAAGGGAGGGATTCTGTGTTTACTGCCTCCTAAGGATCCATCATTTGTAAATGAAAATACAGTATTTGCTAGATAGTAAGCACCTGGACCTTTAGCTCCTCTCAGGATCTTGCACAGAATGGCAGTTCCTTCTTTGTATCATTAATTAAAAGGAAACATATCTCCAAAGAAGATACTCTGGCACAGCTGTCTAGTAATTTCATCATATTCAAACTGTATTCTCCATTTCATCAGCACAAAGAGCTCCCCAAGATTTTGCACAGGGATAACTTGCAGCTATGTATACAATGTCACTAAATGCTATACCAAAAATGTACCAAATCCAGTGTACTTGCTTTCAGTTAGCCCTCATGCTTCTTAGCTTTTGACAGACAACAGTAGGACAAACTGATGTTTGTCTTTATAGAGCCTTTCTATCTTCTTTACTTTTTAAAATAAACTGAAGTATCCACATACAAATATGATTTCACAAAATGAACACATTTAAGGGGAATAAAGTACTTTGTGGAATTGCCTATCAGCAAAGAATTACAATTTTCTAAAATCAAAGCTACGTGATGGCCATTCTCTGTAAATATATACAACTACCCAGAAACCATGCTTTATTCAGCACAAATGTAAAGCAATTAACTTTACTGTGCTCTGGTGATATCACATAACAAAGATTTAAAAAACAGAAAAGTGCATAAAGGGAATACTGGGAATACTGGCAGGAAAGATGGAAAAAAATGATGGGGACAGAGAGAAAAGGAAAATTTACTAATTTAATTTTCCCCTTCAACCCAAAATCTATAGTACTAGGAATAAAGACAGATGCAACTGAGTGTATTTATATACCTTAAATAATAATATATTATATAATAAAATAGTAAATAAAACTTATTTGTGATGTCAATATCAGAAACTGAAGTGCAACTGTGATAAACTGGAACAGTGATAAATTCAGTATCAGCAGTGCACAGAAAAGTGTGTATATACACTGTGCATACATGTCTTACTGTTTCAATCACTAAACAAATTCGTGCCCAGTTATACATACTTACTAGTCCCAGCTTCTGTTAAAAATCCATACATCATCAATCAAGCTCAACTGCTCACACAGAACGTATTATTCGAAGGTCAGTGGAACACTGGACAGCCAAGGTAATGTTGATGACAGCAAGATTATAAAGTAAGTTTGACATTTTTATGCTAAATAAATTCTGAGTGATGTGTGGATAAAAAAAAATTAAATTATCGCGAAGTGATAAATTACCAGTACTTCAATCATTGCACAAAACAGCCTGGGCAGTTATCCTCACATTTTCCACATCAAATCTGTGTCCTTCCATGGTCTATACATAACCCATTCTGTGCAGAAAAGAACTTCCCATACACTACAGTTTGCAAGTGGAATAAATCAACCTCAAGTTTAAGCTGGTAACTGTTACATAAACTAAGAATGGATCACCACAGCATTCAGACAGCCCTTACTAGCATTCCTTACCAAAAAAAAAAAAAAGCAACAATCCTATACAAGTTTTCAAATACAAAACCACTAAAATCCACAAAAGAAATGTATTAGTTCTTTACTATACAAATTAAATGAGCTCCAAACAACATAAAAGTCTCTCTGTAGGACTACCCAAACACATACTTTACCTAAGCTTTCTCCATGGCAAACTCCTATTGCATCAGTCTTATGTTCGCACTTGACTTGTTTTGTGTACCATGGGTTCATACTACCTCTCATCTGAGGTGGAAGGTCAACAGACAGTTGAGAAATTATGAAGAGAAGCTTTTTTAGCCATCTTCCAGCCCAAACAGACCACCATTTTTCAGTCTAATTCAGAACACGGACAGACAGCCTGCCTAAGAGCCCAAGTGTGGTTAGGGCTTGGTTTACCTTGTCCTAATACAGAAACGTCACGATTAAGTGCTACTTCTCAGCTGGGATGCCATAGCTAAGAAACAAGAACTGGACATTGTGGCTACACGACACACAGTACATATTCTATCAGGAGATCAGGTCCTTGGTCCATTACCTTCATCTTATTGCCCTGCCCCAAAGTCAGCATATAGAGGGTCACCTCCAGGTCTACACAAGATCTCCATACAGACATAGCCAAAGACTATTGACATCCCTCCTTTCTTATGCAGTTTACTGAATCAAGTCTGGAGATGCACTAGATTAGAGAGAAGAAAAAAAATGTTGTTAAATTTATTTTTATATTGCATATAGAAGATATTCTCTGTCAAAATGTGGTCTGTCAAATATGGTTGCTGTTACCAATGTACAATATGAAATCATTTTAACACCACTCCCCCCGCCCAGTGTAGGTAGTGGAATATCACAAAAACCTAAAAATTACCTTCTGAGAGAAAAAAAGTACATATATGTTGAACATGTATTATACAGAGACTAAGGCATTTCAACGTCAGCTAAAGGAAAGGAAGGACTCCAGTGATGACCTGAAAGGTCTGTAACTCACAGGAAAAAGAAAGTGGATTACTCAAACACACTCTTAAAGAACTGATCTTTACATGACATTTTCCAGGTAGGACTGCTGGAAGCAAATGAATGAACATAAACAAACCAAAAACGTACTTAAACCAGATGGAGCTCTTGAGTAAAACCACAAGAACAGGATGATGAAAACAGAGTTTCTGTTACTAGAAATCAAATATATTGAAAAACATACCTTCTCTAGTCAGTTGAATATTAGAAACATTTGATTTAAGAAAAAACTCACTCTGACTGCCAAGACAACCACACTGCCTTAATTCCCATGAATATAACTTGTTCTCCATGATGAGAAAGAGGAACTGCCCAGAATTTCTGAAGGCCTCTTGCTAAACCTGATATTCCAAGGCTTCTTAGGCTGCTTGCAGAATTACAGGGTGCTGCAGAATCTTCAGGAGGCTGTAATTAAGACCAAGTGCTGATGATCTTTACGGTTCCTTCCAACCCAAACCATCCTATGACTCTATGACTTCCAGACTCTGAGCAAAGTCAAGGAACACCATAGTCCTCGTAGCTCACCATCTACTGTAGCAAAACACATGTTCTGGCAAAGCCTGTGTAAAATTGAAACATTTGCACTCCTCTGACCTAACGTTTTCCAATATAAAATTTACTTCCTTCAGATTTTGGTAGTTTTTTGAAAGAATTACGGACAACAGGAATGTTATAAATTCAAAGACACTCAATTCTCGAGTGGAAGAGCTAGGAAAAAAAGCTCTGTAGTCCCTGCCATCTATAGCTGTGGTCTCTTACTACAAAATTCTTCCTCATAAAATTTCCACCTGCTGCTTTTCCCATCCTCTCACAATTTCTTAGCTTTCCATGAGGACACACAAGACTGGGGAGCTGGTCTTGTTGGGTGTAAGAAACACTTTGTTTCATTTCACTGGGTTGGTTTTCAGATGGATCAGTCCCTTAATTTGGTCACTGCACTGACTACACCACACGTCTGTCAATAAAGCCGGTCAACAGTGGGAACGGACATCAGGGAGCAGCAACATCAATCTGATCCTGCCAGAACATGTTACAACATCCAAGTACAGTCTTTTCATTAAATTAATTAACCTTGATTTAATTAACAAGTGAATTAAATCAGTCCTCTTTCAGAGATAAAAAGCCATGTTGTCAATAAGATCCTAGACTCACGACAAGCTCAGATCCTAACGTACTACCTCTGCTCTTAAGCAGGCCCTGTAGGGAAATAGTAGTATTTAACAAGGTCAAAATCTGTCAGTGTCACGGGGGCTTATAACACTTTACCTCCCTGCATCTGAAGCCCTCAGAATGCCTGATGTGAAGAAAAAAAAACCTCATGTGCTCCATCTTCCTGCTGTAGCTACACTGCCTTTTAGGCCTGGAACCAAGTGATTACTGCTAGTTCAGGAGAGATCTGCACATGTTCTCTTGTACAGGGTGAACATGCAGTGATAGGACATGGGGAAATGGTCTAAAACTGAAAGAAAACAGGTTTAGATTAGATATTAGAAAGCAGTTCTTTACTACAAGAGTGGTGAGGCACAGGCACAGGCTGCCCAGAGAAGTTGTGGATGCCACAACCTGAAAGCTTTCAAGGCCAAGCTGGATGGGGTTTGGAGCAACCTGGTCTAGTGGAAGGTGTCCCTGCCCATGGCGAGGGGGTTGGAACTAGATGATTGTTGAACTCTCTTCAAACTCAAACCATTCTAAGATTCTATAACGTGCCACTGCTGTGCCGAGCAGCCTCAAAACTGCTTTCCATAGTTATCTGAGAGGTAGAAATATGGTTTTGAAATTTAAGATGATTATTAATATAATCTTTTCTGAGAACAGAAGTAGTACAATTACTCAGTGTTACACAGTAGGTTGCCTCAGGCGAGAGGAAGTGTACATCCGTATATCAAGTCTGCGTATTCTCTTCACTGTCTTTTACATTTATCTTTTACATTATGATTCCCTTTTACTTCTTGGGAATGCTTTGCTTGGGTAACATTATAATACATCATCAAGTATCTTTTACGTTTGTGCAAGTGCTCATATCCTCAGTCCTAATTCTTCATTAAGACGACTGTCAGCTGCTGTTTTGGGCAATGGAGTTTTTAAACCAGAAATAAAAATGCATCAGAATGACTTCATGTTTTAAAAATACAAGAATGGTGTAACTAAGGTAATCACTCCTCCAGTATTCTGCACGCAGTGCTATCCAAAATCAATAGTGAGAAATATCACTAGGCAAAATGATACAATGCTGATAGATTATGTGTTGATTTACATGAACATCAACATACTGGGAAACATTACAAACCATTTAATCTACCATCAGAGTAGAGAACATTTAGGAACGAAAAAAGACCAATAGTGCTTCATACACAATTTGGCTTTGGGGACCAGATGTGTTATAGCTTCCATATGTCTCAGCCTACTAAATGCATTTTTAATGGCAAGTTCTTGCAGAGCAAAATCTGCACAGTTGCTTGGGTAGTCTGTCAAAAGGCAAAATTTGCCCTGAACTTTATTTCAGTGATGCTTCTGCATGTTCTGGGAGCCCCACAGAGGTCATAGAAGGAACAGAAGCATCAGATTCAAACTATAATAAGCCTTTTTGGACATTCCACCAATGTCTAGGGCATTAAATATAGATTATTGTTCTTATGACTCAGTATTTCTGGCCCTACTGATTAAGAATTTTGAAACTTCCCCTAGACAGTGATAGATCATTAGTACTGGAGCACTGCCAGACCAATTACACATTTGTCTATCAGACCAATACCGTTCCAAGAAATTGTCCCTCAATCAACAGCACTCCGTGTGCTAAAGTTCCCCAGGCCTTTCAAACTTCAAACATTTTTTTCTTGTTCTCTACTGTCTCTGAAGGGCCCAAAGATCCCCAGTGGAATGAAACCTAGCAGAGTCCTACATTTCATTGTACAAGCAGAAGCTCAGGACAAAAAAGGCACAGAATACTCTTATATGAAAATTACTTTTTCCAACAGGAATGAAGGGCAAAGCAAGTGTTAATTGGTGCACACAAATGTGCCATTTGGCACATAGTGGTATTGGGATCTTTTCTGAGTTCCCTGACATGTATTGTTCATTAAGCCAACATAAAAAACCCCATGTTTTGTATGATAACTAGCGTTCCTTCAATTTCAACAGTGTTTCAATGATATAAAGGTCAAACTTCTATTTTGATAAAAATTATCCAGATGTAAAGGACCTAAACTCTAATTGAAATCTAGTAGGACTTAGAGTTAAGAAACACTGCCAAGGAGAACACCTGAATGCGTTATCACCAGATAGGTGAGCCATTATAAGCTTTTACAGGCACTTCACCGAATCACAGAACAGAGCTGGAAGGGACCTCTGTAGATCATCTAGTCTAACCTCCCTGCTAAGGCATGATCACCTAGAGCAGGTTACACAGGATCCAGGTGGGTTTGGAATGTCTCCAGACAGGGAGACTTGACAACCTTCCTGGGAGGCCTGTTCCAGTGTTCTCAACTTAAAGATGTACTTCCTCATGTTCAGGTGGAATTTCTTATGTTTTAGTTTATGGCAGTTACTCATTACCTGGTTTCTGGGCACCTCTGAAGAAAGTCTGGCACCATCCTTTGAGATATTTACATGTATTGATGAGATCGCCTCTCAGTCTTCACTAAGCAGGCCCAGCTCCCACAGTCATTCCTCATTAAAGAGATGATCCTGACCCCTGATCAGCCCTAATCCACTGGACCCTCTCCAGGAACTCCTTGTTTGTCTTTAACTGGGGAGACCAGAATTGAACACAGTACTCCAGCTGTGGCCTCACTAGGGTGCAGTAGAGAGAAAGGATAATATCCTGTGACCTGCTGGCCACACTCTTCCCAGTGCACCCCAGGACACCACTGGCACCCCTGGCTCCAAGGGCACTGCTTGCTCATGGTCAGTTTGTCATCCACCAGGACTCCCAGATCCCTTCTTGCAGAGCTGCTCTCCAGTAGGTCAGACCCCAACCTGTGCTGGTACTTGGCGTTACTCCTCCCCAGGTGCAGGACCCCGCACTTGCTCTTTTTTAACCTCTTTAGGTTTCCCTCTTCCCAGTTCTCCAGCCTATCAATGAATGGCAGCACAGCCTTCAGGTGTATGAGCCACTGCCCCAGTTTCATATCATCAGCAAACTTGCAAGGGTACATTCTATCCCTTTTTCCAGGTCATTGACAAACAAGTTGAATAAGACTGGACCCAGTGTTGATCTCTGGGGAATGCTGCTGGCTACAGGCCTCCAACTGGATTCTACTCTGCTGATCATGACTCTCTAAGCTCTGCCATTCACCTAGTTCTTGATCCACCTCACTGTCCGTTCATCCAACCCACATTTCCTGAGCTTACCTGAAAGGATGTTTTGGGAGACAATGTCAAAAGCTTTGCTGAAGTCAAGGTAGACTCCACCACTCTCCCCTCATTGATCCATCCTGCCATCCCATCATAGAAGGCCATCACACTGATCAAGCATCATCTCCCCTTGGTGAAGCCATGCTGAATACTCCTGAAGAATAGTCTACACTTACCCAGGTTTGTAGTGCAAAGGCAATTCAGTCAGACAGAGTACTCCAGATCTGCTGCATGTTACCAGGGTGTGCACACGCTGTTCACTACAATGACTTTTAGCAACTTTAACTTGATTGCATACTTGATACCACAGAGTAATAATTATACATGTCTAAAGACATGGATTCAAGAGGTAAGCTATTGATCAGTCATGTAAGAGTCATTTTAAATACAGACAAACGTTAACACAGAAGTTTCAGTGAACTTCTTTTGCTACCAGAAAAAAAAGATTAAATTAGGACACACGAAGGGGTAATCCTGTTGTCAATTCTCAAAACAAACAAATCTTTAAACTCATATTTTTGTAGTCCCTAATAGGGTTAATCACATGAATAAATTTCAAGGCAACCTGAAGATTCCAGTCTGTAAAGGCAGTTTCATGTAGGAAACAGATTTTCACCTTAATGCATTGTCATGGGTTATAAAATAGATCAAATTCCACTGCAAGTCAAAGAAAAATTTTACTACTTTTTGAATGTCAAAGATGGCTTTTTCCTTATCTACCACCTGCAATAAAACTCCATCTGAAGTACCTTAGAGAACATTCAACCTCTAATTGTTATTTTACTGCTTCTAGAATCCTGTAGTGAGCAATCATTGAATTACTGTCAGTGATGATAAGTTTTCAAACAAATACCCTCTTAAAAAAGCCCACATGCATATTTCATACTCAGAAAAACTCAAGCACCTTCAAACTCATGAGGAAAATAAAATAGTTTCAGATACAATGTTCAAATCAACCACTAGATTTACAAGATACCTCAAACAGACTTACACTACTAAATACAAGCTTCTTTGCAAGTGATTTAACATTACTGTGTTGTCTCTTTATTCTGCAATTTCCTTTATGCTGGAGAAACTTCACCATTTTGGACCTGCAAAGTTCTGTGTTCAAACAAGGATGTGCTTGTGTATATCAGACTGAGTGATGGGGATGTCAGTTAGCCAACAATTAGGAAAAAAAGCCCCAAACAAGGACTTTAGCACAGTTGATAATTATCCTGAAATTAAAATTCAACACCCAATCACTCTTAACCTAAACAGTGTAAGGGACATACATGGAAAGAGAGATCATTTTGAGGGGTTTGGTTGTTGGGGTTTTTTTCCTTGTTTGCTGCAATGGAGATATGTTCCTCTTTTTATATTGGCTTAAAAAAAAGACGTTGTTATAAACAATTTTTCGGGGGGATGAAAATAGGAAAAACTCCCAGCACACCTGCTTCACTAGTCAGAGAAGGCCTTTCTAAAACGAATATTGCAAATTTCATGTTAAAGTCACATGATTATTCAGCTGTCCTCACAGTAAACCTGAATTCCTGTTTCCTCTGACAAGTATGGTTATTGGAAATTAGAAAATGTATAAATTTTATCAAAGACAGACTTTGTACTTGTCACACTCTTCTAAAGTATCACATCTGTCAGACAGAGGTTACTTATTAAAGTGTTAAATTGAACATCTTACCCCAGAAACTACTGCCTTTCTCCTCTCTTGTCAATTCATTTATTGTTAAAACCTTCACGCATACCATATCTTAAACCTCTAAATATGCCAAAGACCACTGTAAAACATGTGTTTTGTTTCTTAAGGAAACTATGAACAGTGATAAAATTTTGCAGTAGTTTGGGCTTGCTTCAAGTACTGAAACAGATCAGAGTTGCTGTAGCATAATTACAATGAAATACTCTGAAACAGTATCTTTTAGATTGGATATAACACATTCTTTTCACTTAATACTACTTAAGTAGCATGACAGGCACATTACCTCAACTGATAAAGGCCAAGGCCCTGTGGAAATACATGGCATATGTATTATACTTAATTTTGCCCTCTCTCAAACGAAGTATATGGGTCTGAACCATCTACAGAAAAAAACCTTATGAAATGAGATACGGCTTCTAGATAAGTAATTAATACCAGACTAATTTCTTTAGAGTCATGGAAGAGGTAAACAGGTCATGTTTCTAGCAATATGCTTTATCTAAACCATAAGAATATAAGGTTTTGTTCTGAAGCAGGTTTTTCTATTTTATTAAACAACATGAAAACAAACCCATTTAAAAGTAAGAAGCAAATGGGTCAGACTGAATTCAAGTATTTCCCCCCATTCAAGAAATTGTGTGAATTTAAGAGACTGTCAACACTTAGCCTGAACATTTTGAAAACCTTCCTTGCATTCCCCTCTATCTACTTCAGTCTTGATAGGAGACATGAGACTTAGAGACTTGACTTCTCAGACTGAGTCTTAAATCTAAGATGATATATGTGGTGTTATTTTCAGAACTCTAGATTCCTACACACCTCTATATTGAAAACTGATTATTGTGTTTTAAGTCATAGAGATTAGATTTGCTTGTTTATTCAGAATTTATGTTCCCTGTGAACAAATTAACTGGAGTGGAAGAAAATTACTTTCTTGTTGACTTACCTAGACAACTCTTCAAAATTTTATTGAACATATAATGTTTTGTATTTATATAAATACCATCACTACAGTTTTACAGAAAAGCTTGCACCATTTTGCTTATATAAACTGCAAGTGAACTAGTCTCGCCCTCAGCATTTACCCTTCAAACTGTTCCAGCCAACTTGAAAAGGAAATGTAGTGCCGAGAGAACAAACAATACAGAAGACCTCCTTTTCAAGCAAGTAAATTCTAATTTTTCTCCCATTTAATAACAATGTCTCTAAAGATAAGTTGTTCAGAGTACACATGCAAAACAGCCACACTTATCTGAACTTCCCCAATAAGCTGATAACAGGACTGTTGTTAAAGCAGTCAAATGGATTTATAGGGTTTAGGAAATGCTTAAGCTAGAAGGATTAATTACTACTAAAGTGACTCCCAAACCATTCAATTTTATCAAATGCACTTTCTTTGATCAGATAGTCCTTGACAGCTGTCAAAATGTTAAGCTTTAAATATATCACTAAGCTTAGAACTACCTCCAGAGGATTTTGATTTTCTTATTAACGTCACTGTAAGGATGGCACTCTCAGCTTCATACTGATAATTTTCTCCTTTTCAACCATTTATTAGTGAATAAAGGTATAAGATAAAATGCAATAATGAAAGAAAATCTGAATTAGAGTTTCAGAGTTAACAAAATGATCTGGCAAACATTAAAATGCAATTGATCAGATTATCACAGGTCTCACACAGTTCCCACAGCCTGCTCCTACTGAGTAATGACGATGTCTGAAAGGTAACAGGGATACAAGAGTTTGGTAGTGTTACAGCATGATCACTGTGACAATGCTCGTGCGATTGCATTTTGCTCAGCTATTCAGTCATTCAGGTAGGGTGCTTAAGTAGACTGCTGACATGTGAAAACACTGCTTCTTCGAACATTCTAAGTGAAGCACTTATCCTGCAAATGTCATTGTTATTTTGATCATGGTGCTCACAAAACAGTGAAGGGCTAATGGAAGCTCCAAGTGAACTCTATGCAATCCAAAACAAACAAAAAGGAAGTCTCTGAATTATTATCAGCCTTCTACTCCACTAGATTACAGAGTTTCAGCACAGCAGGATATCCTGCACCTTACCCAAAGCCTCATGCTAAAATAACAAGTTACTCTGACTTTCCTCCAGTTTTACTCAGCACATGTTATGCTTCTACTAAAACACACAAAACTACCTTCTCACAAAATTTTTTAACAAGTCTGTCCCCATTCAAGGGAGAAATTAATTTTAAAGCACCTTCTCAAGAGAGAAATTTAGGAGGAAAATTTACTGTTAAAAACTGTTTCTATACAAACTTACATCTAACACGTCACAGTTTTGTTCTGTATACAAATATCTTGATGCATATACACACTGATAAATTACAGACATTAAAATTAATTGTCCTGATGGTGCATCCTTAACTGGCTTATTCATAGCTACCTTAGTCATAACATTGTCTTTTTTTTTTTTTTTTTTTTGGGGGGGCGGGGGGGGGAGGGCTTGAGCATTGACAGGGAAACGTCTCCTAGATTAAAACCTGCCAGATTAATTTGTATTCCCTCATCTTGACAAAATCCCTTTGGTCCAAGATGCAGAAGTAGCAGTAGATGGATTTAATATACCAAAGACCACCTTACAACAGAAAGGAAAACTACATACCACTGGAAAAGATGAATATCTATCAGTGGAAAGGTAGAAATCAAGGCCCATTGCTGAATTTGCTGTAGCATAAAGACTATTTGAAAATTATGTTCTCTGACTATGAAAAAAACACAGGACTTTTGTTATTTTTTACAATGAGAACTATGAATACTTGCTTAGGATCTAACACTAGAATCAGTGGATCAAGATGAAAGAGATAATTTTTAGAAAGCTACTCTAAAATGGCTTGGGAAAAAACCCCAGAATTGTTCAGATGAAAATTAACTTGCTGCCACTATCATTTGCAAGATCTGTAACAGAATTGTCTTGTGATTTCATGCTGTAGGATGCTAAGTGGAACCCAGTGTCCCCCACTGAGGTACCACACAGCCTTCTCATTGTCCCCACACCCTACCAGCCCCTCCAGCACAGGCTGGTCAGAGTCCCAGCTCCAGAGGAGTGGGAAGTCTCCAAGTGCTGCCATCCCCGAGGGCCCCTTCCACAACCAGGAGTTCAGTCCTCATCTTGACTGTTATGGAGACCACAGAAAAACCCACAGGAAACATTGAAAACAACTAAGTAACAACCAGCTTTGCCCACATCTAATCCAGCAAATTCTCACTGGTGGAAATCTCCCTGATAAAAAAAACCAACTTGTAAGTTTAATTTGCTGAGGTGACTGAAGAAAGTGTTGGAGACTTTTTGCTTGCTTTGCCTTAAAGATTTCCACTGAAACCCTGGATGAGGATAGTTTTCAGGCAGCACTAATGCTTGGGTACACACCTCTACCATCCTGCAACTGCTACCTGAAAGATGGGGGCAGATTTTGCTATAAGGCTCCATTGGTGTTTTGTCAGTCAAGAAATCCGCTGGAGTCCTGAATAAAACAAAAAAATAAAAAGCAAAACACCTCCCCTCCCCCCCCACAAAAAAACACCCCAAAATAAACAACCAAGCACGAAAACAAACAAAAAAAAACCCACCAAACCTCACCAATACACTTTAGCCAGAGATTTTAAAAGAATGAAAAGAATGAACCTACCAGTCATGAATTCTTCTTGTAAAAGAGAAGGGTGTTTACCTCAGTAAAAAGGGATGGTAGAGACTAGAATTCAGATTAAGACATGACCAGATGCATGTGAAAGTAAGGAGCTGAAAAGTAAAAGTAGACCACATAGGAAAAAACAATGCAGAAATAGATCATTAAAAGTCAATTAGCATCCCAAGGAGGAAAGACAGGCAATGAAGGAACAGATTGATAATTATGAACCGCGAAACAGAACATTAGGATAGCAAGATGATAATGCTGGCTAGATGAAAAAGAAAACTGTTAAAAATCAGCAAGTCAACAATGAAAGATAGAGAAAAACAAGATAAGTTAAAAACAAAACATCTGCAATATGTGAAAAAAATCCTCTGTGATTAATTTAGCATTTACTTTCTTAATTTCTAGTTTTATACTTTCTCTAGCTCACGGTATCACATACATAGAATCCTTTGCTCCAGCAAAGAAAAAAGATCATGATCGACCCTTGTGCAACAATCATTACAGCTGAATTTTGCTTTTCATCCTGAGAAACCAGTGGTGTTGATTTCATACCTTACACCTCCCTTCCCTGACGCAAAGGTACCTATGCATGCAGCTTCACCATTCAGCCAAGCGAGTCTGAAGACCACAGATGGCCATGGTGAGCTGTGCACTCACCAACAGCACATTTATCTGTTCATGGCATGGCAAACTAAGCAGTTTTTAAAAAGCCCAAACAAAACCAAACTAGCATCACCACTGCCATCCTCACAAGTTTAACTCCCTCAAACAGCAAGCTATATCAGACAAGCTAAATGCTCATTCAGAATATGAGACCAGACAACAGGATAGGAACACGACTAATGCACTGTCTCAGCGGCAGGTTGGATTAAGTTGGATTACTTCAGCTGAGTCATGAAAACACATTTGAAAGTCCTGCACATTTTCCTTGCCAGCTGAAGATCTGTCAATGAAAGCGTCATAAATAGGAAAACAATTAGAAGTTGAGTAGATTTCTGTAAGACCTTTGTAAAAGTGCATCTCTCTGGCCTTATTCATTATCCACTTCTGTGTAATAAAAAGCCACTGGACTCCATGTACTCTTGATGAGTTTGTCACAAATTAACAAATTAAGTTAAACTGGGCTGTCTACATCTCTGGTCTCATTTTCAGTACTAAAAGCCTTCCTCAATAAACCTGACCACCACCTGCTACATCCTGTAGCCCAAGGTCACTAACACTCACCTGGAGCTCGACAGCTGGCAACTCTGGAAACGGTGGACACTTAAAGGAGCTGAATTGGTACCTGTGTTCTTTAACAGTCTTCAAAAACTTTCTATCCAGCCTCCACAGGAACAGAATGAGGTAATTACATTTAAAGTGGCCAACAGACTTCCCCTCGGCTGCTTTTTCCCTGTCCAGGAGCTGTTGACAACAAAATCTCTTCCAAGCTTCGAAAGCAAGTTTATCTTCAGGCTGCTGTAATGTTATCACATACAGAGTCATTGAGGGATTGGGTACTTGAAAGACTCTTGCAACAAGCAGGTGTCGTTTGCTTCTTTTATAGCTTCCTTTACAGCTTTGGCCTGTAACTCTTCCCTGAGAACTCGGATAATGTCAGGTGTGCTGTCTGCAGTGGACTGCGGGTGACAAACAGGATGTGACTGAAATTTGTGTTCTCTTGCATAGCAGCCCATCTAATGCCAAAACCTCACGCACTTCCAATCGGCACCAGGCTGGGCAAGCAATGAAAATGGAAGAAACCAGGATCCTAAAGAGGCTTTTGACAGACAGTGTATTTTTGACAAATGAACATCTGAAGAACAGTACAAACATTTTGATACTACTCAAAAATAGCTCAAAGTCTGTCTTGAGAAGTATCAATAACAAAGAGCAAAAGCCTCCAGAACATAAAAGCTGTTGACAAAACTGTCAGTGCTGTGCAGCATTTGACAAGAAGTACAAGAGCCAGCCTGGAGCTTAGAGGGAAGAAAATGAAATCCAGCACCCAACCCACAGTCACCCAACACTCACCCCTTAACCTAGAATCAAGCCTGACCCGCACCACTGCCTTGCCCATGCACAGACAGTAAAATCCAGCAGACATATTACATAGGCAAAACTGTCCTCACGACTATACTTGGATACAAAACCTTAATAAAAGATTGAGCATCCACTTTATACTAACATTACTAGATGCAAAACAAAACCTAGTAGGCTTTAAAGACAAAGCACATTTTCTTCTTGAATTTTACTTAAACACACAAAGAAAGAAACACTACAGAAGAACACACTTTGAATACCATTCCTGGTTTGAATACACATTCATTTCAGAAACATAAAGGAAAGGTTCCTTTCGTCTTTCTGGTCAATGACAAAAGAGAGAACTGACTAAATGAAACCTTATTTGCATTACAACTGTTAACAAAAAAAAAAATTTTTGCCATTGTTAATAAGCAAAAAGTCACAATTTTTCCTTTGTAGGTCACTCTTTTCTTTCTTTTTATTAGAAAAGTGAAAATAGATTGGAGTGGAAAACAAAAATAGGAAAATTAAAAATTAAATAGTAATTTTCTGCTATTATCATAAAATTATAAAGAATAGTTTGAAAAAATCTGTTGTTAAAGACCACTAGGAAATGAAAAATTGCAACCAATTGTATAATGATATCCACTAATCTCCTAAGATTCATACATTAATTCAATACATTCATCCTCTCAGTATGAACCTATTCTGTTGCTGCTTCTTAATAACCACTAGAATAAACATAATAAATTTACTTTAAATTTCAGCTACAAATCACACTCTACTATATCTTCATTTTACATTTTCAGGTTTCTAGAATATTCAAACTATTTCATAACATTGCTATATAAAGCTTTTATTTACCTCAAAAGTCCTGCAAAACCAGAGATTTTGTGGGGGGAAAAAAGCCTTTCACATTCTTCTTCCAATTGAAGTTCTCAGTCTTGGATTCATTTTTTTTTTCCCAGCAAGGCCTACTAGAGATACATCTCCCATTGCTCTGTATGAAAATGGAATATATTGAAAAGCTGATTGAAAATCATTTCTATGTTATAGGATGTGGTTTATTTTTAGGTGTTGATAGTTCAGCCCTAGTGTTTCATTCACATAGGGTTTTGTCCACTTGCATTTCTAAAGCTGGGCTTTATTTTGCTTTGTCACTAAAATGAAGCAGCAATCTTGCTTCTGTAGCCTAAATAACACAGAGCTGAGTCACAAAATAAGCTTCTGTTTGACTTCCTAGTTGTAAGGAGTTTGGGGAGTCTAACATTAGTCTGCTTTGGTGATGGAGAGAAGAGGGAAGAGAGGATGTTGCTTTTGTTTATTATCATTCATATGACAGAACAGACTCAAATAATTTCAAATTTTTGTGCGCCTCCAATATTTGCAATACTATGGTCTACAACTTTGTTGTGTTCATCGTCATACTAAAAGCCCCAAAGTAATTGGTTCTGTATAGAAAACTAACAGAAATACAGCCTTTTCAACAACAAAACCTTTGATTTATCAATGTTCAGCAATGTGCAAGTACAAAGGGACAAAGATTTTACCTGAACAATAACATTGATGCTATTAAACAAATAAGAATAATCTTGATCAAGAACTAAAATTTCAGGCAAGTCTGTTGTCAAAATTCTGAGCAACTGAGAAGAAAGCACCAGAGGAAAAACTTGCCGCAAACCTTGAAAGATATTTTAACATCCCTTATTTACAGATAAGGAAATTATGCACAGATGTTATACCTAAGGAGGATATGTACTTAACTGAGAATAAACATCCAGAATTAGCAAGCTCACCTCTGAATAGATATTGCAGAGAAGCACTCAACCCACACCTGTGTAATTGCATCAAGCAGATATCTTAGGTGACGGGCTTGTTGCTAGGATTCCTAGGGATCTCTCTCAATGTGCTCCTCACTTTTTCAAGCGAATGATTTGACTTAGGATGCTTTCAGAGAGAACTTGCTTGCCCTGTTTGAGGGGAGATATTTTTAGCTCACAGACACATTTAGAACGGACATTTTTGCCTACATAAATTCCTTCTATTTCTTTCTGCTGAACCCATGTTATGACTCTGGTGCATAAATGCCTCCTGGTTTTGCTATTGCAGCTGATGGAAAGGTGACAATGGAGGGCAATAGAGATGTTTTACAGCATTTAATGCAGGCAGATTATAGTTCACTGGCAGCAGTGACATTACAAACCCTGAAAAGGAAAAGCAAAACACCTACTGCATGATTCAGCTGTTGGTTTTACCAAAACTTGCAAGCCTAGTGCAAGAAGATGGTCGGTGTGCAGGAATTAGATCATTTTCACAAACAGCAACAGCATCATGTAAGAAAGATTCCCATTCTTGGAACTGTAAGAAACCTGTCATGACCCACGTTAACAGGGACATATACCACACTTCCAGGGCTGGTCCATTCACTGTTAATAAGTCATGTGAAGAGATCTTCGGTTTATTCTACAGATATGCCAAAGATACTGTTTATGTGAATACAATTACATTGGCCACTAAGTGGCCTTCTGCACCTCCCTGAAGCCACCAGCTCCACAGGAACGCCTGCTGTTCTCCAAAGACACAACATATTAACACTAAAACATGATGAGAAAGGGAGGGATGCAAACATCAACATGGGGCACACGAAGTTGTCAGTACCAGTTTACAGAGGAAACCTAACAGTTACCAGCCTTGTTATTTTTGTTGTATTAGATCATAATTAGACAGTGTGTTTGCCCAAACATTTAAAGGAACACTGCCTTGATACATAAACATGTACTCCAGCATCCAACCACAACAGCTGTTCTCTTTGTGTTTTCTGTACTAGTAGTAGAGCATCTGCCAAGCATGCAGAGCGCTAGAGGTCTGTGAAAGGTACTATGCACACTAAATCCCTGTTTGTTCCTCTTCAAGCAATTCCAAGAGAATAAAAGATATTTCTATCTTCACACACTTTACTTCTTGTTGCATGTCAGTTCTTTCAGATTACAGATCATCCAACATTTTAAGCATTAAGCAAGGATTTTTCACAGTCTCTATGCTCTCATCCTCCAAATTATTAAACAAAACCTGCTGTCCTAGACACAATTTTCTTTCTACATTAGTAATATACAGAGATCTCCGGGTTCCATGCTAACTATAACTTATCATATTTCTAATAATATAATTAACTTTTCCAGAAGTACCCTCTCAAACATTCTGAGAAAACTTTATAGATGACATATGAGTGTGCAAAGGACTTAAAAGGGATTATACTACAACTTATTATTGATTCCAAATTAATCTTTGTTTATGTGGAAGATTTTAAAAAGTAGGAAACAAATTTATTATTCTAGGCTTTCACATTGCCCTGGACTAACAAGAGACTTTAACCAACTCCCATTTTTTAATTTTCTGCTGTAATTTCCTTTATATACTACATTACTGTGCCTTCTTTTCAGGTGGATCTTTACCAATTTTCTATTTTTTTGTGGTTTTTATCTGCCATAAGAATGTCTCCGACATTTCTGACCATTTCTTTTTCCCTCTGGATCTCTGTGATTTCCTGACTAGCCATCCTAACAGTATTTTGCAAGTGGAAGTCCCTTTTTGCTCCATTAGACAGGTATGGATAAATTCTGTTATTTATCTCCCAATGGTCTACATAGTAAGTACATCACTGTTGTTTTGTCTGTTTAAAAATCCAAACTCATTCTGAAAACTACACCAGAAGACAGTAAGGCCAGTATATAATAACTTCTCCCCCCTAGCAGCATATTCTTTTGCTACCTAGAAAATAATTAGCACAACACAATCACATATTTTCTGTATAATAAACAAGTGAGTTTCATAGGTGAAAATAAATTATATAATGAAACATTAGCCACTGCTTAATTACAGTTTTTATGTAATGAAGTGCTTTAGGAGGACCTCTGTTTCACTACTCCTTGTCTGAAGCAGTAAAATCACACTAGTTATATAAAAATCTGGGGCAATTCGAATTACTCATCTATTTTGTTAGAGTTTTGAGGTGGTTTTTATATACAATTTTCAAATTATAACACTGGTAAATTATCATTTCGAAGAACTTTTTTTCTCAGAAAGACATACAAAAGAATAAAACCCAATTATAAAAATGAACTCATTGGTATTGTCTAGTTACCACATTAAAAAGTCAATGCACAGCATGAACTTAATACTTAAGTATTAAATACATATAAAACATTTGTAAAAGATACCTTACTTCAGGTAAATCAACACACCTGGTTTTCATGATGACCTTTTGCACATGTATTTTTGAAAGCATTATGTTTGCAAGCAACATGAATTCAAACAGGCCACAAAATACAGTATCCTGATTCCAAAACTAGCTTTTAAACAGATGCTAATTAAGTGGTTATCACTGAATGTTGAGACTGTGCCAAAAAGCACTGCAAAAGTTGACAGCAAAGCTCACAGCAAAATAGCCTGAGAATAAAACCTGATATTCCTCTTCACAGTTCCCTGCTAATAAAAGCATTAACTTAAGAGCACATATGAAGGGAAGTGAGGACCTCCTGCTGCCTCTCTGATACGTTGTTGGTGGCAAATGGGCAATTTCCATACATGTGGCAATTTACTAGTGTTACAACCCATACCCAAATGCCTTGAGGCACTGACATGCCAGTCAGGAGAACAGGATCAGCATTAACATATCATTATGAAAGAAACAGCAAAAGGGAAAAGGGAAAAAAACCCACTCTGAATGAATGCTTCAGTGAAAGTTTCTTTGTAGACACGTTTTTAGAGGCAGGATCTGAAATTTCATACTCTCAGAGGCACAATGCAATTCACTCTTTTATGAAATATTAAGCCAAGGCATTAACCCTTCATTTCCCTATGACCATTCCTCTGAGTTTGCCAATAGCCAGATTCACCCAGAATTAAGCAAGCTGGCAAAAATAAATAACCTTGTTATGAAAGGAGATGCATATTGTAAAATAAACCAAAAAAGTTTGCAAGACAGGGTACTGGACTCAGTCAATACCATATAAGAGTTCATGAATAATTCAAAATATCCTGTGCTTCCCTTACTGAGGAAAATACCACAGGAGAGAGAGATCCATTTTCCCTCTGTTCATTATTTATCACACCATAATGTCTGGGAACTGTTTACCTTTCTCTTTTTAATGTATAACTCCAGATGATATTAATAAGACCCCAAAATATTTATCCCACTTAAATACAGACTCTTGAATTCCAAGACATACTGTAAAGTGTAAGTTCCCTTTGTTAAGAAAGCTAGATTTTTTTTTTTATATTGCCAATTAGAGGTGCTGAAAGCAACATCTAATACTACTGCAGGTAAGAGGAGGTACACTGTTAAAACTTTTAGAAGTTTATCTAGACTTTGCAGTTTGTTCACTTCATATCATTCATAACTTGGCTGTAAAAAAGTGTATTTTTTTCTTTTTCTGTGAAAAACACCTAATCAAGTTCCAAACCTGCTCTCCAACTAAAAAGTAATTGGGTAGGGAAAAAAACAAAACAAAACCACACCACAAATAATGCAATATAAATTTCAAGTTCATGAAACATTCCTTCTGCTCAGGAGCCAAGCAGACTATTTTACTTCTTGACAGAATGTTTTTTCCCCTTAAATTCCATACATGAATTTTATTCTTTATCAAAATGGAGAAAAAATATGCACGTACATCCCTCTGCATAAGCTTAGAGTTTTATGGTTTACTGGACTTCAATGATCAATTACATTCTCTTCTAAATTGTTCTTTCTAGGCCACACACCTCTCAAATATACTTTTTCTTCATGGGACATGTGCCTGGAGTTGTGCTGTGCAATAGCCCAAGACACAGTCCTTGCCACTTCCTGAACAGATAACACTTTTTACTGGTTAGCAACACTCCATCACATTTTCCTAGAACAGATACATCCATATACCCCAATGGCTGATAGATGATTCAAAAAGTAAATGTCTTTCCTCTGCACTTTCTAAAGCAAATGTCAGGTGGCTTTCACTGTTGTATGATTCCTACTGGTTCAGCACACAAATAGAGCTTCACATCTCTTCCAATATTCCTATTGCTTCCTAAATACTGAACCTGTTTGATGAAGCTGTGCTAAGCAGAGCTGTAACAAGCATGGGCACAGGTACACCCTAGTAAAAACACTAATAACTACCACCTGTTCTCTCAAGTCTTGGTGCATATTCAAGGGAGACAGGTTTTATGTTCAACATACAGATTATCCAGCCCTGTAATGTTCCTAAAATTTCCACATATATTTTTTGTACGCAACAGCAGTATCTAGAATGTCTAGGCTCCCTGCCACCCCTGCTAATTCCTACAGTGCAATTTTTGAGGAATGAGTTCTTACACATTAAGTATTAGGACACAGAAAAAGCAAAAAATTTGTGCTCTGAGGAATTTGGCAAATGAGCAGTAAATATTTACCAGCTGCTAAGATCAGCTGGCTGTTTTGAATTTAATCTAAGTATAATTAAACAAACAAACAATCAAGATATTGAGATTGGATTTAACAGTGTGGAATAAAACCATTCAAACATTCTTCCATTTTAAAATTATACCAGCATTAATGATAATGAATGCAAATTCTTTCTTTTACTGCTAGACAAGTATTAATTTTTGGTTAACTAACAACACCGCAATAGCTTCATAAATCACTGCCAGATATCTGTAAGGATGCCATCTGAGAAGCATTTCATTTTTAAAAGTTTGCTGTCATAACATTAAAATGGTTTGTCAAAACAACCTTGTCTCCAAAGGAATCGTGGCTTTGTTTAAATGAACATCAATTCTTTGTCTAGAAAACATTTCCTAAATGAGAACTGTCAATTTTTGGCTTGCTTTCTTAAATTGGACTTTTGCCTAAAGCATTTTCTTTGTTTACTTAGGAAAAACTCTTCATTTTAGTTCTTCCTTTTTTTTTTTTAAGCATTTGAAATTTCAATCTCAAATCTCAATTTTAAGGTTTTCATACTGCAAGCCATACATTACTGGAAAGAGAGGGGTTGAGCTTTTAACAAGTTGATTTTTTTTTCAAAAAATTTATGCGGGAGTTAAATAGATGCTAGTAAAAGCAAAACACTGTAGGTGCCCTAATCCTTTCAACAATTAAATTCCAGTAGTATGCCATGCTTCCTCTAGACATGAAATGCTGGTAAAACAAACAAAAAAAAAAAGCAATTCTCACCCACCCTAGTTTAGTTTTATAAGAGATATAACCATTATTTTTATGGAAATCTGAGCCTGTTGAAAGAATAAAGATTAAAATAGCTTTTTCACAGCTGTGGGAGAACTAAACTTTTCTAGCATATTTGTGAAGTAAAATTTGTACATACGTTATGCCTAGGATTACAACTATAAAATACTACAGTACAGGACAAGAAATGGTACTTAAATTCCATGGCAGCTAAATTCCCAGCGCAATACCCCATCACAATCTCACACAATCCACTACTAGGGATTCACCTCCTCAAAGTTCAGGAAACAGCTTTTTAACAAGGGAAATTCTGAACCAGCATAATTTTCTAGCACCTAGCATGCATTTTGTTCCTTGGGTTTTTTTCCTTCAGACTTTTTTTGGTGACTCATTGCAATTATTTACTTATAAATTTCCTGATTAAAAGTATAAAGATAAAAAAAAACCCCAAGTGTATTTAAAATCTTCCTCCCAAAAATAAATGCACATCCGTTCTCTAATTCCCCTTATTATTTTTAAGCCAACGAATTCCTTACATAATATTGGATGAAGGCTGGAAAAGGAAGCAAGAAAAGAAACATGCTCAAGTTTCTGTGCTGGGAACCATGCTCAGTGGCTTTTAGTGTTTAATTTTTGTCTGTTACTGTATAGTCATTTTGTTAAGTCTTCAAGAAGAAGATAATTCAAAGACAAAAATAGGCTAAACATCGAGTTTGACACTGACATAAAGACCCATTCCATCCAATTACAAAGGCAAATCTAACAGGTTGTCAACCACTCTACTCAAAGAAAGCATATGGGCTAAAAGGCTGATGTGTGGACTGTAAGAGGGACAGCAAGCAGAAATAAAATGGCATTGGGAACAGACTGCACACAGTCAGAAAAAGAACATGATACAGCTCAAACAGGATCTGTTTTCACAGAAAATTAAACAAATCTTTCTTTTCAGTTTCTAAAGAATAAAACTGAAAAACCACAAACATGCATCTGACTCTCTGGTAACCTGGTGTCCTAAGAGTTAAGAAGCTATTTATTCAACACTTAAGATTAGTGTCGTATATAAAGTTGACATTTGATATTCTTCCTGATCACATGGGTTTCTAAGCTCAGCTACGAAGAAAGGAGATGCACAGATAGCTCATCATTGCACATAAAACCTCACATTAATGTTCTCTAACAGAGGTGAAAGAGACTCGAGACACCCCATGTTTAAACCCCAATGCTAAGCAAGAGAAGAGACCATAAAAAAAACTAGGCTGAGAAGGAGAAAATGCATTGTTGTCTCCTGCACTTCTTGCTTGGCATTTCCAGCTGTGGTTAGGGGCTGGGGAATATTGCCCTATACTGAATACAGAGAACTACATGGATGCATCACTTACAAGCATCTGGTTGCTGGAAGTGAGCTAACTAGCTCCCAGGTACCAAAGATTCAGGTTCTAATACAGTTTTTAATTGCATTGTATCTCCATCCTTGGAGACACCCAAAAACCATCTGGATAAAGTCCTGGGCAGCTTG
This sequence comes from Corvus cornix cornix, assembly GCF_000738735.6. Lineage (NCBI taxonomy): Eukaryota > Metazoa > Chordata > Aves > Passeriformes > Corvidae > Corvus > Corvus cornix. The sequence continues at coordinate 45,361,103 of NC_047057.1, read as the reverse complement.
CTCTAGGTGGCTCTGCTTGAGCAGGGGTGCTGGACTTGGATGACCTCCAGAGAACCCTTCCAACCTCAGCCCTTCCATGATCCTGTCATGAAGAATTCAGGCTAATGAGAAGAAATTAAATGTGTGCCACTGTGAGGGCCCTGAACACGTCTTTCTGGGGGGGTTTTAAGCCAAGTCCAGCTTAGCAGCTGAGTCCAAACTCATCTATGCTGCTGAGAAGCATCATCATGAAGAAAACTAGAAGGTTCTTGCCCAGCTGCTTTTTGGCTGGGGCTGTACCACTGGCTCACCTCACTGCTGCCCTGCAAGTGGGCTGTGACTGTCTGTGCCTCCTATCCCACCACCCTGGTCTTCACCCCGGCCCAGACCTTCTGGCTCAGCTTCAGACACATGTCCCAACACACCGTGGACTTGCTGGGAAATCACTGGGGAGACACTGACCCTGACCACTGTCTTCAGACCTAATCCAAGCCCTAACTCATCCCTTAGCACCCTGGCTCCTTGTTGTGATGGTCACCTGCCTTGTTACAATGTGGGGTTCCCAACCAACCTTCACTGGTAGAGCAATCAGATCTTCCTGCCCCACAGCAACACCTGCATAAAGACAAATTCATTTAATCAATAGGGGAAAAATGAAGAAAAATCAGTGGTATATCGGTACTAAATGTCAAAAGCACAGGAATCGAGAGGACAAGCAAGCCAGTATTGCTATTATTTATGCTCCAACAGTTTGAGATAGTACAACTGTATCTGCAAAGACAGTAGGAATTCTCAGTGCATGTAATAAGGATAATACAACTTGCAATGTAATAAAATCTAAATACACAGAGGACAAAATAATGCCAGATTTATCTGGTAATGCTACAAGGAGTTCAAGATAATAGCATATGGTATATTTAAATAAATACTTTATTTGGAGTCTGAGGGAGTCTAAAATACTCCAAAGACTATAAACAAATCACAGCAAAAGTATAAAATCGACATTTCTTAGCAAGTGGCATGGGTAGGTGTGGCCAGCCAATGTCATAGTAAGTAGCAGGGCAGGAGAAAAAAATATCTGGTTAAAACATCAGGACAACCTCTTATTTTAACAAAAGGCTCCCTTTGATCCTTAGTGCCTCTGGAAAAAAGAAAAAAGAAAAAAGGCAGCAAATATTTTTTCATTAGAGAAATAAAAAAAGGGAAGTTCTGAAGTTCTTCCAGAGTAAACTCCAGTTCTCAGCTAATTTAGTTCCTTGGGAAAATATATCAAGTTCACTTGAGGGAACTGGTGGAGAGAAAAGGAAAAGCAGTTATTCCTACAAGCTTCAAAAAGAAAGAATTTCTCTTTATCTGCATTATCCTGAGATTTTCTCAAAAATGAAGCAACCATGAGGAAAATGATGGTATTATTGGGCTTCAGACCAGCCTTTTTTTAATGGACTGTAAATTAAACAGAAAAATTAGGAAGAAGGATGAGCTCTTGCTTTTGTTATGGGCAGCTTTTGTTCCATTTTCTAAGAGCCTGAAAAATTTGGCACTTGGCAAATTTCTAAGACACAACACCTTTTGTGAGTTTTCTGCCCTCATAACCTGCTGCAGGTTTACTCTTTACACCTTCCAGAATTAATATCTAGGAAAGCATTAGTGTGGTCCTGTCGCAAACATCACTTACAATTTTCATATTAATTTGATTCTATATGTTGTATTTTAAATGTAGATGTTTAAAATCAGGTATTTAAATACATGGCTGAGCTTCTGAGCAACAAGTGAGGCAGGTTTCAGAGCTAATTATAAATGCCTGTGCCCATGCAAAGCCAAGCTGGAGAGGTAAGGGCTCTGTTCAGAAGGGGATCTGACATTTCAGCTGGCCACAATATGATACATGAAAAGTGTGTTTCTCTTGGCCCATACCTGTAACCATGAATTTGCCCGATGACCTGGGCTCTGGGCTGACCCCATGCCACCCCTGGCCAGCACATAAGTAGATGTCTTCATATTCTTCTCACATCAGGAGCATATTTCAGTAAAGGGGAAACCTTTATTTCTGTGGCTTTATGTGCCATTTCTCAGTTTTGGCAGAATTTCTCTGAACTCACCGAAGCTCCAAACGAGATTTTCATGAGTCAAGAAAAACAGTGAGAACGAGACAATGCTTCTTCCCCTGCAGCTGTTCTAGGTATTTTTCAACAGACCTTTAATAAAAGATTTCCATGACACACTTTCAGTGGTGCATCACCTCCTGACATTTGACTAGATGCACTATAAAACCCTCTACTGGTGAAGGAAAGAGGAATGCATGACAAGGAATGCAGAAAAGAATTAAGATGGCAACATACAGAACACAGAAACATTTTTAAAAAGACTTTAAAATATCTTCCAACTTCAAAGATATCTTTGCAATTCACTTTTGAAAGCCTGAAATGTCCTACGGTTGGTATGCAGAAGGCATATGCAATGCATATGGAAGAGATTCAACACCTTTATTTTTACAAAATAAACAGACTCCTTCTTCCCTTTGTGGGGGAGCCTTCTTTCTAACCCAATTCAAATAGGACTGCATTGGGGAAAACAAGACAAGCAGAGCTTGACATAGTCCCACTCACAAGCTAAATACAACCTGCTTTAGAAGACAAAGAAGCTACTACAAGGCTTGAGGTGCTTGTGCTTGGGCCACCTCAATTGGTATCTCAATTAAGAATCAAACAAACTAAGAAATAAACATTATCACTAGCAGACATCTAAAATCCCCCTCTCAGTCTGAATGCTAGTGAGGCTTATGCCAGAACTAAGAAAGTGTGGAAATGGAAACTGCTGCCAGACATGCAGTTTCTCTCTCTGTCCACTTGTAGACAGCTTTGTAGTAAAAGAAATAGCAAACACACCAGCCAGAGAGCAAATGAGATTGTGTAGATGGCCATTTTGGAGTCAAAAGAGCTTGGCTGGTTTTTGGTTTTGTTGGGTGGGGTTTGGGGATATTTTGTTAGATTGGGGGCCTTTGGAGGTGTTTTTAATTACTAAGCACCTATGTATGTGTTGCTCAAAGCTACCAATTCAATCTTAAGGAATGAAATGGATATCATTGCATTTCCCACTCATGATCCACATTCATAGATGATTCTGAACTACAAATATCCCAGAGACAAGGAGCCTCATTGAAAAAAGAAACCCACGAACAGCATAGTCTAGAACTGGCTGGCAATGTGCAAATGTGTGGACATACATTTTGCTAATCTCAGTTTTTCTAAACATGACCAACTGCTAGATGCTCTCCTGATCTATAAAGTGTATCTTTAGTATTACTGAAAAACAGAGATTTCCATTTTCCAGCTGAATTGACTGGAAGACTTGCAAAGTTTCTGGGTAGAATAGTGGTAAATTTTAAAAAGCCAAACTATTGCAGCTCTTATCAGCCCTTTCAATTTTCTAACTAACACGGAAGTAAAATCATTCCACCACTTTTGCAACATGATCCCATGGATCATTCCCAATGACACCTCGAAGCAATGTAACTCCCCCAAATTTATAACAATAGAGAATTTTCAAATGACAAATAGCCTTACATATTCCATAAAATGTACATTATATGAATTTTACTCATTTTTAGGTTCAATCACACTCACATCACTGAAGACTAAATATGGCCTTTAGCTTTTAAAATAGTTATGACTGGTAATGGCTGGTAACTGCATTAAAGCTGAAAACTTGAGTGGGAAGGTTCTGCAAAGACACCTGCCTGAAAAAGTCATCACAGAAGTCCAGAGTAAGCACTGATGAACAATAAAATCTTCAAATACACATAAGTATTATCCTTAAACACAAATCTCACATAGAGGATTACAGATAATCCCAACAGACTGGCTAAAGCTTTATTCCAAACTAATCCTAAGTATTTTCTTCCTCTTATATGGATACAGCCCTGTAATGGTTTATGTCCTTTAAAGAAAAGTTTAGAGCATTTATCCGAAGTAGGGGTATCAAGATAGAAAAGCAGTGAGGACCTGGCTCAAATAGGAAAATGGAATAAGTGGCAAAAAAATCTCTCATGTACACCCACAGTACAATACAGGCATGAGATACACATACACAAATACTGTGCATACCTGCCCTACAGTAGTGAAAGTGGGGCTATCCACCACTTTCCTCTGCCATCTGTGAATTCTAGCTTATGGAAATTAGTCCTGCTGTTAATCCTCTCCATCACAGTTTCTTCTCTCCATCTCCCCCATGGGAAAGAAAACCAAAAAAACCAATAAAAAGAGCAATGTAGCCAAGAGAAATGGGCTGTTCTGCAAGAAATAATTTTACTACAAACTACTCTCCAGAGAGAGAGGAACCGAGAGGTCAACGTAGAGTGACTTCCCAAAATGTTACCTGTTCAAAAGATTTTTTTCCTTCCTTGGCTAGTCTGCTAAAGAAAAATAACCTCCTCTAGACTTACTGTTCCAATTTACACAGTCGTCCCAGATTTCCCAAGGTGATGCTGCTAGGTGCTAGGAAAGAAGAACTGTGCTGAATTAAAAGTTTTGGCAGATAGGACTTCTCAGTTTGTTTGGCAAAATGATACTAAAGAGTACAGAGTTTAATAAAAAGGAATGGCTCCTCTGAAATCTCATTAGAATCTGTGACTTATAGATTAGCTGTAGAACATGAAACACCTCTAAATACTACTTAATGTGTCAGCATTTACATTTACTTTTAAATGGTTAATGAAGACTGGCTTCATCTTCAGCTTGGTAAATGTATTATATTTTCCAGCTGTCACAATATAGTACAAAGCATTTATTCAGTTCTAAGCAGTGCAAATAAAAGATATTTGCTGCCATTTTCTAGCAAGACATGCTACCAACTGTCCCCTGGATAATGTAAATACATATAGGGACAGAAAAGGGTGTCTAAATTTCTATAATTAATATTTTTGGGGGGTTTAAAATATTTCTTGATTTAAAAAATAACTGTTCATTACCCTGTTAAATATGTTCTCTGGGGTGATCTTTAATTTTTAAATATTGACAAAAATCTAAGAATTTTGACAAAAAATATTCAGTTGAAGAATTGTTTTCACTGCCACCTTCTCATCTTCTAGAATTTCCTGCCTGCAATCTTTCTCCCCTCCCATGATTTCACAAAATGCACTTAGTTATAGATTCCTTTATGGGATAATTACCCTTTAAAAGCTTAAACCAGATGCGTCTTCTATACTTCATTATTTCACATATACACAGAGATCAGCTGTGACCTTCAGGGTTGAATGCATGAGGAATGCACAACCTCTAAAATATCATACAAATACACTAGCACTGGTATCTCAGGCACACATAACATGCATATGCAGATTCTTACCAGAAGGAAAATCTACCTTTAAGATTGAGCAGTGAAAAATTTTAAAGCATCTTATGTTGTCTGATCTTCTAGAATACAATCAATCAGTGGAACAACACATTAAAGAATGCCCATTAGAAAAATGGAGCAGTAAACTACCAAAATATTTTATATCAAAGCTAGTTCACTATTTTATTACTACTTAGGACTAAAAAGAGATCTTACGTGATCACTTGATACTCCTACAGATTTGTATTAGCTTTCCTGGTCCTTGGTCATAACAATTCACCTACCTGCAAGACACTAAAATTTACTCCCACAACATTTGATATCCCACAGCATCATGGAGGGCTTAAAGGCGTTTTCCTCCAGAAGTATTTCCTGTGCATATTGCAGTTGCTTGCTGTGAAGCACCAACTTTTCCAAAGTTTCCTTCAAATTTTGTCATCACTTTCTTCACCTAAGGTCCTTTAGGCATAAAATAAAATTGCATTTTAAAAATAGAATATATAGAATTAAATTGTCACATTTTTCTCAATATTCAGCATTTTTCTATCATTATGTGGAAAAATATCCACAGTATTTGTCACCTCTTTGAACAACAACCATGTAAAAACATTAAAATAAAGTGATTAGGAAGTTGAGTATCACCCATGCTGCTGAGGTTTGGTTTGCAAAGAATTACTGGTATTTTAGAGAGTGTGATCTCTAGCAGCATTTTAAACTCCATTTAAAAATACAAATTCATTCATGTTACTATATTAGAACATAGAAATAAATAGAGATAACATACGAAAGACCTCTTGCCTAGGGACTGACCTTTTCAGGCTTATTCCAGTACTTTACTTGCTCCTAGTTATTGTTCAATATTCCTTTCCCAAGAGCACATTAATAATAATAAAAGAAGGCTAACAGCTTTGATAGCTGATTTAGAGGTTCAAATTCTTTACTGCAGCAATGAGATGGTTTATAAAAAGGCAAAATGCCAGTCATGAGATTCTACCAGGCTATTGGTAAACTACTGACAGCAGCACTACAGCAAATCAATCAACAATGCAAAAAGCTGACAAAGAAAGAAGAAAATAAAGGCTTGAACAACTTTGCAGTTTACAGGCTTTTGTTGACAAATTGTGCTGCCTAATGAAATTTTATCTTGCATTACAGGAAAATTCCAGATTTTGGTGGTAGACCAGGTAAACAGAATCAAAATAAATTTCAAATGTAGGACTACATACAAAAATAAAATGCTCTTTTCAGACACACAAGAAGAAGGCATAAAGACAGCCATGTTTCAAAACAGAAATAACTATTAAAAATACTTTTAAAACAAAAGAATTTTGGCAATATTTTCCCCTATTTTTTCAGGTTGCTATTATTTGCATTAAACTTGAAATCTACTTGGAAGTTAGAAATATCTCAGCCAGGGCTAACTGACTTTGCCTCAAATGCATAAAAACTCACTAGATTAAATTATAAGCAATCAGTGGTGTTTCTCATTTGAAACAGCCCTCAGTAAGCCTCATTTATAAACAAACAAGACATAGCATTATTAATTTATTAATGGACTCAGTGTAGTATATAATGGCATCATTAATACCAAAGCCACTTCTGTTCATGCAACTAATCAGAATTCCAGGAGGGGGAAAATTAATATGACAAATATTTGGGAGAAAATATGGAAACAGTGTGTATGCAAAAGAATTCTTTGAAGTGCCTGTAGAGGCCCGTGGCTGACAAAGACCCGACGACAAACGGCTGCGCGCAGCTGTCGAAAGGGAACGGCGGAATCGGCCTGCCCCTGTATCACACCAGGATAAACCAACTGCCTAAAACACTGTCAATAATTAGCTTTAGAAAATGTCACTACTAAGTAGGGTGGCTTATTTTTGTCAGGGCCCTTGGGACTGTGCCACCAGGGTGAGGGTCACCCTTGGCTGCCCATCCCTTGGGATCTACCAGCTCTTGCTGCTCCCTGAGAATTTTAACTGAAACAGACAAGAACATCAAAGTGGAAGACAGATGGTGGAGTACTGAAACAAAGAGTTTATGTCCAGAGAATAAACAGAATTTCCAGCTACATCTGCCTATGCACACATTTAAAGAGTTTAGATTAGGATGCAGTTTTTTAAACTACACTGCTAGATTTTATTGCTTACTTGCATTTTACAAGGTTCTATATAGAAACTTCATGGACCTCTTGAGTCCATGGTCAACAATGTCTTTAGCACTTTAATTTTAATTCATGCACTTTTTAAATATCTATTCATGCTGACTATGTTAAAGTTATAACTAATTCCATTACATGTTGCTAACTATTTTTTCTCAAACTGCATGCTTGGGGAAGAAAACATCTTTCTGTTCTGCTGTCCCTGCCAAACCTACCATCTCCCCAACTCTCAGCCTACAAAGGCAGCAGGATACACCACAGCAATGCACCTCCTGCATCTCCTGCAGGTGTGCCTCACTCTCCATGCAGCTTCTCAATGACTCTCAAAATTATCCAAATACCTCCTGAGCAACCACTATTTTGGGACCAGCCATCCTGCAGGAGACTCACCTGGCTCTTTGAGAGCCTGGCTGATGGTAATGTATGCACTCAGAAAATACACTGTGGTTGGTAATGAGCCCTGCATAGCAGGTGTGGAGAACAGCCTCCTCCAGACCCCTTTGATGTGCTGCTTCTGATTCACCACTGGCTTTAGGAGAGCACTCAACAGTCTGAGCCACATTTCTCTTGGGCAGACATAAAACAGAAACACAAAGTTTGTTTTAAGATCTTGCAGACTTTTTCTGGCAAAAAGGAACAAGTAAAAGAAACAAAGGTGTGCAAATTAAAGCAATAATTTATAAAATAAAGGTCTTGTTTACCCAACAGCATTCCAAGTCATATATGTCTCCTGGTTTGACAGAGCCCATGACACGAAGGACCCAAGAGAGGATGCAGGGCAGGGAGAGAGCAGACAATGCAGGAGTTAGAAGAGGCTAGAATTAGATGGTTAAAGAAAATGTAAGAGACATGAGGAGTAGAAGCTGAGCACTGAAAGGCTAACAGCACAAGTAAACAGAAAATGCTCTCCATACTGCAATAGCTTGGTAAGTTAGGCATTTTCAGCTATTAAAAGTCAATTGACAGCTCAGCCACATTCTCTCTCTCTGGCACATTTAGAAGGGAGCATTAGCTCCCTCTCCCTCTTTCCTAGGCACATTCCCACTTCTACATGCAATTTCAGACTCCAGAAACTATTAATATCTGTTACAGAAAGCGCAGCTCCACCAGCCCCTAACTAAGGTCTGCCCACCTGTCCCATGTCACCCTCACAAGCTCTCCTCCAGCTGCCTCAATACCCCTGCCTCATTCAAACATCTACTGCTGGTACATGTGCCCCTGTTGAGGCTGAGGCAGAGGAGATAAAGGCTTGTGAGCCCACTGCTCAATTTTTACTAAAAATGCTTGTGAATGCAGACTTCAAACTCTTCAAAATAAAATTTCTCATTTTATAGGAAATATTTCAAACTTGCACCAATTCTGTACAAAGGTAAGGACAAGGCAGAAAAAGAAAAATGGAGACATGCACAAAGACAGCAAATGTCTGATGCCATATTTCAGATTCTTAATTTTTCCAAGAACTGTGAAGAGTACTGTGTGCATTTATCTCCATTACTGAGGGCACACATTACGTCTTTCCCAATAAACACAGGTTGCTTCCCCCCATCAAACCAATTCTGCAAACTGTATGAACCCACAGATATGTCCAGCCACTGCTGTCAGTTTTCCCTTAAAAAAGGTAAAATAAGAAAAATTCATCAAGGCATCTGGGAATATATACATATATTTCACCCTGAAAGGACAGGAGCAGAGCAAAGAGAAATACCTGTTTATTTTTTAAAAGTCATTCTAAATTGACTTAGCCTAACAAGTTCAAACCTACTTTCATATGTTGAATTATTGTGAGGGTTTGTCCCTCTGATTAGCACTGGGATACTGAAAGAATTGATTAACATTTATTCCCGTATAAATTATAACAGCAATTGATTCTTCATTCCCATTTGCAATTGATCTGAAAGCAGATGCGACAGAAGCAGTCCAGGAAAGTAGTGTCCCTAAAAAGAACGGGAAAGTCACAGATCTAAGATAAACATGACTATCAAAAAAATCAACCAATTAATGTACCCTGCACATAGCCAGATATCCTTCATATTTTCAAAGAAGACATGTAAGGAAATGTCAAAAACAAGAGCATGAGCTGTACTTGATGAGCCAAAAGAAGGGCTTTCTATAGCAAGAAAGAAGCTGAACTCACTTCTATGTCACTACAAACTGAAAAGCCTTTGACATACAATATTCTACACATTATTTTTTTTAAATTATGGAATTTAAAAATTTACCTATTGTGGAGGCCAGTGGGCCTACGGACCAAGGGACAAAGGAAGTCCATCGGTGGGACCATCCCTAAGTCCAGAGGTCCTCCCCAGGTTAGGGTGACCAAAAGGCTTCCCCCAGGATGCATTGTTCTACTATGCTAATGTACCCCAGTTCTGCTTCCCCGGTTGGCCCGTTGGCCTCCCTGCCCCTTTTTACTTAATATGTCCCCACTCCAGAAGGTGCTCCACTCCCTGTTTCCCCCACTGGCCCTCGCTCCCTTGCCCCTCTCTCAGAGTTTCCCACTGCTCCCTTACCCTAGTCCCACCTGTGTACCGCCCCTGCGCCCTCAGACCCTTGGTCCCTGATGCTCTCTTGGCTCCCCTATATAAACCTGGACCCCCCTATGCTCCTTGTCTCCGTCCCTGGCACCCTTCACGAGTGTGGCTGCATTAAACTCCTCTGGTGGAACCCCATATGAATACTCTTCCTGGGTCTTTACCGTCGATCTATTCCTGGAGCTATCCGCACACGTGTGTGTGTGAGGACATGCATGCAAGTGTGGTGGCCTCGTCGAGCGGCTTCCTCCTGGAGACGCTTTTGGGAAGGCAGCAGCACTTTACCATCCAGCACCACATCGCGACAACCTATGATAAATATTAAGTCTGAAAATTCTATGTATTCAGTAAAGGAACAAACCCACTGAATAACAACCAAAAATGTTTTGCTTCTTATTTACCGTTGTGAGAACATGCCGTCCATCTCTTAATATCCCAGGAGCTACTGACAGAAAAGAGATTGAAATGTATTTAGGATGTGTGATACTCTCTGTGACAGGGAAATATTTCCTGGTTAATTCCCTAAGAATCTTCCCTGCTATTGGTGGCCTAGGTGGTTGACGGAATCATAGAATAATTTAAACTGGAAGGTCATTTGGCCCCAAATCCTCCTTCAAATTTGTTGTTGAATCTAACTTCAAAGTTGGATCATGTCATTAGGGAAGTGCAATATTCAGTTAAGCTTTGAGCATTTCCACTGATGGATATGCCCTTGCTGAGCCCTTTTTCTAGCGCTTAATCGTTACCACACGTGAAAAATTATTTCGTTCTAATAACTAATCAGATTTCTCTTGTAACTTGTGCCCACTGCTTCTCACTCATTACTGCACACTCCTAATACAGGTCATATCTATAACCTCCCATTAGACAACAGAAGATAGCACTAAGATCATCCCCAAGCCTTCTCTTGGGCAGACTGAACAAACCCTCATGTATCATTTCTCTAGCACTCACCTTGGTGACCCCATGCTGGACTCCCTGTGAACATCTTTCTTGTGCTGGGAGCCCAAAGTCGCACATAGTTATGCAGCTACAGACTCACAAGTGACAACAAAAGATGAAAAAAAAAATACATAACTTCAACATGCTCTCTACTTTCTTCCTATTACAACCCAAAATGTGGCTGGTTTTCATGACACAGATGCACTTCTGTTCAGCTCGTCCAACACAATGCCAGGCCTTTTTCTGCAGAACTGTCTTCCAAACTGCCCCTACACACCCTGTTCTGTTGCATGGGATGAGTCAGTTGACGAGTAAAACCACCACAGCCTTACCAATGGCTTTCCCCATGCGAAAGACCTAAAAGAGAAAGTCGTCTGCTTCAGGATAAACTGATGTGAAGTTTAAGAGCTCTGCTACAGAAAGGTGGATGGATGCTCTACCCCAGCAGTTGTCTTTTCTTTCACATGTCTATCCCTGTCCCTAACTAAACAAGCTAAATCCAGAATCTGACCTGAAGTGTATCTAATCTTCTTTCTATAATTCTGCAGCAAGTTGTTCCATTTGAACACAAAGTACCAACAGAAGAGGATTTATCAGCTTTTGCCACTGTCAAATACTCATTCAGCACTTCAAATTTTAGAACTGCAGACTGAAGGACTGAACACAAAACTTTATCTAACATATGGAGTAAGTAAGTGTAAGAGGCCAAAGCAAAATATTTATAATATGTGTATGCCACAGAACAGGGTGTCAGGATGGGAATTTGAGGATACAAAAGCCAGTAATACAATTTCCCACTGTGAAAATGCAATAGATTATGTACTCAGGCTAAGGATAGGAACTTCACATGCTGTATGCCCACCTCCCTTAAAAGTGCAATACAAAGCAGAGGGTATACATATTCAGTATGTATATTCACAAAATTACATTTATCTCCCTCAAACATCTGATAATCCATTTGTTACTTCCGTTCTGATTCAGTGGGGTATTTTACCTAGCAGCGATTATAATTTCAAAGTCCTCCCAACTTCTTGAGGCTTCACTATGATCATAATAGACTCTATTTTAAATATTTCCAGATGATACAGCATTGTCAAGAGAATACACCCTTTACAATAAACACTATGGATCCGACTCTTTAAGCAGCATTTTCTTTTTGCACAATATTCAATATCAATTGCATCCGTTTGGCACAGCTTATTATCCTAATAGTAACGAGCCTCTCTTTCCCCATGCCAAAAATTAATGAGGTCCCATCCTTTTATGATAATGGATTAAACAGTGGAGTTGTACTTTCCTTAAGGATGGCTAAAGTATAGACTCTCTAGAAAGGAGTGTAGACCCTGTCAATGTGAATGTATTCTTCAGCTGAGCAAATAGAGCAGACTTTTTAAAATTCTGTTACCAACTAACAGATTGAGAACAGTCCAGCAAACCCTTTATAGAGAAAAAATATGATCTGTACAAAATGTTAACATGAAAGCTTAGCCATGCTTGTAGCACAACATATAAAATGGACAGATGAATGGCTAGCTATGACTCCTGAGCTTCCAAAATTATAGTTCAAACCCCATATGTATTTTGCTGCTATATTATATTTCTCAATGAATGGCAACCTTTAACTACTCTATATGAAAGAAGAAGTTCTAAACCTCTCAACGGTGCAGCTTTTCAGTATACACAGAAATTTGTCTCAAGTCTGTCTGAAAAGACAGTGTAGAAACATGGGAATCAGAGAGGAAATGCAACCAAAATTTGTTTGCAATAAAATGAAAATGGTACACAGAATAGCTGAGGTTGGAAGGGGTGCTGGCATGTCACCTAGTCCAACCCCTTGCTCAAAGCAGGGCTAACTACAGCATGTTGACCATAGCCATGTGCAGTTGGGTTTTAAATGTCTCCAAAGATGGAGATGCCATAAGGTCTCTGGGCAGACAAGTCTAGTCTTTGATCACTTTAACAGTAGTAAAAATTCTTACATTTAAATTGAATATCCTCTATTTGAATTTGTGCTCTTTGCCTCTTGTTCTGTCTCTGGGCACCACTGAGAAGAGCCTGTCTTAGTCTTTTTTACTCCTACCCCAACACATATGTGGGGCTGGGGAGAACCAGAGGATCTGGGAGTAATAGTCACTATTTGTGAACTATAACATGCCTATCTGCATTAGACTCACACAAAGTATGGACAACATGCAGACAAATGCCTTCCTCCACGCATCTGTGTTTAGATACCATTTTTCATTCTCCAGGAAAATACAATATATATGTATCTATAAATAAAATTTATATTACATATACTATAGAATATAACCAGAAAGTTTGCAGGCTTCCTAGGTAAGGTAAAAGGTGCCATGTGTATGACAGAAATAGTCAGTACTCAATTACAGAATTTCACTCCTTTCAGTGACTAGAAAGGATATTTCAATAATTTAAAACCTAGCTTAAGTAAAGCTAACTTTCATATTTTATTGAAAATCTCTTTTGAGTCTGCTCAAAATATCATCTCAGCTTCCTCTTGACTCTTATTCTTTGTGTCTATCCAGTAACTTTCATATTTATATTTTCCAGTAAAAACAAAAATATCTTGAGAATACATAATTAGTGAAAATTATTGGTTTTCACCTGTACAAGTACCCCAAATACAACATTGAAGCATTTTTTCAGCACTTTAGATTTTAGTGAGGTTTTTTGTTTGGTTTTCAGGGGTTGTTTGTTCGGTTGGGGAATAGAGGAGAGGGCTGTTTTGGTTTTCATATAGAAACTCTATTTCTAACCTAATGGTATTCCTTCATCCTGTCACAGGAATGTGTATCAGTGAAATAAGCATGGCTCTACACTCTTAACAGGTACATCTTTCTCTGTGCCGTGACACTTGTTTACCAACCTGTAAAGACTGAGGAGCCATGGAACTGCTCAGGTTAACACATAAGTCATACCTACATCCAGATAAGAAAGAGCACTGCACCCATAAACCAAGAGAGAGACTAGGGTGATAATTCATATTGCATTTAGAACAAAGGGAACTGTCCTCCATACTCTCAAATAACACCGCATAGAAACTTAAACTACATTGATTTCTTGAAGTTCTGAAGTTTTGAAGGAATGTGTTTAACAATACAATCTGTTGGGCTCTGTTTCATGAGAGATTTCTTTTTTTCAGTTCAGCTGTTAAAAAAAAAAAGAAATTCCTTTAATAAAACCCTCCAGAGGTCAGCTTTGCTAGAAGCAAAACTGTCAGGCTTCCCATCCTTGCTTAGTAATTGTGCACTTGATGCAACTGTAAAACATATCCACTGCTGCAAGCTGTTCTTTTCAGTGAAGTAAAAGAGAAAATTTTCCAACTATTTGCAAGCTACAGATCATTAAAACCATCCCAAAAACTGAGACCAGAAGTATCTACAGTTACAGTGTTTTCCTGATTCCTTCCTGCAAACCTCAATTACTCTTTTTAACTTTAGAGTACAAAGACATTCTGCACACAAATTTTAGGTTACATAATAATGCTTAGGAAGAGCCTGCACACATTTCTTTAAAGTTCGCCAACTCTTTAAAATTACACTGACACAATATTAACCCCCAAAGTATCAAATATTTCTATATTCCTTTCCTTGTAAACTGACTTCACACCTTACGCTTCCCATAGATTAACTGAATCTTGTACAGGTTAAAAGAGGGGGAAAAAAAAGAAACAAAGGAAATCTGTGAGGACCACCTGAAGTTTTAAAAAGTGTAGGAAATCAATAAAAAGTAACTTTCTGGCTTCAGACAGTTTTCAGATGGAGAAAATGCATTAATGAAAACACATACTTCATAATAAAATATAACTACAAAGCTCTAACATGCAACACAAAGTCGAAATACCTGTTTCGTCAAAGACAAACACTGTGTTCACAAACTCTGTGGGTCTCAAATATCAGGCAGAGCCACAAGACTTCTGTAAAAGCTGATACAGAAAAAAAAAGTCCAACTTCAAGTAGGGCTACAAAATATTTTGGAGTTGAGCAATATCACCAAATCCTAAGGGAAGAGTTGCAACAAGTCAACTAAGGTTCCAGTTAGATAAAAATCTTCCAGACAATCTTCTTGACAAGTCTTTCAGGGAAAAAAGGATAAACCGTGAGTATAGCAGCAGTATCTATTCACTAGCACTGCCTCAGCTGGATCTCAGCAGCATCATCTGTTTTTACACCAACAAGCAAAAGACTTCCAGATCCATGTTTTTAAGAAATGGCCCAAACTCATTTACTTCAACTACCTAAAAAAGCCAGTAAGTTGTTTTTCAGAAGTATTCCAGTTTGAAGTCCCCTATTGCACACCACCCTTTGTAGTATCCCATTCCTTGTCTAAAATAAAACTAGATGCTGTCAGTTTAAATGTCCCAGGATTTCTCTGTTTTCTTGCCTTCTGCAGGACACACCCTCTCTCTGAGCAACCTTAATCCTCCCAGCTGCACATGCCATTGCTTTTCCCTCACTGTACTGAGAAGGGTTCAAAATCCCCATTCCACATTTCCTCCTCTGTCCAGTTCATACTAAGTTCATCCAGTCTCCTATCCCATCTGTCATGCCAGAAGCCTGGCCCCCTTTTTCACCCCCTGTGGGCTTGTGTACACCTGAATCATCTCACAAAATCATTCCTTTCTTGCAGACTGAGGAAATAATCATTATATGAGTTAACACTTTAGAATGACAAAGGGGATGGTGATGCATTTGAGATGAAAGGTAACTACTCATACTGATTGTTTTAGCTTCTACAGGCATAAAGAGACTGAAGTTGATGGTGCAACTATTCTTCTACTCTTCCAGTCATCACCAAAGTGAATAAAACTTCACTCAGAGATGCCTGAAAGAATTCAATTGAAAATTGATCAGTGCTGCTAGAGTTGGTATACCAGGGACTTGTACAGAAATGCCACTCAAAGCAAACAACCATTTCAATCAGGCAGCAAAAGGAAAAAGCAATCAAATGTCAAAATATTTCTGGTTTATATTGCTGTCAATTCAAGCCTGAATATAAAATAATGATTACATGGAAAACTTCCATTCTAACAGTCATTGTTCAATAATTCTCTACAATTTTAAATCACATGTTTAATAATCATATGAAAGAATGAGCAATATCATACTAAAAGCATCAAATAAATATGAATTAAAATTACACAAATGAACAATCAATAATAATATCTTATTTAAATTTAAATAAGCGGTTCTAAAAAACCTAGGAGACAAAAATATCTAACTATTCAATGGGAAAATTAACTAACAAAACATACACATTTAAAGTTTCTTGCTCTCCCCTTTATTATAATTAATATATTAAACAAACTACAAATGCAAAATAAATTGTGAAAAACTCTGCCTCAAAGAACTGATGATTCAATCATCAGGGTAGCATTTAAGGAAGTCAAATATAAAATGAATAAATAAACCCCTCAACTGCCACCTTTCTTCTCTTCTGCTAGCAATACCATTCTAAAGCTAACAACCTATCAAATTTGTGGAAGAAGGGAGGACAGAAAAATTGAAAAAAATTTTTGACTGTTTGTTCTGCTGATTTTTTCTGTCAAAGCATCTCCTATTCGTCTCTCCTGGAGACGCGATATAGCATAAATCTAAAAGCTGTACAGACATTCTCACATCACTTTAGGGTGAAAGAGTTTGCTCTTCTCTCTGAGACATCTTCCTTTTTGATGAGAACAGGAAAGAAGAGAAGGATAACAGTACGCCAAATGAAAACCTGTTTGTAACTCCAAATCTGCAGAGATTGCTGCTTGCAACCCACTGCCCTCGGAAGCTCCCAGCAAAAGCTGACACCTGTGCGGCCGGGGCTGTCTTACTGTCTGCTCATACTCCAACTTATGGAAAAAAGGGTGGATGCAGCCCCACAGAACCTTGGAACCTCAGTTACCATTTCGTCCTACACAACTTCAGCACCAGCAACACCCCAGAGCCCGGGCAGAGCTCTGTGTCATGTTGTCAGCAACAGGATTCACAGTCGTGCGTGGTCCAGTTCCTTCTTTCTTCCCCAAGACCCAGCATTTACATTAACAAGAAGTGTTACCTTCATGAGCACCATGGGAGAAGCTGGGATGGCTGAAAGTATCTCCTCCTCATAGCTTTCCCAAAACAAAGTGTGATTTGCCACACTGAAAATCTCTATAGTGAGTTAAGTAATAAGAAAAGTCATGTTTTTCCTTATTTTTCCTTTGATCGTGTTAACGTCACCTGTGGTTTTATGGTGAAAAAGTAAATATTGTGTATTTTCAATGATTTCACTTTTTAAAAAGTCCCAAGAAAGTCAGGAAAGCACATGGGATTACAAATTTCTATCGATATTTATTTGGGAGAAAGAAAAAAAAAAATAGCAATTCTTGTAACAAGGTCTTCATGCTGCCTATTTAATTGATGAGGCCAATTCATTAATCTTCAGTTTTATATAAAAAATTGGGTACTGACTTATAGCATACGCCTACTTCTGTGTATTTCTACATACACGTAGCAAAAATCTTTTGTTCTTAAAACCAGGTAGACTGAAAAATACAAACCAGAAATCCATCATGAGCTCAGAACAAAATATCATCCTGGGTTTGACAACAGGTGGGAGTAACAGTGTACCTATGTTTGTCTGGCTGTGCATATACAACAGCAAAATAAAATACAGTCTGAGGAACATTCATCCCTGGTTGTTAAAAAAAAAAAGAAGAATTATTCATATGACAAGTTAATTTTGATAGATAAAATAAGATAATTATTTGGGCTCTTCAGAAACATGTGTCTGAAGTGTTAAAGTCCATGACAGATTAACGGGCAAAATACAGGCAGGACAGCTGGGAGTTTATGGTAAATGAAGCCTATAACACATCTGACAATTTTACTATTGCACATAGTACATATATACATATATACTCATTTACAAAGCCCTAGTGGTTGAATTAAATTAAATCCTTTTCTAACTCCTAAACTGGCCAATCATAAGAAGCTCAGCTGTCCAATCTATTTTAAAGAAAGACTCATTAAGCAGTAGCCTCCATTTGGGTCAAAGTTTCTATTGAACTTGTTTATTTCCATTTGCAAGAGGTTTCAGTGTCTTGTACAAAAGACGTTTACACTTCTTGCTGGATGTCCTTTCACCATATCCAATGACACTTGCATATCCCATGAAATATGCCTATCTTTGTCCTAATCAAAGACCTAGATAGCAAAATTGGTTTAATTTGATGATATACATTACAGTGCAATCTAGTGCTTCACCACTTGGAAAGTACTTAAAAAGAACAGATTTCTCTAAAGTTAGTTTGTCTTCTGTATACACATGGGCTAACTGTGGGAAGCCCATTAGATACTTAGTGGTTTTCAATATGTTAAGTGCTTCAAGGCAGATTAATATACATCTGGTTACATAATAACCAAGGAATAGCTCTATGATGAGGAGAAAAGCATTGATTAAGCTGGCATAAGCAGCCCAACTGTTCAATGCATAACCACAACAGAAACAGTTTCCTACAACTCTAGGTACAGACACGAAAGTGATCCTGAACTCGCATGGGTGAAGGAAAGATAAGGAGACCTGTAACAGAGCAAATGATCAAATGAAGGTTGCAATTACTTTCACTAAGTAGAATACAAAAGGTAAACTTTCCCATTCATTTCCAAAGCCATATGCTGGTGGACACACTTGCTCTAAGGAAAGGCTTTTGTTTTATGAAGCCACTAAATTCACCTTATCTAAACACCATCACAACACTCATGATATCTAACATCACATTTTCAGCAGTCAACTGGGAGCCTAGCTGGCAAGTCAGCATTTAGTTCTGTCTCTCTATTCTTCAAAGATACCTGCTGAAATAAAATTCCCTAAAATACCAAGTTTTTATTACTCCCTCATTCATTGATGTTGCCATCAGATGTCACATATATATGCATACATACACACACACACAGAGGTAAGTGTATAGATATATATATACACACACTCATAATAAATCTCACACCAATTTTGATGTCAACATTTCAACCCAAAGACACCACAAACTTTGCTGCAACACTGCTAACATTTTTTCCTTAATGAAACCAGAAGCACTCAAAGCAACAATTTTAAAAACAACAAAGATGAGTCTAGAAGCCATTTGTTGAAAACCAGCACCTTTTTTGATAGGTAGATTTCCTACCAGATTGCTATGAAAAGCTTTCTGTAAATAGATTCTTTTTCAGAGTACATAGCTCTATTATTATCATTAGCTCTCTCTTGCCAAAATATGTCCTTTCAAATTTTCAAAGCTCCCTTCAGTTTGTTCTGCTCTAGAAAAATATGACTCTGTGAAGAGTAGTTATCTACAGTATCAGATCAAATGCATGTATGCATTCTAAGGAATCTGTTCCAAGCAGGCAGCTTTCTTTCCTGAGGATGAAATAACTGATGTAGAAGAAGCAGTGGCACTGGTAGAGCCTCTTGTTTACTGAATTAACAGAGTTGAGTCAAAGGATGGCAGCTCTGTCAAACCACAATAGGACATCCTAACTAGAAGGAAAAATTAGATGGAAATCAAATGTTTACTTTCCATTTTTCTTCATTTTGTTATATGTCAACTGAAAAAAAAATTTTGGCTGTAACACATGGCCTCATTACCAGTTAGAATTACTATCTTCTTTCCCACATTTTTTTCTACATTATCGCCCTTTCAGTTTCTGATAACTACTAAATATACAGTTCTTCCAGAAAACAGACAGGTCAGACCACTCGCACCTTCAATAAATTGAAGGAGTATGGACCAAGCTCCTGACAAAATTGTTGATTGCCCTCCTATTAAGATTCTCATTTGATATAAATGATCCTGAACTTTTTATCTCAACTTTCATTGGATTTCAGCATACTTACATTCTGCTTCCTCTTGAGGGATGCTATTAACAATCATTACAAACAACTTCTCAAAAGGAACATAACATATCCTAATACTCTGGAGCACTGTATCTGCATGTTGCAGGTACCTCTATTCTAAATTATCCTCCCACTCCACTATTACCTCACCTCCCACTCTCTGCCATAAAAACAAGATTTGCTTGATTTATAAAGGAAGTAAACATAGCGTTTCTGTAGTTTATAATAGCATAAAATGGACTGAGTACCGTTCAATGATACATCTGCACAACTGCTTGATCTATAATTCAACCACATTGTATTATTTCAGCTTTACACTTTAATTGGCTTTGAAAGAAAGGTAGAGAAACTGCATTTTTTTATGCAGCTTATGCAAGATGGAGTCCTGATATTTTCTAACGCACAAAATGACATTTGAAATAGTGAACAAAAGTAAGTCTCAGAGGACACCAAATGACTGAAGATTGCCATTATTCAGGCTCAACAGGAATCTCATTCTCTTCTTTGGATTTGTATGAATAAATAAAGATCTCCAAGACTACCATTCACCTTGTATAACTTGTTTTATTACACATATAGTAAAAAAATCAAAATATTACAAATTTCCCAGACCAGCTTGTTCCCAAGACATCCATACTCTCACACACATTTACAGTTCTGCCAAGGTTTTTTTTTACTTTTAAAAAAACTAACTAAAACTCAGTCCATTAAAATAAGTAAATCTTTTCAGCCAGATCACTCCCTTGCTCTGTTCACAACAAAGCTACACAATGGTTGGTGCATTAACCAGGCAGGGATATGGGGTGGCTACAGAGAAAAGCAGAAGAGCAGGAGAAAGAAATGGGGGAAGTGGGGAGAGGAGAGAGAGAGTGTGGAGAGAAGAGGGAATAGCACATTGCTGTGATTTTGGTGGCAGTGCCAGCTTACAACCATGAGGAGTTCACAGAATTAGTTTCAGGTAACTACTTATTTGTTACACTGCTTTACACAGCTGTTTAAAGCAAGTTGTTGTGAAAAATTATGCTTCCAATAAAACTATCCACTGGAACTGGATGCCCAGCATCTGCTAGTCCTTCTCTCCTGGACTCAGAACTGTAACATAGACCTGTGGAGGTCATCTTGACCAAGTCCTCACTCAAAGCCAGGCCAGTTTCTGCGCTGCATCAGGTCACTAAGGGGCATGTTCAGCCAAGTTTTGAATGTCTCCAAAGGAGAACCCAAAAGAGACTGAGACTGTTCATCTCTAATTTAAGAAAATACCTGGTGAATCACCACTTCAGCTCTCAGTAATACAAGGATTTGGGGTTTCAGCAGAGAAAAAATATAAAACAACCATCTTTGAAGAATTGAAGTCCAATTATTTTAAAGGAAACAGAATGTTCTCACAGACTTTTGCATCACTTCACCTTGGTTAAACAAAAAAGCAAACAAAGCTCACATTCTAACTATAGAAAATGCCATAGCTTGACTGAAAAAGCAAGCTACAGAAGAAACAAATTATTATGGCCACTAAACACAACCCACTTTTGCAGCAAGCTAGACAGCTACTGCTCTGAAAAACAACTCAGTTATTTAGGCTGGATTTAAGCAGACACCTCTCACCAGTCTAAATAAATCTTAACACAGGGAATTTGAGGAAGCTGATGGAGTAGCTCCAGTGACAGTAGAGGAAAGATGAAGAGTGGTGGAACGAGGTTGCCTCTGTCTCATTCACTCCTATTTCCTTCCAGCTCCTGTCTACAACAGCAAGTAAAAATGGAGCAGCAGCGACAGTGCCAACACCAGCAGCAAGAAAAAAGAATTTGGCACCTGAGACCAGAAAAGCCTCAGGTGCACCACTGATACTGATTGCCTTTCTCCTACTGCAGCCCACAAGAGTTGTAAGAAAAAAGTTTGATTTATCTATACTGCTGTGTATGTTGAAAACACCTTTGTTGACTTGAGCTCAACATATTTATAGCTTATTAAGTAAATTGGATCATTCTAACAAAGAAAAAGCCACTGGGACGTATTCCAAGGAGAAAAATACATAAAAACAGATGCTTACAATCAATTTAGTTTGTTTTCAGAACTATATAGTAACTGCACAGTTTATAGCAGTCTCCTTTTATTGATTTATTTCATCTTAAAGAAAGATTTCAAGGAGATTAAAGCGTTTCACCTGTAGTTAGTGGGATAAACAGCTATTTCACCTGCACCTCAAGGTATCCTGTCCTTAGCCTGCACTGCTAGGGACTAAAAGAGATTATTGTCTGACATCTTTTCACTGACTTACATAGTAGGGTACAGCAGAGTCAATGCTGGTCAATGCTCAGATGTTCAACGAAGGAAAATTCCTACAATGAAGTCCAGAAATTTCTTCATTTCAGTAACAAATAACCAGCATATTCAAATGGCACGTTCCTTTATGAAACGGTCTCTGCAAACAGTTTCTAAAACAAATTTTTTCTTAGATAAAGAACAAAAAGCCTGCACACTAGGGTGACTGATACACTTGTGGAATTTATTAAGTTAAGCATAAATGCTAAGACTAAATGAGCTTCTTTAATTTCCATAATGAAATTGTTTTTGTAAAGTTAAAAATACTGTAATGAGGCCAAAACGGTGTGCTTTCAGAGACTCCCATGGTGAAACAAATGAGATTTTAGCTTCTCTAATTGGGCATACTGCAGGCTGGGCTTGATGCTGTCCTCAGCACAGGATGTTTGTTATCCCTAACAAAAAGAGGTCTACAGCTGTCAGCATAATATCATATAGCTTCTCTGAAGCCAAGCCATCAGAAGGAAGGCTGCTGCTCTCTGACTGGGACCACCCAAAGGGAGAGATCAAGTAGAGAACAGCTCTACTCTTTCCTGATTAAGAAGTTATTCATAGAGGTAATTTGTTTACAGCTATCACAGAGAAGCTTTTGAAGCAAGGAATGAGTATTCCCAAAATTCACCAAGAGAATTTCCCTTGATTAAATAATGAATATGGATATTCCCTTACTCTTTCATTCCCACCTACCCCTTTTCCTCTTGCTTATTAGATCTCGTTACCTGTCAACGCAGGCCTTCGGAGCTTGCCTGTTCCGGCAGGAAAAAGGAAAATGTTAGAGGCATTGTGTTGCATCTGCAGTGCCAGAATCTGCTGGTTTGCTGACATGTGCAACCCCGCAGTGACACCCTTCAAGACTTTAACAACTTAAGGCTCATTTTCAATAAATAACATTTTTGGTTTTCCCCTGTACTAGAGTTCAGGGACAAATAATTAAAAAAAAAAAATACCCAACTTAATAATTTGGCAGTAGTAAAAACCAGCCAGTTAGCTCTTACACAACTAAACCATGATTAAATATTTGAAGCAAGAACAGTAATTCTGTAGAGCAATAAAAATAAGTACTATTTAGGGCTGAAACACAGAGAATGTGACTATACATACTTTTAGAAGCCCTACACAAAGATACTTGATTCCAATTAACTACATGAAGAAGAAAGACTTCGCTATAAATGCACACTGATGGAGATTTCTACTCTTTTGCTCTAGACCTAAGGCTTCATTGCAAGATCAAACTGCTTAACCCATGTCAGAACATTTTACTGGACTAAAAATGTCAAGCCATAATTTCAAGTGTCTTCCTTACTATTTTAGATGTTCTATAATGATTCTATTGTCACATTTGGAATATTATTGTGTTATTATATCTAGCCTTTCACTCCTTTCCTGATACCCTGCTCTGCTTTCACTTCTCAAGATTTCAGCTGTCAGCCTGCTACAAACAAAAAATGGTGTTTTCTTTACTGAAAGGCTTTCAGAATCTTGATAGTTCCACATGTTCCACAATCCATCCCTCTGCTGGCTCATAAAAAGATAGGGAATATAGGCTTTATAATGAGACCAAAACACTTTGACAAACAATAAGTAAAGTGAATAATTAAACAGATGTTTAAAAACAAGTAATATGAAAAAATGAAGGCAGAAGAGAAACAATAGGCAAAATTTTAAATCATCAAAATTGATGCATTTTTGTGAATGGCTTTTGCTTCTTTGCTTAGGTTTTGGAGAGTGCAAAAGAGTGTAGCAAAACTGCACAGAAGGAATGAGAAATAAGATTCTACAACAGCAACCAGAATTTTGCCAGAATTGCGTAAGGCATACATTGAAAAATATAGCTTTAGCAGGTAAACTCTTAAAAACTTTTGTGAGATTATTCTCTTCAACTTGCTTCCAAGCCTCCTGTGTACTGCATTAATGTTTTCTAAGGGAATGTAGAGAATTAGCAAAAGATAAGTGAATCACCAAGTTTTTTCATTTTAATTCAAACTTGATTCATTAAAGCCTCCCAAAAAAAACCTCTACAGTAAATGAATCAGATTCAAATAATGAGATATTTTAATTAATTTGAACTTTGAACTTTACTTTGGATCACAGAAATCTTCTTAGAGGATGCTCAGAAGACCAGCATGAGGTAAAAGCAAAATATCACATTACTACATGTTCAAAGAAAACCTATCTTGAGAGCCTCCTACAAAGACAAGGATGATTCCAAGGAAAAATAAAGAATGGGAGAATTCTTACAAGCTTTTTTACAACTGATTTTGAGTATTCAAGAGTACCTATCTTTGTGTCTACTATGATACAGCAGGCTAAATAAAAATTATATGCTTATTGCACACAGTTTATTACTATGTGTAGTAAGCTCTTCGAAGGATATGCTTTTAGGTTTGGAAAGAGCAGAGAAAGTCTGAGCACCTTGTCCCTGTATACTTACATTATACCATGAAATGTTATTAAGCTGTGTATCTGCATTAGCTGAAAGAAGGGTCAAGATGATACAGCCTAAGGAACAAATGTAAAGACTTAAAACTAACAGCCTCCTGAAACAGGCATAAAACAGATTGTAACTGGCAACTGGCTGTCAGTTTCCAGAAACATCACCACTAAGTGATGGTGTATTGAAAAAAGTTTAAACATTAATATGTACAAATATGCATCCTCTCAGTGTTAAAAATACCTCCAAAAAGGTTTTTTACTAGACTGTTTATGTCTTACTATTTGATTTAGATCTAACAAATCTACTGCTTTTTTTTGGTTAGCCCTTTAAAAAATAGGATATCTTCTAAAAATCCTCCTGCTATGCTTGGACTGTAAAAGGGGAAAATGTTTAAGGTGCAACATATCTTTGTCCCACTGGTTTCCTTTTACATATTGCTACTATGATGAACAAATTACATTGTCCCATCAATCAGCACATCTGAGCAAGATCTGTCCTGACACAAAGCAAATAATAAATCTCTCCCTGTAATGAGTTCTGCTTTCTAATAAATTCACCCATTATTTTAGTCTAGAAGATTAACTCTTACAAAATGTATAATATGAAGCACAGGCAAAATGTACATACAAATATACACACAAACTTTGGGGTTAAACCACACTCCAGTATTCGCACTATTTCACAAATAACATGTCACCTTTATTTAAGCTGATCAGGCCAGCATTTCTTTTCTATCAGCTGAAGCAGCTAATTTACTTTCATTGACCATCCAGCAGTATAATGTACCACCTGCTTATTGTGATTCTCTCTGGCTAGACTTTTAAAAAAAAAAACCAAAATCAAACCAGCCTTTCTCTCTCCCACTCTGTAATTTAACTTTGTACAAATGTAATCTTAAATTCTTCAATTCTCTCAGGCATTTTGTGAGTAAAGATGCTGGGATTTTTACAGCACAGCATCTGTGCATGCACATTGTGATTAATACAAGACAAATCCTTCAGGCATATTGCAATTGATGCAGCAAAGCTGAACTTATTTGAAGCACTGCAAAATTATACGTTTCTTCAGCTGTTAATTTATTTCTTCACAGCCAGACAGGTATAGAAGATTAAGCACTTCTTTTTTTCATTGCTGTATGAAAGTAGAAAATGCACATAGGGTGGTAAAAGGGCAGAAAATAATGTTATAATAGGTTCTAATATTTTGGAAAGAATTTTCTTTTCATACCAATTTAATATTTTAAACAACTTCATATGCTTTAGGAAATCTAAGTCATAATGCAATGAGGAATGCTATCTAGTCAAGTCTTCATTGCTATTTTTGTCACCAGCTAAGACAATTTCTATTGGTCTGTAAACATTCACAACCCCACCAAATGTGAGTTCATACTTACCGCTGAAAATCAGAAGAAGCCAGAAACATGTTATGTTCAGTCTGCTACTTCATTTTGGGTTAAGAGACTACAGTTTTGACAGTAGGGCCATCTGCTGTTAACTTTCCCTCTCATCATAATACCAGTCCAGTCAAAAGCAATTAAGCGTGTTTTGCCATTATAATACGCAGATAATTATGATAAATTACAGCTTTTAAATCAGCCTCAAATTATGCATATGGTAGGTATTTTCCTTGCAGTTACTGATGTAAAAATATTCCCGCGTTTTCAAAATATTTCAGCTATTTTATTGATGATGTTATTTCTGTAATGAGATATCTACAAGAAAATTTCTTGGGCACAGAGCCTGACAGCCATTAGAAATCTATTTATATCTCAGCAAGACATTTTGCCAAGTAGATAGAGTCATAACATTCTGCACTGCCATTACACAAAATACTCAGAAAATTGCCTACTTTATTGTGTCACAAAAAAATTAAAAACATATGCAAACACACAAATAAGCACCCAGAAGAATATTTTACTTTTTGTTACAATGTGGAATGATTCAAGAGTTTAACATAGGCTAAAACACATGATGAAAACATCATTTTAAGGAACTACACACTACTGCTCTTTTGTGTTGAGCTCTCTTTGTCACTGCTCAGGTGATCCCCAGGATTAGCCAGGTATAAATAGGCAACAATTCAAAGTGGAGTCAATAAAAATTGATCCTTTACTCTAACACTGAATTTACCTTGAGGGCACTTTCTTTTATATGGGTGGAAGCATACTGCCATACTTTCTCTGAAGTTTAACTGAAAAATCACCACTGTTAGTATTTTAATCTTTTTTCTAATGTTTCCTCAGTATTTCTTTGCTAGTGAATGGACTTCCTGAGAAATAATCAGGCCCTAAAATGCAACCACATGCTCTTCGTGACCAGACCAGCACTGAGTGATAACCCAGGACCCTCCATCCATCCAGTTCTCGCCAGGAATGTGAGACCTGCTATGAAAGATGGCTCATAAATCCTGGACAGTAACAGCAACCAGCAGCACCTGAGCCATGGCAGGGCACAGAGGAATGATGAGGAAGAGAGGAAAGCAAAAGAAAAAATGACACAGTAATGCCAGCAGCAGCAGAATCAAATCTGAGCTCTGCTGAACACACAGGGATGGTGTCTGCATGGCAATGGCCTAATCACCTTCTCATCATTACGGCCACACAGTGTTCAAAAACAGGTCAGAGAGATAAAAATTACCAAAAGATATCAATTCAATTTCAAGTTTGAAGACTTGCAGTCAAAGACATGAATGATATGAACTCATATTTAAATCCCTTCCCTCATGCAATACAGCCAAGCAATACTTGCATTTAGCAGTAACACAGAAGGAAAACCAGTGGTGAATATCTTCTCTGCTTAAGTGTCAGTTATCTTGCTCTTTAGCTGTGTTTGCAGTAACCACGTAGACTCAGGAACAGAGATAGCAACAAAACAATAGCAGAATATCCCTATCTCTGCCTTCTGATTCTTAGCACTATTGAGACAGAAAATGATAAGATCTTTAACTAAGGGGAATGGAACCTTTACATAATTCTGCTTGTAGAAAAGATGTGTGTTCTCTCCATATCCCTCTGATAGCTGCTGTTAGCAGCTGCCAGTGCATTACCATACTTTTTTCTCCTTGGCAGGACAGGCGAATTTTTCCCCACAGATAAGATGCCAGTCAACATGGCAAAAGGAACTGTGTTGAGCATAATTTCTCTTCCCATAACACTAAATTGTTTTCAAAATGCTTGGTTTCCATCAGACCACTGCTTGGGGTGAGCTGTTGCTTCTAGATTTGTTTTCTTTTGAGCATAACATTAAGTTGTACTCAATTTCCATAATCAATTGAGAAAACGCAATGGATGTTTTCCTTTCAGAAGTGCTGCAAAATTTAACAAACCATTCAACTGAAAAAGCTCTTGTTAAAAAACTATTGAAAAACTAATGTTTAGCTAATTTATGTTTTCAAGATTAGCTTTGCACAGTATCACAAAAACTAAGTTTTACTACTCAGTGTACTTCTCTACAAAGTTTTTCATGAGAGGATATTTGGATTGCAAGGCTTCATGTCTAACACAACAAGATACTGCAATTTTGAGTTGGGAGAGCTGCATGCATGGTGTGTAAATGTTCAAACATATAAAATATTACCCACAGCTTGGCTGCTGCTTCAAAATAGATTTTTTGCCCTTCATAAAAAAGTCCATTTTCTGAATAGAAACAAGAACTGCACTCTCTACTTGACTAATCAGCTTGAATTCATGCACAAGCCAGTGCACCCTCAATATTAATGCAGGTGGCTGCTCAGAAGCATGCAGAATGACAAAAGCATTCACTGAGTCCTTTTGGAAGCAGCAATGCTGATTTATACCTTCTCAAAAACATTTGTCAAGAGCCAGAACATATAAACAGAAATGCAAATCAAATTCAGCAGGAAAAGTGTTCCCTATAAGCAGAGAAGTTCTCAGCATAGTTTCACCACAGATCTGCTCTCAAAAACCAAACCTTCAACGAAATATAATTGGCACCATAGCTAGAATTAATAATGAGTTAAGATTAACTGACACAACAATCTAACAGACTTGGGGAAGCCATCTTAATGGGGATATTTCTGTTCGGTTACAGCACTGTATGTGCATTTTCAGTGTTGCATGAATAATAATTAGCACATCTGTATTCAAACTAAGAAACACTAATCCCAAATTAAAGTTTATAAAAGTCTGATATCTTCAGTTTACAAACAAAATTTTCCTTGTCTATCACTTGATATTCCAGGTGTGGGCCAAAAGGATGTCAAGGTAGGAAGCACATCCACAAGCACTTACAAGTGGGCACTTAAGCAATCCCCCAGTTACAGCTACAGGTCCCAAGTCATACAAATCTGAGGAGAAAAGGTGAAAAAAACCAAAACCAAACCAAACCAAAATTCTTTCACTCTTGTCCTTTAAAACACATTTGAGAAGTGAGAAAATTTATTATTAAGCCAAGGGAGGTACAAAAGACAACACCTTAAAAATATCATCCATCATTCCTGACTCCAGGACCCGTTCTGTCAGCTAAGGCAGACTGAACATGTGCTCCCTAGAAAGCTATGCCTTGGTGCTCTATGTCAGTAAAACAGAAGTCTGGATCTTTGTGAATGCATCAAGCTCATATCTGGTCTTCAGGAATCAATTTGGACAGTGATTTTTTTTTTTTTTTTTGTAAGTTCAAAAGTAGATGGGACATTTGAGTGAAACCATGTTTGGAATTAATCTTTTCTTAAATCTAAATAGTAAAATGCAAAGAAAGTGAAAACCTTGAATTCTTTGAGACTAAATCTAAGAGACACCAGTCTTCACCGTTGTCACCTGCATCAACCGTATATTCAAATTTTGTCCAAGTGCTATTATCTCCCTTCCATGGCATTTCAAGCATTTTCCACAAAGATCTACTGCAAGTTGCAAAGATCTACTACAAGTTTTAGCATTTAGTAATGACTGAAAAGTCCTGATATTTTTCATTTAAATAAACAGCTTTCCAATTTTTTGCAACACTGAGGACTTCTGTATCAAACAATTTGTGGTACAATTCTCCATGAACACTCAGAAGGAACTATTAGCATTTAATAACTGTAGCGGATTCAGTTCAAAACCAGGCGGAAACACCAATTAGAGTCTAGTGGTTTGGGTCAAAATATCCATTGCTTACTTATTTACCTTCTGTGAGATAAGAATTAGGAGAAAGCAAAGCACAAAACTTAAAAGAATATAAAGAAGTTTACTAACAGACCTAAAAGAAAGGGAAAAAATAAAGTCAGACCAAACCTTCAGAACACTTCTCCTCCTCCCACCTTTCTCTCTTCTCCCACTGACAATGTAAAAAGAAAACCCTTGAGATTTTCAGTCAGTTTACCACTTCTATAATAACCCTTTTTCAGTTCACTTAGGGAGAGGAGTCTCTCTTGCGCATGCTATGGAGACATCTCCACAAGAAGTTCTCTCATGGCCTCAGTATCACAACGAGCCAGCCGCCCGGGCTGGTTCTCTGCTCACATGTGAGAGTCCCTTCCCCTGACTTACAGCTTTTCCCACAACTCCTTTCCAGGGTCCAATCTTGAGCTACTGGGGTACCATTTTAAGGTTGAGCTGTTCAAAACAAAGGCTCTCTTCACCTATCTCTGGGAGCATCTTCATCTCTAGGAACAGAGGTCTTCTCCTTCCCTGGGAGCAGGAATCCTCATCACTTCCATCTCTCCCTGTTCAAACTTCTCATCAAATCACAGCTACTTCAGCATTTGCTTATTTCAGCACAACTACTTCTACTCACAAGTACAGTTTGAACACTCCCCCATGCTTTCATGAAATTACAGTGGGTACTCTGATGTATCATAGTCCATCACCATAGCTTTACAACAGAATTTCAACTTTGTAGTGGTTTGGTCTAAAATACTCATTACTGTTTATCTTCTGTGAGATAAGAATTAGGAGAAATGCAAAGCAGGCACCAAACTTGAAAGAATATAAAGAAGTTTATTAACAGACCTAAAAGAAGGGAAAAAAAAAAATTATACCACCTGCAGAACTCTCCTCCTCCCCCCACCTTCCTCCCTTCTCCCACTGCCAATGTGAAAAGACAACCCTTAAGATGTTCAGTCTGTTTACCACTGCCATAATAACCTTGTTCAGTCCATTTAGAAAGAGAAGTCTCTTCTTGCTCATGCTATGAAAACAGTATCACAACGAGACAGCCGCCCACTTCCAAATATTGTTCAGTCCATTTAGGAAGAGGAGTCTCTCTGCCTGCGTGTGAGTCCCTTCCCCCGACTTGCAGCTTGTTCAAGGTCACACACAGATAGCAATTGGTTTTCCTGCGTTCGAGGGTCCACTCTTGAAGTTTTTTGGGGTACAATTTTAAGGTTGAGCCATTCAGAAACAAAAACAGAGGCCCTTCTCCTTCCCTGGGAGCAAAGGGTCTTCATCATCTTCTTCGTTAGGACTATCTCTGGGAGCATCTCTAGGAACTGAGGTTTTCTCCTTTCCCGTTTGGAGCAAAAGTCCTCATCTGGTTCATCTCTCCCTGTCCAAACTTCTCATGAAATTACAGCTGCGTCAGCATCTGCCTATCTCAGCACAGGTGCTTTTGCTTACAAGCTGAACACTCCACCCCCCATATCTTCATGGAATTACAACGGGATACTCTGATATATCATAGCTTCACAACAGAATTTCAGCTTTAAGCATCTCCTCTCTCTCTCTTTTCTCAGGTTTTCAGCTCTTCACAGCAATAAAAGGGTTAATCTCACCTCGGCCTTGCAGCTTTGCAGCTGGAATGTTGAATTTTTCTTATCGCAGTGGAGAGGGGGGAGAGCCGAGCCGCTCCGGCTGCCCACGGCAAGGCAGTGGGGGGGGTTCCACGGCTGGAACAGGTCCATGGCTTCAGGATGGCCGTGGTCCGGCCCGGCCTGGCCCAAGCAGGGCCTGGCCAGGCCCGCTGGCCCCCACACGGGCCCCACAGCCACCTGTCCCAGCGCCGGAAACGAGAGAGAGCTTGGAGGGGGAGTTTGCCTATTCTTAAATGTGGATCACAGAGGTGGTCACAACTTTAAGTGGCTTAGAGAATTGTCCATATTCAAACTGGCCAGCTGATAGGTTCTATCAGTTCCCAGAGGAAACTGTAAGCACCCCTTAGCAAGGACATCCCTTCCGGGACTATGCTTGCTAACCTATGACAAACTTCTAAGCTCGAAGCATCTCCTCTTTCTCCTCCCTCAGGGTTTCAGCTCTTCCTTCTTCACTGACTTTGGTGCCTTTATGGCATTGATTCGGCAGAGGATTGATGTCTGCAGGCTTCATCTGTTCTGGAGGAAACTTACAGCACTAAAAAAGGGTTAATCTCACCCGGGCCTTGCAGCTGGAGTTCGCTTATCGCTGTTGGTCACATGATCTTTGCCGGGCATCAAGGCATCCTCAGATGAATCTTCAGCCGCACTGGAGGGGAGGGATGCGGAGCCGGGCTGCACCGCCTGCACGGAGCAGGGCTGTGGGGGGGGCACGGATGGAACAGGGCTGACCCAGGGCTGACACAGCCATGGCCAACCCAGCCGGGCTGAGCAAGGCCCAGCCCGGCCCCATTGGGCCACCTGCAGACCCCTCCCGCTACCTGTCCGAAATCCGGAAGACAAGAGAGCTTTCCTGGGCTCTGTACGTTCTTAAATGTGGATCACAGAGGTGTGTCAAGCTTCTTAAGTGGCTTAAAAAGTTGCCAATATTCAAACTAGTCAGTTGATAGGTTCTGTCAGGTCATAGAGGAATCTGTAAACACCTCTTTGCAAGAGAATAACTCCCGTGGCTGACGGACACCTCTAACAAAAAACCCAAACTATACTAAACCATGACAATAACTATATTTTAAAATCTCTTCTGTAACTGCTCCCTCTCTTTTGGTCCATTATCCCTCAAGAGTGGCTTCATCTGCCTGAAAACACTCTTCTTCCAGAAACCTGGCAGCCAAAACCCCTGCAGCACTTTGAGGGAAGTACAAAGCAGGCTGGAAAAACCTCTGGCACAATCTTTCAAAAAGATATCATAGTAAGCTTCCCAGGAAGGTCAAAAACAACAGCTAACAAGAGAGAGAAATGTCCAAGCACCCCAAACAATGGCAGGGGAAAAAAACTCCCTAAATTCACCTGTTTAGTTTACATAAAAAACAGATAAGCTCAACATCATTTAAATGCCACTGGACTTGCATTGTTATCATCCATTCTCACCCTCCACTGAACCAGTTATCTGTGTTCACAGGCAGGCACGAAGACCTTGAAGCCCTCAGCACCACTAACAGTGCAGTCAGCACCTCACAGGCAGCAGGTTCCCCCCTTTGGAGATGGGCATCTGTGATCACTAGAGCAAAACACACAAAGCACACTTGTTGAGTTGCACACTTTGGCACAATACCTGTAGGTTTTGCCCTCAAAGCACTCTGTATGCCTGAAGTGCTTTGAGATAGAGCAGGAATCACTACAGCCCCAGGAAAAATAACTGTAGCTGTGTTATTGTCCCAAATCTATCAACTAACAGGACTTAAAAAAACAAAATTTACCTGGAAGCACAGCGTGTTCAGTATATCTTAGCATAGGCAACAGTGAAAGTAAAGTCTCTACCGTTTTCCGTTTTCAAACCTGCCCAAGTAACAGATGAAGGAAGGAGATAATCATCTTTGGACATACAGACATACAATGCAGCATCTCAAGTATCTTCAAAATGCAGACACTTCCTGAGAATCCTTCTTCTGAAATAGAGTATCTGCTAGGAGCCAGTATCGTCCATGCTTTCAGATGACTGTTATCCAACATCAGAAAATCGTAAGTCTTTAAGCAATGCAGGAATGAGCAATAATGGCTGACAGCGCTGTCCTTTAACTCAGATTCAACACTAGTCGTGGCTGTGCCCACTTCCACTTCTTGTGCTAATATGTTAGCACAAGAGAAATGGAAATCCTTGGTATTCTTTTTACTATTTTTATAATATTGAATCAGATCCTTGGCAAAAGAAGCAGCAGCAGTAAAAGTAGAAATATTCACCCAGAGTATCTGAAAAGTAAAAATAAATTTCAAGACACCTCGTTCATGGTTTGAAATAAAAATCTGCTGACATCTGGTATGGATCAGCTGGCTGAATTGCTTTGATTACTAATCCAAAGCCAAGTTCTTTTTTATTTATTCATTTACTCATTTATTTCATGGTTATAAAAACGTGTTTCATAATAAATATGGAGAGTGACAACACAATGCTGATTAATGAATATGATATTCTCAATTTCTTTAACAGATTGCATTTTTTAAAAGGAATTGTGTGTCTGCAAGATTGTCAGTCCCAAATTTTATCCATACCTTTGCTGTCATAACTTGGTTTCGGCTTTCTTTGGATATGCTAAATTTATAGGTGTTGACAAAATATTAAGAACTACAAGAAGAAAGTGTCTGTGTAGAGCACTTCAGCACTTGTCAGGCCACACCTGGAATACTGTGTTCCGTTTTGGTCCCCACTATAAAAAATAGACACAAGCAGGCTGAAGAGGGCCCATAGAAGGGCCACAAAAATGATCAGAGGACTGGGAAGCCTGCCATGAAGGGAAAGGCTGAAAGGACACGGTTTGATCACCTTGAAACAAAAAAGTCTTAGGGAAAAGTCTTAGGGGAGGCATTATTGCCATGTTCCAATATTTAAAGGGTGGCTACAAAGAAGAGGGAGACTCCCTTTTTACAAGGAGTCCTGTGGAAAAGACAAGGAGTAATGGGAACAAGTTACTTCTGGGGAGATTCTGGTTGGACATAGGAATAAAGCGTTTCACAATGAGAACAACCAGCCATTGGAATAACCTCCCCAGGGAAATGGTGGATTCCCCAGTACTGGGCACATCTAAGATTCAGCTGGACAAGGTGCTGGACCATCTAGTCTAGATCACGATTTTGCCAAGAAAGGTTGGACTAAATAATCCTTGAGATCCCTCCCAACCTGATATTCCATGAGTCTATGATTCCGTGAAATTGTGTTACATAAGATACATTCTCCTCTAGCACGGGACGACATTGAGCTGCAAACCACAGAAGGCTGAGACTGTCCTGGGGAAATACAAGTAAGGGCATGTGAATGTTCACTTTGCTGTAAGCTTCTCCTACAGGCCACTCACAGATTGAGCTTTTCACATCTTTGGTCCGGCCTAATGTGGAATATCTGCATGAACCAATTTCCCAAAACAAACAGAAAGCACCGAACAAACTGAAACCCAAATCCCAAATAATTAATTCTTAGATGGGGACTAGCTGACGAACAGAAAAATTTGGGTTGAAAGGGCTTTCATGAAGGTACAACTCCTCACTCCAAAAAAAGACAACCCAGATGCTCAATGAATTTGTTGAGGGTCTTACCAAATTCTTAACAACTTAAGAGTGGAGGTACCATAGCCTTTTCTAATGTGGACCCCCATCATTTCTTTTTTCTTCCTGATCTTTCTGAATTTCTCTTGCTGCTGCTTTTTATTGCCTTCTCTTCTTTTAATAACGACCTCCACGAGGTCCTGCTCCAAATTCTCTATAAACTCCTTTTAGACAGTTGAAGACAACAACTAGAGTTGTGCCTCAAACTTCCCCTTCAGTCTTCTATTCTCTAGTCAATTGGCTCAGCCAATCCAGTCCTCAGATTTTTTTGCTCCTTTTTAGCTTGGTATTCTGCAAAGATGCTTTCTAGCCAGACAGCCCTCACTGTGTAGTGTTGCATGCAGTTGTTCCATCCTAACTGCAGCGATTTGCATTTGCCTTCACTGAAGGCAAGGCTCCTCCAAGCCCATTTCTTCACCCTGTTGAGAGCACTCTGAAGAGCAGCCCTGGGCTCCAGCAAATCAACCACTTCCCCCCCAAAGAGCAACACTGAGCAAACTTACTGAGATTGCAAGCAACAGAATCATACAGGTTATTATGAAGGAGCTACATAGTACTGGCTCCAGTGCTGAGCCCTATGGAAGTTCTAGGTCACCAACAACTGGCGATCAGCTGGACTTCAGACCACACTGATCCTAAGCCTTTGGGTCCAGCAGTCAAGCTTGTTTTCCAGCTACCTTAGTCTGCCTAATCAGTATCTCATCAGTTTAGCCACCAAGGTATTACCAAACTCTGAACTCCACAATTCTAATCTTGCTATTTACCTTCCTCACCACCACCTCAGAGGTGTGTAGCTGGAGCTACCTCTGACCTTCCCACTCTTCACCCTCTTTACTGATGAGCAGCAGATCACCTTCTGTGACTGATGGGGCAGCACTTGCATGGAAACACACCCTCAACACATCCCAAAGATCTCCTTGATTAAATGTGCCACATGATGTTACTCCATCCAGCAGAGGTTGACAGGTCAAAGTTGCTCACAAGAAACAAGGTTTTCAATCAAGCTTCCTCCAGTTCTCTAAAGAAGGTTTCAGCTGATTCCTTTCTTCGCTCAGTCTGTAGTAGATGTATGCTGAGAGGCATTCATGTTGGACTCTCCTTTGGTCTTGACCAGCTTATTACTCCTTCTAAAGCAAATCTGGATCTGCAAATTTAAGCCACCATTGGAGCACAAGCCTTTCTTTCATCTTACCAGCTGGTACTTCCAAAAGAGTCTGCATTTCTCCACTACCACACACCATTTGTGTGAGCCATCCCACACCACATTTCTGTGCCCCTAAAGAGGTATTGTGACAGTACCTAGACTTCCTGTTCCTTGTTGTTTCCTATGCAGTGTGTGTTTCTGTACAGGTAGATGGGCCACCAGGGAAAGCATAAAAGGTTTGCTGATAATTCTGCCATTTAAGGACTTCTCTGTGTTTCAGTCTTCATGAAATGAATACTCTTTAAAAATGAAGAATCATTGAATGTGGTGATATCCTAACCAAGGCTCAAACTCTTCTCCATAGATAAACAGAAGCACATGCATGTGTAAGAGAACAATAACCCTACCACCTTTCAGCCAGGCAGCTCACTTTCCTTCACTCCTACAGTCAGAAATAATACCTTGGACAATGTGATTCCAACCCATGTTGGTGCAATGCTACTTGAACCTGGAAATCACCTGAAAGGACAGTTCTAAAAACTGCTCATGCAACTTAATCAAAGCTTTTTAGGCAGCTATTCAAGTTTAAGATCATGTGTGAAGCATTCTTCCCTGAGGATGATCTCACATTAGGACATTAATTTATGTTCATGCTTTTGAAGAACAGATCAGCAAAAACCACAGAACTCCAAAGGTGTACAAGATGCATGACTGCTCTTGTGATGAACTACTGAAATTACAGAAAGACAACAACTATAGGTGGTTTGATTATGAAATGAGATAAGAATGTATATTACCCTTTTACCATATGTTCCAACAATGCTTCTTTTTCTACTTCTTCGTATCTCTGTGAAGCAGAATTTTGTGGAAAAGCTGTTGTTAAAAACAAGTACAGTAACCTGCTGAGTACTGAGAATGAGCTACTTTTATGTCTGAAACTTCCCACTGCTCCTAAACAGATTTGTGACTCCAAGCAGACTCATCTATCTCATTAACAAGAAGTACTATTAGGGAAAGACAGAAACCTTTGAATTTAATTAAAATTCAAGCACATTTTGTCTGAATGCACATTTTTATATATGTTGTTACATACAAAAGGAAGAGCATTATAAAATTCTATCTATGCACTTGTTTACAGAGAAAGAATAATCAGCCAATATTTTGAGGGAGTACTGTGAAAATATTCAAATGGCAGGGGAAAAGGAACCAACTACTAAAATTTGTCAACTCCTGCTTATATGTTATCTTTGCATGCCATGGCCTACTCCAAAAGCTACCCACTGGAAAAGGATGCCTCTTGCTACCGTAACTTCAAAGTGATACTCAAATGTGTTAATGCTGTAAATAAAAACAGTTGAGATGCAGAGGAGCATGACAATCCACTGACAAATTTTTGAATGGTTTGTGTTGAAAGGGAGCTTTAAAAGCCATCTAGTCCAGCCTCCCCTCCTATGACTAGGGACATCTTCAACTAGATCAGGTTGCTCAGAACCCCACCTAACCTAACCTTGAATCCCAACTCCTGTTAACATTATCATGCGATTGTAGGATGTACCAATTTAAAAGACTTAATCATAAAAACATATTTTTAAGTAACCTTTCAATTTCAGATGACTACTTCACAGTTTTAGGTAACTGGTGATCTTTTTAGACTGCTTGCATAAGGTGATACACAAAGCCTAGTCACTGTAGGGTTTCTTTTAATTAAATATTCAACTGATATCACCAAACCTGTAATCCCATTTCAAAAGCAAAACTAACAAAAACATGTATTACCCAGAAAATATCCAGAGGAAAAGAGAAAGGTGTTGGGGAGAGAGAAGAGCAGAGGCAAACCTTAAAGATTCCTTTAGTTACAGAAAACAAAGCAGAATAAGCATAGACCTACACCAGAATAAGTTTCAACTGCTCTTCTTCTAAATCCCAAAATATTTCTACTGATACCACTGAAAGCACACTTATCTTATTTTTCTTCCCCACAAAGTCAGTAAGGAGAGGGATTATCCAGAGAGGTTCACAGGATTTAAACTGCTAAAAAAAATTCTGCCCTCATGCTCACTGTCGTACTTTCTGTTTTGCACAATAACAGACAAACACAACAAGATTCAAATAAATATCCACTGAATTATAGATGTTCTACCGCTAACAAAAAAAAAAAAAAAAAAAAAAAAAAAAAAAACCACAAGCTGAAAGCCAGTTAAAAAAGCAATCAAACTGAACCCAGGAATAACTACTTCAGTGTCATAAGAGACCCTCTACTTCAGAAGAAAACCCATATGAGGAAGCCCGTACAGATGGTGAGTCTCTCCTACAGCCTGAATATTACATATCACACTTGAAGATGAGCATTTTGAACCAATTTCCTGAGGTAAAGTCCACTGACTTTTACTACTTCTTTGATGAAACAATATCAAAGGGGAGACATTTGTCTTGCTCCTGTTTTGAATTCAATTTCTTCAAATATTTTCTGTGCTATCCAATCTCCAGTGTGAGAAATTGCTGAGGAGACCCTGTGGTCATCCCTGCACACCTGAGGTGGAGCAATTGTGAATTCCAAGAGGCACAGCTACCAAGTACACCCCAAGACAGCTTCTGGATGCACAGCTCCTGCAACCTGAGTACAGCCACTGGACCACAATAAAGGTGACCCTGCTTTAGTCTGAGAGAACAATGCTCCCTGACTCAGAGCTTCAACCTTAGCAAGTGGAACAATAAAATAAATTTCTTTTGAGCAAGTAGCTACTATCACACAATCGGAAAGAAAGACAGGGTGGCATGAGCAGCCGCATGTTTAATGACAATGCTTCTGAACTGGATAATGTACACGTACCGGACTCACCCAGCCTATCGCTAGCCCGGGCTCCGCAGCTTCTGTGCCAGAGCGTGAGGTGCTGCAATCTTCCAAAAGCATCTGGTAAGCTGCTCGGCAGGATCAGCCATACACTCACACGCGCGTGCACGCACAAACGCACGGATAGCTCCAGTAGTATGGGTCGACGTTAAAGAGGGAGGAAGGATGTCCGTATAGAGTTCCATGGATGGAGGTTTATTGCAGCTGTACTACAAAGCAGTCAACAGGCGAAGACAAGAGACAATGGAGGGTCTAGGTTTAAGTACCAGAGTGGGGCAAGCACAAGGGACCAATGATCTGAGGGCACAGGGGTGGTACAAAGGCAGGACTGGGGAATGGGAGCCAATGGGGGAGCTCTGGGCGAGTGGCGGGGGGCAAAGGCCAATGGGGGGAACCTGGAGTGGAGAACTTTCTAGGACATGGAACATATAAGGTGGCAAGGGGGCAGGGCGGCCAAGGGCCAACCAGGAACACAGAACTGGGGTAGATTACCATAACCAAACAAAGCATTCTGGGGGAAGCTTCTTTTCTCACCGTAACCTCAGCAGGAGTCTCTGGTACTAGGGATTGTCATACCAGATAACTCTCTTTGTTCTTCGTACCACAGGCTAACTGGCCACCACACCTGCTTGTCTCTGGAAGCATACAGTGCCCAGTCCAAAGCACTCCATGGGTTTAGCTACCCAATGCATGTGAAGTGACTTCAGTGCTAAAAAGCTCCTGGACTGCAGTCCCACTACAGCTTGAAAATGGTGATATGCTAAAGTCAGACCAACAAGGTCCCAGTGGTAGTACAGAACTGAGTGTTACAGAGATTACTTCCCAGCTCAGAGGCCATACTCCAAGGGTCCAAGATGAAAAGGGCTGGAAGCCCAACCTCAAAGCGGGTTAGAGCCTGACCAGGAAAAGCAGCAGCAATGGTGTCCCTGTAATCTATCAGGGTCCTACACCTTTGAGATCTGATATTCCAGATCAGGTTCTGTCAAAACAGCAGACCCAGCATAAGTGATGAACCTCCCAAACATCATCCAGGCAACTTTCTCTTCTAGGTCAGACCAAGAGGCCATCTGAACCAGCAGAAAAGAGGTCATACTTGGAGAGGGAACATAAGAAATAAGGTAAGTATGGAACCATCTTTCTCAAGTCTTACCTTCTGGCTTCCAATGAACACCATTGCTTTCTTTTCACTGTAGGTACTCTTTCCATTAAATTCCACCCCAACAGAGTGCACTGGAAGCTATAAATACCAAAGCAAA
Source organism: Corvus cornix cornix (assembly GCF_000738735.6). Lineage (NCBI taxonomy): Eukaryota > Metazoa > Chordata > Aves > Passeriformes > Corvidae > Corvus > Corvus cornix. The sequence goes on along the minus strand of NC_047057.1, from coordinate 45,320,946 downwards.
GCCACAGTCATCTTCTACCAGGTCCATGGCTAAAACCACCTCATTTTTATAGGAGTAACAGCCTTCTAGTTCCCAAGGCACAATACTGAGCTTCCCTTGTGCTGACAGCACCAATTCAGTACCACACTCCCATGAGCCATTGATTTGACAACTTACTGACATTCACATATTCGAGAGAGGCTGACACTAACCTGTGTTAGTTACATAGTGTTATACATAGTGTTCCAGACAGGACACCTTATTTCTGGGAGTTCATTAGTCTTTTTTCTAATGAGGAATATTGGCATTAAAGTTTCTCTCATAAGCCCAAGTATTGTATGCCAAGGAAAATGCTATTTGTTTTCAGAAGAAGCAGGATCCTGAGGAAAAAAAAAAAAACAAAACAAAAGAAAAATCTAACCAAAACAGACCAAAACCCAACATACAGCACACAAAAACAAACACAACAACAACAACAACAACAACAAAAAATCCCACCCCACTCACAACCACCTAACAATTTTTACTGTTTAATTTATTTGGGAAGTAGAGGGAAAAAAATTGAAAAAGACCAAACTTCATGGAAACTTAGTCCCTTAAGTAAGGGTCCCAGAAACTTGTTCAGCTTTTGCTTGAAAACTTCAGATTGCAGAAACTTTGGGAGTTTTCCACTGAGCAAAAGGCAGAGCTTTAAAAAACCTGCAAGACTTTAATCAGAGATTAAGTAAGATAGTCTTTTCCCAGCTCCATCCCCTAGGATATGTTCAAAGAAAGTTGCATTTGAACAATTTTCAGCACTGGTAAACAGCAGGCTGGGGAAAGAGCATTAACTTCCAAGACTTTTCTTCTACAATCTGAAAAAATAAGGCAAGCTGGAAAACTCTACCTACCTATCTCTGAAATACACCACAACATTTTAATGAAAACAGTTTTGTGCTTGTATCTTTGATCTATGATCAAAGTTATCACCCCAGATGAATCTGAACGAAGCATTCAGGTATTTCAAATGCTGAATGACAGGCCAACTGAGGATTAAAGGTCAGGCCAATAGCTTGAAATGTAGTAAAATCAGACAATGCTGAAGTACACTTAGATCTTCACGCAAATAGCCTTCAGGCTTGCTATGAGTTTACTCAAAGTGAGACAGCATGATCTATTCAAGTTGTGCTCCAGGCTGGATGCCTTAAGATAGGCTTGTGCTCATGACTATGGTATCAATTTGCTGCATGATCTATTCTTTTGGATTCCGCTGTATTTCAGTACTGACAGAGCAGATTTATTCTGCAGCTTTACATTACTATCATGGGACTAATTCCCTATGGAATCTGTATCATTTTACTTTGGGCTTCTTGTTGTCTGTCCAAAATGTTTTTACCTGCTGATTTTTCATACAGCTGGAAAAAGAGCTGAGGCTTCCTCAACAATCGTGGTTCCTCAGGGCACATATAGGAAATTGTTATTGTCCACATAATAAATTCCCTGAGTACAGCATATTGATAGAGCCAAGAATGCTCTTTCCAATGATTTATTTAGTGGCTGACTTCAAGTTTCCCTTCCATGTAACAGCTTTTCTGTTATTTAATCGAAGATAAACAAGTTTCTGAAAGGTTTCTCCAGTTTAACACTGGGTAATCAGATAGCTAAAGCGTTAAAAATAATTCATTAAGGATCACTCATGGTCTTACTCAACAGGTTTTGACTGAGATTTCAAACCACCACAGCCTTTATTACAGGCATATTGGAGCAACTAAATCTAAGCAGGAACTTTGTGAACATGCCCAGAACCTCTCTTTTACAAATGCTTTCTGTCTTTTACAAATGCTTTTTGTGTTAACTCCTGCCTGCAATAACGTCTGCAACAAACCTCATTCAGCTACATGTGTTAACCAGTATTTGTCAGTACAATATCCCAGGAAATAATTAACAGTACTTCTAGTATCACTTTGACACTATAGTAGGACTGTACTGACACTGCACAGATACTACTTCAAAATATAAACATATTAACAAAAATCACCCAGGTGCTCACCAAAAAAAAGGGCAAAAAAGGTTATTTTTGCAACAATCCTATCTTGAAAAACCAAGTTTTTTTCAGGTTTCCAGAGGGGGTGGATGCTCACGCTGCTGAAGTTAAGGTGCTTACATAGGCAGCTAGTATCCTGTGGCTCCTCAATACTCAACAGAGAAAGAAAGGCTTCTCCAGGAACATATTCAGAGCAGAGACCCAGTATGAGCATTTATAGAAACAATTTCTTCTAGAAGTGAAGAAAACAGAAAAGAAACACAAGAGAAACTGTCTGACTGAGGCTTAGTGGTTCACACTGGAACAGAGAAACAATAAAAATCCTCATTATATCATACTGTCTCTGAAGGCTGGCAGAGTTCAATGAACCAGAATTCTGATATGACTGGATTACTGCCTTCTCATATTCTTTGAGGAGTCTTGGTCTCAGCAATTCTGAATGATGGCCACAGGAAATAGATTTCATGGATATTTTGATGAGAAAAGAAACAGAGGTCATATCCTCCCAACATAGAAACAATAATGTTTATCTATTGTTTGGCTTCTGTGGTTATACAATTTAATTAGCCTCATGGCAATAGCAGCATGATCCGTGGTAGAATGTGAGACTTCAGTCGTCTCACTGATTGCAATTTTACTGTGAAATTTCAAAGCATTGATTTGGAAAGTTGAACAGAAAGAAAGCTATCATATTCTGTGAGATTTCTGAACAATCAGAAAACTTACTGTGAATTACCTTCAATATGTGAACTACTGATCAACTATATTATTATGCCAGTGCAAGTGATATCTTTTAATGTTACCAACATATAAATCAGCATTGTGAAATGGAAATAATGTGGGTTTGTGTCATCCAAGACTCAAGGGTTTCAAGGACTCAAGGATTCATGGCTGTCCATCACCTGGGTAGCTAATAATCTTATTCACAGTCCTTTATTTGTTTAGAGAGCAGATACCTTCAAGATAAACGACTTGGGTCCTTGACTTCATTTTATGTAAATCATGAGATCGTAAGTATGAATTACGCATTTTGCAAGAGAGATGCTTTTATGACAGTTTGCACTATGAAGAGCAACGGTAACAAAATTCACCTTGAGAACAACTGAAAGTGAGTCAGAGCATATGGCAAGTAATTTACTGTAAGTGGAAGACAGAATGGAGATACTCCTGTGGAATGGTGATCACATCTCCAGCCCTCTAGAATTTCAGACCTTTCTCAAACAAAATACTTTCTGATTTTCTGGGATTGTTGAGAAGGTATAACACTTTCTAAATGAGTTACATTATTCAGGAATTTGTAACAGTAGCGTTCTGTCTTACTCTTCACCTTTTGTTCTTAAAGGAAAAAAGTTAACTCTTTTAATTGGAGGAAACAAAAATAGAAACTTTGACACTATTAGTTTTTTTCAGTTATGCCAGTTGATATGCTTTTGCTTAATCCTGGCCCAAAACACTTCTGCACCCAGCTGTAACAAACACTTAAGATTCAGCTGGGTTGCAGACCATGTAAGAATCCATAATCCTGGCTATAGCAATTAACATCTCCTGACATTGGTCACAGCCAGAATGGCTTCATGAAGGGAAAGTCTTCCCTATGGAAATTGATTTCCTTTTATGGCAGGATAACCCACCTAGCTGATCTAGGCAAGCCAGTAAATGTAATCCCTTTGGACTTCTGCAAAGCTTTTGATACACTCACAGTATCATTCTGGACAAGATGTCCAGCTCACATCTGGATAACTGTGTTATGTGATTGGGTGAGCAACTGGCTCATAGATTGAGTAAAAGAGTTATAGTGAATAGGGTAATATCAGACTTCACAAACTACAAAAGCTACACCAAACTTTCACAAAGCAGGAATCTTCCAAACATTTTCCTGGGAACTTGTGCAGATTCTCCCTTGAGTAGGGACACCTGTTTCCCTGTTATTCCCAAGGGGTTAAGTGTAGGAAAATGTGTACATTATCATCACTTTGGTGGTAAGTTATACTCAACTCCTAATCAATACAATTTCTTTTGCTAGCTTTAATATAGGAACCTTGATATAGTGTACTTTTTTATGTCATACTGTAATCTACTTGGAGTTCTTTAGTTTTATACTGTGTAGTAGGTAATTCTGATTAAGATCTTTCATCTATTATCTCTTGTCTGCTTAATATTCATTTTTATAAATATATCTGATTTGCCATCATTACAACTTGCAGAGTGATTCCTTCATTTTAAGTGTGGTCAAATTCTGAGGCTAAAGCAGGGCCTGTCTGAAGCTTCCATTCGTCCCATGACAGCTAGCCATTGAGATCAGATAAGCAATCTGCCTAATACCATGTGTTGGATACAGATAATGATGTGTTATGTCCTATTTCTTGTTTTAATTTTGTCTGTGGATTTGTAAGGCTGAACATTTCTATGAGTGAAGTGATTGCAAATATTTGCCTTAACCTTTCCCCTGCCCTCCTGCCCCCCAGGTGTTCTTCAATGCTTGCTACAGATGAGCAACTGATTACTAACATTTCTTAAAGAAAAGGGTAAAAAAGGTAAATGCAACCACACAAGTGCCACAGTGGCCTGGAACAATTTCAGAAGGGAAATGGAATGTAGGACACAACATTTTCTGTACTGTATTGTAGAAGTTTCTTTAGTTCAACCAAGGAATAATCAGAATATTGTAAACAGTCATTTTGGATTAATTTGCAGTCCATGTGTGGTTCTCTGTGACTGGATTTCAGTCAACAAGAGGAACAATTTCAGGAACAGAAGAACAAGTAAAGGACTTTAAACTAACTGTTCTTTGAGGAGCTAAACTAATTAGCCTGGCGTTTCCCACATCCCTCACAAACTCCAGTTTCCCTTCATATTCCTGACATCTGTCATTGCAACAGCCCGTGTCTGCCCAATATGCCCGGAGCCACACCAAGTTTACATGGGTTTCTTGTTTCAGACTAAGCCAGTTGATATGCATTCGCTCAATTCTTGCCCAAAACACTCCTGCACACAGCACCATCTAGTCAAGTTTATTCCTAGACTCCTCAACTCAGGACTCGTTTTCTCCCAGAGATGCATGGATCTTCTTCTAACAACACATACTGAAAATAAAGGTCATAAGAGCAAAAGTCTCCCTTCCTTCTTCACAATGGGGACATAAACATGAGTTTCTACTTCATGTCAACACCAATTTTCATGCAACCTCTAAAACTTTAAAATTTTTTAGATCTTGCTTTAAATTGGCAAAAAGATCCATTAGCTATTAGGGTATAGATAGAGATGGAGTAATGGTCTCTGCCTCATTTCCTTAAGTAGGCAGGCAACAGATTAGGTGAAAGGATGCATTTTACAGAAAATGTTTATGTCACTATGTGTGCCATCTAAAATTTTTGAATTTGTAACTTATCACCTAATGCACATTCATTTGAAAATGGCAGGAAAAAGGAAGAACGCAAATATAAAAAGTACCCCAAAAATTTCTTGGGCATAGTGGTACACATCCCAACATTATGCAGCTAGTTTAAATAAATAAATAAAATATGTAATATTTAGCTAGATAACAGCAATAAGATTACTAGTGATATGCTTTTCTGCCTTGACAGTAAATCAACATAAAAGATTTTAAAAAATGTTTCCTGTCATGTAAATGAGCTAAAATGCTGCTTCCTGAATAATAAATACTTGCACTGTGCTGTGTTACAGCAGGTCCCTATAAACAGAATATGCAGTTAACAATAGAGATAATGGAAAAGCTGACACTTCAAACACTTTTTTTATGTTGCATGGTTTTCTGAAAGACTAGAGTAAAACACTGTATGGCACACTCTCCTCCAAGGAGAGGACTCGGCATTTAAATTTCCCAAATGAATGACATTTTTGACATTTCCCTTTAGAAAGTTCATGATGTACAGTATTTTTTTGTTCTGCTTTTTGCTAGGAAAAAAATGATCAGAATAATGATAGTAATTGGTAAACAGATGAGTGAGAAATCCCAGAAGCAATCTCATATTAAAAGGCCACACTACCTATTATCAAGGAATACTGCTCTGTAACAATTTTGGTTGACTCATCGATGGCTTTTTTGCTCTGGGTTGTTTGTTTTTTTTTTTTTTTTTCTTCAAATAAAACTTTCCAGAAAGCAAGACAATACATTAAGAAGGTCACAACAGGTCATATAATGCCTGGTAAGATCAATCACTTCTGCTACAGACATCCACATAACTTCTCTAACCAAAGCTTCCAGCAGCAGAGATCTCCACAACCCTCCCCAGGCATTAGGTGAGGTTACCTACTTCACCCACTTTAAAAAAAAATAATTTCCTAACATCTAACCTCAATCTCTCTCAATGCAAATTAACTTACCTCTTCTCCTGCTCCCAGTAGGCCTTGTAACTGCTCTTTCTTCCCTCTATTATTCTTACCTTCTTGATTCTGCTGTTTATCCCATTTTTCCTTAAATTCGGTGCCCCAAACATGATATATCAGTTCTGCCAATATCCTATTATACATAACATAATGTAATGCTATTTATAAATTATTTTTAAATGGCAGAACTGTGTGGGTTTTTATTTAGTGTAGTATGCAATACAGTTACCATAAGCTTTTCTTCAGTTCTAAGTAAGAATTCCTTCAAATTGCGATTGTGCAGCTAATTAGTCCAAAGGGTAGCACACTGTGTAAGTCCTTGCTAAATGTCACCTAACTTTTTATAGACTATTGCTCCAGCATGTTTATCCTAATTGCGTCCTCCAAATTTCTTGCTGCTTCCTCCTCATGACCACCTGCAAGGTAAACAAGTATGCTGAATAGACCCAAACTAAACCCTCCAGAAACACATTCAGTCCCCTATTCAATAGCAGATGCTTCACACAATTAGTCTGCACAGTTTCCTAACTACTGGTGATTCAGTTTGCAGCTGTTTCATCTACCATGTATTTCTTTTTCTTGCTTAAAAGTGCAGCATGCAAAAAAAAAAAAGTCCAGGTGTTAAAGGCAAGATGCATGTCATCTTCAGTCTCTCTGACTCTAAAAGGCCTGCCACTTTTATAAAATTAAATTAGGCTGGTTTGAAAAGAGTTGCTCTCAATCAAGATGCCCTGTATAGCTTGGGTTTTCCAAAGTATTTGCCAAAGATTGTAAACTCCAGCACTTTACTTGAACTTAATTTGGGTAAATTGTCTGCAATTCTCTGATCCTCCTCTTCCATTCTCTTACGTTTTTCTGTCTTTCTGAAAATTCACTTTCTGTCAATGTTTTCTTGAACAGGAATATTTTACCCATTTCCCTAAATAGGATTATGTTAATCAGGATCAGCCAATACAACCGTAATCTCTTTCTTCCTCTTTCTACACCTACATCGTTCACAATAATCATGCTAGCTACATGAGAAGATCACCATTAATTCCCTCTTCCACTTGTAATGATTTCCCATAGATTTCTGTGCTCAAATTAAGCGGCAGTGTGGACCTCAAAGCATGTACAACCTTGACAAACCTATGTCACTCCTATTAATAAGGCAATATAAATATTCAAGCCTCTGAATCACTTCACCAGGTTTTTTATAGTGTGTAACTTTGACAGTTCTTCCTCTATTTCTTGTACATCTTGTATGGCATTTAGAAATTTAAGATGGGCAGCTTTTTTCTCTTCTCTCCCCCATTAGCCCAGCAATCATGAAGTAGATTTCAATATGTCCCAATGTTACAAAAGATATATATTTTAACATCATTATGCCATTTTTTACAACACTACATTGACTCATATCAAGTTTCCAGAAGATATAAAAGCCGCATTCCTATCCCAACTAAATCAAAGTGTCCTAACCAGCATAATTCTGGCTCACCTACCAAACAATGAGAACCCCAGAAAAAAAAGGCCAGCTGGACAATGCAAATGTGAATCAACAGCAGTGTCTCCCCACTCAAGCAGGACCTGTCTGATAAACCCAAGCAGTTTATCACCTCTAAGAAAGAACACACACAAACCATATCTGTGGCACTTTCACCCTGTCTTTCCTCCCTGACATACAAGAACTCCACTTTTCTTTTAAGGCTCCCAGGCAAATAAACTACATGTGGTGCACTTTCTCAAATGTAAGCAACTAGAAATATTTTTTTCATTGAAATTGGAACAGATTAACCATAGTCACTTTGCAAAGAGTATTGAGACCTCCAAAGCAGAAAACATAACTCTAAAGTAAATCTCTCTGAAGAATATATTCGATTGTATTTGGATTTTAAGTCTAATGAAAGTATGTTAGAAAAACTAAACCATGAGTCTTCTATTCTTGCTGTCAGAAAAAGATAAAAGGAAAGAAAATTTGAGGGTTTTTTGTTGTTGTGGTTGTTTTTAACCTTGACACTTCCAAGAAGTCAGGTCCCAAGAAACCTTGCTCAAATAACTTTAATTCTGTTAAAAAAAAAAAAAAAAGGCATCACAGCCCTAGACTTTATCTCTGCTATTGACTTTTAGAAACATGTAGCGCTTACTGAGGCTCTAGTTAATTATAACTTAGTGGGGCTTTTTGTCCACAGTACTGCACACACTACATTTACAAAGTAAATTACAGCAAATTTCCCAAGGTTGGAAACAAGTGTCTAGGCAGACAGTGACAAGAGCCTATAAGCAGCGAGAGATATCACAAAAAACTTTTTTTAACAGAAAAAGAACATATAGACTTTACAAGTATCCATAAACCTCACACTAACTAGACAGAGTACACATATGGATGTGCGCACACATCTCTTTTTCTTAGCTAATGAACTAAATCATTGGGAATTCATAGCAAAGGTCATTGCTCTCCTGTAGGCTATTGGGTATGTCCAAACTCATTCTTTTGTGAACCTGTACTAGATCAAGGTCCAGTTTAGAGAGCAGGAAAAAAGCCTCTGCACTAATTGCAGTATCCAGTCTCAGGGTGTCACAAGCCCATTACTCTGTGCATGGCCTAAGTTTACCTAACACTTTTATCTCAATTTCCAGAGGTACTGTACTGAAAAAAAAAAGGCTTCAGTGGAATTTGGGGTGGCAAGTATAAGCAGCAGTGTTAAAACAAGGATCTTCAAGAGCCATATTAAATTTGAATATCCAGTACTGGCAGGGTTTAGAAGATTTGTGAACTGATGGGCACAGGAAATCCTACAGAAAACTGAATTTCTTCTTGTTTTTCCCCTTCCTTTCTCTCCTTCCCCAGTAATAAATATTAAATCAAGTTTACATATAAAGATACTGCTTCTAACATTTCTTTGGGAAGGGAGAAAGGGTTTCCCCTGGTTCTCATTAAAATGATAATATTGTAATTTAGAAAAAAAGCCATGAGAAATTATATGATGGATAACAAATAAGGCAATGGCAATAACTTTTAGGAATTACTAATAGGCAATTTTTTCTTGCCTGCAAGAGCAGAGCATATGTGAATTTCTTGTTTGTTTGAAGTAGCACTATCTCAGCCATATTCTTTTCCATGATTGCCTGACCCATCAAGATGTACCTGTCATCTTAAACATGAGACCAGCCAAAACTTAGCCCCATAGGTGGGAAGTAACCTGAACTGATTAATTTGTTTACCAAGATGTGGAAAGCCATTGGATTGCCTCTAGCCCACCTGTATTAATTAATTATACAAACATGCCCTATATAAACCTCCAAGGGGATTCTAACACCCACACCCCCACAATCCATTCTGAAATGCTGTTTTATGCTAACTCCAAAAAATACACAAAACTTCATTGAAACTGTTAAAGGAAAATGTAATTGCTAATAAGAAACATTAGTTCATTGTTAATATTCTCTTTCTTTCCCCTGAACCTCAAAGCCAGGTAAAAGATGAGTACTTTGCAGATTTGTACCCTTTCAGATTTTTTCCTTTCTCACTGCCTTAGTATTGCTTCAATGTAACTCCTGTGTTTGGGGTTTTGTTTGGTTGTTTTTTATAAAAGATGTTTGGCAAAGTCCAATATCACTCACAATATACCAAAAGCATAAATATTAGAAATAAAAAATTAAATTATATGAAATACACTATAATATCAGCAAGGCTCTTTCTTCTTACTATGTAGGGCCTTTCATTAAAATCTAATACTAACACCAGATTAATGTGACAGCCATGAGTATACAAACCAAGTTACAAAGGAAATAAGCTTTTATTACTTTTCCAAAGATACAACTAGCTTAAAAGTAAGAGCGGGATGATGAAAATAGCTCAGAGGGGGAAAAAAATCAAACCAAAAACCAGAGTGTTTCTGGAAAAAATGTAGTCAAATTGTTAAGCAGTTAATTGGATTGCCAGGCTTACATTTAATACAACAATCCTCCTTACACAAAGTCTTTACTTAGGCTGTGTATTTCCCCATGTACAAGCCAAGTACAAGAGGATTTAAATAAAACTTTAACATTTGAGATGTTTCAGTTCTTATGATGGAGTTAAGCACTAGTACACAATACCAATACTGGCAATAACCAGGGCCAGTAACAAAAAATAGAACTGGATTAGTCAGATGCCAAAAACACGCGTGACAACACACCTCAAAATAGGTTTTGTCTGCTGGAATTCTCCAGCAAAGTGCAATGACTTCAAATGCAACAGTTGCAGAGCTCCAGCTGGAATCATCCCTCTCAAAACTCATCAGACATCGGAGTGAGTCACTCTTTATCATTCACATTAACGATAGCAAGTTTTAGGGCCATTAGTGAAGTCGAACATTAAACTTTTTCTAAACCATTGAACAGATGTTCCAGCCTTTATGCTAGCATGACTTTTTTCCTAATTGCCTCTGTTACATCCCAACAGAAACCTATTGTTCTGGCAACTCTGCACAGGACTTGAACTCCATCTGAAACTTTTCTGATCTCCTTCCACCTCTACAAACCCTTTTGCCAATTCCCTCGCAGAGGGCAGCAGCAGCTAACACCTGTGCTGCTAACAGAGTGAGGTCTCACAAGGAGATAAAGAGACAAGGCTACAAAAGTGACAGCAGCAGGAGGAGGAGGAACATTTTTCACAGGTGGGTCTGAGAAAGAGGGAAGCACAGTGTGGGATGGGATGGGATGGGATGGGATGGGATGGGATGGGATGGGATGGGATGGGATGGGATGGGATGGGATGGAGCACTGAGCAGAAAGGGGCCGGACACAACTCCAACTATCCTGTTTACATTTAGTCCCTCAACAGAAATCCACTGTCATAGGTTAAGAACAAATGTTCAGAATGAGCTGTAATTAAGCCTTTTTTCTCCTTTACCCCTCCTTGCCCTTAAAGGCCATTTACTGCATGTCTTTCTGCCCCACTAGAACCCCATGAGGCTGGGGATGACACCAACAGAGTTCTTTATTTTCCGAAGACGTAACTGCAAATGGCTTCCAGCTGAAATATTAGAAATCTTTTCAAATAAAGTGACTTGATATGACTCATTTGCTAATGTCATAAGCCTGTGGCACAAAACATCTTAAAAAAGATAGTTTTGTCTAACTGCTTATTAAATAGAGTCAATTTTTATATTACTATCTTTTTGTTTTCCTTCTATATCCCAAATAATCTAATTTCTCAACAATTAAGCAGTTTGCTTTAATACACTTCTGATGATTTAAACAGGAAACAATAGAAGTAAAAGGGTATAATCTTTATCAGGTCAGTGATAGTTTCAATAGGTTGCAGTAAATTAAAAATTTCTTTATATGCAATTAAGCAACTCCATTAATATAATTGCCATTTTCCTCACTGTTTTGACTTAGTATATGCCAGTAATTATATTGAGATACACACTCATTCATGCACATACATATAATTTCAACCTACAACCTCTACATTACTTGCAGGTAAAAATCAGTAATGTGCTTCTGAAAGCTAGTTAAGAAACCACACGTAAAAAATAACTTCCCATCCTGGACAGCAGTGTAAGAATCACCCTTCAGCTGTGTAAGCAAAACACATGGGAGCATATATGTGCCATATTGGCTCATTACTTAATCATTCTCTTAATAAATCAGATCCTATTTTTTTTCTAGCTACAGAGCCTGGACAACATTCAGAATCTGGACTGAAATCTGAAATGCCATGCCGCAGTACAATGCTGCTCCAATACCAGATAGAATACTACTCTGCTCTAAAACTTCATGTTTCCAACTTTGGAGAAGAAGGAGTTATGTTATTAAACTAGTAAAAAAAAAAAAAAAGTCCAAAAATGTTATGATTGTCTATCTTGCAGAAGGGAAGCAATTTTCAGCCAAGTAATTGGTACATTTTCTTAGTGCATTATGTTTCTCAAAACATGTTACTGTAGGTGGAGATTAGCATCCCTTTTCTTCAAGAGGAAAATTACTTGTCTTCTATACTGACTGGAGCTGTCATTCCAAGAGCTGACAAATGTTAACAATCTCTGGAGGTGTTCTTTACAAACATCTCAAAAATAAATAAATATATTCAGATCAAGGATCCAATGACCAAAGAAAGGTTATAAATAGAAGGAAAATACCACTGTTTGCATATTCAAATGCATCACATATCCATCATTTCCAACATAAGGAAATCTATTTTAAAATAGCTAAATTGGCACATTAACAACTAATATGGAACCTTGCCAGAGAAAGAACACAAATATTATTTATTAACAACAAAAAAAGTTTGCTGTATCTCCCATTTTGCAGATAACATCAAAGAGGAAATGAAAATGGGCAACAGTTCCATTCCAGCCATCCAATCTAGTAATCTATGCAGACAAATTAGCAAAACCCTTACCTCTGGAATTAGAAAACTGCACAGATATTGTTCTTTAAATCTTCTTGTTCATCATATCCTCACTGCAGTTTCTTGAAACTGTTTCCAGTGCTTGCAACAACAAAACATGAAGCTGCATTGTGTTATCCCACATGCTGAAAGCAGGTCCACAAAGTCCAAACAAAGCAATTTGCTCAACTCAATTTATTAAAGCACAGTAACTACCATAATTTGTTTAAACTATGATTCCAATGCCCCATGACACTGTCCGTGTGTATAGCGCACTTAAACATTTAAAATTTCAACCATAAAACTCATCTTGGTTTAAAAAATTTATAGCAGTACACTAATACACACAACATGAAAGGACACCTAAACACTTCTTATTTGCAAGAAATTGTCCATCACAGAACAAGGTGCTTTACTGAGATTTTGACTGAGAAACTCTCTTACCCTTCCTGAAATACTTCAGAATAGTGGCTGCTCTTGGCCACATGACATGGAGGGTCCTGTGCAGGGCCAGGAATTGGACTAGATGATCCTTGTGGGTCCCTTCCAACTCAGCCTATTCTGTGATTAAAATCAGAACAAAGTGGAAAAGATCTTTTTTTCCCAAGGTGAGACTTCTGATAGGAGAAAACTACCAACATATCAGAAAACCTTAGCTAAAATTACAGCTGTACAGGTTGTAGGACCACCTTCAGAGTACTACCTAAACAGTAATCAAAATAACTGAAAAAAATTAGCAGTCAATACAGCTCACTAATGTAATATCCAAAAAAGTAAGAAAAAAGGAACAGACTAGGAGATTGTCATTATACTTTCAAAACTTTTCATTTCTCAATCTCCTGTTGTAAACCAAGGATTTAATTTTAATATAAAATTAGTGCCCTATCAGATGAATAACAGAAATATAAATAAATCAGCCTTGCAACTAGTTTAGCCCAGGGCTATAAGAAACTCTTCTAAATGAACTATGAAGCACACCACAGAATTCTCAATGCGTTTAAAGAGTCTCCTTCTTGCAAGAGATGGACTTTATTCACCCTGCTTTGAGCCACATTACCTTCAAGCACATGATCATCACATGATGGGCTCTGCCCAACACACAACCCCACATAAATTTATAGGCTCTAAACAATGGGATTTAGAAATAGTGGATGAAAAATTTGCTGTGGGGAAGAGGGGATGGAAGACTTAAGACCTAATTATTTCAGTCTTAGAGAAGAATTAGTATCTCAAATGATAAACAAGACAAAGTAATACAGACTGAGGGCATGCAAGCAGGCAATATTTTTTTTAGGGTCAGACTATACCTGCTTTGTGCAGTAAAACAAGAAATGACAGCTTCAAACCAAGAACTGCAAAACACTCCACTGGCTACAAGGCAGAGCTTCATGTTTCCTTAGCCCTTCATCTTCTCCATTATGAGGTGTAACCTTCACCAGATGCAGTGCCTGATTTTAGCATTTTCTTTCAGTTACTGTAGAGACAGACCTGGATTCCATCCCCTCATTCCACAGGTGGAAGGGACACAAGGCAGCCCACTATGGATGAGCTACACCTACCCCACCTAAGAAACACTTCTCAGGTATCCTCCTACACATAGCCAATCATCTACATCCTGCAAAATTTGAGAAGCAGAACCATTCAGCAGGATCAGATTTGTAGCAGAAAGGTAGACATCAAAATTTTCTTTTGCTGATTAGATGTATAGGAGAACAACTTAGTACATTAGAGTCTCTGAAAAGCTTAAATGAAAGACTCATTGTTACTTACTTCATTCAGTTTGTTATATGAAAGCTCATATAGAGGAGAAAGGAAGGAAGCTGTGATACCTTATCAATGAAGGGCCGTTATTTTAAAAGTAATTCATGAAAAGAATAGCATGTATTGTAGAAAATAATTATGAATAAATACATTCTGCCAGTACACAGGGTATGAGCTTGAGTAAAATACTGTTTCTTCTAAAGACAGAATGTCATACCCATATAGTCAAACCTATTTGATAATTCTTCCTTTCAGTAAGACTGGGATTATTCATTAGCTGACTGAAGCACTGTAGTACGTGCACTGACCTTGTGCAATGCTTGTTATTAATGACTCTTTTGATCATACAATTTCTTTACTTGCAAATAGGAACAGTTTTGTGTCATTAGCCATGGTAAAGCACCAGTTTAACTTGCACTGGAACAAGGAAGATGTGGGAATAAGCCGAAGTTAAAACTTTCTGATACTAAAGAGCAGGTTGCCTGCTGTCTTCAGCATTGGCATTTAAGTTCACTGCAGCTCAACTCATTTTGTATCAGAGGAGATTTATATCAAGCTGTGGGAAGGCATGTCAGCTTCTGGTTCTGTCTTACAGAATTACCATCAAGAACACAGATTATAAGAAGCAAAAAGTAAAAGCAAAGTTAGGGGAATATTTCATGCACTACCAAAACTTGTGAAGGTTACTCTGGTGCTAGACATATTTTCTAAACATCTTGCTCTTTGAGATACTTCTTGAAAAGAAAGATTTTCTCTTCTAATTGATGTGTATAGTGATTCTATATACATGCAAGCCAGTATCAAAATACATAATTTGCTTTGTCTTATTCTGAAGTAAAATTTACTGTTCATTTGTCCTTTTGCTGCCTCCTTATGCTGAGATCCCCAAAGATGCAGTGCCAACTGCAAACATTCACAAGGACATTTTGACCATGGTATTTGACTACTCAAATTGAGGAAAAAAGCACCTTGAAGGTGTAACCTGAGTAATTTGCATCCTGAAAAAGAAAATCTCATTTTCTATCTGGGATACAACTGAAACCCCAAGTTTGGTATTTCCTCTCAGAATATTACTTTATTTATAGTAGATTTTATGATACACTGTTTCACAAGCAAAAGTATTTTCAATAGCATTGAAATATATGACTATGCAAATACAGGCACATAAGGAAAAAAAATCTCAAATTTTCTTTTTGTTCAAATATTTAGCTGTGAACATGCTTTTTCAAACACAGCACTATTACTTTAAATTTCACTGCACTAAGACAGAACTTTTTTATTGGAAAAAGTTTGATATCACCAAGTCAAAAAGAGCCCACATACAAAAAAATCCCTCCCTATTGTTCTACTGCCTTCCATTGCTGTTACATCAGCCCAATAGTTGTGACAAATTAACTCTCTGCAGCCAAGTGAATTTCTATTAGCAACTTCTTATGGAGGAAAGTGAAAACAGGATAGTCAAGGGCTCTGCCCATCAGACAAAGCCAGCTGTCATTCTGCTTAACTTCTACAACAAATGTCCTCAGACCCACAGGAGAGAAAAGAAATACCATTTGGCATTTAAACTTGAGGTGCCAGGACTCATTAAAGCGGAAAACAAGCCTGGATTGATTACTCTGATTTTAAAAGGTCATGAATTGCTAAGGTTTTTTTGTTTCTTTTAATGCATATTTAGTTGTTTTACAAGGCAATTGTTTTAAATTGTAAATTATAACCCTGTATAATGGGTACTGCCTTAATTAGATTTTAACTATATGCTAATCTGAAAGGGGGGGGGAGATTGTTTCATGCTTTCTCAAGGTCTGCTAATAAAGACTGCACAACCCACAAAAATACTAATTGAGATCAATATAACTAACTTTTATAACTGAGTATATCCATGTGACTTAAGGTGCAGAGCTTCTACAAATCATGGCCTTTTTGAAACATTTAAATTTCATTTGAAAGTACCATTTTTGCTTCCATGGCATGACCAGTGATTTGTACCTACCATTTTTCAAGCAGACATGTAGAGAAAAGCAGTGCAGAGAAGAACGTAACTACAGTAAAATAAGTAGACCAACTCATAAAGGTTTCACCTGTGCTGTGTGGTTCCAAGATACAGCATTACAATCAAAGTCTAGCTTGGTCTCAAAATCAAACCAAAGACCTTCTAGAATCAGCAGTATAAAAACTTTTTCACCTTCAACATTTCACTCAGACTTTGCCCATGGACTCACACAAACTCATAACTGTCTTTTTTTCTTTTACAGATTGTACTGATCATTTCACCTTTAATCCTAACAAATTTACTGCAGTGATGCCAAAATAAAAGACAGAAATCTTATCAGTACAATCAGCAGTAAAATAGCTGCAGTGCTATTTTCACTCATGACCTCATCTTTGAAAAAAAAATCTTTTTCATAAACATTTCTCCTTAAAGAAAATAAACATTCTTCAGACAGTAATGTCAAATTTAAGTAACTGGAAATAGAGAAGAAATAAGGCCAGCACATCTGATGTATCCATACGATTAGGAGATTAATAACATCCTAACCAGCCTCACCCTTGACTGTCGGACGTGGGGTGGCAGATCCCAACACCAGAGGAGCATTCAGTCAGAAGGGAGAAGAGGACAGCTGCACAGCTTATGGGATGTGTCACTCCAATACCCAGTCCCAGTGCAGCAATCAACTGATGTACAGCCACCATTCAAAATTGCTCTAATTTGGTGGTTATCATCTATTTTTCTAATATCTTGGTAACAGGAAGAAACGTAAATATGTGCTTAAATATGCTGTCCACATCACACAAAAGTTGAAGGCTAATCTTACTTCCTTTACATCAATACCTCCAACAGAAAATGGTATAGAGGCAGTTCTGTTGAACCTGACCTTCACAGCTGCATCACTGTCTGCAACCACTGACCAAAATTACAGCATACAGACTGTTCCACTCCTTCCCATATCTCAATTTTCCATGCACAGCCACCACATTTCTTCTTTGGAGTTTTGATTAATACAAGTATTATCACATGGATTAAAATGTATTTAAGGACAGTAGTTTAGACGTAACTGTTTCATAAAAGCTCTGTGTTACAGCATGGTTTACAACTGCTTTACAGGTCAAGCTGTCCCTACACAGTGCATACAGAACCGATGAATAATCACTAGTACCTTTTCAAGTCTCTGAAACAGCTGAAGACCAAAGATATAATAAGAAGCCAAAATAATACCCATAACCTTTCCCCCATAATGGATCACTTCAGAAGTTCTCTTCTGGAACAAAGTGCATCTGAAGTTACTTGTAGAGGTTATACGTTCACAAGTCCAGAAAGGGATCCATCAGAATGCTCAAATAATCACAATAAAAAAAGTGCTTTAAAATCTGAGCAAATCTGCACAGGAATACCCATCAATGCACTGAGATGTGGGAAGCAAATTAGTTTTAATTTTCCAAAGATACCCACCTGGAGCTGCTAGTCATTTCTACATTTACACTGGAACTTCAAAGAGCACCACAGTGAAAATATACATTCCACTTGAAGATGTACACCTAACACCCATCTTAGAAAAACTTACCTTCTGTCCTGAGCAGCATTTCAGACACTATACCTATTCTGTAATGGCTTTTGTTTTGTTGATTAAAGGGGTTTTGTTGTTTTTAGCTTGAAAGGCACTTTACTCTTACTAAAGCAAATCACTCCATAGTGCACTGTCAGTGACAGTCCTGCATACTAAAATGATGCTAAGTCTTCACAATGAGATTTTCTGTTGGTGCCCAGAAACACATCTGCAAGAAAGGGTTTATTCAGAACTAGGCTTTTACACTAAAATAATAATGTTCATATTCCCTCTCCCTCACAGCTGCTGCTGATTACAGGCTCAAGATGAGACATTAGCTAGTTTGGAAATACAGACCTTAAATATTACTCTTTTATTTAACTGTTTACCTTCTGATCTGACTCTTGGCATCTGCAGTTTAAAATCAACAAACCTTTCCAAAAGCTTCCATATTTTAATTACAGATACAGGCAGAAATTGTTCAACAGAATATAGGAAAAAAAGACCTTCACACTCATCATGGGGCTGGCAGTCTCTGAAACCTTGCCTGCCTACTTCACCCAGCAATAGGCAGAGTGCTGTTGGATGGGAATTTATCATGTCCTCTGGTGATAATAACTAGAATTTCCCAAGATTAGACACACACCTGTGCCCAAAGTCACCCTGTGCAACACTGCCACGCTTTCTGCACGTAGCTGTGTGCCCGTGGAGCACTTCAGTGTGCAGGACAGACTAATTTCTGAAGCTCTTACCTAGCAATGTGTGCCTGTGGAGCACTTCAGTGTGCAGGACAGACTAATTTCTGAAGCTCTTACCTAGCAATGAAGCAAGCATAAACTCAGCTTTTAGGAATGAAAGGACCCTAGAGTTTAAGTGCAGCATCCACACACGTGTTGGAAAAAGGGATTTGTTTAATGCATATGCTTCTCTTTAAACATAACCTCTGGGCACCAGTGTTACATTAGCAGTGTCCACCACCAGTCAGGATGAAAGAGTAAATAGGACTGATAAACAATTAGCAATTTCTTTCTGATTAATTTAACAAAAGCATTCATGTTGGAAGGGAGCTCTGGAAGTCATCTGGTCCAACCCCCTACTCAAAGCAGGGCCAACTACAGCAGGTTGCTCAGTGCTGCACCCAATCAGGTTTTGAGTATCTCCAAGGATGGAGATGTCACAAACTCTCTGGGCAGCCTGGTCCAGTATTCAGCCACCCTAAAAAGAATAAATCTTTACTGCACTCAAACAGATTTTCCCATATTTCACTTAGTGCCCATTGCTTCTCTGGGCACACTGAGAAGAGCCTGACTTCATCTTCTTTACTCACCTCCCCATCAGGCCATTACACACATGGATAAGATCCCCCTGAGCTTCCCCTCTCCAGGCTGAACACTACCAGCTCTCTCAGCCTCTCATTGTGGGTCAGATTCCCCAAGACCTTTGATCTTCTCCATGATGCTTTGCTGGACACACTCCACTCTCTTGTAGTGAGATAGGCAGCAGTAGACACAACCCTCCTGCTGTGTCTCACCGGGGCTGAGCAGAGGGGAGCAGCATAAGTGAGCATGTAATTTTAACTAGATTCAGTGTTGCACACACCCTTCCCATACAGCTGAGAAGGAATAACCGGTCTAAAAGACAGAGCAATCCTTTCTCATACTTCTGAACTACAGAACTTGAATTTATACTTCAAAATGTTGTGAATTTATGAAGTTCACACTGCTGTGAAAGTAAAACCACTTTCATCCTGAGATGTAAATCTGAATTAGCAAAATCGTTGCGCTTGTTACATAACCTAGAAAGTAAAATATAATCACAGTTGTCCTTTCACTTGCCCAAGCTTGTCATGCTGATGCCAAAAGCAGTACACTTGGAAAAGTGTATTTCTACAGTATTAAAGAATTACTAAAGGAAATAAAATCATAATTCATATAAAACTATTATGACCTCCAGCCTTCAGAACTGCCAATATAATAGCATCAAATTTACCCTTAGAGACTTTTGCTAATAGCTAACCTAATAGCTAATAATACTAGTAGCTAATGAGTAATCTACAGGACTCCATTTTTATATTGTATGTATATAAATTACATACATATCCATACACATGATTCTAAAAAAAGACCCAGTTCATCTTAGATCAATTTCTGAGTAAGCACAGGAGTAAATATAGCTTAAGCTTGAAATTCTTCCTGTGGTGATTCATTTGTTTTTGCCATGTGTCTTGTGCAATGGGATCTATACATTAGGACAACGAAACAGCCTTCCTCTGCGTGGGCAGAACCTAGCGTGCTGTCAAGGCTACTGAAACATGAGCAGAAACAAAAAGACTAAAACCAGCTTTTGAATGCAAGATATTTTACATGTAACTTAGAATACAGGCTTCCTGCCTTTTCTTTGGAAGCAGAACTCCACCTTATCAGATCACAGTTCAACACTTTGTACCACAAATTTATGTAAGACCCTGCATTACAAAAATAACTGAGGTAAAGGGCATTTTTAAAAGAGCTCCAGGGTAGTTATTAGAACAAACCCACTTGCACCTTAACATGAATACAGGCTCAGTCTGGCTTTTTAAAAAAAGCTGGGCTTTTAAATCCATATAAAACGTTTTATTTCCTAATGCTCAGTATTTTAAAACAGGACTAAAAAAAAAAAAATAAGAAAGGCAAAACACATCCAGTTCTTACGCTACAAGGAGAAACCCTTTTAAAGTAATGTGGTCCCATTCTGTGATTCAAAAGTAATACTTTCAGGACTGTATATAACACCGTACGAATGGATGCCTAGAATATCCCCGACAAGAAATGCTGGAGTGACCTGCATTATCCTGCCCGGGAGACAATCTGCTAAATATGCATCTGGTTAACATTGAGTAGTTGCCCTTTTCAGGATTATAACTTTTTCTTTGTCATCTCTGACTATCCATATGTCTGTATAGATAGATATCTCTCAGCAAAGGTTTACAGCTACAGCAGTAGGCAAGTGCAAGCTCACTCTGTCCATGCATTGGGAAGACATTTCTTAGTGGGATACCATCAGTTTGCACACAGCATCATACATCACACAAACCCCAATCCCATACCCATTCTGGCTTAGTTCTGGCTCCACTTGTGCACCAGACACATCAATGCCACAAAACTGTTTTGGTACCTATTCTCATGTTTTAGGTATTTTACTCACATTTTTGCTTTCTTTAGATTTTTCCAGATATAGTTATGAAATACTAGTGAGTCAAAAATCCCATTTTTCTAACAGTTATTCATGAGGTTGGAGTTGAAATCAAAAAATGCACATATGAGCCTTCTTTACCAGCTACTAAAATTCCTGTGTTAAGTTCTTCAGGTTCAGTAGAAGGTTGTAATTATAAAGCAAGCAGGATAAATTATTTCAAGTTAAGGTAAAACTCTCCCAATGAAGTTCAGCCAAAGCAGAAGGTATTTTCAGGCACGGCATTTCATCTACCTGCCCTACTGCCTCCAATCCCCTGCCACCAGTTTCTGGTGCTCAGGTCCATGTACCGGTATGGAGCTGATAGTTCAGTTCAGTGACAAACAGGAAGTGTTTTGAAAAGTGATTAATTCCTCAACAGTTATTAAGTACTCCAAAGCAGTTATTCAATAGACAATAGACTCTCGCTAGAATAACACTATTTTTAATATACACACTGCTGATATTCTTCTTTGTGTTAGAGGATCTTCGGGTACAAATTTGAATTTGACTTCTCCCTGCTTTACAGAAAGAGCACAAATGATGTCAAATCTCTTTTTGTTCAGGTATAAAACTTGCTGCTAGAGACTAGCTAGAACACTGAAGTTTGAAGGCACAGCCTTATTAAATATTAATATTCTGCTGGATTTTTATATTCCATTTCAATATATTTGTGGCCAATAACCATCCATTTTCCCTCACTTGCAGAAGCTGAGCAGGTGTGCAGGTAGCTGGTTACCAAGACAACATACTGGCAAGGGATTAGAGCAGACACTTGTATGTGTATAAGTCTGAATAATGCAAACACTGTTAAGTGATACATTTTTCATTATTCGAATATCACATGATGTTTTATGCCATTTAATATTTTTTGCCTGTTGAACACGCTCCTGTTAAGAACCCAATTCAAACCTCACAAGCAAATGTAATTATAGTTTCATTATAACAATGAAAATACCACTTTACGCATTTCTTCCATGAGCCCAATAAGTAGTTATACAAACATCTGTTCCATTTCCTACATCTCACATTTGGAAGAAATAAGCACCAAGACACAGACATTTATAAAAACAAAAGTAAGACAAAGAAATTAATCAGAACTTTATCAGATATATAAGCACTTCACCAAGAAGGCTGGGTACTTTGACAAGGCATGTCTTTGCAGTAATTCTCGCCTCATTGCTCTAGAGACAGATACCAGTCCTTTAGTAATGTCTTAAATTTTGTTTTGTTAAACTGTGGAGAGCACTGCAGAACATTTTAAAGTGTTATATCAACAAACTATGAATTACAGTGTTAAGCAACAACCTTTAATAAAAGAAATGAGCACAGGTAAATAGAAACCACATTTTAAAATGTCTTTCTGTTCTTAGAGACAATTTGAAATACATCTATTCAAAACAAAACCTTCATAGATATTTGAATATATACCACCACATCCTAATTTTAATGCTTCATTTTTATTTTACACATACTGCCAGAGGACAGAAAACCTATGTCTTTCTCCATACTTCTCATAGTAATAGCACATTTCAGCTGCACAAAAATATGTCGAGAAAAGCACAAAATAATGAGAAATGGCTCTTTTTTGATCCACTACATACAAGATCAAACAGCTGCATTTTATAATTCAGCAAACCTCAATCCCCACTTTACCCATGACAATTGTCCATAATATGAGAGGGAGAAATGCTGAAGTTTCCTCATGAAAATAGAAAATGGTAAGTGCTACTATCATTCTGTTTTCAGCAACATGAAGGAGAAAGAGATACAAGTCCATGGGCCTTCCAACAGATATTTCTAGGACTGAAAGTAGGAGCAAAAGGTTCAAGTGCCTCTACTTTAAATTTGTAGATTTCAAAATGAGGAAGATAAAACCTGATGTATTTTAATGGATACACCTGGGCTTTTCAAAGGCAAAGAAGAACAGAAAAGACAAGTTCATTTGCTTTCCATTCTCCTTCTATACTGTAACTACTTCCCGCTATAGGCAAACTGCCTACCCTTGCCCAAAAGCATAGCAACAATTATTCTGCCTCAACAAACATTTTCAGGTGTGTTCCAAAATCAGATCTCCACAAAATACTTAAAATTATTTGAGTTTCATCTCATTTCAAACTTTTCACTGAGCTCAGAAGATATAGAGGTACCTGGTGGGTATTATAAACCCACCAGGGTTTATAACCCACTTCTAGTAGTTGAAACTATCCTCCTTTGAAATACCTAGTGGCTAGAAAATTCACCTGTCCTGGTGCCTCTGAAAGTCCTGCTAAAAACAAAGATGCATTGGAAAAACCTGCACACCCAGGATCTAAGGGTAGGAGGGAATTAAGGGTAGAACATCAACAGCTGAGTACTTTAAAACAGGCTTAGGCTGCTGAAGTCTGTGGGGATGAAGAAAGCGTTTATGTATTTCTCAGCACTGTGGCTTTAGGGCTTTCAATATCACAAAGTCAACAAAAATTAGACTCCCTGAGCTTTGACACGCCTGAGCTTGAAAAACCTTACTCTTAAATCTTCACAGCTGAAAGATGCAAACCCTGGAAACACTTCATCAGAGGTGACTGATCGCTGGAGAAATCCCATTCAGTTCAATGAAGCAACTTGCATGGCCAAAATGATGCTTTTAATTAACTATTTCCAGGAGTCACATTTTTAATTTTGCTGCAGACTGCTCAGAAAAGATGAGAGACTCAACCTGTCAACTGCTTAATTAGACTGGGTTTCAATTCTCAGACTAGCTTCCTCCAAAGAAAATGCCATCTGTTTCATGTTGCAAACTCCCCTAGATGTCCCACACAGCTTGATACTGAATTCTAGATAAATACTTCTTAAAATCAAAGATCAAACCATGCAAAGAGACTCTTGTAGGGTTAATGCCTCCATAAGCTCACTGAAGTCAGTGAGACTTTACAAGAGAATTAATTTTTTTCACCCCAAAGGCCTTTCCTGCCTGGCCACTAGACTAACTACCCAGTAAGGAGGGAAGATAAGAGATAATACAGATAATCAGAATTCCAGATAAAATATAATGTATTGAAATTAAAAATGCTACAAGTCTATTTCATGATGTAATTTTTAAAGGATCAACTAGTTCTCTGCTCCTATTGCTTTTCACAGAATATTTGTGCCTAACATACAAAACAGTGGTATAATACACAGCTAAAGTTTATTGACATTGGAGGGTAGACTAGTATGTACCTCTTGACCTACCACAAGCATAAAGTGCTAGAGAAACCTCAGCAAACAGCCAAATGCCTACCTAGCTGCTGCTCACTCCTCTTCAGAAGGAAACAGGGAGAAAATAGGATGACAAAGCTTGTGGGTGGAGATAAAGGCAGAGATACTGCTTACCAACTACCTTCACAGGCAAGACAGATTTGACAGATGAAAACTCCTTCAATTTATTGCCAAGAGAAACACAGACAATCATTAAAGCAACATCCTTTCTCCATTCTCTTCCAGACTCAATTTCACTCCTCCACCCTCCAACCCCTGAGCAGCATGGGGGAAACAGGGACATTACAGTCAGTACACAATGGTTCCTCTCTACTACCCTCTTCCCTGTCACTCTTCTCCCTTGCTCCAGAAGGGTCTCTTCCCAAAGGCTGCTGTTCTTCAGGAAAAAATTTGTCTTCAGTGTGGGCTCCTCCTCAGGCTACAGTATCTGCCAAGGTACCATGAAGCATCTTTTCCTCCCCCTCCACCTTCTTCTTCTCTGACCTCTGCTTCCCTCTACTGTTTGTCACACTTTTCCCCCTCCTCCTTTTCCTGCCCAGCATTTTTTGTCCCCTTTTTACAGAGGTGCAACACTCATGGCTGATGGGCTACTGTGTACTGTGGTGGGTCCACTGGAGCTGACCACGTCCAGCTTGGGGTGGCCTCTGGCACCTTCTCACAGAGGGCACCACTGCAGCTCACCACCCTCAAAACTCCCTCTCCAGGGACACCCAGTGCAATGCCAAACACCTAGAAGTTCTTGGAAAGAGACAGAGATTGAACAGCATATCAAAGTCTCAAATTCCAGCCAGAAATCAAACACTGTGGCATCATCCACAAGGAATTACAGATTAGAGCGGGGAAAGAGAGGAAAACCCTTGTGATACAACATAAAGTTCTGGGGATGTTAAGGAAGAGAATTACCTCTCTTGAAATAGGACCATAAAGAAAGCCACTTCATTTTAGCTCTTAGGGATGAGGGAGAAAGTTTACTGAACTTAAATTTCACTCATCTTCACAATATAACCACGATTTCTCAACTGCATTTACAGCAGTAGCACTGCAAAAGGCCAAGCAGTGCTGACCTCAGTAGCAGCACAGAACTGTTTGTGCTGGAGAGATCACAGGCCCGTGAATAATTACCCATTCTGCTCCAGTCTCTTCAGAGCCATTGCTTTATGAGATTTTGTGATTCTTAACCTTTATTTTATTGTGCTCATATCATTATCAATTATATAGGGTTTAGGTTGGTGCATTTGCCCAAGTGTTTCTCATTTCACCTCTGCTGTTGTCAAACTTTGGTCTCTAAGATTCCTTCATTAAACATACGCTTGTATCAATATCCACTACATTTGCCTACAGCACTTCCCTTGCTGAAGGGGGCTCTCTTATATGCCTTCAAAGAGGGGCTTTCAAAGATGTAACATAAACATGACTCTGTTCAATTTAATTACAACAGAAAGAGATATTCCCCGTGGTCTCTGGCAATCCAAACATTATAGAGCAGAGACTTCAACTAAGAGGTAATCTGATTAAAAAAACTTGCTGGCAAACAGTTTTAGTTTAAGCTTCCATAAAACTCCAATATGTTATATTTTATTTTTATTGAGGTTATGTATGTTATCTATTTAAGAATCTAGTTCCTCATTTTTAATAATAAACCTAAAGCATTTAAACTAACAGCTTTAAAACATTCAATATCATCAACAGCCACCCTATTAGTCATTATCACACACGCATAGCTGCTTGTACAAACTGTGATGGCCTCCAGTAAATAAACTGGAAGAGAAATTAAATTTTCACACTAATATAAATACAACTCAGCAACTTCTCTTTCATAAATGATACTGTTTATATATCAAAGTGATATTTTTCAGGCAAAAGAAATTATAATATCCAATAGTACCCTTTTTCCATATGTTTTGGGTGGGTTTTTGGTTTTGTTTTTTTTAAATCAAAGCACTGCTGTAATTTGATCTCCTAATTTATTACCACAGCCTGAAACTTCTGAATTGTAAAACATTAAGTTCTGCATCCTGCTGCTGATTCTTCTTTAATGAAAGAGAGCAAACATTGTTTTTCATCCTCTCCAACCTTTCAAATACCTTTTACATAATCAACCTCATAGTTCTATTGATTCCTGTAGAGTTAAACTGCAGGATTTGTGATAAGGTTTTTTATCAAATCCAGTGCCACTCCAGAAACTGAGCATTAGCAGTGTTTACAAAACTGCTGCACCATTTTCTCCCACTAACAGGGGAAAAAAAATAAGCCAGCTATAAAGACCATAAAATCTAGTTGTCTTCCATGCTTTCAGTGTCTGAAATTGGAAGAATTGCTGTTGCTTCAAATCTTCACAGCAAGAGGCAGTTACAGGC
Organism: Corvus cornix cornix; assembly: GCF_000738735.6. NCBI lineage: Eukaryota > Metazoa > Chordata > Aves > Passeriformes > Corvidae > Corvus > Corvus cornix. Next base: position 45,294,132 of record NC_047057.1, on the reverse strand, counting down.
ACCTGTAAAAGTAACATTTTCAACTGAGAGCTCTTACAAGGGTTGTTTTTCCTGGACATCTACTTCTGTCAATGTATAAACAAGGATGATGAGTGCTACAGCACTCACAGTGACAATTTCTCATCATGTTTCCCTAACACGTCTGGCCTAATCATCCACAGGGACAGCTAATTTATTTTATAGTTCTGGCTAAGAAGAGTGGCTAAAATTTAGTCCATTTGAAACTGAGGCAGTATGGACATAAGAAAACAAAAGTAAAAACTTAGTAAGGATGTCAACTCATGCCTAAAGGAGTATGGTATGACTCCACTGTGCACACACACTGTGTTTTGGTACTCAAATGGAAAACAAGTAACTGCATTCTTTTGCATCCACAATCATCTACTCTTCATGCTCACATTCAGCACAGATTTAAAACTTCCCAACACCCTACAAAAACATCCAGTTGTAGAGCAGAACAATGGAAGACAGAAATCTGGTGAGGAATAAAAATGGTCAGGGATCAAGGGCACTGTCACATGGGAATGGAGGACCTGCAACAGCAGGGAGCTAGTTAGATTTGCTTTCTGTGATGATTCTGAACATAGAAAAACATCTAGGATTGCATCTATGGTGGAAAAAAAAGGGCAAAATCTAATTTAGTCCTGCTGGCTCCCAGTAAGCAAACAGCAGAATGCTTGGAGCCTAGCTAGAATTTCTATAATATCAACATGGTACAGACACATAATAAAATATTTATTCCTTTCCCAAACACTAAGTAAAAACAGATAGCTAAAAACATGTAGCTTAAAGCTCTGGCTATAGCCTCCCCGCTACCTGCCAGAACATACTGAATGTCATCTTAAAAAAAATGCAGTCATACAACCACATACAGCAGCCTTGGTAAGGGGAAACAGCCACCTACTGCAGTTCCAGCTGATCCAACCTACCTTTGTGTTACAGTGCCTGCAGTTTGCCCTGGGAGCGCTGCTTTCCCCAGCTGGTTACTTCAGGAATTAATTTAAAAAAAACTTGAGATTGCAGTACCAGGGTACTGAACTACCAAACCTTTATGGAAAAAACCTGTGGCTTTCTGAGCAAAACCACAAGGCACATGGAGTCAGCTCAGGTTCACAGCCACTTGTCTCCTGCCCTGATTTAGTCCCAACAGGTTGGTTCTGATGCCTACAAAGACACCAGTGGATCTGCACTGAATACTTCAGCACTCCAGTTCTGGGAAGACTGGCTAACTTGGCATTAGCATAGCATGAAAATCTGGATTCATTTCATTATTCATTCATTATCCAACCTGATAAACACCCTAGAAAGCCAAGCAGCTCTTTGTGAAGCCAGCCTGGCCCTATCACAACTCACATGGTCAGGCAATGTCCAGAAGCAGCAGTACTACTGAGATGGCTCCGGAACAGCTTAGTTCAATCTGAATCTCACAGTACTGGTGCTACCAAACCCTGCCAGAATGAGAAGGTTCTTCAAAAGGCCAGCTCTGCTTAGTCTTTTGTTGTCTGATCACACACTGACAGCTGGAATCCCTGCACCAGGACAAAAGATGTGGACGTCTTCCTCCACCCCTCAGCACTATCTCCTCAGGTCACAAACTGCTTCAGCTTCCAGAGTGCTACAGTTTTGTCAGGTGGATGGTTCACAGTGAGTGCATCTTACATGGGGCAGCAGACATGGATATTTGAGTAAAGCTAGCAATGGCAGCACACCACATACAATTTTATCTGTGCCCTTTTAAGCAAGGTGCCCTTATTTAATTTCTGTGCTTCCACAGAAGCACTAGAAGAAAACTAAAAATACCTCCCTGCTGCTTTGCAGTTTCAATTTGTTTTCAGAAGATAACAAAGAGTCTATGAATTGTCCACACAGAATTAGACCGGTGCAGTTTAGATTAATTCAAAACTCACTGTATAGTTACGTCCTTGGCATGGAGCAATTAGAGCTGGCTACAATTTTTCAAAACCCATGCTGTTTCTGCACCCACTCGAAGACGGGGTCACTCTTTATTGTGTGAACTATCTTCAGAAAGAAAAAGCTGACACTGAAAGTCTGCAAAGCTACTAATTGCTGGACTTCTTTAAAAAAAACCCAGAAAGATAGATCAATGCATCAAATTCTTTCCCAAAAAAACACCGTAAAACTCCGGGGTTTATTTTGTGATCTGCACCACTGGCAATGGAATTGCTCTGGAATATTTCAGAAATATTGAGTCTCTCTTTCAGTATGTGAGAGAAAGCCCAATACTAAAAAGTGTCTAGCTTCAGATTAATTAGATGCTCTACCTACAGTCTGCAGTACTTTTTACAGACAAACATGCTTTCATTGTCTTCTCTTTGTTATTTGAAAGACAACCCACATCATCCTTCTGCTCTCCCAAAATCATTTTCTTTACTTCCATAAAGTCACTAAAGAAGCAGAGACCCTTTATGACATGTGTGCAGTGATGTTGAATTTCTTGAAGGAAGCAGTGACAGAGCTATTATACCAGCTTTTACCCCAAGGGAAGAAATTGTGGTAAGAGAAGGGTCCAGCACAAGATAACTTCAAGGAGAAACAGTAAAGAGAGATCTTACACACGGAAAAGGGTAACTGCTGAATGTGTTCTGCTGTCCTAAAACTCACAAGCACGTGTGTCCTCAGAGTTCGTGAGACAGATAACAGATAACAGCAGCGTTGCTGAAGATGAACCAGACAGACTGCCAAGAGAATATAGATAATGAGACAGTCCTTTAGCCACATTTTAATTACAAAAAGAAACAAAACAAAAGAAAAAAACAAAAACCACAAAAAACCCCAAAAAACCAAAACCTAAAAAACCCCGCAACAGCAAAGAAATGACCACAGTAAGCACATGAAAGAAGCATGAAGTTCTTCACTGGAGTAGGGTAGACTTCATGTGAAATGTACACATAACTCCCAAAAGAAATTACTATCACCACTCATTTTCAAAAAAACCCAAACTGATGCTGAACAGTGGAGCAGACACATGACAGCTAATAAGAATGAGTTCTCAGGAACAGAAATTACTGAGATAGAAGCAAAATCCAAAGAGCTTATTGCTGTCAAGTCTGGGTGGCAGAACAATCTTAATCACAGAGCACCGAAAGAACTGGTACATGAAATTTTAAGTCTGATAGCACAGATATTAAATAAATCCATCAAATGAGGTAGTACCACATGACTAAAGAAAGCCAAATATGGTGCCTATTCTTGGGAGGAAAGAGGGGAAAAAAGTCATTTTGGTAGCACAGACCCATCAGTCATCTACAGATAGCACACAAATCTTGACAAAAGAATGGAAAACAAAGGCAGATCAAATGCATTACAGAAGACTGATCATGGCACACTAGTCCAAAATGTCTCTTTTCTATTTTATTCTCACAAAAAATGTGAATGCAATCTGTTTGGATTTTAATAAATCATTTGGCATACTACATAGGCTAAACTGGAAAAAGTGGGAATAGTCAGCAAAAGTATAAGATGTATAAATCAGATAAACTACTTAAAGGATAAACAAGAGCAAGGGGAAATTACCAGGCAGAAAGCTCATTATTAAGTAAGTTCCTTCAAAGTGGTCTTTAAGGACAGAGTTGAGCAACAGAAGGGAAGAAAAGCATGACAATGAACCCAAAACCAGATTTAGCAGTGCAAGATGCCGTGCCTGTAGGAACTGTGAGTGCAGGATGATTCCAAACTATGTGTGGTTCCATCATGAGACCAGGAAAGTGCAGCCAAGGGAACTGTTGTTGCTTTCAGAACCGTTTTGGAGAAGGGCCCTGACGCTGGCCAGGCCAGAGGCTTGAGGTGAATCGCACTATACTGAGCCTTCTGAAGAAGACCACAAGTTTTCTGCAGCAGACTTAGGTCTTCAACCTCCAGAGATCCAGGTTCTAAAAAAAAAAAAAAAAACCAAAAACTAGAATATTCAAATTGAATCTGGTTACCTGGTACTCACCTTTACACTGTGGCAACTGTGTTGCTAACAGTCTGTCAATGAGGAAACTCAAAGGTATGTCAGGTGTGTCTACAGAGGCACACTTGCAGCAACAACTCTACTCTAAACATGCTCATAAGGTAAAAGCCATGCCTTTTCATGTAAGAAACACTGTGATTTGTCTAAGCCAAAATGTAAAATCAAAAACAGTCCTTCAAACCAGAGGACAATGAGGAATGCATGGCCATTTGTTAATATGGGAACAAATAAATTTAAATTCAAAATGACAGGGATTTGACTGCTAAAGGGTTTGGTTCTAGAGCAGCTTTTCAGTAAAAGGAACCATGGGGCATTCATTGTTCAACTGATGCGAGGATGAAGCCAAGCTGCTTCTGAGGAGAAGCTTCACCTGCAGAGGTCTGTATGTTGCACCTGACAGTGTCAGCAGAGACTGAACATGGTGATGGGGTAATACTGCCCACCAACTTCAACACCAAACCAAGCCACACCTGACCAAGCCATCCCACTCTTGCCTCTTCTTTTTCCTCTGCTTGAGTGTGTCACTTACCTGCTGTGTCTTTCTCCATTCAGATGGCAAGCCCTCCAGGACTGTAACTGTGACTTATTAGGTGTACATATGGCTCCTGGCAGGAGCCCCAGTGAAGCCTCAAGTCTTTACCAGACATGGTTAGAAATGATGCAGCCGTGGATAAAGCAGTGAGGCTTAGCAGGTGGGCAGGATCCATGAGGACAATCTGTGAAACTGATGTCTAACACAGCAGTGCAGGGGGAATTCAAAGCTGTTCGATCTGTTGAGCTGTTAGATCACACAATTTGTAATTGCTGCCTCCTGTATGGAACTGGTAAAATTCATACTACAAATTCAATCACATAAAATATTAATCAAAGAATTAATATTTGAAGACATAAGAAAAAAAACCTCGAGACAATTCCTATTTTGAATAACTTTCATCCCATTTAAATCATGTCTCAGATTTACATCTACTAAAAACAACATGTTTTCCCAAAACAATGAAAGAATGGAGTAAATATATATAAAATCAAAGCTCAAATAAGGTACACATGAACATTTTACAGGACAAAAAGTGTAAATACTGTCTCAATCTCAGTGCCAACAGACACTAATCTCTGCATAACAGAACTCAAAAGTGCACATGTGGTGGCAGTGGTTGTGTTGTGCAGACCAGCAGAAATCAATGTGCAAAACCTGGTACCCAAGCCCTGCTCCAAAGGCAGACTTTAGGCTCTCACAGGGATCCTTTTCTCATGCTTGCGTAGCTCTTTATAGAAGCCAGGGAAGGATAAGGTTTGAGGACCTGAAAAGATGTTCAGAGACATCTCTGAGCAACGACAGCATCTTCCAGTAGAACTCCTATCTTCCAAGGCAAATTCCCTCCCTTTCCCACCCTGAGTCACCAGGGCCCGTGTCCAAATCCCTCCTTGCCACCTTCCTTTCCCCTCTTTCCACCTCCTGACACAGCCTGGCTTGTATTTCATCTGCATTTAAAGAACCTGCTGGTCACCAGGTACGTTGGAGGCAGAAGCTCCTTTTCTGTTTCAGGATGCAGTTTAACCTCAGCCTGCAGCAACAAGGAGCTGCTTAGGGAGGTCTGTTCAAACACACAATAACCCTGGGCTGCAGCATTCTTGCTTGCTCAGCGAGGATGGGACATCCGCTGCTTAATTGCACAGAGATGACAGGCAAGCTTTCAGAATTTTATTACTGACACATATTTTTCAGAGACTTCTAAACTTGGCAAGAATTAAATAAAAGCAGCAGAGCATTTTCCTCTAAAAATGCCAACTTCTGCCAAACCTATCCTGCAAAGCCCATGACAGAAGGGGCTTTTTCAAGTGACAAAACAATGCATGTTTTCCCACATATTCATTTTTAAAAATAACCCCAAACATTTTAAAGAGACATCAAATAAAAAGGCAGATGGCATGAAAAATTTCAGTACTAATTTTTAGGAGTTTACTACAGCTTACCAGGAGGGAGCTCACAGGCCTGACAGAAAAGAGTATTCCCATCTTACAGTTCAATAAGCCAAATGGCTTTGATGCCCTGAGTCCCATATCAAACTCACTCCAAAAAACTGACTACATGTAGAGCAAAAGGTGTTTACTCTAGCAGAAATATCACAGACCATTTCAAATTAAGAAAACTTCAGAGAATGCTTTCTTTTTAATTTTAGAAAAGATTCAATAAACCCAAGAAGGGTTATCTGGTACAGATGAAATTGGGATGAAATTTTAGGGCAGGAAAAAAACATAATCAGCACCAAGAACTACTTTCAACTTTATGGAAACCACAAACAGAAGGCTTAGAGAACAGAAATACCAGCTCAATCAGCTCCAGTGGGAGCCACAGTCAGCAAAAATGCTAACTCCATTGTATTAAGTGGGGGAAAAAAAAGAAAAAAAAAAGGTACATTGGCTAAGATGTAAACATTGTGTTCAAAAAACTTAACAGTATAATCCAGCCTGGTAGCCAGCAGACTTGTTCTTTCTGTATACTTGAAATCACAGTAACATGCTGAAAACACTGCTTTGACCAAACTGCAGCACTGCAAAGCCTATACAGTAGAGAACTACTAAGACTGGCCAATGCATATTATGCTAAAATTCCATTTATGAAGGGACAAATTTCTCCCATTTGGTGGCAGTGTATCAGTAAATGTAATGATAAGTAGCCTATGCAAATGCTTCCATTTTTGATGGCAAGGCTAGAGGTGAAGCAGCACTAGAGGAAACAGCTTAACAAGCCCTAACGATGACAGCAGCACCTGCACTGTACAGAAGATGGAACCAGAAAAGCCTTTATTGCTGCTGGTGATTGCACAGCAAGAAGATCTTGCCCACAATATATCAAGTTAGCCAAAACTAGCCTCCCTCCCAGACTAATGTCATATGGCTGAAACACAGACCATGCAGTCTGACAGTGCTCCTCCAGTAAATTCTGAGCCTAGCATGAGTTCAACCACCTACAGCACAGGGCTCAAAGAATTCATGGAGGCAGAGCTGGAGTACTGCTCAGTGATTGCAGGGATGAATGAGGAGGCTGCAGATAATGGAGAGCAGCCAGAGGACAATGAGACGTACTCAAGTATAAGGGCAACTGGGGAGTGATGGATGATGGGCACCAACTTCAGTGAATAGGTGGAGAAAACACTGTAGGACACCAACACTTAATTGACTCAAATATTCACAAATTATCATTTCTTCAGTGTTGTTGTGGCTATGTCCCATCCAATCCAAACTCGCTGTGGTGAGGGGTGCAGAGAGAGGGAAGGAAGAAGTATAACATAACATTGCTTCTGTATCCCACTCCAAATGCCTCTGCATCCAGCCTCTGCTGCTCATGCATGCAGCCTTTCCCACCTTCACTTCTCTCCACGTTGTAGTTTATGTAGTTTTATATGGGTGTGAGAAAAACAAGGCTGCTGGAGCACAGGGGTGGGACTCTCACATCTAATAACTTCTCAAATATTACTGCAAATCCCTTGCCATTCTCTCCAGAGACATCTTACTCCACTTATTATTTCATTTCCTGTTTGTTCCATTGTAAGTTTCCTTTTATTTAATTTCATGCAGCTTGGCAGAATAACATCAAGCAATTAAAATGAGGCACATATAACACTCACAAAAATACTGCAGAAGTCTCCAATGTTCTCTACACTGTTTGAATTAATTCACATTTCACATATACCGGCCTATGATGCCTCTTTCACTCTGCACTTCACTCCCATTAGCAGATATTATAGTTAAGTTATATAATTGAATCATTATTCATCAGTAAAACATCTACTTACCCACTGGTTTTATACCTTCAATGTCTCTCATGGCAGACTCAGCCCAGAGATGAGTCCCAAGGCAGGAGAGTCTCAGCAGCAGGAATGCAACCACTGATCTTGGCACACAACCACGCAGTAGGTTTTTGCTCACTGTAGAAATCACTCTAGAAATTGCTCCTTGAGTTTGGGACCTCACCACACAGAAACATAACCTTTAATTTGAAAACAAAACACATTCCCTGTTCTCACAGTCATGAAATCACCGACATGGACCAAATGAAATCCAGCGCAATATCATCTTCCCTACTCTGGAGACAACCTGAGCAAATCTGAAAAATTAAGAACTGAGTTGTTCAGCTAATCAAGTTGATTCAGAAGCCTAAATGAGGGAGGGAGGACAGGTGGGGAGGGAGGAAGATCTTAATCAATTTTGTGTCCCTGATGAGCTGCTCAGGCACATCCAGTTAAAATTGTCAATCTAAATTCCAAACTGCTGAAGTGTTCACCATCCTTTACAAAGCTGTAAAAAGTCAAAACTCTCTCCAAGTCCTCTTCCACCACTCAACAATGTAGTGAAGCCATGTCAATATAAAAGCATAGCATCTTGGCAATAGAACATACAGAAAAATTACGTGAAATGAAATTAGATTAATAAGTTTCAAGCCTGTGTTTATATGCTGCACTCCTCTTTCTAAGTATCTATCTTGCTTTTCTACTAGAAGTTTCTAAATCATTTCTAGTTTACTGCAAAATTAGACCAGGATATATGTTGTACCTTCTATAACATCTTTGCAACCCTGTGCTGGTGAGCCAAAAACTTCAACACAGTAGCCTGCAAGGAAATTTCCACTGCAAGTCCAATCTGCCCAGCAATCATGTAATATAGAACAATTGCTCTGAACACTGTGTTTCAAACTATCATGCACTTATTCACTCAGTTCTTACAAAAGCACAGTTAAAACACTCATGAGAGGTTTGATTTCTGAAGCCACTAACAAATAGAATCATCTGTAACTTCAAACCCCAAGGGGGCACCACATGCACTGCACTATTTCAGACCAATTAGCACGTTGTTGGGGAACTAGCTCTTAAAACAACCAGTGCATTACATCATGAAAATAACAGTTTCCCAATTGTTCTAATGAATACAGAAGAGGAAACTGGAACAAATCCTTTTCTGGTATAGATCCATCTACTTCAGCTGAGCTCTGTTACAAATAATTTCAGCTTTATTACTTAGAAAGTATGCAAGTAAAATAACAATCCATTTGAAATGGAAAAATCCCTAGCACTGTGAATCACCACATGACTATTAAGATAATAAAATTAATCACAGGTTTTCTGTCTAGCCTTGGTGGTTTTCATGGTTTCCACTGTTGTAGCAGTGAGACTATACTTACTCTCTGTAAGCAAACAGTAAAACACTGTCTAGAAGTTAAGCATTTTCCTGAGTCTTTCCATTATCACAGTTATTCCCAGACTATGAAACTCCTACGCTTTGTACCTGTTGGTTATGTCTTTTCCCTAATTTCAGGATAACACATAATGCAGCTTTACGATCTGAGAGAGCGAAATCCAGCCATTCATCTTCAGCCAAGCAATCAAGAAACACAATGAACATCATAAGTTTCACTTTTAAAAGCTACTGTTCCTTAAATTGGGATAATACTTGTTTCAAATTAATTTACAAGTTGTTTATCCAACCCATGCAGCTCGATAAAATGAGAGGTTCATTACTCTGCCCTCCCTCAGCCACATGCTAGGTACTTTATTTTCAGCTGAAACCACAGGTTCATCTCTGCTTGCTTTCCTAATACATTTCAAACCAAATAACCATCAAACTTCACATATGGTCTCCAGCATACTTTTGACTTTGTTTTTGTTTTCCTCTGCTCCAACACCTCCACAGATTACTCAGTTTAATTCTCTCATACCAAACACTGATTACCATCCAATCTTGTTTTATTTACTACCTCCTCCTGGGTTTCACCCACTTACATCTCCCTTATGGTTCTTCAAACCTGAAGCTGTCTGGTGCCAAGCACACAGTGTTTGTTTTCCCTGTGCTACAAATTCATGCTACAAGTATCAGTGTGACTCAACTCCAAACAAGTATTAAAACAGTACTTGCATTAATTGTTGGTTATTTCTGGCAGCCCTGGAGAGTCTTCACATTAAGAATGGTCTCCTGAAACCATTTTAACCTTGATCCCCCATTACATGGCAACCAGAGGCCAAAATGAACAGACAGAAGTAAGAGGGCACATACTTGAAAGGCACAATTAGAAGAACCATGGAGAAGACAAAGAAGGTGCCATTCTACTCTATTTTAACAGAAAATTTGCAGTGAAAATATCATAAATTGAGAAGATACTGTTTTAAGGAAAAACAAAACCACTGAACTCCAAATTAATTCTCATTAAACACAATGTTCCTATAGACCACTCTTAAGATTAATAAGAAAAAGTCATTTACATTGAACATGAAACATTCCTCATTATGCTGGTTTAAAGCAGAAAAATTTTTAAAAAATTTAAAAAGCAAATCTTTACCTAACAGACCCAAGGAAAACCTTCCTTCTGGCCTGGCTATTCAGTAATTACTCACCACACCATGTCTCACACTGACGAACTTTGCTTTTATGCAGATTTGTGACACTGTTCTTTGTTGCTTTATTTCAGCTTATTAGTCAGGAATATACTGCCTTTCTCCAAATAAACAGAATAGCACTCTACTACATTTTCTAGAAATAAAAACAGAAGCTCAACATCAGTGCATAGATTAAGAATAAACAATAGCCATCTCAAAGTAGCTAGAATGAAGAAAAATATTTTTAAAATAAACATTAACAATAGTTTATAAAGAACTACGCACAGACACTTCTTTAACCAATATTGTAAAAATCCGAACCCCAAACTATTGCTTTTTCTTGGTGTCACATGAAATGTGGGTGTTCTGATATAAATACCAATGGCCATTACCATCAGTAAACAAATAGAAGATTAAAAACAGTCCACAGACTGTAGGGAAGAATAAGAAAAAGGGAGGAAAAGGGCTTTCAGTCATATGAAAATGACTCTTTCGTGACTTAACAGGCCCCTTGCTCTTCCCATGTCCTCATTCCTTTAAGCATGCTACCCAACAGCAACGTTCAGCACAGGCAGCAAACCTGAAATGATCCTGGACATGCCTGCAAACAGATGAAGGGCCTGATGTACACGTGCTACCCAACTCTGAGCTCTTAAATTATCTACCTGGACTTCCAGTCATACCCTCAGTGGAGAGAAGTACATCTTCACTGGATGGAGAGGGGACCCTCTTTAGGATGTTGCCCAGGGATGTTGCTCTCTGGTCCACCTCTCATCTCTGCACTGAACACAGTTGGTTGGAAGTATCTCTCTCAATGAAAAACAGAGAAACAAAGGCATCTGTAATATCTATGCCACCTACTGAGATTTTTTTTTTTTTTACTCAAGGACCACAGCTGAATGCTATCAAAACTAACAGACTACCCCAGGAGAAGCCAGTACCCTTCATGGCATCCACAAAGCCATGTAACTCACTCTTGAGAAATGTGTGAATGATCACAGAATCCACTGTCTTCAGAAATTAACTAAAATTTCCTCTCCCTTCCTGAACTACAGCCATGTCACACATAAACACAGTCTCAGAAGAACTCTTGTCAAATTGAAACAGCTACAAAAGAAGAAAAAGGTGATTTGTCTCTGAGGAACGTGCTCTGCTGTGCACTGAAGCCTAAAAGGGTAGCAACTAGTGAGTCAGAGGCTTTAAAACCTCCTTGTTGCCTTTACTTCTTATTTCCACTCCTACTGACCAGAGGCTGATAGGAAGTTTTATTATTGTTAAAAGATATAAACAAGATAGTCAAAATAACTCAGAATCCAATCGATATCTTATATTGTGGCCACAAATAACAATTCCAATCAGAATTCCACACCCTGTTGAATTAGCTTTAAGGTCATTTTGGCCTTAATCTTGGTATTTCTTTTCCTATCACATTACAAATTCCTTTATCCCATAAAGAATAGCCTGACCTGAACTTCCAACTAGTGAAAACAAGCGTATGAATCCATGCTAAAACTCCCAAGACCATTAAGTACTTAAATGCATCTAAGTATAAAAGGTAAGAGCTAAAGTTGCCGCCTGACCCCTGTAAGCACCTGTTGGACTCCCACTCTCTGCTGCCAGGTACATGAAGAACCACTAAAATCCGACAACACTGAATAACCTTATGCCATGGTTTCCAGCCAAGCTTTGAAAGGCAATAAATAAGATTGTCCCATGACTGGGGTCATTCACAGGACCAGAACCAACACAAAACCTATACATATACACATATATTTGTATATGGCCCACTCAAAGGTAGCCATCAAGAGACTGCTGGTTCTGTAAGCAAGGCTCCTTTTGCAGTTGAGAGCTGCTGTCTCCAAATTCCTCCAAAGCCCACATCAAAGGGAATGGGAAGAGGAGACTGTATATTCTTACTCCTTTAAAAGAAAGGACTGAGCTACAAAGAGCCTTAATTCCCCCACAGTTTATACCCACACAAATGCTGATACAGCCCAGCCACCCTGGGGTCACGTCTAGCACTTTGTCAGGGTTATCTTGCACAGATGTGGCATTAGCAAGGATTGCTGTTCTCCAACAGCTGTCAGACCTTGTGATAAGGTGACTATTACAAGACTTAAGATAACTTTTCTGGCAAATGAGAGTGAATTTGACAATTAGTAAAAGCTTATGACAAAGCCGATACGTTCATAGGCTACTTATCATGACTGAGGAGAATTTTACCTCTAGTCCCTGCTCTACCTGAATTGAAACAGAAATACTGACTAATCTTTGTGTCTAGCCATCTTGATCTCCACTAGTAACATTTTCTTGCAGGTGAGAGTAGAAACAGGGCACCCCCCAATGTCACTCAGACCTCTGACTATGGGGTCATGTGAAGTCTCACTCTCCTATTAGAGCTGCATAGTTAAAACAATACTGGTTAGAGAAGGTCTGGTCCCCTAAGAAAGAGGTTGTAAGTACTCACTGAAATAGTTAAAACGACTTTTTCCCTTGCTCTTAGCTTTAGGAAGTTTACTATTTTCACAGTGGAAGGAAATGAGCCACCACAAAAGAGGTCATCTGATAGCATCCTATTCTTTCACTTCTTCCTTCTGTCCCTAGAATGTAATGTAGGTCCTAGTGAATATTTCATATCTTAATTACCAAGAACAATTATCAATTCAAAAAATACATTAAAGTGATATTGCTTTCATGTAGCTCTAAAATGAAATTTAAATCGCTTTTTATCTCTTCACCATAAACTGTTGGAATGAAAATCTGTTAATCAGGCTTCTTCAAAACGGACCTATCCCGCTATGCCAGACCCGTGCCGTGACGAGCCCGCCTCAGGAGGATGGGCAGGGGCACAAGGACGCCCGTTCGGGCCGCGGTGGTCAGGGCTCACGCCCAGGGGTCACTTACCGCCGCCCCGCACGGCTCGGCTCGGCTCGGCTCGGCTCGGCTCGGCTCGCTCGGCACAGCTCGGGCTCGAGGGGGGCTGAGCCGGGCCCGGCGCGGACGGGGAGCGAGCGCGCCGCAGCCGCGGGGCGACCCTGCTCTGCGGGGTCTCGGAGGTACTGCCGGCCCTCCGCCGCGCACCTGCGGGCACTGCGAGCCTCCGGCGGAGCGGCTCCGCTACGAGGGCACTGCCCCGGGGCACAGCGCGGCGCCGGGGGCCGGCGGGCACCTTCTTCCGCAGGCACGGGCGGGATCCCCACGGAGCGGTGCCCGGCAGGCAGCGCCACCTGCAGCTCCCGGCCCGCAGCTGCGCGGCCCCAGCTGCGCCCCGGACAGCGCAGCCGGTGGGCGGACAGCGGCGGAAAGGCGCCCCGTGCCTGCTCCGGGGGCCAGCCCCGCGCCCCCATGGCGGGCGGCAGCCGCGGTCAGCGCCCGTCAGGCCGTCTCCTCCCACCTGCCCCGCCGCGGAGCGAACAGGCTGTGCCCGGGCGGCCTCGGAAGCTCGCGGCGGGGAAAGGAGGGCGGCAGCACCCGAGAGCCAGGTCTGCTGCCACCCTACGGCCGCGGCCTGAGTGTCTCATACCCCTCCAAAGCTGAGCGAGGTCCCACTCACTGCCCTTTAGCTCCGTCCTTCTCTCCACCTCTTCCATGTCAGTGTTCATTGCACAAACCTACAGGTACCAATTTATTTTCTTGTTTTTAGAAAGAGCCCTCAGACAAGCCCTCTAAAGTCTGATTAAGCTATCCCACCCTCGGGGATGTTAATCTGATCCCCGATGCTGAAATAGTACAAGGAGCAGCTGTACTGCTTTCTCCTTCAGAGTTTGCCGTGGCATTATCCAGAAAACCCAATACGTGGCCGAGACAAGTATATGGATAGAAAAGTTTGTTTACACTTAGCCTTGGTGTGATGGAGTGGATGCTCATTGAAAGAAGCATTTCAAGGACCTGGAGGGCTCCTGTTATTGAATCCTCAGTGCTGTGACTCAGTGTGTGGCAAGGGCTGTAAATCCTCTGAGAGTTGTTTTCATTCTTCGATGCTCTTAACACACACCAACAGTGGCAAGAAATGTCTCCATCTTTTCTGATGCAGCTGGAGCTGACTTCTATTAGCCAAGCCTTGTGGTCCCTAGGTTAAGCTACTACCTACCAATTTACTAGGAAGAGCAGCTTCAGTGTAGAAAAATACGAAACAGTAGATCTGCTGTGTAACGAAGGCATTAGAGGGAATTTTAAAAGCACGTCAGCTGAGAGGACCAGTTGCACTAGTGGTTTAGGTTTTCTCTTCAATTGTAGACCAGCTTCAAGGTCCCCATCTTCAAAGGAGATTAGCGGGTGAATCAGGTTAATTGCTCAGTCATCATTAGGTCTGTTTCTCCTTCTCCCTCCATCCTAAGCAAGATCTGATTAACAGGTAGTCGGATTTCTCAAACCCAGTGTAATTTCTGGGAAAGAAGGATAAGATACACACAACACAGTAATTTGAAAGGTGGGCTCTCCCCAGTAGTCGCACTCTCTGTCCAGAAAGGACACTGCTAAACTGATTGACAGCATCGCAATCAACTCCCTCAGAAGACACATCTTCATACTCTTCCTAATGACTCTGGTACGATGTATGCAGAGACTGAACTGATGGGAACAGGCGAAAGTCACGAGCAGTGTAAGTCATCGGTGAAATCTAAGGACTAGATACGAAATATTTTGCTTTCTTTACTGTTGAGGAATATGTTTCGTGCAGGTAGCTCGGTTTGCAAGCTGCGAGAGCCTCAGGCAAGGGGCCGTGAAGTGCCGCCCTTCGCGTAACAAAGGGCCCGGGAATCTGTGGCGCTGACCAGGGGACCGGGCACTCAGAGCCGGGGCAGGAGCCGACGATCCCCACACTTGGCGGGCTAAGACTCTAAAGGGGTAAAAGCCCAGGGTTTCCTTTGTTCGTGGTCCCTCCTCGGAGGCACCAGCTCGAGCTGTTATTTTGTTATTTAGTTATTGCACCCAGATTAAAACATTTTAAGGATCGGGACGTCTGAGACTCTGCTAGAGAAAACCTGGGGACGAGTCGGTAAGGAGGTAAGGAAACATGGTCTGACTGTGTTGCGTGTGGGGCGTGTAGCTGTGAAAGGACTTCGGTCCCAGCTCAGGTGGTGCATGTGTGACTGCCAGGGTGGCTCCTGGATGGTCGGACAGGAGATTTTTCTTAACATTTACCTTGTCCTGAGGGAGACCTCTTGACAAAGATGATGATTAGGTGGTGGTGATGAGACTTGACATTTCTGCAAGTATAAAAGCCTTGGTCATTGCTGGATTGAAACACTGTCAAGCTACCAATTCTCTCAGTACCAGATTACTCTTCCCATGAAGTTTGGCACACAATTGCTGCTGAAGTAAGACAGAGAGAGCTTTCAGCAGTGAAACGAATGCATACACTATATGACTAGGCATTAAACTTGTGAGAGGTCAGCAACAATTAAGTACTCTCAATTAACTAAATGAGATCAAAGTTCATTTCAACTTTACAAAGATAAACACCTTTAAAAAGGTAGAGTAATGCTTATCTTGTTTGGTCCCAATGGTACTCTCATGTGGGTTTCATACCTAAACCCCTGTATTTCTATAAAGCATGGCATAGCTTTCAAAGCATTCATACCTCTGATCTCTATATTGTCCTCAGAGGATACATAGCAGTCACAACCGATGCCACTGCTGTTTGCCTAACACCTGGTGTAGAGAGTAACCCCAAAACTACACAAAATAAATAGCAAAATCAGCTATGGGGTGGGCAAATACAGAAATCATACTATCATTGGAGTATCATCATAGCATGATCATCTGGCATAGCTGGGATTTCTGGCACTGCAGAATAGCACAGGGCAACTCAAATATATGTGATTGAAGTGCTGTTACCTCCCTGCAGGTCTCCTGTTGTTCCTGGCTTTTTTGCCTTTTCCATTCTGAAGCATCAAAGTTACCATGGAAACAAGCAATGGCATTTATGTGTATTTGTGAGCCTTACCCATCCACGCCATGTGCAGTGAGTGTCAGTTAATGGTGTGACCTGCATCTGGTGCAGCACATCCTTGTGGAAGGACACCCTGCAGCAGGATATGGGCACTGGCAGAATGTGACAGTGCTGGGTACCACCCTGGAGAGGGGCTCTAGGAGCAGGGCCAAATGTCTCCCAGGGGAAGGAAACTTTTAATTCCTTCTGCTATTGCTGAGAGGTGGGCAGTCAGCAGCTTTCTCAAAGCTGGAGGAGCTGGTAAGAGACAGGACTCCGGGGACAAGTATTGTGGATACAGTGCAGTGACATTTTTTCTCCAAACCGTGGAGACAATGAGGAATGTGACCTCCAGCACCACATGCAATTTCATTAAGGCAAACATGTCACGGAAAGAATTTTGGATATCATGGCATGAGGACATAGGGTCTATTTAATTTAAGTTTGCCTTAATTTGCTGACTTCTCTTGTCAAGAGGATGTATTTCAGTAACAACCAGAGGACAAATCTGCAGACACTTGTGTAACGCTGGAAATTTAAAACTTTGGTCTGCTACTTACTGCCATCCACTCAAGTGCTTTGACCCTTAAAGCTTTAGCTAGATCTTGCACCCTTTCTGTTTATTCAGGTGGACTTGGATAAATTGCATTAGCTTCTTGACTCATAAAAACGTCCAGTGATGAGAACTGGAACAGCAGAAACCCCAGAACTGCTTCAGTTTAGATGCTACGAAATTAGGGAGGCAATTCCATCTACTTAGCCCAAAACTTTTAAAAAATGCTTAATTGGGTTTGTTCACCCTAATTTATGATTGGCCAGTCTAAGACCTGATGAAAATATGAAGAATTGCTATTCAGAAAACACAGCTCACCCTCTGCAACTTGATAATTATAAAAAATATCCCCAGCTGGACATCTCTGGGTATTCAGGCATTCTGGTAAGTAGTGTTACAGTAATGGAACTGAGCACTAGTATTTATTTATAGTACTAATTTTTTAAATTAATTCTGAAACACTTCTGCCCTGTGTTAGTTAATGTGTATTTTTATAACCAGTAAGGGCACTTGTATGTAAATAACCTGTATTGGAAATTGTGTTCTTTTCTCATGCGTCCTTTTCTCTCTGTAATTTCATTCCTTCTCCATTACTCAGAGGACAAGCAGGGATGAAAAGAATAAATCAGAATTATCATTCTTGCAAAATAATAGGCTGAAAAAGCATTGTCTCTCAGTGATTTCCATAAAGAGACAGAACTTTGTAGTGTAAGAAATTGGAAAGGAACCATAACTTTCCATTATATGAGCCTTGGTATTTTTAGCTGGAATGAGAGGACAAATGAGGAATTCAAGAGAGAGCCCAAGGCGTGAGCATTTGTGCTGCAAATCACACATTAGAACTGAGGGAGAGAAATACTCTGCTAGTAAGAACAACAGAAGCTTCTACCCCCAGAACACATCTCAGGCAATCCTCAGAGGTATAACAGGTTTAAACTCCCTCCAAAATCATGTCTGCAACTAGGCCAGTGGCTCCATGGGACAACAAAGCTGGGCAGCTGTTTCAGAGAACTGCTCTAGTACATGATGGACAGTGGATGGCTTTGGCTGCTCATCAGCCACTTTTAGAGCCCCAAGCCAGACATTTAGAAAATTCTAAATGGTTTAGCCCCAAAACAGCACGGGCATTACTGTTTATGCTGCACCAGCATTTGGAGGCCAGAAGTGGTTCAGGATAGGCACAGTCCAAAATAAATAGGGCAGTTGTTACTCCACCAACTATCTTCAGCCATGATACAGTCTCTCCAGAACAGGGAATGCTGCTTTCTACTTGAGTTTAGGTCTGGATGTTTTAAGCGCTAATGAGGCTAAGGAATAAGCATCAGCAGCCCACACTTCTCTTTCCTTCATTTTCAGTCAATTGTTGTTTACATCCAGGTGAAGAGAGAATAATCTGTAAGTTTCTGCAGATTGAGTGGATTCTAAGCTTGCTCCCCGTAACAGTTTTTCTTGTGTCATCACCCCCCCCACCATCTCAAAGATGCTCTTAATAATCCACAGTTTTATATGCACTGCCCCAAAAGTTTATTTGAGAATGTTAGATATACATTCTAGCTCTAGTACAGCTTTCCACACAAAAAAAATTGGAAACATCTCATGAGCCCCTAATTTTAGTACAAGTGGTGATGTAGCAAAAAGTGCTATTAACAACTGCTGTAGACAGCACACTACATACGACATTGTCCACGTCTGAACATCTGAAGGATGTGTGGCTTAGTCCCACAAGTGTATCACTGCTTCAACTGCCAGAATCAGCTAAAAAAAGATGTGCTTTCCATGACTTTTGAAACAGTCATTGAGTATGATTCCACTGTTAAGTTTCCTTGTCCTATAGCTGTGCCAGACAAATATGAAAATGTGAAGTGCACAGGTAGTGTCTGTAGTTCCTTGTCTACAGAGAGACATCCAGAATCACAGCTAATTTCACAGTTAATTCTGAAAACACCTCAGATTTTTTATTCTTGTCCCTCTGACCTTGTAGCTTATCTTTGCCAGTGTGCCTGGCACAGGATGCTTAAGAAAGAGTACAAGATTCTTTCCACAGCTGAGAAATCTGTTCAGCATCGCCCAGATGCATGGCCTGAGGTGATGTGAAAATGGCTGTACACAGACAGACCAGAAAGTGCAGCTCTTGACACGCAGCAGTAATGACACGCAGACACAAGTGCACTGGTGGGCAAGCACAGACACAGCACCTGTCAACCTTAAGCACTCAGCAGTATCAGACCTGTTACCTTTATATACAAATAATCTACAATCATTTTTCATCTTTAGCTTTAGTATCTAGGATAGCTGCTGGCAAGGAACTGTACAATTTGGCAATGCAGTCCGTAAAGCATGTTCTTTCTCCTAGTATGCCATGTTCCTTGTACAGGAGGGGCAATGTGCAACTTCCAAATTCATCCTTGTCGTGCTTATGAAGAGTACAGCGTGTGTATCCGGCACTGGTGGACTGCAGCCAGGAAGTAAGAACATGCTGGCATTTTGCATTTTTATGAGAATAAATCAATTAGTCAAAATCAGTTTTCAAACCTTACCTACCTGGAAACTGCAAATAAACTTCTCATCACAGTAAGTCTGTATTCGCATGAGAGAAGGGAATTTAAAAAATTAAACATCCGTTAAGTTTAACATGAAGAAGATGCAGGATCTCCAGCTCACCAAGACCTTCGGAGACAAGATCATTCCCCCTGCCCAAAACATGTGCTTGAACATGATTTTTAGCGGTGAACATGATCTCTCTGGCATGACTGTAAGTTTTCAAGTTGGAAGGGGAAACTGCTCATCTGTCCTTTACTCCAAGAACATGAGGTGTTGTGAACATTTCTGTGGAAGTGATTGGATGGTCTACACAAAGCCACAGAGGCAGAAGAGCGATTACTCCAGAATTTCAGGTAGAGCATGCCTGATGAGGCATAACAATTACAATACAGATTATTCTCTTTAATAAGCAGGTCACCACAGATTTTTCCTCAAAAAGGTTAAAACAAGCTTTATTTTAACATACAAATCAGATTGAGTACAAGGCAAAACATACCCTTATAGTGATAGGCAGAGTGGGTCTCCACATACCATGTGTAGCCACTTGCGCTACAGTAATCCTGAGATACGGACAAAAGCCCTAAAAATATTTTTAATCACTCTTGCTCTAGTCACTGCCATTTGGGAATTAAAAGCATTATACAGTTCTGAGTCAAGAAAACAAATTACCTACAAGCAAAATACCCAAGATACTTGTCTAATTCCCTGCTGTCATCCGGGTACACCAGCAAGAGCACTTGAAGAAACAAACCAAGAGACGGAAATATGCAAGGTTACTTCATTAACACTGGAAAGCACGTAGAAGAATGCTAAGATATTTTTGCTACCTTCAACTACTACTGTCTTCATGAACTGTGTAGTCTATAGGTCAAGCTTACATATCACATGAACTTACCATAGAGCTCTCTAGACTGTGTTAAGTTAGTAAAAAACCCCCAATGTTCTTTGCTTCCTTTCACTATGAAGTTATATGTAATATAGAAATATTTTTTAAAGCTTATAAAAGCAGTAGAACAGACATTTAAAGTCATTTTCCTAATATTAAAGGCTACTTGAACACCCTCATTTTGCTACAAGATGGTTTTTCATTGAATAACATTACAAAAAGGAAGTCTCTTTTTAAAAAAAAGGTAAGGAAAAGTTATAGACAGGTTTGGAGTTTTTCTTTTAGTTTTGCAACATATAAAAATAAGTTATACTATATAGTATGGCTTTCATTATTTATCTACTCACTTAGTAGAAGAGTGTCATCATGGATTTAAACACTAGATGTTGTAACTAATTAACCTGCCATGTTCTTCAGACTTCCTTTGAGTTTTGAATTTGTGAAAAGAAACAAGCAAGTATTAGAGGGAAAATTAAGAAGCCTCCAGAACAACTTAAATAGCACGAAGCACCTGTAGAAGTCGTCTTTCAGAAAAAAATTTAACTCACTTTAACATTTTAATTTAATTTTTAAAGAAATTTAAAATTTAAGATTAAATTAAATCTTCTTGGCAAAATAAAGGCCATGCCAAATATCCCACACGCTTCAACAGTCAGGACTTCACACTGAGCTTCATTTCAGAAATGTTTACACACCAGTATGATTATAATAATACACACTATTATGCTACTGAAGTAATGATCTCTCTTTAATGGCTGTTAATCATACAAGATAATAGATTTGTTAGGCAGCTATCTCAAGAAGGCCACAATAATGCTAACCAAGAAGACTCAAAATCGCAACAAAACTGCTCAGTATTAAGTGTTGTTCACTATGAATGGAAGGGGAGGTTGGGCACAAAAGGTGCTTGAGTCAAAGACTGAAAGACCTCATTTACACATTGCCGCATTATTAATGGCTACATTATCAATATACTTACATTTTGAAGACTAAAGTTGCATTCAAATCAGACAAGCTATGACAACATTCAAATACATGTAAATAAAAAGAATTCTAATTCATAGCCAAAGTAATAACAAAAAATCTCATTGTGTAGTTGATGTAGCATTTGTTAGAACAACAAACTTATGAATTCAACAAGAAAGATTGTGGCACGAAATCTGGGAATATTTTCAAGCTCTAGTTTTACTCAGGACTGAAGAGTTGCCAGTTGAACGAACTTAACTGACTACTGTACTTTCCAACTCTTTGTAAACAAGACTCCGTGTTGTGCAAAAGAGGAGCTTTCGCTCCCCTTTTTCTTCAAGGAAAGTATCTGAAAGGCAAGCTGTAGTGATTGTTTCTGACAGCAGCAGAATAAAGAAGCAGATAGAAAAGTAGGTATATATAAAAAAGTTCTTACAGTAAAAGCATCTGTCCTGGTTTAATTTTGTTTATGAAAAGGCACTTTACATATTGCTAAAACTCCAATAATGTACTTGTCCTTTCAGTTTTTCTGTTAGACGGCTGCGTCTCAAGGTGGTTAGCATGAGGATGCAAATGTTCTTTATACAGTGCCTATCTGCTACAAATTTTATAATTACATATAGTATCTTACACCAGTTACTTAGAAGAACAGATTCATGTTCAAAATAATAGCAGGTCTTCAAACAATACTTCAATGATGATAGATGATCTGCCATAGACAACACATCACCTGTAGTGAGTTCATGCTAATAAAATTAGCAAAGTAAATTTTTCAGAAGTGAGTCCTCAGTCTTTTGTTTTCCTCTCGCAGTCTCTCAATTTCAGCTACTAAGCTTTCATTTACAGAGTATCTTTCAAGTAAAGCGTGCATTTCATTCTACAGAAAAGAAAAAAAGTCCCAATCAGTAGTAATAAAGTTAGTAACTCCAGTTTTACCCTACTGGCTTTCATATTTCTTTTGAAAATGAAATAATGCAGATAATTCTGTTTTTAAAAACTTCTGATAAGAAAAGTAAGATTTTCCTTTTTATGCTGACATACAGCATTTTGATCATTAATACATTAGTGAATATTTTATCAAAGGATATTTTGCAGTTCTTCAGGATGAGAATCTCCTAATGCAGGTTCCATTAAACGCTCAGTACTGAGACAAGGTCTTTTTAACGCAGATCAAAAGAACAAAGATTCATAAAAAGGTGAAGCTAAAGAATACAGAACAGCTCAGTATGCATATAGTACATACAAGTGAAGCTTTCTATTTGAATTCCATCTTTCTTCTCCTTACCCAGACTTTGGCCCTTTCCAAAGGACATCTCCACTTGTTTAAAACTCCTGAAATATGGAATTTATACCTACTCAATCCCCAGGTTCCCTTTATTAATCAATCAAACAAAAAACAATTTAACGGATTCCCATTCATACTTTCCCCCTCCATATCAAATCCTCCCTTTCTTGGTCTTAATAAATAAAATACATTTTCAGTTTTGAGAAAAGATTGATATTACCAAATTTGGTATTACCAAAATTGAAAAGTGAATACATTTCCCATCATGGTCTTTGTACGTACCAACTGCATATGGAATTGCTTGATCATCTCCAATTGCAAATTCACAATGTCTCGATGGCATGCTTCTCTGGGGGAAGAATTGCAAAAGGACAATGCTTAGACTTATTTAGGAACCAGTCTCTCTCCAACCCTCAGCACCCAAAACTTCACAATTCCTCACCTTCACTCCCAACGAGAGTCTAGAAACCCTTAGACCATGGAACATAATCCTCTACGACATATTTTTGGAATGCTTTTGTTGTGACATTGATTTTTTAAGTACCATTTTTTGAGCATACACAAAGATGTAGAACCTTTTAAGTTTAGAAACATAAACATATATATGGTGATATCAAGATTCTTTTTTCACTTGCAAACTATAAACTCCTTTTATTTTACCATTCAAAGCTGATTTTCAATCCCTTGATCACAAGCACCACAGAGAAAGATATTTATCTGTACTTGGAGATACACCTTTTCAGGACATAACTTTGAGCACCTTTTTGTAAAAGGGCCCAAAACATCAACTGTGGTAAGTGATACATTACCCTCAAGCCCATAGACAATTCCAGGTTAATCTGTGGACATGAATTCATTAATTCATGGACAACCATTCCACACTACAAAAGCCATGCTTGAAAATAGTCTCTGAACAGGAGACTAATACAGCAGTTCCAGATGCTGAGGAAGAACAAGGAGGACAGCTCACAAGTTCTTCCTGAAGAGTGCAGCACAGTGCAGTTATCTAGGACTGAGTACTGTGCTATAGGTACCACTAGCCTGACAAAGCAAGGTGTTTCTTAAGCGGATGCACACAGACCTTACTTCATTTTCCTTTCTTCAAACATACAGCAAACCCAAAGGGAATCTTCACTTTCTCTTTCCATAGATTATTGCGCTACAGAACTCCTACTGAAGGCAATCTTCTTTGAGTGTATCAAGTATAGATGCCAGCTAGCACCTTATAAATCCAAAGATAGAGGTTATCTCCCAAAGACCGGGAGATAAAGAAACAAACATCTTTTTGGAACCAAATTAATCATATATTATTCCTAGTCCTTTCCTAAAGGCCCAGGGCTTTTCCCCCCATTACTTGAGGAGGAATGAATTTCAGGCGAGGAAGAAAAAAAATCCTTTCTTTAGATTCCAGAGACTGAAAGGTAGTTACATCAATGAGAAGCTTGCAATAGTTCCCTTCCCTCTTACTGACTCCAGTACTAACAATCCTTTATGATCAGTTTAAATGTATCTGCAACTTACAACTGGGAAAGGGGCCAGCACACCTTTCCAGTCACTCCAGAAAGTATAGGTCAGAGGAAAAACACAGTATTTAAGGCTCCAGATCTCAGGTACTGGAAGTAAAAGACTGGCAAGCATAACTTCTAACTCTGGGATGCCTGAACACAGACTTTCAAGAAAACACATCTGCAATACATAGACTGCATTTTAAGTCACATCAGTTACAGGTTTTCATCAGATGCATGTTTATTGCCAAAAAATCCCAGGTGAGTTTTACCATATTATATTTATGTAAAGACATTAAATAACATCTGATGTATTTTTTCTGTTGGCAGATACAGAACAGCCATAGTACACAGACCTATTAAGATAGTTTTGCATTGCTTTTTGTCATCAAGACAGCAGCATTTCCCCTGCCCAGCAATTCTTCTCCTCTCCATCATCGCCATTCAACCTATTTCATCTTAAACATGGGTTGAGAAGTGATCCCCTAGATACGATTCTCTTAACTTCTTCACCTTCTTCAAACTCCACTCTAAATAGAACTGTGCTAATTTGAATTCTTTCAGAACACTTGGAATGTTGGTTGGATCCACAAAGTAATCTGACACCAACCATCACTTACAGCACAGACATTATTTCAATGCAAAGCTTCACCAGCAGAAATAAACACACACTGTTTTACCTTACACATGCCAAGCTAACAACAATCAAAGCCAACACAAGTCAACTGGCTACATCAAACTCTCCTCAGCATTGAAATTTCTCCAGCTGGGATAGGGAGATGAGCAACAAGGGAAAGAAAACAGCGCAAGGCTTCAGGAAAAGAGTAAGAACCTCGCCATGCAGACTACATTTACCACCTGAGAAATATTCACTCATTCTGGAAACGTCAGCAAAGTCATACACTGTCGGGTGGAGTCGCGGGAGACAAGCCTCACGGCATTGTGGTCAGCAAGTCTCGTTTATTGTAATAATCTACACATACTTAGAGTACTACTAATTAGCTCATACATATTGCAAAAGCTGAGCTCCTTATTGGTGGGAGCTATTCCATGAGATCACTGTGGTCTTATCTTTTCTCTTCCATATGGTTTCTTTCAGCTTACTTATCTGGACTCACATCCTGTCATTTGTACAACTCCTTGCACAAGGATTTAGTATCCTTGCCAAGTCTGCATCTTTATCAATCCTACAGTGTCATCATGACCTTTGCTTTTTAGCCATTCTTCAGAAAGACTCTCAACAATACACCAACAGCCCTCGGAGGCATCAGTCTAATTAGTCATCAGAGCTATTAAAATCTAAGTTTCATACTTAGACTTTAAAACATAGGGCTATAAATGGTGTAATTTTCTAATCCAAAGAGAAATTTGTTAAGAGCAAATGCTGAAACATCCCATTAAGAAAACATGTCACTGAAAACAACAACACTGCATGAATACAAGTACCTGAAGTCATCCATTGTTTCTTGTATCATATTCTGAATGAAGTTTATTTGAATTGATGTCAGAGGTGCATTTGGTCTGCTACTCCCAATGGTTTCTGCTATTTTTTCTGACAACGAACTTGCAACTCCAGCACTGACAGGTGATGTTATCTTTGAACCTTTACAATTGAAAATAAAATATTGAGAACCCTCAAGACAAATAAAACCCCCTCATATTCTGCATTACCCTGATACTTTAAAAAAAATTTATTTATTTCATTAATTTTACCTCAAATATTGCTTGGTAAAAGAAACCTAAACAGCTTTAGAATGAGTCTTTTCAGAAGCAACCAGAGACATTCTAGGAGGGCTGGCTCGATTTAAAGAATCGAGATCAGATGTTCTTTTTTTAATGCTAAGTCCATTTTATGAGATTTCAAATCAGCTTACAATCAACCACACCTAGAATTGGGCCAAAATTATCAACTTACTTGTTGAGGTAGTACCATTTACTGGTAGATCATATGCAGGATGGGCCTGAATATTCTTCATCAGTTTGTCATTTGCATCAGGAGTGGATGATGGTGAAGAACTTAAAGTTACAGGTTCTGTGCTTGATAAGCTTGATTTTGAAACCTGACAACAAAAATATTTTTTTCTTTTAAAGATGAAATCTACTTGATACAATTGTCTAATTGCATTTGAAGACTAAGTTTTCCAAAATGCACTTTCAAACATTTTTGCTTTTAGGAATCTACTCAGAAATACGTGCTTTTCATTTCCTAGCAAGATATCTGAAAAACTGATTGCTAAAACATTCCAAGTTGCCTCAAGTGGGCACATGGAAGCAAGTGCAAAAGGCGGGGGCCTCTTAATTTTCACATCAAAACTGCTGTGACTAAGTTATATCATTCCTAGCAAACTCAGACTTCTCAAGAGCAATACAAAAGTAGCAAAGCTCTGTGCAGAGGCATATTAAAGATATCTCAAGAAAAAGAGGGAGATTGAGAACAGGGAAAGAAGAGGGTGGAATTGATCTAACAAACAACAATCAATCATACTGGTGCAACCACCTAGTGATCCTTCTTGATTTTCTAGAAAAAAATCAAAATACTCCTCAGGCTACCTGTTTTGTTTCACGGAAACTTATGTAACTTGATCTTATTTAAGACAAACATACATTTATCTTCCATTGCTGAAGGCCAATTCACCTAAATCACCTAATAAAAAAGGTTTTATGGATAAGTGTTAATAGTGTGTGAACAGAATTACAAAATAAAATTAGATGAGGCATTATTCAGGATTTTTTTCTTCAAGTAGTAACATTCTGTCAAGATTCTAAGAAGACCACTCATAACAAGAATACCTGCTTTAAGACTTCTTTAGATTCTTGTTTTCCAAGACTTATTTTCTTAGTGTCAGTCTCTGGATGTTCTTCTTCTTTAACTGGAGATCCCCCAAGTGCATGTAATGGGCTAGACTGTACCCCTTGCGCACTACTGCCCACTGGGTTTCTTTTTACTGGAAAGGCAGTGGTCGGCTGTGGGAGAAAATCCAAACCCACAAGGTAGGACTGGAAATCCAGGCCTAAAATGAAATGGGAAAGATGAAACACACAGGTCAATAAACACCCACACCAAATCTATCCCACAATTAAAATGCCTGCACACTCACACAAAACTGATTAACAAAAGAAATTGCCAAAAAATGCACCCCGCAAAAACTAAATCCTTAAATCCAACTTATGCTGCTACCATCCTTATAACAGTAAGAAAAAAAAGCAGGAAAAGCCTTTGTATATCACTATAAATTGTATAAAGGAAAAATACCAATCACTTTAGAACCATACTCTTGACTTCCTGCTACTGCCTCAACATGTCAAACAATTTCCAGAAAAGTTGTTTCAGTGTCTGCTTTCGTCATTTGCTTGTTTTCAATGGTATGAGAAAATCAGCATGTGAGAACTAGCACAGACCTCCAAAGGCCTATCACTGGCATATGCTTACCACTTCCTTTTCCTTGAGGATCTTCAGTCACTTTATTTGCAATAATATCTACAAAATAGCAGAACACAGAAGACAAATGAAGTGTTTATTTGTATCACTGCATCAAGTCCATAATCAAAGACGAATTTAAATATCAAGTAGGTACAGCAGTCAATAAGACCTAAATGACATTTTGTCACACTACATGCACACAAACAATGCTTTACAAATTTCAGTATTAGTAACTTACCATCTCTGACTGGAGAAAACACATCTCCTAAACTACTTCGACCCAAATCATCAAAGTTATTTAATTCAGCACTTTTCCCATGATCTGTTTCTTTAGATGGAATGACATCCAAGCTGGAACTATGGGGAAAACCTTCAAAACACAATAACGTTCAGTTAGTAATTGACCTTTTCCAAAAATAACATACATTATGGCTGAACAATCTCACACCAAGCATGACACCTGGCAAGTCCAATAAGCACTTGAGAACTGTCTGCGGATACCACTTACAGGGGCAATTTTAACTTCTTCATTTGGGCTGTCAACAAAGGTGACTACAACTTAAAGCTAAAGAGGAGGGTTGTAAAACTGGAGAACCCACCCATGTTCAGAGAAATCTATTATGATGGATGCGGCAATTTTATGCTGGATCAGGTGAAGTGAAAACTAGTGACTGCACCTTCTGCTAATAAGGTAACCACTTCCAGATGATAAAAATTAAAATTTGTTCTGCAAGAAGAGGAATTTGCTGTACTGGGGCCATTAAGCATTCCAAGAGAAAATATGTGAAACATCTTCTTTAAAGCTTTCCTAGTGCTAGTATATGCTCTGCTTATTTCTAATATTAGAAAATCAATTTATATATTCTAATAATAGAAAATTGAATTTGAGTTAAAATTGCAGACAAAAAAACCCCAACCAAACTTCTTCCTAGACCTTTCCCCACTTTACCCTCAAGCCCCATCCCTGACCCAATCCAGGGGGGAAAAAAAAGTTGGCTTTTGTATGCATGGTACTAAGGACAGTTGTCTGAAGAATGGAAGCATATCGTAAGTCAAAAAAATGCTCAGTAATTATTCAAACTACAGTTTTTAGAGAGGTTAATTAAACTGCTCAGACAACCACCAAAAAAACTTTCATAATTTCATAAAATGTTCATAAAACCTCTAAGTACTTCTCTATGTGGGATTACTTGCTCAAGTGATCCAAATATGACTGTGTGGGTTATAGGAACCCAGAGTACAGAGAATATTTCTCTGCCTGTTTTGAAGGGTTCTACCCCCCTAGACAGCACTGTTTTTGACCTTTGTCCTTGGAAAAAATTGCCTATCCTCTGGGAAGAATTAGAACCTACACTGGTGTGAACTAGGTGATAGAATAAATATTATGTAAGATTGTCACAGGGTGAAAAATTTAGATGATTTGGGTTTGTTAATATAGTAAATAGATAAAAGCAAAAAACTTCAAAATGGAGGATTGTTGTTGTTCTCCAGACCTCCTTCTTCTTCTACTACTCCATATTCTGCAGTAGAAGTAGTTTGGGATGACTGGATAAAGAATTCCGCAGTTCCTGTCTACGTGACTAGATGATTTATTATACATTGGTGGAAAAGTAAAAATAATGTACGCTTTTAGTGACCATTGGTTAATTTACCTTTAAAAGACTGTGTAATCTTGATAATTGGGCATTCTCCTGCATTCTCTGCTCTGTGCTATGTCTGGGTCACATTAAGTGGTTCTATTTCTCTGATAAGGCTTAATAAACAACTATCTGAAAGCAGAGAAGGCCGATAGCCCCATTCGTCTCTCGGGCTCCTGGCAAAGACTCTAAAATTCTCCCCCAGCAGGGGAGGCATAATTACGGCACGGTCAGTGTCAGTGGGTGACCGCAATTGATCATGTCCAAGTATTTACCTTAAGTGGAACCTGAGTCATGTTTAAGATTTCACATTTAAATGTATTAATATATTAAATATAATATATAAAAATGTATTAATGTATTACATTTCCCTACTTCTTCAGATGTGTCAGTTGTGACACCAACACAGGATTGCACTTGCTAGTTAAGTAAATACTTGGTATACTGAGTCAAATTAGAGGTGCAATATCAACCTGTGCCAAAATTTAGAGGATCTACGTGGAGAAAGTGTAATGTAAAGTTGGGTCAAAATGTCTTGTGCACTTTTACACATTCCCAGTAATCTAAATGTAGTTAAGTACCTAAACCAGACAACAGTTGTTAAATAGGAGTTTATGGGAAGCCCGCTCAAAGTACATCCAAGTTTCTCACCACATTCTGACTTCATTTATACTTTTGTACCTTAAAACTACCTGTGGTAGAAAGCTCCCATTTTGTTTAAATATGCTATCAGATTACTTTGCTGAATGTCCCTTATTTCTCCAAAGTTAAGTCCCATAAACAGGTTCTAGAAGAAATTCCAGAGAACAAATGCCATTTGTGGTATCTCATCCATTCCCATTCTTAACCTTAAAGACCGTATCTTCTGGAGTATTCAGAGGTGTTTACTTTTAAAGTGAACACTCAGATTAGAAAACTGTTTTACTTGGTAAGCCTTTATTTTCTTAAAACATTTATGTATTATGCATGGTCCTCTTTAAGGGGTAACAGACATTACACCTTCAAATAAAGATAATAAATCATATGTTTTAACCAAAATAAAAATTTCACCATTCAGTAATGTTGATTAGCAGCACTTCTTGCATACACAGGAAACATTCTACTTCACATCATACTTTACTGCATACCCAAGGGAGGTCATTAATACACATGCCTACGTACTGCAGTGGCTTATTGCCTAATTACTGTTACTAAATGTATTTCTCCTTATTTTAAAAGGGAGGGGAAAAGTACTGTTGCATTAAAATGGATTGAGGATTTTTTTCAAGAATCAAACTAGCAGTGTCACTGATTTGATATTTTCAGAACTCTTGAATAAATAAAATTTTAAGAGTACATTTCACACAGTGGCAGAGTTTCGGAATGCTCAGAATTTTTACGAAGAACTTGTTAATTTCAGAGGCATAGATAGCAAGTACAGTTATACAACTAATCAGCCTTGCAACTATATTTAACATCTTTCCTACCATGTGATACTGGAATCATGCCTCTCACAAAAATACAGTTCAGTTGTCACTTGGGTTTTTGGACTAGGTTGGGTTTTTTTTTCTCTGTGTTTTGCTTGCTTGTGGGGTTTTTTTTTTTTTGGATGAGGTCTGTTACTCCTATTTGTTAACAGAATTACAAACCTTTAGCTCTGCATTCCAAGTAGAAATTGTATCAGTAACTACATTATGTACATAATCTACAAGAAGCCAGAATGCAAGAGATAGTCCCACAGTGCCACCACAATTATAAGACTTCACCTGTCTTAAGCTTATAGTAGGACCAATTTACCTCCTACAGTCTCACAGCATGTGTTATGCAGTGGGGAGGGAAAAGAAGATGCAGATGTGCATGCATATGCACACAATACTTCCTAACAAATGCCCTTCCCTCAGTGAAATTTTTATACTGTAATGGTCAAAACACGAAACATTGCTTCCATCTTCACCATTATGCCAAATACTGTAAGAGTAGGAATACAAAATTACCTGTTTTCTCCTGAAAAATCTCTCCTCCCTTATTCTCATTAGTCAATGTAAGATGAGAGGAAACTGCTGCTGATGCTTGAGAGGCAATGTTTTTGATGCCAGTATTTTGAATTCCTCCAAGATTACTACCAGCTTTGACTTCTACTCTTTTGGACACAGGTTTATTTGAAGAACCTGTAAGGTTAGACTGAAGAAAAAATAGAACCAATTAAGATAATTTATTATGCCTTCAGCCAGAAGTAAAAATGTATCCCAATATACTTTCCTTTTTAAAAACAGCAAAAAAAATTAGTTCAAGTTGTAAAGGTTGCCTAGGCGATATGCCTTTATAAATATAAAAAAAAGGTACCTTAATGTAACTTCAAAGAGCATGGGAAACATTCGTATTATCATACAGATACCGTGAGGACCTTCACAAAGATAGCAACAGAATTTAACAGTGGAGTGACCTTGCATGAGTCAATTTTGATCCCAGGTTTAGACAATAGGAGAAATAAGGGATTACATTACTAGGGACTCCAAATTTTACAGGCATAGTTAACCACTAGCAGTAAGTGTACTAAAGGAGAAGGAAAGTCTCAGAGTGGTAAAGAATCCATTTCAAAGGTTCTCTCAGTGTCCATTAAATGAAAGCACAGGGTTTCTGGATACAGTAGAGCCTAATTAAGCCTTGAAAAAACCTCTTAAGTCTTCTCTATTATTTAGTTAACTTCTCCACTGTTTATATGTGCCAGCAAAAAGTCCATACAGAGGACACACAAAACATCTCAAGGTGAGCAGCCCTGTGTCTTCTCCTTAAGCGGAAGGGCCATTATAGACCTTTCTGCTACTGCCTACAAATGAACCTGAGGTGCTACAAACTGATCTGCAAAGGCAGCATATCCACACCAGAAAACCTAGAAGACTAAGTTCCACTTATTTCTACACTAAGGCTAGGAGTGGGGGGAATTCCAAATTAACAATACCTAAAGAGGCAGTTAAGACTAAGCAGTTTATAATTTCTGTGCTGGTATGATCTGATTTTGTTGGCATCTGTAATGCTTAGACAGTGAATGCTAACCGTTTTTTAGAACTTAAACTCATGCTTTGCTTTCATTAATTTGCATATTGAACAATAAAAAGGAAAGCTTTTTTTACCTTGGAAAAAGTGCTACTGAACTGAAGACGTATGCATTTCACACAGCCTTTGTGAGCAATAACTGTTTTCACTGGTGATGTCAGTTGTCTTAAGTCATACTGCCAGATCTTTCCCCGGGAACATCCTATAGCCAAAGTAGTACCATCAGGCATGAAGTCTACTGTGGTCAGAGGAAAATCAGCTACAATTGTTGTCAGTAACCTTCAAATATGAAAAAGGACAGGATGGATCTTTTAGAATTCAGAAGCTGGCCTTTTCTACACAGAATATCTAAAAGAAAAATATATATATATATATATATATATCAAAGCTTTCATAATTCAGCTACAGGTCAGTAGTTCAACTTCCAATGCCAAGTAAATTCAGTGAACTATCTTAACACACAGTGGATTAGGTTTATACTAAGCATTCATGCTCAACAAGAAAAAAACTACATATGCCCCAAAAGACTTCATGGGGACAGGATCACATTACCTTCTTAATAGCAAACACCAACATTATTTACTGATATCATCATTTGCAGCAGCAATCATACTACATACATCCTCTCATCCTCTAGCTTTCCAAGCCTATCAACTCTACCCTTCCCACAGCTCTGGGAAGAACTTCAGGTCTTAGTTTGCATCCTTCTACTACACCTTTCCAAAATGCAAACAGACTCCTGCTTTTACTCAGCTAGAGTAAAGCACTACTCACGCTAAAACCAATGTCCCATGAAACCACTTGCCATCCTACCCTCTTACTACACAGTCCCCTCACCAATGTCCCATATTTCCTGCTTTTTCAGCCAATATTCTCCCCTATCTCAGCAGCTCTGTGCACCACAGTTACATCTTTTATCCTAACTAGAAAAGCAGGCTGTACTGTCCCTCACAGAGGTTAACTGCTCTGTATCAACAAGAAAAGCCCACACACAAGCACTGGGGAACATCACTCATAATCTGGGCTTCAATCAGTTCCCACACACCTTGGAGTTTTTTAATTGTTTGTTAACTTAAAAAGCAAAACAGATTATGGGGCAAGTTCTCCAGTAGCAATATGCCAACCACTTCAACCATTCTGAATGGGGGCTGAATGAATTATTTCATGTCATAATTCGGCACGTTTTTTCAGTTTATAAAACCCAAATAACGAATCTTCTAAAATCAAAAGGTCTTTCATATACTCACTTTTTACTTAAAGTGTCATAGAGAATAATTCTTTTATCCAAACCCACAGTTACAAGCAGCAGCTTATTGACTGGAGAAAAGCAGATTTCTGAGGCTGGTGCTTTATGAGTATTTTCAAAATTATGATATGGGTTCTGGCTATTTACATCCCAGAGAGTTACATTTCCACTGTCAGAAACAGTGCCCAGCAAGGATTTCTTAAAGGATGAATATTTCAAGTGTCGAATAGGCTGTAAAACAGACATAAAAATGAATTTTAATACCAATATTAAACACGATATTAAATTATTTTCTAAAGACACAAACAGATGAGGAATACGAAGTTAAAGTAGTCTACAAAGGCTTCCAACTCTGAAACACAAATAGTAAAACCGGAAAAATTAATTTTCCATTACAATACCATTTTTGGTATCAGAGGGGCAGACTTTTTTTACTATTATGGGGTACCATATGTGCTGATCAGCAAAATTAAGGACAAGAAAAGGAAACTTCTCTAAAAATTTCTCAATTTTTCAGCAATTATCAGCCTTCATACAAAAAAAAAGAATCACACTTCATCTCAAATTAAAGGAGTGAAAAGGTACATTATTTCACCAACTAGTCTTCTTCCAAGAATGTTCAACTTAATTCCCCTTCACTGATTTGAGGTACTTGGATATAAGCCAATTTGATAAGACACAGATTCCAGAGTTAAGCAAGTATGTAGGTCCTGCAGAACAGACTTCAACCTGGGGACTAAAACCACAGTAGAGAATAACATGCGTGGTTTATCACACGCAGCCTCGCTGTCACAGAACCAGGTAATCCAGGAATTTTACTTGCCTTTCAGAAAATATACTTCATTTCCACCACATTGCTTCAGAGGATGTTTCAGAAGCTCACTGCTCTAATTCTAAATTACAGTACTCAATTTCCTGATTGATTTTACTTATGATCCATCTGCACCTATTCACTCCTGTCACCATAATGCCCTTACACTTAAAACTGTTTCCAAACTCCCCAGTGCCGCTTTCCCCTGTTTGAATGAACAGCAACCTCACCTTCCTTCAGGCTTTATTTTCCTATATAAAAAATAAGTGAGAAAGTCCCCCAGGACTGGTTTTCCAGTACCATCAGTCTCTTTGCAACTCTCCCAGTAAGAATCTGTCTTGAATATGGACAACTAAAATCTTTTATGATCCTCAAAATATTTTGCTACTGTCTTTGCAACAGCAGTAACGCTTCATCCATTTTATACTGTAAATACCCGCCCTGAAATATCCTAGATTGCATTTTCTTTTTTGAGTCTGTTTCACTCATCGTCATTTTATATTAAGAAATCCAACGCCTTCTTTCCCTCAGGAATTTTGAAATCCTACTCTAAAAAGAAGAGCCTCGGTTATCCCCCCACTTTCTACTCTGTCACAGTTATTCCCGTGTCTATAATTTCAATCATTTTTGGATACTGATACAACCCTCTCTTATGGGCAAATGCCTTCCCACTGGGTTTCATCATAGCTCTACTTAGAGTCACACAATCGCTTCCCTGGGCAGCCTGCTCCAATGCCTCACTACCCTTTCAGAGAAGAATTTTGTCCTAAAATCCAATCTAAACTGGTGCAACTTGAGACCATTTTCTCTTCTCCTATTACTTGTCACCTGTGAGAAGAGACTAACCCCCACCTTGCTAGTACCTATTTTTCAGGCAGTTGTAGAGAGCAATAAGGTCCCCCCTGTGCCTCCTTTTCTCCAGGCTGAACAACCCCAGCTCCCTCAGCTGCTCCTCAAAAGACCTGTGCTCCAGACCCTTCCCCAGTTTTGTTGACCTTACTTCTACTATCATAAGCACTACTGAAACTATTAAACAAGATAGATAATGAAAGAAAATATTTGTTTGATTTATCAATGTAAAGAGTTTCCTACCCATCCTCTCTAGTATTTTCTCACAAAGCACTGAATCAAGTACTTTACTCAAGTCCAGTCCAATGAGTGCTCTTATATTTTATTTGCCTGAAACTGCTCTCAAAAAGCTATTGTTTCATTCTGGCATAGACCACACCACAATACATTGTACTGGCCTTTATCCTATTTCTGTCTTTAACTTCATTTTAATGGAAATACGTGTTGCTTCATATTCTTCCAGCATCATTTCCAGCACTTGTATTGCATGTCTTGCTGGACACCAAATTGCTTCAACCTGCTTTAAAGAGGTGGCACTTTCAACTGCATATTCAAATAGGAATGAGTATGACTCCTCATCATTAATATGGTCCTCTACTGGACACAATGGAGACATTTTTATCATAATTTTTCTGTTTATTTACATTGAAAAAAATACTGAGAGATTCAGGAGTAACAGCTTCAATTACAAACAGGATCTACATGTGAAACATTCCTGACTCTCACATTTCTCTCAATTCTTCACCTCCAAATACCTTCCCCTTTACTGCTCTGGCATCTGTTCATGTTTAATTTTCTCACTCCTGTCCTTCTGCCCACCAAGATTACTCTCTTCTAGCTCTTATCAAACCTCCCTTCCTATCCTACCAAGTTGGCCATTTCCTTTTCTCCTTTATCCTTTTAATCTCACAGGTCTCGGCAAGTTCTCCATTTTCTTTCATATGCCTACATTCCCCATATTACCACTGCTCCCCACTTCAGCAACATTTCAGTATATGGAGTGGCCAGAATCCATCACACTCCTTTACAAATCAGCCAGCTGTTCAAACAGCTGAACTAAATCCTGTTGCTAGGAGAATTGCATCAGGCAGTGAAGACTTGAACAAACATTACGTTTTGAAACAAACCTTAATTTATCCTCCCAACAGCAGGCAGATAAGAATCTGGTAGTCTAAATGAATGCCAATAGCAAAGACAAATTACGGGATCTGCAAACAACTCTGTGCAAGAACTCAATTCTAATAAAACACAAAGGTGTTTCTAAATTAAAATCAATTAACAGAATATAGGCCAATGCTCCTACAAAAAGAATTTTGTTTAAAGACACAGAAAGCACGGCAGCCTTGGGCTATTCTGCTAGTTGTAGAATCTACACAACATGAGAAATTAACTGGCAAGGTAACTACATTCCACCATGCTGAATCAAACACAGACAAGCTAAAATTTATAAGGTTAGTTAGACTTCACATTCCTCAATTCTAAAAAAAGTTACTATGGAGTGGTGACCCTTCCTAAGTCAGACAACTAGTGCCAGGATCAAACAGTATAATACACTGTTTATCTATTCAAGTTTATTCTTAAGGAAACCTGGCCCCTAAGCTATAAATCAAGTAAAAGCTTTTTGAATTTAACAGAATTACACAAGTCTTCAGATATTTGCTCCACTGCAGAACCAATCCTTTGATTCTCCAATTAAAACCCAAAACAACAATAAAGCCATTTCTGCACATAAAAGTAAAGACCATTTTTAGGATCGAAGGCAAGCTGGTAAACTGGGACATCCAACTAGCCAACTCATTACAAAATCACAGCTCAATTCCATTTTAAATTAAAGCTATAATCAAATAACTGCTCTCCCTAAGAAAATGTTATAGACCTTTCAGAATGTGAACAGGAGCTCTTTGTTTGCAATTACTTTAACACATCAAATAGCTTTATCCATCCTAAAGGTCACTCAGCTTTGCAGCAGACCTCTTGATTTCATCTGACAAAGTAGTTATTCATGGCATCTCTCCTACTCCTAATCACTTTTTGCGGAAAGAACTGAATATATCAAACAGGTTCATGCAAATCATCCTCACAAGAATTTCTTTATTTTCCAATTAACTTGCAGCATAGTCCTCGCTCTGGATATTCACCTCAGCTGCATAATCCAGCCATGGCCTCCCTGTAGCTCCTGCCTCACATCCACATTCTTCATAAGACCGTAACAATCAAATCAGAAAAATGACCTGACTGTATAGATGGATTTTTAAGATCAAACCAAGTATGAAGTACAATTTTGCTTCAACACAAGTATGGGATTGGCAATGGATCAAAGACACTGCAGCACCTAAGAGCAGAGATAGTTTAAATTTAACAGAGATTTTTCATCAGAAAGTATACCATAATTCCCAAGATGCTATGAGATTGAAAGAGATTTTTCACCAAGTTATACTGTTCGTGCTAGACAGGAGAAAAATTTAATTTGACACTATCTGCAATCTAAGACTGAAAAAGCTGTTGCAGTAACACAAAAGGAATAAGTCACAACTTCAATATTCCTCGCAACATTAAAGGTCAGGTTTAGGACCAAAGCAACAGTTCTGCATCCCCTAGGCAGCTCCTACCTCTGTAAAAATGATTCAGTAAAAAACGAAAGCATGTCTAGAACTCAAACACATGGCTATCGCTAAGACAAGACAATTCTCACTAAGAGCACACAGTGGAATTCCCAATGGGACAACACAGCTCATTTACTACTGCAAATGCTCATATCAAGGGAATTCCCCTTGTCATACCCACTAATTCTTTTAATATCTTTTGAGTCTGCAGAAAGGAATTACAGTGGCAAACCCTACCAAGGTCCTGAAGTAGTACATATGCTTTGTATTTGTCTTGTGCACAATCTTCCTTCAAACTAGTTCTCCCAAATATTAACTAAACAGCTAAGTAGGTAAGATAAAACCTCATTACTTTTCTCCTTGAGCAGCTGTGCAATTTTAATCTCCATATTAAATAAACTTATTTCCAAATACAGGCCTGTATTCACCCCTACCATACAGATAGGTTTGAATAAGTTAGAACCCAGGCTACATGATCTTTGCCCTTTGCAACAATATCATCGAGTCATGAGTTGAAATCCTGCTTTGGTTTGTAAAACCAACTGTGCTTTAATCAGTTCTAAGATGTCTAAAAGTTTGTTCTTGAGGAACCAGTGTCTACAAGTAAAATTTGCTCTAACCTGTATAGAAATTAAGGCACTTGAAAAGTTTGTATTTCGATGCTACCTATTATTTAAGGCTATAATGCACACAGTGGCCTGCTTTTTCCTTTCCTTAAGGGCACTCTTAAAAATTAAAATGAAACAGAGTAACAAAACTTAAAAGCTCTTGATATGTACTCTCAATTTCTAAAGACTGTGAATTAAGCTTAATACCTGAAAGGAACTTAACACAGCCTACCTGTCTGCTGCCATAACCAAAAGGAGTACTTGACAAATTGGTGGTAACACTGTGCAGGATGATTTCACCACTCAAAGATCCAGAAACAATGTAGCCATCATTCCAATTATATGCAACACACGTGACTTCATCTTTATGATCCTGCGGGAAAGGGAGGTTAGAGAGAGAGAGTTAGACATTCTTCCTAATTTATGCTTTTGCAAAAAAACTTCAGCTTGATTTTTTATGACCATCTGTAACATTTTAAAAGATTTAAGAGTTGTTATGAAATATCACAGAAAGCAGCAGCAAAACATACCAAAGATCAATCATAACCACTCTGATTGTTTGCATTAGGTGGTTTTAATAAATTAGTAAAGATCATCATGTAGTTATACACAATATTTTAACAGGACAACCACAGAGATATTTACCACAGGTGTTATGAACATTATTTTTCAAGTAAAGTCTCCCAGAAACCAGTGATATTTGAATACATTTTCTGTTTATGTGATGTGCTACTGCCAACTTCCCCTTCTGACGCCTTTAGCATTAACACACGTATCTACCAACTAGCTTTTCAGTAGTCATTTGCAGTGATGATATTCTGTATAATGAACGTATTATTAGTTCCCTATATTCCTATATAGGGGAAGAAAATCGAGTACTTCTAACCCAAAAGGTAGGAATAGATATTTAAAGTAATGTATTGGCTACCTAGCAGTTTTGTTTCAAACTGTAAGTCCAAGGAAAAAATGTATAAATCAAAGCTGAAGTTTCATAGCCTCTTAAAACAGTGGTGCTAAATAAGGGCAAACCACTGCTTAAGGCATCTGGGAAAGATACTAAGCCATCCTAAGTTTTGTGCATCATAAAAACGTTTTAGAGAATTCATACTGGATCAGTTAGAAGAAAACCATCTCCCAGTTTTGCACAACATTAGTTCTGCTACAGTACTCTACAAATACAGAAGTGTTTTCTCACTTGACATACTAGAAACAGCAATTACCTGGAATGCAACTCCTGGAAAAAAATCCCCATCAGACAATATCAATAAAAATTTGCAAAATAAGAAGTCTATTCTGAAAATTTAAGCACATAAAAGTATAGAATTGTACTCTGAAAACACCAAGTTACCTATGTTTGTTAAATTTGCTACTTACAGCTCATAAAGAACACAAACTTCAACAAGACCCAGATGTGTGCTAGCTCCTATCTGTGACCTTGATACTACAGACACCAGACTTAGAAAAAGTGTATTTTTTACAGTTGGCAGCAAAACCTGGGAGTGGAAAGCTGCAGTTCTTCCTCAGCCAAACTTACCTTTAGGCTGCGGTAAATCTTTCTGGACTTCAAATCCCAGATATTAACTGTGTTATCAAGGCCTCCACTGACAACATGTGAAGAACTAGAATTCAAGCTCACACATGTCTGTTTTGCCTAATGGAGAAAGAAGAAAAAAGTATGTTAAAGATAATTAAGGGATTTATTCAAATCTACTTAAAAGCATATTGATGTGTGTTTTCATTTTCACCAGCACGAATAGTCCCACTGACAGACCCTTTCATACTCTACAGCCATTTCCCATCAAAAGGCACTTAAAATCCAGTCCAGTTTGGACATACATTTAATATACTTTAAAATGTAAGCATATTAATTAATAAACCCTCAAATGTTCGCATTTCCCCATTCCCATTTAAAATTTTTTGGCACTTTTTCCTCCAATATGCATTTTCCCTTTAAATTATAGCTCCATAAAGTGCAATCATAGTCTTTTATTCAGATACTGAGGTTTTTTTAAAAAAAAGTCCTAAGTTAAGGAAAAAAAATTCTTTAGAAGAAAATCAAGAAGTTGCCTAAGTTACATACTTCACATTCCCTAAACATTACAGGGAATATTATAGCAGCAAACCTCATAATTTGGTTAAGTGATTCTTTTTAAAATAATCACTGAAGTACCAGCTTTTGAAAAAAAAACTGTCAATCTTAGTGATAGGCCTACATTGAGGACAAATTATTATTCAGTTCCATCAAGTTGAAAATTCACTTTTAAGTTCTCAAGATTTAACTGAAGAAAAAACAAGTCCATCTAATTATTGACATGGTAAAATTGCAAGGAATTGCATCAGTTATAGATCAAATTCAGTGAAATCTTCAGGACAAACGCTCCACCTTTGAAGAGTTTTCAGCACCCTAAAAGCAAGGTTTGAACAACTTTTCAGAAGATTTCCAGTCCAAATTAGCATTACAACAGATATCCAAGGAGAATAATTACAATGGTTTAGAACACTAACAAGCTATTTAAGTGACCATGTGAAGAGACTCATCTAAAACTAAGCCCAGCTTTTTGAAGTGCCCCACTTCCATTTAACAGAGGAACAAAAAAAAAAAAAAAAGCCTTGAACACAACACACATTCTCATGTTTCTTGCAATTCCAGAAGCTGGCATATGTACGCTCCAAGAACAACCTCTACATAGACTCCAGTGTTTCCCAGGTGCAATTCATAGGCATGCACAATACTGCCAGTTCAAGCTGGAAAATGAGTTCAAACTTGAGCTCTAGTCTATCTATCTCCTATACGTCAGATCACATCTGAACCACCAATTGCCTCAAGTGATCATATTTGAATAACTGCATCTGTATCTTCTTACTGACAGAACTGCTTTAAAAGCACGATTGCCCCCACTCTTTATATGTGTTCAACAATACACAAGGAAATGTTTTTCCATATGTGTCAATTCTAACAACACTAGAATTAAACTGATGCCAATATGCAGAACAGATGTGAGACACACAGGATACAAAGTGAAGTGGGGAAAAATAAGGGAAAAGCATTACTCATACTTACTCCTTCAGCTATTTCGAAGAGTGGAACAGGTTTGCTTTTACAGCTTGAAACAACTATTTTATCACCAGCAGCAGAAGCAGTGGCCAGGTATCTATCTTTGTCACAAGTTAAGGAGCATAACTGTAGGATACTGGTGATTAATAAAAGCAACAGGAAGTTTCCCTTATTGAACAGAAGACAGATTGGCTAAACA
Source organism: Corvus cornix cornix (assembly GCF_000738735.6). Lineage (NCBI taxonomy): Eukaryota > Metazoa > Chordata > Aves > Passeriformes > Corvidae > Corvus > Corvus cornix. The sequence goes on along the minus strand of NC_047057.1, from coordinate 45,252,664 downwards.
GTCTAAAGGACTGTACCTTGAAGGGACCTAGAAACAGAAACATAAGGCTATTTTCTAAGCTTTCATTAAGAAGCTCTTGAATTAACTGCAGCCCTTACTTGCCAATGCAAGAGAGCAGTTTCTTTGAGAGAAAAGACAAGAAATATCTGCCAGGTATTACTTAAGAGCTCTTTACCACTAAGGCAGCTTATCCAGTCCACAATTCTGTTTCCCCACACCCCCAAGTAAGAGCCCCATTTGTCACTAGTTCAAAGGAATGTCTGTTGCTCTTAGTAGCCTATGGATTTAAAGAATGGTCCTGGTCATGACAAATGTTAAGACTACTTCACCATACAGTTCCTAGAGTACAATGAGCAGTTGCTAATTTCTCCCACTCTGTACTGAGAAAAGAAAAACAAAAGGCCAAAAAGGACCTTTTATGAAAGCAAGTACCCCTAAGTAATAGGAACATTTATAGAACTACAGAGCAGGGAGACTGCACCTGCACTGCCACCAAACAAATTGATTAATCATTTAGTCTCCAGGCCAATGCCCATTATGATTTTGTACTTGCTCATTTAAGAATAATAGAGGTTAATTGCCTGGATTTAACACAAGAGAACCATTAGGTAGTGCTTGCTATTGCTTTCACCATTTTAAGGCACTTTTTCAGACTTTTACAAAACTATGCAGAACCTAAACTAATGCTTTATCCCTAACAAGTTGACAAGTTTATAAAGGAAGGTCCTTCATTGTTTCAGTTTTGGGAGATGAAGAGGAGACTTGGTAGCAGAAAGCATTTAAGACAGACTGTCTACAGATAAAGTTTACCAAACACATACAAGTGTGTATGCATATACATGAAAACATATCTGTGCTTCATATTCTCTGAAAGCTCCATAGCTAAAACATGCATTTGTGTGCCAATTGGTGTCACTTTTTTCTCATACATTGACTTAGAGGACAGATATTCAGAACTTGCAGTTGCTATGTGCCAGCATCCTGTCCTCCTTCTACATCAAGACAAGGCACCACCACCTTCTTCTGTAACAGCCATACAAGCTGTTCATCTGACAGCCCTCTGAGATTTTTCACACGTTCATCCAACACTTGGCCCCTCATATCATTATCCTAGAACTGGCTTCCAAGTCAGAGGTGAAAGACCTAAATGGGTCAGATCTATTTTGATGATAAACCACCACCATCCTATGGATGTTTTCCTACACAGCCAACGCCTTTGTGCTTCCTCTCCAAATGCTACAAGCAATGGAAAGAAAACCACTGCCTACAGGGTTAGAGGTAAGCGTACACTATCAAAGACTATCAAAATCAACGAGAAGCTGCCCCAGGAAAAAAAAAATCTTTGATTACAATTTTCCTCACTACAATATGTACAGAATTTTACTACACTAGCAATTGCTTTGTTCAAGTTTGTCAGTTAATTAAGCACTGTCTTAAAAGCAAGTATCATAATCAACTACTGAAGAAACAAATGAGTAAGCTTTACAGTTGGCAGGCAATTCAGGCATATTATAGCCATTAGAAAAGCGTGGGCTCCTAAGAGAAAAGAAACTTCTTCAGAATTATTTACCATCATGAACTGATTCTGTAAATCCCTTCAACACGGGGAACCACAAAATACATACCAATTTTTTTATATGAGACTTCAAAACGCATCAGGTCTGTGTTTTACAAACACTTTAGTAAAAAAAGAAAAAAACCACTGGAATTTTGCAGAACACCCACAAAAATATGGCTGAAACTGTAAAGGATACTATTGCTGGCCCAGCACAGTGAACTGACTGGATGTGAGGGCGTATGTGGGTTGAACTGCTCCACCACAGTTAGAGTTGAGGAATCCCATATTTTAATGTCATCTCCTGATGAGGCAAAACGTATGCTTTCTTGCATGGCTGCACCTGTTTTGGCAGAAATAAATAAGTGAAAACACATAAAATAAAAATATAAAACAGGCAACCTAACAATTCAAAGTAACAATTTTAAATGGTACGGTTGAAGTTCTCTTGATGACTGCGACATTTATTTGGAGAGTTAAACAGTTAGTACCGTTCAGCTGCATACACGAGTGAAAGCAGCAGACACTCCAAGCTTTTGCTACTTGAATTCTTGCAGGAAGTGTGTGATTTCTTTTTCACAAAGCCATCCTCTCTATGGCATCAAGAGACTAAAATGAAGCTTTTATCTCCACAGTTCACAGCTGCCTACCACGAAGCTCCGAGTATTTGAAGGACCCATTTCTCACCAGTAGATGGGGATATACAAACCAGAATCAAACTGTTGCAGGGGAAGGCTGGGAGTATGGACCTAAAGGACTCATTCAGCGTTCATCTCTCACCACTCCAAAGGAGACATCCGAGAATCCTTTAAACTAAACCTTTGGCAGTAGAATATGAGCGACGAGTCACCTCTCATCGCAGCTTACAAAACATTACAAAACAAAAAGGCCAGGAACAATGTACTGCTACTTGTTTTGACTGACACCGTTTTAAGACTTAAAACGTGCCTGGTTTGAAACGTTGACTATCAACTTTGTACCCCGGTAATTTTAAACAGCCAACAAACGAGAACTCTAAACGTGAGCCTTCCCTTCAGCTGAAAACATAACCACCCCTTAGCCAAAGTTTGCGGGACGTTTCCACACAGCTTTAGGCCGTACATTCTAACTGCCGGGAGCATTAACACTCAAAAGACTACTCAAGAAATTCAGGGTCCACACACGCCTTCGTTCGGCATCACCCCGCGGAGCCACTCCCCGCCGCTCCTCCCGCCTCACACGGAGCTTGTCTCCCGCGCCCCCCCTCCAGCCCCGGAGGCCGCGGGAGGAGCCGCTCGGCGCGCCTCGCCCCGCGGCATCAGCATCGCCACCACCCGGCCCCGCTCCCGCGCTCTCCCCGCGGCGCTGCGCACCTGGCCGGGCGGGCACCGGGCCGAGCCCCCGCTCCTCGCCCCGCCGGCCCGGCCCAGCGCCGCCTGAGGGACCGGACCGGCCGCGGCTCCGCCCGCCCCGACTGGGGCCCGGCCGCGCGATCCCGACCCCGCGCGCGCACCCGCGGGCCCGACTTTCCGCGCCGCGCCCAAGTTCACACGCCCCGTCCCGGCAGCCCCCGCGCGCCGCGCGCGGCGCTACGGCGGCCCGGAGGGGCCCGTTAAGGGCCGGGACGCGCCCGGATCAGTCAGCGGGTCCGTCCCGCAGCGAGCGCCGCAGGCGGGTCCCGGGCCGGGCCCCTGACGCGCCCCCTGGCAGCTGCTGAAGGAAGGTGGTGCTGGCCTCGAATTGGCAATAAACCCGCCGTGGGTGTATTGGACGGGCCCCAGACCCGGCATCTGCCGCGGTTTGAATTGGAAACGCAGAGGAAGGTCTGTGTTCCCGTGCTGAGCAAAAGGCATCCAGCACAGCGTACATCTGGGACACGGGGATAACGTGGTGACAGAGCGGAATAAATGACAGTAGTTAATACATTACTTCTAGGAACACCAAGTAATAGAAAATTGTTGCATGTTTTTTCTGACTTGGAGTAATAACTGTTACTCTGGTCATGCTGAATTTTACAGAAGGAGGGATTTTTCGTTATTGTCATCTGGTAGAATAAAAGGTAGCTCTTCCTTCTGTGTATTTTCACTCCTGCTTTCTACCCCTAAACACAAAATTATTTACTAAATTATTGACTTTAAAGGTATATTAGACGTGGAACCTATAGCAAAACTGTTTCTGTAGAGATCTGCCTTCGAGGGAGTCTTCATCCTATGTACCATCAGAACCAGTCCAGCTGAAATGCCTGATTTACTTTCCTTTTACGATGGAGTCTTGGTTTTCCAAGTTCATTTAATGTCTAGTCTGTATAAGTGAACTTACAAAAAGGAGAAAAGAAATCATGCCACTGTTACACAAAATGCCTTTATTTCCCTACAGCAATGAGGCTCGTGTCTTTATTGCATCTATTAATCCTCATTAACCAGTCATTAGTCATAGTTAAATCTTCAATCATCTGCCGTCTCAGCTGAGTGTTAAGGGATCCACAGCATTCCTACAAGTCTTCTACCCTCTACCTTATAGTCCTAATTTGCTGCTAAACCTGTCATGTTTCTTTTCTGAGGCCAATGCTTGTTATTCCGTTCTAGCTTCAGTACAGGGAATCTAAAGCCTTTTCTTGAGCACAACCATATCCTCTGGCTTTTTTCTTTATCTCCTCACTGTGGAGCATAACTGTTGTTACAGACAGGTAGGTGAGTACCTGCCTTACAAGCCCTCAAGTTGAGCAAAGAAAAATTTGGGGTGTTTTAAGTAAACATGATCAGCATGTTTTGCTGCATTCCTTAACAGGCCCTCAATTAAATCAGTTTTTCCTGCTGATAGGACCTTTACTGGCATTTTTTTATGCCAGTGCCTGTGCTGTGTTTCTTCTTGGTATTTGTAAGGAACCACTGGGACATTGTTGGTGTATCCTGTTTGGGGAAAGGACCGCAGCAAGAAGCCCAACCCTTAAAGCCAGAGTGGTGTTGTCACTGAAAGGCCACCTGTGCAAGGCAGGGCATTCCCAGCAATTGTGCAAGGCTGTAAAAGCAGTGGAAATGTGAGCAATACACAGGTGAAGAGAGGGAAAAGTAGTAACAGTTTATACAATAATTTTAACTGTCTTATTACTATTATTATAACAACTTTTTGAACATAGAAGTAGTCTTTCTTTTCCTATAATAATTAGGGAATTAGGATTAATAACTATTAGTTAGGATTAATAACAATTCTTGGATTAGGCTAAGATTTCAATTATACTAATACATTTTTGCTTTTAAATATACATAGGTTTCCTCTTTGCCCATAAACGAGGTTTTCATTGTAGGTTCTGAAGGATAAACCACAGAGTTCCAGGGAAGTAAGACCAGTCAGGACACTAGGGGAAAAAAAGCCTGAGTTTCTTTATGGTTATAATTCATTTTTAGAGCAGTTTGGAAACCATTTTAAACTTGGTATTATCTCATTTGGTAGTGGAGTCATAGGAACGTAACAGAGCTAATTAATACACTGCACATTGTATGATAATAAAATGTATACAGTAATTTCATAGCATAGACAGAATCTTGACTTTCCCTGCTAGCTCTGCTGTATAGTAGCTATATGATGCCAGAATCCATGGAGAATGAAGCAAGCATCACTGCCAAGAAGCAAGGAGCTTTGCCTAGGACATTGAAATTTTTTGGTGGCTGCTGAAATACTCTTTTCAACCCTGGAAGTCTGGCCAGGAGCTAAACCAGCCCTGCAGGTGCTCCATATCTTCACAGACTTCCACCCTCCACACAGGCCTATGGGGCTGGCTCTGTCAGCTTGTGACTATTCCTTAGGTAGCATATTCTGGTTCCACACTGAGAGTTTTGGTGCCATTTGCTTCAACACAGTCTTTCTTTTTTTCTATGCACATCAAGTAGAATCCTAAATCATGCCAAGATGGGAGACAAATGAGAATAATTCTAATTATCTCTGGGGTTTCAAAGTGGAAAATTAAATTGCAGTGGTAAATATTTGACTTCAGCACTTGCCTCTGGACCCTTTCACCCACTCTGTTTTAAAGATTTAACCTATGCTTCATGTTTTCACTTCTCTCGTTTAATGATGTACTCAGTATCTTTAACTCAAAGAAAACCTTTGGCAAGCATAAATGGATCTCTCTCCTGGCTTAATTAGTTCAGCATATTAGCTAACAATTCTAGTTCCATCATTATTCTTTTAAAGAATCTTCCTTCTTGGATTTCACTGAAAATGGATTTGGAAACAAATGACTGTTCCCTTTACAGTGTGTCTCGATTGAATAACATAAATACCCTTCCTCTTGCATTCAAGGATCTGAAAATATTTTCTAAATGTTGATGCAGAAAACTTAAAATCCCTCACTGATGATGGGATTACTGTTATTTTCTGATAAAGAAACTGAGCCATAGTGAGGGTAATTACTAGGATTATTTTGTTAGATTGATGTCATCCAAAAAACAGATATATACTTTGGACAACAAAAAATGGCTGTGAATTGGAGCTGTAGTGGAATTTAAAAACAAGTCACATACAATTGGATAAATCTGTGTGAAATTACTGATTTCCACATCATAAAATTAATTTATCCAGCAATAATTTCAAGTTACTGTATATTTGTAGGCAGGAGAAATCCTGTGAATGCCTTGAATATACAACATCTTTCAAGGCAGCAATATAACTTAAAACTATATTGAAACAGTATTTGAAAACTGAAATATTCTAAAATCCATTCAGACCTTTCATTGTTAAGCTTCCTGTTCAAATTCAATTTGAGCTCTAGCAGGTTCTTGATGATATAATTTTTAATTATAGGACCAGAAGCTGGTTTTGTTCTCAGCATTTTTGCTTCATTCAGTTCACAGAATGGAAAATACTGAAAGAATTTTAAAAACCCCAAACACTTTCTTTTTACTGTCCTTTAGTTCTGCACAGGTATTTCTTGTCCCTCGCCCAAGGGGATGCACTGAAGATAAAATGTCATTCTTTTCAGAATCTTTCAATTTCTCCCTGCAGTGTGCTCTCCCTCTTTCTCTCTCTCTCTCTCCCCCTCCCTCTCTCTGTCTCTCTCTCTCCCCCCTTGCCCTATCCCATGATTTATCAGATAGGGAACCACTATCCATTACTTCCACAGATGTAGAATGGAGAAATATTTCAATTAAAATTTGAAAAGAATTGGTAAACATCCTGGTGGTTCAAAGCTGTCACTATGGTAAGTAGCTCTGTGGCATTGTTGTATGGGGCAGATCATAGGGAAGACCTTCCCATAGCAGGAGGGTCTTCTTGTACAGTGAAATCCTCCTTCCTCCTCTTCCTTTTTAATTTTGGAGTCAGTGGCACAGACAAATATTCTATGAAAATCTAATTCAGCATGGTGCTAACACAAATTTATTCTGGTTTCACATATTGAAGGCTTTAGTCTCCGTTCACTGGTTAGGAAAAAACCCACCCAACTACTGTAATACATAACCAAGAATACAATTTACTTTGCAATTAATTTTATACTTTTTTTCTGTGTGATTACTAGAGCCGTTCAGATATAAGCTTCCTTCCTTACAAGCAGATTTTAACTAAAGAGTTTAATTATTTGCTAAAAGAAAAATGTTTTCTCCAATGTTTTCTTCTAAAACCTGCATTGCATACTTTATCCTGTGTTTATGAGAATAAAATCTGCTGCTATGGATACAGTGAGGTCAACATTTTAATGTTATTATTTCACTGCACTGTCTTAAAGGATAATATTTTTCTTTTTAAAAAATTCAGAATGTATTATAAGAAAGTAAGTATAGTAATGTATTTTAAATGAATATATAAAGCTCTTATTTAACATTTCTCTTTCAAGTATAGGAATTATAACAAGGTCCAGACGGGCAGCACTGAAAAAACACCTTGTCTGCAATAGAACTGCACTTCCATTTTCACCTGGTTCTATAGCATGTTTTACAAATATTAATTAAGCTGCATAAAAGTCCTATGATAATCCTGAAGGTGACCCCAAACAGAAAAAGATAGGTTTACAGTTTTTACAAAGCACAACAAAAGACAGAACAGCTTTTTTTTTTTTTAAACTGCAATTTCCTACTTGTTTCTTATAAAACAAAAATGAGTCATGTCAATTTTTATCTTTCCTGCTTTTTGAACAACTGCAGAACAATAAATTCTTTTAATGAAAGAATAGTGCTAAGGAATATCTCCTCCAAACTGGCTGTTAGGCAGTTGAGTTAAATAATCACATTAACTGAGTTTTAAAATTGTCTTGCAAATATAACTGCCCTATCAATTACTCACTTTTTCCTTTCTTTTTATCATTATATCATAATCCTTCTAATTTTCTAACTACAGCATTCCAGAAAAGAGTACACAAAATAAAAAAGAGCACAACTTTTAAACAGCTACACATAACACAAATATATCCAGTCTTCTTTCTTTTATAGGAATGAAGAAAAATAGGAGAAAACTTTACTTCCTTTCTTCCTGTAGTGATCACATTTAAGATACTCATTATGCTGAATCTTACCTCTCTCTCCCTCTTCCTCCCTAAAAGAAATTTCACTCAACCAGGTAACATTTTTCTGAAAAGCACAAGCCAAGGTAAATCTGCAATTTCCAAATAGCTCAAAAAAGTTTATTGTTTTAACACTCAGCTACAGTACAGGGAATGCCTGACTGAAGTGAAAGGATTTTTCACAGGAAATGAACCCAGGAACGGTTAACCATTAATGCTGAATTTTCCTGGCAAGACAAAAACATAACTAGTGATAGGACAAGTCTCAAAGGATTCCTGCCCAAATATCCTGGGGTTTTTTGCTGTTTGTTGCAAGCAAATTAAATAGCAAAGGAGTGCCTGGCTTTGGGATGTGAGCAAAAGCAAAGGGCCATGGCCCCTCTCTGGTCCACTAACTCACTTGTTCATGTCAAATTCTCCATCTCAATCACTGGAGCATTTGAGATGCTCCAGTGATTGAGATGGAGAATATTCTCAAGCATATTGCCTCAGGTGGCTGTTGTTAGGACTCGTCTGTGTTTCTTGAGTACTTTAAAATAATATTTACAGCAACATTCAGAGAGCTAAGTTCCCTTAGCTTTTTAGAATGATTTTTAAAATTATTCTGTATTGTACCATTTTTATTCTTTGTGCTTCCTTATTCGGGGGAGTTGTTTATTTGTTGTAGTTGTTTTTAAAAAAATGCTTTGAAATTATGAAGACAGCTGAATGATCACTTGCACCCTCAACAACCTGAAATGCTAGTTTCCAAACAGATGTATAGGAGAACAAAATCAGCGATGATTTTAGGCCTCCCAAAAATTCTTAACTTCAGAAGTAATACCAACTTTTGATAACTGCAAAAGCAATTTAAAAGTGAGAATAAAACTTCAGGGAAAAAGGAATATCTATTAGCAGGTGCTAGAAGGCTACAAACCTATTCAGCTTTTCTAAAAAGTAAGTAATTATTGAAAAGCTAGAAAATCCTCTTATTTAGAAATTACTTTAAGATATTTAATTTCTAGAAAAATATTTTAATTTTAAAAACAAATAATGTTTAAATAATTAGAAATAAGCTAGAAGTGAAAATTATAAAACATAACAGGAGTCAAATCCTGATGTGATTAATGAAGTTGTTATATTAACACTAGAACTTAAGTCTAAGTCTGTAGCATTCAGCTAATAACTGATTAAGTTATTGCAAAATAGCAGTTAGTGAAGCAGAGAAATGATCCAACTGAAAAGAGTTCCTTCAGTTATTATGCAGCCATTGGCAAGATCAAACATATCTTCCAAATTTGTTATTGATTGCAAAGTAACATCAAATGGGATCTGGAAAGAAAAAAAAAAAAAGAAAAAAAATGCCGAATGAATAACCTTATTGAGCTTAGAGGTACCAGAAAGTACATATATACCCATATACATATACATATATACCAATAGTTCCATATAAAGCCAGATTTCTGAACTACAACCAATTATTAAGTTAGAAATACTTATTGCCTCAGTATAAATTTGTGGTTAATGACATCTCTTGCAGAAAACTAGTAAAACAGGACTCAAGGGAGGAAACCTTTATCAACAGTCTTGCTCACAAAGTTTATCATGATCATCTCTAGGTAAAATAAAGAGCAGCAAGAATGATTACTAATTTGGAAGGCTTTTCCTAAGATGAGAAATTGAAGGAATTGAGCTAACAGTAAAAGGTGAAAAAGAGGGCAATGGTAAACTGGTTTGTGTGTCCACTGAACACGGAGAACTATTTAACTGATTTAGGTATCAAGAAAAACAATTAAAGGAAGAGAAGCTTGGAACAAGCTACCTAGGGAGGTTAATTTTTAATGCAATTATTTTATTTATAAATTTACTTCTAACATTTAAGATTGGAGCTTCCAAACACTACACTATCTCCCTCAAGGACATAGCTACTCATTAAATAGCATTAAAAACGAGCAGGCCGATAATTTTTTATTCTTAAAACATGAAGTGTCAAATAATTTTAAATGAATAATTCAATGAAAATGCATTTTTTCCATTTATAAATATAATCCAGGGCTGAATCAAAAGCACCGTAAGGCACACAGACAGAGAAACAGAATCAAAGAAGAGAAGGTGGGAACAGGATTGGCGTGTGACAGGTCAGACAATGAGAAAACAAAGACCACGAATTAGAACTGACTTTGTCCAATTAATTCAACAGAAGATGAGTGACAAAAAAGTGTTTGGTGGGGGGAAATGGTGAAAAACTACATATAAGAAATGTATCTGCTGCGTTCTCCTGCATGCTTGAAAACAAAGGGAATGTACCATTCTATGCTGTACATAGTCCCTCTCTGGGCTTTCCGTCTCTAGCTGAGACAGGGTAATGCACACATGCAACCTACAGGAAAGTTTGGAAATGCTACTTTGAAATGTGCTATACATAATGAAGTGCTGAGCACCCCACAGGTTCTATTGGCTTCAGAGAAGAACAAAGATACTCAGCATCTTGTAGGATTAGGCTTCAGCTGCTCAACCAAAACTACCGTATCTGAAAGCATCTTAGTTTGAAGTTTGTGTTTGAAACTTTGTGATGAAAAGCTTTGTGATATTTCACCTGTTGAAACATTTTAGCTTGTGGTGGAATCCAGCGAGAATAAAACAGAGCAGCAAACATCAGATTCTTTCTAGAAGAACACCACTAAATCTGGTCCTTCACTTCCATCGTAGACCCACAAATAGAAGCAGGCAAAGTGAAAGGAATTCACAAGCATTTAAACAGTTCCAGGAAGTTTCTGTGAAAGTTTATCTGTATCTTTCCCTAGGAATCTATCAAATCTTGCTATCATGGAAGATACTTCAGTGGGACTCAGAAAAGTACAGCTTTACAGAATGGATGTGGGTATATTCTGATGCATTGATAAAGCCAGACTGAGTGATAAGAAGGTCTGGGAGTCATTTGAGAGAGAACTTAAAGATGGATAAGGAGGGGTGGCAAGAATGGTGCAATGTGTATCAAAGGGAAGTGTGTACTCAGGTACCAGAGTGCAGGACACACAGGACAGCACTACAGATTCTCTCTTCTATAACAGCTCACTAGCCCAGCTGTTCTCAGATAAAACTCTGGATGCTTTTCTGGTAGGAAGAGCTATCTGACTGGAAGAGTACAGTGGATGCCTTTTCCATTATCATTCCATTGTGAACAATTACTGGCAAGATACTTAAGGATTAGTTGAGGGAGTGATATGTTACAGTGAATTCCAGAATCTTCCATGGAGTCCCTTGAGCCCGGGCAGCTGTGGTCCTTTCCTGATCCCCCTAAGGTGGCTGAGAACACTGAACAGCACCGCTCCCTGCTATGGGCCAGTCCCCACAGTCTCCTCTGGGATACTGACTGCGCTGTAACAAGATGAATAAGATGTTTTGTCCAGCAGCATGGACAAAAAAATGGCATGCTATCTCTCACAACATGTCATGGGCAAGGCAGAGAAAGCTAAAGAAAATAGAAGAGTCGAGCCTGAAGAACTGCAAAAATGCAAGAATGGAAAGAAATTGCATTTGGCAATTGCATCATGGAAATTCACTGGAGTCTGTGTAAACAACGACCAGAGAGTGGTGGATAATCTGTATTAACCATTGTGGGTAAAATCCCCTTTTAATACATTTTTGCACATATGAAAACTTGATTTTAATGAACAGTGAAGATATTCACGGTTTGTAATCATGCACATTTGTATTTTATTTGTAAAGATGATAAAATAAAACCAAAACAGAAAGTCCAACAATGAGGGAAAAAATGGGAAGATGCTGAGTGGTATAATCCATGTTTCAGTTTAACTAAACAATTGTTTTATTTTAGAAAACAGATTTTTACCCTTAATGAGAACAACATACCTTAGTTAATGGCGGGGACAGGGCTGGAACAACAGACAACAGTGCTCTGACTTCAGATAAACACCTTTTAGCAATTTCCTAATGGTATAAAACAAGAAAAAATGTGTACTATCTGTGTAGTACAAACATATGCTGTACTACCAGTCTCTTCCGATAAGCTAACAGATGGCTCAGCCTTACAGAATTTTTCAGAATATTCAAGTTTTAGGTTATTCCAATTGAATTCACAGCAAAATAAACCTTAGATGATGAATATAAGTTTTCTGCAACACAAATAGTCGTGTTTCCTGTACAAACACAAGTGCCCAAACCTTGCAGTTTCTACTGAGGGAAAATTGCCCCTGGTTCAGGTTTTAAATCCAGTGACTGAGCATACTTTTGCTATGTGTTTACTGAAGATATTATAAACAAACACCCTGACAAGATGATATTTATACATGTATAATGCATGGCGTGTTAATCTCATTAGTATTCTAAACATTGTTTTGCCAATTACTGACATATATTAATGAAAGTTTGAGCAAACACCTTCAGGTAATCAGAAACACCCACTAAAGGACAGCTCTGTCTACCCTCCTGAAAACTGTGATTGGCCAAAATATCATTTGTTCTCCAAGGTGGTCAAAATACAGCCTCGTAATAATGGCACAGTGCACAACTGTCACTGTTTCGCAGCATCCATCAGACAAAATGACAGCCTCTACATCATTAATCATTTCACATAATAGATATAAAGAGAATCCTGTCACATGATAAATGTCTCCCACTTTGAAAATAAACGTCTATTTTGCCTTGGCATTTATCAAGCAGTACTTACGCTGTGGCAACATTTTATTCCAGTGACATTATCTCAAGCAGACCACATGGAAAATTCTGAAATTACCTTTTGTGTGTGTGTATGTGGGGAGAGTTATTTGCTTGTGGACCATATTCAGCCTTGCTAATAAAAAGAAAAGAGGAAGATGGCATAGAGAAATGAAAATAAATTCAGTGCCACTTTTGGTCCTCTCTAAAAATATTATTAGAAGGTTCTTATTTCAGAAACCACCACTGCCCATTTTACATTGAAGATGTGTAACTGATGTTTAAAAAGCACTTTTGCGTTGATCGCCATGCTAATTTAAAACACTGCCAAGGATTTTCAGATGTAGATTACTATAAATTAGGTATCAGTTTCCAAATCTATGTACCTGAAGAGGTAGCCTTTATTTTCAAGTGGAAGGTTGAAAATGCCTGGGTTTTTTTGTAAAGTGACAAGCAGTATATAAGGAAAAGTTAAATATTAAATAAAGAGTGAAAGTATTTCAACTTTTCTTTAAAGAGGTGAGGGAAGCTTAATGTCTGCCTTTATGCCTGTATTCCAAGTTATCTGTCATTTATTTCCCCAAAACAGACATCTTAAATCAAACATATATAGGAGCAGAACTGTTCTCACTTACTTCTGTTTTTTCATCAAGATCCACTTTCACATCACTCATTTTGGGTTTATTTGAAGGACTTATTTTCAAAGTTTCACTTTGTTGAGGAAAACTTGTAGGTACTGAAGTTGAAAAGCTCTTAGAACCTTGCATCAATATTTCAACTTGCTCCTTCAGATCAGACAATTTCTCCCTTAAAGAAATAATTCTAAAAGAAGACAAAGTTTTTCATTACTACTGTTATAAAACAACAATATTTGTTGTTTCCAGGTTATAATTAAGCTGACCTAGGTTTTATTACATATTGATTAGGTTCTACATTTTCTCTCATTTCAAGACTGATCTCTTAATTTTACAAAAATAAGTTTTCCATATAATAAAGTGGAGATATGGAATGCATTAGCCTTTTATATTAAAAATGGGAAGTATTATTTTAGGAATGCCTCTCTAAGAAAAGGCTTTTTCATCCAACCAGCACAAGGGTGGCAGAGGCTGCCCGTTATTCCTTCCCTTTCACCTACTAAGCAGTTCCAAAAATTTTAAGACTAGATGAATGACAAGGAACAAATAATGAAAAATGCCATAGGATGTAAAATTAAGGGCAGAGTCTGGTGCTACAACTGAGAAAAATTCTTGCATTCTCAGAGTTGTAATAAGGGATGTCTGAGAAAGTAGGTGACCCAGTGAGAGAATGGGAGTGACTGCTAGGAGTGCTTCTTAGATCTGCTACATTGCTATGCCACTGTTACATAATTAGCATATGTTACTTGGTTCTTTAAGAGTCAAAACTAAAATGCTAATGAATGCATTGAAAAAGCAACTGTTTGGATGGATTTAACACTGTGTATGACATCTTACAGTTTTTACAGTGAAAAGTCTTTGAAAAGCAAAAATGAATGCTTTTAAAGATTTACAGCTCTTTGATATTTTGTACTTTATTTTCTCTCATCCTAAATGGCTGATTGATCTTTAATACAGCATGAAATAACAGGACAGAGTCAGGGATTATTTACCTAGCCAATGGAATCCACAAGTGGCCTGAAAACACAGACATTGAACTGAAAATCTTGATGGTGCTAATCTTGACAGGGTTTGTATTATAAGCATAAAGCAACAAAACCTGTGAAAGAGATGGAATGGGTAAGCTGTAGTGCAGTAGTCCTGAGCTATTTCAGTGATACAAGAGGATAATAAATACCAAATACAGTGTGCTGATGAAGTTTTAGATAACTGACCTTCAAAAAAGAGGAGAGTGTGACTTCATATGAATTATACTACACTCAGTTTTTATATGTTTTAAATTAATTAATTAAATTAAATTGGATATAATTACTATGGGTTTGAAAATTAGCTATACCCCATAGAGTCACTATCAAAATCCCAGCGTTGTCCAGATCCTGGTCAATCATATGCATGGCTGTCATCATGCTAGGTTTAAATCCATGAAGTGTGCATAACTCACCAATCTAATACAGCTGTACCAATATAAGAAATTAAATAGAATGTTCTCATCGTTCACTGCAAGAATCTACTAGTATGATTGAAAATACACTTCCTAGTGGTAGCTGAATATTTTGACTATATGGAAAATGCCAAGAATATGGCATTCATGTATTATCTGGTTTTAAGAGTTGTCTCTGGTCCTTTACTGATCTGTATGGCCATGATAAAGTAACCTGGAAAATCATATTAAAAGGTACATTATTTACATTAACTTCACAGGTTTTCTATCAATTTCCTAATAAAGATAAATGGGTCTAATAGAAATTTAGACACTGATCTGCTATGTCAAAAAGTTTGAGATCATGGATTTTTATTGCTGTAGCAGAAATTTTAGCTACACTTTGCTCCCTTGTGTAAAGATAAAACAAATTCCATTTCATAGTCTCTCACATTCCTGCAACCCTCCCATCTCTTTCATCTTTCAGGTTCAGTCTGATCTTTTAGGAAAATGAGGCTTACAAAATCCCATTTTCCCTGTATACATGCATCTTTTCTTTTTCAAGAGTCTCCCACCAAACTATTATTCAAATGTATCAGTCAGGTCTACCCAGACTTAGAGTGGAGGTCTTAAAGACACCAGGGATTTGCAACGGGCATGAATACACTATGGTCTGGAAGCTCTATATGGGAAACACAGATTTTTTTTTGGCCTGCCAACAAAAAACTGTCAGGGCATTCTGTTTTCCTAAAGAGCAGGTTTGCAGCAGAGTAAATATATTCTTCCTATCAGCATATGTATAATTCAATTAAAAAGCTGATAACTCATAACACAAATATTCATTGGAAATGAGACTTAATTTGCTTCACTACCTAAGGAACTGCTTTGGTCTAGTTATACCTTAGTTTCTGTATCGTTTGATGGCTTTGCCACAGAAGGAATATACCACTGAATGTTAATTTCCTTATTTGAAGCACTTGCTGCCCTACTTTCTGTCTGCCTGTCTTCTTCTGCAATGACAGAAACTGGAGAAGCTATTCTCACTTGTGACACTTCTGATGTAATTTCAGTAACTTCAGGAGACACCTGAAACACAAAATAAAGGTTTAAATTGTATTTTCTGTAGTGAAATGGGAAAAATCTGTTATAATCTAGTGTCTACTGGAATTGGCATGACTTTCATTCCTGCATAAATATATGATAATTTAGATAAATAAGTAGTTTTAAAAAGTGTCCTTTTTACCAAGTTAAGACTTTTCAAAGCTCACGTGATGACACATTTCTAAAGGTAATACAAAGGATCTGTGAGCTTAGAGACACCCACAGTAACAATGATTGTTGCCTTTGACTTAGAATCATTATGGCATTATGACTTTTGCTCAAATCTATTATTTGGCATACTGATCATACAAAATATAGTGCTGAAAAAGTAATTTGTCAGGTATACATATTGATAATTAAAATAGTATTCTGAATGTTAGAATAATGCTTTATTTATGTTTACCTATCTGTTTTCTCAGCTGTGCAACTAACAAAGGGTGACACCTGCTGAAAATTCAATCACTTAATTTGTGAGGATTTGTTGTATTTAATAAAATACATACGGAACTTTAGCAGGGCATTCTTCAAATAGCTACTGTTGGCTTTCATTTACCAGGGAATTAATGCAGGAATACTGTCAGCCAACATTCATTCATGAACAAAACCTTTTCTTAAAATGGTGAAATATTTGATTTAAAGGCCGAACAGTAATACACCATCTCTACTTTTTTAAAGTATTTCACAGATCTGAAAAGAACACCAGCCAAACAGTCGCATTTTCAGGGAATATGCAAGCTATTTGAAAAGGTCCTTAATGTCTCCCTCATTGATTCCAAAATGTGGACACTGAAAACAGCTACCTGGGGAGTTAAATCTTTTCAAATTTTGAATGTTCATTACTGAAAAAAATGGAGAATTTTACCTACTTTCTCTACAGAAATTCAGCTCATGACCACTACAGGGCAGTAAATCCAAGTGAGCAGAAGATGGATTTTTCACAATAATTTAATCTTACGCCATTAAGCCAGTTACCAATCCATGTCAAACTTTAGCAGAAGTGAAGATAACGATGAATCCACACATGCTGAAGTCATGCATTCGAGCACATGGATGTGCCTTCAGTGGCCACAACCCATGGTAAGCCATGAGGTGTGCATGGAGGGCCCACCCACTACAGCCCTCTTCTACATTCAGTAATGAATCACCCACTATTCTGCTAGCACGGACTGTGAACAAAACTAGGAGAAAACACATGTATGGACATGGGAAGAACCTAATTTATGCTGTATCCCTGAAAAAGAGCTCTTAAAATTCCATTTTATGCTATATATTTCTCTCTAAAACGTGTGTTATGTCTGGTTTTTTTTCACTGAACTTTTGGGTTTCTATTCATACTGAATCCTTTTGAAGGAGGACATTAAAACTGCTATTCTCAAACTGGTGGGTTGCTGAATTACATATACAAATATTGTCTATTCAACTTTCTCAAAAGTCTGAAAACAACAAACTGTCTTAGTTAAGTATTTCCACTCCTACTTACTATCATGGAGCAGAATAAAAAACAAGCATGCAAAATGTAACAGGGCACAGAATTTTAATTATAAACTTAATGTAATTTGGATTCTTTGGTCAGCAGACCTGAAAAAACCTTCAAGAGTCAAAAATAGAATACAGAGATAGATGTAAGCGAAACAACTTCGTACATAAAAATCATTCTTTCAAAAAGTGTATCTATTTGTACTGTTAAAACTCACAGTAATAAGTTACAGTTCCATTTTTAAAATAACATCTATAACCTTCTGGATAGTTAAAGCTTCTAAAAATGTCGTGATAAAAATCAGTGAGGCTTAGAATTAAAAAAGTAAGAGCTTTATGCTTGTTAGCTGTCTACAACAGTGAAGTTAACATATGATTATGCAGCTTGCACCCGTCACGAACATGACAGTGAGCTCTGAAGCTTATTATTCTAGGACACTGTAATACTAATTATGTCAAAAAAAGAGCAGACAGAGTAAAATAATTTTTGATATATGATGGCTGTTATAAATGTCACATAGCATATATTTACAATTTATTCAGTGGCACAGTCAGCTCTTTGTTGGGAAATGAGTAATGATATGCTGTCCAACACTGAAGAAAGTTCACCAACTCTAGACAAGCTACTTTCACAGAAGTATTTTTATTCATTTTTATAACATACCAAGTTCTTCCTCCTCAAGGCACCCCTGTCTCCATCTAATACTGAATATAATAGCTAAAAAAAAAGTTACAGAGAATGATCTATTAATTTTTAGTATTAGGATAACTATTAATTTGAGAAGTGGGATCGAGAAATTTTGAAGGCAATTATTTTTACACTGGATCTTCAAAAACAAATTTCATTCAATGTTCAAAACATGTGCCACGGTCAGTGTAGAGTCCAGAATTCTAATTCAAGATTTATCAGAGTGATATATTCTGAGTTGCCTATATTTGAAAGCTTAAATAGGCTGCTCGCAAGCCAGAGATGTAAAAAGGTTGATTTTCTAGCCAGCTGATAATCAGTGAAAAAAATTGGCATATAAGACCTTCAAGAAATTTTGAGAAAATATAACTGACATATTTTTTGAAAATCATGTTTTATTATAGACTAAATTAACAATGTAGAGATTTGTACCTACAAATTGCAAAACTATCATCAGGACATTTTTGGTAGGAAACATGGAGATCTACAAGATTTAAAACCTGAGTAACAGCCAACTTTATTAACTAATAAAAAAAACCTTTTTAATTATCATTCTGCCTAATCTTCTAGGGTCTAAATACACTGGCTATGGGATGGAGATTATTTTTGCAGGAATGAATAATGCAAGGATATTTGCATTTGTTAATTATGTAATTCACTGCTTGCATAGGATTTCGGTTTTGTACTGATCCTCTGCATAAATAATTTCATTCTTCTATAGGGCTCCCAGAAATATCGCCATTGGAACTATTGAGAATCTGAATTAAATACCAGTATAATATTTTTGAAACATTAGAAAGAACATCAGTACCTCTGAAGAACCAGCTGGACTACTGAGTGGCATTTCTGTATCATGTAGCTCTTCTGGAAAATTCTCAAGACAGCACATTGAATATTCAACCAAATTCTTTTCAAGAAAGGAATGCATTTCTGCTATGCGTAGAACAATTCCTGTGTCAGAAATCGAACTAAGGTGTCCATCTCTTGCAGAAAGTGATCCAGGTCCTGGGTTAGGGGCAGTTTTTAAAGAGATTTTTGAAATTACATCATCGTTTGCCATTCAAATGTCAAGTTACTACAGCTAGTCTAGATTCATAAATTTTGAAAATATAATAAAATATGTAAATAGATTCAATACCAAATAAATGCATTTTCAACAATTATTCTGATTGTCCTCAAATATTACTAGCTTATGCTATTTGTAATTTTTCACCAGTAACCAGATAATGAAGAAAACCCTGTGCAGACATTATAAAGTAGCCTAAGGTGGGAGGTGTAATTTTGAGGTGTAGGTACTCAAATTCAGATGTGTAAGCGCCAGTATGTTCACTAGATGCCTAAGCACCCACTAGAATAAACACATATTTATTCAATACGGTCAAAATAAGCTTTAAGAGCTCTTAAGACCCCAGTTTAGACAGCTGGGGGCTGATCAGCTGAGTTGCCCCCTAGTTGCCATCTCTGATAACTAAAGCTGAGATTTACATGCACATTTTGACACCTACTTGTAGATACCTTACTGTCCTTACAGTTCTCTGGTGAGCCAGAATACTTTCATTTGGTGCTGCAAGGAGTAAACCCAGCCCAAGGAATTATTATTTTCAGAGTTGCTAGGTTTCTCTCTAAACAACACCTATATGTACAATGTAATACTGTTCTCACCGATTGGTTCATCACTTGTATATCCAAAAGCTGGCCATCACATGTAGGTGCATAGTATTAGGGCCTTGTAATTAATGGATTCTTACTCTGTTTGAAAGGTCCTACCTGTTACTGTGTTCTGTTTACAGTGAAATAACCCAAGCATGTACATCACATCTGGGGTTTCAGTCAAAACACATTCAATAACGCTCAACCTTCCCATTTACACTGCACTCAGGTCTCCAAAAGAGAACCTCAAACTGAACAGATTCATTTATGATGTAACTTAAGTTTGATCTATCTAGAACTAAAAATAAAAATAGATTATAAATTTTTTAGAAATGCTTCAGATATAGTAATAACAAGTTTTGAGGGAGGCCTTCCTGGTATTGTGGAGGCTTATGAATAACTACAAAGAAAGGTAGTAGTATCTTAGTGCACTTGCAGCACTTGTAAACTGACATAAATCTTGATTTCCATGAAGACCTTTTCACATTTATACAATTTAAAGGAACTCAAAATGAGGCTATTTCAGATGATAGCCTTTGAATCTGACACTGTTTGCCATCAAAAACAGTATCTCACCTATAGCAGTTTTCTAGAAGGAATAAAAATACATACCAGATAGGTTTGTGTTATAAATTCTTTTTAAATGATTGTGGTAGCGAATTATGTGAACCCATGTTATTGTATCTTTCTTCTGGCTGGCCTTGCTGACAGGACTTTCTGTTCCTTCACTTTCACTCTGCTTGTCTTCCATGAGTTGCTTGTTTTCAGCAGAAGATGCTTCTGTACTTTCAGAGACAACATTGTATCCACCTGGAACTCCAATAAGAGTTCAAGAACACACATGAAGTGGTTGAAATTCAAAAGCTATTTCTGCATTGTGTTGGAATTCACTAATCTGCAACTAGATGTACAACTTCTGAAACGGGTTATATTTTTCATACAACAAAAATTATTTCTATTCTGCTTAAAAATGAGTTGAAATAGTAAATAGCCTTAAAATTAGTTGAAAACTTTTCTCAGATCATGGGCAGGAGCCTTACTGGTCCTTGCAAGATATTCAAAAGGGGTAGAGAGCCAAGTGCATTCTCTCTCTCTGCATTTGAATGTAAAACCCTTATTTCTCCATATTGTTCAATAGAAGATATTTAACAAATGGAAACAACACAAGGAGTCATCAGTCATAACTGTGGCAGTTGAAGTTCCCAGTTATGTTGACCCAAACTCAGAAGAGTTAGGTACTCTGAAGTGTTCATTGTTAGTTTTAATAGTTTGTCCCTTTTAGATATTAAGCACATTTTCATTATATTCTTAAATGTGAAATAAAACAAAAGATAATATTTTCTTTTGTGCTGCCTGAAAGTTGCACTTATGCAGAAAGAGGAAAAAATTATCAGTACAGCCATCGCTACATCACTGCTTATATTCAGTACTGTTTTTCACTGTATTAGTACATGGCTCTCTCAAAAGCACAATTCTTGTGCTCTGTTTCCCACTCCAAACTGAATAAACATAATGTTATAGTGATTCCTAACAGTATATTTTCGGAAAATATTATGAGTGCTTCTACAAAATCTGAATGTCTATTATTCCTGACATTTCATTGTCAATGCCAAAAGTTTAAATGGCCACATTGTCTTATAGATGAAAACTTAAATATGTGTTTAACTAAGAGATTTACAGAAAATATTTAGCATGTTATGCTGATTGTTTACATTTCAATTTACATTTTTGTATTTTGGCCTATTATTTCTTTTCTACATTTTCTATTCTTCTTTGTATTGACTAACAGAACTATCAGGAGAAACACCTGCTGCACTTGCTAAAAGAAAAAATGATCTGTAATTATAAGCAAATGGAGCTAGTACAAAACAATCTGATGGAAAGTCTTAGCATACAACACTTGTTTTCATAAACCAATCAAAACACATATGTTTAAACACTGTACTGTAAGCAGACATGGCTCAGCTTTGCCAGCAGCTATTAAGCAGAGCAATTCAGTCTTTGTCAATCACTTGGGATAATTGAAATTAAGCCACTGAATCAAAATTTTATCACTAAATTAACGGTTCCTAGTTTAAAAATAAATATTAATATTTTGCCTTAGTGTTTATATAACATCTAGCAATCATTTTCTCAGAATTCCTAGTTTCACTGTTGGGGTTTTTTTCAGATCAAAAATTTCCATTCATCAACTCCTTTAGCTGAAAAATAAATGCAGAAGTCAGAAATAAACATGGCAAAGTTCTACCGAGCTAATGGAAGCATCTCTAAATAATAATCCATTGGACTGGAAAGACAGTGAAAATTTTATTATACTGACTTTGACTTCTAGAACACAGTACCCAGGCAGAAAACTTTGCAAGAGTTTGGGCTTGTTAGTTTTGGTGGGTTTTGTTGTTTGTGGCTTTGTTTTTGTTTTGTTGTCTGGGTTGGGTTTTTTGGGGGATGATGCAGGGAGAGAAAAGCTATTCAACACCAACATCCCTTTGCAAAACCAAGAGTAAAATTGAAAGTCTCCAAGGGAAAACTAATATACCTAGGGGAAAAAAATCAGTTATAAGTCAATATTTGGAAAAAACAAAACAAAGCAAAACAGTGATGACTGATAGGGAGGCCAACATCTACTTTATATGTCTGGGGAAGTCCTGTAACAAAGGACCATCTGTTTTTCCAAACTGACAGCAGTATGTGCACTCTGTCTTTCTGAGCCACAGTATGCAAACAATGAATTTTTCTTAACATATTGAACATATGCACAGGCTGATATTTAAAAACCCATGAGGTCTCTACTTAATATTTTGTATTGCCATGCATGATGAGGCTTTTGCTTTTACTTTCCAAAACTGATTTATAATTTTTCATAAATGAAATTTAGATATTAAATATTATGAGATTACATGGCATATATAGCTTATTATTTATTTAATTTGCTGACACTACTAGGTATAAAGGAATACCAGATATGAAATCTCTGTATGAAGAAAAAAGATCCATAGAAGCAAATTCTGGGATTTTCTGTTGCACTTCATCCTTCATGCTCTGTTCTTTAACACTCTTCATTCCAATCAACAGCTGAGAAGCAAGGACAGCTTTGCTGACCTAAAAATAACATTTATTTTATTCGGGACTAGTTCACTACAAAATTTATATAGATTTTAAAATCTTTGAGTAACAAGATGAGGACAAAAAATTAATTATGAAACATACCATATTTTTTAAAGTTAGGAAAATATTTCTTTCTGACATTAAGGTACACATTATATTTAAATAAATCATTACTGCTGACAGCTTAATTACTACATAAGTGATTTCAAATCAGATATCCTCATCTGGATGCCACTGATGTCTGCCCACATGTCAAATACATGTGCATACTTATCAGATCATGTGCCCTTTTATTTGCACTGAATCAAAGTCGAGGTAAACAGAGTCAGATCTGTCCAAGAGAGATTAAATGCACTATTCAGACAGCATCCATTTTAATTTTATTTAAAAAGACCCATGCTAGAAATTTCAGGAAACCTTAATACTCTTGTTGTTTGCATTTCCTTGTTTGCTTTTGTAAGTAGAATAAGATGAAATTAAAAAAAAAAAAAAATCACCTCTTTAGAATATTGCACCAACCTGTGTAGCTGCTCTTATTGCAATCCAGGCTTTTACTTTGTAGACTTCTGATTTCACAGCCTCCTCGGAAGACAGTTCTCCAGAAGAGGTCTAAAATTATACACCAGTTCATAATCAGGATTCTAAATATATTACAGTAAAATATATTCTAAACATAGAAAAAAGTCCTCTGACCTATAAAGTAATTGTTTTATTTGTAAGTTGTAAAACTTGGCATTGACTGTAAATCCATAGATATTTCCTAAAAATGAAAAAATTATCCAGTGCATGCTAATTGGCTGCTCCTGGAAAGTTTTCTCAGAGCAGCTTATCCTACAGTCACTACTGTTTACAGTGTTGCTATCATATTCCATTTTTTGGAATCTTAATTACCTCTTTTCTCTAATGTTACACATTTTGCTTTCCACCTATGGGTTGTAGGAACTTGAATGTGGTTAAAGGCACTTGTATTTCTCATACTGTCATTCATATTTGTATGGAAAAATTGAAATCTGGTGAAGTTAGCATTTAAAAAACAGGTTTGAATGTTAAGTATATTTTGCAAGGTACAAATTAATTCATTTATAATCAGAAATGAAAACACTGTTGGTTGTGTCTTCCTATTTCATACAGAAAAATATTTTAAATATTATCATTCAATGCAATAAACATGAGAGATAACATCAAACAAGGTCAAATTCTATTGTATGATTTCTTCGTGTGATTTTTCTAGGAGGACTTTCAGTATCAGTATGATTTATAAGTCACTGCAAGTAATAATATGGCATGGTGCACAATATATATTTCCTGCTTTGAAGAGGCCACTACCCAGACAATAGAAAACATACACTTGATTTGGAAGGCACCAACTTATCTGTCTGTGATACATCCTCATTATTTGTGGCAAAATACAAATATAATAGTGCTATTTCAAGGTATGCCCGCCTTATTAACCTGTAAGAAACAACACACAGAATAATCAATTTTGCTATCAAAGTAAGCATTACGATGATACAATCTGACTCCTGCACAAGACTAGCCTGATACTTCACCAAATAAATAGTTCATCCAGCCCCCATCATCTACCTTAAATGTATATTCTTTCAGAAAGCCATAGGATCCTGTTTTAAAGTGATGTAAGTCTAAAACATCCCTATGGTGTGCTTAACAAATAACACCCTGATTTAACAGTATATCAAATATAATTTACATTACTTGAAACAAATATTCCATAAATAAATTGCAAATGTTTAGTAAGAAAGAATTACTCCCCTCGACCCTCTGAAAATTACTACACCTGGAGAATTTCTCCAATGTTTTTTTCCCTATAGGTTTATAACAGTTTTTTTATGCAGATTCCTCCTGGCTCTGCAGATTTCTCCGGATCTCACCTATGAATTAACTGCCCCAAGCATAGCAACAAACTCCTGCTCACACAGTTACTGTTCTGGACAGATTCATATTGCACAGAGTTGGTTGTTTATATAATACAATAAATTCCAGCTTTAGTACAATTTGTGTAAAGCAAAATACAAAAGACAGAATACAGTTAAAGACTGAGAAAACTCAGAAAATATCAAATTCAACACTCGGTTGGCAACAATTTAGTTAAATTTCTAGTCTTGCTAACAAAAAAGGATGTGAGACATCAAGAAACAACTTTAATTAAACAATCCCACAGATATCACAGGGCTTGCATAAATGTGATCAGGATGTTAAGTTCTCTAAAACAAGAAAGCCATGGTCCATTGATGTCACTGTACATTCTTTTAGAAAGATGGTAGCAAATTAAATAAGAGTGTAGCAAATTAAACTTGTAAAACTTCACCACAGTCCATTTCTGCACCATCTTCCATCATGCTGACTGCTTGTTGAGGTTTATTACTATGCTACTGCTTCTACATTCAGAGTTCTGGTTCATTAACTTAAGTAACAGAATACTCAAACAAGCAAGGTAAATTGCTGCCTTTACACTGTCTCTAACTAGACATGGCACATTATTCATTTAGACTGGTCAAGAAAGAAAAAAACCTAAAGTCCAGTGTATCAGAGCTGCTTGACAGAATTTATTGGCTGTCTTGGCTCAGCTCTTCAGGCATCTTCTAGGCTGATAACTAATGCCAAAGTCACTGTCCTGATATCTGTTACAAACACATTTCCTACACTCCTTCTGCCTCTGCTCTTCTGACTATTTCTGGCTGCTAACCTTTTCAAGCTGGATTTCTGTTATCTGGAAGGGGGCAGACCACAGCTCATCTTCTGAAATATGAATAAACCTCCTGTTTAATTGATAGCTCTGTTCCCAGTGTTGACAGATAGGGTACAAATTTGGAAATAGGACAGAAAGCTGTAACTTCTGTGTTAAAAAATGCTTTTAAATGTTCTTATCATTTGTTTTAAATAAGAGAATAAATATCCACTAGCTCTTCTCTGTAGAAAAAAAATTCTCTAAAATACAAAAGACCCTCTATAACAGAGGTACCAGAACAAATCTCAAAAAACTGTTTACAAATTATATTCATGTATGACTTAAATTCTTTTCAAAGTTAAATAGTTAGATTCTTACTCATATTTTTGATCATGTTTCTGGCTGAGGTTAATAGCTTCCAACAGGGTTTCAACAGCTTGAGATGACTTGTTATTGCCTGTTTCAGTTATCTGGCGTTCTACCTTACCTTAGAAAGAAATACAGAAAGTAGGTTTTCAAGATGTCATTAATTTTTCTTCTGTAAGACCCACCCAATCTGTTTTTCCCTCCAGAAAAGCCAAACAACATAGTACATTATCTGTTCTCCTTCTGATAAGCAAGATCTTTTCCAGTTTGTTTAAAAGGTAATGCACAATGCTTGTATAACAACTCTCTTCACAGAGTAGCTAAAATAACCGAACTTGGGACTCATAATGAGCCCTAACATTTCCTGATCCCAACTAGCAGAGCATTGTATGCAGAGGAGTTAATGTGCAGGCACAGGCCTGTGCTGTGCTGTGCTGTGCTGCACATACAGTGTGGCACTCAGGCCCGTGTTGTGCTGGGCACATCCCACAGGATAAACGCAGCCAGCTCGCTCTAACAGAAGAGTCTCTTGGCAGCATCTTCTTAGTACCTTTCGGTAAAAGTGTAGCAAGAGGTTCTTATGTGAACATGCTTTTTGTTTGACAGTAGAAATGATGAATAACATTGTTTCAAGAACAGCTAAAAGACCAAAAAGAAACAACTTTTCCATAGAAGGGATGTGCATGTTGTGCTACACCCTGATTGGAAGCATGTTCAATACTGCACGGTTTGGAGTTCTCAGCCTCTGCAGTAATAGAAAATTATTTACACTATCTCATTTTTCTTTGATAGTGTTAACTCAAAAATATGGCATTGTAAGACATACATTACAGAGTCTTCAATGTCCTTCTGGCTGGGATCCTCACAAACCAACTCCTCCTGTTGCAAAACATAATGTTCTTAATCTTGTTGGCCACACCCTCTGACTCCAGATAACATACAGATGAAAGCAGTTCTAATGCAGTTTTTAAATTATTTGCAGAATAATGCATCCTGATCTACTCTGGTGTGATACTAAACACAGGAGAGAGATCTTCATCTAGACAGTGAGAAATATCCAGACCTATTCTAGTTTTACAGTAAAATGTCTCCATTTCAAAAGACACCATGCATAACATTGCCCAGGATGGCACTCAGGATGTACAAACAGGGGTTTATTTACCTATCTGAAAAAGAAGTTCAGCTTCCATATCTAATTTTTTTGTTGCAGCTGCTCTGCAAAGTTTCAATGCTGACTCTAAATGCCTGAGAGCATGTAGCCATTGGGAGTGATCTCCTCTTGCAGCTGTAGAAGCCACTTTTTCAGCTAGTATGTGTCCTAAAGAAAAAAACCAAAACAGTTCTTTGTAAATTATTTAGTAGACAACCGATTTATACAAAAATAAGCAAATTCCTTAGAACAAATGCTGCTACATATTTACTGTTACAATCCAATTCCCAAAAATTCAAGTGATTGATGGATATAAGTACAAAACTATAATATTGTTTCACTGTTGTATGATGCCATTAAGGTTTACCTAGACCATTCAAGAGAAACCCGAGCTACACCAATCAACCCATTTACAAAATATGAGTGAAAATTAACTAAAATTCAAAAATAATAATGAGTTCTGTTTTTCTTACCAATTTTCATTTTGACTTGAGCTAACAAATTAATATGTGGCAGGTAGATATTCTTTGTAGGTAAGACCAGGCAAGTCAATGTACTGTCTTCTATTTGCCGTTCAATGGGTTCACCACAAACAAAAATCTATGAAAGGAGAATCCTCAGTAAAATCAAGTTACAGACAGCAAATTAAATAGCAGTTTGAAAAAGTAAGTTAGGTATTGCAAAACCCTCAATGGAAGTGTCTTGTAAAAGAGCACTGGAAAAGGATTTGATAGGCCTGAACTCCTTTACTTCAGTGTGTACTTGTCTTGCAGAAGAGTCTTTTGATACAAATAAACAATTTTAATGAACTCTTGATTGAATTTATTAATGTTAGGCTTTGGTTTTTAAAAGAAAACTCCCTCAAATCAGTCATTAAGAAATAGATCTCGCAAGTAACCACAGCTCTGGAAAGAAACTGTCA
Source organism: Corvus cornix cornix (assembly GCF_000738735.6). Taxonomy (NCBI): domain Eukaryota; kingdom Metazoa; phylum Chordata; class Aves; order Passeriformes; family Corvidae; genus Corvus; species Corvus cornix. The sequence continues at coordinate 45,224,785 of NC_047057.1, read as the reverse complement.
TTTCTACAAAGAAATCTGACATCCAGCAAAGGCCAGAAAAGAAAGAAATTAGCATGTATGGACCAGTCAAACCTTTCATTCATGGAGATAAGACAATGGGGAGACACTGTAAAGTGTCAAGTCACTTGAAGGCTAGCAAGTCACACAGCTGGAAGTTTGAGTCTGAAGTGATTCATATGATTCTTTATTACTTAGGGAAATAAATATTTCAGTGGATTAAACTTCAGTTTTAGAAACTATGAGGAAAGAATTTGATCCAAAAACTTTTCTCTGTAACCTATACTAAGTTCAGGGAGAAATGCCTATCTGGTTTTGGATCCCAAATAGGTAAATGGTTTAGTGTTCTCACAAAGTTCATATCTTTAGATTTTTTTTTTTAATTACATATTTAAATTTTTACATTGAAATTATTTCTTCATACCAATTGTAACAATCCATCAACCTAAAATATCATTCTACTTTATATAGATTGTCCTGATTCAAATTATTCTAAGACACAAAGCTAAGTTCTTGGATGCTTAAGAGTTAGGAATTTAATGAGATCCACATTCTCCCTGAGGTGTTGAGTATGAGTATGTCCCTCATTGCAAATGGGAAAAGTGAGCGTTCTGCATCTCTTTAGAAGTCAAACTACCTATTTCATTTTTCACATCTGGATGTGCATTTTGCAGCTATTCAATATTTTTAAATTCTGTGAAAATACCACACTACATAGGTGAGCATGCATGATGAGTATGGATAACGTTTGGTAAGATGAACTACTTCTTTATACTATTCTAACGTAGTTAAAACTGGAGTGATCAGTTACTAGGAATAGCCCTTCTGAATAAATTGATAAAACAGTTTCCAGGATAAATAATTAAGGCTATTGGAAGGATTTGGAAATGCACCAACATGTACTCACTGCTTTAATGGTAAGCTCATGTGCCAAAACAAGCAAGTTTAATGGTTCCACTGCAGAAGAGCAATGTTCTGTATCCTCTACTATTTCCAGTGGCAGTATGTCTGCCAGCAGAAGCATGCTCTTCACAAGAGTCAAAGAAGCTGGCAGAGAAATAAATGTATCCTCTTGGAGTAAACCAATGATATTCTGTTTGGACATAGACAACAGAAGCCAAAGTAGTTACTATCTTCCTGTCTATTTATGAGGACAAAGCACGCAAAGTGAAAAAAAAATCTGTTTCAGAGGCACTATTTCAAGCTTATTTAATGCTGCTATCAGCTGTTCTGACTACACACAAAAAAATGCATCAAAGAAAAGCAAACAGTTTCTCCTTTATGCTCAAACCTGCAAAAGAAGTTTAATGTCTGCCACAGGACGTTTTTCTTGCAGGTCAAGAATAGCAACTTGCACCATCATTTCAGCCTGAGTCTCAATATCACCAAAGGCTTCTGCCTCTAATATTACTTCTTTTATCACGCTTCTGCGCTCAGCCACATCGTTTCCTAAAAGAAGAGAATATATGAATAGTAAAAATACAATAGAAAATACTTTATTGTGTGTTCTACCATTCTTAACTAATTTCTACACTAAAAAGTCACAGAAAATATATTACAAATTCCACACTCCACATGTACCATTTCATCAGTTTTGTGTCAAATTTACTTTTAAAAGAAAGAAAAACCACTTAGTTTCTAAACTGCACTAGGTTTAAGTTCATCCAAATGCACGCTTTTTATGCAAGCCACCAACAAAAATATTAAGATATTTTAGATCTGTTCTACTTATTCAAAAATCTGATTTTAGTTAAAATTCCAAAACAGTATGGCCTTCAGAACAATTATCTAGAAGTGATTAAATAAGAGTTTGGCTACAGACTTAGACTGATTTTGATACTTAAGTGAGCATCAGAGTTCATAGAACTAAGGAATGAAAAACATTTTATTCATAACCAAACTTCAACAAATGTATTTTGCAATCTGTCTCTTAAATCTTTAAAAAAATAATCTGGAACATTTTTAGAAGTTATGTAGGGATACTTCATTTATTGGAAATATAGAAAGTGAAAAATATTTTGAGACTTTTAAAACCAGAGGTACTCGGCAACAGCACTTTTTAAAACAGCCATACCTTCTTAATTACACTAGAACATTTGAAACTTTTAGACACAATTATCAAAAGATAATGACCATTAAATTAAAATTAATATAATACTTCCTGTTTTCATGCTCTAGGAGAGAATTTACTCATAAATATATTTTCCTTATTGGGTTGGACGAATTTAATACAAATAATAGTTCCATGATAATACAGCCCCAGAATTAACGTTAATATTTTTTAATTATGAATAAGAATTGTGCCTGTATAGGCCCATTATAATCCCAAAATCTAAACCAAGAAAGAGCAGTACCTTTCATATCACCAACACCCTGTATCTGTGTCAGGAGTGCAGTCACTAACATTGCTCGACACCTCAGCCACAAACGTGCGTTCATGTGCTCTTGGGCTGTTACACTGGGAGGCAGTTGAACACCTTCAGTGCTGGAGTCCTAGTAAGTTCCAAAAGCAAGAAAAATGTTACTTTCTGAGTAACATATTTTACTACAAACAAGGGTACAGGGCAGCATCAGTCTAAAATAAATTAAATTAATACCATATTTAACAAATAATAAAAACATCATAAACAGAAGTTTATTTGAAGGGTAGATACATATTTTTAATAACAGGAGGCCATTTATTATTTACATTTTAATATAGATATAAATAATTTAAACCATTTTGAATATTAAACCACTTTTTATGTGAGACTCCATAAGTATATCTATATACTACATTTTTCATGAAGAATAATTCTAAGAGTTTGGATTTTATTCCACTCAAACAGGAACATTACACAAAATTCTAAGGCACATAAAAGTCTAATTGTAGAGCAGGATCAGTATCAATTTCTGGTACCTCAATAATGACTATAAAGAAATTTTTATGTTTTGATTTCTAGTTTTTTGTGTTTCTGGTGTTTAGAAACAAGTATTAGCATAATGTAGTACTACAAGTGTTTGTGAGAATTCTCAGCTCAACTCCTTGTGCTATCTAAATTTATTCTTAAAAATTCTACAGTCCATGTTCTACAATTTGTTTCAGCAAGCAATCAGTTGCAATCAATCGCAATGGACAATGCACCACCTGCATTTTACTTATACAAAAAATCATCATGACTGACTTGCACTGAGGCAAATGAGAAAAAAAATGCTGATAGCTCAGGTACTGGCTATAGGACTGTCCTACAACAGACAGAAAATAATTACATTGCATACAAGAAAGTCCAGTCTCAATAGACATTACAAAATCTCACTGCTCAGTTGCTCTGTCCATATGAGTCAATTTGACTCACTGTGCACTCAAGAGTGACTGTGTGGTATGTGACCAACAGGTTTTCCAAAGCAGAGGTCAGAATCCCTATGTGTTGGACAACAGAAGTCAGCTGAAATCTTGCTCCGTGTGGAATAGCAATTAGGTGAAATGGTCCATCTGGCTCTTTGAAAGAGAATTCAGTTTTCAATCAGAAAATCTAAAGTACCTTAACTGAATAATACAAGATTTTCAACTGATAGCTATTGTTTACACTTTCTTTTTGTTTGAGGAGGTTTTAAACAAAAGAAGATTTTCAGTGCTGCCATTTGAGAGTATAGAAATAAAAACTGTAATTCCTAACCTCATACAAATTATAGTGATGATTACAGACACATTGAGTACACCTTAGGCAAGCAGGTTATCGGAAGTGTGTCAAAGATCATTTTCTCCCTGGATTAATGGTAACCACATAATACAAATGACTGCTATGTTCTAATATTATGAAAATCACTCAACACTTAATACAAGACAGATTTGTATACAAAGAAAGATTAGTTTAAAACAAATATCCACACATACCAAACACTCCCTTTCATCCTTTTCTTCGTGAAAATGTGTCACATCCATGCTAAAAACTTTTGCATCTTGGAGAAGTCGAATTGCAGAGAAAGCCAAAGCAACACTGTGGTATAGAGCAATATTATTTAAAAATACTATTTATATTCGCTACTTTATGATTTTATTAAAATAGATACTTCATTTTTTACTGTGTCACAGATGTAAATCAGCAGTTATCAATTTTTGCTTCAGTCAAACAAGATTGCGCTCAGACTATTTTCTGAATTTGTAGGCACTACATTGTGAAAGTGACAAAACAGCAGCAAGAGAAAAAGTTCTGCCAATAACAGACATAACCCAATGGTATTTCACTGTTAGGGTGGTCATGCATTGGAATAGGTTGCCCAGGGAGGTGGTGGAGTCACCATCCCTGAACGAGTTTAAGAAGGATCTGGATCTGGATGATACAATTTAGTGGTTTAGGGGTCACAGTGGTGGTGCTGGGTTGATGGTTGGACTTGATGAGCTTAAGGTCTCTTCTAACCCTGATGATTCTATTGTTCTATGAATAGCATATAAGCTAAGATATATCATATTCTGTTGGAGCAATCAAACAGAACTCCATTATAACTTCCAGTCACACACACAGCCATAGAATCATTTTGGCTGGCAAAGACCTTTTAGAACATCAAGTCCAATCTTTAAATCTAGTCAAATCACTAGATCAAGACCATTCTGTCTCCACTGATAAGTTCTTAGAAATTAGAAGATGTAAAAATACTGAAAATTACAAGATACATTAGGAGAGTTCTATGTCATCCACAACCAAGGTTAATACCTTCCTCCTTAAAACTTTCCAGGCTATACATTAATCCTTCTGTTAAATCCACATGGTCCAATACTCACAGGATCTTAGTAAACACCATCAAGGTGATGAGGCAAAACCTCATCAGTAAGAAATCACATGTCATTGCATCTACTGTACCCCACACCCCATACCCTAAATTCTTTTCTAGAGTTCACTTTGAACAGAACCTAGAAAGATACCCACACCATTAGGACTGGTGAAGCATTCAACCCTACGTGTCAAAAAACAATGGGCTTGGATCTCAAAATATTATCAGGTTTCTTAAAATATTAACTACTGGGTTTTTTGCTGTCTTTATAAGCACTCAGATACACTCAGATAATGTTCAATTTTCATTACATGTACAAAAATGTGTAGCTATAGCAGCAGACTTTGTGAATACAATTATTTTCGTGATATGAAGACATCTGCAAAGCCATAGACAGAAGATGTTTTTCATAACAAGAATTGTTGTCCAGGGAACTACTACTCAAAATATTCTGAGAATTGCCAAAATCAATGTCTCCTTGTATTGGTTTTTCCCAATTGTACATTTTCCTTTATGTCTGTAAATCTTTACTTCTTCCATCTCTAAAACATTTTTGAGTTTGGTTTTGGGGGTTGGTTGTTTGGTTTTTTTTACAATTCTACATGTTATCTGCCCACAGAAACATTTTTCTAATAATACTAAACTACCAGTGAGTATCCCTTGCTCACCACTTAAAAGGTTTTTCAGCAGGTTAATTGTTAAAAATGTATAACCAAAGTTCTTATCTATGCTGGCTTTTTACACAGAGAGACACTCTTTATATAGAGACTGGCTGTCGTGAAGCACATAAAAAAAAAAGAAAATAGAAAAGCATTATTAACACCTTAACATCCTTTTTACACTGCCAGGACAATGTAAAGAGCTTTTAATGCAAGAGAGATTCAGGATCTGTGAATTTACTGCTTTTGAGATGTTCTAGACTGATGGCTGCAAAGGCAAAGATCTTGCACAAAGAAGTCAGGACAAGAGCTGCACTACTTCTAAGTTACTCACATTATTCTGTCAATATATGTATAACCACAGGATGGATAACCTCCTGTTAAGATAAGAGAGCAGTTAAAAGTCTTCCTGTCATTTCTGATTTTATCCTCCTTACTGTTTTTGTGATGCAGACCTGGATGGATTACACCAATTCAGCACAAATAGACCCCAAAGTAACAATGAGAACCAAACCTTTCACAATTCAATTCTCATGAATCTCATTCATCATCCCTTTACCTCAGATTTATTCAACAAAATGAAAACAGAATAAATCAATGTTGAATTTGATGGCAAGTTTCTCTCTAGCAACAGAAAACATGAAACAGAACTTGCTTATAAAAGCAAATAGAAAATAAGGATAAGGCAATGATGTACCCCAACTGCTTCTCTTTTTTTGAGAGTTCTCCCCTGAAACCAGGTATCAAAGTTAAAATTACAGGAAAATCGGACTTTTCTTAAAACATCACTTGAGATGCTATGGTTCACATATCTCAAATACATTGGAGAAGGTACAGCACCCAAGAGTATATACAGGCTATTAACAAATATTAACCTAATTTCCTCAGCACCACTGCCTCCAGTTAACTCCTCTTGTCAACATTTAGCAATATTGAAAATGAGGTTATTTTTACCTACATGCTTACATATAAATTTCTAAAGTAAAATATAGACCACAAACTCAAAGATTCATATACGTCTTGTTTTAAGTCACAATTTATTCACATAAGTAGACAAGCACATATTTGCGTAATTAGAAAGCTCACATTTAGAGGACAGACACCATGTAAGTACTCTCCTTGAGATCAGTGGGATTAGTCCTATACATAAGCTTATTCTGAAGCATATATATTTTGCAAGACAGAAGCTTGTAATGCAGAAGCTTCCCTTGATGAAATTTTTGTGACCCTCTTCTGCTGTCAACAAGAGTGATGTGTCTATATACTTCCCTTGACAAAATACACATCCTTTTATCAGCTGAATCAGAAAGTGACAAGATGATCAAAATAGGAAGTACAGATGACTATAACAATTTCACCACTAGGTCATCTTGCCAAAGGAAAAAAAAAAGATGAATTTCTGTAATATCATGCAAAGTTTGATTTCTAGACTGGCAGGCAGGAAACATTCAGCTGTCTGAAGAAATGTTTCATTTGTATCTGAGGCAGACATATCAGCAGTTTCCATGGTAGTGCAATAAAACTGCAAACTAGGTTAAAAAACCCCAAACGCTTACTTTGTTTTTTGATGGCTTTTTTCCTGATACTGACCACTATGAGTATATAAGACCCACTGAACAAACACTCCTAAAAAATTTGAGAGTCACATAAAACGATCCATAAAATGCTTGACATCCACTGAAATCCTTGATATCCTAGAAAAAGTTTCTTCAATCTGAGACAAGTTATAATCCAAGAGAGAAACTAGTCTCTAGGATATAAAGTGCATGGCAAAATGAAGGGTCCTGCATTGAAATGTCTTAAATATACTGTAATCAGTTTAGCAGGGTGAGAAAGTTTGGGACAGAACTCTACTAATGCAGGTTTTACCAAGCCTAGTATCAAGCTAAGATTGCACACACGATATTTCATAAGTGTGCATACTGCTCCTTGGTTACTAGTATAGTGACTTTATAAAATTCAGGACAATAAAGTATGATGAGGTGACTGTCATTGACTGGTTGATTACTCCTTGACAATTTATAGTAAATTAATCTAAATCAAAAGGCACTGAAATAGATTTATATTTCATGATTAGAAATGTCTGCAAATAACCTACAAGTTCTTACTTCACATCTTCACTAATGACATTACTGCTAAATTATTACAGTCCTAATATCTGAATTTTTGGGAAACTGCTATTTTTTAAAATAGCATAAACAAAACCTGGGTGAAAGACTATGATGCAGACTGTTACTGTTTTCAGTTCAGTAGTCTATACAGCACTGTAAAGCTCCTGTCCTTGTTAATTTTACTTTTTTTTTATTGCTGTACCATAACAATGCAAAAGAAATTGTGCAATTTTAAAGGTTTTGATTTGGAGGGGTTTTTATTCATCTAAGAGAGCTGAGAGAAGGAAGATGGTTTGTTTTATGGTAGAAGAAACCATTTTTTGTTAATTCCATAAAAAATCCCATTGAGACTGATTTATCTATTAGCCTGATGAACCACCCACCACTTCATCAGCAATCTTCACCACTATTCCAACAATAAAGAAATGGTTAATTTTTTCTTTTTTTGATGCTTACTGTGATATAAGATTTATTGTAGCAATTCTGGTGTGTTTAGTTAGATTAGACCTAACAAACATTACAAATACTGATTACATTGTACCAAATCTCAATCTAGTCTGGCAAGTGGTGGTGCTACACCTGTGTATGCTGCATCTGTAGTTGGCAATTTGTACGCTCAAAGCTTTTGCCCTCTAATAAAATATTAGATAGAAAGAGCTTCACACTGATAAAATGAAGTATTGTTAAACTATCATCCTTCTTACACAAATTAATGTAAAATTACAGGTATGCTAAACAGAAGAATCATCCTAGCTAAAAGACCAAAACAATGCTTGGAATTTAACATCTACAAAGAGTTAATAAATTTCTGTATGTCCAATATATTCCAAGAATATTAAAATTGTAAGTTCATTAAATTCTCCAGGAGAAATCAGAATCTCAAGAAAAATATCATGGAATTTTGGCATTTTAATTTGGAGAAAATATTAGGCAGATATATACAGATTTATAGAGATAATACAACAGTATTTCAGACACTATTGCTAACAATATAATTAATGCTGCCAAAATCTATTCTAATATGTTAATGTTTACTTCAGTGCATTTTAATCACTGCAATTTCAAAGATAAAATTTTGACATTTTAATCTGAAACCAATAAGTACATCAAGAGGAAATGTTCTTTTAGGACAGTAACACAGGGCATTCTAGAACAAAGTAGAATTCCGTAGTTCAGAGATAACATTAGTGCTCTGTTGTACACTTTAAAATTATAAGAAAACACATGATCTAACATATCCAGACTTTACCAAAAACCATGAAGATTGCAACTTTTTCTTTGTTTTTATACAACACTTTGTCATAAGAACACCCCACAGAGAAATCATGGGCCAATAACTGATCATCTTTTAAAAAGCAAAATAAAGCAATAATTAAAATATTAAATGACTATGTATCTTACATTTCTAAATACACTAATAGGGTTTTTACAGATGACTACTAAGATTTACAATAAAGTAGTAATAAAGAGATTTTTTTTTTTAATGATTGGTGGTCAAGGCTGTGCAAGACAAGGTTGTTTATAGTATTACTCACCTGAGAGCTGCTTGATGCCTTTGCTGAGAAATAGAAGCAAGCTCAAGTTTTGCCTCAATAAGAGCCTCTAAATCTTCCACAGAATACCAAGATACGTCCCCATCATATTTTTCCTGTATGTCCTGTACAAGATAGCTAAGACTTTCTTCAGCTTCTGTCAATAAAATCCCCTAGAGAAGAACACAGGGTTGTATGATTTCAAAAAATAAAGAAATAAACATTTTCTTTAGAAGTATTTTTTTCTGTTATAAACTGCTATCACCACACCTTAAAATAAATCAACTTAAATGCAATAGGCCTTTTCTATAAATGGGGGGGGTGTGCGTATGTGTATGTAATTTTGCTTTTCTCAGGTTTACAGAATTGTGTTGAAAGCAGCAACAACTGTACCTATACTATTGCCATGTATGCTTAACTAGTATTTTAAGGCTTAGCAATGTTACTCACTAAGTTCCCATTCTTTTTCTAATAGCTGTACTTGACAATTTTATACCATACTTCTAGCTATGCTTAATAATTTTAAACAATAAATACAATATTAAAAACAACATTAAAGATGTTGAAAGAAGTATTACAATCTTTATCAGCTATACTTTGACATTCTTGTGTACAGTATGTATCCTGAAAGTTCAGCTATAATTTACAGTCTTTCTGATCAACAAAGCTGTAAGAAACTGTGAAAAACACATCTAAAAAGAAGTTAATTTTAAATTAAATCTCACTTGTGGAGCTTTCAGCAGAATTAAATATTAACTTAAAGGTTTGTATCACCCAATACATTATTTTGATCAAAATTCAGAGTTCCACTTTAAAAAAAACACAACCCCCCCCCCAAAAAAAACCAAAAAAACCTCCAAAAGAATAGAGTAGTTAAAAAAAAATCAAAAGAGTAAGAAATATATTATCCCTCTTAAATGAGCTCTATTCAATTTAAATGAACATTTCTATTTTAGTTATTTTCAAGATGCTATTTTCAAGTTATACTAAAACTTTGAAGTTTCTGGTGTATGACCTATACCAATTGCCATACAAAATCATCCTTCATTCTCCAGATGTACTTTTTGCATTACTTTCCTTGTAACAATGGCCAGAAGTAGATACTTCCAAAGTGGAAGACCTCTCTGAATGAAGAATAGGTCAGCCCTTAATTCTGGTCTTTTTGTGATGTGAAACTGCCAAGCGTAAGGTTTACAACTAAACAAAACAAAATCCTACCAAACAAACCCCCTTCAAACAAAGAAGCTAATAACCTGTGGCATGTTTTCTTCAAAATAAAGTACCAGAAAGAGCAACATGAAAAATTTGAGATATTTCACATAAGAGAATGGTAGAGAATGTTTTTTATTTGTATAGCATACTGCCCCCTCAAAGAGTATTCTACAGGTGATACCCTCTGAAAGGAGATTATTTTATCTTGAAATCCCATTCAGTCTGTACCCTTTATGCTGAAATAGTCATACTGAGGTCTGATTGTGGAAATATTTCCCATCATTTGAAAAATGATACACCAAAAATGAAAAATGATTGCACCAAATAGTCAACACTTAATGTCCAGCTAGTAAGATTAGAAACAAAAGTTTCAAGTCTCCTTTCTCATACCATCCTCTCATCATAATTTCTGTTACATTGAAGGCATTAGAAATGTTTTTGATCAATCTGCAGTTTCTTAATCCTTTTCCCCTAAAAATCAAAATTACCTTCAGCATGGCCATATTTAATTCATCTTTACAGTCAACAAGATGCACTATTGTGTCTCTTTGTTCCTGTTGTCTTGAATTCTGATCAGCATCAACTGTCAAATACATTGCGGATAAAATTTCAGATAACAAATGCAGAACCCAAGCATTCTCAGTAATTTTAAAAACACAGCCCTTTTCTCTCTACTTACAACTGGCACATTCAACATCAAAATAAGTAATAATGGAACTAAGTAATAATAATAATAATAATAATAATAAAAGAACCTTAAAAAATCTTAATGCTCATTTCAATAATGACTGAAGTTATTCAGCAACGTTTAAAGTGAGTATTGTTCAGAATATGACATATTAATTCATATGCAGCTAAAAGTAGAAAAACCATGCTTGAAACAATAAAAATAAACTTTTCCACTATCCTTATAATTACCTTTTACATTTGATGCTGCAGCTTTGTTTGGCTCTGGCAAGCTGTTGTCAACAGAATATACTTTTTTTTCAACTTTTTCAGGTATATTATTTATTGTGGCAGAAAGACAAATTATGAGATGCATTTTGGCTAAGGTTAATTTATTCATAATTTGTTGGTTGCACAGTGGCACCACTGTTAAAGACAGACTCCAATTAAATGTATCTTCCAGTACCTACAAGAAAGTTAACAACTGGGACTATTTGAAACTACACATTTTACATTTTTCTTGTTCAAGACATATTCTGCTGCTATTAATAATGACACATATCAATAATTAGCATGAATAATATTAGTAATACTCTCAGTTATTATGAATGAGTTGCTCTTTTTCCTTCCAAACTTCACCCCTTAGCAGCATTTGCTACAGCCTCAGAGATCCATTTTCCAGCAGAAGGTGCATCTATGAAGTTACAGCTATTATCACTGCAAGTTCTATTTTTCTGCATTGTAGGTAAATCTGTAGTTCAAAAAACTCAAAGAAAAGTCTGTTGTTAGGAAAGGAAAAAATTCTTGTATCAGACAATTCTAGCATATTTCATAGAATCTTTTTGTTATTCATTACAGCATCATTGTTTTATCATGAGTTTAATATTCATGAGTTTAATATTCTCACTTTAGATTAATAAATTTAGAAGTTGAAAGTCTACACAGATTGGCAAGATCATGAGACCAGTAACAGTGCCACATATACTGTGAAGCGTTCAAATCAAAAGCTCAAGATAATGCACAACTTCAAAATAAATCAGGAGCTAGTGAGATCAAAAGCTGTCAAGATACACTTCTCATTTCTGTCCTGTAATATCAACTGTTGTAGGAGACACACAAGCTTGCTATAAACAAAACAGAGAAAAGTGGAGGGGAAAAGGCGGGGGGTTTAATTTCTGAATTTGTTTTAATGTTTTAACTGTCTCACATTCTGCTAGTATTTACCCCTACTAGCTCAATGGATCTGTGAGAAGGTTAATAAAAGGAAATTATTAAAACTGAAAAACACAGAAGTTATTGATGAATAGGACATTTTAAATAAAATGAGAAAATGACGTTTAGACACTGGTTTATAGAGTCACCATTTTAACTTTTTTTTCCCCAGGAATTGACTTCAACCCCCATCTGAATTAGGACAAATCTATGAAGACAACTCTGACTGATAGAAATTATAACATTAAAAGACTGACACTCTCAATATTTTAGCAGGATAAACACCCGACCTTCCATATCACAACAAAGCCTGAATAATTCCACTAGTGTGTTTTGCACAGAAAAGCCACACATTTTTACATATTAGATCTCCCATCTGAAAATCAGTGAAAGTGGTAGTTGCCCTTCCCTTGAGAGGTCAGTCATAAAATTTAAAATTCTGGAAACAGTAATCCATTGAGAAGAATACGTTTTCTATTTACTGAATTTTTTAATAATAACAAGGATATTTTCTGAACTGGAGAATTCCTACCTTTAGACAGATAAATAAATATTTATGTATAGCATACAACATTTAACTCTTTCAGATTTTTTTTACCTGCAAATTTGTAACAGTCATGAGAGATTTTGAGGAATCAAATTTCTGTAAGGCCTGTAAAATGGACAAAACCAAAAAAAAGTAATGTGTTACAACATGAGTATAAAATCAATGAGTTAACAGAGGTGGGAGGAGGGAAATTTCCCTTCAAATCAGCTCATTAAACTCAATTTTCTCTGCTTCACTGTCTACAACACAGGGTAAAGAAAGCAAACATAAAGTTTGTCCAATGCTTGATGATTTTGGTGAAGAAATTTTTCCTACAGTTCAAGCTGAATTTCACCTGGTGTTCTGTCCAGATGTCTAGTGCTGACACACATACTTTGTCATGTCGCCCACCCAAAAGCACCACTCAGGTAAGGGAGACCTCGATTACATTCATTGGGGATTAAATCATCAGATTATTTTCATATGTGCTTGGAAAACAAGGAAAGGGTGGTTATGGGAGAGGCTTACCCAAAAACCTGATCTGCCTGCACCGGCACTTATCTGTGCTCACAGATAAGACAAAAGTCCAGGTCAGTTGTTAATAGCTTCCAACCCTTGTAGCACATTAGTGACCAGATACAGGGAAAATCAAACTGACCTTGGGTGATGTGACTGTCAAGGCTCTGTGGGCAGCAATATCTCTTCTTGCCCAGCATCTCCTGAGGGTGTCCCCACCCTCCCCAGGGCCCAGGACCCCATGTCAGCCCCAAGGGGCTATCAACCCCTGCCCCAGCAATGTCACAACAGGGACAGTCTCCAGCCGCCTGCAGCCCTGCCCTAGCCCAGACCCCCCAAGCTGTGCCCAGCCAGACCCCGTGGCCCTTTGCTGTCACCCTGGGCCGTGGGTGAGCCCGGTTCCCCTTCCCATGCCTGACCTTGATCCCCACACAGCCTCAGCCTGTCTCTGGCCCCAGAGAGGAGCCACAGGCCAGGGCTGCTCCAGCTGCCCCTCAGCCGTCCTGCTCCTGGCTAGGGCAGTGGGAACTTGGCCAATAACAGGGCAAGAACTTTGTCCATACTTTTCATGCCTGAATATGAAATCAACATTGTTTTTTCTGCAGTATTATCTGCAGTACCCAGTGTATAAAACACACATTTCAAACTGATTTGTGTTCCTTTTGTTTAGCAAGAGATTTTAACGTCATTCAAAACCTACTATTTAATCCACCTATGGAAAGAAATGTAGGACTTTCTTAAGAACATGTAATAACTTGTATATATGGAGTATGTGCAGTTTCATGAAGAAAATGGATTGTTATAGTTCCATGTTAGACTTTTCTGGTGTTTACCTGCATTTGCTCAATATGTCTGTATCCTGCTGGTATTTTCCATGGAATTCTCTCTCCCCAAATAAGCAAAGACAGTTCATGAAAGGCCTCCGTAAAAAATCCTATATCTGTAAGTACTTTAATCTATGAAAAAATAACAGAGCCTTTGATTTAAATGGTTTTCAGTTATTCTTTTTGCTCAAAATAGAATGTATTTAAAGGTAATTCTCAGATTTGGCTACCAGAATTGTACATTGATGGAGAATGATCTTCAATGGAAAGAAATCTTTTACATATTATAGTGAATAATTTCAAAGATGGGTCTTTCTCTTTTGAAAACAAATTCTTTAAAAACTTACTCCTGACAAAGGGAAAGAACTTACTTCATCTGATAAGAGTTTTGACTGTTTGTCCAAGATCAGCCCCTTATCAAAATCTTTCATGGATTTTACTCATCTTAGTCTCATAGTACTCAACTACTTTATCTAACCCATATCAGCATTTCATGAAAATATCTAAAACCAGTACCACTTTGACTCTTAATACCAGTTAGATTCCTTAAAAAAACCCCAAAACTCACAAATTATTAAAAAAAACCAACCAAACAACCAACACAAAAAACCAAAAAGACTTACAAGTGAACATTAGAGAAAAGACAAAAATCTGTTCCTAGACTTCACAGAACTTTGTTCTACCATGGCAGTAATAACAAATCCAGAAGGGAACATTTGAGGAAAAAATATTATTCATGTTTTGCACTTAAGAAAACATTTAAAAGAAAAGTAGAACAAGATAAAAAATACCAAGTGAAAAGTTTTCACTGAAGAAGGAAAACCTCCTCTTTGTTAAAGAGAGTAGAAATAATTTATAGAAGCACTCAACAGCCTATGTAGGAAATTAACAGTAAAACGATGTCAATAATTCTGCATGCTACTAAAATTGAGACTATAAATAATAATTGCAATTAGAAAGTGCCCCTACAATGTGTTTTGATAAGAAACACTAAGCAACAGCTGACCTTAAATGCATTACTTTTCATAGTAGCAATATATGAATATTAAATTGACTACATTTAACAAAGAATTGAAAAACTTACTTGAAATACGACATGTTGTGAGAAAGAGAAAGTTTATTTGATTACCTTGAAGATTCTTCCTTCAATACATCTAGCTGGGTCCTTACAAATTTCAGACACAATATATTGGTATAATGTGAACAGAGGTAAAATCTGTAGCAAAATAGTAGATCATATAAACATCATACAGGGCACAATTATGGAAATACACATTGCAATTACATATCACAAGTATATAGATAATATAAGATTACTGCTTTGACCATCACACACGATCACTACTATTCTCTCTGAAAGATAAATGTTCTAAAAAGTTCTTCAGCTGGCTAAAGCTAACCCCTGATACTACCTTATATGTGATTCACAATGTAGGAAGTGAAGTTTGTCCAAATTATTCTCTACGATCAAGGTGGGGTTTTTGCTACATCATTAGTGAGTAAACCTAATGGAAATAGGTTGATACAAGGAATTTCTAAAACTGTCTGCATTTTGATGCCACAATTTTTTTTCAAAATAACTAACAGAAGAATAGAATTCTATAAGCTTTTTGAAATAAACAGAATGAAGTCCTGCAATTGTCTAAGTGAAATTATACCAATTGTAAAATAAAGTGGATGGTGATGAGACCTAGTGACAAATTTATTTACATTCATTTTAAATTGAAAATTTTTGTCGGGACAACTAACAAAAAAAAACATTTTAAAACTGAGCTCTGTTAAAGTATGGCACTGTATATCCTCCCAGTATCTGAAGGGGGCCTACAGGTAAGCTGGAGAGGGACTCTTCATCAGGAACTGTAGTGATAGGACAAGGAATAATAGGCACAAATTGAAAGATGGGAAATTTAAGTTAGATATTAGGAAGAAGTTCTTTACAGTGAGCATGGTGAGGTACTGAAGCAGGTTACCCAGTAACTTGTGGATGCCCCAACAATGCAAGTGTTCAAGGACAAGTTGCATGGGGTGTTGAGCAACCTGGTCTAGTGGGAGGTGTCCCTGCATGGGCATGGGAGGTTGGGATTAGTTGATCTTTAAATGTCCCTTCCAACCCTAAACATTCTGTGATTCTGTGATCTATTATTATACAATATTTCAGAAAAAGCAGATTCTTTCCTAACAGATTTATGGGTTTATTGAAAATGAAAGAACTTTCAAAATTTAATTACTGTTCAGCTTTTACATTTTTCTTCACTTTAAAATGTCCCCAAGCTTAGAAAATGCTAACAGCATTGTTCGATTTTTGTCAAATTCACTTTAAGTTTTCATAATGTAGCTTAATACTTCTGAATTTGGATTACAAATGCTTGAGGCAAATGTTTTAATTGTACCCATACAGTTTCCTACTTATATTTGAAGTAGTTCAACAAAATTAGTCTTTGAAGTTTTATTTTTAATAAAACTTGAATCTTGATGTATTTTAAGTGTCATATCAACTTAGCACCCACCATCCAAAACATTCCCACGCAATAAGCATTCAGGGGAAATGAAGCTCTCATCCTGGTAAAACTGCAATTGCTTTGACCATGATCCATGACCTGGATCTATATTCTGCCAGCAAAAGCGCAGAAAGAATCAAAAAATGTGCACAGCCACATCAAGCAAGCAATCAAATTAAGTGCCCCTGCCTCCAGGTAATTGTCTGCTCCTTGATTTCACTGGATCTCCCAAAGCAAGGACAGTTAGACAAAGCTAAATAACAAAGTGAACTCCAGTAAAGCAGGACAGGAAGAAATAACAACGGGAGTCAGCCTGAAGTTCCAAAAGAAATCAATCCAACAAATGGCTTGCTGACAAAAAAAGTTGTAACATCTTTCTGCCTCCGCATGTCTAACTCCTAGCTCTACCTCCTAATCTTTTCTTACTCCCCTGCTGCCAGCCATGCAATTTTTTCCCCTCCCTGGCACTGTCTCTGCCACTTGCAGGACCTTGCCATAAATGGACTCAATTCATTAAAGCAAGAAGAAACTATCTACTTTTTCAGATGGAGAGTTTTCTGACATGCTTAGAGTTGATTGACAGAGGTATACAATAATCACCTGAC
This sequence comes from Corvus cornix cornix, assembly GCF_000738735.6. Lineage (NCBI taxonomy): Eukaryota > Metazoa > Chordata > Aves > Passeriformes > Corvidae > Corvus > Corvus cornix. The sequence goes on along the minus strand of NC_047057.1, from coordinate 45,207,678 downwards.
AGGAAATTCTGTTAGTGCATACAGGACCAAACTAGAAAAGATAGAGCATTGCACCTTTTTCAGTACTAGTAATCAATTTACTCTACTCATTCTAATGTACAGCCCTGCAACTTTGAAGGAAGCTGGACTAAAATGGAAACGGTCAGACATTAAATGGAGGAAATAGGAATATAACCAACATAAGAGGGAAGTTGTAAATATACTTCATACAGAGAACATGATAAGGAGAAAGGCAGAAGGGACTTTTAATTACTGAAAGTAAGTGTTGAAAGCATTCTGGACATACTGCATTCAAAGTAATTTTCAGTACAATGTATTTTAAATAGCATATAATAGAAAATTTCCTCTAAAATGCCTAAGCTAAATGAACCATATGTTGTCATCTTCTAGAACAAACAACTTTCCTGTATTTTCTAAAATTTTTACACAGCAAGCTATAGCTTGTTTTCAGTGCCACAGAACCTAGCCATAGGGGTATTTTGTTAGAGGTTCTGAGGTATCTCATAAGTACACCCACACAGAAAAGTAAGCCCAGGTGTCTTAAAAATCATTTCCAGAGCATAAAAATAATACTTACTATTAAATTTTGTTTTGCACAATGTAGTTCAAACATAATGAAATTCAGACTTGCAACTACAGTAGAGATATCAGCTCTGTAGCGATCAGAGAACAAATCAATACCAGGAATAAGAATATTTGTTTCATACTGTACAAAGTCATAGTCAGTTGTTGGATGTGGAAGAGAAGCTCTAAACAGGGTCTGAAAGTAATAACAATGAATTATTTGTGAAAAGATGTTCAAGTATTAGTGAGACAGTATAAACTCCAACTCATAAATTACAACATAAATGAAACTCCATCAATGCCTTAAATATTCAGCTGTTTCCAGCCAAAATATTGAAAAACATTTTTAGAGAAAATGTTTTACACATGAAATTGATGGAGGAAAAAAAACCAAGCTGTAAATAGTCTAAGGACAGTATCTCTCAGATCATTTCTGGGAGATTTGCTGACTTTAAAGCCAGTTAAAAGTTGGTTTCACTCTAGTTTCACCTTTAACTAGCTCAGGTAGCACAGCTTAAATCATATAACTAAAAACTAATATGAAATTTAAGGAAATCATTTAAATGTTCTCTCTTAAAAAAGGAAGAATGCTAACATTTTATCTGATGTTGGATATTCCTTCCCAATTGTGTTTATCTTGCTGTAATTAGCAATGATATCCTAGAGAAATTTGCATTTACACTCAGATCTGAGATATTAACAAGCCTAAAGCCTATACCAGAGGTGGAATTTAAACAAGGTTATAAAAGGTTTCCAATTCAAGGAACAAATTACAGGCTTGAACTTCTTGCAGTACAGTGACAGTAATTGATTATATTTTTCAAGACAATCACCCTGCAAGCTGCTTCTATCCCAGTTAATATCAGACCCACTTCAGTCAAGTCACAATTTTTTCTACCATTATATAACAACATGCTTACTACCATTTCTGTCGAAAGGTGGCATCACCACTGTTCAGCTTTGTCATTGTTCAGCAATTACAGTGCTAGAAGCAAGTTAAAATTCTCCTTTACCTTTGTTTCTTCAAGTTGATCTCCCTTTGGTGAACTTAACAAGTTTTTCAGTGTGGCCTAGGACAGGTCTCACAGTCACAATCGTAACACAAGACACTAGACATTGTCATTGCTCTGTTTTGGAAGACGCCAGATAATTTCCTGAAGCAGCACTGGGATGAGTAATCACTGATCCCAGTAGAGTATAATTGGCAGAATACTTGTAGTTCTTTTTCCTGTATCACTTTTGCTACTGGCATCTTAACTTCCATTTAAAAGTAAACTGATTTTTTTTTTCTCTATAGGTCTTTTTTTCTGAAAGTTTGCAAACTTAATTTTAATGATCTTATTTTCTTTGTAAGTGAAACTGGATCATTTTTAATATCCTCTATTTTTAGAGCAAACTTCTTATAGAGCTGAGATTTTAGTACTACAAACTAATATTTTTCAGTGCTAAAAAAGATTCAGATTTTTTTTTTCTAAAGAGTCTGTGCTCTTGGTTGAAAATTTAAGACAATCCATGAAGACTCTACAGATCTAAGAGAGAGCACACTGCTGTTGTTGATGCCATCCAGCTCTTCCTGAGCAGAATACTTCAAGAGAAGAAAAACATATTTGACTGTCACATTTTTTAGTCATCTTCACTTTCCAGTATTTTTTCTCTGAGACACTCGAGCCTCCTATTGAAGTGATAATTTTTAGGCTATAATACAGCAATAATGTTAAAAAACAAAGAATAAAAGCATTGTATCTAATATGCATAAATTGTCAACTACCTCTGATCTCCATTTTTCTTTCACAACCAAAATGAAAAGAGAATTATTTTAACAGAGAGTCATTTTAGAAGAAATTTGTTAACTTCATGAATTTGAACTGAAATTGCATTGTTACCTTAAAAAGTATAGCAGAAAAATAGCAGTACTTTGTTCTTAATCTCATCTGTGATGTTGTTATATACCTAAAGCACAACAAATAATAAGAAATATTAATGTACCTATCAATATAAATTATTGAAATCCTTGGGCTTTTACTCTAATGTAATAATAATAATAACACAACTGAGATGTTTTCCCTTCTGGAAAACAACTGCCTGTTCTTTAAAAAGGTGCTCAGCCATGCCCTGCAAAGAAGCATTTGACCGAAGACATAGCTAGACAATGGGAGCTGTCCAGTTATCCTCAAACTTAAAGGAGAGACACAGGCAATCTAAGTGCAAAATCCATCTCATAAAAAACTAAAAAGATAAAGCAGATTAAGCAATTCACATCTTGAAGTGCATTTCACTCCATAAAGGAAGCCTAAGAAAACTACCACATGGACTTTCACATGGCAGGTGTCTAGCTAAATTTAATGACTCCCACACAGTACGTCCTCAGAGCCTTAAACTATCCTGGTAGCAGGGTAGACCTATGATCAACAATACTAGAAATCTTTAATTCAATATTAGAATCCTTTCATCTGCATTTTATAGCCTGTGACCAAGTTGCTGTAGAAAGAGCAGCTCAAGAGAAAGATGTTTAACAGTCCGAGTCAAGTCTAAACACAAAACAACCACCTGAGGGAGAAGCCTGGAGGACAGCTCCCTCCAAATCCTGACAAGATTTGGAATGGACATATCAACAGCAAAGGGATAGTATCCAGTGCAGCAAACAGGTGCCACAAACACCTGTAAAAGGAGCTAGGGATTTGGTCTCATCTAACCGGACCAGAAACTGAACCACAGGTCAGAATTAGAAGAGCTGTCATTTATAGTCAAGTTAAACTCACTCCTTTTCCTTTTGGGTGCTAATTCTAAGTGTGGCAATGCCACTTCATCCTGAAACACCCATGCTAACACTGAAATACCAGCTGCTAACGAAGCTACCTTGGATTATAGATATTTTACAGTGCCATCAATATGAGCTGCTTCACAGGTAAGGCAATTTACTTGGATGAAGCTCTGCCCTTTCATGGTTATAGTGTTTCTAAAGTAATTTAATGCTGTCTGAGATATTTCTGGATTTATATTTTGTACAATACATTGAGGAACAGCTCCGAATTACACTCATAGTGTTTTACCAGCAGTCAAGGAGTACTGGATGGAAATATTTATTGATGGTAGACTTTTGTACAGTAATTCAAATTTTATTTAGTTCTAATTCACCAGAAAACTAGTACTTTAGTTATTTATTTAGGCAGTAAATCTGACCCCAAGATACATTAATATTTAATATGTGCAATGACTTTGGAGATGTGATATTTTGGTTGATAATCAATATGACTGTAAAATCCTTGTTCTTATGACTTTTTATCATTTTGTTATCTTTTAGTGATCCCTCCATATAAGGTACAGCTGCATTTATGATCAAAGATGAGCACTCAAGAAAAGGGGAAAAAACAATATTCTCCAAAGGAACAAATTTCTCCCTGAAAAGAAAAATTCCTCTGCTTTTGATGAGTCCTTTTTATAACAACTCATTATTGGTTTTTAATTAATTTGAAGTTGCCTCATGTCTTGGATGAACAATTTGTTTAAAATATGGTAGAAATACACATATAGATAAGATACTTACTGAGCTATCTTAGCCACTAAGACTGCTGCATGTAAACATCCCCAAGCTCCAGCCTGAGAAAGAAGTTTCTGACTCATATCAGTTGATCTTCCAACTGCAAAGCAGTCTGTAGCATCTTTTGGAAAACCTAACTCTTGCCAGGTGTGAAGAGCATCAGTAATGTTGAGTGTTTCATCAAGGGCTTGACACCAATATTTAAAAGCATCTCTGTAACATAAAAAATACCATCATATTGCTGACATTTTCCAAAGTGGAAGATAAGCCCCACTTCATTTTTCCTTTATTGCCTGAGATATAACTAATTCTGATTGGGTCAAAAACTGAAATACAGTTTCTACAATACAAAAAAAAAAGATACCGTTCCTGGTCAAGAGATTTACTGGGACTCAAATCATCAAGCAATAGACAGTACTTCTTAAAAACACAGATATGCATAATTAATTTGCTTAATGGCAATTAGGTAGCTAAGAAAAATAAACAATGTCTAGGAAAAAGCCTTTTCAAAATATAGCTAATAGTGGGTTAGATGAAAGAAGTTATATGGACTAGAGGACAGCACAAGAACTTACAAGTTGTGGGGTACAGGACTGCCAATCAGAAAAAATGAAACAGTGATCTTTTTAAATTCAGTAACTATGTACCTTTTGCTTCCAGCATAAAAGTGAAGATTTCCAAGTTCATGTAGAGCCTGTACCTTGAGATCTCTCTGGTTATTCATTTCAAGGATTCCTGTTATTTATTTTTAATCAATTAAAAAACACATTGTCATATCATTAAACCAGTTACTGAGCTGTGGAAAAATTTTGCATGAGTAGACATGAATTCACATGTAATTCAATGCATGGGTATTTTTTTTTTAATTTACTGGTCTTTTATATTTTACCTTCAAATGTACCATTTCTTATTTCTACTAACCTTGAAAACAAAAATAAGATAGATATATATATATATGGACCTGTTTACTTAATATTTTGTATTTTTGTTCTTTCAAATTTCTTCCTGTCCAGAAGATAAACTGGAAAGCAGGTCATTGGCCCTGCTAAACAACTCTGCCTGCATACAGCACAGTAGCACTCTCACAGGCTCATTTTTGGAACCCTTGCTGCAAATAAAACCACTTAGAGCATCTGTTGACCAGTATACTACATTTGACCTGTTTAGCCATACAGCAAATCAGGTAGCAGTGAGGAGCTGTAACTGTATGAGTAAAGCCATACCAGAAGGTAAGATGGAAGCCAATTAACTAGGCCTCATATTCAAATACACAGAATTTGAAAAGTCTGTTTGCTAGGGAAAAAAAAAGTAATGGAATTAAAATGTAGCAGTGAGGAGCTGTAACTGTATGAGTAAAGCCATACCAGAAGGTAAGATGGAAGCCAATTAACTAGGCCTCATATTCAAATACACAGAATCTGAAAAGTCTGTTTGCTAGGGAAAAAAAAAGTAATGGAATTAAAATGAATCCGCTAAACATTATATCAAATTCTGAATTAGGGATTAATCAGCATAACATCACTGAAGTAATGCTTTTTCATAAAATGAGATAGCTGTAGAGATTATGAACCAAGCAGTGGCTTGGTTAGGATCAATGCAGATTTCCTCAATCAAGAGGAAGAAGGTTGGATATTCCTGGAAACCAGCCTTCAGACAGTTACAGCTGTCTGACAGAGAAAAATAACAATGGAATAAACATGTATAAACACAGATAGGCAGAATGCTATTACTTCTTAGCTGTAAGCAGAAACTTCTGAAAAAAATTACCTATTGTTTGTTCATAGGAAGAGATAATTACTGAAAGCTGTGACTTTGGCATTGGTCTACTCTCAACCATACTGGAGAAATTATATTTTTCTTGAGAAAGGTCACATGGTGCTGGGAGAAATATCACTTCACCTCCCACGTTAAATTTCAGCTTTCTGCTTGAAGAGCTGTGACTGCTGATTGCTCTTCCAGCATTTTCTAGATCAGAAAAGTGATTTATAGGATCAGTTTGGAAAAGTATTGTACCATTTCTAGCATCACAAATATTTTCACACAACGTTAGTCACACAAACATACAATTCCTGTGTACCCTATTTTCATTTGTTTTCCCATCCTATAATTCTGTGTGTCTCCTAATTAAACTCACTGGACATAATTCATTGGTCAGTGTAACCAAATAATATGTGCTCTGTTAGTGAAAATAAACTTGGGAAGATCTGCCAGTCAGCCCTCTGACAGAGGTATGGCTGTAGACAGACAGGTGACACAGCAGCATGAAAAAAATTTATCATCCAACTATTAGACAAATCATAGGAGATAAAGCTTAGAGGTTGTGCTTATAGAACTTCAAATTTAACTTCATATTCTATATTTTTGTAATTGTCAATAACTGAAATTTGAATTTAGAAAAACCTGTTCCTTTCACTCTTTACTATTTTAACTGCATATACACTTAACAAGGGAGAAACACTTCAATGAATCACTCACCTTGTGTGTGTGCAAGAAATAATGAAAGTAGTTTTCTGCTGTGTCTCAGTGCTCTGCTGTGATACTTAGATTTTTCTAGAGTTTCTCTAAAACATCTCAGTGTATCATTCACATCAAGAGGCACACAAACTAGGGCTTTTGCTTGATTGTCATCTAAAAGGAATTAATAATTATGGAGAAAAATTTTGTAATATAGAAATAAACATTTTTAGTAAATCACCCTCTAAAACATATTTGAACATTTTCACAACTTCAAAACTGAAGTATATTAAAATTTTCCCCTTTATTTCCTGTCGCTTTATGAATTTAAGCAAATTATTAACCACTAGGAACATTAATTCTATCAATAACAGCGCTGACTCACACTTAGCTTCTGGGTATATTGCTGGATATCCAACAATAACAATGGAAAACTGGACCAAGACCACCAAGCTCCCTCATAGGCTGTAGATTATCTGGTACCTGCTTTTCTCTGCTTTCAGACATAGTCTATTTTGAAAGATCTTGACAACATTACAATCCATCCAAAATATCAAGAACAATAATTTGAAGACAAAGCTCAGTTTATATTAAAAGAAGCATTGTAGGAGAAGTGGAAGAACTATGATAAGGAGGAGAAACAGATTCTTTTTATAAAAATCCAGTATGAAACAAAGGAAAGACTCTGGGAGAAAAGAGAACACACAGTAGTGAATTGTGCTCTGACCTGTAGAATCATTATTCGTCTCAGGACTGAAAAAGTATCCAGGAAAAACGCCTTCACTGGCAGAATGGGCAACGGGCAGCCGTAATTTGTACCCTATGTAGTTTCTGCAGCTCATCTAAAAAGATGGTTTTGTTTCATGATAACTGAATAATATTAAGAAAAATCAATGTTTGGCTCTTACAGTTAAACATCTATATACTCAGTTATATGACAAAATAAAAAGAGGACTAATTAAGACACCAATGGCCCATAACTAGCACTCTTGTCAGTTAGAGGTGAAACATTCACACCTAAATATTGGATATAAGTGTTTCGAAGCTACTGAACTAAGCTTATCTCTGATTTGGTATTTGCCATAATCATGAGCAACTCCTTGATGTTCTGAAATACTCCAGCCTTCTTTCCCCAGACGAACGCATGCTTGCACAGAACCTGTCACCGTAACCACGCCTAAAGGGCATGTTGCCTGGGGAACACAGTGGAATGCTGTAGAGGGGGATACAAAATAGCTCTAAGCAAGTAACCACAGCAGCCTAACTAACTCTGGCAGAGAGGAAAACTTCCAGACTTCTATGAAGGACTAATCCTCAACCGACTTTTTATTTTGCTGATGTAGTTACATCACTTCAGAAGGAGAAGGACCAACAGAACTAGTTCTACACTCTCTGAATGGCACTGATTGATGAAATGCAGCCATAAACTCCAAATTTTTTACCCGAAATCCTTATTACTATCAACTAACACTAGTCTTCAATCTGTAAGCCGTCTTTCAAAGCTATGATTACTTTTCCACAGCTCAGTTATCAGCATTATGAGATGGTTTGCCATGGTGCCCTTTTATTGACAAAGGACTGCGTTCTCAATGGGTGGGCTGGAGAGAGTCAGCAGGAAAGAGAAGACAGAGCACCTCAGCGGCCCTTCTGAGCCAAGAGTGCCTTCAGAGTCCCTGCAAGCCCTGGGCACCACTGTGCTGTCTCTAGGCCAGGCAGTGGCTCCTGAACCCCGTGTTCATGTTCATGTTCAGAACAAACCTGTTTGGTACTCCAAATCCTACTTCCCCCTCCTCTCCTTCAACTCCCCTCTTACATTAGTAATAGAAACATCCTAAAAACATCCACAGTGAGATTGACTTCAGCAAAACTTCTTAGAAATAAATGTTACATTAAAAAAACGTTTTTAATAGCTAATTCAATGAAAAATTTCCACGTGGCACTGTTAGTAAATATATAGAGCCATGGCTTTTAATGAGAGGAACTTTCTCAGCTGCTTTGGGGTTTTTTGTTGGTGATCAAGTTTTTTAAAGTTTTTTACTGGCATTGTCAGTGTTTGGTTTAACTCATTATTAACTTTGTTCTTTAGGAGCAGTGTTCCAATGCAGAAACAAAGCAACACACAAATAAATGTTCTAAAGTTAAAAGAGTGGCATCAAGAAATAACATGAAATTAGATTCAGGCTTATAATATGGAATGGGTATGTTGTGCATGGAAGAAATGTCCTCTGGCTCACCTGCTGCTCTTGGAATCATGTCATACAAGCCTTTTCATGCACTTCAATAAATCATGATCATTAATTTATTATAATTGAATATTTGGGAACACTATGAGAAAGCATATTAATCTCTTCAGTGAAAGTGCTTCTGCATATTTAGTTCACATTAAGAGTCAGTGCCCCAAAAAGAAATCTGTGTTTCACCTTCTGTGCAGCATCAGCCAGATGTTTTGTGAAATGAGATTCACAGCTGTCTGGGCCACTGAATTGCTGCATCCTTTCCAGCAGCTGCCTCTGAGCATACACCAGCAGCGGACTCACTTGTTCTGTGTACCGCTCACTGGAAAAAAACCAAAGTGTAGTAATTAAGCAAGATAATTGTATATTAAACTATATCATCTTAGTTTTAAAATTTTTATTAGAGTTGGTACAACTTACTGCGTAAATATGTTAAATTGTATAGCTATGTGTACCAGTGCTTCCCACTTCTTCATTTGATATAACAATTCTACTGTTTTAAGAATCAGATTACATATCCATCTCATGTCAACCGTATTTACATCATCCAGGGGAGGCTGGGGATGAAGATTAGAACCACCATTCTCATCCATAATACCTCCTAAACAACTGGGAATGCAAAAGTCTCCTTCGGGATCCACAATCTACAGCGAAGAAACATCATTACAGCTGTTATTTTCAAATGTGTTTTTAGGACAATTCAATTACAAAGATTAGAAAGCACTGTAATTATCTAAAGAACTTGCTACAGAGAATAAATTGGAGATAGCAGAATATAATGCAAGAAGGAGAAAACTATCTCTCTAGTGAAAATGTGATAATAAAGAGTTGTCTTAATAAAAATAATTTTTACCTTAAGAGAACTGCTTGCTTGTAGGTCAATTATCATATCAATGATCATGTCTGATGCAAAATAAAATGCCAACCAGATGGTGTTCCTAAGAAAATCCCAGGTGATGGGAAATTCATCCATATGGGAATGCGACTGGTTAGCAATCCATTGAAATTCCTGAGTATAATTCCAAAGTTCTCGACAAGCATTTTGAAGCAATGTCCAGTGGCTACCACGGTGAGCAAGAACCTGTGTACACCATTCAAAATATAATTATACCTTGGAAATGCAGAAATTAAAAGCTTCGTTCTTTTATTTCAAAACTTAGACATACATAATTTTTTGGAATTACAGTCTGGGTGTTATAGAACCTTAATTTTTACCTTTCAATAGAAGCATTAGTTTGTAATTTAATTTAATTGTTGGTTTTGGTGTGAGAATAAGAAATAAAAATTAATTCACACCACCTATATGTGTGTTTTTACTTAGGTTTAGAAGGATCTATGGGAAGACTACTTAGTCGACATTTCCTTTCAATCACTGGTTCTCCTGTTTCTAGTATCACATTCACTAAGACCTGTAAGGGGAAAGGTAAGTCTGCAAGTATTTTCAGAAAAATTTAGCAAGCATGAGAAGGAAAGTTACAAAGATGAAATGAAAAATAGAACAATTACATAAATTATTGCATGTTTGATAGAAATATACATTATGAGAGGTGCTATGTCTGACATTGCATATACATTGTATTTGGGCACTTTTCAGAAGACAAGAAAACATTGCTTTTAACCAGTGAAATGTTTTTGAAGTTTCTGAAGTGTAGGATCTTTTCATGTAGAAAGTAGTAAGTATTGTAACACAATGCTTAGTAATAAATAGTTTAATAAGAAACCAACCACATCTTACCACTGCTCTTTTCAAATGCAAGAATATGCTTGTAAAATGCTTCAGTAAAAGGGTAATTGATGGAAACTGGTCCTGTTCTTCGGGGGTTTGAGAGATGGATACTTTTGTATCCTTTGTTGTTGGACTTCGAGGAGTTCGACTCTGTTTAATTCTGTTCTGAGGAGATTTATCTGTGACTGAAAACAAAAAGTTTGCTCGTTAAAATTGAGTTGAAGTTCTCAAAAAAGAGAAAAAAACCAGCCAGCTAGGATTTTCCTCTGGCAGCTAAATACTTAAATGTTAGGAAATGCCAGTGTTAAGGTTATCATGTTTGTAAGGTTATGATATTTAAAATATAAGATGCTTTTACTTAGGAATTGGGAGAAGTAGGGATGAAACCAAATTTGAGCAAAATAATAATGGGTACCAGATAGTTTTCAGCCTCAAGGCCAAAACACAATCCTCAATTAAGCTCTAGCAAGAAATCTCTTGGCAAGCTCGCAAGAATCTTTGTTAAACAGAAGCCTCTTAAAAGGAGATGTTAGGAAGAAAGGAGGATTTCTGACAAATTCTGTGGTATGTGTAGAATTGCTTCATTATTTTATTTGCTACAAATATCCCCCAATGCGAAATGCAAAGGTTCATGGTAGCGGGATAGGGTAATGTCTGAACTATAGGTTTCAGGCAGAAACTAATTCCAAGCTATACAGTGTTTGAACTCTGTGGTAATCTACACATTTTATGTAATTCTTTTAATCAGAATTGTTGTAAAGGCTAGGAGATAGTAAACAGGACTTCTATCAGGTTTCAGCCACTTTCAGTGACTTGGTTCTCAGTGACTGGTAAGCATCAAGACAAAAGTGTTTATGTAAAAGCAAGCTGTTGCAAAGAGAACCAGTGAATTCAAGTGCTAGTTTTTGTCACACCTCCTTGGAAAAGGCAAAGAGAACAGTTGATTTAACCTAAGGAAGTCCAACATGGAAACACAGGAGAATTTTGATCTTTACAGCTGTGGCAAGAATGTGTCCCTGAAGTGCTATTGAAAAGACCAGGCCTGTGATTACTTCTTGAACTTCTGGTGCCTATGCAGAGTACTCTGTTTTGACTTGTATGCTGTCACTAACGTCTGAGGAAATCAAAGTCCTGCATTTCACAATTACCCACAGACAGGAGCCTTTTGGCTCCTGTTGAAACCTCTTAGGACTAAAAATAGCTAGAATAATAAAAGTCAAATGTGAAAGAGAAATTAAATAAAAGTGGTAGAAAATAAATTGGTCCTGAGGTAGCTTCTGACACAGGGAAACACTGGGGAGAAAGCAGTAGAGAAGGAAAATGAAATTCTACTTAAAATTTGAAAGATAATAATAAACTTCAGTCTGTAACTTTAAAAACTACTTACAGAATGACCAAGGAAAATTTTTACCTGCTAGGAAATGTCAAGGAAACTACCAACCAATTACAAACCTCATAAACTGAAAGAAATTATCAATGAATTCAGAATAATTTGGAATATTATCAATTGGATATGTCTAGGTAGTGTGTACCTGCAAACATAAAGCTAGTGTCATTAATTTCTCTAAACTTAGAAACTTGTTGCTAAAGTATAGGATAAAGAATAACTAATTGATAATATGTAACATATTTATTAATAGATTAAACAATGTTCAGAATTATTAGATATGCTCCATCAATTACTATGACTTCTGTTATACTAGCTGTGACAAAAAAATATAGAGGACAATTGAAATCTAGAAATGTCTTCTATTAACTTGGCGTGACTGACGGTTTTTCCAAAGGTGATGTGGAGAGCTAATGATGGAGGTCAAGACAGACAGAAATCAAGAGAAAGAAAAAGTTAAGTTCAAACTGATTTCAGTTGTGCACCAATAAAAGTTCTTACAGGACTGGTTTTTGGTTGTTTCTGTCTTTTCAAGGAGAGAAGGAGTTGGCTTTCTTAGGTTATCCTCTACAGCTTCTCTTGCCAGTACAGTGCCAGAATTGTTTAATGAGAATATCTCAGGATCCAAAACATTGTAACTGCAGAATGGGAGAAAGAGAAGAAAACACAAAACCCCCCCGCATATAATATCAAAAAGAATTTTGATATACATACACAAAATTCAGTTTCTCAGACATGAGTACTTTTCAACAGCTTTAGGAATCAGAAATAATTAATTATAGCCAAAGGTTGCAAGGAACCAAAAAATAACACAGAATAGTATATTTCAAAGCTTTCATCTCACCAATCAAGTGAGCAACCAAAACTGTGCCTGATGCCCACACGATGGAAAGCAAAACCTGTTACAAAGTAACAAGTAATTTGTATTTGAAAGCTGAATCGTTCACATGTCAAACTGTTCATATGAATATATTGCAATTCAGATCTGTCTGCATTAACAGCAATAACACAATAATCTCTGTTAGTAGCGATCACTGATAGTGCAGTAAGATGTACCTGTCCAAATGCTGTGAACCACTAATTCCAATATTATATAGCTCTTCCAGGTTCTTTTTAAATAAGTGGTAGTGTGCAACTGCCAGATAGATATTCATCTGTGACTTCCAGGGCATCTCTTCAAGACACATGTGACAAAACTGACTTCGGGTTACATATTTACGCAGCAGCATCACTAAGGTTTGATGAGCTAATTTCTTCAACTTATCCTTGCCTTTCCTAAACCAAAACATATGAAGTAACAAAAAATTAAACTCTGTTTTCTTGAAGCTCTAGAAAAGAAGGTCCTGATAAAGATACACAGATATCTTGTTGCATATCCACAGGTTTACATGCATAAGCAGATAAGCATATGACATAGCTCTAACAAAGGCTTTTGCTTTAGTCAAGCAAAGCAATTGTGCTTTCCCTCTTTAAGTGCACCTAACACACAATAAATCCTATTTTATATCTTACCAACTTCCATAAGGTATTTGTCTTAGTACTTTTAAAAGTTTAGCTCTCTTTGAAGTTATTTGTACCTGAATCATACAAACAGATTTTTACAGCAAACACAATGTGCTTCAAACAGTCAGTTCAGGAGGGTCTACTAGTATACTATAAATCTGGATAATTGTTTTTATTGCTTTGATTTGGTCATTAACAATCTCCAATATGAAGAGAACATAGTATTTCAAATCTGGATGCCTGCCTTTAATTTCCAGCCAAAGCTTTTTTAAGTTTCTCTGACAGATGAAAAGATTCTGTATTACCTCACAAATATACAATGCTATATTCAAACCAAATCTCTTTTTTTCTTTTTTTTTTTAAATTAACTGTAAACCGATCCCTTTATTAATCTAAATTAGTTTTTCTGCCTGTTTTCCGCCTTTAAAATGTGGGCAGAATAGCATACCACATACAATTTTGATTATATTATATAGCATTACTATTATGTAAGATACAAAAGAGTAGCTGAAAAAAACCCAAGATAGGTTTAACATCCCCTTTTCTGCTGAAAGCCATGCAAATCATTTTAAGGTAGGGATTTTTCTGTAAAGGACAAATAATAACATTTTAGGATGGTTTAGGTGAATATCTAGAAGATTACATGGAAACTTTTCTACGTTATTTAAAACACTTCCAGAATCAGTTACATAATTGCTTACATGCAAATATTATAATTCCCTACTTGCAAATTGTTGGAAGCATAAGTGACCGAAGAACCAAGTTACAAATACTACAAATTCTTTTAGGTCAGAAGGTAATGTTATTAGCAAGTTAACCAAATATAAACAAGTATCTGCCAAAAGAGAGGTGAATGAATATCTGATGTTTTTTTAATCAAAAAGCAGTTTTCTGGAAGCTGCAGAACAGATAATCCAAAAAGACTAGAAGAAAGACCACAAAAACCATTCTGAAACTACCTGAACATCAGGAAATAATAAATATTTCTTATTAGCTTTGTAACAGGTAAACTCCCCAATGCAGTTTGAAAAGAATTATAACACACAGATTAACAGAGCTTTTCCACCTTGACGAATCAACATGCTCAAGCTAACACAACTGAAACACAAGCTTTGATTATTAATACAAAGACTTGAAACCTTTAACAGCTATTTTCTTAAACAGAAATGCAACAGTTTTTGTTTCCTTGAGTGGAAACCAATATTATATTAAACTAAATCAGAAAAATGAAAGGACTGTGCAGAAATTAATCTCTTTAATATAAAACAAAAATTAAAACACACACTTAATTGTAAACTTGTCAATTGTAAATTGTAAAATTGTAAAATTTACAAATAAGTTTGTAAAATTGTAAATTTCAGTCAAAATATTTTTTCCTGTATATGAGCCTGACAACTGTATTCATTTACCCTTGTTTTTCTGGAGAATTCATTATATCTGGATTTTTCAATAAATACTCTCTAAGAGGTCCTTTTTTAGGCAAGGCTTTTTTTTTTGGTTTCTTGGCAGGTGATGCCTTTGGTTTCTTTGAAGGTGAGGTATCCTTTCCCTGTAAAAAAATCTTGCATGAAAATCTTAAATATACTTCAAATACTTATTTATACCTACATTATCAATTACTTGAGGTATAGAGCAGTTTGGCTTATGTAGGAACAGAACATTAAAAAAAAAAATCTGGAACTGGTTGTCAAAATAAGACTGCAAAAGAAATACAAATTCCAGAAAACTTCCCAATTTTTCTGGACAGTACATGTCAAGTGCCTGACACAAAGAAGCTAGCAAGTCCCTAAATATTTTCTTTCATATACCAGCGTTTTCATTGCAGAAATAATAACAGTCCTTTTCCTATTATTATAAATAGTAAAACTTTGCAATGCAAAAACTGAGAGAGAAAAACCCTTTTCCTAATCTATCTCAGATGCTAGCAGTACCACCTTACTAGAGGATTATAAGGGAGAAAACTCTTCCTCCAAAATAATACAAATCCATTAAGATTATTTGTATCTTCCAGTAAAAGTAAAAATTTATTTTAAATTAATCCTGAACAAAAATCCTTTATTGTGCAATTAGAATATCTGCACAAGGAGTTAACCATGAACAATTATTCATAAAAAAGTGTAATACATATTGTACGCCATGTTATTTAAAAGGGAGTGAGGAAAGGCAAGTTTCTGCTGATTTTGGAATGCCTTATTCTGGTTCATCTCAAATTCTCACAATTGTTGGTCTTACAGATGAATCCCAAGCCAACTTTTCTTCCTGGTTTTAGGAGTGCAGAGGTCAGCTGAGGGCTGGAGTTTGCATCCCAAATTTTAGCAACTGTGGATGTCCCTAGCTGAGGTTTTCATGAGACAATTTTTAAAAATTTATTTTTGTTCTTATGGTATTGCTACCCAGTAAAAACACACAACTCCTTAAAAATAAAACTCACTTTCTGAACTCCTGCAGCATGTGTGCCATCTCGCTGAGTGAAAGATCTTGCTTGTGTTGCAATTCCATCAGTACCAAGGAAGTCTTCATTCCTCCTGATAAAAAATATTATTATAATCATCATCATCATAATCATCATGTTAAACTCCTTTCATAGTAAAAGGTTATCTCTGGGGACATATAAAGCACATCATGCAATTCCTATTTCATTTCCAGTTTTAAATTCAAAAGATTTTCTTTTCTTCACCCTCTTTAGAAAACAGGAAGTCCTAACTTCCAAGGTTTATTACAGAAATCTGAATTTGTAAGTAACAACTATATCAACTTCCTAATGCCAAGTACAACAAAAACAGTTTGTTTCATTACCCAAATTATACTACAGAATTCTGCAAAGAATTTCTTCATGTCCTATTGTTTTGGTCTCTTGTAACCACAATTCCTGTTCCCTAAAACATATATCTCATTTTCACTGGTCATTTTCCTTTCACATTTTAGAAATACTAGCATGCTTTTTTAAAAACAGGATGCTTTTAGGCAAGTGTCTACAATTTGGCTCCATTTATCTTTTCCCTATAGAATTTTTTTGACACTATAGTAGGCCCTGATCAGTTTGGTTTTGATTTAACCCAATATACCTTCCTAAGCTATGCCACCGCCCCATAATAATGTGGCTAATTGCCACAATATTATGTCTCCAGGTATAATCAGGTCACAATACAGTATTTACTGTAGCTATGTAATCCTCTGTGTTCATGGAACTTCTGCATACTAAAGGTCATGGAAATTACTCCTGATGGCTGAAACTCACAGCTTCTTTTTAAGTCTTACCAGGTAAAACTTACAGTTTCTTTTGTAACTGTGACTCTCATGAGCCTAAGTAGTAATTTTTCACTACTATAATAGTCGTTTTTCACTATCATAGTTTTTCACTATCGCAGTTTTTCACTATCATATCACTACCTTTTCAAGTAAACTTCCACACTGTCTGCCCACTCCAGAACACATTGAAACTTCTCTTCATTCAGGACTTTGTGCAAAAGTTGAACAAAGAACTCAAGGAAACGTGATTGCCCTCTGAATTTAAGCACTGCAAAAAAGGAATAAATAACACAGGTGTTTATGCTGTAACGATTCTGAATTAAGCTACAATTACAGCTATGTATGTCTCAAAGCACTTATTCATGTCATGCTGCATAGTCATAGAGACACTAAAATCAGGGATACAAAATGGCAGGTGCTCAATGCTTCTTGTGATTGGGCATCCAGAATCACAAGTTCACTCTATTTAATAAAATTCTAGAATTACAAACATTCTAGAGACAGAGATTCCTGTGAATTCCTCTTCCAGTAAAATAATTTACTGTGGAAATGGGGTATCTCAATTTAAAGGGAACATTCCATACAACAGAAACTTTGAAAACTTGGCACATTTTTATTTAAATTTGTTTCTAAGGTTATTAGAAAATAAACATTATTCAATTTAAAATATTAATATTTTATATACTTAGCATCAACACCCCAAACCATTGGTTACATTCATTTCTAAATGTGTTTATATTGAGAACTTTTTATAAGCTATGTTTCAATCAATTTTTTATATTTGAGAACCAAATGAAGATAACATTTCCAAGAGCTTATTCCAAGCAAGAATGAGATTACTTTACTGGCAACTTTCTGAAGTAAAAAAGCCTTTATAATTAATAAAAACACCAATTATCCCTACCTTCTCGATAAGCACGCTCCGATGTCCAACATGAAATTACAGGGTAGAGGAACAAAGGAGATTCCTGTCCTGTAAGCTGTGTTCCAGGACCTACATCAAAAACCAAATGAAATCCATTGTGAAAAGCACTGAGAATATACAACAGAAACTCCACCTGGAACTGTAACTAACAATTAAAAAAATCCTTCTCTAGCACAGAGATTGCTTTTAAATCTCTCACTGTCATCCAGAGAGCAATTCAAATGCTTGCTCTTTTCTTCTAATGTAAGTAGCTGTACAACTTAAATAAGAGCTTACAGATGTGACTGATAAACTTCCAGCTAGTAGACTAATAAGGAGGATGTCTGGAGTTCATCAAAGGTCTAACAAAGATCCATGTAAATCATATGTGGAGGTGAATGTGCAGAAAGAACATGTCAAAAAATGTGTTTAAGGTTATACAGAAAGAACTGATCATATGATACTGCTATTGACTAACGCTTGCATTCATATTCTGCATATGGATAATGTAAGTAGGTAGAGGATTTTTTTTCTTAACCTAAATGTTTATATAAAGATATGTATATAAATGGATTTCTATTCCATAAATAATATATTTTTTATAGATATAGGTGTAAATAATATATAGAATACACAGATGTAAATAGAATACAGAATATATAGGGCAATAACTTGGATTCAAGCTTCTGGCAGTTAAACAAAAGTGCATTACCAACTGATGAGCACCAAAACAATGTTACATGTGCTACTTGTTATTTTTCCTTAATAAAGAAACACAACCTACAAATTTTGTGCTTAGACAAGTCCTGAGGTTGAAAAACATCAATGCAGCAAATCCCTGAAAAAAGCCAGATTAAAAATGCACTCTGGAATCACTTATAATAGTGGATCAATAGCTACAACCTCCAGTGAGAGCAGTCAGTTTAGGTCTGTTGAATGTAAATAATGTCCAATTAAATAGACAGCAGGAAAAGCAGACTTCTTAAATTTTTCTTTTTAGGACACCCTTTCTTAGTACTCTCTCCCATTTGACAAGTTCAAAAATATGTTGCTCCAAACAAGCATTTTCACAAAGAAAAATATGTCCCAAAAATGTTTAAATGGGAAAATATTTGAAATTTCAGAATTTAAATTGTACTGTGTGTGAAATACTTTGTTTTTCTCTTCTTTGGAAGAAGCAGATTCAGCTCTTTTCCATTTTTCTTGTAGACTATCATCAATGGAATGCTAAGTGTTGACTCAATTATAAGGATTTCCTATGACAAGGCTTTTTCAAAAACATTTTTAACAGCATGCCCTACAGGTGTGCACATTGCCCTAAACCATTCACAGATATTCCTAAGGACAGCTGCAAGTTTTGCATGGCCTCATCAAAACGCTTTTTCTCAATTTGTATCCTGAAACTTATTGACAAATAGGCTAGTTCAACAACAGAGCAGACTTTAACAACCAACTATTTGCCAGCTACTGAAAATGTGGGTTTTTTCTAACTGATCAGTCCATTAATTTTTTTATTATGTAATCAATGTGATTTTCAATTAACTTACAGAATTCTTTCATTATGTAACTTGTTCTGCAGGAATGTAGGCATCAATGTGAGAAAAAATGAAGGATTAATGCACAGATTAATGGATTTTTTCCATCATTCCTTATCCTGTTTTTTACAAGAATGCTTTCTCTTCAGAACAAATGCATATACAGAGATGATGGATGATAATTAGCACTGGAGTGGCGTGGTCTTGCAGCAAAGGCCAGTTGCATACTGGGCTATACTACAAACAGTATGGCCAGCAGGTCAGGGGACATGACTATTCCCCTCTATTCAGCACTCGTGAGACCACATCTAGGTTACTGTGTTTGGGTTTGGACACTGTAATACAAGACACTGACATAGTGGAGTAAGTCAAGCGAAGGCCAGCCAAGATGATAAGGAGCTATAGTGCATGACAAAGCAAGAAGAGGCTGAGGAAACTGGGTTTATTCAGTCTTGGGAAGAGAAGGCTAAGAGGAATCTACACCTATCTAATAGGAGGAATATGGAATGTGGAGACAGACTGTCCTCACTGACAGCACAACAGCCAATAGAAACAAGCTGGCAATCAGAAAATTCCAAACACATATAAAGAAAACCTCTCTAACCATAAGGGTGGTCAGCTGTTGGAACAGGTTGCCCATAAAGGTTGCAAAATCTCTTTCTTCAGAAAGATTCAAAACTTGACCAGATAAGCCTCAGAGCAACCTGATCTAATTGTACGTGTTTGAGAAGGGAGTTGGAATAAATACCTTCCAGAAATGCCTTCCAACCAATACTATTCTACAATTCTACCCAGGCTCCAAGGAGTACAAGATGTCACATAAATATAATGGGAAAAATTCAGTAGTGTCTCTGAGTTTAAGTTCTAACCAAGTTTTCTTTATAATTCTTACTTGTTAATTCATCTAACTTTGGCAGAATTATTAGCCAGAAAATTCTTGTGCTTGATCCAGACTCTAAGATATTTTAAAATTCATATATTCATTCCTGAGTTAAAAGGTAGTTAAATACTAGTATGCATGCAATTCCTTCACAAAAAGGACAATTTCTCTTAAATTTCTTCAGGGAGAGTTTTCTCCACTAAAATTTCCTGCAGTGGCCATTACTACTAGCATTGGCAGGGTATTAAGACAAGCTATAAATGGACAGTGGTCTTTGCCACTGCATTTTCTGATTTAAGAAGATAAAGCAAGCCTAAATAACATGGAATTCAATTGAAATAGATTGGGAGAACATATATATTTGCAGAATTGTACACAAATGAATATTCCTCTGAAAGAAGAAATGAGTGTTCCACTGGAAATGACAAAAAATATGAATACACATCACTACCAGGTGATCACTACCAAGATCATTATTGCTTTGACTGATTCATCATGGAAGATATAAGAAATAAAAGTACTTCTTCAGTAGTTTTTTTTTTTACAAATAAACCATAGAAAACTCCATAGAAAATGGTAAGAAGTGTTTCAACAGTACACCTACCTGGTTCTGTCAGTTTGAGGAGACTTGTTTCAAGAGTACTCAGATTTTCTGTTGCTTTTGCCACTGCAGCTAAATGGGATGCCCTTGAGGAACACTTCTGAAATATTGAATACTTTGTTATGAAAACTTAGCTTTAACTTAACTAAAACCAGCATCTCAATGGTGGAATTTAGCTTAGATCCCAAGTCTTCTAAATCTATACCTTATCATTTCATCTACACTGTATTATTTTTCTTTTCTGATGAAATAAAAACTGTGTTCCCGATTTTTTTAGCACAGCATATTTTGTCAAGCATGGGGACTTCCCATCTCTGGAGGTGTTAAAGACCAGGCTGGATGGGGTGCTGAGCAACCTGGTCTAGTGGAAGGTGTCCCTGCCCAAGGCTGGGGGTTGGAGCTAGATGATCTCTAAGGTCCCTTCCAACCCAAACTACTCCATGATTCTAGAACAAAAAAAATTTAATAAATCTAGCCTTCAAAATAATAGAATACAGAATTTAGAGAAAAGAAAAGTGAAAACCAGAGGAACTACTTTTACCTCTTTTCCAGTGTGTGTTTCTTTAGTTTTCACATCTCCTGACAGGCTGAGTGAAACTGTTGGTGAGATCAACAATTTTTTCCCATAGTTAATGATAATTACAGCAAGTTCATACTCTTTCCATGAATGTAGTACCTATTAAAGAATCATCTGTTATATATTTTTTGGTTTACATAACATGCAATATTTCATTACTGTCAAAATGCATGAATATTATAAATAGAAATTAATTACTCAATATGCAAGTTTCTTTTAATAAAAAAAACCCCAGGACTGTAGACATGTAAAATAATTGGAATTGCAGATACGTTATCGATGTCTTCTATTTCTGCTTAGCCTGTTCCTCAGAGAATAGAAAGATTTACCCAGAAGTATCTATTGCTGTGATTGACACTCTCCCTGTTCTCAGGCAGTACTGCTATCAAAGAATATAAAGGGTAAGTAAATGATCATCATTTACCTCTCTGGTATCAAGTGCACATTTTAAAATCCCATCTGTATTAGTGAAAGGAGTAGTGAAATTTATTTTTAAACTACGAAATTTATAAATTAACAGTGTAGCGAATGTTTTTAGATGGCTTTGTCTCCTTTAGATAGAGCTCTAAAGGCCCAAGTGCTTCTACTATGTGCAAGCTAACTTCACATTAGGATCTTTGCCTTTGTGATCCTAAGTGTATAGATTACCTTAGGATAAATACAGTACATGACCTGACTGTAAGTCAAAAGAAAACCATATACGACGCTTTAATGAGAAGCATTTGCAATTCACTCATCCTCTTTGCTATTCTGTATGCTACCCTGTTGAAATGCTATCTCTAAGGAAAAAAAATCAGCAATATAACCTGTAGTCATTTAGCTGAGGAATCCAACAACAAACACTTAATCAAGGTTTCTAATAGGTTTTATTGGCCCTAAGAGCATTCAGCTGGGGCCTACGCATGTGGGGCCAGGAGCTTCCTCTCAGCTCAAGTCTAAGCCCACACTCCCTGCTGGTTTCTATATGGCAGGAATGCTGGTCTCCAGCTCAGTCCAAGCCATGCCTGGGTGTGGCAATGGATCCACTAGACTGGGCACCTGGCCCATGGACCAACTTCTGAGCTTGACCTCAGACTATTCCCAGTCTATATGATGGACCAGCCTGCTGGGCTCTGTCTGACCCTAGCCACTTCACCAGGCCTTATCCTGACCTGTGGACTGACTTCCCAGCTTCAAATCTGACCTGCCTTGTCACCACAAACTTACCTGATAATCTGGATGCCTGGCTGAACCTCACTACCAGGTGCTGCTCTGCCAGCCATGGCATTGTCCTTGGCTTCTGGCCTCACAGCCATGCTGGCCTTGCAGAGAATTTTCAGGGTTATTTGATACTGATCTGCTCTTGTGAGGTGAGCATGGAGATTGAGCTCCTATAGAGACCAAACTGAGGAATCACCAACACAGGGGAATCCCTCCAATCATACTGAGCTCAGCTTCAGTATGAGCTCTTAGCTGAGGTGTACTCAAAGCTAGAGGAAAGCTGACTTTTTCAGTATCACACGTTTATGATAGCAAGTAATTTAAGTGCAGCACATCTCTAAACCCAAGGAAAAAACTCCAGTACCATGCTTCTCCTTATCTCACTAAATAGATTGAGTATCTGAATCATAAATGTCATCTACAGATATATATTATGGTTGAAAGTCAAGGTGTTCTATTTCTGCCAGCATGCAAGACTAAACAATATAAGGTCTCTTGTATCTAATCAGCAACAAAACCAGATACGTTAATCTGATTAAAACTACAAATATGGCTTATTTGCAACAAATAAACTTTTAAACTTATATATTATGTGCACATCTTATTGGAAATAGTACTACCTTAAATGTAAAAATACACACAATGACATAAAATATGGACCTAATGACATGGACTAATAGTTATAGACTATTTTCTGAATAAATAAATATTAAAAAGTCAAAATGTCATTGTTATATAAAATGCACTGATTCAAAGATTCTAATAAATATTTGTATGCCTTTACTATTTAAGATTGCTAGTTCTCTAAGATATTCTGAGGGCCAGCTTACTAAATCTCTTTTTTTTTCTCTAAATGACAAGAGCTATATCTCAAATTAAGCTGTAAGCACAACAATACACACCATACCTTTGCTGTATGATATGAAATACAAGCTATCATATGCTGAATACTCTCATAACATCCTTCCTGTCTCCTTTGCAAAGTAGCACTTGGAATTTCTTGGAGGACAGCCAAGCATTTAATGAGGATCTGTAAATACAAGGGTTAAAACAAAGTTTGGAGTCTGGAGCATACTTACAAGCTTGTACCTCTGTACAGCCTATTGTATTTGATGGTGAACTTCAAAAATACTTTGAAATCTAATGAATAGGATTTTTACAAATGCCAGTAATAAAATTTCCGTTTAATTTAACAGTGTCAAGATTTCAACCACAGCTCTTTGGAATAAATGACATGTTCACATAAAATCCCAGATATTAAATTATAGATACATGATGGATATTTTTGCTGATTTAACTAACATGAAATCCAAGAATGTTTAATTCAGCAAGACTACATAATCCTACTGGAGGACTGCTTAAAAATATATTGAGATGGTCAGAATTTCAAATTAAAGAAAAATATTTCCAGTATGCTGTAAAAATAAAATTCTTCTTTCCCCCATTTTGACTATCAGACATGAAAAGAACATGTGGCTAAATTATTTTTCACTTTAATTAAGAAATCTGAAACAGGAGCCATTTCCAGTGGCTAGTTGTCCCTGTAGTAGGTCACCACAGCCAACAACGTCTTAAGCAAGAAGCTATCCCTGTATTCAAATAGATGATTTTTTTTTTAAGTCTGTGTCTCACCTGCAGTGCAGTCACCTCATGCTTTCTCACAGAGTGAATACACTCTTACTGCTGCCACCTAAAAAGGCTACCTAATTACAGGGAAAAATTTGCATGTTTCCACTGTATCCATACTGAATCTATAAAACACATCTGCTTCATAAGTGGCAGGGAAGGATTCAGGTACTCTGTTTTCAAAGAGAGGGTGCTTGCTTCTGGAAAGGAGCACATGCCTGAAAACTGAAGACTGCATTATCAAAACACTGAATAGCTTTCTTTTCTTTAAGAAGAAAACAAAACTGGATATGAAGCAAACATTCCAAATTTAAAAAAAAACTAAAACCACAGAAACACAGGCAAATGCTGCTTTTCTTTCCTCAAAATTGCCATCTGTAAATAACATTCATGTAGAAGTTGTATAGTAGATTCTGCTACAGTTTAAAATACCATCAGTCACCCTAAAGAAAGAATCAATACGGCAATTACCTCTCCGTATCTGAGAGCGGAATGTGTGAAGCTTACACCGAACCTACATGCATTGGGGACACATAAAATTATAAAAGGCTTTTCTTTCATCAGCTGTTAAGAAGTCGAAGCCTAGATATTTAGCTCTCCAACTGTCTATTATAAGTTTAATTTGAATCACCATAACTGCAGGACTTGACAGCTGCTTTGTCTTACAATGCTCTCACCTGAACTACTGGCACTAAAAAAATCTTGTGATAAATCAGTGGGGCGAGGAGGCCGTAACATTGTACAACAGACTGCAGGGAGTAACTTGCATCGTTCAACCAGTTGCTAAGTTCAATTGCCACAGCCATTCTTTCACATTCTGATAATCTTGCAACCTGTAAAAGCAAAACACATTTTGATTTAAATATGCATTCTGTTGTTTCAAATCATTTGAGAGTGGAAGAAGACAAATGTTATTGCAGTTTAAAAAGCAGGATAAGCAGCAAGTAAGATAAAAGCTTCAAAATGAATTTACATTGACACCTGTTAGAAGTATATTAAAAAACACATTATTCCTGATTCTAAAAGAAATGATTGCTCTTGATCTAAGTGTGCCCTCTGAGTTTGCCCATAAAACTTACAAATTGAGTCTGATTAATAACCTCAAACTGTGGAGTGGAAATTTCACATGCCAGCCTCTCAGAGTAGGTAAGGGAAGGATAATTCCTTCCTTTCCCTTCAAGTTACCTGTTGCAGTCCTGGCTAGTGCAAGTTAATCCAGTAAAGTCACTGAGTAATCAACTGCTCACATTTTTTACAAGTACTTCAGCAAAGAAAGGAATACAATAGGAATGCAATAAAACCAGAGGCAAAGCTTGACTACCTGAATAAAAGAGAAAGAGGCTTTTTTTTTCTTTAACATGCCATTATACTATAAAAATGTCTGAAATAAAGTATTAGTATATTAAAACTATAAAACCCTATTAGAAGGCAAATCTTAATTAAAGTATATGTATTTAATAGCATAAATATTTAAAATTAAAAATTTGAGGTACATCTTAGTAGGCTAAAAATAACAATTATTATACTTCTTTCTTAAATTATAGTCTACCACCACTGAAGTTAAGAAAAATCCTTCCTCAGTAGGAATCAGTGGGCTTTGGATTAGGCAATAACTGATTCAGGAACCATCGTTCCAGCGGGATGTAAACAATCAACAGTTTCTGATATACTTCAGAAAGAAAACCCACAGATAATGGAGAATTCTGGAAACAGGACTAGTTGATTGCAAAATCTATCTTGCAATGATGAAATAAGGCTGATGAAAAAGTAAAATCAAATCCAGTATATTATTTTAAATCACACATACTTGCTCCTTATAAAATATCTCATTGGAACAGATGGAATCACAGAAGAGCGCTCCTTCCATGATATTAATGTCAGAGACAGCAAACATATTCCTCAAAAAGAGGTGCAAGGTAATAGGAGAAGTCTGAGATACAGCTTCAAAACGTAACCTACAAAATACAAAAGCAAAAGAACAGTAAAAGCATGTTCATCATTATTCAGATCTTGCATGCCTGAAACTGCATTATAATAAAATAAAGGTTTTAGTTTTAAAATTATGGACAAAAAGGATTACTATAGCTTCTTCTGGAAATAAGATTTATAGACAAAACTGAAAAAATTGCTTAAAATTTCTAAATTAAAAACATAATAAATAAAAGTAAGATTCCTTTTGAAATTGCTGTCCACATTCTACTAATCTAAGACAACTTTTCCTTGTTTGTATCACCTAATCCAGTGAAACTAATTTTGAACTCTTTGAAAACTTCAGGTGCTACAGCTTATTTATTTTCACTGTCTCCTTTTACACATTGAATGATACATGCAGTTGTGAAGTCCATTACTAAGTATTACTAACAGACTCCTTTTCAAAACTTATGTCTTGTATTACAAGTCTCAAAAGAATCTCTTTTCTTTTGCCTGCTTTTCTGTCAAGATGTTTTGTGGTCGGTTTTTTCTCTTCCCTGGGGACAGGCAGGCATTTGTACTTGCTGTATTTTTTTATATTTTTGTTACAGGAAAAATCCTATGATTTTGAAGTACAAGAAATAAATTCCTTCTTCCCCTTGATTGTATTTCCTGAAAGAGACTGAAAATCGAGAAGGAAGATCAAATAGACACATTCACACACTTGACATTACCAAGATACCACCACCAGGGCTTCTGGCTGGAAACACAGGTTTCCTTTCCTTCAGGCTCCCTCTGCTGTGCCTTTAGCGAGTACAATTTCTTACCTACTCGTCAGTAAAACTGAAACTGCCTGATATCGCAGCTGTGAGAATCTTCCATGTTAATTGTAAAGAAAAAAAAAAAAAGAGGCTTGGCCATAACTGTCAGAAAAGCAAAATGCCAAAACTGCGTTGCACAGCTACTTAAAATTTTCTGTCTTCATCTGATTTATCTGAAAATAGACTCATTTCAATGTTATCTCTAGAGCTGGATGTGTTCAAAAAAACCCTGAAAAAACAGATGTAAAAAACAGCACAATGACTATTCCTGCTGTGTTGCCTAGGCCAGGGGTACTCATGAAATAGGATGTGTAGTGGTTATCTGCTGGCATCAATGCAGTCCACAGGTTGTGTGTAAATCCCAAGTGCTTCTATGGCTATGGCATGTAACATCAAGAACCTTGGTG
Organism: Corvus cornix cornix; assembly: GCF_000738735.6. Taxonomy (NCBI): domain Eukaryota; kingdom Metazoa; phylum Chordata; class Aves; order Passeriformes; family Corvidae; genus Corvus; species Corvus cornix. The sequence goes on along the minus strand of NC_047057.1, from coordinate 45,180,561 downwards.
CATTTGTATGCCTAGTATCAGACACGTGGTGGCACTTGAAGGGCAGACAGTGAAGTTGATGATTTGTATTCATTATCAATGATGTTAATTCATTATCAAATCATAAATAGCTGACTTACATTTAAAACTAGTTTTCTTATGATATTTCATGTCTATTATTTCATAAAAATTTCTTTTATCTGGGAATAAATTAAGTTTTGATGTATTTCCAAATCTGGATCTATTGAATTTCAGTAAATGCAACCACAAAATTTCTAGCTGGGCTATGAAAAACTTATATAATATTATGGTTGAACATCTGAAATTTTTTTATAGAAGAATTAATTTTAAATATCTCTAAAGCCCTTTAGCATCAGCAAAGATTATTGGCACATTATATAGCCACCCCAAAACAAAATTAGCAAGCATTACCTATTTTGGTTGGTGTTCTTGACAAAATTTTCACAGTTTCTGAGATCTATTGCTCCCTTAATTGGAAAGTCAAGAACCCAGTGCATATTATACGTTTTGCATATGAAAATGCATCACACAAAACAAGTACCCACTTTAGAATGTTTCCCAATTACCTTAAGAAAACAGCCATTATAAAGAATTAGGTGTGTAAATGTTAGCAGTTCCATAAATAACAAAAATCCTCTACTAATTATAAGCCACTGTATTTTTACAACAAATTTCACAACATTTTTTTCAGAAAGTTTTTGATATCACAATCCTGAACAAAATTCCACAACTTGGAACTCTTCTAAATAAAATGTGCACATCTATAATTAGAAAATAATTATAGATAATTAATTAACTATTATTTTAATTGTGTTTCACGAATTACCTTTTTTCAGATATAGTCAAATTACTACTTGCAGAAATAACAGCTTCGTTGGGAGGCAGTGGAGAAGAATTTGAAACAAAATAATCCCACATTGGTGAAAATGCTGCTCTGGCCAATCTAAAGTTGCCAGTCTGATAGGCTACCTACAAAACAAACAAACAGTGAGTTGACACGTTCATCAAATAACCAAGCCAGATATAATTATAGGATAAAGAAGTTTTCAAAACTCCCCACAACATGTAAATTTACAATTTCTCTTAAGAGTATTCTGACATATTTGAATAAAATACATGTAGCAACAATTTGATTCTACTAATATTAGTGTGGTTCAGATTTAGCATCAGAGAAAGCAGGGGAGTTCCTTGACTGTTGACCAATGCTCTAACAGCCCTGTGTGGAATATTGTGCTGCACTTTTTGAAGGCATATAAATTCCTCTAGGTTCATTTTACTTTTGCTAATACTGCAGAAGGCACTCCTGCTCTGAATAACGGGATGTAAACTAAGCCAAGAAGTAGGCATAAATTCGTGCAGATACATTTTACACTGGAATATTTTAGGAAAGCTTCTAACTGTTCCCCATGATCTATCTATAGGGCTAGACAATTTCACTTTTCTCTGTGTCTCAATCTGTTTTAAACATCCTTTAGTAAGAACACAGAAAATTATGATGAAGATCTGACAACCTTTGTGGTCTTTCACAAGGTATTACAAAACTAATACCTGTTAAGTTCAATAATACTTTTAATTCCTTAATGACTAGTAAGATGATTTCTAGTACTTGGTCTCAATCACAAAAATGAAAAAGAAAAAAATTACAAAAAAAAGAAGAAAGAAGTTAAATGCAGACTGAAAAACAGAGATGGGTAAGAAAACTAGCTGAGAGAGTCCCTTCCACTAAACCTGACATTTCCGAATTAAGAATCAATTTATGTAGATACCCTATTTTTTATGTTAAAATTATGATTTGTGCTTATCAAGCTTTTGGCAAGAAGGTCTCAAGTTGTTACCAGATGCAGTTTTAGAACAACCACTGAAAACAAGTAATTACAGCCAAATTAAAGTAGGTGTTCATTATTATCTTCTAACCCTACCTGAGTTAGATATGCTCGAACAGTAGTAGCAGAAAGGGGTGGATAAGCAAGAATTGGCTTAGTCATTTGCCCAATGGCATCACCAATAAGTTTTCCATCTGAAGAATATGCTGCGACGGCAAATACGTATTTCTCATTGGCATCTAAGCCTTGTACTTCCAGGAGGCTTTTCCCATCTGCTGGTATCTACCAACAAAAATATTTTTCTAGTTACACCCACTGTACATATCTAAAACAAATCTCAAATTCTAAACTTTTATTTCTAAACAACTATTTAATGGTCTTGGATACAATCAAAGAACAATCTAGGTTAACAGTGTGTCATGTACTAGATTCTTGTATTAAATTCTTGAAAACTATGAGAAAACAGTGAAATGATATGTGAAAAAAAGCATCCGTTTTCTCTGGACTGCTGATGCATATAAAGGGCACATAACCTAAGAGAACTGTTAAGTACCAGACCTGATGTTTTTCTAAGATACTTGTGTCCATTTGAACATTCCCACAGTGATAGTTCAAGCTTGCAGTCATTGAGCTGATACATTCTGGCCCTGAACTGTGTTTCCAGAGAAAGACCATACTGCTCTCCTTCATGCCACCTTCTTGTATTAGATATGGGCAGAGATATCTCTGGTCCTTCCAGCACTATTAACAGCACTTTGGAGTTTGTGAAGCAAACAACATACTTTCAAGATCTTCATTTTTCCTTCAAGTAATTGTGTACCTACACTTTAACATCATGGCTCACTCCTAAGAGGATTTTCCACCTTCCTCTCTGTAACCAAGACAACCTACACAAGGAAGATTTGAAGACTTCAAGAGTCTTGAAAAAAGAAACAAGTCCCAGTGATGGAAGGATAACATGAGACTCGAGATCATAACACAGCATCAACACAATGCTCTTATTCAAACACAGTCTGGCCTTCATAAGGAGACCTCTGAACAACAGAAATCCCTTCAGATGCAGGGGCTGAACCAGCAGACCAGAAATAAGTGTACAACAGTCTGCAACATCCCTTTATGATACGTTGATAGAGCATTCAATCCCCAAGAATTCTAAATTTTTTTCTTGGAGTCAGCAGATAGAGAATTTGTCTGCAGATCAGTATTTTGCAAATGCGTATCCTAAAGCAAAGAGCAGTTCCATTCCAGAGGCATATGGTTAACCTCAGGTCTGTATGTCTCCAGTGCCTGTCAGAGCGAAGATGGTCAGTGGCTTGGATGGACTGCAGCAAATTCAGAGAAAAAAAAAAAAGCTGGCAGTGGGGTAAAAGTCACCTGTCAAATCCTTAATACACCTAGTACAGGATGGTACACTGAAACTAACTCACAGAACAGTACAGGAAGCTTGATTTTCTGGATTTGATGATCAGAGTATCAATAATAACATCAAGTCTCTACTGCCAGTACCTATACACGCCTTCTCTTTTCATACACTTTCCTTTAAGGGGAGGAGCCAGGGGAACATGTGCAAAGGGGAAGATTCCCCCTCCATCACCAAAGACAAGTCTATCAGTGTTAGCACAGGGCTTGCTTACAAAGCCAGGAAAGCTTGCAACATCAGGCAAAAAAGTTTAAGATCATTCTTCTGTCACAAAGCACAACAGAGACCTGCCCTGCAAAGAACAGAGCTCCTCATGCAGATTTCCAGATATAAATATGATCACTGAGTTGATCAATGAGGTGTTAGACTACAGAAAAGTCTGGTGAGGAGGATATGCTGAAGCTTTCTTGCTCCTTTCTTAAATCACAAAATGCCCAGTATTTGGATCATTCATTGCTGTCATTCAGCAGGACAATGCAATAGCAGGCATAAGTGAATGAAAACCAGAACCTTCTCAGTCTGTGCAGAAACATCAGAATGTGATCCAAAGGAAAAAATAAAGCCTACCTAAAAATTCAAAACCAAACCAAGCCAATCAACCAAACAAAAAAAATTCAAAAAATTAAACGTCAAATTTTAATGAATAAATAATGTAAGAGTACCAACACAGTCAACATGATCAGTCATCAGTAATTAAAGATGTGTGGGATGATTCACCATACCACATGTTCACAACATGAAAGGGAAAGAGCGTGAACTTAGAAATAAACTGTGTCTGAATGTGAAGGTTATTGAAAGAGTTATATTATCATGCTGCCAGAATTAACTAAGGCAATGTCTTGTTTAGAAGAAATAGCTGAGAGAAATTACACAATTAAGAAGAAAATGAATAATAATCTGTTTATAATTTCTCTTTTTTTGAATTTCTGGAAAGAGTAGTGTCTGGAGCACACTCTAAAAATATTTCATATGCTTTCTTTTACTTTTGCATTTCTTAGATATCACCCAAAAAAACATAGTTATAACAAGAGACAGATTTTTTTAACTTGAAGCTTTTGAGTAATTTAATTTATTATTCAAGAAGATTCCTGGAAGTTTTCTGGTGTAAAGATAGAAGAGTTTGTCAAAGGCTTAGCCAGCTACATTATTTAAAAAAATACGTCAGATAGAAAGATTTAGGGAGCTGGGTTTTTTTAGAGGAAGAGCGAATTACCTAAACAAGTTTTACCTCTGTCTTACCTCTTCTCCTGAATTTTGAAGTTTATTGCTATTTAACCTTACTTTTGTATTACTTCCTCCTGCTACAGAGCCCAAAATACAGTACCATGAAACCTTTGAAGAAAATGAGAACAAAATTAGTTGATGCACAGTATTATTTCCAAGTTTTGCCTAATGTAGAATGTAAAAATTTTGTGAAAACAGTCTCTGCAAAAAACCTCAGCTTAGTTATAAAAAAGTCTAGTCTAACTGCACTAAAAACATCAATTAATTTATTTAGCTGGAGAACTAGATATACTACAGTGGCAATAAAAACAGATGATTCTCCATTATCCTAACCCCACCCTGAGTTACCCTATTCCTCAAAGCTATCCCAAAGCACAAACTCTATAGGTCACAGATTTAAAGTCATCTAGATCCATTATTTGATCCTTGCAATAGTATTCTTCTAAAGTTGGCATCAGATTCTGATTCAGCAAACTGCTTGAGGACAGATCCTTAAAATCAGGCAAAAGAAATGCAGGTATGACATCCCTTCCTTCTGTTGTGTCAACTGCAGAGCTTGGCTTCCTGTCATCAACCCTGCTGAGGCTGCACTCCGTCTCACTGTCTGTGTCATCGATGAAGGTACTGAAGAGCACCAGTCCCAAGACTGAGCTCTGAGGGACCCCACTCATCACCATTCACTACCTGGACATAGAACCATGGACTACAACTCTGGCTGTGTCCATCCAGCCAATTCCTTATCCACAGAATGGCTATTCATCCATCAAATCCATGTCTCTTCAATCTGGGGATCAGGATGTCATGTAGGACCATATCAAAGGCCTTACAGAAGTCTAAATGATGACATTTGTTGGTGTTCCCCTGTTGACTGTTTTTCACAAAGTGTTATTGAAATTGAGGCGATTATTTTCAGCAAATGAGCCTTAAGATCTAAAAATTTCAGAGGTATTTTGACTCCTAGTACAAGAACTATATATGTCTAATTAAATCCTAGGCATAAATTTATCCTAAGAAAATAACTAAATCCTAAGTATTCAGATAATAACTTCTACATTAAAAAATACCCTCTCTGTCTGCTCAAAAGCTATGTGTAATTTCAGATAAAAAATTCTTCCAGACTAGCTGGGCTCAAATTATAAGAATAATAATCATATTTCGCCATCTAGCGGCCCAAGATGCTGCATTCACTCTTAAAATGACAAACAAAATGTATCAAAGAAAATGAAGTTTGAACACTTACCAAAACAAAACCACCAAATTTTAAAGATTTTTTTAAATTTTTATTTTATATTCAGTCAGGATAAAAAGAATAAAATTTTCCCTACTTAATCTATTTGAAGTTCACTAAAAAACTGCAATAAAACTGCAGGTTCTGAAACAACTGTTCACAGAAACATTCTTAGCACTATTAATAAGATTTGAGTTTCTACCATGTTTATACACAAGATTATTTTGAAGAAGCTTGCAAAATACGGAAGCTTCTCTCTCAAGAAAGCTGCAGCTAGTGTAATTTTCATACTTCAGCCTACCTGAATCCTTTCTGGACAAGGGAAAGAGAATAAGACAATTTGGAACAGTCAGAATGGATTTACCAAGGGCAAATCAGGGCTGACCACCATTCCTGGCCTCTGTGATAAAATTACTTGATTAGCAGAGGAAGGGAGAGGAGTAGATGCCATTTACTTTTCACAGTAGTGCATGCATGGTAGGAGGAGGACAAGCCATAGACCTAAACTGAAGCAAGGGAGATTCCACATGTACATAAGAAAAATAGTTCTCCTATGAACATGTTGCCCTGCTGGAACACAGTTTCCAGAGAAGCTGTCTCCATTCTTGGAAGTTTTCAGAACTGACTGCATAAAGCTCTGAGCAAACTCATCTAATCTCATAGCCAAGCCCACTTCGAGCAGCAGGTTGGACAAGAGACCTCTCCTAATATCCTCTATGATCCACACAATTCTGTGACTCTACAAGTTCAACAGAAAGTGGATTATTTCCACCTGAACTACGTCAGTTCAACAGTTCATTAACAGAGACTTCAGTGTGCTACTTTCTTGCATCATATGTTGCAAGTCTTGCATCTCTTCAGAGGGTAACTGAAGTATATGACATATGAGGTATGTCAACCCTTAAGACAGAAGACGAGCTTTTGATAAGTGGAATAAGTAAGTACTGGAGAACAGAAGCACCAAGGAACATGATGCATGAGATTAAAAAAGTTTTATGCAAATGTGAAGATCAAAACAGTGAGTCACAGAGGAAAACTGACTCACAGAGGAAAAAAAAGGGATACTTAATTAAGTCAGAATAACATAATCTTCTCAGGAACAGAGAAAAATGTGTTGAAACAAGTTTTTCTCTTGTGTATTGTTTAGTTATTTCTTATGCAGTCATCATGAAAAACATTACCTGAATATCTGAATCAAACGGGGCTGGTTTAAATGTCATGGAGCAATGTGATCTAGAAAGTAACAGAGGAGGAGGAGGAGTCCTGCTTTTTTTCCTGCTGCTCATAGCTTCTTTGAGACTGCGATACAATGCACTTTGTTCAGCTTCAACTTGCTCAATTAAAGTTAGTGCTTCCTATGATTGAAATGAAAACAAAAGGGAAAATTATTAAAATACAACAATCAGACAGATTTAAAATTTAAAAATTATTTTCAAATTGTCATAGAAAATTTCACTGCTATGTAGAAAACTTTCAGCAGCTTTTCATATTATCCTACATCCTAAATCAGGATGAACAGTGCTTTGTGTAAGATTACATATGCAGATTAATTTCACAATTAGAGAATGCCGGGTTGCCTATGAAAGAGGCATACCCAGTTTTGGAAGAACCTGTGGGAAAAAAGAGAGTGATCACAAATAACGTTGGTAAGCAATTAGTGCCAGCCAGTGATTAACTCCAACAAGAAACAAAAAAGATATCAACTCCTATTTAGGAGAGAGCTGGAAACCTAATCTGTGGAATTTCTGAAGGAGCTGTGGAAGCGGTTAGACTGATTTTTTGTACTTCAGAAACAGAGGGAAAAAATAAAGTCTAGAAATGAAGAAAAAGGAGGAGAATATGGGTCCAGAAAAAGTAGGGCTAAGCCATTTTTCACTTTGTTAGCTGTAGACAGCTTAAAGCTGACTGACAGTCTATTAGTCTTGCAAAGATGTAGGAACCCCCTGCACACAGTGATTATGTGGCCATTTGGCTGGAGATCAAGGGTACACTATTTTCTTACTTGACTGAATAGCAAATTGGTTGGTTTCTTCACCTTGATTTCATTGTCAGTTCAAGAGAAATTTAACTTGGAAATCTAATATTAAGAACTTAGTACTTCTGCATCTTGACTTGTGGCAGCTGTTCAGTGCATACCAAAGCCAAAAAGGCCAACTCCCAGAGATGAACCAGGATTACATTTTTTGTAGAGACAAGAAATGATATATTCCTAGAACTAGAAATTTTATTTGAAGCCTTTTAGTACCCTGCACTGGACTACGGATTTAGGCTGAGCTGAGTCTGGAAGACAAACTGAAAAAACCCTCCAAGATATTGGCAAATCAGTGACAGTCCTAAAATCTTGCACCTTAACAGTTCCTTGTTTCTGTCCTCATACATTTAGAAGACTACACCACAGCAGGTCAGATCACAGCTTGAGTAAGCCTGGAAGCTCATGTTCAAAAATTATTAAAAGATTACAGATTTGTGGTCAAATGAGTGAAACAGAGAGCTAAGATTTAATAGAGCCTTTTGCTTAGCTAATCATTTTCACAGTCCTACCACTCCTCCCCACTGTCTCCCCCTTTAGATTAGGGTTGCATCCACCCTAATGGGACACATTAAAGGAAGGATATAAGATAAAGAACAAGATACAGAGTGACTCTTTCCATCACACAACCATTCAACTTTTGCAATCAGTAGTTTGAAGCTTCATTGCTTCCTTTAAAAATATACTCCTTCATGATAAGCTGTCCTATGATACAATTTTTAATTAAAAGAATCATGGACTCATTCTTGTCTGAGGACATATTTCTGATTAATGCAAGGGCAGAAATGCTCCCAGGTCGAGTAAAGATAGTGTTGTGACTGAGTGGTACTGCATGACCTGTACTTCAGTAATTGTAGAACTTGGAAGGTAATAAATGCGGCAGTGTTGCAAGATGAACAAGAGTAATTATAGGAGAAAGGTTCACGAAGGATGTCTGCACTGTCAGGCTCTCTTGAAAGCTGTTTATTGCATAGGCGAAGTTACAGCATTTGAGGGAGTGGGTATCCAGAGCCAGCCCTACAGCTGCCAGCTCCAGCTGTAGGCACACCTGAAGCCGCTTTCTGTTCAAGTTACAAAGCATTATATACTTTTCTTTGCAGAGTATCTTAATACATAACAACCAATAAGCACCATACACAATACCTTTACATTTGCCTATAGCCTATCATAGCTACTACCATCACCATATTATAGTCATTATTATCCAATCACAAGAGTAAGTAAGTTACAATTTAAGCTTACAGTGGAAAATTCTCAGACCTCTTTTCTTCTTCCTACATCAACATTTCTTGTTTGCCTGCGATATCTCTCTTTTTGGTAAAGACATGTTTTCTATTTACTTATGCTCTTCTTGAGACTTATTTACTTGGTGAAAAACGTGTCTTTGTTTGTAGTCACATACCTTTGTCCTATTCATAAAAATCTCCTTCCAACTCATCTCCAACCTTTGCCTTCTCAGTTACTCAGCGATCAGTGTTTCAGCAAAACATCTTTTACTCTATATCAAAACTTGCTTTCATTTCTATCTCATCCTCAGTTTCTACATTCAGAGATCTTTCTGCCAAGCCTACATACCCGTGAAACTTTCTTACCAAACTTTCATCCTCTCCAACAAGTAATCTTACGGTTGAAGAAGCCAAATGTCACCATAAAAACCCCAAATGCTTGACCTGAAATAAAACACGTTATCCCTGCCTCTGTTGTCACAGACTAGCACCATGGTATTAACTTAATCGCATTAATTCGATTTTACAACTGGCCAATGAGAACTACCAGTGTATCCAATTCTGTAAAGACTTACATGTCCAACTAGACATATAGGAAAGGAAGGAAGAATTAAACAGCTGTGAAAGAAATAATAAAAATGGAAGGCTGCACAATGCTCATTAAGCAGTTTAAGATAATTGAGTATACACATATATTCAAAAGATTCCATACCTACTCAGTTGTTTACTGCATAAGAAATGCTTATTTGTATGCATCTCAAAATAAAATAAACTGCTTCAAATTTTGCTACACAACAAGAACAGATTTGTAGCATATTGTGCTGATTACAGCAGAAAAGACCAGAAGATGCAAGTAATTCTATATAGAACTCTACAATAAAAAAAGCAAAAGCATTAAAATAAAAGCATGGATTTGCTGTTTATCAAGTGAGCACCATTCACCTCAAGCAGGAAAATTATTGAGCATATAATTAAATATTTCATCATAAAACAAATATCAAAAGAGCTCATCCTACGTTTGTCCAAACAAAGTGAATTCTGATATTTTCTGGCAACTAGCTGCAGATATATTATATTTTTTTAACTACATCTTTCTTGGTGAAAAGTGCACAGAAGCAAAATGTAGTGAAGGTCAGTGTAAGAGCTTAGTAAATGTTTCTTTGGGATAACCACACATTTCTTGGTAACTTCTTGTAAGTCTTCATTGGTGACTACAGTTCCAAATTTCATACCATATCCCAACATCTGATATATTTATGATATTCATAAATAACATATATTTTACAAATATATGAGAGAGATTTTTAATGTATGACTTTTCAGATCCAGTTTTTGCATTCTTCTGATGTAATAAATGTATGTATTAATTATCATGCTTCCAAATTTGTGGTACTTAAAAGAAAAACACTTTCTAGTAACTTCTTGTTTAAAATACTCTTTTATATATTATATAGTGAAAATTGCAGATTCTGTTATCTGTTGTACAGGCTATAAAAAAATTTAAACCCTGTTAAAATTTTTATTATTCAAAAATTGTCAGCAGGCAATTTTCATGGACAGATGCTGGCACAAAGGTCAGTGGAAATACTCTCATTGATTTCAAGAGACTGAAATGAGCCCAGGAAGAATCTACTTCTAGCACCAAAAAATTACAAAATCCCAGTATCTAAACTGTTTATTCAGAAAGAATAAAATAAATTCCATGTCATCATCACCAGCCAAAGTATTTTAAGAAAACTTAGAGATCTTGGAAGAAGAACAATGTTGAAGATTACAATAAGGAAACCTGAATGACATTTTGGCAAGGTATAGGTTCATAACTGCAAAGTCTAGGTGATTAAGTGTAGAAGGAAAGATCTTATCTTCTCTCAGGTTTCCTGCAGTTTTCATGCATGCACAAAATTTGGGGATATGCTCCTTCCTTGTTTTAAGGTCACTTTATTCTTTCATCATAATGAAATTTCTCAGGAAAAAAATTGACAATAGAAGTTAAAAACACACAATGACCCTCAAGTTCTCCATTTTTCTTGTTTTTATAAGAACTAGTATTCCCTGTCTTAATTACACAGAAGACGAAAAACTGTGCTAATGACAAAGAATTTCTATCATAAGACTTTTCTTATTACCTCCAGTAGCTGCCTTTGGGAAGTAGCAGTTAACTCTTCAGGGAACTTCTGTGCAGCCTTTTGCATCAAAAAGATTGCTCTGGATAGCTTATTCCTTTTAATTTTTTTCATTATAAGTTCTTCTATAAAACAGATATTTTAAGACATTTGTAAAACAGTGACAATAATTTATAATACTTCTAAAATCTTAATTAATAAGCCTTACCTGATAAATATTGGAAAGCTCCAATATTCTTCTCCTGAAATTTACTAGACTTAAGACTTCTGTCAACAACTTGAGCACCTGTGTAGAAAGGAAATACTGAGTTATTTTGATAGTGCTATTGCAAAAAAAATTGAGTGAGAGAGGTTAATATGTAGTTTTACAGTAAAGCTGTGCTCCATCTCACGTTCTTTTATTTGGTTCAAGTAGGATTTCTTGTACAGATCATGCCACAAAAATATTCCACTGTCCTGCTCTAACACCTTTAGTAGTTCAATTAACACCACAGAAAAAGAGAGGTTTTGTTTGATCATAAGGAGCGGGGCATAGTGCAGCTCTGTAGTGTCAAACTAATACTAACTTTTAATTTAAAAAAAAAAAAACAACACTAAGAATGAGAGAAAAAGCTGAGTTTTTTCAGAGGCCATTTGGCAAGAGTGGGGTATCTGCTGGCTGGAAAGATATAGAGACAACTTCGCAGGAGCAGAAGTTCAAATTACCAAGAGCATGGAATAAAATATTCAAGCCATTATCTAGAGAGAAAACTAGCATTACAGAAAAAAATAAATCTGCAGAACATCCCTCAACTTTTCTTTACTGTAAAAGAAATATTATAAAGGCACTGTAAAAGTTAATATTATACCTAAATTACAACAATGAACTGCCTAGGAACTATGTCTGTTAGTGGCAGCAAAATTTAACTCCCATTGGTTGAGTAGAGGTTGGAGACTAGTATCATGTAAATCTAAATTCTGCAAATTCAGAACATTATTTCCGTCTATATGTGGCGTACATCAGCTCCTCTTCAGAAAGCAGATAGTCCTTTACTCCTTAGTACTACATAATATACTAACAAAAAGACTCTAATCAAGTTATGAAGATTATTTATCTTTACTGAAACCTACCTTGTGTAATTTTAAGAAGTTTCACAGCTACTCGATGTTGGGCCTGAATGAGCTCCAAGTGTAAATCTGTTACAAAACCATTATCTGTTCCTGTTTTATCGTCACCACATCTCAAAACAGAATTCAAATTCTGATCATTTGAGTCCACCTAATAAGTAGGAAGTGGCAATTAAGCAAATACAAACTTTTACTACTTAGCTTACTGCATTTTTCTTGATATTGGTATTATTTCAGTAAACTGACAAGCACTGAAATTTCTTATTTTTGTAAAATGCAGTCAACCAAGAAAGCATGGAAAGAAGGAGAGAGACCAAACAGAGAAAGCATGGATAATGGACAAAGAAAAATAGACAAAATCTGAGAATCAATAGAAAACTGGATCAATAATAAAGACAAAACTACAAAAAATGTTTTACTGTGTTACCAGTCCACAAAACAAATATCATATTGATATAGAATGATAATATTTAGAAAATCTGAACTCACATCAACAGCAAAAATTTATTTTAATAATGAACAGTTGCAAGCAATAAATATGAACAGGATTTCTGCTCTTATTCTATACATGAAATCTATACATTAGAATTATTTCAAAAGAAAATGTTGAAGAAAATCTAAATGAGTTCACAGTTTACTATTGAAAGAGAAAAATGCTATTTCAACTTTTTCTGGCTTTGGCTTTGGCAGTTAGTTTTCTTCATAGTAGCTGGTATGGAGCAGTGTTTTGGATTTGTGCCAGAAATAGTGTTTATAATGTCAGGGATGTTTTCATTACTGATGAGCAGTGCTCACACAGCATCAAGGCCTTTCCTCCTTCTCACACCACCCCACCAGAGAGGAGGTTGAGGAGGCACGAGAAGTTGGGAGGAGGCACAACCAGGGCAGCTGATCCCACTGACCAAAAGGATATTCCAGCCCATACAACATCATGGTCAGTATATAAATCTGGGGGAAGGAGGAAAGGGGTGGATGTTCGAGTGATGGCATTTGTCTTCCCAAGTCACCACTACATGTGATGGGGACTCCTGGAGTTGGCTGAACACCTCCCTGCCCATGGGAACAGGTGAATTAATTCCTTGTTTTGCTTTGCCTGTGTGCAGCCTCTGCTTTCCCTATTAAACTGTCTTTATCTCAATCCACGAGTTTTCTGGCTTTTACCCTTCCCCCAGGACACTCTGAGGGACCGGGTGAGCAGCTGTGTGGGGCTCAGTTGCCAGCTGGGGTTAAACCACAACACTAGTACACAGAGATATATTTTTTCTATTCTCTTCTTACGTGGGCCAGGAAGGTGAGGTACATTTGATAGTGCTGAGATTTCTAAGTATGAAGAAAATACAAGGTATATGTCACCAAAATACAATATATTACTGATAGATTTTGTTGCAGTGTAGCTTTTTGTAAACTTTACCTTTCTAGAGCAGTTGTCAAATATCGACTTTCCATCTCGTGAAAGGGTCATTAACCGAGATGTGTTCATGTCATTAATTGCTTTTTCAAGAATTTCATAAGCAATTTGTAATTGTTCTGTAGGAGTTTTCTGAAATGAAAACCCATATAAACATGTTTTATTACATTAAAAACTATAATATAGACTATCAAAAGTAATGTGCTTTTCTTTTTAGCTGTTGAAGTTTAAAATTATCAGATAATCTTTACACAGGCACTACTTCCCATACTTTAATATACAAATATCAATATTTTAAATTTCAAGTAGGACTCTTTTTCCTTCAGCTCCAAAAAAAAAAAACCCAACCCAATTACTCAGAGTTAGCTTACAGCAGAATGAATCTGAACTTAGAGAATTAAGTAGAAAACATAGTATTTTTCACAAGCAGTTTTTCAGTATTCCATTAAATACTACTAAGAAAACACTGTTTCTTCAGAAAACACCACCTTTAAGTAAATTGTCACTAGACTAAACCTTCTCCATGTGTGTAAGCCTTAAGACATATCACTGACAACACTCCTCAACCCTCAGGCTAATGCTTATCATTTGTCCTTAACATGCTTCAGTAAGTCATTTGATTGGACAATTCTGCAAAGTGCTGAACAAAGCAAGGACACTCAGGATGTTTTATTCTACATGATCCTTACAAAAAGAAGGAATCAAGAACACAACCCAAAATACTTTCCTAAATGAAGCAAGGACTAAAATTTCTACCATCTTAATAGAATGTGCTATTAAGCAATTTAAGGCTAGTATTACAGATTGGCATTAAAAAAAGGCATACAGTGGAAATTACTGTGCTCATGCTGTAAAAAAAGTTTCAAATACAATCTCTTCCATAAAAAAGATGGATAAAAAAGACTCAGGTAAAATTTTCAAATTTTATTTCATTTGAAAAAATATCTTTGCTTTTTTCCTCTGCACTAGCAAGATGGTGTGAAACATTTCATCTTTGTAAAACTAATACAAAATTGTATTAAAAGCTTCAAGCAATTCTTTTTCTATACAAAATCAATGTATCAATGAAGATAAATTGGACATTACCATCAGTATTTCAGGCATATCACAGGTTTCATCTTGCAAAAGAGAGGCACTTCCTCCTTTTCAATAGGAAGAAAAGCAGAAGTGAAAATTAAATAAACCCAGAAAATGTTAGTACCATTTGATCAGCTCCACTACTAATTTTGAAGTCTGGCAATAATTCCATTCTTCAGTGTTTGACTGTGAGAGGTAATGATATTGTTTCTTGAAAAGCTTGCCAGGGCTGAGACACACAGCAATGTATGTACAGTTACACTAATACATGATATGATTATCCAATAATATTGTATTTTAAAGGTACCCTATATTTCACAGCCGCATTATATCCAAGCTAATGAAACTAGGACTCATTTTGTAGTTCCTCATATTTTTGTAGCATTCATATCAATTCTCCCTTTTGAAATCAACTCAAATCTATTATTATCTAATTCACAGTAGGTTTAGTGTTAATTTCACTTATAGAAGGATTTTTAAGTATAGGAGGTCATATTTTTATGACAGATACTATTTCATCTTAGTATTTCTTGAAGTGGTATTATCACCCTTTTAAAGTTTGCTTTGATTGTTTAAATTACTTTCATTTATGAAGAATGCATCCAAACTTATGTTTTCCTCTTCAAAACAAGAGAAAGCAAGTTTTTAGTTCTTGGTTACAACCCTCTAATTTCTTTGCTGAAATAAATTATATTTTGCCCTTTCAGAGGAACAACCTTCTAGTCACTCCTTGTGCCACTTTTGCATGTTTCTTTTTGCTTGTTCACCATCTCTTCCTCTTATATGAGAAGATTTGTATTCATTCAGTATTCATTCAGTGTTTATTCAGTATTCATTCAGTAAATAGGCTCTTTTCAGCACAAGCATGTCATTGACTGTCAGCCTGTTTTGACCTATGGCTCCTATCTATTCAGCTTTTTTTCCTCCAAAAAGACATATCTAAACTGAATGAAAAAGAAGGGGTGCTACAATGAGGATTCATTTAGTCTCCCAGAGAACATTACGATTTTCATAGCACCACCAAAAACAATACCTACTCAATACCTAATAACAAATAGTAATTTCCCAAGATTTTTTTACTTCTGAAAGTGCAAAACTACTATAATTTCTTTCTGTTTCTAGACATGGTCTAAAAAGATCCTTAACACTTACTCTCTAGTTGCCGTAAAACATTTATGAGAATTATGATTCATATTCCAAAATACACAACAGGGAACTTTTAAAAGCATGTCTAAATATTCATATTTTACAGCATTAGTCAGGTTTAGGAAGGAAATATGTTTAATGTGATTGTGACAGCACATCCCAATAATGTCAGCCAAGTTCAACTTCAAAAACAATTGAATTACTACACAAAAATCAAGACTATGTAGAGAAGAAAACCAAACTGATGACCCAATAAATGCAAAAGCTTCAGTATGACCTCAATATTTTCCCCTTTTGTTTGGCCTGCAACTAATCAACCAGCATTTGAATGCTCCAATGAGCCACAGCATGTACTCCCTTCCGTCTAGGCCATATTCAAAGAACATATCAGTGATCCGAGGCTACTCCAAAGGGGCTAAGAGACATGTAGAAGACATATCAGGAGAGTGAGTAATAAGAGATGTAATTCAAAATGGGGTTACTCCAGTAGAACTGGAAATGTAAGGAAAGAAATCATAAATCCTTGGAAAAACAGGTTTCATTAGCTCCAATTACGGATTAAATTTTGTGCGAAAAACATTGTCCTACCCTTAACAATCTCTTTACAACATTTTTTGAAGATGTATGTTTGTCACTTTTCAGCTCAGAAAAGTTCCAATCTTGAAAGTCATTCTTGAAATAAGACTCTTTTTTTCTTCAAAGCTTTACCTTCTTTTTCCTTAGATTCACTTGTAGAATCAGCTACATTTTCCAGTATTGCAGCTAGACATAGTGTTATCTCTGCAAACATTACATTAGTGTCTGCTATGTTGCTCTTCTCCATTATTTCATTTATTATCCAGAGTATATGAACCCACTAAAAATGGGAGAATGAGAAAGATAAAAACTAAGACAGAGCTAAATCAAATTTTTGGAAGACATTAATATATTACAGAGGTAGACAGGGTTTTGCACTCAAAATTGTTTAAAAATATTCACAAGCATGCACACAACTCCTTTCCTGGATCTGGCTTCTTTTTTTGAATGTCACCAGACTAAGATGCTGAATTTTCACTGCTCCATAGCTCCTGTTCCTTCAGACATCAGACTTTTTTTATTTTAGAATATTATTATTCCTGCATTCCTTTTGCAAGGGCTTATGAATGTTCTACAGCCATAACTTTCACACCTTGCTCTAGTGCAGTAAGCCTTCCAGTAGATTTGATTACATGCCTCTCATTTATCTCCATATCTTCCCACTTAAACTCAGAATAAAAGAGACCCAAATGCTACTGTTGAGCAATAACCAAATGCTACTGTTGAGGAAAATAACCATACACTACCTTCTGGGGAACCTCTGAACAGTTTTATTTTATAGGGTCACAAAAATAACTCCTCCAGAAACTGTTTGGTTAGCATCAACTGGTAGCCCAGAGAGCCCATTTCACCAAGAGCCTCTCTCACAGGATAAATTCAAGGTAAGGCTGTGACTCTATCCAGTGGGCTGAACACTATTGACTCCCACCTCCCTTGTCTTCAGCTGTCAGGTTTTTGCCACTTTGCTCAACCGATCTAGGGAACTTTCTTGAAATATCAAAAAATTTACATTTTCTGCCACAACATCCCAAATTCTTATATCATGCCCAAATGTTTTCACTAATTTAGCTTCTCACCACCATGGCCCACTGGCAGAGTGAGGGTTACTTTACTGCAAAAAAACTAAGAGATATTTTGATACTGGCACACGTGAGCACAGTGTGCTCAGAGTGTATATGCAAGTCGTATTTTTGGTGAAGAAGATTTATCTGCATTTTACCATAAGAAAAGGCACTTAGACTGGATACCAGTATTTTACTGGCTTTTCTATAACAGACTGCATTCACATTAAGAGAAATATATTATAATGAAGGACTACTTGGTAAGCTTCATGTTTGTGGATATATTCTAAGCAGTCACTTCCACTTGCTTGGATTTGCTGAAGTTCCATTTTACACTTCTGCCACAAACACATTACTACATCAACAAGTATTTCTTTGTCAGGATGGACATTCTGGAAAGAAAAAACAATATAAATGTGGAAATGGGTAGGCATATAAACACACAATAACCCAGTACATAAATAGTCTCAACATTTTTCAACACAAGCCAATAAAATATGTCGCTTTCTTATAAGGGATGACAACATTTTGAAAGCTTTAGAAATACCTTTAAAAAACTATTTCTGGTAAACCACCCAAGCTTTTCTTCTCTCAACAATATAAGTGCATTTGGAGGTTTGGGGAGTTTATTTCCTTTTTTTATTGACAAGCTCTTAAAGGTAACACAGAAAATGAAATCAGTGAGATGAAAATTACATGGGAGCAAATTAACTATGATGCTGTAATAATTAATACATTCTGGAGAAATTTTATTTTTATTACAGTATTTAAATATTTGCAGAAGAAAATCTAAATTAATAGTTTCATTTTGCTTGACAGAGTACTTCTATGGGCTGTTGGTGCATCTGAGATGATGAAGCACTGAAAAACAAACAACTAGAACAAAATTTGGAGTGAAATATCTAAGAACTGAAAGAAATGTTAAACCCTATCTGCATCTTGCAGAGACAATAATTAACAAATTCAAAACTCTCGTCAGTTAACCTCTTAATTAACACATTTTAAAAGGCAATAGAGTTCCATCTATGTGTTAAACACATTCTGAACAATGAGTAAGGATCAGTACACATCTTTATCACCATTTATAGCAGAGTTGAACTAGTTATCTCAGGTGCAGTGAAACCTGATATATCCACACTAACTACATTCTCATATATGCTTGAGTTAAGATTTCAGGGATATGGATAATAAAACTGGGGGGGGGGGGAGGGGGAAGTAAATCAAAATTACTTTTGCCACTCGTTTGGTGGCAGCAAGCTGCAAGATTGCCTCAGCTATATATCACATAACTTCACCATCAGTGAATGTTCTGTTAACCAGGGGTGAATTTGTCTTTCTTCCCTGGACAGATCAGGTATCAAGGAGATGTGCGGGGAAGTGTAGAAGAACCAGTAGAGTTTAAATCCAAGTAATTGCCTCCATACAGAGGTCACATTAAAAACTGACAAATCATGCTATCTAAAGGTATCTGTGGGGTACCTCACAGGCAAGCTATTTTGACTAAATATACTACACTAAAGCTAAAAATGTTTGTGCTCCAGTTACATGCAAATTGTGGCAATATTCAAATTATATCTAAAATAAATTTTGCAGTTAGGATATATGCCATGTTAGCAGAACAGATTTTTTCTAGGGAAACCTTTTCATTAGTCTTTTTGATCACAAACTATTTTAATGCAAGTGCTAGTAGTGGAGACACTGCACCATAATTTTTTCCCCTCTCAGTAGCACATTAAGGGGAAACCTCAGTTTGAGCAAGTGGTTACTCTGGGAATAAACCATCGGATACATAATGGGATTAATTCCATAGTAGAGACTTCAGCACAGAGTCCCACTCTCATTGGTTTTGTTGTTGCTGCTGCTTGTTTGGGCTTTTTGCAGCGAGAATTTACCTTAAAGTGCAGACATAGTGCACTTTAAGGTAAATTTACCTTAAAGTGCAGCTATTAAAAAGGCATTATCATTTCTTAGGGTAACTGGCCCCATTTCTATAAATATTGCAGAAGTGTTTTCCACAGCTGACCCCACTTAAATCTAGCATATGTAAGGAAATTCAATCTCTGCTTGATTAGCTGATACTTGCAATCAGCCCTATGGTCTTCTAAATAGATTTAATATCTATTAAACAGTTTTAAAGTAGCCTTATTACATAGCATTTTAAAAAATGAAACTATTTGTTTTAATCACAAACTGATAACATTTCATAAGTGCATTTTTTTCACTTTTTATATTCTTGCAGTTTGTTAATCATGTAACTGATTCCTTTGATCTTCAATTATATGCATTCAGCACAGATTAAGTGATCCACTGAAAAGAAATGTGTCTAATTCTGTTATTACCTGCTCAGATGTAGAGATACAGGAAAGCACTGTCGTTGCCAAAATCACAAGATCATGAAAAGGATCTCCATGCTTTAACGATTGCTCTACATTCAACATTTATAAAAAATGGGGGAAAAAAGGAAAGGCAAGACATACCTAATTTAAAACTTAAGTTTGAAAATATCTGACTTACTAATATAAGCCAGCAGATAACAGTATAAGAAACAGTAAATTCAGAGGGGAACAGATAATTCCAAGTTTATTTCTTTACGTGAAAAGTGAGCAATTCTATTTTTAGGAAACAGAAAGTTTTCAAGATATATTCAGGTTTTTTGATTGTCATAGAATTAAACTGCAGTTGCTCTAACAAGTTTTTCTTTCTTCTATGTAAAGAAATTTTGCATAAATTAAGTGTAAGAACAGACAAAGAAAACCCTCAAAAATCTGTTTCACTTTTTTCCTGAAAACTTTTCTGAAAACATTCAATAATTTTACATCTTCAGTTATAACCTGACATGTTTAACACACATCATGCATTTCCCATTTAGGGAAATGGTATGAAGGCATATTTTGGCAAATGAAAACTGGAAAACATAGGTGGCATTTTCTCAATCACTACTTTGTCGTAGACTACGGCATGAACCATATTACATAGTTTTTAAATAATCAACAAAACCTCTTGCTGCAAAAATATTTGAAATTCAGACACAACTATAACTGAACAACACTCACTTCTAATTGTCTGCGTCTTTTCAGAACCTTGAGGTGTGCTGCCTTCTTTGCTACTATCGTCAATAACAGAAAAACAACATTCAAATTTTCCTGGGAATACTACAGGTTGCATCAATGTAAGAAGTTTGAGTTCTATTTCAGCTTTCTTCCATGTTGGGTCATCTTGAGCCTAATTGAGAGGAAAAAAAACATAGAAATTAGTCTTTAAAATATGTATTTTGAATACTCCCTACCATCATAGGAAAAGACTAAAGAATGTCTCAATCACATCCAGATTACCTGAAGAAAATTGTCAACAAATTCAAGAGCAGAATAAAACACGTCCCACTCTTCATAGCTGAAAGCTAATTTTACAAATTTCACAGCAGCATCTCCAGACACACCTTTTTCTCCTGCAGTGATGACAAAAATATTTTCTCTGTTTTATATATATGTATTCAGAATTTTTTTAAGTCTGTTTTTTTTTATTTTAAAAATCTGGGTATTGATAAATACAAAGATAAATCTCTATGTGTTTCTGAATAGTCAGCATAATCTTTAAGGATGCTTTAATAACCTTAAAAGAAACAATAGCTTTACCTTTTCACAGTAATGTCTATGCTTACATGCTGCTTTAATGATGTATCTGCAGCCATAGAATCATAAAGGTTTGAAAAGACCTCCAAGATCATCAAATCCAAACTCTTAACAAATACCACCATGCCCACTTAACCATATCACAGTGTCTTGTTACATTCAAAAGAGGCTCTACATTACTGATATTAACATACCTGTGTAGAGGGTACCAAGGATCTAGTCCTTGCTGTTGCAGGAAGAGCTTAAATCTGGGATCATCCTATAATGACTCTT
Source organism: Corvus cornix cornix (assembly GCF_000738735.6). NCBI lineage: Eukaryota > Metazoa > Chordata > Aves > Passeriformes > Corvidae > Corvus > Corvus cornix. The sequence goes on along the minus strand of NC_047057.1, from coordinate 45,159,211 downwards.
ACCATCAGAAATTTAGTTTAAAAATTGCATAGAAACACATACAATTCTTTCAAGACAGGTAAACATCTCTCATTACTGTGTCAGAAAATGCTCATGTACACATAGGGAGGCTATTTCCTCACTCTTGAAGTTTATCCAAACCACAGTAAGGCAGAAAATGGACTTCCTGGTCCTTGGAACTCTCAGCAAGTGTTTTAGCTAATATATTCAGCAGTGTTCTGCAGTTCTAACAATATGCCACGGTTTCTGTCATGAGCTGGAAGGGACCCCACAAGGATCACCAAAGTCCTGCTCCTGGCCCTGCACAGGAACCACTACAAGAGGACACCATTTGGAAGACTATGTATTGAACTCTTAGTAACAAGAAAATTAACTCTGCTTCCTGAGCATTTGTATCACTGGGTAAAAAATGCTTTGAAATTCAAAGCTATCTTACCTGTTAGCATCAACTGCAGAAGAGTAGATGATGGATTAATTATACCAAAATGCTTGGTGCCACTGCTCTCTCCGCCTTCAATACAGACAACTTGTTAAATAAATTTATAATCTATTTGACTTATGTTCTATTTAGCCAGTAATCATATGAAGAAAATATCATTCTGAAGAGTACTTAGTCTTTACATATCCTTTTACTGACAAAATATCTCTATACCCAGAACTATATTCAGCCCAGAGCCCAGCAAAAGAAAACTGTGGAAGGAACCATCAAGTCCAGTGTTTTTCGCAAGTTTTTAAATCTAACTCTGAATGGATTTTTTAAAAAAAAATAGAATACACCAAACACCATGGTATTTTGACCTTGCCTGGCTTCCTGACCCCCATGCGGCTGCTCTATCACTCACACTTTGCAACAGGACAGGGAGAGACAGGGAGAGAAAATGAGATGGGAAGCTCATGGCTGGGATAATGCCAATTAAGTAAGAAAACAAAGCTGTGACTGCAAACAAAGTACAAAAGGGAATTTATTCACTATTTCCCATAGGTGGGCAGATACCCAGTCACCTTCTGGAAAGCAACGCTTCCAGATGTGTAGCAGTTGCTTGGGAGATCCCCCCATCCTTTCCCTTGGCTACAGGTGTAGTTGCTGACCTGGATGGGTTTTGGTGTGGGTTAGCTGTCTGGTGAGTTCAGGTCAGCTGTGCCAGCTACATCCTCTCCCAGCCTCCTGCCCACCGCCAGCCTAGTGGCCTTTGGGGAGAGGAGGGTTGGAGAGACAGCCTTGAGGCTGTGCAAGAACTGCTCAGCAGTAGCGAAAACACTGGTGTGTTAACAGCATTGTTTTAGCCATATATACATGGCACAGCACAGCCTGTAAAGGCTGCTACAGAGAAAGTGAACTCCAACTTGCTTAGAAAATATATGCATGAACTACTGCAGATGTTTCCTGATTATAATAGACCATGGAGATCAACCCAGATTTTTATCTTCTCTTTTATGAAGATATGCAAGACTACCTGCTTTTAAGGTGCTACTGTTATAAATTAAATATATACCTTCAGGCACAGTCTTCTTTTTTAATACAAAAGAAAAAATAAAATGGAGGTCTGGGCTCCTCACCAACAACACCATTTTGGCTTCTTTAAGCTGTTACCTGAGAGGATTTCTAGACCTGCAGAAAAAAGCTCAGAAGTGACATCACGAATTGCAATTTCATCAGGAACAGGTGGATGAGGGGGCAATAGACTCCTGCTACTATCAGACAGTGCTTCCAGGATGGCAAGGAACTGAGCTGCAGCACCATCGAACATTTCCACCAGCAGCCACTCGGTAGAGGTGCGAGGCCACAACAACTAAGTAAGAAAAGGTAATTTAAGCCCTGTGACATCTAAACCGACTTGCAATAAAGCAAAATTTTCTTCAAAACATTTCTCCATTAGAAAGTAAGTACACGTTCAAAACAGAAAATAACTACTGTAAAATATATTGGTGTTATTAATGTCATGCTTCAGAGGCATAGCAAAGCCTCATGCTAAGTGGGTACAGTACTTAGGAAGACTAATAATTTCATAGCAACCAGACACACTGCTGCATGGTATTTCACTTCAAAAATAATACAATAGAAACTATGAGGGAGAGTATTAAAGCCATGTAGTTTAAAGCCATGCAGATCTCTCCTGATAATTTTCTAAAGTAATAATTAGTACATCTTCCCTTCTTTCAAGCTTGTTCTGAGTTTTGTTAATAAATTCTGTTAACTATGAAATTGAAAGAATAAAGCTTTCTGCTTGAGTATAGTACCATGCATATTTTGAAGAATTATATCATATTTTCATCACATGACAAAATAAAGGAAGAGAAGTATTATGCAAAATGTTAGACTTACATCTACTGCTTTTCTTGGGTTAAGTTTTGACTCACGTCGAGTGTTCGACTTTCTTCTGGATTCATATACTGCTCTCTTGAAAATCATCACTGACATCTGGCACAAAGAAAAAAGTAAGTCAATAACTATGTGATGTGTTCTGTTCATAGAGATTGTAACTACTCTGCCTTTTTATAATGAATCGCAGGATGTGATACCTTTAGAGTGGCCTCTCTAAAAATCTTCTGTCTCTCTGTATTTTCCAGAGAAGAACTGGTATTTTCTAATCGCCTCAATTCGTCAATTTTAATCAAACCACGGCGAGCAAATATCTGCCCAAAGAATTTAAAAAAATAAAAAAGATACTCTGTGTTCATATTCTGTATGTTGATATTTAATTTTAGAATAATACTATTCTTGAATTTATACAACTGCAAAGAGCTCCAATGAAAGCCAGATCCTGAACAATTGAAAAGGAAAGCAAAACTTTTGCAAAACACCTTTTGTATATAGGCATGGGAGCTGGCCAGTGTTTCATGCTAGAAGTCTGCGACTGTGAGTATATTACAAAGTGTTGTTGCATTTGAGTTGATTACACATTTACACGTTGAGACACATCTCCACTTTGCAGCAAAAATTTTGGATATGGACAGAACTCTAAGTACATATTATCTGATAATAAGTAGGAATATTTAAATAAATATTTCCCATTTGATTGCATCTGAAATGCCACAGAAGATAAATCAGGATACCTCTCCATGAATGCCAGCTTGACAATCAAAATAACACTGAGAAACTGCTGTATACAGGGTGGCTCTCCATGTCAAATAATGCACAGATAAGAGTGGAATGGATGATTCCATACATACACTGGCCCACAGTAAGTATTCCAGGACCTGTATTGAAGAAATCTAATTTCAAAATGAATGCATTTTAACCTACATAAATATACTTACTATTACTACTAAAGGACAAAGACTTACCCTCACCTGGTAGAACAAAATGAAAGGCGGGGGGGGGGGGAAATCACAGAAATTGTATTAATTTTTAACATGTTTTATTGAATAAAAAGCATTCCTCCTGCATATTGTTGGGTTTTTTCTATCTTAAACTGTGGTCAAGCACTGTATTTTAGCCTCCAAGCTACCTTAACCATGCCAGTTCACTATAATCTTGCCACCAGACAGAGGTCCTGCCCTTCTCTCTTATCCGCTCTTATCTTGAGACTTATGCCTCTCTTTTCTGGCAGCTCCAGTGATCAGTTTTCAACAGGATCAGCAAGCTTATTTGGGATGCAATGGAGTCTGTCTTCTGCAGTGAAAGCCTGTGCTTACATTAATTCATACCCATGGAACCGGACTTATGGCCCCTAACTTGCAGGGCAACATAGTCATTGCAGTAATCTAATTATAATAATTAGTCCTACTCCATTGAATGAATAGTATCTGTACCTTCCTTTTCTTTGGGTCAGCTGTTCCCTGAGGTACATAAAATATGCACAACTTTAGTCCTAAATTAAGTCAATATACAAATTTTATTTTAGTCTGGATTTCAAGAATCTGAAATACTGATGATCAATTCCTCTGTTTCCTGTAGAGAGGAAACTTGAATATGTTAAAGGAGGTGCTAAATCACTTCTGTTTTTAATAGAAGATGTTCAAAGGTAAAAAACTTTTCCTGCTCAGTGGAAGATTAATAAAAAAACGCATAAGAAAATATACTGTATTAAGGCTAATTCAAATTCTGTTCAAGTTTTAGGAGAAAAGAATAAAGCTAAGAAACAAAAACTACTTTCAGAAAGAAAAAGGAGGGAGGAAAGGCCAGGTTATTTTTATCAAGTATTTACAACTAAAACCCTAGCCACCAGGTGTCAGCACATTTCCACATTTTAAGAAACAAGAGACCAATTCTTGGGACATACCTAGATGTGCAAAATAAAGCACCTGGAATCCTCTGAAACAGCCTAACATATGGCACTTCAGTGTCCAGCAAGACATTATGCTGGGCTTCATTCCACAGCTGAGGAAGGAGCAGACTCAGGAAGGCATGAGGGCTTAGAAATCAACCACTTTGAAACACAGACTTTTAATTTCCTTGTGAAAAAGTACTACTATTGACAATGTCAGTGAAATTGAAAAGTCAGGGTACAGTGTTATGCAAAACACAGGTGCATTCTCTAAACTTCTGCAAATTTTTCAACCCCTTCTACTTATTTTGCCCTACCTTAGCAGACTGACCCATCATCATCAAACGTCTGCATATGGTGTAAATATGGATAGCACCTGCAAAAAAAAACTAAAATAAATAAACAGGAAAGTTCTATAATCCTACATGAAATTTGTTATGCTAAGCAACTCAATCTTATTATTATTATCTGGGCTGTTACTTCCAGAGAAAAACAATTTAATGACTTTTCATTAAACGAATGAAAAACTAATGATCTTTCTCTAACAACTTCTAATTTAGAGAAGATGAAGCCATTAAATTCTTCTGCAATATTAGTTTCAAAAATACCTACACAGTGGAGCAGTATAATGTATGAATGAAATGTTAAGAATTTACTGTATCAAATTTTTACTAAGTAACTCATAGAAAAACAAATCTTAATTTCATCCCCAAATGCTAGGCTCTTTAAAACAAAATACTACCTCTCCTCACAGACTTTACCTTACATGATTCTTTTAGTCCATCATAACACTGTCCTGGCAGACACCACCAATACTACGTGATATTAAGTATGATAAGTGACATGAAGAAAATTGAAAGCGAGTAGAGTTTTCAAGAGCATCAAAATGACTTAGAAATAAAAACCTGTCAAAAAATTTACTTGACTTAAGCAATGTCATCAAATTTTCAAAAATCAGTCCTAGAAGTATAAAACACACTGCAATTCTGGGAGACAAAAAAAAAAAAAAGCCTATTCTTCTGTCTGTATGAATGTTCAGAAAGGGACACCTGTGGCAGCGGGAGGCATCACAATGTCAACTGTCATAGCTAGAAGGGTGTTATTATCCCAATAAGCTCGAATGGAGCAAGTATTAGGAAGATTTCTTTTTATCAGTCAAATGTGTAATGAGGCACAAAATCTATTGTCTGAAATTGCAGAAAAATGCTCAGGAACTGGGGAAAATCTGAGAAAATCCTACTTCTAATTACAGTAGATTATTGTCTAGGATTGGTACAGAGACCTGTCCCACACACAGGCAGTGGGATGTAAGAATGGCAGGTGAGTATATTTTAATTTTAATTCTTCTCAAACACACCTCAAATGTAGGGACTGAGGGCAACAGCAGTCCCGGCAAAACAAAAGGATAAGAGTTTTGACCAATCATAGCTCAGAGAAAGTGTACATTCTTCAAAATGAAATTAAGAACATATTATCTCCTCACTTTATATTGCAACAATTGCCCATGGTAATTGGTTGGTTAGAGCATGGTGCTAATAATGCCAAATTCAATCCCTGTATGAGCCATTCAAGAATTGGACTTGATGATCCTTGCGCGTCCCTTCCACCTCAGAATAGTCTGTGATTCTGTGAAATTCATGCTCATCTGTTTACTTTTGACTAAATAACATTGCCTTTCAAAGCAAAAATATACTGTTGTTGTTCCTGAAATTAAAATCTTGATAAATTATTCTCTGTGTATCTACTTTGCAGAAGTTCCATTCTTTTCTCAATTTTTTCCTAATTCAAGCATTTACAAGCAACACCCTAAAATCTTACATAGGGATTAAAATTCTTAAATGCCATACAGTATTTTTTAGAATAGTTTTATTAACAACTCCTCCCTTCAAAATACTTTCAAAAATACAAAGATGTAACAGCAGACAATAATTTTCTACTCTTAGAGCTGCAATCCGCTTTTCAAAAAAACTAAAAAAAACCCAAAACAACAAGCAAACAAAAAACCATCAAACCAAACCAAAACCACAACAAAAAACCAACCACCAACCAAAAAAACCCCAAGACATAATGAACTCATCAAAACAAACATTTTATTGATAGAAAAATCTTGAGGGTTTTTTTTTGCTAATCAGGATTCACTCCAAAAATGTCCTTACTTTTGATTTTATTAGTATATTCTTAAGCAGTTATGATGAAAAAGCTGATGCTTCTACAACAGTCCACCTGAAAAGGCACACTGTGGAAATTTTAATTTTAAAATCCCTTCTACTTGAAAAAACAAAAAAATTACAAAAAAAACCCCCGACTGTGATTGAAGACTAACTAGAGATTTATTCATGACCCTTAGGTTGACCTCAAAGAGCATGTATAAAAGTTTCCCTTCACAGCTTTGCTTAGCAAAGAAATGGAAATGGAAAGCCTGAGGTACCATTGTAGATAAGCCAACACAAATTCTCCTGAGGTAGAGCCACTTGCATAGTGAGTCGTAAGGAGGTCAAGACACTGAGACAAGTCTGCAGGGACTCTTGATTCTGAAGATTTCTGTCACTGCTGAAAACCATCTGATAAATGCAAACATTTCTTGCTTGCAAAGCATGGAACTAAAACACATAGAAATATAAATAAAGTTAATTAAAATATAAGCATATGTCTGTTCACGTCAGCAAAGTACAACAAAATGGTGAGTAGGAAAAGATTAAGCATACAAGAAAAAAAATCAGCATGACATTGAACTTTTCTACACTTCTCCATCTATATCACCAACATCTTATTTCTACTCTCATCTGTTACTTTTCTCTTCCACAGACAGATTTTTCCTTCTCTTCCTTGTAATACCTAATGTAATGTGACCTCAGTCATGCCTGGAGTACAGCATCAGCTGAACAAACAACATGTGAGAAAATGAGCTAAGTGGGACACAACCAGTCAGTACCTATCAATCTCTCAGAAGCCTTCTAACCTGATAACATTTGAAATTAAATCTTTTTTTGTAGTTAATTCACTGAAACTGGAGGTTTCTATCCCTGAAACTCCATTTCTATGATTTTCTTAGTGTTTCATTAAAAAAAAAAAGGTAACTGTGGAAACATGGCCAAAAACTTTACATCTAAAGCCTTTAGATGTAATGATTTGAGACATTATCATTTTCCATTTCCAATTGTAGGGATCATTGCCAAACTAGATTCCATATCTGAAAATTTAGGGATATCTCAGTCTGTAAAGTCTAAGTTACAAAACAGGCATTTTGGTATAGACTTGCAATAACATTTGGCACTAGCATTGGTTCAAGGTCTAGGTAGACATACAGAAAACAGCATCTCTGGAACTTCAAATTTATTTACAAAACATTTTTAAAAATTCATTAACATACTCTTTGATCATAGTCTTTCTAGGAAGCTAAATCATATTTTAAAAACAAAAAACATAATACAAACCAAGTATCTCTTCTATCATGACATCTGCTTCCAGCTTTTAAGCAAACAGTCTGCTTTCTTCTCTTCACTAAACGCCTATTTACACTCTAACCCTGACTCGAGGATATGAATTTGATTAGCTCAATATACAGGAGCTGCCTACCATTTCTGTTCATTGCTCTTGATCACAGAGTAACTTGCATTAGTTAATTCAAAATACCCAACAAAGTATGAAAAAGTAGAGCTTCTCAGCAAATAACTGCTTAAGGTAAAATCTAATACATTTTTTGCATTCCCCCTATATCAACTGAAATACTTTCTTCAACGTCACTCAGCTCCCTAGAGCTTAAAGCACTTAGAAAACTATTCAGCATTCTGCCCTCTTTGTTCATAGTGAGCAAATAAGCTGTGAAAAACATAACATCGCATTTTTAACTGCCATGACCTTTCATTACAAGTCGTACTTCCCACACTTATGGTACAAAATACAGGAGAACATTTTAATTGTCTTGCACTCTGCCTGGTTCTTAGATCATCCAATACAGAAATTTCCAAAATTGCAGGACATTTATCAAATTTTGCCCACATCCTGATTCTGACAGTGGATAATAGCAACTATTTCAGAGCAAAAACTGCTGTAAGCAGTTACAGAACACCGCATTCAGAGAAAACTGCTTTTTTAACACTATGTTGATGGTGGTTGGCTTCTGTCACAAAAGCATTAAGCACTTATACCCTCTTAAAAATATACACCAACTCCAGATGTTCGTATCATACATATGATCATTAAATCTCAATGCAATTTATATCAACAAACTATTAAAGATTAGTCAATGTTAATATATAATTCATATTAAGTACATTTGTGGAGGATACATTGGGCTACTTACTTTGAATCTGTAAATGTCTTTAACCAGAAAAATTTTAAAAACCCACAACCTACCGTAAGTGCTGCATTTTTGTCTCTGAAACCATTTGGGAAAAAGGCAGATTTAAAGCGATGTGCATCATCCATGACATCATCAAGGTTTACAGAAACGAACTGCTGAAGGTATCTTTCATAGCACTGCAGAAGTGCCAACTTATACTCCTGAAAAACGGATCATATGTTCTTTTTATTGTTTGCATATTACATTTCTATTTCTATAAAACATGTTATTTTTTTATAATCTTTATATAGCAAAGTATCAATGTGAAAGAGCAACCAGAAGTAAAGCACTATAGTTTCATACAAATATCCAGCAATGCAGTGTGAACACTCAGCACATGAAAGGCTGAAATACTTGAAAAAATTACTTGTGCTTTACAAGTTTTAGTGAGTTTTGTTTACTCTAATCATAAATACGACATATCAGAGAACAATTATAAAGCAGGGTCCTGGGCTAACATAACAAACTCAAAGAGTTGCTGGAATATTCTGCGGCTTTGCAACAGTAATGGCAATGATACTACACTTTAGAAAAAAGTACTCCATAATGCAGAACTTTACTAGCAATATATAGACATAATCATTTCTCTCTTCCTTGTTTCCATGTTGTCAAAGCTTTTTCTTTTTTTTTAAGCAGAGAGGAAGAGTAAGATGCACTAAAAAAGACTGAAACAAGTGAAGACTGGAATTTAAATATGGCCAAGAAATCAGCATTAATAGACCAGAAATTGCCACTGGGTCTTTAAGAGGATGTTGAGCCTCATGTCTCATTCCAAATAGAGCTCCCCAGCAGCCTGTTGAACCACTCTAAAATCATGCTGACTCTATGGTTCAGCTCTGACTCAGATCTGGAAGTGACATTTACTGAATCATCACCACCACTTCCTGCAGCAAGGAGTACATTTAGGTTTCTCTACCAACTTCACTAATTCTAGAACACACACAAAATACATTCTTGAGGAAAAAGTAACTAATTTCTGCTGGTAAAAATGATCCTTTAATATCTAATCACATAGAATTCTTATTTTCTTGCACTCCCTTCTTTTTTTCAATATAAATTCCTTCCACCACAGTGACACCTTAAATTTTTAATCATCTGAGGAGTCCAGCTCACATGGCCCTATTGTCCTCTTTGCAGCCATACACAGAAACTTTGACTTTCCATGGAGAGCTATGGGCAGTCAGCCACTTATGTAATCTAATACATACACTCAGGCTGTGATAAAACTTAGAATCCAAAGCTGTGGATCAGAATACCATTACGACAGTTATTGATACATAACAAAAAGGTAAAGTCTCTCCTAACAGTTTAAAATATGTGCATATGACCAAAGATAACAGGCAGATACAGGCACACAGGGAGGCGGGGAAAAAACGAGTCAGTGCTGATCGTCTGATGACTAATGGACTAAGCAATTTCCAGATATATGACTTAATGAATTTAGGTGTGTCCTAAGAAACATGCAGTATATGTATTATAGGAAGGAATCTAAAGGCACTAAAAAAGATAGCAGGAGGACAGAAAGCTAAGCTGGTGCTTACCCACTGACTACTCATATGCAATAATTATTTTTTAAGGACTACACATCATTAAGTATTACATCATGTAAGAGCAGGTTAAAATTTAAAATACTCAATACTAGTTTTCAACGAGGAGTCAAGAGGAGTACTTACAGAATAGGCTTTACCCCACCTACAGAGACCTTGGTTTTACACCACATTCATCCTTCCTGTAATGCATTTGAAATTTGCAACATCTGTCTCCTGTTGTTTCTATTTATTTTTTTCAGGGAAAAAATAGAATGAAAACTAAGTTTTCATTCTAAAATTAAGTCAAATTAATTCACTTAAAAGTGGGAGTTCCAAAAGAAAAAAGTTCAAAGTTTTAGGCTGGCCAGCAAAACAACATTTTCAACAACACTGATAACTTTGCTGTAGAAAAACACATTACACTAGAAGACTGAAGTTGCAAGCAGAAGTCTTTACTCAGAAACATGGATTTTTTTCAGGCAATCTAGGGTCAGGTCATTAAGCACCTTGAATGTAAGGACCAAACTATTTTGGAGTGCTGCTTTAGGAAGCCAGCGCAGAGTACAAAGAGCAGCGTTTGATACTTTTGAAATAACCTTACTGAGTACACCGAGAACAGCCTCTCCCAAGCACTAAAAGCTTCATGTAATGTTTCCAGCAATTCCTAGGGCTCAGAAGATATGAAAACTTTAGGAATATATAAACATGAAGAAAACATTAATGGAATTGTCTAGGCGATGCTATTAACAACTGCTGCTACTCAAGCTTCCTTAAGAATTTCTGTATGTCTAAACCCACACCATGAGTCTGCACCTTCAATTATAATGGCTCCACAGTTATGGACTCTTCTACATGCCTTCTTCAGCCTACCAGTGAGTGATGAGTGCTGCTGAAGCTCAGCTTCAGCTGGCTGTTCTTTTTTCAGGAGCAGGCCACTTTTATGGAATTCTTTAGCGCACATGCAATGAAGGATATAGAAGACTTCATAACATCTGCATGATACTCCTGCCTTTGTCGCGGCCTGCGGAAAAGCTCACCTAGCAGCCACACGTACACACTCTCCATAAAGGGCACAAAGAGCATTTCTCCTTGCTGCATTCCGTAAGCAAAGGACATAAGAGTGAAAGAAAGTTTCACTGGACATGTTCCTCATAAAGATGGCCCCCTCAGACCACCTCGATACATTTCCAATTACGCCCTCTTCTTTTTATTTATTTTCTTTTATTCCCATTATGTTAAAAAAATAAGTAGAAGTTACAGAACTGGCTTTCTAATGATACATCTCTGAGCTGCTTCTCAGTGTTGTTTAGTAACTACTCTTGAAAGCCCCAGATTTTATGACATGACCTTCAGACACAAATATCACTGAGCTTGTAAATGGCTTACCCTTGATGGATTTTTTTCACAGGAATCGCAAAGGACAAATAGTATATAAAAATATATTTGCCTTTTTGAGTTAGATCATCAGTTACTAGCCTGGCATCCCATCTCTAACAGTAGTCAGTAACAGATGACTAAGTAAGAGTATAAAAACAGAGTTATCATATAGTGAAACATCCCCCAAATACTCTCAGCCTTCAACAATCTAGCTCCTGAATCCCTTTTAGTTGTGGTCTACCTTTTTTAAGGAGACCAGAAATGCACACATAATTCAAGATGCAGGAGCATCACCAATACATATAATTGTACAATGTGTAATTGCACTCTGGTTCTTGTTCTCTGTTCCTCTCCTGACAATTCTTTTTATTCATGTTTGGTTAACTGAGCATTGAGTTGAGTCAGTGTAACTGCTCTACCATTGTCAATTTGTACTTAAACAGCATCTGAAGGCATAGTCAGATATTGTACTCTACCATGCTGAAACATCAAACAAATATTAAAGAAAGATTTTGGGGTGTTTAAAAAGGCAGTGGGAGCACAGAAAATACAGATATAGAAAAATATTTAAAAATCAGGGCAATTTTGCAATAAAAAGCAAGAGATACAAACTATCAACTCTCACTGGAATTATTTTGTAAAAGTTTTTGCTACTTTGTAAATAGTTTCCAGTAAAACATCATTAAAAATTAAAGTAGCATAGAAACATAATGAAACAAAGACTGCGATTGAATTTTTCTGATTTCAAATGACTTACTTTGATCTGCGCAAGGGCATCACCAACTTTCACAAGTCTTTCATTGTAATACCACTCTGGTAGTCGTGGCTTATATTTGATCCAAATGTTAAACAAAGTATTTGCTCTAAAAAAAAAAAAAGATACAGGAGAAAAGGTTTCAGATTAAACTGGCAGTAGACCTGTCATAACAAGTAAACAAATCAGGAAGACTTCAAATTGTGAGAACTCCTTTCTTCCAAATCTATTTGAACTTCTACACATTTCAAAACAAGTGATCATTAAAACCAGATTTAACAGGCAGACAAGGACATTTCTGGGTTTCATTTCTGTCATCAGTTTTTATCACACATTTTAAATAGGATGAATTTTCTCCCATGTAAATTCTTAATAAAATGTCTTAGTATTAATCTTCTTGTGTTGTTCAAGCACAGTCACAAGTGGAAAATCTTTCTCAACTTTCAGCTAGTATTTAAAAGGTTCTGTCTGAAGCAACAATCTTATATCTTAGACTCAGTGAATTACAGTTCACAGCAATTATTGGACTGCAAACAACAAATGTTATAGAAGGAAAAATTCCCAAAATAACAACATATGTCAGGTAGCTGCAACCTTGAGAACTGGTAGCCATGGAATAAACCATAGAGTTATAGAGTATATAGACCTATGTTATGTAGAGCTCATGGTATACAGAGTTAGACCATCAATCACGAAGAAGAAATGTTCGGGAATTTTAAATTGTAAGGGGCAGGATTCAGAGAGAGCCAAATGACACCCTTGCTAAAATAGAGACGATTTTACGGCAATAGTTATGATGCTCTTCTGCTGCCTCTGTCTATTATTCTAGCCACAGTTGTCATCAAGGATGCCTTTGTGTAACAAATTGCCTATTTTGCTGAACCAGCAAGCCTCACACAAATGGTAACTGACTCTAAGCAGTTTCCCTCTGCTACAGAGACACTGACTACATCGTGCCAGTACTACAGTGCCTACCAACTGTGGTTTGATGGCCTCATGCCCTCATGTGTACAACTTCCCCACACTACACTTGTTTAAGAAAGCTACATTCTAGCTGGAAAAACAGTAACTGATCAGATGGACTGCCAATAAGCACTGGGACTTTTTCATTAAAGAATCCCCTTAGCAAATCATTACCAGTATTGACAACATTCACAGTGTCAGGCATCTCTTACCTATTCTCTTAACAAATCACTTGTACAGAAACAGAGTGCCCTGTGAAACCGCTACAGCTAAATTATTTATAGGTAGCAGTTTATGAGGAAAGAAAACAACTGAAGAAAGATAAATTAACATTTAAAGACATTAAATATATATATTTAAAAGAAATTATAAATTATAAAGATTTATAAACTATAAATTATAACGATTTATAAATTATAAAGAATTATAAAGAAATTTAATATATATATTAAAGAAAAATATCCTTCTAGCTGAATTGTCATGCATAAACCATATGCTTACTGGTGTGAGGTGGCTGGAACTTTTCAACATATCTTAAGACTGGGATGGTAGACTAGAATGCAAGACTCTTACACTGTCTTCTGACATTCAAGAACTTGGAATGCATTCTCAGAGCCTCTCATACAGCTCTTCTTTTCAGCTTATAAGAACACTCCCAATTAAAACAAAAAGCAGAATAAATAACATTTTTTCCACACAGAAAGCTGGGAGCCACCTTCACATTTCAAGGTGAGACAGATGGATTTATGAGAAACCTGTCAAAATGATCTTTACAGCAAAGAATTGCAAAAATCATAACACTTTTTTTTTCTAAAGTATCATCCCAGCACAATTCTCAGTTCTTGAAAGTAAGCAGCAAGGAAATAAGTAGGACATCCTAGAGGTGTATCCTAAAGGAAAAACGCAGTAACAGCACAAACTAGGCCAAAAGCAACAATCAGAATAAAATGTTCTAAGGCATTTTTAAGGAGTTAAGGAAACCACAGCCCAGTGTAATGAAACGCTCCTCCTAAATGGGAATGAGTCCCTCCTGGTCCATCCCTAACAACTAACAGCCTGGGTGGGTACTGACTTCTTATACTGAGAAAAATGTTCCACACCAGTATCTGCAAAGAGGCTCCAAAGCAAAGGAATCTGTCAGGCAGCTGACCAAAGTTTCCTTTGCTGTTAAATGAAGAATTTAGGAAAAGACTTTCAGAGACCAAGAGATTTGATGGATATTATAAGGAAAGGGGGGAAAGAAGGGGGAAAAGAGATAGCAAGAATGACCCTGGATAAAGCTCTGGAAAGGTAAGACTAGTACATTTCTTTAAGACTGATCAAAGTCCCCAGAAATGGTCATCTTCATTTTTTGTTTTGAATGTTCATATTAACACACAAGATTCTTTGATATAATAAACAAGTAACAAATCTGTAAAAAACTGGTTTAGCAAAGCAGTGACAAACCTGACCAGACTTTCAGCTTTAGTGGGAAGATTAAGGTAAACTGATTCTGCTACAATGCCATGACTAACTACAAGTGAGTTCATGACACAGGAATGTTTCTTTGACACAGACAAAAGAGGAGAGTGAGACACTTCCCAAACAACTCCTCAGCCTTTCCTTTAAACAAGCTGTAGGACACCAGAGTAACAAGTTAAGCAAGTGAAGTCTTACAAAAAATAGTGGACTGTTGGAGCTCAGAGATGAAATTTCTTTATCTCCAGCCGTAATAGAAAAAAATTCCCCAAGGTCAACCCATAATAGTGTGCACAGGATAAGGGCCACGTGGCTAAAATCTTTATTACAAGTATAAAGAATTCTCTGATACTGATCAAAAGATGTCTTATTAAATAAGAGTGGCTAAGCCACACAAGATGAGATAAAATCAATATGTCAAGGTAATGCTTCGATGGCCCTGCTGCCAAGAGAAATGGGGCAAAACAACTTGTTTAGTTGAGGAAAAATTACTTTTGATTGCTATTTCTGACTGAAAAGATTTGTGATACCAGTGCAGGTCCCTAGTAATTTTTGTTTCCTACATTAGAACATTTAAGTGCCTAAATTACAGCCTTTCTGTTCACCTATAAACACCAAAGGCTGAAAGAGCTGGATGAATGAAGCTGATAATTTTATTTTTCTAAATTGAACATACTTGCCACGTGGAAACTGGTTTTCTTGTTGCTTGAAGAACAAGAACACTTTGATCTCAATCCATGCCAGGGAAGATAGCTGGACACGTGACATAGCAAGAAGTCTTTAGAACATTTAGGAAAGCATCTGTAACAGCCATTACCTTCAGAAATTCTTAGGACCAGGCAGACTAAGGCTAGTTCTGCAAGCAGCACATGCTCCACTTTTGAGTTATCAAACAATGAAGCAGTAGGGAGAAAAAAACCTGAAATTTCACAATCACAGATAAATAGTCTTGACTTTGCTAGCTGCTTGAATATATGCTAATAATCAGAATTCCAGTCCTCTACCTCTGTACTGTCCCTATACAAATGAAGAATGCCTAGGGATGCAGAGCTACTGGGAGCTTCGTGTTACACAACATTCCCAATGCCCTGGAATTTTGGTAGGGATCATTACCACCAGTGACTTCTGGGACCAAGACCTTGATAGAGTCAGTTCTCATCTCCATGATGAACATGCTCTCATGCCAACCACAGTATGCACGGTCACAGGTCACATCCACAAAATACAAGTTTGAATAAGACTGAGCTTACTTAGGTCAAAATATTTGAGAGGGTGAAGCAAAAAAAAGTTTGGAGACAGTGTTCACAAAAACCGATAACGTGGCACTATATTGCAAACAGGTCAGATTCAGCATGGCCACCTCCCAACCAGAAGATACTAAGAACACATAGAAGAACCATTGTTGGCAATTTTGGTAGTGTCTGAAGCAGCCAAGCAGTATTACTTCTCAGGGGGCCTAGAGAGGATAGCTTTCAAAATAATAATACCTATCAGCTAAAGCTGAAAAACAAGGTCAGAAACTACAAAAAGGCTTCAAAATAGCAAAGCACTGAATTCGGCTGCTGAAGCAACATAAAAAGCCAACATACTGAGATTCAAAACACTTGAGGCAAAATCCTAGAGACTGATACCTGCATGATACATCTAGGCCTAGATCCGATGATGAACATGCCCCATAAACAAATTAGGAATCCAGATAGCTTAGAATAGGAAAGATCTCCAGATCAGACAAAGGCCAGGCTGCAGAATCTGAGTACCTTCTGAAAATGTATACCTCCTTCAGAGTAGGGTAATTTGTGGACTGCTTCCAGGAAACTACTGAGTGAAATATGCAAGGGTAGAAGCTGCACCTAAGTGGTAAGGTAACCACCCCGTAACCTAACTCCTATGCTGTTTTTGAATGAACTTTTGATAACCTGGGGAACTTGTGAGGTTTATGTTAAAGACCTGTAAATTTAGAACAGAGTAGTGTTCAGATAAAAACAACAGAAAATGAACTATTTATCTTAACAGAAGTAGTTGAGCTCTTATATAACAATGTACTTAAAATGCAGCAGGGAGAGCTACATGAGAAATGCACAGTCTGTAAAAGACATATGCATGCACTATGAATCATACACTGATTCCAGTTGCTCTATCTTAACTGCATTACAAAATTTCGACTTATGCATACCCACAGATATGCATGTATGCGAGCAAACAAATATGCACTATTATACTTGCCATATGCTCAGCCTGCATCTATGTGTATAAAAATATACCAACGTAGACAGAGACATATGCACAAAAAGAGCCGTGTGGCGTTATCCTGGTGTAGCCCTACTTTTGAAGGCATGTACGTGCCCACAAGCGTTCACCCTCGCACACAGCCGCACACGCTGGTGGGCTGCCAGTCCCTCCAGCACTGTGAAGGGATTTTCCCACCAGGAAGCTCAGGCAGCTCTGACAGAACCAACAAGTGGTGCTGCCAACTTCCACAGCCCCTTGTGCTTTTCCCCTAAAGCACTGACGTGTAGAAAGTACTGGAGGGGGAAAAAAAGCAGTGTTCAGATTTCTGAGGGGTTTTCGTTACAATGAAAACCTAAAAAAATAAAAAGGAAACGGATTGCCGGTCCTTTGGCACACTGCTGGGGAAGTTTGTTCGGCGAACAAACTCGTGGCTATCTCCCAGTCCAGGGGACGCAGGGTTCCCAGCCCAGCCCGTGGCTGCGGCGTGAGGAGGGAGCCGAGCAGGGGCGTGCGGGGCGCCGTGGCGGTGCCCGGCGGGCCGGAGAGGGCAGCCCGGGAGCGGCGGGGCGGCGGCGCGGACAGCCCCGCAGGGCGGCTGAAGGAAGAGAGCGAAGGAAGAGGAGTGCGGCCGAGAAAAGGAGCCGAGGCAGGGGCAGAGGGAGCGGCGAGCGGCTCCCGGAGGGGGCGGCAATGCGGGAACCAGGGGGCGGCGGCGCAGCCCTACCCGTGGCGGTGCAGGTCGTGCTGCGGCGGCTTGGCCTCCCCCGCGCCTCGCAGCCGCCGCAGGGAGCCCAGGACGCGCCGCAGCTCGGCCTCGAAGCTGTCCACCACCGGGTTGCCCCGTGCCACGGGCCCGAAGAAGGCGGCGTGCGGGGCCTGCGGGCCGGCGGCGGGGGGTGGCCTGGTGGGCTCCGCCATGCTCGGCTCGGCCCGCCCCGGCGCGGCCGCGTCGCTGTCTCCGGGCAACGGCCGCGGGCAGCCGCCCCGCGGGGCCACCCTGGACAAGCCGGGAGGTACCACTTGGGCCGGGTTTTCCACAGCCTTTTTTCACCAGGGATGGCACTTCGCACTTGCTGATTGTGTCACTGTGCCTACTGCACGGCTACGCATAAAAGAAGAAAGTGTGCTTATCCGCCAAATGCTTATATTTGCCTATTTAAAAAAAAAAAAGGTGGCAAACTAGGAAACTACTAGCCCGTGTTTATGTTAGAGAAGGTGCCTATAGCAACCTATGTGTTTTGAAGTTTTTTAAAGACATTGTAGTAAAGAGGTTTGGGAAGGATGTGAAGGAAACTGACTATGTTGCCATGCTCATCATCATGGTGAGCGTAAGAGACAGCTGAACTGGAAACATGAAAGTGAAAGAAATGTGGTAAGTGAGCAGAGAGTCCTGGCAACCTGGGCCTTTGGAGGCAGTTTCTTGACACTCAATGGAAAAGGATCAATAGAGACTGGTAAAGCGAAGAAACACTTAAAAAGTACATCCAAGTAATTCATAATGACAGCAAAAGAAGTATCCTTCCAACAGCTGGAGACACACAGCATCAGCATGCTGAATCACTGGAATCAGAAAATACTGCATTAGCAAGGTCAAAGAAATGACATGGGAATCATCTAGATACTATTCTTCCTTGGAAAATTGGGAAGATGCAAAAATATTATTAATTTATGACTAATGTGTCTGACTCATTTTACACATTGGTTTTGTATTGTTACCTGCTGGGAGATGTGTGGATCCATTGTCCAACAGGTATTGTGTGACTATAGGAAGATCTAGTGATAATGGCTATGCATTTAGGTGGGAGCAAATTTAGACAAAGCAGAAGAGGGAGTGGGTTCCTCAGATATCTGTGGAGGAGGTAGAAAATTAAGTCTGCAATGAAAAGACATGGCAAAAAGATTTTGATGCAGGAATTTAGAAGTCACTGTGTTCGAAGACAAATTTTACAGAACAAATGAAATATGAGAACTTGGCTTGGACAGCAACTACTGCAACATTTAAAGATTTTGCCTGTGCTTTGCCATGCTAACCAAAGAACTCCCTGTGATGGATACCGGATGACTAATAAAGCACTGGCCTCTTGGGAAAGGTGGCCTGTGCCACTGTAAGTATTGCTGGTGGCATCCGTTTCAAGTTCCTATGAAGCTCTGAGCTAGTTTGCCTCACTAGATGGTGCTGCATCCCAAAGGGCTGATGTTCACATAGTGCTGTTCTCAAACCAGCAGTGCCTAGAAGCTTCAAGAGGAACTTGAGAGACTGGAAACGAGACTGCTGAGTAAAACTTTACATATCTCTAATATTTGGGTAGCAGATGGTGGAATGAATATAACATTTGCAATCTGGATTCGTTTTTCAGCCATAGAAACAAGCTGAGTCAAGCAAAACAGTAAAGAGAAAGGAAGGATAGCCATTCCCCAAAGGGCAAGATTGCAGAACTGTGTAAAGATAAGGCCTTATCCACTGGGAGGTTAACCAGGGCGTAGCTGGTCAGCCAGCTCATGAAGAGTGATCAGTCTAAAATTCCTGGGTGAGAGTTCAACATGATCAAAGTATGCAATCCCTGCTAGGTGGAGGTTTAATGTATGGAGGGCAGTTCTCAGCACCCAGGGTGGACCATAGCAAGGAACTACACTGCCACAAACACTATGGTGTGTATGTTATTTCAATTTTGGATGTTTACAATATTGATTCCTATTTTACTGTTCTGAGGAAGACTCGAGTTTAAACTTCAGATAGCCTCCATCTAACATTTAGTGCATTGAACATTTAATTGGGTCCAAAAGTCAAAAAGGCTTATAGATAAATGATTAGAACCTTTTAACTTCAGAAGGAGTATAGATTCTTCAGAAACATTCAGCTTGTATAATCTGATCTTTACAGAGAAAAGCCTGGTGTATACAAAACAGTAAGAGAGTGATGGCTACTGAAGTTGCAATCATGATAGGATAATTTCCTCAAAAGATAGAGCATACTTGTATGACTTAGAAAGTTTATAGCAATTCTTTGAATTACATTACATTAGGGTCCCTACAACCTAAAAAATGTGTTCTGTTGATTAGAAAGCTAATGATTTATTCATCATTGGTAGGTGAACATTTAGATAGCAATTTGAATTACAGTAACATTAGGGAGAAGGTAGGATAGATTATAAAGCATTGGCATGGACAGGATCCCAAGAAATGGAACTTGAGGAAATCCCCTAACCCAAGCATAGAGGGTATAGCAACCTGTGTTTAATACCACCGGGTCAGATAGAGGGAAGCTGCCTCAGAAATAGAAGCACACACAGAGAGTTAACTTAGCAAAAACCCATATAGGAAGTGTCTGCTCTCATGGCTATGGGGCTAAGAGTATGCTTGAGCTGGAAAGGAGGAAAACCTTGCTGTTAACTCATCAAGCTGCCTGCTTACTTCTCATGTGTCAGTTCCTTGTGTGAACAGCAGTGGTTACTAAGAGCAAACAAAGGGGGGAAACACTCAATGATCACAGCAGAGTGTGCAGTGATATCTGGGTATAGGGGCTGTTGCACACTATCTAGTACATCAAAGTTTGTTTCCTATGGATAATTTGGAGATGCATGTTCAGATCCCTTTCTAGGATGCTTGCAGCAAATGTGCACTTGAATTATGGTGCCTATAGACTTTGATATTCAGAGACAAGAGGCAGCCAGAGATGCTGTATTACCAGACTTCTGCAGGGTAACTTGACAGTCCACAGAGATTTGAAAGGGCTTCACTTACGTCATCTCCTCCTTGATGCTTTCAGGAAAAATAGTCTGAGCTGAAAAGATTCTGTGCCACCACTTAGTATCTCAGGCTGATAGGCTAATGAAGACACGAGAATTTAAAATAATGATTAACACACTTATGTACTACATATTCAAAACTGGAATCTGAATTTACTCTACTTGCAGTATGCCTGCCTGATCCTTAGAGCCAGTGGGAATCCACTTTGTGTAGGCTGTTCCCCTTTGAGTAGGAGTGAATTGTTGGATTCAAAAAGTAGAAGAAAAGCTAGAGAAAGAAGCAATAGCAGGTGTGTACTGATTCTTATGGAGAAATTCAGTTTGTGAGTTAGTCAAGCAAAACAAGGTCAAGGAAACACAATGTCTAATATGACAGTACAGCATTTGCTATTCACATGCTATAGGGGAATCATATATGATACAAAGTAATAGCTCTAAGTTCCCTCATAAAGGTCCATAAGAAGCCATCAAACACCTGGAAGAAGTGAACTAAGTTGCTGAATGCCGGGAGCACTGGCACTTTATAAATGTAAAGAAGTAGTCCAATGGCAGGGGGAAAAGGAAGAACTTGTACAGAGCTTACAAGAGGCAAAACACATGGTAGAATTAATATACCTTCCAAATAATTAACTGTACAGGAAGCAGAGAGGTGCAGCAGACCTGCAAGCTTCTTGCTACCACCTCCTGTGGCACTTGTCTATACCTACACTTATGAGACAGATATGGGAATACTGGACCTTTATGGGCAGCTATAAGAGATTAGAGTGAGCATTTCCTTCCCACCTCCTTGCTTCTGGGCTGTTTTTGGTAAAGCTGCTGGTGGCTTACTGATAGTGTCTTTAGGCTCAGATGCCTTACTTAAATCTGCCTTTACACTCAATCAAAATTTGTGGATTCCTACCCTTATCTAAGGGCTACTTAGTACCTTCCCACAGGAAAGTTAGTAAGGAGATGAGAGTCATGTTTTGAAAGGATTTGTTGTTTTTTTGCTGCACCATGAAGAAACATGTCCTGAACTAGGAAGGTTCATGCCTGGTTGCAAAGGTAGGGAAATGTGAAAAGATGGTGGGAATGGCTTACTTAGGACACCATACAGCTTTTCAAACAAAATAGCAGTTCTTTACTGAGACAGTGACACATATTTGTAAAATATTTCAGTACTCTTCCTGTCAGTGAGCAGTGTACACAATTTATCAGAAAATGGCATGGTTTCTGAACTCTGGAACATAAATCAACAAAGTACCTGAGACATGTGTGTCTTTTGACAAGCAATTGATGGTCTTTAAATATATAATGAAAGCAGAACTGGGACAGTTTTAATGCAAGTGAATCCTAGGAGAAGGAAAATGCTAAGTTTTTTACTTGAAAATGGTTCTCGACTTCCTTTCTGATCCAGTTTGTTGTAAGAGGAAGGAAAAGGAGTGATCAACACAAGAAAGAACTGCAATGGCTGAGAACTGTGCCAGTGCCAGGTTCTTACGGAGCTGCGTTCAAGCTTGGGGTGACAGTTGTCTCTGTGTTTTTGTTGAATCATATGAAAGGCTTCAGTGCCAATCTCTAAAGATGAAGTGAGAGCTTTCAAGGTTATAATATATAAAAGTTGTTTTTTTTCTTTTAAAACCTGGGTGTGAATGCTCACAGAAAGGTTTTCTTGGTTTCCTTTTATCATTAGGAAAATATTCTTAGGCATATAAATTAATCTCAGTTGACTTGCAGAAAATGGGAGAAGTGATCTTGTTCAGCTGATTTTTCCCCCCACTGCAAAGAAAGTGTAGGAGTGTGTAATGTTTGTGTGAACAATCTGTGAGATTTGACTCACCCACTCAGGTTGTATCGTTATGCATTGAGTGGGTTAAGCAGTCTCTGGGGAGGGAGATACAGCAGGGGTTTTATATAGCTGCTTGAGTTTGTAAGAGGTTTAAATTGAAACATGACAGATTCTGAGATCTTCATTATGGACTTAAGTACCAAAGGTAGCAGTTGGAAATATGAAAATCCATGAGAGACTTTCCAAAAATGGAAATACTGCTTCAAGGAGAGAGTTTACCTACAGTTCATGTTATTTTCTTAATTTTTTAAAGATATACTTTATTCCAGTTTACAAATAAATTCTACTCAAGTAGACATCAACTGATGATGAGGTTATTTTGCAAAGACTTCTAGGAACCTGCAAATATTTAATCTGAGAATGTACTATTTTCAGTTCACTAGACAGACCATGGAGGAAAGTTCGTGTCTCACTCAAAGATCTTGTCTCAAATCTCAGGAAGCTGTAGGGGTTCTTCTGGTGCAGAAGCTACAGCTAAGGCTAGTTTAGAGCAATAGTAAAGATGTCTTGCAAAAAAGCCCTGTAAGTCCCTTCCAATCATGAAAAAGTGAAAGTATGCACAAGATTTTTAGTGATGTGCATGGAAGCTGCATTTTAGAAAGACGCTAAAAATGTGGAACACTTAGGTGTGTGTATAAAAAAGCTAGAGAGAGTCCTTAGCTAAAGACAACATCCAATTTATTTAGCAGAGATGGCCAAGGTAGTTTTTTGCCATGGAATGTGAAGTAGCAGAGATGGAGTGTGGAAATTATTTCTATTTTAGCTACATTCAGCTTAAGCTGATTGCTAGGAGGCCATCTAGTAGTTAGATATGATTTTGGAAGAAAAAGTGATGGCGTGTTTTGTTTAAAATATATTTTCTTCATTTCATAAATATTCTCAAGACAAACATTGAATGAGAGAAAGTATAGCCTATTCCAAGAAATAAATTAGTTCTGAAGATTTTCCCAAATTCTCCTGAAGCCAAGTATGACAGTGCATTTTTATTCATATTCTCCTGATGCACATTTGCTGTTTATAATTCTGAGCTGCTGCAAATGCTGTAGATAGAAATGATCCTGGGGAAATTACACTATTGTTTGTATATATAACTCCTGAGTAGCCAAATGCATCCTTATCATAACTCTGTTGTGCATTTGGTCTGGGAGTATTCACAGGATCAAAATAGACTCTTCTAGGAATTAACCATTGGCAACAAAAGGACACCCAAAATAACCTGGTGATGCCCTCTAGTATTTTTAGATCAATGCATTTCTGTTCAGGTCTTTTCTTACTGCATTACAGTATGAATTTTGAAACTTTTTGACAACATTGCTTCCATTTTCCATTCTTACTAGTTTTGCACTTGCTTGCAAGAATATTTCACTCCAAGATCAAAGTATCTGCTGATTGAGGTTTTTTCAAGCAGCTGACAGAAGTTGTTTTGGACAATAGCCTGACCTTGGACTAGGAGATTTAGCAGCCTGGAAGTCAGCAATAGAAAATGACACAATGTGGAAGAGTAGTTATTTTTTGGTTATTTAGCATTGCTTATTCAAGAAAGTAGGAAAAAAAAAAAACTTGTTTTCACACAGTTATTTGGATTTTTCATATTTTTCAACACTTTTAAAAATATTATATGTAATTATATTTTCTAGTTTATTTTTTCTAATACTATAAACCATTCTGATCTTTTGATATGTATGATTTCTAATAATTATATATGTGATTATGTAATTGTGAACTTTTATCTTAATACTTTAGAATTTTAGAAAATTAATGTTTAAGAACAAGTAATTTTTTGCATTCTACATACATGTGAAAAGATTAAAGAAAAATAAAATTGTAATCTTTACCCTTTTCTCCCTCAGAATTTCAAATTAACAAAAGTGAAAAATTGTCTTTTCTCTACATGATGACACCTTAGGAAAACCAGAAATTGCTATTAGCACTTTACCATGTTTAATTGATGCAATAAAAAAAAGTAGTTAGATCTTGGCCTCACAAATGTAGATGAAACTTTCGCAGCAAGTTTTGAAAATGTTACTAAAATGCTTTCAGGTGGACATATGGCTCCTCATCTGTTAGCTATGGATACATTAAAATGGCCATTTGTTAGCTCAGTGGGTCCACTTCATCTACTCTGGCATATTTATTACATTTAGAGACAAAACCATGGTATTTACCATTGTAGAATCAAAGTAAATGGGCTAGATTGTATTCCTTCTTCTGTATTGTTAGCAATAGACTTGCTTCATAAATTATTCTTAAAGAAGAAAATTTTGTTAGGTTGTACCTGTATAATTCCATTATAAGGCTGACAGAATGGTTCCTAAAAGAAGGCAGACAGAACTTCTCTGAAGTAAAGCATTATACATCCATCTGGGTAAGCACAAAAAATAATTTAGATATAATTTTGTTATCAGAAACATAATCACTAGGTTTCAAACATAAATAAAAAAATTCCATGATAATTTGGAGGTGCATCTACATTAGCAATTTGGTTGTGATCTTTTTGATCTTTTTGATCTGGTTGTACACTTTTGTAGCATCCCCAGTTCTGCACTTGTTGTATGTTACAGAATGACCTTGAGTGCAAGGGTTGGACTCCCTCTGAAATGTGCTAAGCTGAAATGTGCACTCCACAAGCACATCTGACATCCCCTAACTGATACCAGAGATTCAGTCTCTAGGAACAGACTAGGTAAAACCCCCAAAATGTGTGTTATGTGAATATCCAGTCTCCGTGACTAGTTGTTTCACAGTTAACATCTGCTCTGATTACTCTATTTTTCTTGTTAATATAGGTATGGACTACTTTGCTAATTGGGGAAAAAAATTTCTTTTGAAGCAGGATGAAAATCAATGATGCCATTTCTGGAGAGCTGTTTTTTAAAATAGCTATACTTGAAGACACAGCCTAAGACACCACTGCTATCTGCACTTTTCTTTGCAGACAGAGGTGAGGGAAATGCTTACAAACTTTAAGCCACAAGTTAAAAATTTTCTACTTGTCACAGAACTACATCTTCTGTCTGTCTTCAAGAGCTAAAGAGAAGATTTTTAATGTCTCCTCAGTACCATTAACATAGAGGACAAAACTGCAGTGATTACAAATACCTAACAAAACATGCCAGTGCATTGTGTATGGTACCATATCAGTTTCCAGGTTAAAGTTTACAAATAGGGCCTATGACCCTGGTTTGTAGTTTGTCTCATGATTTAGTTAAGAAGAAGGACCACTTCTTTAAGCTCTGCTACAAAAAGTGTTCTCCAGCTCTGGAAAAACAACATCCATTTCTTTATATCTTTGGTGGATTTCCTTTAAATGATAAACTTAATGCATCATGTACTTTCCTAGGAGCCTCCATTTTTTCTAGGCTACCCTCCTTAGGCCATCTACATGTAAATGCTGTCCCTCAGCCAGAGACCACTGTGTCTGTGCAGCTCGGCTGATAGGCAGCAGATCAGTCACTGACTATAGGACTCAGTGTGATGGCTCTGTTCCCACTGTTTCATTACAATCATTTGCAGGGGCCAAGAGAATAGAGAGTCTGCACTTATCATGCAGCAGATATGCCTTGTTCCTCCTGAGAACCCATAATAATTTCTTTAAAACACATACTAAGACACATGAGAGTAATGTTTATTCTACTGTAATAGTGCTCCTCCTGTTTGTTCAGCTGTCCCAGCAGTACCCACCTAGCCCTTTTTACCATTTATATGATCTGTAGTTTGTAGGAGTCTGATCATTCAGGGACAGTGAAAATTGGTGTGTTTTCAGGAAGGCATAAGAAGAAAAGGAAATCAGTTGATCAGTGCCATAATGCCAAATCCCAATTTCAGTGAGAGGTCAGATGACTCTGTTTCCAGTTCTGATCTGACACCAGATGTAGCATCTGAGCCAGCTCTAAGCAGGCTTAGCCACTTGGCACAGGACTGATCAGTGTGGAAATACCAAAACAATGTAATTACAGCAGAAGGATGTACCAGAACAGTCTGTCTCTGAAGTCAGTGTATCTGGGATCACGCTGTGTATTTCTGATTGGGTGCTACTTTGCATAGTGTGGGTGCACATTTAATGGCCAGTATTCACAGTACCACAGGTGCAACAGAGTGAAGGATCTGAGAATGTATAGGCATGGAGATGACAAGAGGGGAGAGACTATTGTTAATGGGATGCAGAAACTGTGATTTGCCTTGGAAAGCTCAAGGCCTGTAAGATGTGGCATCTGGCATACAGGGAGAAGGAAGTATAATAGATGATAGTACAACTTCTGTTGTAGTTGTACAGGATGAAAAACAGCATGTGACTAGTACTCTTTTTTCAGGGCAGAAGAGGAGGAAGCCAAGACAGAATAAAGGTATTCACAGAAAGCACTGGACAAGAAGGCAGAGACAGAACAAAAGAATGTAGGGACATGAGAGGAAAGGAAAGGAAAACGGTCTGCAGCATCCTAAGTGCCTGTGATGTTTAAGAGTAGGGTCCTCAGGAGGAGAGTCTTCCCTTAAGAGGAAAAAAAATCATGCCTTTAACACTGATGGAAATAGGTCTCTCAAGTACATCTCCAGAGGTTGCGCAGGATAGTGAGAGACAGTCTGGACAGAAGATGAAAATACATAAAAAATTAAAAATAATACCTTCTTCAGAATCCTTCCTAAAAGAGATACTTTCATATATGTTTGTTGTGCTCAGGGGTTTTTGGGCAGAGAAAAGGATAAACTTAGCTGTGGCAACTTTAGTCCCTAGCCTTTATTTCTCAGGTCGAAAGTTGGGCCAACTGACCTTTGATAACAGCAACACTGACTAGTATCTAGCTCCAGCTCCATGCCTGATAGTGATGCTGGCTGCCTTCAGACATTAAAAGGGGAGTTCCAGGCTCATTTTCTAAGGAAAAGAGCCTTAATTCTTGAGGTGGTTTTTTGGTGTTTTGTGGGGGAAGGGAGGAGCTGGAAGGGGGGCTGTTTGGTTTGTTGGTTTGGGTTTTTTCCCTTTTCGTTCTTGTCTTTGGAAAAGCTTTTGCACTGTTTAAAAATAAAAATTAAGACTTCTAGCAGAGGCAAGGCTGGTGGCTAACCTTACTGCTTCTACAGTTTCCATTATCTAAGCTTTTCTTTGGAGCAGTAACTGGAAAAGAGTGGGAGTGCTGAATGGGAAGGTGAGGGGCCCTGGCAGATCTCTGCAGTGCAGGTGGAGCTCCCTCAAGCCTCTGACTTATATTTTCTGAGTCAGAGAATTCAAGGTTGATGGTGGCAATTATGTACGCTGGGTACAACAGAGATCTGAGATAAAGAGATAATGGTCTTACTTATAATAAGAGAAAGGCAGTAGCTGAGAGCAGTAGAAGAAGAAAGCAAGAAGAAAGGAAAAACATTAAGTGGGAGTAAGTAGGTCAAGGCATATATTTTAGCAATGGTGCTGGAATTTCAGGTCTTTAAACTTCTTCAACAGGTGACACTTCCCCCCTGGGACTCTGTAGCTATTAATATGGAAGCAAGACATTAAAATGTAGAGAGACAGTCTGGCGCTTAGTCCCTGAGAAGTTTGCAGACAGGGACCTGTTGGAAACTTCCTCAAGGAAAAGTGTTTTGCCCTGAGGCTACAAAGGGTGGAACATATTTTCAGGGTTGTTCCTAAGCAAAGGGACCCAGGGAGGTTCAGACCAAAATGATCTTCTCTCCCTGAGTAAGCTGTAAGAGGTCCCAGTGTGTTTTGGAAGGCTTGAAGATGTTGCTGTTTGAAGTGTTACAGGATGAATTTTCAGGTTCACCCTGTTGGAGCCTGAATTATTTGATAATGCCTACACTACACTTCTCTTACAGCTTAGGGATATCTCTGTATTTTATTAACTTTCTCAGTAATACATTTGTTATCCAGCTTTGGGCTGGTGACTGCATTTTGTGTTAATTTTTTATTTAATTTTTCTTTTCTATTTTTTTTCAAATGTTGCCATCTAATGTGAGGTGGTTACTGCACTTTAATAACTGAAATTACTGTAGCATTTTGGAAGTAAACACTTGATCAGTAGTTAGGCTGAATCCAACTCCTTTTAAAAGGCCAGTTACCCAATGACACGTCACCTGTGGAGTTAAAGAATATCAACAGTAGCCTGAAGCTATTCAACACTGTACTATTCAATGAGTAGATAAATTTGTTAGACTTCAATACTAATAGTTCCTCAGGCATCATTACTGTATATAAATTTATTCCTTGGGGTTTTTTCTGTTCTATGCATTTCTGTAGCACCTCTATTACAATAATTAAGTACATCTCCATCATTTGCTTTGACTGTTATTTTCAAGAGGTAATACCTCAAAAGTAGACACAATTACATTACTGAATAATGCAAACAACAAGAGATATTTATAGAGAGGAAAAAGAAAATACAAGCTAATGGCTAGCTCAACCTTCATTAAATACAAAATGTAACAATTATGGTAAGGTTTCCAAATTCCTTAAGTGTCCTATATTGCCTAAGGCCTTTTTTCTCAACCCTAGAGCTGTGCAGCCCCTGCATTTAATATGCACAATAACTTTTCAGAGGAAAGGAGATTTTTGCATTTGCAGGTGCATATGCATTAAGTAAAACAGTCCCTAGCAAGTGGTGAGTAAAGTTCTCCAGATAATTTCTTCCTCAGTAGGACCTGCAAAAGTTAGAAACACACTGATTTCTGAATGCCCTCGTAAAAGTCACTGTGATGTCAGAATTTTATTTTATCTCAACTCAGTCTATCCTGCTCAGCACCTCAGGCATCTTCTCTTTAGTAGTTATTTGACATCCATCATTAGTACACACTATCAGGATGTCCTAGTGCAAAGCACTAAAAGGCATCATGGTGAATGATTGTATCACTCCAGAAGATACTATCTGTCTTTTAAAAAACTCTTCACTGCACCTGCCACATGAGTATGTCTTCACAGGATAAACTAAAGGAAAAAAATACCTTAATTTTAGTTCTCTAGTTTCTGAGAAACAGGAAATACAAAAGGAAATTAGAACACCCAGCGCTCTTGGTAATAATTATCATAGACATTTGAAAAACAGTCACACAGAAAAGAATATGTGCAGAGTCAGAGACTGCATTGACCTCCCACACTGCCAAGTTCTTTAGAATTGCTGAAATTATAAACAAAGTAAAAGCTCTTCTTTCCCAAACAGCCGCCTCGATGTCACTTGTTTCCACATTCCGGCTTCTGTCGCTGCAGCCCACACTTTCTCTGTTGCTAAGTGCTTTAGGCTTCTGCAATATGTTCCAGCAGCTCCCTGTTTCTCTCATATCTCCAAACGTGCTATCATCTGAGAGCAGAATATCTAGGTTTATCTGACATGGCAAGAAAAAAAGATTAAACTGTACAAATTACAGATCCTTAAAGAGCACTAAAATTTTCCATATGAAAAAATGTCTTTGTAATCTTGCATGTCGTTTCATAACATTTTGTTAGAACATGTTTTCAATTCACAGTAGGATATGTGAGGGATGAGGGCACGTTATGGCTCCTGGGAGCAGCTGTAACTAAATCTTGACTGTAAGTGACAATAGCAGCACAGAGCACCGGGTACTTGCAGACGCTTACATCAGTGCTGCCACTGAGCTATGCAAATAAAGAAGCCCATAAATAAATGGAAATCATAGGGAAAGTGGGGAAAAAAAGACAATACAACAGTTAAGAGTTTATATAATTTTGTAATGATATTGGTAAATATAGACTGTTGCAATTTCTCATCATTCTGACTCAAACACTGTTTGGTTTCTTCTACCCTAATAGCAGGCACACAGTAGCTTCCATTAAGGAGAGAATGTTATTGTCACAGTTATTCACCCAGCTATGTCCGCCTTTTTTTGTCTTGGTGAGTAGGCATCTTACTGAGTGCAGTTTTCAGCCTGTGTGCCTTTACCCACCCTGGGGTACAATTCCACAGCTCTCCCTGTATCCTTGGCTACAGTACCAGCATACCTACTATTGTGATTGCTGGCAGATTTTGCTGTATCTTTCCTTCAAGTTAGGATGAGCAACATTAGCTCTTTAATAGTGATTAAAGAGCTGTCTTTAGTGATTAAAGAGCTAACATATGTAATTAAACTGTGTGGGCATCCCCCTTATGAGATACAAGAAGCATTCTAGGTACATTTTTAGGTTAGATTCGGCATTTCCCAAAGCCAGCTCAAGGTACAGAAAAGTAAGCAGTATTTTCAGGAGAAAGTAATTCAGCACATAAGGACTGGATTGGTAGAATGAAATAGTTGATACTAAGGCACCTCATTTTTCCATGATATATGTTTTGGGGGTTTATTCTGGATTATATTTAGCCTGGTCACTGGAGCCAAACACCTCCGCTACACATGTTTCAAAGCTTTCTGAGATGAAGTGTTAGGTATGTACTAGAGGACCTTGTGATGATGCAGCTCACACACTATTTTGGAACCTCTTGTCCCCATTAGCACTAGAGTGCATGTGGAGCAGATTTGAAGCAGAGCTTCTGTTTTCATTTCCTCCTGAAGGAATTCAGTTTGTATGCACCAAAACCGCTTTGAGAACTGAAACACCACATGGTAAGTGGAGACAATGACAAGATTTTCCTTCAAACCACACTGTTGCTTTGAAACTAATTGCTAATGTAGACACAGCCTTTTTTGACAGTTGATGAGGGAGCAATCTGCAGGTTCTGCTAGGGCCTAGGAGACCAGATCAGCTGCTTTAGGCTGAATCTCTTCCCTCCATATAGACCACCTTTCAATATCACTGCAGGCCTTCCTGCTCTTCTATCAGTGCTCTGTGTTATTCCTCTTCCCACATCCATTCTCATTCTGGAAAAGATCCCTGGCCTGCCGAAATTACCACCCACATGGAAGGTACAGGAAGTGACCTGTGGCTGTAGAAATGATGCAGGCTGCAGAGTGAGGACAGGCAGCTGCCTGAAACATGAGCATGGAGATGCCATAACCAAAGAGAAGTGAGATAAGTGTATCTCTAGGGTTAGGTGGGCATACATAGGTTGGTAGAGAGGGGTGTCAAAGCCCACATGACTTCCAAAGATCTGCTGTGTGGAAGGTGACAGCTGTTCAGAAAGCCTCACAGACATCGACTTGGACACAATCACTATATATCCTTGAGAACTTGATTTGTACCTGTGAGAAGCCTAGTATCAACAAGAAGCAAGAAACCATAAACAACTGATGAAGAATGCACAGCTGTTTCAGGGAGGCTGTTGCTTGCTTAGATTTGTTTTTTAATGGGTGTTAGCTGCAAGTAACCAGTAGTTTTGTGGGGTGTTAATGTAGAAGCCAATAGAGACATAGCACGAGTGTCTAACCACTGTATAAAAGAGGCTTTATAGAAATAAAGCATGCATTTGCATTTGCCACTGCCTGGAGTTGTCAGTGTATATAGGTGTCATGACCCATCTCAACAGTGACACTGCTGCTTTTTTTTTACACCTCAGCCTCCTAAAACATCACTGGCAGTTCACAGTACCCTGACACTTCCCTGAAACAAAAAAAATCCCCCCCTCCCAGTGTCCCCATTTCTTATTCTGAAATAGCTCACTTGGTCCTGCTGCAAAATTAGATTAACCACACAAATACAAAATTTCTAAAACCATGTTTCAGCAAGATGCTTTCCCTCTGCCTCATTCTCCCCACACAGAGGGAAAGAGAAATTCTTGTTAAATCTCTCTGGTTTCTCTGGGTTCCTGGACCTCTTTTTTGCCTCCAGACATGTTCTTTTAATAACTGTGTGCTGAGACAAGAGATATCTTGCCTCTGCCTTCATTCCCTCAGTTAGTCTATGCCTGAAACCAAAGCTGATAACTACTCTTTTCCTTAATCAAAACCCGGGATGGGATGTTCTGTTGCTTGACATCTTAAAAGCTTCTTGTGGAGGGCTGGGCTCAGGACACACTCCACTCTACCCTAGTGTTAAATGGCTGGGTTTATTTTGAAGCAGAGAAGAATACCAGTCAAGGCAGGCAATATGCAGCAAATAGCAACTACAAAGCAGTGTAAGAATCAGCTGAAAAGCATGCTCCATCCCCTTCTACCCAGACAAATAAATGGCACAGCCCCCAACAACCATGTAAGGAGGGGGACACACAGCCCCTGCATCACTCTACTTCCTGCTTCTTTTCCCCTGAAGCACTGCTTAAACTAAGTAGATTTTACAACGTAGTCATATGCTCAACTTGCTAATGATCAGCTCAGTGTAAATATCAACACATTACTGCAGAGAAGCTCAAATGTCATCGTAACCGCTCCCTTGGATCACTTCAGCTTGGTGAGGGACAGAGAGAACAAAGGTGCCAGAAGACAAACAGGTACCCTACAGCAAGCATAGAAGAGTAGAAAGGAGAGAGGCAAAACAATGAGAGAGCTGGTAAAGCCAGGGTCACCTGGAGTGTAGAAAAGTAGTTCCCTACAGAGCAGCTGCAGATCCACACAAGGTGATACCAGCAACACAGTTTTCAAGATTTTTCCATGTAGAAAGACCTGAGATAGAAAAAAAATACAGGAGCAGTAGTAAAAAGTTTTGAATTCAGCTGACAAGGGCCAAAGGCAAGAAGTGTTCACATAGTTCATCAACTGGCATCCAATTAAAACAAACCAAAAAGTAAACCCCCAGCTGTAAGGGACAGCCATTTGACATCTTTGCTGATATGCTCCTATGAAGGGCAACGAATAAGGGGCAGAAGCGACCTGTATCTCATGCGTAAGGAGATTAATGTAGGAAGCACTGAGATGTTGTATTGCAGTGCTGTGCTTGCTACAATTGCAGAAAGAAAACTCTCACCTTTCCTTGTAACAACTACAAATGTCTCTTTAAGGGCAGTATACACAGATGCAGTGTATTCCCTGAACTCTATTCTTGTTATGTTACTAAGATACAACTGTTTCTACAGAGAGCTTATTGGTGGGCAAAATAAACTGTTTTGATGAATTATAAAAAATGCTAAATTAATTTTTCAAAATAAAACATTGCATGAGAAGGCTAATGATATGAAATCACACCAACATAGAATTCCAAGTACATAGTTACTGCCTCTTTTTTTTTTTAATTTCTAGTAGAGATTCATCCTAGGTTTTGTATGGTCTATAAACTGATATAAATTTCTATCTGTAAACACTTAACTAACTCTAAAGCCATGCATGTAGTGGCTACAAAAGCTCCAACTGAATTTTTGTTTGTTTTTAAAAGGTAAGTATAATTGTGCAGCAATTTACTGTGGAGTATAAGTATCTGCATGACCAGGAATATGCCATGTTGTGAAGTGAATAAAAGAGCTTTGAAATGTAGAATGGTAAAGCAAAGAAGGAGAGAACAAATAAGTATGTTAAATAAAGCTCACCATTTAATTTTAACATGCTTCTGTGTAACAGCTAGACTCTACAGATGACAACTAATAGATATGTGGGGGATTGTGGCATTCCTGCTTCTTTTCTGTTTATAGCTCTAATTATTTTATACTGTGCTGAAACAGATCTTGAAAAATGCTGTGCTTGACTTAGAGAATAGTTTAGTTCATCAATCGGCGATTAGGCAAAGCAAGCAGCTACACAAAAAGTAATTGGTGAGGAATTCCACACTTAAATCAATTTGAATTTGAGTGACTTCTTTTTTTTTATCTTTACACCTGTAGAAATTATTAATCTCATTTGAAGATACACTTTGATATTTTCAGTGTCAGAAATGTTCTGTAGGTTACGTATCAGTTTAATCAATTGTCTTATTCAACATTAAATGCACATGTAGCTATGTAAAATTTCTCACTGGCACCTAAGAGGAAGCATTTCTTTCAATGAGCAGATAGAAGCTGCCATCTATATTCTTCTGGTTTTATGCCACCCTTTTTTCTCTCTCACTTGGATGGAGAATTCCAAATCTAGCACCAACATATAAATATACACGACTGCCTAAAGCAGGAGGATTCATAGGACAGCAAGAATTAGTTAAGAAAAGTCTGACAGATCTGGCTGTGCCAATCTAAAAAATTATTACAGACCTCAGCATTTTGTCCCTCCCATGTGCCAGAGGGTAACGTCCCTAGGAGGTGCATCAGAAGAAACTGTATGCATCTGACTCACCTGCCTCTATGTCCTGACTGGTGGTTAAAACTAATTGCCAATCTATACATGGAAATAGGTATGGTTCCATCTCCTCTCCCTCAGGGGTAACAACTTTCTGCAGAAGGGTAGGGCAACTGGCTGGGGCAGTTAAAAAGCAACATCTTAATTCTACCTATCTCCCCAGCATAGTTAGTGTTGTCAAGATTATAAGACAGTAGAAGCCTTTGGCCTAGACTGACAGATAAAGGCCTATATCTACTTGCTTCCTAATTTCCTGCGTTCATTTTCCGTATCTTCTCTCTTGCATTCTCTTTCATCCATCCCAGCTCACCTCCTGTCCCCTTCTCTATCTGTAGTGCTTGTTTTGCAAAGGCTATCTCCTACTGACATATCAAAAGCTACCATTATAAATTTCAAAGCAGTCAGCCTACCAGCTGCCAGTGCACAAAAAACTCCAAAATGCAGTTGATCTGAGCATGCACAGGGATCTCTAGAATACATAAGAAAGTCTCCACATGAACAATGTATCATATACCCTTGACCTGTGGCATACAGAACAATATTGTGCAGTACTCAGTTCTCAGTGAGGTAATCTGTTTCCCTCAGCCCACTTCATTCAGTCCCAGATTTCCTGTGTCTCATTTTATTTCCAGCATTCACTATGCACACTGGTTCCATTTTCATGTGCCTTTTCTCCTACTCTTCATATTCTCTACATTGGATTTTAGCTCTGGTCCCACTTCTTTTATTCCCATGTCTCTCTATACCTATCCAGCATTTAAAGAGAGAAATTTGAGAATGATCTGGTTTCATCTTCACTGGAACAGATACCATCTTTGCTAGAACAAACTTAAGTTTTATGTAACAGGATTACAAGAAAGTAACCAGCTGTCATGATTGAAAGCAATTTCATTTAAGTCCTGAAAAACTCTGGAGAGAGCAACCATTACAATAAGGAAAAAACATGATGTTTGACACCTATAGTGTTGTAACTGCAGGAGTCTCTGTGTATTTTGTGCTTTAATTTCAAATCCACTAGGTAGTTTGAATTGGCAATGATACAAATGTTCTGAGACTCACTGATGGCATTTCTAATAAATTCAGTGAATAATGACTGGAAATTTCTATGAAGCAATTTACTTGCCATGAAGAAGAGGAGATGCTTGCTATACTGTCTGAGACACTGAACCTGCAGGAAAGAAACAGAGAAGAAAAGGAGCCTCTTCCCCTGCCATTTCAGATTTCTGTTTCATAAAGGCAGAAGTGTATCCCTGAATGGTACCTGAAAGGGACAAGCAGCAGAGATGTGCATATACAAGTGACCAGTTTTCATTACCTGCAGATCTTCACTGTTTTGCTCAAATTCTTTTCACCAGTTTTAGTCTCCAACACAAAATGTAAACAAAATATTAAAAAAAAAAAATCTTTCTTTCACTAGGCTAGAGTTTTATAGTGATCTATCATCTAAGGCACAAACCTCATTTTTAGACAATCTACAGAAAATACCTCACCATTTCCTATCTGAGTATGGTAATTGCCCTAGTTGAAGTAGGCTTAATATCTTTTGTTTTGAAAAGCAGGATGTCCTGTCTTTCAGAGCAGTAGTAGAGAAATAAAGGAGTGTCTAGTGTTTGTTTGCAAACCCAGGCAGAACTGTACAAAGAGTCTGTCTCCATGCTATTAACTTCCTTCTGCAAGGACTAAGCTGACTCTTGCTGAAGTCAATGGAAAGACTTCATTTACATTAGCTGGAGGAATCTCCATCTGGAGAAAAAAAAATAGTCAAGAATAAACAAGCAATGAAACCAGATTTTCCACTAAAACAATGCTCCAGATCAAAAAATATACACAACTGGTAGACACTTTGTATGCTCAAATGCCACAAATGCCAGATATAAATAAAAGCATCAATTCTGATATTGTAAAGATACTGAAATTATTATCTACATGACTGATAAATATTCTTCAAAATTTGGAGATAGAAGGTGTAAGGAAATGAGAAACAATATTTAAGTAGCATTGTGATAGGATATTGTGAAGTTACATACAGGAACTAAAAGGTTTAGCAATATATAGGAAGAAAACCATTACAATGATATGTCATTTATATGTCACGTCATATATTACAAATATTTAGATGCTAAAAAATGACAATATAGAGATAGGAACTAAGCACAGGTAATCTGCTTAGTCTTCTAGTAATTTCTGCAGCAGTTAATCAGTCTCCAAACACCTTTATAGCTACACAAATGAAAATCTCAAGCGTAGATATTGAACATCCCACTATTTGCACTTTGAGAACTCTCTCCTGCTTGCTAAAAGCAAGTTTTACAAGGACAAATAGTAACTCTCCCTGTTTCTATGTGAAATATTCACAACTAAAGCAAAGTCCAACTAAAACAATGACCAGCTACCAGTTACTGATATCATGGTAGAAATAGCTACAGCTCTTGTTAGCAGAAGTATATCACTTTTTGCTTCTTAAAAGGGTGACCTCCTTCGTGGTACTAGTTCCTGCTTCCATTCATCAGAAAGGAAGGGGTTTGGTCTTCCAGTGAGGTAATAGAATTGTACTGTTTTTAGCCTAGAGGCCTTGTACTAAATCCAAGTTACCTGGAAAACACTTTATATGACTATCAGCTTGGTGTAAGAAAGCAATAAACTATCTTAATTTGATTATTTTAAATGGATTGGAGTTTTGTGTAGGTGGAAGACTATCATTACAGAAAGGAGCACTACACAGACTAATATATAAATAGCTCGTGCTGTGAGGAGAACAATAGCCCTGTTTCTTTTCTCAGAGCACAGATACAATTAGTTAGAGGATATTGCATTCTTCAGAAATTTTTGGCATTCAATAGAAAAAAAACAATTGCATTTCAAAACAGAATATTGTATTTGGGAATCATTTCCTCTTTTAATAACCTGCCAAGGCTTTCAGTCTTTCCCCTGCAAATGAACACATCCCTTGTAGTTTAGCACAATGCTTTCCCACACTGCCGATTGCGAGGTCGCTGACTCCTGATGCAGTGGCACAAAATCCTGAGCTTGGCTCTTGGCAGGAAAGTAACTGCTTTCCACATACATTGTGTTAAAAATGCATATGTTTCTGTAGGGTTTCCATCTACTGTTATGTGAACTCCACTGATTTAATTCCCAAACTTTTACTGTCACAGAATAACTACATACTTTTGTTGACGAAATGTAGAAGCAAAGTCAATATGTTCATTTTCAAAGCAGGAAATCTCAGTCCCCTGACAGCACTGTATTCCTACTGCTGGATTTATATTCTAATGGCTGATGTAGATTTCATCAGATTGTCCAGTGGCAATAATTCATTCCATGTAACCTGGGTGTATTCCATTCTCGCTGGCTTAGAGAGAAGACCTATTGCACTCACCAGCCAATCCATCCTAAAGCTAGTTTAAAATATTAATAATCATGGTTAGCTAGATGGAAATATGATTGATTGTTACATAATCAACTAAATAATAAAACAAATCAATAGCTATAGTTACAAAACTAGACCCATGGGATAAATTAATCAAAACCAGTGCCTACATTTCAAACTTATGTCTGTCACTCTGTCTTCCTTCTGCACTGTCTTTTGCCCAGATGTGAAAATCTTTGTCTGAGGTCATGAAGTAGTGGCAGATACAAAGGCCAAATGGATATCAAGTGTTACACTGTTACAAACTTTTCCCTCTTAACAACTCATTATTCTCCCCATTACAAGTGGAAAACCCTAAAATACTCTAATTACACTGCAATCAGTGGTGACCCCTTATTTCTTGCGTGACTCATCCTATCTGCTCATTTTTTTAGTTTCTTCTTTTATTTGCCATAATTACTTTTCCTGTAATAACAGAAGTATCAACAGCAGACAAGAATATGTATCAAGTAAAACAAACATATTTTACTAATATTCTTAATATTTAAAAACACAGCTTCATAAACTTCCAACCCACCTTCTCTCTGTACTTCATATGTGAAACAGCATTTACTTCGATGTGCTGCAATAAATGGACGTGCTGCACTTGTTGCTGTGCTGTCTCAAAAACTTGTTTTACAAACCATGCATATAATAAACTTGCACACTATCATTTATAATGTTACTATGTAGCCAAAATAGCCTTCAAATTGAATAAGATAAAACAAAACATCCATCACCTAGTTAGCATTCAGAGATCAGGAGAACTGGTAGGTCTAGCAAGAACTGGTAGGTCCTGAGCTTTAAAGGAGATCTGTAAAGGGTATCTTTGCATTACCAGAAAGTTCAAAGCTTGAGTGTCTGCTTTCTCTGTGTTATTAAAAATCCCACAAGTTTTGCAAATGTAAGGTAGCTATCCTACATCTTGAAAAGATGCAAAAATACTTTGGTAATCATGTTTTGTCTGTATAAA
This sequence comes from Corvus cornix cornix, assembly GCF_000738735.6. Taxonomy (NCBI): domain Eukaryota; kingdom Metazoa; phylum Chordata; class Aves; order Passeriformes; family Corvidae; genus Corvus; species Corvus cornix. The sequence goes on along the minus strand of NC_047057.1, from coordinate 45,120,335 downwards.
CAAAAAGTTTGTTTCTGAGTCATAATTACTTATTTTTATGGTAAACTGATTTCACTAGAAGTCTACATCAGCATGAGTAAAGTGAATTTCTGTGCATTTAAGAAGTGGTTTCATGCTTGCATTCCTTTTTTAGGCAAGAGCAAATGACTTCTGTTTACTGGGAAACATACTTGTCTGTTGGTTTTCTTGTGCTGTTGGAAGGGACAACAGAGCTGGAAGCAGGGGAATTTTCAGCTGGCACTGCTCCTGAGAAGGCAGCTCCCACTTGGCCCTACTGTGGAGAAGGCCTGGCTCAAATAAGCTGCACATAGAGTTCCTCAAGATCAAGGATTTGCTTCTGAAAATTAAAATATACTCTAGTCTCCTCCTAGACACAGCATAGTGCAGACCTGCCTGCAGAATGAAGGAGTTTTGGCCTCACTCAGCATCCACAGGAGTGTGGTGAAGCGAAGATCCATAACGCTGGTCTGCATGAAGACGGGAAAAGGCCCCATGACATCAAATTTGAGATGACAAAGCAAGAGAGAAGGTAGGCAGCAAGGATCAGCAGATATCCAAAAGGAAAAAAACCCAAACAATTTTCCAAATTCTGGCCCAAGTGTACCTATGCCCTGATACTTTAAGTTCAAACCCATGTCCCTAAAATCACTCCAGATTTGGCCTTCCTGATAGATCTTATTCTTTGTGTGACGGAAATGTGAAAAAAGATAGTACAGAATAGGTGGCTCTCGAGACTACCTTTCACTTTATAGGTCTTGTTCAGTAACACACAAAGCCTAAGAAATTTAGGGCTGGAAAAGGCTGAGAAGTGAGGAAACACAGACTAGATCACTTTGAGCAGAAAAAGATTCTAAGCACACGAAGGCAGCGCGGTTGGCCCTGTCAGAGCAACCAGGAGGACAAGGGGGGATGGTACGGGGATCGTGAATGCAAGAGACAAAGAAAATACCACACGAATAAATACGGAAAACATGAGTTAGAAATTGATCTAAAGAGACATCCGGCTTCCCTTAACTTCGGCTACTGATGCGTCAGCCGTAGGAAGGGGGAGCAGGGGGATGCCTCAGAGATGAGCTAAATCGCCCTGCAAACCAAAGAGGAAACGCTGCCAAGGAACCGGAAAAAATGAAGCGAGCAAACGCCCCTTTTCCACCATGCCCTAAACGAAACCGCTCGGGGAGACCCCTCGGACGGCCAGCACCACGTAGGGCCTCCGAGCGTCTTCCCGGGAGCCTCTGCCGAGGACACCCACTTCCTCCCGCGGGAGGACGCGGCCGCGCAGAGCCGCTAAGGAGCAGCGAAACGGCAGCAGCGCCCCACTCGGCTCGGCGCGGCCGGGCTCCCCTCCAGCGGGGAGGGCGGCCCAGAAAAGCGCTGCTGCGGCAGCCCCGCTCCCCGCGCCGCCGCCCGGGGCATTCCCCGCGCTCCGCCCTGACCCCCCCGTTCCTCGCGCAGCCGCCGGCTCAGCTGGGGCAGCCGTGGCCGCCAGGTGTCGCCGGCGCACGGGCGTCCCCGCGGCCCCTCCTGCGCCCGGAGCCGGCGGGGCTGGCTCAGTGGAGCGGGGCGGAGGCGTCAGCCCGCAGCGGGGACGCGCAGCCCAGCCCGGCTCGCCTCGGCTCGCCCCATCCTCGCACACCCCGCGGCCCGGCTCGGCTGACGCTCTCGGCACCGCCAGCGGCCGGCCGGGCGGCTCCCGAGCACGGCCTGCGGCCGCTCTCCGGTGGCGGGGAGCCGCGGCGAGGAGAAAGCTGCTGCTGCGGCGGCGGCGGTGGGGGGAGCAGCCATGTTGGAGCGGGGAATAAAGTGACTTTCCTCAGGGAGGGAGCGCGGCCGGCGGTCCGGCGAAGGCTCTCGGGCTGCGAGGGGAGGGGGGGGTTCGGCTCCCGGCGGCCGGATACCGCTCCTAGGCGGAGGAGAAAGGGAAGGAGAAGGGGCAACGGAACCGCCCCCGGACCCGCCGAAGCTCCGGCGCTGCTGGTGAGTTGTGGCTGCTCATTGTCTCCCGGCCCCGGGGTGCGGGTCCGGCTCGCGGTGGGGTGTTGGCTCTCGGCCTGCCGGTGCGTGGGACGTCGCGGGGGGTGAGGTGACAGCGCGGCCGCGGAGGAGGGGGGAAGTGATGGTGGTCGTGGGGGAGAGCCCCGCGAGGGGGCCGGGGGCCTGCCCGGGGAGCCCCGGGCGCGGGGAGCACCGCTCCGCGCCCCCGGGTAGGAGCGGGCCGGGCTGCGGGGGATTTCCGCTGCCCGGTGGCGGCTGGAGCGGCTCCGCGGCGGCTGGGGGGGCAGCTCCCGGAGGCTGAGCCCTCTGCGAGCGGAGCCGAGCGAAGCCGGGCCAGAGGGGTGAGCCGGGGATGCAGCCCCTGAGCGCTGCCGGATTTTTTGGTGATCCTGCGTTCGTCACCGTCCTTTCCCCACCGCCTCCTCCTCTTCAAGCGAGGCAGCGTTCTCCTGACAGCTCTTCTCCTCGCAGCCTCCGCACGTATGACACATTCGCTCCTACTGCAGGTCTCCCCCCACACGCACACCCAAAATATGTAGGTTTAAGTGCTTGGCATTCGAGTTTTTCTGCTCTGAGCTTTTGAGTTCGAAGGTGACAGGATACGTGAACATTGTCTGACCCTGAACTTCTGTGAACTCCTCCCTCCCCTTCCTTGCTCAAATATGTAATGGCTTGAGACCGGTGAGAGCAAAATGGTTCTCTTGAAAGGACGGGGAAAACCAGGTGGAACCATGTATCTTTTATATTTCTTGCAAATTTATTACGCCCCACCAGTGCCAATACCGTGTTCATAGGAGTGGATTAGCTGTTGTGTTAGAAGAATGCTGACCTTGATCCCCTTTGTCTCTCCTGCAACAATTTTGGTAGCTGGCTGTAGTTGTTTTAAACTCATTGCTGTCTTTGGCACTTTGCTAATGGTTGTTAACAGTGTTGTGGGCGTTATGAGCAAAGCGGGCCTGACTTATAATCCAAACTCAGAGATTTAAAAAGCATTCATTTCATCTTTAAATTTTTGTGAATAATTTCTATTCTTTTGTAGTTTAACAGAAGACCAGTAGCAACATTCTTGTAGGTATCACGGTATAGATATGAGAGCAAGCCTGGTTTGATGTTCTTCCATTACTTCTCTCCCACCCCCCACTTCTTTTTTAATTGTATTAATTGAACTGGAAACTGTATCACCAAAGGTTAAATACAGGGAAGGTGCAGGGCAGAAGAAACATTTATGAAAGTAGACTTAGTACCAGATTCAGATTTGTTTTTCTTACTAGAAATGGGAAAAAAAGGAAGTAGGTGATCTGGTATTTTATGTGCTTAAGATGTTAAAGAAATTGCCATATTGCTTTGTTATAAGAATTCTCTGTATTCACACACAGCTCTTGTTATTTACATCTGCACTTCAGTAAGTGATATGAGAGAGGCTTATTTTGAATAATTAATGTAGAAGTAACTGATATGAAAACATAAAATCACATGTTTGAATACATGGTGAAATTTTTCCTTAAAAATTGTTGGTGCTTGAAAGAACAAACTGAATTTACTTTTCCAACATAGATAAGCCATTATATGTTAACTTGGCATTAAAAGGGCCACTTAAATTGGAAAGATGAAAGCGTCTTTTGCTGGCATTATTTAAATACTGCTTTGACGATAATGAGTCTGACTTACAAAAACCTTTAGGAAGGATAACGCAATGAGGTTCATACCTTGTATTTGCATATTGTGCTGTGTAGCCCTGTGTTTACCCAGGATGTAGCTCTATGCAAATAATGAGGTGGGTTCTGCCTGCATCCATACTGAAGAGTTTGCAAATTAAAGCCCTTGTTGTCTGAAGCAAATTATAGTTTGAATGTGGGGAGTCATTTATTTTAAGCTTGGCTAAGAATGTAGTGTATTAATTAATCTTTTTAATATGTAAAATGCCACTAGCGTATAGTGAAATACTTAATTTATAATTGCAAATATAATTTAGATGAGAAACAGGTCACGGCTGTGTATTTCCCCTGAATGGCTCTGGCTTCAGTTTCTGCCTGACACTGCAGTGTGTAAATATGGAATAGCTTATGACAGGGATGTTAAGATGCTAAGTCTGCATGTGTTACTGTTATGATGTGGAGCTCTTACAGTAAAACTGTGCAGAATTTTTTGAATGGCCTAGTAACATACAAAACCTTCTAATTTCTTAAATGACTACATGCTGCTAGGAAAAAAAAATAATGTTTTGCTCATCTTAATAAGCTTCTGTCCAGCAGTATATTTGAGTAATTGCACCTAAAAAGTGCAGTTGGGAAAGGCTTTGTTGACATCTGATTCAGTCAACAGTCTACATTAAAATCTTTCAGTGAGTTTTCTCTTGACCCTCTTTTCATTTAGTAGAAGCTGTTGATATTCCATGTACCAATCAGCTTCTATTTTTTGTCCAAGAAAGCTAATGAGCTGTATTTTAAAAAGTTGTATATAGTAGTTGTGTGTTTATTGAATGCATTATATGGTATAATGTGAAAATGGACAAGATCATGTCTAAAAATCAAGCTCAATAATGATAAAGCTTTTCTAGCGTAAACTCTCTAAATGTTGCTTACAGTTCTTAAGTTATGGGTATCTTAACTTGTTAGCTGGATGCTTTCTAATGGTTACTCTTTATTTCTGCAGCAAGCCTTGTATAGCTATTGAGGCAGCTGGACACCACTGTAATCAGTGGCAGCTCAGAGTTTTATATAATACACTACAAGTTTAGCATGTAAAAAGGCTGTTAAAATGCCGAATGTTTACTCAACAGTTACGGTTCACATCTAAAAAACAAACTAAACCACTCTATTGTTAGCAATCACTGCCTTATTCTGCAGTGCACATAATCATAGCAATGGCTTTTTCCTTCTGAGTGTAAGAAGTGGGATTTTTTTTTTTTTTGGTGCCTTTCCACATACGGATACAGCAACTTGGATGATAGAGGTAAAAGCATTTTATATTTACATCTTTTGATCACTAGACAATAATTTGGTTTTTAAAAGTAAGTCTAGGCCTAGGGGGCTTTTAAACTTTGAATATTCTCTATCTTGTTATTTATTCCTTTGGGATCCTAGTAATGGTTTTCAGGGCTTTCTCCAGAAATACGCTCTAATGCTGTGGAATGGGGTTTTTTTCTGTTTATTTTGTGAAGAGTCGTGATGCGCTTTTGACAACTTTTATCTGAAGAATCAAAGTTAATGCTTGTTTGGACAAATGACTTTTTATAATTCTGTATTGAATACAGATTTATATATACTCATTCTTAACTAACTTGATGGATTGGCAATTCTTCCAGAGTTGTTGGTTTCCTGAACTTGTTTTAGCAGTGATGTCAACTCCAGAGTTTAGTAGAACTGGCTAATTAGAACATTTACAAACAGCAGTGTAAACCACTGGTAGTCACAAGGAATAAACAAGACTGGTAGTTGAGCTGATTTGTCAACTTGGAGCAGAAGAACATTGGGAAAGAAAAAAAAAGAGTTCTTTAGTTCTGTGATCCCTTTATGTGGAAAACAATGACCATAATGGGTGCATAAATCAGGTAATTTGCATTGGATCAGCTTTTGATACATCTGTCCTTGGATAGTAAGGCTTTAGCCACATCCTTGGAAATCATTATACCCTATACCTGTATTATAAAATACAGTAGACAAATTGATACTGGAAATCGTTGTAACAGTGCTTTACTGGGATATTTGGGCTTTTGTGGTGTAGTGCTTGCTTTTAAAGGATTAGAAATTTCATTCACTAGGAAACATCAGTTTATCAGGGGTGCTGTGCATAAGCACGAATGTTGGAGAAAAAAGAAATGTGAATTGTCAATGCAGCACCAGAAGAAGCAGCTGTCGAGTTGTGTTTTAATTTTTCACAGGGTAAGACAGAATTAGGCAAAATGACTTTAAGAAGACAGAAAAGTACCAACTTTATAACATTTTTAACTAAACACTCAAAGGCTTCTCTGAATTTCAGGACAATTTTCTGCTTGCTTATTTCAGTAATACCTTGAAAATGCTGTAAGCTGAAGGACAGTTTTATCTTATGTTTTGATTATGACCTTTTTGGTTTCCTTTTTTATTTATCTTCTCTGGAACAACTAGTTTTGCATATTTTATGATCATCAGGGCTGTGTTATTATACCAAAACAAAGAAATGACGTGTCTTTCAGTTGCACTCCTAGCCACAGTTCTTGCCTATCTTTAATTTTAGGTTGAACTTCTTAGGTATTTTGCGTAAGTGAATGTTACTCTTTGCCCTCTAATCATATTGCATTTAATTATTTTCTATACCTCAAAATTATACTCCTTTCTCTGACTGCTGTTGTTTTCAAAGGTTTGGTAGAGTTGCACGATGGTCTCTGATTTTTAACATCTGTATTTTGTCAGCTTTGCTAAGGATGATTGGATGCTTTCGATTTGTATTAAAGTTGTCAGAATCATGACGTTCTCTTCTTTGCTTGGTGGATTAGAGCATTTTGCAGGCATGTAGCTGTACTGAGACAGTAATATCATAGTCAACTGTCATAACCTGTATAGTCTTTCAGAAGTGTCTTTTCCCAAGTATTTCTGACTTCCTGTTCTTATCTTACTGATCTGGAAGTATCTTTGTTCGGATGTTATTCAGGTATGTGCAAGGGGTCTTTATATAGCAGTCATTAAAGTTAAGATTTTGTGAGGTTTACAGTTAATTGGTGTTCACTGAAATAAATATCTTTGCAAAATATGGATTACTGAGAATTATCAAAGAATATTAGTCATCAGCAATACTGTTATCCTGTAATTGAGAGAAAGCTGTTTGGATTAAAAAGTTACAATGGTCTATAGCTTAGTTTGCAAAAATGTGAAGAAGCCAGTTTACAGAAATGTAAAGAAATAGACATTGAGATCAATTAATAAGGTTTATAAGAGAGGCTAAAGGCTGTCATGAGGAAAGCCCATGCTGTCACCAGCTATTAAAATTGGGTGTATTTTAGGATGAAATTGAATTCTAACAAAGCCATTAGCCAGTTAGAAAAGCTAACGAAAATGTTATCATTTGATGTTCTTAGAATAGGTGGATGTTCATGAAATAGTGTTGTATTCTTAAGTAAACCAGCCGATAGTCATATGTGGTTCTCTGAGGCATTTCCTAAGGGAACCTGAAGGTGTTAAACAGCTGTCACTGAAGTTGTGTGGTAGGAATTGTACAAGGGCACTTTCTGGAGTGGAAATGCTGGTCGTATATCTTGGTATGTCTCAGAACACTGAGAAATTACATAATTTCAGCACAACTAAGGTTTCTTTCAGTGATTTTAGAAGTTAGTTATGTGCATAGTAATGGATATTGGCAGAGCGGGAGATTAAGCAAAGAAAACAACTGTTGCTCAGCATGTATTTATAGAGGACCAATCTTGTGAAATTAACGTCTGGTTCTCTTGATAAGATTAAATACTTCGTGTGGTATGTTGTTGATATTGCAGACAGGCGTCACTGACATTTTTTATTTGGTTCTTACGTGGCATTTTGATTATGGAACTAAAACGGTAGATCAAGTGTCAACACATGAAATGGTTTAAAACCCAGTGGATAATGTGAATCAAGTGGTTAACTATAAATAGTTGCCATTACGTAACTGTGTGTGATGAGGGCTCCTCATCGTCAAAGTACGTTCCTGAAGGAGCCCTGGGAAACCTGCTCACTGTCAGCTGTTGGGCATTGCCACTAATGAAGTGAAAGTCAGTGAAAATTGCTCATTATTTCTGTAGCTCCAGAAAATTGGGAAAACAATAGATACTGAAGAATGAGTCATTAGCGCAGGGTGGATGCTTGGAAAAATGGCAGCTTCCTGTTTGTTTACTAGATGTAGTATTTTATATCAGGCTTTAAAAGATTGAATACAGTGTATTAACTTTTAAAATAAATTAGTTGTATTTGGTAACTATATCAAATATATGCAGCTATTAATATTAGCTTTTAGTTGGGTATTTATTTTGTGAAGGTTTGGCATAGTTTCTCATGTATAATACAGAACAGATACTAAGTGTTGATGTATTCAGTATGTAGGGTTTAGGTAGAGCTTTTATTTTGAAGATATAGTAACCAATAATGTAATTCGTGGTACACAAGAAGAGGAAAACCAGTTATGATATAATAGATTACATTTTATATTTCTATCAGTTTTCTGTATATGTTGAAATTAAGTTGAGTTTCTCAGTGTAGAGTTCATAAATATTCTGTGTAGGCCAAAAAAGATGTCTGTATATACATTTAACTGGGGAAAATGAAAAGTCATTTTTTCAGTCTGTTGTTAGCTCATTGCCAGTGCAGCTTTCTCTGTCCTTTCTCTCTTTGTCGGCATGTGGTTGTCATAAACAGCAGTAGAGTATCTACATGTGCAGGGGGCCTGTTGCCTGCTTAGCTGCTATTCAGTCTTAAAGCTATGTTATAAATATCGTACTAAATGGTTCAAGCATCTCCTTGTAAAGCGTGAAACTATTTCATAATTCACCTTATTTATGTTTGCTCTGAAACCCAAATACAAATTTAAAGACTTCCTATATGACTATGGGAGACTAAGCTTGAGCTGCTGCTGCCTGTGAATAACTCAGTTGCACCACAGAAGTTCAGCCTGGCATAACTCTGGTGCTATCACTCAAAGCCACGGTGATTTTCACCATTGCTGGCTGCCACTCTCATCCCCACACTGCTGCCTTTGTATCAGCAGGTGTCCTGTGCTTCTGTCAGGGAACTGGTGCAGGTTACATTGTGTGTTTGGGTTCAGCTTTACTTTTGTGTTTACAGGTAAATAATAGTCACTTTCTGCAGTATCAATGGAAAAACAGCACTTTGTAATTATTTATTTTTTTAAATATCCAGAGCAGATGGGAGGGGAAACTTCCTGCGTACATAGAGGAAAGGAGGTGCTCAGCTGCTAAATATATCAATCATATATGCTGTATTAAAGTCTTTTAAAAATGAAGTGTAAAACAGCAGCTCAAAAACTTAGTTTGGTACTGGCTAAGAAAGGACAGTGTGGAAAAAATTACTGCTATATCTTATAAAAGATATTCTTAATTTTTAATATGGGTACACGTTTGAGGTGAGAGTTATGAATTGAAAGAGGATTTTTGGTGTGGAAATCAGTGTTGGAGGACAGACATCTAAGAAAACTAAAAATACTTTTTTTTTCCCTAGTAAATAATATTTAAACTCTGAACTAAATAAGCTGAAAATAAGCTACAGTAGGAGTTTGAAAATATTTGGAAGATGCAACAATAAAAAAATGACTTCATAACTATAGTGTTCATATTTTAAAGGGGCCTAGTAGTGGAGTGGTGCAGGTTCCTTGTTTTGTTTCTGAAGAATTGATCACCTCTAGAGAGAAAAGATCATTGGCTTCACTGAAGCCACAGTTTGAATTTAAATCCCTGAAATTCACACTCAGTGTTCTTGAGAATAATGACCTGTACAATACATAGGTAAAGGGATTTCAGAGGCAATTCCAAAAATTTAAGGTTTTTCATAATGTTTCATTACCTTTTTCGATGTGATTCAGTAGGTTATGGCAAAGAAGCAAAATATTTTGAAGCTTATGTTATTTACCGTCAGGATTAAACAAGATAAACAGCTTAACAGTGTTCCCATTTGCACAAGTCACAGTATTTTTAAACCTGCTGCTTGTAATTCTGGGTTGTTTATCAGGGAATACAGTTAAGCTAAATGTTTTTGGAGGCTTGTTTTTGATACATCTCAGTATAATTCTCAAAACCAAAAATGATTGATCAAAAAGCCAAGAAATAGCTTTAAAATGTATTTAGTTAGAAGGTGGCCTTTGGCTATTAAGCACAGTCTTTCTCTTTTCTTTTTTTCATTTTCCCTTCTGAGCTGAGGAGAAACAACAGAACGGCGTATAGTAATTAGTTTGTTCAGTAGGTGTATGCCTTTCTTCTTCTTCTTATGCAATTTTAGTATTTTAGAAGCAATACAAAGTAGATTATGAGTTCTGAAGATATGGATTTGATATGCTTTGGTAGTAAGCTTAATCACTGTATTTTAGAAGGTGTTTGAGTATGGTTTGTGTATAAAACACAATGTGCTGTTAATTAAGTGTTCTGAACCTGCTTCCTTTAAGAGGGGCTTTTTTTTTTTTTCCTTTTTTTTTTCTTGGTGGTCTTACATAATAGGAGTTTTGGCTTCCTGGTATTTGGGAATATTTCTGGTATTAGTTGAAGGATTTAAGTCATTAGTTGTTTGTCACTGTTAAAAGTTAATTTGGGCATGAATGGATAGCTAGTGATCATTTTGACCTGTAGCTGCACCTTAACAAAATACCTATATTCTTCTTAATCGTCTATTTCTAGCAGTGGGTAGATAAAACCTAAATTTTTTTTCAGTAAATAAGTTATTTGCACTAAAGTATGAATTATGCCAGATTGACTGGTGTGCATTGTGCCTTTTTTTTAATGCATATCTCTGTAATCAGTAGAAAGAAATAGATTCAGAGGGTAATCCAAAGATCTTATTACAGAGCTGTCTTTCTTTCCACGTTTACCTTGGAGGGAGCCCATAAGAACCATTGTTTTTGTATTACAGCATTACAGTTTGTGTTGAATTAAGTGCTTATTTCAGAATAATTTCTGTTGCATCAGTAAACTGAAGAGGTTTCCACACCTGTCTACATTACAAAGTTGATGGTGAAGAAGAAAGAGAGAGACTGGCTGGGGGATGGTGCCAAGCATTTTTTTACTGGTAGTGGGAAACTGTAATGTCTCCAGCACTGGCATGAAACTTTCCCTTAAGTGCCTCAGGTGCCTAAAGATGAAGTGTGTCAATTCACACCCCCTTCCACCTCCCCCATTTATGCTTTTAGGTCTTTTAATATGTAAGCAATAAAACATGCAGATTTTTCTTTATTCATCACTCTTGCTTGCAAGTGCTTAGCATGAATTAAAATTCTAGTCATGTGAGTAGTACTGATAGTATATTTTAATATCGAAATAGGTTCTTGAATGAACTGTGTTCATGTTATGTCTTCTGGCAATTTCAGAAGCTAGGATTGGAAGGACAAATAAAAGTGATCTGGTTTTTTGTCATAGGAGAATCTTATTCTTTGAATATATGTGCTCTGTGATAAAATAAGTGAAGATTTGAGCGTATGTTACACCTGCAGTTGATGTTCATTCTTGACTTTTTAATGATATTATGCTGCATTAAGTTAATGGTAAATTTACATCTTCACATGATTGGATTGTCATACATGCTTTTGGTAACTGGAATTGTATCTTAGTTCAGAGTTTGTTGTTTGTTGTTTGTTTTTACTTGAAAGATAGGATGTGGAATCTTCCTTGTACTTACATATTGAGAATTATTTTCGTGGATTGGTTGACATTATTTGCCAAGTTCTATGCTAGTTTGGATTACTTGTTGAACCTTTTTTAAAATAGAACCGCAATAGGTTTTGTGTCGTGACATTGGCCAGTTCTCATGAAAAGTAGGGTATCACTAGCTAAAGAAGTATGTAGGAATGGATTATGTCAATTTTTGGTTATTTAACTTGAGGCTTCTTTAAGATACTGATCTTAAGGGTATAGGTGCTGAGGATGTTTTGAAAATCAGCCTTAGTGGGGTTGTTTGCAGAGACTTGTTAATAGAAATATTTACCAGAATCTATGCCACTAGGTTTTCAGACACTGTCAGGGTATTATTTCTAAGAAAAAAATGAAGGTGAAGCAAAGATAATGTATCTATAAAATACTGCTAAGCCACCTTTATACAAACAGAATGACCTAGCTTTTCCTTTTTCTATGGCTAGATGTTATCTTGCTCTTGTTCTGTTTATACCAATGTAAGTGAATCTAACCTGGATTACTTAATGTACATTAATGCTTTATGTCTCAGTGTAGTTAATTGCACGGGGCCTCTTCCAGTCATATGTCATACAGAACTAACATAATATGTAACCTCACTGCTTCCAGCCAGATCTGAAACACAGACTTGGAAAACAGCCCCGTTAACTGTCATCAAGGGAATGTTTTCTCTTGACTACATTTGATATGCAGGGCTTCCAGTAGCAAGCTGTTTTAAAAACCCCCACAAGGTCTTTGTCACTGAAGGAGGAAAAAAGCCTCAAACGTCTGATAAAGCACAGGAAGCAAAATTGTTGACAGAGAAAATTCCTTTTCTGTATAGTCACTTTTATGAGAAGAGCCACACCCCAAAGGTAATACATTTAACTGTTAGTGGATCCTGGTGTCATAATAGATTTTTCTTTCTCTTGTATTCAAAGGTTTAAGAGGGATAAAGAAAATCATGTATGTTAATATTCTTCCAATGTTTTTTGTGGTATTTTGCTGTGTTGTGCTATGTTCTAGTTTATAAATGTTTGCCTCTCTATGATCATAAAAGGCTTTGGAAGAAAAACATGTTCTGTTTCATGCAGAAGGGGGAGACATATATGATGGTCTTTTCATTTTGTTTAACTCCTGTCAAAGCTCCTTCCGCAGTGTGCACAAGCCTTGCTTTTTCTGCTAGATAGTAATATTCTTCCAGTTGGATTGATTTATCATGGCTCTTTATCAGAAATTCTGGGAAGCTTTCTGATTAAGCAGTCTGAAATACAGAAAAGCTGCACTGTTTCACAGCATAGAGATACATTTTTATTTTTAATAATGTCCCTTTCCCATCTTTGGATGAGTGGCTCTGTTGTATTTTTGAACCAGACCCTAGGGTTAGCAGTGGTTTTGTTGGGTAGCAGAGGGGACAGGTGTCAGAAATGGGGGAAGGAGTGCATAACCAGGACCAAAAGAGAACTTTTCAGGTAGGGCATGGTGTTCTGTGCACTCATCCAGAATCGGGTATTACTGGAGTGTGTTCATGTGAAATACTGGGAATCTGGTGGGGTGTTGTTTCTTGGTTTTTTTAGGTTTTGTTTAACTTTTGGTGTTTGTTTGTGGGTTTTTTTTTTTTGTTTGCTGGTTTGGGGTTTTTTTGATTTTAAGCCAGGAGACGACCTAGGGGTTGTCTTAGGGCTCTGCTATCTGTGCAAATATCAACAGTGTTTTGATCTAAAAAGTCAGACGTTGATGTTTATCTAGTGAAACACAAGTACATGTGCTCTCAGATCCTTGTAATGCAAGTTTTCTTTGAGAGCTCATGTGTACCGTATTATTCATGATACATGCTGATTATCTGTTCTAAGAATAATAAAATGTTTTGAACTCTAGTAGGCCATAGGGATGTATCCAGGTATTCTTTTTTCTTCTCTTTTTTTTTTAGATTACTATCATGAAACACTGTAGATTGAATAACACAATGTTGTAGAGAAGCTAGAGGTGATTACTGAATGATGTTGATTGATGTCAAACCCATGCTCTGCAGCATCAAGAGTTTTATGACAGAAGAGATTGAATTGACGCTAAGAAATGGTTCATGTGTGCTAATGCATTGTCTTACAGTGATATTGGTTGAATCTTATCCAGGGTTCTGGCACAATTTTTGGTTGACCGACCCTTTAGTAGAACACTGCTCATTTCTGCATCTCTACCCACGAATGGAATGCTGGGCTCAAGATCAGGTTATAAAATGCCTTGTACCAGTTCTCTTTTTTCAGTGCCTTGAAGCTTTAAGGATATGAAAGTTGGATATTGGGAATTCCATTAATAAGGTTTAAAATGCCGAAAGGCGAAAAGCAGATTTTCTCCTTAACAGTTTTGCTACCTTTTTTTGTCTGTCTGTATTTTAGGAAGTGCTGTGTTTCATCAGTAGGGGCATGCTATATAGTAATTGGAGATTTTTATATAACTAAACCTTTGCAACTTACCTGTTTTTTTGTCCTTGTCTTTTTCAGAATTTGGCTGCTACTGGAAATGACTAATATTTAAATGTGAAATTTAGATTTTTAATTTTAGAATTTTGAAGAGCCCTCTGAATATTTTTTATCTGCCATGTTGATCACAGATCTGATGGTTTTGGTGTTACTTTAAGTATCCAAAATCCCTGAGAGGCAAAGTGAATTATAGAGTCTTTATCTCAGCCCAGGTTTTCCTTACTCTTTTCTGGGTTTTGCTACATATGTTGTGCAGAAATTTATTTACTTAAATAATTCCATGAGATTAGCTGTAAGAATTTGTACTTTTGTAATAAAGATGGAAACTTGCAGCTTCTGATCAGGGAAAGCTATGTGTGAAAACAGTACAAGATTGCCCTGTAGAATTACTTAGTTCTGTGTCATTTCAAAACACTACTGAGGGACAGTCCATCTATTACATTGAAGGGGGATTTTATGTTGAATTTTGTTTTTAAAATGGTATGCTATCTAACTCATAAATCCAAATAAGAAAAAGGAGGAAATATGACGTAGATTAAACATTAATTAAATCAATAGAAAAAAGAAAGGCAGATGGATAGAAATTGTGACCTTGTAGAAAACCAAAGGTATTCAGCATTATAGTAAGCATTAGTAGGCTTTTGTATGCTTTGCTTACAGAGTCTGAAAGTAACTCTAATAAATGTGACTTATTTTTAGATTTTGGACTATTGAAAATCCTACTTACGATGTATTTGAAAGTGGTCTTACTTGAAAGGTGCAATGAAAGTTTCAGGTATTTCCTTAGTGAAACTTTTGTGTATTTTGAGAGGAGGAGGTTTAAAATTGCAATCTTATGCCTGGGTGAAATTTGTATCTAGCAAATGAGATGTAAAGAAAGGCAACCACATATTCTTCACACATGCAAGTGGATGTTCTGTAAGCAGTTTCTGCAGTTACTTTTGTTGCACACTTCATGATTAGTTAATGCATGTTGGGCATGTTATAAATGCATGTCTGGCATATCGGAATATGATTTATACTGTGTAAATCATAAATACTTCATTCAGTATTTTTACTGCTCATTACACAGAATTGTCTAGCAGCACTTGAGAGAGTAAATGAATTCTCTTAAGACCTAAATGCTGTCATCAGCAATATCTGTGTTTACATTCTCTGCTGCATGGACCACTTTTTGAAATTACCCACTGTGCAGATAAAGAATACCAAAGTCTTTGTCATGCTAAAGTAGGAGTTTAATACAAGCACTAAATAAATTAAAAATACCATTCGTTTCTGAAAGAAATTGATGTCTCAAATTTAGATATCCAATCTCAAAACAGCAGTATTAATCATCTAGTTGAGTTAAAGAGAAAGTTGCTTTTAAACAGCTTTTGGTAGTTACTCAAAGTTAATTGTGTATTTTAAAGGGGGAAGTGAACTTTCTTTGTATGAAATGGTGTACAATGCTGAAATTAACCTGATCTGTAGCATGTGATGTACTGTTAAACAAAATGATGCACCTTAATTTAGAATTGTTTAAGAAAATAGCAATGTCTTCTAGGTGTTTTTATTTTTACAATCAGATCAACATAAATAATCTGAATTAAAACCAAAATTTGAGTCTTATTCACAAGAGGTCGTGCCTCTCTAGAAATACAGGTATGTGGGAGTGACATTTCTGTCCTGGAAGGTATGAGACTGGGTCAGGGCATGGTGGGGACCAGGCTCCTCATAGCCTGGCTGTGCCATGGGGGTTATGTGGCCACTCTGGCTTCCCTTCTGGTTCCTCTGGTGGGTGTAATCTTTAATGATAAAACTAGCTTGCGACTTTAAAGCTCAGAAGAGCATCTTAAATTGTTGCTTTAATGCTTTTTTTTCAACTAGTGATGTCAGGTAAATTCTTGAGTTCTTGTTCCTGTGTGAATTCTCACTAACTTGCTAATTTCATCTTCCTAGCTGGCAGACATACACTCAGTTAAAACTTAATGTTGGTACCAATGTAAAGAGATCTCTAGGAAAGAGACTAGGTTGAGAATAGTGTGAGCTGCAGGAGAATGAACCTTCATTTGCAGGGTATTCATCTATTCGGAGCTATACTTAAGGATAAAAAGAAGTTGTGGTTTAAGCGTAGAAAACCTTTGAAGTAAATATGTATTTGCTATCACCTCCAAATGTCTTTACTGACTAGGTTATGTACCAATGTGGAAGGGGTCGCATTGTGATTAAATGCTTTCTTAGTTAACTCCACCTGTCCATAGAAAAGGTAGCAAATCTGTGTTACTCTGACTTCTGGGTTTAGTTCATAAAGCTGTAATGTGAGGCACAAACAAAAACATTGCTGTGGTACTATAAAAAGTGTTCTTGAACTGAGGACTTGTACCTGGTGTTAGCCCCAGCTATCCTACAGATACAGCACAAAAACTGATTCTAAGCCTGCTCTAGTGATGCCGGTAAATGTCTTTATATACAAAATCTGGATAGGGGTGTGCATGTGTTTGTTTGTTAGTAGAAGACTGTCCTGAAGCTGAACCAACTTGAGTAAATTCTTTTTTTCCCCTGCTGCACTCTGCCTGACGTTGAAAATAGCTTGCTTTAGCCTAGTCCCTACATTGTGTTTTCCATCAATGTGATGGTCATAAGGGTGGAGTAGAAAGATGGCCTTTTCCATCACCTGATGCTCCAGGACAGCCTTCCTGCCCTGCAGACTTCAAAGGACTCCCATGGTAGGGGGATAGCACACAGGGTGGTAAATACACTGTGATTTTCTCTCTGAGTGGGAACGTTATTTAATGGCATTTAGAAGAGTTCATGTTTAGTCATCTCATTTTGTTGCATGAGTTATTTGCTGCGAAGCTCTTTCCTGTATATGCTCATTGACCTAAGCATTAATGTGTCAGACTGCTGTTCATCAGACCTGTGCATTCCAAAAAATGGCACATTTTTGATTTGTCCTCCAAGATGCTCTGCAAAGTGCACGTAGTGTACTGCAAAACAAAGGGAGGTCCTTAGGTCTTTTAGCTGACTTGGTGATTAAATTAGGTAATTCTCATAGAGGATACTTTGACTCTGGTCATAAACGAAGGGATCCCATGAAACCTGTTCTTTACAAGCCTAATTAATAAGAAACATTTATTCTACCCTTACACCTCATGCATAACCTCATCATTTTAATAAATTTTAATAAATGTCAGCTAGTATAATACATAATTAAACTGTTTTGAACCATTTTTCAGTTATCATAATAAATTGTGAAACAAATAATGTCAATCCTTTAAGTCATATCAAAACAAGTGGTTTTGGGCTTACTGTGCTGTCTTAAGGAAATATGTTCAATGAAAATTTTTGCTGGTGGTTTGCAAAGCATGAACTGCACAAGAAATTAAGCTTCAGAAGTTTGTTGAGCTGTAGATAGAGTAATACTGTTTTGATAGTAGCAGACTCTGGTCCCTATTCTTGCTTTTATTTTATTCTGAAGACTGAGTGTTTGAGTACAAGGGGTTCAGCGTGGTATTTACAACTGGACTTGTTTGTTACACCTGAGAATGGAAAGTTTAGCTTTAGATGTCTTGCTAGTAAGTATGACAGGAAGTATCAGTTTCGATTCTTGCCACCTTTTTTTTTTTTTTTTTTTTTTTTATGTTCAATTTGCTCTGTATTCCTGTGAAGAAAATGTAATAACATTTATTTCAAAGAGTTGATACAAGATATTTCAAGTGTTTATAAATCCTCAGATTTGGCTTATAAAATTCACTTAGTCTCTGTATATACTAACTGCATCAGGATGCCACATGTATGTAGCTTAATTTACTAATCTTTGGATTGGGGATTTTTATCTCATAAATCTTCTACCAAATGAAAGCTTACTACTGCATTTTGATATTTTACATCATCTTGCTGGGATACTCATGAGCATCTATAAGGTTAATTTTCTTTATATTGGAATTTCTAATCAACTAAAAGTATTTTCTGCTTGACTTCTGTACTTGTTCATAACTCTGTCATGTTTCAATAGTAAGCAAGAGCTAATCTAGTGTGGAATGGAGCAGGATACCTGGTTTATGTATAGGTTTCCACAGCATGCAGAGAGTATGAGTAGCAAGAATAGACTTTAAAAGAGTTGGTCCCAACCCTTCTTTGCTTTGTAAATCAGATTTGAATGTTTAAAATGCAAATTTAACTATAAATATAAATTCCAAACCAAATCAATGGTAATTGTATTAACCCTGTAGAGGGGAGAATCTTTAATAGAATTATATAGGTTTTTATTTTGAAGTCTTGTTAGAGTGATCAAGAATGTGGACGATGGATGTGGGAAAAAGGGCAGCTCATCTAGATCAGTCAGCCTTACTCCTAGGGCATCCTGACTGTGTCACTGACATTCAGCATGTGAACTCTGCCATTTTTTTTCTCTGATGTCTAATTTGAGACAAGTAGCTAATTTTGATTGGTTTGAATTCAAAGTTTAGAGCTTTTTCTAGCAGGTTATCAGGTAGTTAGTTGTATGTTTAGTTACCTCAGAAGTTAACTATGTGACTATGTTAATTGTTTCTTGTTGAAGGGGGAAGTTGCTTTTTGGGCATTGCTTTTTCAGGTGCGGTATAAATTTATCTGCATGCATGCTGTCCTCTACATGCATCTGAGATCTGCAAGCTGCCTATAGTTATGTTTGCAGGTTCAGTATTTTTTTCTTAGTCTCTCATACTTAGTGAAGTTCTTCAAGCTTGTTACAGGTACAGATTAATTCTTGGGAAGTTAGTTGATCTGTACCTACAGAGTTTATGTTGCATGTGGGAATCATATTGTCTTTGTTATAAGGATCTGATTACAGCTCATGGAAGCATATAATGGGGAATTAGGTGTTGGGAAAAGAGGTCCCTCTATGCTTGCTTTGTTTCGGATTTGCTTTGGTAATGTTTGACTGTCTTTGCTTTTATGCTGTCAAAATGTCATTATTTGGATCTTTCCCAATGTTTTTATTCAAGTGATAGGAAACAGAAGGGAAGGAACTAATTGGTGCATGTCTCAGAAACATGCTCTGAATACACGTGCAGCATTTGTGCTTTCTTATCCAGATTTCCAGCATGTGAGATGTGTGATGGCAGAGGCATTGTCGACAATATAGTTACAGCTCGTGGGGAGTCCAAAATGTATTTTCATCCCTACTGCCACTAAAGCAAAGTGTGTATATTTCTCCTTAGTGAGGTTCTCTTAAATTCTTGCTTTATAATAAGGAGCTTGTCTTGTTAGTTCATGAGTAATGGCTACATCCTACCATCTCTTTTGTCAGCAGAGGGTAGGATTTCCTCCTACACCGAGGAAAAAAGAGAAAATTAGAGTGATAGAAGGTAAAACCAAAATAAATGTGAGAATAGATAGGCCAGATTAATCACTGATTCTGTAAGACAGCAGTTCTTTCTTTAGGTAAGAAAATTACTCTATTCTTGATAGTGCTGTCTTTAGGAGGCTGGGCAACACTGATGTTGCTGGGCAGAGGATACTTCCATGTATTGATGTTACATATTTGATTAAGGCAGAATGGAAAGCTACCTGCAGTTCTGAAGCACCTCATACCTTGGTTGCTTCATTGCAAGAGGCTAAGGCACTTTAAAAACTCAGTAAAATCCTAAACTGTGAAAGCTTACAATTCTATTTGTGCCTAGCATAATTGTGAGGATAGTATAGGTGGCAACAATTTAAATAAAAGCATGAGGGGAAATAGTTTGTGGTGGATTTTTGTGTGTGGTCTTTTTTATTATCTTCTGTGTGAACTGCAGTCACTGCAGCAGTGATACCTGAGCTGGCTGTGGAGTAAATGGTATGCACATTGCTACTGACAGAAGCTTTTTGTTGGAAGTGGTTCCAAAAAATATTTTAAAACTTTCTATGAAGTCTTACCAGTCATCTCCCTCCATGACTTGAGGTTTTTTTATTTCTTGCAGGTTAAAAACCTTTCACTTTTCAATGTTCCATTTAACTTCAGCATTTGGAGACTGAGTCAACGTTTTTTTCAACAATTAAACTGTTTCATGATTCACTGACAGCAAGTGGGCAGTGAATGTTTATTTCCCCGTCACCCCAACAATTTGTTACACGATTTGAAAATACAGTCTAAATACACAGAATAAAAATAGTCCATGTCATGCTGAAGTTGAGATGTTTGCTGAAGCTGTGCAAAGCAAGAGCTTGTTTGAAAACTGTGTATTTTGTTGGATTGTCATCACCTGCTATCATATTTCAAGTTTTCAAATCTAAAATGAAAGTATTCCATTGTCAGTCCTGAAATAAGCAATATCATAATGTTACCTGGGAAGTAATATTTGACAATCCTTCTGATATTCCTTGCTCTCCAGTGTTGTTATGCTAATAGGATTTTTTTCCGGTGGGGGTAGACAGCTTAAAACATCCCTATCGGGGAAGTGTATGAGCTGAAGTGGTTATGAGCTTAAGTGGTCACGATCTCCATTTGAATCACTGGTAAGAGTTATGTTAGAAAACAGGTAGTGTGGCATTGCTGACACGTCATTCTACTGAATGAGAAAATTGCTTGTAACTTCTTGCCTGTAAACCAAGCTTTCCCCTCCATCTCCCATCACATCTGGAAGGCCAGGTAATTGGTTTTTTGTCTTTTTTCTTCTTTATTTATGCGTTAGCTTGGTTATTTTGTTTTTCGCTAGCCAAGTGTCCTCAAGCATAATGACTTAGCTTTAGTTGACTTTCATATTGTCATTCTAGTGGCAAGATTTAGATGTAAGTTTATATGGAAAAGACAAATAATACTTACCAAAAATAGAGAGGGGAGAAAAAGTACTCTTTTTTAAAAATTTTTTTGGTAAATATTTAGATTTAGAAAATTCCTAGTATTTTTAAGGTTAAGGTGAAATATTAACACATTTCTGTTGATTTTCCAGTGTCTATGATAATTATTGATTCTTGGGAGTCAGCACTTGGGCTGAATATTTTGATGGTTGATAAATTGATTCAATATTTCAGATTTTCTAAATTACAATTTGTTAGATTTGCAAGTTACAGATTTTACCAGAAAAATTAAATCAAATGTGATCTTTATTTTTCAAAAGGATTTGATTGTGTATATCCTTCTTATAATCCCTGTTAATTTCTTCAGCTCTTCTTTACAATAACTTACTTGATTCAAGTTTGGGAACTTCAGAAAAATGATATGATTTCTTACGTATTTCCTACGTATCCTAGAAAGGGTAGGATTTCCTACGTAATTCTCTCAGCATCTCTCAATACTAAAAATAGATCTGTGAAATTCTTCCCATTTTTTGGCAGTTTTTCATTTGTGATTGTGCAATTTTGGTTATTTTTATTTCTAATAAAAATTTATAGCTGGTGTTTAAACAAACTAGGCTAGCACGAAAGTGGGAATTTTTAAAATCAAAGCTAAAAGTGGAAAAAAAATGCTAAAAACATTTCTCAAGATTTCAGCATTAGAGTAGTTAATTTCTGATGCTTTCAGTAGAAGCCTCTCACAGATTACCATTTTATTCTTTTTGTTTTCAAGTCTTCATAGTAGCTTTGCTTATTTGACTACAACTATGTCTTTACTTCCAGAAAGGTTACCTTCAGCAATTTAGGAGAACTTAATCCCTCGCCTATCTGGTGCAATCAGAAATAAGCTTTGACACACGGGGAAGAGTAAGCTAAAGAGCAGAAATGCATATTAAAGTACTCTTACATAAGGAGAGTATTTTTAAATGATGCTGGCTTAGTGGTGTGGATTTTGTAAAGGCACTCATACGGTCTTGTAAACACATGCAGTTAAAAAACAACACTGTCTTAAGCATGAGAATTTTTCTGTAGAGATCAGGGAGGGCTGAGAGACTAAATCCATTGTCAATGTTCTTTGTCATTTTACTTGGAAGGTTGAAGGGTTATTCACTGGGTTTTTTTGTTGTAGTTTTTACTTCACAGCGAGATTCAACTTGCACGCAATTTTCAAGAGCTTTCACAATTTCCTTTTTTGATGTTTTTATTAAAAGAAGAAAAAAAGGAGAGAAAATGATGAACACACAAAAAAAATTCACTACCTCTAAGGCATACTTAAGAGTCTGAAAATGCTTTTCTGAGCAGTATCCATCATAATGGAATCTGAATCAGACTAGGAGCAACTGTAAAATCCATTTACTTTCTTCCATTGTTAGAATGGCAAGATGTGAACTTCAGCTGTGTTCTGGGCTGCATCCAAAGCAGCGTGGCCAGCAGGGCGAGGGAGGGGATTCTCTCCCTCTGCTCTGCTCTGGTGAGACCCCACCTGCAGTGCTGCATCAGCTCTGGGGTCAGCAGCACAGGAAGGACATCGACCTGTTGGAGCAAGTCCAGAGGAGGGACACAGAGGTGATCAAAGGGATGGAGCAGCTCTCCTACAGGGGAGGAAAGGCTGAGAGAACTGGGATTGTTCAGCCTGGAAAAGAGAAAGGCTCTGAGACGACCTGAGTGTAGCCTTCCAGTACCTGAGGGAAGACAACAAGAAAGGTGGAGAGAGACTGTTTCCAAGGGCATGTAGTAACAGGACAAGGGGGAGTAGATTAAAACTGAGAGAAGGTTTAGGTGGGATAATGAGATGAATCCATTTACTGAGAGGATGGTGAGGCACTGGAACAGGTTGCCCAGAGCAGCTGTGAATGCCCCATTCCTGGAAGTGTTCGAGGCCAGGCTGGATGGGCTTTGAGCAACCTGGTCTAGTGAAAGGTGTCCCTGCCTGTGGCAGAGAGGTTGGAACTAGATAATTTTAAGGTCTCTTCCAACCCAAACCATTCTAAGATTCATAGAATCATAGAATGGCCCATTCAGTACACCTAAATGTGGCTTTAATATTTGTTGATGCTATTAAAAAAGGTAAAATAATAATAGATTAGATAATGGGGGAAAAGATGGAAAAAACGGATTCTAAAAGATCTTTCATATTTTATGCTTTGTTGTCAGGCTAGTAGCTGAATTTGTAACTAGGTAAGCAGTCCTGAAAATTGTCAGGAAAAATGGGTATGTTTTTGTAGTATTGACTTACTAACCACTTTATACAGTGTTTGATTTTGATCCGTAACTATTCTGAACATGTTTCCTGTTGCAGTTCCTTGAAAGCTTTCATCCTAGCATTGAATCCCAATTTGTCTACTGGATGACTTAAGTGATCCCTACAGAGAACTGAGGATTGCTGCACACATTTACCCAGAGCAAATGCTTCTTTGAAGATTAGTTTATAGATACGTTGTTTACATTATTTTATTTCCAGAAGTATTGTTTTTGATGGCATACTTTTTAACAGTGGGAATGCAAGTACAGTGAAGTTACTTTTTTTTTCATATTAATATTTTTCTTGTTAAATGTATCCATTTGTGGCAAAATGGTGAGACTGTCCACTTCCAGAGATCCAGTAGTTGGTTAATACGGCTTTATAAATTTTATATCTATATGGCTATATATTTTTTCCATCTATTGTTTAGCCATACCTGCTCTTACATATTATGATCGAATGCTGCAAATGTTTTCAGTAACTGTACCTTCAGTAATAATGCATTTTTTTCCAAGTAGTCTTGTTGCTCC
Organism: Corvus cornix cornix; assembly: GCF_000738735.6. Classification (NCBI taxonomy): domain Eukaryota; kingdom Metazoa; phylum Chordata; class Aves; order Passeriformes; family Corvidae; genus Corvus; species Corvus cornix. The sequence continues at coordinate 45,096,986 of NC_047057.1, read as the reverse complement.
TTTGCTGAAATAGTTTTATAAAATGTGAAGCACTGAGAAAACAGAAAAATCATCAGTGATGGCCATACAGCCTTTAGCTGTAGTGTATTACTTTTCATAGTCAAGAAGAATCATTCTTTCTTCCAAGAAATCAATTCCATTATTAATATGTATGCTTCAGCAATGTGCTATTGTGCAACTATTAGTGTATTCATATATATGTCATGTTTTACGGATTCAAACAAAAATTCATTGTGGGTCAGTAGTTTATTGTATCAGAAATTTTAGTTGTAGTTACTTCAAAACCAGATAAAAATATGCATTGTGACAATGTTGAAATTATGTGAAATATCAAATGTTCCTATCAAATTGGCTGAGTCACATATTTATCTCAGCTTTTCTTTTTTTGTTATTTCAAATTTAAGGAACTGTTTTGCAGCATACAAGACAATTAGAAATAATAACACACTTCGGTATTTTTACTTTGAATAGTTTCAACTGCATGAAATTTAAGTTGGCCATCTAAGGTAAAGGACTGGACACAGACGGCAGAGCAATGGCTGGCTAGTGATCTACTTCATAGTTTAAAGGAGTGCTTTAATTTTACAGGCAAGGAAGTCTAGTTTTAAAAACAGACTAGAAGAATTAATTTTTTAGAGCAAGCAGTTTAAGAGCAAAAGGATACATGATATTAAAACAGAATAACTTCCAAGTGCTTTGCCTTTGCTTTAAAATATATCTGATTTACCAAAACCAGTAAATTTATTTGCAGTACACATTGAAAATTTTACCTAGGCAGTGTAAGAGGTTTGCATATTGCTCTGTTTCTTACTCTGTGTAAGAGTTGGCATTTGTTTTTGTGCTGGCATCCTCATAAATCACAGCATTGGTCTTTTGCTGTTTCTGAAAAGGAAAGAAATTGTTGGTTTACCTGCAGGGCATGAGTTACAAGTCTGTTAGGAAACCGTTTTGAATATTACCTTATTTCCGAATAAAACAAAATTCCTTTGATTTGATAAATATTTTTAGACTGTATTCTTTACTTCAGTTTCTCATGGTCTGGCTTCTTGTTTCATCACATTTTTGGGCTTTCCACTGTTTTTAAGGATGTAATAAATGAAGAGAGTACCAAAATGGAACCTGCATAATGTATTTGTGTCTCTGAGGAGTAAGACCAATTTCTGTGGTATCGGTAGTCATCATTCCTTTGACTAAATGTTCAAGTGATTTTTAGAAGATAGTAATTCTGCATTGACTGAAGGCTTCCTGTGCACAGTAAAGGAAACCAGAGATGTGTGAAGCACTGGAGACCTCGTGTGTTATTCCCTTTTGAAGATTAAAACCTGACATAGGCACTTAAGGGTTCACTAATTAGATGTGGCAAATCATTAGCATATTTTTCAATAGGTTGAAGATATATTACCGCTTTTATTCTTTCTTGCATTATTTTTATAAGAAGACTTCACAACTACAAACTAGCCCAAACTTCGTCGTTTTGTCTTTTGTGTCCTTCCTAGGAGTGATTTCTGAAGGAACAACCCCTTGAGGCTAGACACTTCATCGAGATCTGACTAATTTTGCAAAGTTAAATAAAAAGCAAAAACCATGACACTGAGTAAAGAGGAGAATGGTATCTTGACTGAACAATTCTTGTTCCTGTGCAAGACAGAGGCTTAGTTGCAAGATGGTCTTGGTTCTTAAACTTAGAAGTGGTTCTTGAACTTTTTTTTTTTCTTGAAAACACTTGAGAAATGGGAAGGTGAAGGTCTGGAAAACAGAAAAATTCATATTTTACTATAAAATTTCATGAGCTGATGTAAACTTTTGAAAACTTCCATTCTCAAATGAAATTTAAAGCAAGGCTTTTAGTCTGAGGTGTGTTATGTTGGTCTAATGGCTCTCATGGAAGTTGATGAGAGTTTTAATGTCTTCAGTGGGAGAGTAAGTCAACGATAGAAATAAAAAGCAGGAAAAATTTTACTCAATGGTGGAAAAGATTTTTTTAAAACAAAATACAAATTAAGAATGTTAACTCATAAATGGACTTCTTGCAAACCATTGTTTCTTTGATGTGTGGAATAAGGCTACTTAGGGAGCCATAGGGTTTTGTGGTTGCTGTTTTACTCTGGAAAGCTGTGACTACAGCTCTCCCTCTGTGGGCTCCTGTACCTCAGCTTACAGCTGCACCTCCAGCAGTAGTGGATTTCTTCATTATGCTCCTTGCAGGATCACCCATCAGTGCAAACTAGATCCAGATCAAGTGTAAGCAGATAATAACACTTCTGTTGACTGGATCAGAACATGCAACAATGCTGCCTTTCAGCTTTGTGGTGGCTGTGGTAGCACAGTTGATCCTCTGTTCAGTGTAGGTTTGAAACAGAGTTATACTTACAGTGTTTTGAACAAATTTCGTACAGAAAAGCTGGGAAACTCTGGTGCTATGCATCATGTGAATGTGTGGGCTTTTGATCTAGTAATTAGGCAGGCTAATACCCAGTTTACTGTCTTGAAATGTAGACCAAATCTCTGTCGTTTTCCCTCTTTATTGGTGAGGGAACTTGTTGCATACAGCTTACTCTAGTCCTTTCTCTCACTGCTTTTCAATACCTTGTGAATCTTCTCTCTACTTCAGTTTCTCCTCTCTTTTCATTTTGGTTTGCATCTGGCTGTCATTCATTGCCCATTGCAGTTCCTGGCTGGAACTTAATTCTCCAGTGCTCTAGTTGCTTTGTCATGGAAACATCAATATGTGTTTAGCTTTAGAACTTGTTTTGCTGTAACTTTTTAAATTGTAGATTCCAGAGTAACTTCCCTATCAAGAACAGATTTGTATGTACTGCTTCACAGTCTTTTTTAGCAAATGCTTAAATATTGGTATGATACTAACAATGAAAATAACTGATTCTTTTCTTTTTTTTTTTTTTTCCCCTAAGACTGCAGAATGATAGGACATAATTTCTCTTTTGTAGCTTATATGCTTTAGTGGAATTGAAGACTAATCTGCTGAAGAGACAGTTGAGGTAGCTTTTATATAAATTATAATGTGGACAGCAAAGTACAGGTTAAGCTGTTAAAGTGAACATTACAATGAGGTTAGGATTGTGTTTAGATCATTATAAATCTGTGCAGTTCTTTCATATTATCTTGGTTGCTTGCCACTTTCAAAGATTTTTGTTTGCGATTTTGCTCAGTTTCTTTTATGTTTGTTTGGTTTCAGTAACAGTGTACCAAGATAATATATATTTTTACTTGTTATTTCTCTGAAAATTGAATTTTTTTTTTTTTTAGCAAGCCCTGTTTAATTTAGCAAATTTGGTCTTGATTCTTGGAAACAACCTTCACTTTCATTAACTTCAGTATGTTTTATATTTTTTGCACAAAGCAAAAGTGATTATGCTTCTACTGCAATTTGTCTGACACTTCATGCCTGCCACATGTGCTGCCATCATCAAATTTCTTCTACTGTTCTTTTCTTAATAAAGCTAATGAATTCAGAAGGGAAATACTTCATAACCGCATAACAATTTGTGTCTGTTTTATCATTATTTGTGATAGATAGCTATCTCTACTGTTGGAAGCAGGGTCCAAAATGAAGCTAAGTTGTGAAGATCCAATGGTCTCTTGATTCTGTAGGACCGATCATAGAATGGTTTGGGTTGGAAGCAACCTTAAGGATCATCTAGTTCCAACCCATCTGCCATGGGCAGGAGCACCTTGTACTAGACCACATTGCTCAAGGCCCCATCCAACCTGGTCTTGAACATGGCCAGAGGTGGGGTAGGGGTCCACAGCTTCTCTGGAATGTGCTAGGGACATACTGGGTTCATTGATGGACCTTGGAGAAATGTTATTGTAGGTGTCAGCAGTGGTGTGGAATAAAAGATACAAATATCCCAATAAACCTTGAGCAGTGAGATGGTCCCAATTGTTTGAAATTACAATAATAATGATAATAATTTTTTAAAAGAGTCTGTGAGATTAATCCAGTCAACTGATAGCCAACTGTAGTATTTTTTAAGTGAAATTTCTAAATTTAATATTTTTAAAGTAACAAGATCTGGAAATAGAACCTCAGATTTGCCCTCAATTCTAGTAAATTTGGTCAAAGGGTATGGCTTGTTCCAGTGAGTCATTCTGATGCAAGAAATGGTAATGCCTAGAGGATTACTGTTAGAGATGGTACCTGTATAACATGAACCATGAAGAATAAGATATGAGTTCATTGTGCTGTATGAATATACAGTATACCTTTAGGTGCCATATTGGTTGGACTGCAACCCAACAGTTTATTTCATATGATTAAAATCAGAAATGGCAGAAAGGAGAGTGCATGTCAGCAGTTCAACAAAAGGAAGCATGCATAGTTCAGTTGACAGAAATAATTCAGTTTTTCATTTCCCTGTTGCATGGTTGCTATAACCAGGCCTTCCTTAAAACCACTATTTCTTTGTAACTAGCAAGGTTTGCTTACTATTATCAAACACAAGCATAAAATTACCTAACTCTGTATGTGTATCTCGTTTCTCTGTGAAGCAAACCTATAGTTTACTGCTGTATAGGGTAATAGTGCCTCTACTAATAGAAGCCTCTGGCATTCTGGTTTACCATTCAGCTGATGAGAAGTTTCATTCTCAAGTCTTGTTATAAAATGTATTAAAAAGATAGAGTCCAGGGAGATAAAAAATTAAGGCTCACTTCACGGTAACAGTCTGGCAGATTTTTATTCTTCAGTTTTCATCAGAATGTAAGAGTGAAATAATTGCATAACCAGAATCTTAAAGATTTGGAGTTTTTTAGTTAAGAAACCTTCTTTAACAGCAAGTGTAGTTAGTTTTTCATAATAAAAACACTCAACAGCTTGTTTTATTTACTTCAAAGATAGATATGGTTACCACGTATTGTGCTGAAACTGTATTCAAGATGCACAACTTAAATTTCAGTATGCTAATTCTTGATTATTTTGTGCTTTACTAATGAGGCAGATGGCTGGTCCTTTAAAAGTCGTTTTCTTGGGTTCCTTTTTATTAAATAGTAATGTAGAAAAATTTTGAAGAAAGTAAAGCTATAAATCTGAATTACAAGTGAAAACTAGAAGCTTCTTGGACTGTTTAATTTCAGGCTTATGGATCCTAATTATTAAAAGGAAATAAACTGCGGTGGGAAGATTTCTGATTACTCTTCAGCATGCTTTGGTATATTGAAAGGCAGCATAGTTGGGTGGTAACACAAATACAAGCTTCCCTTAGAATGCATGTAATATTATTTTAAAGAATATTTTGGCAAAAGGATACTGTTTTCCAAGGCTGTTGAACTGTGTAATTCAAGATCAGCTCAAGTACTTGACGTAGAAACAGTAGTTTGGTGTAAGGGTTTATAGCATGTTCTAAATTTTTAAAGAAATAGGCCTTCAGTTACATCAGTCAAAACGTGATCTTTTACTCTGAGGTGACAGATGACATCAATTGGACTTTGTATATTAAGGCCTGAATACAGGGGGAAAAAACCAACAAGGGTGTTTGAAAGGAGGCTAAGGAACAAAGAACCAAATAGATAAAAATAAAATAAATTATTAAGGTAACATCTGCTGCTCTTAAACTTGGCTTATTAGTTTTGAATGTTAGTGCCACTTTAGCATGGATTTTCTCTGTGTCTCTCTATCCCAGCACATAAATTCCAGGAAGAGAAAAGCATTATGGGAACAAAGTTACTGAAAGAATGTAGTGGGAGTGGGAAGAAGGAATTAGAGGAGCTTGGCCATCTCTCTCTTCTAAAGGGATAGTGGTCCAAATTGTCCTTGAGCCTGTTGTGATAAGACAATGGGTGGTGGTTTTAAGCTAAAAGAAAGTAGATTCAGACTAGATAAAAGGAAGAAAATTTTTGTGCTAAGAGTGGTGAAACACTGGAGCAGTTTGCCCAGGAGGTGGTAGATGCTTCATCCCTGGAAAAGCGCAGTCAGGTTGGACAGGGCTCTGAGCAGCCTGGTCTACTTGAACATGTCTCTGTTTATTGCAGGGATGTTGGACTGGATGACCTTTGAGGGTCCCCTCCATCCCAAACCATTCTGTGATTCGAGCTCAACTGGACTGTTTTGAGAGTTGTGTCATCTGGTGACATTATAATAACAGGGTTCTTTTTTTCTCCCCTGAGTTTTCCAGCAAAACTGCTTCAGTACTTCTCCAAGTGAAAAACTTACTTTCAGTACAGATCTTTATTAGACCATAATAGTAAATGATGCTGAAGTAAGATTCTGTAGGGAGTTTGAATCTATGTAGAAGCAGCAATTTAAATTTACCTTTTCATAAAACATTTTCTGTTGGTGAGACAGGTCTTAGAGTTTGGAAGCTTTATCCAGATCATTGACAGTAATAGCAATATCAGCCTTTGCAACGTGATTAACACCCAGAATGGAAAGTAGTTTGCTGTGCAAGGGTTTGGCTCACTGTCCTTGCCAAGATGAGACTGTGTAAGCATTAGGCTCTAACAGCAGAGAAGTGATAGTGTTTATAGTTTGGAAGAAATTATTTTGAAGATAAATATAAAATTTCACTTCTTTCTTCTGCCTGAGAAACAAAAGAGAGCAAATGTGTCTGCCCAGCACAAATATGTATTTGGAAACAGTACTCTGTACATCCTATTTGATTCTTTCACTGTTTTTTTACAGAAATTTTTTAGTAAAATATCCATCTGTCCTTACTTTGCCTTTAAAATGTAGCTTGCAGGAGGATCCTGGAGAAATTCTGCTTTTGTTGATGATATCAGTGTTGCTTGCCTGGCACTAGTCACAGTTATTTTACCTTTTTATAATTCTATTAAAAACAGATTTGGAGACTACATGTCCTTCAGGTTATGTTTCCTAATTATTCGTGTCTGGTTTAATGTTATTGATTGACATTAATACTTGTGACTCTCCAAGGTTTCTACTGGTCTGACATTTACTTGCAGATACATAGTTTAGTTTTCTTTTTTAGTGGTTTCTGTTTGTCTCCTCTACTGAGTCCAGCTGAAGTCTTGTCACTGACTCAGTTCTATATAACCTTCTGTTGTTGTTTCTTGATCTTCCTCTGGTCTCTGTTCAAGGTCCAGAAAACTTGCTTGGATACCGCCAGGTAGAGAATTGTTTATACTAAAAGCAGGTTATGTGAAGTTTGAGTAAGTGTCCTTTGATGTGCTAGACTGTTTGCTCTGGAAGGGGAGTGGCCTCTCAAACTGATTAACCGGAGTCACCCAGATTGCATAGGGGTACTTTTGTTGTTCGGTGTAGTTTCAGAATCTGGGAACTTTTATCTGGACAGCCTCAGTTACCTGGAGGAAGAGCAGTATGTAAGATTGTGTGTAAAAGATGCACAGGGAAGAACAATCTGCTCAGGCAAAGAAAAGGAACATCAAGCGATACCAAAAGGTCTTTAGTCTCCATATCTGTTAGTCTCCACTTAGGGTTCTTGTGCTTGAGCAAACTGTGACAGTTTTGACAGCTTGATGTATGGCAGTTGCCTACGTTTTTTTACAACGGTCTTCATATGTTTAAGTAAAGAGGTACCTTTTTCCTTTCCCCTGGCTTCTTGAATCCTGAAAAATACCTGTTGTGAGGCTGCCACCTGTTGAGACTAAATTTGGGAGCAGGATGTTGGTGCAGGAGTAAGGAGACAGAAGAAGAGTCTGCATGTAGTTTTTGTGGTGGGAATCGTAATGGCCTGAACCCACTGCAGTGGATGAAGGCACTTGTGCTTTACTTTATCTCCTATCCATTTGTTATTTTCCCGTGTCACTTTCCCTTAACAGCCCTTGCTGTTGTCCTTTATTTTGTTCACAGATTGCTTTTATTTTGGATCCCAGGTTTTGTTTAGCTGAGCTAAATAGGCTTTAGGCAAAACTGCAGTTTTTCAGGCTATTTTTCTGGTGCACAACAATTCTATCCTAGTGCTCCCTGTGAGGACAGTCTTACCTTGGATTTGATGTGCACTAATGATCAGTCCTCTGCTTCTGTGGAGGTACTGAATTGGCTTAAGCAGCCTCATGCTTTCCTCTCTGCCTCGTACGGCATACTGCCACCACCTTGTTGCCAGCACAGCTTTGCAAAGCTGCTTGGAAAAACATATGTTAAAACTCTTCTTTCTTTCCCAGGTTGTCAACTAAATAATCATTTGCATTAAGAATAGTGTCATACGTGTCTAGTATCCTTGGCAATGGATACTGCAATGATCCATGTGTGTATATTTGGTTGACCATTAAATGGCAGCATGAACACTTCAGACAGATGTAGCAACATTTGTCTGAATGCTATAACAGAACAAGTTGGTGCCATGCTGGGACAATCTTGACTGCTATGTAAAAATTAATACAGCAGGGAAATACTGCAATTGACTTACTGTTCAGAGATTTTTTGTTACTGAGGAATCTCTGAAGTTGTACCAATGACGGGATTGGAGAAGGGAAGAAAAGAGAATAATTTGTGAGCTTTAAAAAAATACTGAATCAGAGAAGTTTATAAGTTTGAGTAAAAGATGTTCATGAATTTGAACAGATTTTTGAACTGCAGTTCAAAGATTATTTATTGCAAGAATGAATTTATTTACTGCTCCTCTGGAATTACCTTTGAAATATCTCAGTGGAGCTATTAAACTTACTCAGCCTGACGATCAGACACTGTTATAGGCTGTTGCCTCTGTCAGTAGTTGCTTTCTTAGTTGTGTCCAAGGTATTCTACCTTTCTGTTATTTCAGGAATAGTAGTTGTACCATTGACAATATTACTATCATCAGAAATCTCTAGAAAAATAACAGAATACAGAAGAGACTGATAAATCTCATGCATTAAATGTCTCAAAAGTGTCAGTTTTATCATACCATTTTTTTCTTAATGTTTTGTTTTGTATCTCTGTGTAATGCCTTCAGTGCATCAGATCTTCTATGTGACCTGTTATTTGTTGGAAAAATATACATACCTGTCATCAGTACTGTAGAGGATGTTCTGTACCATGATGCTTATTGGTCTCTTAATTCACTAAGTGAAAATTCTTTCTGTGTTGCTAATATTGTTCTTTCTTAAGAAAAAAAAAATTCAAAACCAAACCCTATTGTGAAAGAGCTTGTTTTTCCTGGCTTGGTTTGTTTGGTTTTTTTTTGTCTTCTGCATGTACATAGAAGTGTAAGAGAAATGCATCCAAAGTTGTCTGTTTTCAAACCACTCATGGCCCTTTGATATTATTCTTAGGCACAGAGCTGTACATACAGTAATTATGGAAGGGTTTGATTTTACATTGCCTGATAGGCTTTACTGTCAGGACTTTCTGGGTTGCTTGATGGTGCTTTTTTGTGTTCACACTATACAGAATGTGTATAGAGGTTCAACAAGTAATAAACCAAAAATTTGACATTTGGAGGAAAAATTGGGAGCTAGAAATCTAGTTTTTTACAGTAGTCTTCATTTTGTCTGCAGTCTTAACAATTTTTTTTTCCTGGGATGAGTTCTCCCTTGGTGGGTAATTTCCAGGTAGGCCATCATAAGGTTTCCTCAACACCTTCCCCAGAGCAATTAATTTCTGTTCTAAGAGAAAAAGGCCAAACTGTTTGGGTTTTTTTAATCATGTTTAGAAAATTGTACCCTTGTTCTTTGTTCATCCAAACAGCTGTGTCTTTAGTTTTTATCTCAGTTTATATTGCTCTGGTGTCTTTGTCTCTTGGTGCTTGATTCAAGAACATCGAAATAAGTTGAAAGCTTTTCATTGCCTTGGGTCTCAGGCTGTAAATAAAACTTTTTTGTTAGCACAACTAGAAGCAAATGTGGGGGGCTCTGGTGTGGGAGTTCAGATGCTTAGAGGACAGGTGGTTCTGGGCTGAGAGCTACTGGAGTTTGGGAGAAGGTTCTTTGGTATGAGATTGTTTGATTTGGTGCCTGAATTGTGATTAAAAAAAAAAAAGGCAGCCTTGAAAACTGTGCCTTTTATTGACAAAATTGCTCAGGCTCACCAAAGATTGCAGATGCTTTTCAGTCTTAGAACCAACATTGTCTTCTTGAACCTAGAAGGAATTTTCTGCTCAGTGTTTTTCCAAAGACTTGCTTGTTTGCAAGACCGAGGAAGATTGTCCCAGAAGTGATACTGCAACATTGTAAATCTGTTGCTAAAATAATCTTAGTATTAGGGAGCAGCAAGCTTTGTGTGCACAACTTTTTTTTTAGTTGTTTTTTTTTTTTTTAATTTTTTTTCCTGAAGGCTCTACTAAGGCTTTATGATTATTAATCAAAGCTCAAAAAATTACAGACATTGCTTTTGGTTTCCAGTGCTCATTACACCTTTTGAGATCTGAAGTTCTGTGACTGTCTGGTAGTATTTATGCTACATCCATGTAACCTTTTAGTTTTTGCCTTCCCCTTCAATAGAAAAGAGACTTTCAGTTTATGGGTCTGACAGCCAGTGTAGAGCTTTGCCAGTCAGCTCATTTGTTTTCTTGGCTTAAATGTCAGCCAATCTAACCAGACTCGTACTGTGTTTTTTCACTTGGCAGTTGAGAGAACAGAGCCTTTGATAATTAACGTGCAGTTATTAATCAGTATGACATATCTAATCTGGGGAGATCTATCAAATAGTACATCTCTGTTGATTTTGCTGTTTGATATTGCTTGAATCTACATGGGAGTGAATACGTCTACATTTTAAAGAATGTAAATTTGCCGTGATTACCTAAGTAAAGCTTTTTGAGTCCAGAGAAAGAAGATAAGCGTAAGATATGAAAAAAGGACTGCAAAATTTGACCTTTTGGGCAAATTTGGTGGTTTTCAGTGTTTTAAATTCTGTACCAGTTGCATAGTTAAATATGTCTATAGTAATGTTCAGTATATTTTTTTACTTAAAGAATTAATAAAAAAACCCAACCATGAACCCCTTTTACTAATTTCTGTCCTTCATTATTCTTTAAATGCAAAGGGATTGGGTGTGGGGGGGAGTGAAGATAAGAAAAAGTATTCATCGTCTACATTAAATTAGGACAGGGTAATTTCCATATATTTCCTCTCTTTGGAGTGGTTCTTCCAGTTGATGATCTAGATCAGGAGCTGAATATAGATGCTCTCATTCACTTAGGGAGGAGCCTATTTGCCTATATTAACTAGTAAAACTGTCCTCGGATAAGAAGTTAACCTTTGTGAATACCTCTGTACCTCCAATTTTGAGTACTTGTTTGGCTGTGATTCTATAAGTACATAAAAAAGGGCTTCACTGTGAAAGTTTAGTTCCATATTAAATATTGTTCATAAGGAAAAGGCTGTGAGGGTGCTTTTGCCCTTTTGGCACTGGGGAGGTCAGACTAAGCTGTGCTATTTGACTTCACAGTTTTCTTTCATCAGTAACAAAGGCCTTGTTTGTCAGGTGTCATTATATCTGTACAATGTCAATTCTTTGACCCAATGCAGCATAAAGCTAATAACTGTTTACGTAGCTGTGTTCCTGACAAGAGAGTCTAGTTGACCGGTTTCATGTTGTTTCCAAAGACAAAGTGTGGGAAAATGCAGTAGAAAATTTTTTTCACCGGTGTGAGCAAATGTGAGTTGAGACAAGTAGAAAGAACAGATGCAGTGACTAAAATTCTGTGTTTATAAGTCCATTCTTGTAGAGCAGAATTGTGATTGTAAGGAGGTGCATCTGTACTTTATGTGAATTTTATGAGTGCTCAAACTGGTTGGTTGTGATCTTGGGTAAATTATCCATGTATTTCTCATTAGTGTAATTAACAGTTTGCTCTGTATTTGATGTGCGACATGCTGATGTGGTCAATAGTTGCATTTATTTTTTAAATTCAGGTAGATTGAGAACAGTTTAATATAGTGGAAATCTGGTTTTCTTTTTAGAATAAGGGGACAATATCCTTGACAGGTGTTTCCTATTTCTCTTTGTAATTAATACTGTTTGCAGCAGTCCTGAGTTTTTCAGGCCTCTCTTTCTGACACAGGGAGTTCATATGGAGTGCTGTTACCTGTTTTCTTTGATGTCTTGTGCCTGGGCTTTAGTTTGCTAGCCCATCTTTAAGGGCCATGCTGTATCCATGCTGTTGCTCATGCTGTCAGGTAGGATTTCTGATCCTTTCCTCCCACTTCAGCTGTTGTCTTACAGGTGAGTTTTCCAGAACAAGAACTGCTTTCAGATGTTTGGAAAATCCCTACTGCCTTGTAAAGCAGCCTATAAAAATAGTCAGGTTGCATTTTCAGTGTGTATCTAAGTGGAGAAGTAATTTTAAAGTGCTTAATCTCTATGTAGATGGGCCTCAATGCAATATAACTTAAGGAAATGGAAGCGTCATCACTTAGACTGATCCAAAGCTAATTGAAGTTGAAGGACAGGTTCCCTTTGACTTCAAAGGGCTTTGAATCAGCAAAATCTTAGTGAGCTTTCAGTATTTGTGACCCTCCTGAAATAAACTGACTAAAATTTTAGCAGTTAAATAACTTTATTGGTTTTGAAAATTTTAACTGAATTTGTTTAAATTTACAAGGATTAAGCACACATGGTAATTGTGTATGAAAATCTTAATGTATTCCTTTTTTAACTTCTTAGAAACCAAGAGTCTGGGAAATTGAAGGAAGTGGTAGGGCTTTTGGAGAATTTTAGCCATTGGCAGTTTAAGGCCTCTAAATTTTGGTGAATACATGAGTGCAGAATCTAGCTGAGTTACTGCTTTGGAATCAAAATGCTTTCATGTCTGTCTGCTATATAGCCTGGGTGTTGTGAATATATGTGTGTGCTTAAAGAGAAGTGCTGTCCTTCAGGCATCGTGGGAAGGATTGTTGTGATTCAGAGAAAGTGAGCCAGAACACACCTGTTTAAATCTAAGCTTACCTGGATCATTTTAAAAAATGGAGTTTGTTTTCAGAACTGTATTATAAAAATCACTTTTAAAAGATGCTGGGTTCAAGAAAGGGTTTAAGACTAGTGAAGTGAACTGAGTTAATGACAGTGAATATTGGAAAATAGAAAAGGTAAATTTTAGCATTGTTTTCAAGGATTAACTTACATGGGTTTTAAGAACAAAAAGACCAGTTTTTCAGGGTTAGACTGCAGATTGTTTTTAAGAAGCAGCAGTTCCTTTAATACAGTGTTGCTTCCTTTATTTCATATCGGTATAAGGATTGAACAAATATGTCTCTGCCAGCTTTTGTAGGTTGTATCAGATAATGTCATATCAGATTGCTTGTCCTCATTCTGTCTGCAGAAGACTAGAATTTGCATTAGTTGCATTCAAGTGTATGCATCTATCTACTGTGACATCTGAAATACTTGATTTGGGTATGACTTACTCAGAGTAGAGAAATTTAAAGAATAAAATAGTCAAGCCTGTGGGCTCTGTTCTAAAACTAAATATAGAAATAACTGTATTCTTCTCAAAGTTGTTAAGAATTTGGGGAAGCATTGCTTCTACATGTATATTACTAATCAAGTAACTCTGTTTTGGATTTAAACTAGATTTACTGTTAAAGGGAGAGAAGAAGTATGCATCTGCTATTAACTGGTGAAAATGAGTATCAGACAATTTGGACTTTCCTGTGAAAGTGCTGTCATTCTCAAGAACCAGTGTTAGTTTTGGATTGTATAGATCATATTTTCAAAGCTCTGATCACCTATGTCTTGTCTTAAACTTCCAAGATTGAGCAGGTTCTGCAACTTCGGCCATGAGAATAAAGAGGTCAAAAAGAAGACATGTCTAAGTGCTAGATACTAGTCAATTCTTCTTCCTTTTATTTTTTCCTCCTTTACAAATCTGAACTAGCAAGAATACTGGCACTTTAAGGGAGGGAAATTTGGTTTCGTATCGGTGAGCATCTTTTCCTTTAAAAAGCTGATATACATTTCAATAGAAGAAAACATTCCCTCACATGTGGATTCCCACTCCTCATCCTTTTTACTGTTAAATTATTTGAAAGTCAAGCCATGAATTTATTCCGAATGTTAGCAAAAATGGTACTTCATTACTCCATGAAACCCTCCCATAACAGGAGAAATGTTACAATTATAGTTAACAAAATACTTCAGGGTTTTTTTATTAGCTTGAAATTTAGAATGTGTCCTTCCAAATTTTTTACAAAACTGGCCTTTTTAGAGAAACATGGGCCATTTTTTTCAGAAAAGTTTAAATGCAGAAATAAAACAGTTTCAAGTAAGATCTTTAAAGCCTGGTCCTGAACTGAAAAGTAAATGTTCCCTTTGGAATGTCCTCTGAATGCAGTTTCTTAACAATAAGAATATCCTGCTTTTGAGTGAGAGAGAGCAGAATTATTCATACTATGGTGTGGCTTTATTGCACATACAGCAATGCATTAAAGGGGCAGTTTAAAAACTGCTGGCTTAACTGTATCTACAGCAGTATATTTTATTTCCTGTGTATCTGTACCCAGTGCCTGACTAATTCTGCTTTATAATAGCTGTGACTGTTTAAGATGTTAGTTAGCCTGTCTTGTAATCCACCTCTTTCTCCTTGGATGCAGCTGTTGCTTTGCAAGTGATTTTACTGTTCATCTCAGACTTTGGAGCTCATGTCCCAAAGGTCTTCTTTTATCCAACCCTAATGTGTTAGTTGCTGTCCTAAACAACCTGGTCTTGTGAAAGTTTAGCCTCTGTATGCATTCTCCACCAGCAGCCACTTTCAGATTTGTTCTACCAATTTGTTCTCCTTTTTATTATGGAGCAGCTAAACAAAGAGTAAGTTCCACAGTTGAAATGTGTATACTTAAAGGGATGCTGTCAATATAAATGTAATCATATTTACAAATTGTTATTAAATGTGAATCTTTGGCATATTACTTCTTGCATTGCTCTGTTTAAAGGAGAACATTGAGGAAAATTTGATTTTGTGTGTGAATTACAAAGTCTGGAAGGCAAAGAAGCTCATGGGGGAAAAATTATATGAGCATTTCAGACTTAAAAGCATGCTGTGCTTGTGTTGAGCACTGCACATGTTATTCTTGGAGGCTATGAGCAGATGAACAAGTTATTGTGAAATAACATCTAGGGTGAGCTGTTCATATGGAGTAAGGAAAGACAGAATTGTGCCTCTTGTTATGCAAGGGCACACACGTATGGCACACCACAAAGTTCACTTACCAGCTTAGACTTGTGGCAACGTGTTTATTGACCTGGACCTTTGTTAGTATGGTTTGTTTGCTTACAACTTTCCAGGGAGAAAGTGCCTTCTGCTTTGTTCCCAGTTCTGTCCTAGGGCTTGACTCTTAAGAGGAACATCCATTCTGGTCACTGTTACCAGACCCTTGCTGTCTTACTTCCTTAGGTGGGATGGTGTTTAAGAAGTGCTTTTGTGTTTTCAGAAGCACTTTCAGCATTGTCCCCTTCTTCCATTTCTGAAAAGGGTAAAATATAGAGGAGTTTGGTAAGTTTTCATCATAAAAAATTGGGCTGAAAAAGAGAAAAGGTTACAGTCTCCTGTTTCGTGCGATTAGTGACTGTGGAGGAGGCCAGAGAGCACACACAGAGCAAGTTTTCAGATGACCATTCCCTTTATTATTGGATTGTAAAACTGACAATCAAGTTAACTGTTTTCTAAAAAAAGAAAAACCCAAAGGTTCTTTTTTTTCCAAACAGAAATAAAAATTTCAAAAGTGTATGGGCATCAACCTCTGAAAACATTCTTCTTCAGTCCAGTAGACTAACCTTGCTTTAAGGATATTGTTTTAAGTATAACTTGCATATTGCCCAATTTTTCTGTAAGTCTTCCTGCATTTTTATGTCAGTCAATTAAACTTCATTTTCTGATTAACTGATTTTTTCTCACTTTTTGTTGTTTATTTTTGTTTTCAGGCTTCCTTAAGCCAGACTTAATATCGATAGCATGAAAAAATTTAAGAGAAGACTTTCCTTAACCTTGCGAGGAAGCCAGACCATTGATGAATCGCTGTCTGAGCTAGCAGAACAAATGACAATTGAAGAAAACAGCAGCAAAGATAACGGTAAGTATATCTTTCACTTTGTGGAAAGTGTTAAGAATTTTGTCAGGCCCTACTCAAGTGAGCATTGCTGGGGTTCATTTCAGTTTTCACGGTTGCAGGGACTTTCTCACTAACCTTTTTTTAATTTATATTACATTCCACTGCCCTAGTTCTTTCAACAGGTTGATATGTTATTACATATTGGTTTGGTTTGCTTTGGTATTGAACTGTAGAGCTATTGGTCAAAAGCTACCTAAATTTATCTTTTTATATTGTGTCCAGCAAGGCTTATAGATGCTCTTGCAGTAAACAAACTCATTGTATGAATTTAGTAGGTCTCACATCAGCTTCATATGGCTTCAAATTCAGTCTGTTCTCAAAATCATTATTTAGTAATATGATTGACTAATTGCTTAAGCATTATGTATAAAACTGTTTACCTTACACTGGCGATGCGGTGCAGTAGTCTAAATTCTGTCATCTCTTTATGTCGCTCAGTAGTACTTCTCTTCACCAATATGAAGGTGACTAGAAGCATTCAGGATAACCAGCTTGTCTCTGATTCTTACATAAGTCTTTGGCTGATCCCATAAATGTGCTGGCTGCTGTAAAGTCCACGTTAATGATGATGCCGTTTTTGGATGCAATCTGCAGTAACAGTGACTGGAAGAGGTTTTGTTGCTTATTCTGTTTCCTGGGCTGCAGCATTTAAGTCATATTTCATCTTCAATGCTGATTAGTGTTATTTTTTGCTCTGCTCATATCTAAGATTTTTCTCATTTATCAAGTGATCTGAATTTTATTTTTCTCCCACTTAACAACAGTAAAGGATTCTGAATTTTCCCACTGAAAACTGACAGGGCCGGGAAATTTGAGTGGAGGTAGAGGCAATGGAATTTGCCATGCAGATTTTTAAAACCCCATTCAAGATATGTTGCGTACCGAGGTTTTGGAAGCAGAATTTACCTTTGGCAAAACAAAGCTAATAGTGTTTTTCATTTTTACCTTTAGTCCCTGGTATATTCATTGCTGTTGTCCTGTTTTTACTATGGGCCATCCCAGTATTTTGGGACACAAGGTTTATTACAACTTTTTATATGTTGATACAACAGGTCTACTCAGGAGCAACAACTGCAGTATTTTTGCACTGATACCTATTAAGTCCTTTCTGAGACACTGAGTTGTCCCACATGATTTCACTTGTATTCGCCTTTTACTGATGCATATTTTTTCAGACCTGTATATACTTCTGCAAGATTGATTTCATTATGTAAATAAGTGCTAAGAATGTTACTTTCACACTGAGAAATGAGCATGAAAAAATTGTTACCAGCATTGAGGAGGGTAGTGAACTGGGTTGCTGAATTGATTCATTGTAAACTGAATCCAGGAAGAATAAAAAGATTTTACCTTAAACTGGACCATACCTTGGGTGCCAGCTCAAGGGACGGAGAACACAATAACTTGTTTACATAAGCATGAGCTTATGCCATCTTAAACCATCTATAAATCCATTTACAGCTTGTAATATTTATCTGAGAATTATCCCAAGCAGTAATACTTGGATGTCTGCATGCTTGTCGCCAGACTGTGACAAGCTTAACTTCTCCTAGATATTTGAGGTGTTAAAATAAATAAAACATACAATTAAAGAAAATGCTCCTAATTGCAAATTACTTATCTAGCTTTTAGTGCTGTTTTTATTTTGCTTTCCATGGTAATTCATTGGCCAAAAGGAATCTTACGTGCTAAAATTGTGAAAACAATGTATGCTATGCTTATACATGCAAAAGGTTGTTGATGCCTTAGTACAGTCTTCTTGGATACGCTGGAGATGTTGTCGGTCCTCTTGAAAGAAGACAAAGAATATAAACTGTACTTTTGCTGTGCCTAATCTTTAATTCATCATTTTATGCCATTAAAAAAAGTTTTACTGACACTTGCTACCTTTTTCAGATTCTTCCAGAATGCAGTTATAAGTACTTGTCCTGTCTTTGATCTTGCAGAGGTGAACAGCATACTACATTGTGGATTTTTGTTTTCCTTTGTTTTTCCTTTCCAACCCTACTTTTCTTAGAAAGTAGGGTTGGAAAATGCTTGCTGCTCTAGCTAGTCTTGCTTTTCTAAAGGACACACTAGCTTTCCCACAGATGAAGATATTTTGGAAAGAGTATTTTTCAGACAGACCGCAGGGACTGGGCTTTGGGCAACAACAATTGTTGGAAAAAACAGCCAAGAAATTATTTTTCTCTTTTGGTGAAAGACCAGTTTGGTAAAGAACATTGCCCGGAAAAAATCCTTCAGTGGGCATTTAAAGAATTTTGCTTACAAAGGAGTGCTTAAATGAGAAAGGTTTGCCTTGGCATCTTACGAAATCCCAGTGCTAAAAAGCCTCTACTAATTGTAAATATCCAGCTGAGACGCATGAGAGGATGTAGTCTCTTGAAAAATATTATATAAAGTGATAGCTGCATCAAGATCTTGAAAGTACATCCTTTACTGTGATGGTGCTGATCTCAGGAGGCAGGAGTAACCGTCTCCTTAGTTCTGCTTTTAAGAATAAACAGCTCCTTTACCCTGTGGAGCAGAGACACACAAATGTGCCCAGTATAACAGGTTTTGAATCTGTTCCTAAAGAAACTTAAAAAGCACTGTCTAGTAAATGAAAGGCATGCCACTATAGTAATCTACAGAGAATCAAAGTCAGGGGTACAAATAATCTTCAGAAAGTGCTTCTTCATATGTGCTTAATTTTCGAGCATTACATCATGAACTTGAGAAATAAGAGTTGAAGGGCGTTGAAACTGTGCATTTCAGGTCAGAAGGCAAGACTAGGCCCTGAATGCTGAAGGCCTTTACAGCAGAATTTTCTTCCATTGTTACTGTCCAATTCTTTTGATTTCACTTTTTCTTTCTAGCAAATCGCACATCTTGTCTCCTGTCATTCCATGCTGATGGCTGTGTTCACTGAAGGTTATCATTTTATACATGCTAGTTTTTTTCCTTCCTGGGAAACAGCTGTGTTACTGGGTTATAGAGATTGTAGAGACTGTGTCCATAGAAGACCATATCTGTGCTGACCAGGAATCCAGACTCATCTCCATCTGATTTATATCCTGTAAAATATTTATTATAAGTTGCAGTTCAGCACTGCCGTTCCAGATGTAGATCACTTGTGCATAGTACCAGGGCCCTTTCCTTATGGTCACCTTTTGCAATAACCTGTATTGTTCAGCCCCCTGTCAAATGCTTCTTCCCCCGCAATTGCCTGTAATTTTAAGTAACTGCAGCTCCCATCCAGAGGCCCACCTTGTCATTAGCTCCAGCTTTGAGTGGGTTGTTTCAAGATTCAGAGAACAGTACTCCTAAAGTAGAACAAATTGTCCCATTTGTAGTTCACGGACATAAAGATAGATCCATAACTTTTGATTTCTTTGCAGTGCATTGATACCACTGAATCAGCTAACCTTTTGTATGCAGTCTCACTTAATACACAGCCTCCTTCATCGTGTGATGTCAGTACAATCTCAGTATGCATCACTCATCCATGAGCAGCAAAATGGGATTAGCAGGGATCAACCCATACTGTTCAATGCAGCAGCACAGAGCTGTTGCACTGAATATAGAATAACCATTGGGTTTGGGTTTTTGGAACACCATCAAATTATTTAGTGACCAGAAACATATATATAATTAAATCTTTCTTACAAATTATATTCATCATGATTGGCTTCTGGGTGAGGAAGCGCTGCCAAATCAGGTCATAAGCCATAAAAATAGGGGGACCAGTGAAATGCCTAATAATATATCTGAAGCCTTATGAACTGTGGACTGTATGAGGTATACTTCGGGCTAGTCTTTTATCTAAGTACAAAAGCTTTTCATGGTCTCTGATGTTTCAACATATAAAAACAATTAGGTGGATTTGTTGTTTATTTTTAATTCTGCCATATTTTAATTTCTCATATTAACAGTGTGCTGGCTTGCTTTTTAAATTCTAGATTCTACCTTAATATATGAATTTAGATTAACATTAAAAATACTAAATGATAATTTTTCGATTTGGCAACTAAATTTGCTCCTGGAACTTTTGTTTGCCAATGACATACTAATGAAATTTGGCTAGGAGTAACATCCAAATCATGCATATTTAAATCCTAATTAAGTGTAAAATTTATGCAAATACTTCAAATACATTTGATCTCTAATGAAAGCAAAAAATGCAGCTGTATTGTCTAATACTATGAAGTGCATTATCACAACCTCCAAGCATGCTTTTAAAAAGAACTGCAAGATGCGTTCCAAAATACATCCACAGCTCTTGCATTAATTTATAAGTAACTTGGAAAGCATTCTATTTTGTTATGGTTGGGTTTTTTGGGTTTTTTGGTACAGAGAAATACACATGTACATAATAAACCAAAAAAGGTGAAGTTCTGATAGAAATGGCTACATGAATTTGTAAAATAATACTTATCTCCATTTGGTCTCTTTTAGCTCAGTGATGTGATCATAGGATCCAGTCTCATGAACACTTGCATAATTTTTTTGTAATTTTACAGGTGTGAGTAATAATGGAAGGATCAGCTACGGTAAAGTGCGTAAGTGTTTTTTAGGTTTAAGGCATTAATGACTAGTTAATACTCTGATAAGAGGGATGAATGTTTATAAAAATCAACACATTGCAATACTGTCTCAGAACATCCAAATGCCTTTGTAGTTTTAATCATTTCATATCATCTTCAACAGAGCTGAGAAATTTCCATTCCATCTGCTATGTATAATTCCTTGAGTGTGGAAGGAAAACAGTGTGTTGCAACATATTTTCAAGACAGTGTTCTTGAATTGAAAATATGAGCACAGAAATGCTTACTGGTAATAAATCGGTAAAATTTCTCTGTTGATGTTGGAGGAAAGTATCAGTATGAAGGTGTGGGTGGGTGAGGGAAGAAGAAATCCCCAGAATTGCTAGAGCTCATTTTAGAGCTACAGATTACTGTGAGTAATTGGCAGTTGTTACAACGAAACACTGATCCTTGTACTGTCCCTTACACTGTACTGGCAATGTTTTTATTATAGTCTGTACGTACCCTTCTGTGCTGTGGTATACATCCATTTTTGTTATTCCTGTTCAGTATGGTTTCTCCATCCTACATACACTGCACAACATAGTGTTCTTTCTTCCCTTCTGTTTTAATTTGCTTCTTCCCACAAAACCTAGGGTCTCTGTTCATATGTGAAAGTGCTTATAAAGCAAAATGAGCATGAAAATTCAGTGCCTGAAGCATGCTGCAGAGGCCCACAGTCTTGGGGGGCCTTGTGGGGGCCTTGTCCACTCATAAGTGTTTTCCTTAGAAGCAGAATGCAAGTTCAGCAGGAGAACACAATGTTTAGATGCAGAAGTGGACTCTCTAAATACACCAGATTTCTGTTAGTGTAGGCTCACTGATGGATGTGCAGAGATTTGTTCTCAAATGGTATTCAGATGGAGTTGTTAAGTACAGAAAAGTACAATACACATAACTAGCCAACACAATTTATTTCTGAAAGGAGGACTAAAAGGAGCCAGATCCTGTTTCCTGGTTTGGTTGGCAGTGTGGTCTCACAGATGTTTGCACTGGGAGTTGTATGTGTGGATGCAAGGATAGAGGCCAGGGATACTTGCATCTTGGCTGTGGTATTGACTTGCATTAATGAAATTGTAGCTGAAAAATTTTTCTGAAGGATTTGGTGTAGTGTGATGCCTTCTGCAGTTACAGTTTTAAACTGATGGCGTGTTATGCTTATCTGATTTGAGGTACAGAACTACCATGCCTACGTTCCAGTACAGGTTCTGATGGCCAAAAATATTATCTGAGAATTATCTTCTAAGCAGTATGAAATACATAAATCTTAAATGCGGGGCTTTGGTTTTGAATATATTTCACTTGATTGTGATCTTTATGATTTTGGTACCCAGACTGAAGGCAAAACCTCACTCTGTATGAAGTCAACTTTGAAAGGTTTTTTGTAGTGTTTTTTAGATGTCTTGATCTCATTCTTTGCCTGGTGTATTTATAGTTTGGTTTTGTGCATTGTTTTTGTAGTTCAAACAGACAGAAAAAGTTCTGTCCTTTCTGTCTCAAATAAAAAAAAAAAGTTTCTAGGACGTTACAGTGCCATTTTAATAATTGAGGTACTTCATTTCTCCGAAGAAGCTGAAGGCTGAGTTTCTTCAGGGTTATATTAGCATATTTTTTCAAATCTTCTACCAATATTTTTTGCCTTGTGTTGTCCAGGTGAAGAATATTTGCTCTGGAATGACTGCTGTACTCAAATGGATTAATTTGACCAGTGGGAAGAAACCCTTGAAGTTCTGCCAAGTTTTTAAAATCTTAATATTCAATAGTTTGAAGATTTCATCTTATTTTTTAATGAAAAATACTGGTTTAAGTGGTATTGAGTGGTTGCTCTGTTTTTACAGTGACTTAATATTTTCCTGAGTATCACATAACAGAATCTTAGGAAACAACCCCATAAAATAATCTGTAAATACACAGTGTTTTGTAGTGTTCCTCATCCAGCTCCTGGAGAGTACAATATAGCAAGTGTATTGCTGCTTTGGGTTATTTAAATGTATCTTTTATGGCAGCTGTCACCTGCAATCAACTAATTTTACTGAGTGGGTCTGACTGCCTTACAGCAGTGTAATTAAATATTATACAGTGCAGCATGCCAGCTCTGAAATATCAGAAATTCACCTGCTTGCATTCTACATTTTCTGAAGAAATAAAGGGCTCTTGACAACAGCCTCTTCAGCAGTTGTTCGAAATATTTTGTATTCCAAGTCCAAAAAAAGTCAGGTTTTATTATGTAAAAACTGAGTAATCATTAGCAGAGCCTAACATTCAGATCAGGTAAATGAATGTGTAGTTAATGATGCTGAAATATGATTAAGCTGTATGACAGTAGCATTTGAGAAGCCTACATAAATAAACTTAAAAGGTTGTGATGATGCATCACAAGCTTCATGAATGCAAAGCTGTTCAAAGAATGAATATGTAGTTTCACAAACGTAGTTTTTTGACACTTTTCTGTTCTCTGTCAAATTGGAAATGATAAAAAACAGCCTTGGAAGTTTTCTGGAGCAAGGGTGAGGTCAAGGTGGTGGAAAAGAAACTAAATAGAGTCCTGTCCTATAAAAACCAGTAGTGGATTCTCAAGACATTTAGTGAGATTTTGTTACACTTGAGCCAGTCCAAAGTCAAGTTGCAGTTAAAAGTGTAAAGTGAGGTTCTGCCTCCACGCTTTTGCCAGCAGCTGTGCTGTGTATACCCCATGGAGATCTAGTTCAGAAATCTAAATCAAAATTGCACTTCTTTTTTGTTGGGGGGGGGGGTGTGGACCTTGAGCCACATTTTTGGTAGAACCAGTGAATTGTGGCAGGCACAAAGATTCATCCTTACTTAGAATATGGAACATGCCTGGGTTCAATCCCCATTCTGTACCCAAATCAGTAATCATAAATGCTAAGTCTCCAATATTTCTTACTTTGACTAGAAAATCTCCACATGTGTATTTTAATTTTATTTATATGAAGTTAAAATATGTATTTATATGGTTTACATGTCCAGAATGGATAGTGGTTGTGGAATCAAGCATTTTTTTGCAGACATACTCAGCTCTGTTTCATTTAAGGGAAAATGCCACCTTGTATGACTGTGATTTTAGTTCTTTATTAAAGCTAGTTGAATCAAATTTCATTGCAAAATTTAGGTAGTGAAATCTGAAAAACAGCTTGGTCTCTGTCAAATAGTAGAGATTCTCACAGGACATAAAAAAAGGAAGAGTTAGGTGAGCACATGAAAATATATATTCATAAAAAGTGTTTTAAAATGCATTTACATTCCTAATGAAAACACTTTCTTTCTTTAATCCACCAGCTGACTGACGTGTGACAGTATGTCAGTTACTGAGACCATGCAAAGAAATGCCAGGCAATTCTGCAGGCTCTCTGGAGCTCAGCTTAAGTAAATCCAGTTAAGTAAATCCAGCACAGGAAAGAAGGTGATAGTGTGGGTCTTTGTTATCATAGATGGATGAGGAAAAGAAACATTGTGGATTAATTGAAAAATGGCTTAACTCGGAAGTAATTTGAGGTCAAGGTTTGTGGTTAATTTAAATTGCAGTTAAAGGAAGAAGAGGAAGCATCTTTATAAAATTGTTGGGTTTAGTTAATTCCTCGGCCAGGTGTCTTGTTTATACACACTGCTGTTCTAATTGTTATGGCAGTTTTCATAATTATGAAGTAAAAAAAAATTCAGTTCCACTTATGTTCAAACATAAATTTATTCCACTTTACAATTGAATAATTTCAGTGGTTCATTTGAGTTGCTTTCTGGTTTCTTATGTTTGTTAGCATTGGTGTTGGCATTATTTCAAACTTAGCAAAGCAGTGGTACCTTACTGGGTACAGTGTTTTCCTAAAATATATGTGTGTATTCTAAAACATTCCATGATCTAGAAACTTATAATCATTATTAAGCCAGGCTGATTGCATTTTCAACTGTGTTTTCTTTGAATAGTGCTGTTGTATTTATTTTGGGTTATGCCAATAGTAACAGAAGTTTGAATGACAGAATGTGAGAAGTACAAGAAAATGCTCCAGATTATATAAAGGGTTAGCTCAGCACTCACCAAACTTGAAAATCGAGTAATACAACAGTGCACAGTCACCATACATTGCTCAATTTCAAACCCTGCTGAAGGTGCAAGGTTAAGCCAGATGATGTGGACGTGGCATTTAAAAAAAGGGATATGCATTTTTATAGATACAAAACAAATGTGCACATCTAGGTATACTTTATTAAAGGGTGTCTATTGCAAGAATTTTTCAGGGACCTTGAAAAGAAATCCATGTGGTCATCCTGTACATCAGTATAATATTTATAACTATTCTCATTGAGAATGTTGTTTAACCTTTTTCACACTTAAAGACTAGATTTGCATGATAGCTTAGTAGGCTGCCTAAGAAATGTAAGGGTTGAAATGGCATTCCTTGAAAGACGAGTCCAAGATTATATGATGGTGTAGCCAAAATAAGAAGAGACTATAATAAAAACTGATGAAATACAATTTAAAAAGACCACTGAGAAGTCTGTGTTTCAGCTTGTTTTCCATACCAGTTTATCAGTTTGGAGTTACAGATGATAGAGTAGGGTGAGGAAAGAGAGCTAAATGATTAATAAGACCCGTATTGGAATGGTTGTGCCAGCGAAAGCCAGCACAAGTGAACAGCCACTGCAGAAGTCTTGTGCTGTAAGGACAGCTGGAGTTGTGCCTGTCTGTTCTCCAGACTCTGAGGATGACATTTTAGGGCAAGTCTAAGATTAGAGCCAAAAGTACAATATCATTTCCCCAGTGTATTGTATCAGTTTCTAGCTCAGAGACTTCCTGAACTAGGCAAGTCTCTGTGTGGTTAGTAACCCTGAGCAGATTGCTTGTTCAGTCTCCCCTTGAGTCTTGGAGGTTCTGGTAGTTGTAACATCCTGTGGTGAGGAGTTTCCGCAGAAGAATCATTTTGTGTGCAGTATGCAACCTGCCATGGCTGGCTTTTTCACTCTTGTGCTGAAGGAGGTGGTGGATGCAGCGAGTTCCCAGGTGTCCTCTTCAGCCCTCAACTGAGTCCATGGATTGTATCATGCTTCTATTGTTTTAATCTATATGAGAGCGGAAGATGAGAGCTGTGCATGATCTCAAAATGCAGTAGATCCACACACTTGCACAGTGAATTTTCTAGTGGTTTTTTACTCACCTTTTAATTTCCATCATTCATTTTGCCTGTGGCTGAATATTAAACCAATAGCAACACATGGTTACTGAGTTATGTTTACCAAGTACAGTGACACTAATGTAAAGGATGTTTGTGAGTTTTATATGGGGGAAACATTTTTTTAAAGACAAATCAAACCTATAATCACAGAAATAAAATTATAAGAAGCAGTTTTTATAGATGTATATAGTAAAGGCATTTAACTTTTACAGTTTAGATGTATTTTCAAGCCCAGACAGTTGACTTAACTCACATCTTAAAACTGCAGTGTTATACTTTAAATATAGTGATTCAACGTGTTAATAATTCTGGAAAAAATGAAGTGAATTAAAGGAAATTGTAACTTCAAAAGAAGTACTTGTGGGTCTTTGGAGAGAGAGAGAGAGAGTTAAGTAGTTGTTTCAAAAGCACTTTATTTAACTCTTGTATCTCATAAATGCATGAAAACTGTAATAAAGAGTCTTGTAAATTAATTTCCAGCAACAGTTTGCTTGATGATCTTCAATATTTGTTCCAGCTCTTGGCTGTTAACAGTCCCATTTGCAGGGAGGAGGTAATATAATGCAGAATTCATGCAACCATTTCTTTAGAAGTTCCTAGCATACAGCAATGCACACTGAATTGTTTGTAACAATTCTTCAACAATACTTTTCTGAACCATAAGCCCGTACCTTATACCATCATATGCCATACGATCCCTCATTTTGGTAAATTAATGTGTATCAGGATTTTAAACCCCTATTTATAAGCAAGCAGGATTAATACTCGTCTTAGTCAGAAATACAGTGTCATGTGAGTGTTTTTTTAACCTTCGCTTCATTGTCTGCCAGCAGTTATGCCTGTCCTACTACATAACCTAAATTATTGTTGCAAAATTTTATAATGGGCTCCACAATTTAGTACAGTACTTAGGACAGTGAAGGAAGGTAATAGTTGCCTATGATGACAAAAGTTATTTCTGTGTAATTGGATCTTATTATATCAACCATTTTTCTTTCATTTTTATATAAATTTACTTAATAGTGTGATCTGTATTTATCCTTATATTTGAGCTGAACTTTTCATGTGTTAGGATATTTTAGGAATTTTGTTTTAAACTGTAAAATATGTACAAATGTACCAGTGCCATGAGGAAAACAAATTTTTTAAATAATCATCTCTGTGCATCACACTGTCATGTTACTAATGAACATAAAACCCAATCTCTACATAGACATTTGGTGTATTCATAAATGCTGGCCTCTTTTGTGTACTTCACAGTTCATGAAGGTAGATTACTTTTAGCATGAGTAGACAAAAGCCATAACATGCAAGGTACTATTCATTTGTGCACCAGCACACATTAACTCAGTGTGAGGTGTTTAGACTCGAAACTTTATCAAATTCAAATCAAATTAGCAAGAAAGTTGGAAAGCAAAAAGCAGATGTTAACTTACCAAATGTAGTAGTTGTGCTGAAGGTGGACCTGTGTCCTGTCATGTGGAAGTAGTAATAGATTGTATTAAAAATTGCTGGGGAATTTGCTGCCTGCTGCCTTAGGATAAATCTGCTGTTGAAGGCATGCAACAAGGAAGCTGGTACCACTTAAGTAAAAAGGGTGATGCAAACTATTAGAACAGAAATAAGCATTTGGGGTAGAGATGTGCAGAGGTCTGAAGACCCTGGTCATACTTCACAAACATATACACAGATGTATGGTGTATTTTTCCTCATGTTCACCCGCTCTGAAGCTGTGTTTATCAAGGATGCAGGCAGGTTTGTAACAGTGCTGACATGTCCTTTCTGTTTTCTGCCTGCAGCATGTTTTTTTCCCAGGGCTTTTGTTTTTTTCCCTGCAGCAGCTGAGTTAATGTTTCTTGGGTTTTTGTCTCACTGTGTTATTCATGTTTATATGCAAAAATTCCTTGCATAATTATTTCTTAAGGTCACTGACCTGTCCTTGGGTAATTCTGTTTGTGTACTTCTGTCTCTGCTTCAGACTAATCGTAACGATGTATCTAGAAGGTTTTTGTGTTTGTGGGGAGGGAGGGGGTTCCCTTCAGGATCCTGTTTCCCTTAGGTTATTAGGCATTTGTTGCTGTTCCTTCTCTTCACCATTGAAATTCTACTTTCCATAAAATATGTTCTCCTAGCTGTATTATTCTTACTACCTTTTTTGGAGCTGAAAGCAGGATTTTGGGGTCCCTGCATGTGGGAATATAAGTTGGAGTGGTGAAATAGCATCCCAGAGTGCTCCCTGTCCCAGGAGGCATGAGTGAAGCTCTGAGCACACCCTGGGAGCAGTGCCTCTGGTGGGTGCTGCTCCATTCAGTAGCACTCATGCTGCAGTTACTCAGTGCATGGCTGCTGCCTTTTCTGTCTTCTGAATAATACTAAACATTAATCCTTTATGTTAACAAGAATCAAGTAATGGAGGAGTAAAATTACTTGAATCTCAGCTGTGCTTTGGGCATAGCTTCTGTTCTTTTCTGTAGTATAGGCACAGTGCTTGCATGTAGCTGTCAGATGACTCTGATCCCATTTTCTGAAGTGAGAGTATTTCATCTTTATTTCTGTATGAATGACTCCACTGGTGGTTCTGCTAAGTCCACTGCTGAGACAGTCAATGCAAGTGGACATCTGGTTTGCTTCTTTTGGGGGTAAAAAATGTCCTCATGTTTTTAGAGTTAGCCTGCTTCTAGGACCGTGTCGATCCTTGAGGGCTAGTCCATGTGTGAGGAGTCAGGTTGCTGAGGGAACATGAATACTCAATTTCTGTGCACACTTGTAAATAAGATTTAAGAATTTCCAACGTTTCATTCTTTTAGAAAGTTCTTATCAATGATAATAACTTTTTAAAAAAAACTCTGTGAACCATCTGAAACACAATCCAGTAGAAAGTCAAAATAAAGAATTGAACACTTAATTTTTCTGATACCCTGTAAGTTAATAACCTTAATTATGGCATGACAGGTCTGGGAGGTATAGACAGGTACATTTACTTCTAAAGATGTCCAATAGCAAGGCCTTGGTAGTAGTGACCCGTGAGAATTCTGAGAGGGAGAATATTTTCAAAGGCTTACAGTTGATTTTGCTCATCACAGTTGATCTAACAGCTGTCCTGTTTAAAAGTAAAGATGAAACATTGTGCAGTAAGACAGAAGAAAATAATTAGTGTTCTGGTTTTATTGATGTTCTAAGACTGGATATTCAGGGCATTAACTCGTCCAGCAGCAGAGTGACAGGATTTAGTAAAGTTAAATTTGGGTAACGCTTACTGCCATGTTTCGTACTGTTTTGTTAATAGAGAAATGGCCATAGTATGATGGTCTACTGTTAGCATGAAAGATAATCTTACCAGACTGGTGATTTCCTGTTTACTAATTCTTTTTTTTCTTTCTTTTTTTTCTTCTGGCATGTTCCTGACAATCCTGCTTGCTTGTGGCAATGAATATTTTGATCCCTGTGAATTGTAGAGCCTATTGTGAAGAATGGCAGGCCTCCAACGTCTCACAGCATGCACTCATTTCTCCACCAGTACACGGGATCTTTCAAGAAGCCCCCTTTACGGAGACCACACAGCGTCATAGGGGGCAGTCTTGGCTCTTTCATGGCAATGCCCAGAAATGGGAGCAGATTAGGTAATTTCCTACATTGTTTGTTTAAATTGATTTTTCTGTGAAAAAAAATGTTTGTATGGATTTGTAGCAAGAGGTACAGATATTCTAATGCTTTATTAAATCTCTGAATATGCAGTAATTTTTTCTGGAGTTTGAGAAATTTGTTTTTAAGGAACTGAATGTCTCTTAAGATTTTCAGGAAGAAAGCAATTAGAAAAACACACAGAAATCACCCATTAATTTTTGACAAGTTACAAAAGTAACAAAATAGTCTTTCTTAGTACTTTGCAAGGAACTCATGTATCCATCTTAGTTAAGCATTGGCAAGAATGTAATACCAAAAAAAACAAGAGGATAATCATCCTGTATGTGAGATTTTAAAAAAACCTGGTGTATCGCTTCTCATTATTACAGAGAAAAAAAATGTTTCTGTCAGTGACAAATTAAGGCCACTCAACTATAATTATGTTTTTGTTGTGGTCCTGAGCTATATTTGTGCTTCCATGAAGCAAATAAGTTATGAAATATTTTTTTCTTCTTCAAGTAATTTATCATGTTGCTGCCTCCAGTCACCATTAATGTTTTATCCTGCTTTTATGTTATTTTAAATTATGCTTAATTAATTGATACTAGAAAATGAGAGCAAGTCACAGCTTAATTAGAGTTTTATTATTTTTTCAATCTCCTGCCCTCCTTTAGAAGTGTGATAAACTGATCTTCAAGATTAAGCTGTGAATCTTCAAGATAGTAGTCAAACCACTTATATCCTCCTCTGGTGTAATACCACTCATCTTGTTCAAAACCATGCCTTTTACTGTTTGAGTTACCATTCAAACTGCGAAAAGACTTATATCCTTTTGAATTTACTATAGCAGCTGTTGCTATCACACAAGAAAATAGGTTTTAGTATGCACGGTTTGACTACGACATCAATTTCTGATTTCACTCAAGTCCTGTACACAGTATTTGCTTTTTCATTTTTGCCAAGCTTTAGTTAAGTTGCCAAGAATCTAACAGGAAGAGAGAGTTTTAAAAAAAAATTAATCGTGTACTTAGAGAAATCTGTGTTTAGGAATATGTAGTCTGTATGGATTATTTGTCAAGCTAGATATGTGTAAACTAAGTACAGGAGCAGCAAAGATGTTTTTGAGTACAGAGATGCCTGTACTCTCTTAATTGTGCATTGCCTTTAACAACAATTTGTAATTTTTTTGAAGTAGTATGGAATACATGTACAGAATGTATTGTGGAATCACAGAATGGTTTGGGTTGGAAGGGACCTCAAAGATCATCTAGTTCCATCCTCTCTGCCATGGGCAGGGACACCTTCCACTGGGCGTGGTTGCTCTGTATTTGTATGCTAAACCCCTCTTTTCGCTTTGGATACGATAATGTCTTATTTTTTAGTGCCTTATTTGATGGAAATACAAGCTACCTGTACGTGTTATCTAGTGGTAAAAAACAGGAGTACAAGTATGTGCAAGCATAATTCCTCTTTCTGCTCCTTTTTCACATCTTTCTTTCTTTCTTCTGTTCCTGCCATATGAGAATGGTTATTACTCATCAGGAAGCTGAGGTTTTCCCTGTTGGAATAATGACATCAGAAACAAAACGGTCAAATATGCTGCACTGCATGAGACTTTTATTTTCTTTGCTTTCTTCATCCACCCTCTTTTCTTTGCAGTTTTTCCTCTATTTCATAGGTAGAAAAAGGGTATCAGAGAGATGTCCTTGAAATACCACAAAATCATGGCAGGTAAAAGGATGGTTATTTGGTTAAAGAAAACCAGATTAATCTGAGACCTGCCACAAGTGCATCTTTATGCTGCCTGTGTTTGAATGAGATTATCAATATAAAAATCGATTGAGGAGCCCCAAGGTGTTTTGGAGTTTTGTTTGCTTTTTGAGCATTGAACTTGAGTTTCTGGAGTTGTGGTAACATGTACAATCCCAAAATACTTTAGAAGTAATTTCTACTTGGAAATTCTCTGTTAGCTTTGTTTTGTAAAATGCTGTGTAAAGGAAAAATTTTTGAACTGTGCCTTTGTTTAAAAGTTTTTAGCAATTTTTAAATTTAGTGTTCAGTTACCAGGATGATTTTAAATAGCAGAGGTGTTTCTCAGGCCAAACTGTAAAACTACTGAATGAGGGTTTAGCTGACGGATTTTTTTAGTTCACTTGTATCTGTACAGCTTCTACAGTCTTGTACCTCTGGAAGCATTTAACTGCTGCAGTCCCCGACTAAGCCAGAGCTAATAAACCTTTTTTGGACCTGACCTGGCTGAATGAGGAGCAAATCTGATTGTCCTTGTTCCATATTCATATTAATGCTGCCTCTGGGGAGGCTCCTGGAATGTGCAGAGCTAACTGAAGCTGGTCCTCCTGGTGAACTGCAGTTAACGGCCAGGAGAGAGTTAATCCTTGCTTTTTCCAGTTACGTTGATACAGTCATGGAGAAGTTTTGTTTCATTGTCATAAATATTAGTTGAAAGGAATGATGTTTTCATACACCTTTCATAGTTCAGTAATGGTAACAGCAAAGGCAGTTTCTCACTATGGCCTTCCTCAGTTTGCATTATATTATCAGCGAAACTAATCGTACAATGTAGACACTTCATAGAAATTAAGCTTCAGAAAAGTGCACCCTGGAAGAAATCCATTATGCAAGTCACATGATTATTCTTGTAATAATTTGAAGTAAGGTGGAGAGATCATGCAGTCTGACTCAGTACTAATTAGTGACTTTGATTATGGCTCACTTGGAGGAGTTCTCATTTGCTGTGCTGTAGGTTCCCTGTATTAATTTCTTCTGTGATGCGTTCCTCACAGCTGAAATGAGGACAGCCTTTTCCTTTAAGTGTAGTTCTCTAGTTTCCCTGTTATATTGTAGTCATCTACATCTGGCTTTTCATTACATGGCCATTCTGGATATTTAATAAGATATGTAGAGTACATTAAAATAAACATCTGTGTAAGAGAATGGCTTGGTATTGCAGTGAAAGCAATTCAATACGTTATTGAATGTTTAAAACCTCTGAAGACTATGCAAGCAAGCTTTGATGCAGGTAAACTTGTCTACAGAAAGACTTAGAGAAATTAAGGAAATATTTGCATGGCTTTCATCATTGCTTAATCAAACATCATTGTGCACCTGTGTAAAAATGATTAAAATGTCTGGGTTAATGCCTTAGTCTGGGGTTTATGCTATTAAAATAATGAACGTAAGGCTCTACCAATGCCTTTTTAATTGAATCAGATAAAAGGATGCATTTGTATCAGATGATAACACAGTCAAGTTATTTTTTAAAAAGCTTATAATTATATCTGTTTAGAAAATAATTAAAACATCTGCAAACCCTTATAAATCGGAACAGTGGGGTATTTAGCCCATTGGAAATACATCTGCTTAATGATACGTTTTTGGTTGCTACAGCCAGTATTCTGCTTAAACCCTCTTGGTTGTGGATATGTAGCTTATCCAGACTTACCAGAATTTATCATAACACAGGGGTATTCAAATCATCATCCTATGTAAGTCTGAAATACTGCACTTTTAGACTTGAATGGTAGAGACCCTTTTTGTCTTCATATTCCTGATTTATAAAGAACAGAAGCTCCTTGTTAGCTACATTATCTGTCCCAAATATATGGGTTTGTGTTACTAGTTCTTGAAATAGTGCTTAGTTGTGTGTTATTACGTAGCTGATATTCTTAGCAGAAGAATTATCATTGTCAACTAGGGTGCTCTATGTAATTCTGAGCATTGCATTTCCAATTGTCTTTTTTTACTAATTATTTCATAATACAAATGTTTTGTGGAATTAAATGTGTAAAAATATGACAGCATCAATTCCATAATTACTTTATTTAAATAACCAGTCTCTCAGAAAAGAAATAATGTAATTGCACCATGGCTTAAAATGCAGCACTACTTCAATTTTGTCAGTTTTTATTTTGTGAGATTGGTGAGATAAGTGTCCCTTGCCTAGCTTCCATAAAGAAAACAGACTTTGGGTCCCAACTGATGGGCTTGTTCTAACATGAGGATAAATAGATTGGGGAACCCCTGTCAGTAGCTGTTGCACTTCATTTTACTAACAGAATCTCAAGAGCTGTAACTGCTAAATTGGATTACATGACATCTCAGAAAAGAGAGTTTTTATTAAAGAACCAATACGGTGAATGTGCTGTTTACCAGATAGTGCTGGCGTAACAGCTTCGCTGCAAGTAGTGTTTTCAATAATGCTTTTATATTACTAAAAGTAATTTTCCACAGTTTGTTAGAGATTTTAAAAAAGACAGCTGTCAAGTCACTACAGAGAATAAGACATTTCTTAGAAACTTGGCAAAAGAGAATTACATTTTTTCTGTTTAGCTTTAAAACTAAGGCTGATCTTTAGGAACCGCTTTCTGAAAATCTTTCCCTGTGATTCAAACTGCAGTGCCTTTAGAAGCACTGATGAGTGTTTAGCTTGTTTGAAATCAGAAGACTACTTATTACATAAGGAGTGCAGGTTAATTTTTTTTTTTATTTAGTCCAAATCTGAGCGTGACTTGCAGGGAAAATTCTGATTCAGTGTGGATTTTAAATAGAAATCCAATATAAATCCGCATCACTGCTGGAAAATTTGCTTTGTGCATGAGATGCATGCTTAGTTTGTGTATTTAATTACAGTATTTTGAGTTAAAATATGTTGCTAATAGCTTACAAGTTAATCTTTCTTTTTATAGCCATTCTGTTTTCCATAAAAGGAAACTTTTTGTACTAAGGAAGAATTTGTTCCTTTGGAGTCTGCATGATGCTATGTAAGCCAAACTAGACAAATATTTTAGAAGATGTGTAGATAACGAAACATTGCCCTAATGGCTTTTTTTTTTCCTAGAAAATCCAATTTTCTTGCTTGTTGATGGTGGTGAAACTTGCAATTTCTCTGTTGGTTTTGGGGGGCTTTTTAAAGTTGCTGTAATGCTTTGCAAATGTTAAATACTTTCAAATGTATTGGTGGTAAGGCTGAACTGATCTCTGTGTGTTCTGCTAATATTAGCATTTTTTAGGGATAGAGTTCTGGGATTTTTAGTTGTTCCTCAGGTTCTCTTACACCTTGTACAAGATAATGATTACTAACAAGGATCAGAAGACAGCAGGGAAACTGGTGTCTTTTGAAGCACCTACTTTATATGTATAGGTATTCAATTTCTACACTAGTTTTGGAGTTCAGATATTTCAGAGGTGATGATGGAGCATTATTCATAGTGAAGTGCTTGTATGACCATTTTCCCATGTGTCCTTTTGCAAATCATTTGGCTCTTCATGCT
Organism: Corvus cornix cornix; assembly: GCF_000738735.6. Classification (NCBI taxonomy): domain Eukaryota; kingdom Metazoa; phylum Chordata; class Aves; order Passeriformes; family Corvidae; genus Corvus; species Corvus cornix. The sequence continues at coordinate 45,062,357 of NC_047057.1, read as the reverse complement.
ATTAATGACACCACCTTTATTTTCTTTTGTTCGCTACAGTGTTTGTCTCCGAAGCCTGAAAAATTCCTTGGTGCTTAAAAGCAACGTACATATGTATGCATATATGCATAAACTTTTATGTGCCTGAATCTTCAGGATTGTTTTAAAATTACCAATTTCACTAGATATGAAGATCCTGCAACATCACATAACTCAAGTTGTCTGTTACGTAAATTCCTTCATAAGGTCACAAGTTTCACTTAATGGCTCTTAAAAGTCAGGTTCACTGTTGCAGTGGGGATCCTGCAACACGCATATATCAAACCAGGAGTCCCGTGGAAAGGAAATATATACGGACAGACAGATTCTTGATAGCTGTTTCAGAGATGTTTATTTCTCCAGCCGCATGGCCGGGGCTCTGCTGAGGAACTGTTCCAGTCACGGGACCAAGGGTCCTTCTGCCCGCGCAGGGAACACAAACCAACCCATGGGAACGAGGCTGAGCAGGGGCAGGGAAGCCCCGTGTCTGTGCCCTCAGGGCCCCTCTGCCAGGGCTACACGGCAGGGGAGGGACCCCAACAGTCCACTTCTGAATGTACTTTTATCTTGTGAGCCTTGATTTAGATGGTCATAATACATCCCATGACTTCACACATGGATGCCTCAGGGTTTTATATCTGAAGCTTCCATATTTGTCATTTCTCAAAATAATACTATACCTCTCAGTAGGATTTTTAAGCTTTCTGAAGATACATTTAGGTTACTAGCATCAGGTAGTCTGATTTGAAAATGTTAATTATTCTCAGTAATGTTGTATATCCAACATTCTCTTCTAAAAGAGAAGTGGTACTGAGAGATTTTAGGAACTGAAGCTGGGAGAGGGAGGTGGCTTTTGGGAATTACAATTGGGGTTGGAATGTCTGTCTTTTGTTTTGGAAAATTGAGTTCTGCTGCAGTTCAAGTAAGTTTGCATAGAACTCCTATAAAGTAAACCTGTTCATTTTGTGGTTATTACTGAGCTATATACAGTATGTATCAAGACTGCCATGGCTGTGATGAGTCTTTCACTCTGCTGTGTAACTCAATGCATAGTAATGATTCAGTTCTTTTCTATCTGTACAAGAAAGCTGTTTGATGCATTGCTGTTTAACCGTTTTCAATTCTTTGGATTATTTTAAAGATATTGTTCACGAAAATTTGAAAATGGGGTCAGATGGGGAAAGTGACCAGGCTTCTGGAACGTCATCTGATGAAGTTCAGTCTCCCACAGGAGTTTGTCTCAGAAACCGGATACATAGACGAATCTCAATGGAGGTAATTCACTTTTCATATAAGGATTGTTTAAATTGACAAGAGAGCTGGGGGTTGCTTTAATTGTTTAGTGTAACTGGTTGTCTTCTCAATTAACTGTAACCAACCGTTCTGCCATATATTTCATGCTGAAAGCATTATTTGAATACTATTTAAATTTGTCTCCATTTTTCACACAGAACTATGGTTATCTTGCACTGTTTATGAACTGTTAATTTTGAAAATCTAAATGTTTTGGAACTTGAATTTTTGGGAGGAATTTCTGAAGTGTAGCATTTGAGTCGCTTTCTCTTGCATTGTGTGCAAGCCACTGTATGTATTCAAGAAGATACATGGTTTAGACATCTTTTACTTAACACTGTTTTCTAGTCTTTGCAAAACTAATGCTACAGCAGCAGTGGTCCTGACTGCTTCAGCCTCTTCCTCTCTTCCTGTTTTTTTTCATGAACGGAACTTTACAGGATGGTAAACAAAAGGAGGAAAAGTACCTTATGAATAACTGTGCACATAATTTCCTTTATTTATGAGTCTCATTATGAATACTAGCCACCCTTGTGCTTGCTTTGTTGTCATTTCCCTTGGTGAACTAAAACAGAACACTTCCCTTTTTCTAGAGTGTATAAAAGTTACAGTTATAATGATGCCTTTGTTACAGAAGCATGTAGAATTTTGTAGATGCTGCTTTATAGTACACATAGGAATATGCATAGTTTTAAGATTTTGAATCTTCATTCAAGGCCTCATATCAAATACTGCATTGGGAAACAGATTTGGATAAGTTACAGTAGGGTGTACATGCCAAAAATTTTTTATTTGTAAGGCATTCTGTTATGCTTGAAATTCCAAGACTCCAAGCGTGTAGTGCAGATATGATTTCAAATATATGTAAATTAGCTGCATTAATTATTTATATAGTTTCTTGCACCTGGGAGGTTTTGTAGTCAAATTTTTAAATTTGTATGTTAATCTCAGGTTTGATCTCCAAACTTTGTTCTCCCAACTTTGCTTGTTCAAGTTTATTTGAGGGAACAAAGGTGGGTCTATTGGTTTATGCAGGATAGTTAAATTAGGGATAAAAGTCATTGTGAAAACTTGCTTATCAGAATGTATGCTGCAGAAACTAAAAATCAAGGAAATTATTTAAAAGGATTATTTACTTTTTGTTCATTGTCTGTTTCCTCTACATTTTGAAATGCGTATTTAGAACAGGAAAGAAATAAAGACATTTATGATACATAATGAAATTAAACAACTGAAATGGAAATCTGTCAAATCTTCCAGAGAGGGCTAAGAACCATTAAAGGATTCTCTTTTGTTTTGGAATTCAAGAACTCCAAAAGAAATTACTAAAGAACTCAGGAATAGTAAAGGTCAGGAAATTACTGTGTAATTTTTCAGAAGGCTTTTTTAAAATGAAAGCATCTTTTCATTTTAATCTTTAATTGTAAAACAATTCTAATATTACTGTTTAAGAGACTTTGGGAAACTTTTAAGTTTTGTTTATGCAGTGCTAATTTTCTCATTTTCCTCCAAATTCCAAATGCTTGCTTCTGACTGTTGAAATTAACATTATTTTTTTCATTGACTGGCTCCGTCAATGAGAGCATGAATAGTTTTTTGGCATCTATTAATGTATATTCGGTGAGAATTGTAATGTTTCCCTCAAATCACCATAGTATTGATTGATACGGTGATACGGTGACTTTTCCTGTAATATTTCATGCTGATGTCTGCAAAGAGTCTCAGCTCTGAATTTTGAGAATGCTTTCAATGAGAGATGTTTTTGGTGGCCTTAAAGTTTGCTTCTTAAAAGTGCTTTGTAGCAGAGTAGGTAGGACTTGTACCTGTTCGTGCATTCCAGAGGGAGGAAAATATAACAATCTTGTAGCTTTGGTTAAAATACCTTCCTAATGATAATCTTTTCAGTCAGCTTTATCATTTCCTAAGTGAAAAGGCTTTAAGTGATTACATTGTCTGCCTGTCTTTTTCTCCTCGTATTTATCCCATGGGTCATTTTCTGTCAGTTTTGACAGATGGATAAAAATCTCCATTTCTAGTTCTCTATTAATTTCTGTAAAAAAAACCTCAGCATTGGGAGATACTGTGATGTATCCCCTGCTAGTTAAAAACCACACTATCCAGAGATGAGTTGAGTTGCAAGCTGTAAGTCCACAAAAACCCAGTTTTAGTCATTTTGCTCTTTGTGGAATGGAATCACTTGCTTCCTTGGCCTTTGAGGGAACCAAAGCAAGGTTTCCTCTCGTAACAAGTTGTGCCTGTATGCCTTGTGTGGTTTGTGCCATGAAGGTGGCTGATTCAGTAGTAGCAATGTGATTATATAAAGAGAAAGAAACAATCTCTGTTGTGAAGTAAGTTTCTATTATTTCAGTTTTATTTTGATGGCTGGTGGGAATCTGTTGTCTATAGAAATTGGGTAGCCTGAGGACATACTCCCTTTATAGCCATTTAGAATGAGTTATAGCTGTATGCTGTACATCACAGGTTGGAGTAAATTAGTACATGTGTGCCAGTATGTTTTTGCTGTAGTCTGCTGAAGTCATTAGTCCCAGTTGGAATCCATTGTAGAATGAATTTGATTAAATATACACAGTTGGATGAACTCAATAAAGCAATATTTCTTGTTCCTCCTCACTAAGATGGATGTGCCTGTCACACTGTGGCTGTGTCCTTCCTTGTGTTTAGTTTGACCAATATTTGCTGTATTTATAACAGTTTTGTACATAATTTCTTGGTTATATATGCTTGGTTCTCTCTGCTGAATTGACAAAAGTCCTAATTCATTTTGAAGGTAACTAACCAGGTAAAGTTGAAACCTTGAAACGGTCTTTTTTACTTACAGGAATTTTGTGTATATAACCAAATTTTTGATGCTCGGCTTGAACTTCCTATAGAATTCTGAAAATTAGCAACCTAGCCAGGTTTTTCTAAATTGCTAAAAACATGCATACTGTACTCAAGTGCAACTTAGCAAAAAAAAAAAGTGTTATTATTCCTGATGTATTTTGTCTATGAGAATACACATTCTGATTTTTAGTGCCCATCCCCACTGCAGTTAAATAATGCATAGCTACAAATAAAATGTTGTCAAAGAGCAGACATATTCTCTGCTGCAGAATATATGGAAGACTCTGTTGGGAAATAAAACTGGATCTTTCTAAAATTTTCATATAGAGAAATACAAAATAGACAGTGGAGAGAGAAATGGAAAATGTGTTTGTTGTAGCAGAGTCTCCATAGCAATAGAAAGCTGAAATTTCATAACCTTAAATTGCTGTGCTTTAGATAGAAAATCATACTGCAATGTAACCTAATTATGAGGCATTTTAAATATGAAGTGGTGGTAGTATAATGAGAAAAAGAATCCTGCTCTGCAGTGAAAAGTCTGCTGGGGTGAAAACTTTCTATTCACAGTAGCAGCCATGGAGATAGCAGCTTTCAGTCTGTCATATCCACCCCCCATTCCCCCATGACTTATAATTTAGGCCAGCGTGACAGGGAGATGATAATACGTTTGCTTCTGAATTCGACAACGCTGCAGTTGTGGTTCTAGATTTTTTTTTTTTAATGATTGTTCCTTGTTATCATGTGCTTAGAAAACAAAGAGAAAATACCAGAATCTCATTGTGTTGCCTAGATAAAGTTTATTTTGCTTGTAATCCACAGGCTACAAATTGTCAGTAAAGCCGTTGCTTTTTCTTTCTCTTTCCTTCTACTCGTTCAGGCAGGAATCATGCTGACAGTAGGTGTGAGCATCTATTGTGTGAAGAGTTTGGCTTCAAACAGCTGTTAGGTTTTAATTAAAATGTCTTGTACTCTCATGCTAATATTAATGGTTATTTAGTAAGTCAGTAAAATTGTTTATCAGACATCGGATGGAATAATTTTTTCAAGTGTCAGAAGCAATACAGCTTAAGAATCTCTACACATATTTCTCTATTTTATAAAGTGCAGGTCATGCAATGGGAAACACTTCTGCAGATCATGGGACTATAGCTTAAAGCATTTTCAGTTTGATTTTGCTGGAAAAGAAGACATGGACAGTAATGCATTAATATAACTTCATGTTACAAGCTGTAAGTGTTCACTGGGGGCCCTGTGCCCATGCACTGGATAGTGAGTGCATCATTAAGAGCTGTGGTGGATAAAAAATAAGGAGAAACAGTCTGTGCAAATTGAAACATCTGTTTCCCTTTCCCAGAAGTCCAAGGTCTGTTAGCTGTCTTAGCATGTGAACTGGCGGAGGGCCATAACCTGCTGTTCACCAGCCTGTTTCCCAGATATTTTATCCTGAGAAACAGTTCTTATCCATCCGACTGTCACATTAGTGACAGAAGTGTGTTCCAGATCAGACTGCTCCTACCACACTGCTATAGGGTATAATTCTCCCCTGGGAGGATTAGCTCCAGGGTTAGTACTTGTAGCTGAACGGAAGGAAATACGAAGGCTGTGAATTGAAGCTGTAGGCAGGTGTGTGTTGTGCTGGTCACCTTCCAAAAGAAAGAATGTAGATGAGAAATAAGTTTTTATGAGCTTCACTCTTTACCAGGGGTGTAACTGCTTAGGGGGTCTTGACACAGCCTGAGTAACACAACATGCTGCTGGTCCACCTGGGCAAGCGTACCTTCTAAGAAAAATGCACAAAATTAATTGATGTTTCAACTGATAAAAGTGTTAAGAATTGGTTCATAGGCTTCAGATTAGAATGTGGTTTGTAGGTCCCCATTCTCACGTGCAAATAGTGCACTCTCAGCTCCGTTCAGTTGTTTAAATGCTTGAAAAGCAGACTGGATGCAGTACTGACCCAGGGTTTTGGTCAGGGGCAGTACAGCATTTTTTTCTGCCATTGGTTTTGGAAGCAGGAAGCTACTTTTTCCAGGATAGCCTGAGAATTCAGCCCTACGTATCTTGCCATCCAGGAGGCTTCCTTGTATACCAAGCAGGCATTACTACCTGGGGCCTTCTCTGAGCAAAGTTTCTTCCTTCCCCCTTCTGTTCTTGGCAGCTGCAGAGCCCTCTCTGTCTTATTTACTGGGTTTTGTCTAATTTACATCTCTCCAACTCCTAAGAAAGCAATAGCTTTTTTTCTGATTGTCTCTTCTACGAATCTAAGCACGTGATCACCTACCAGAAGATTTCAGTACTAGACAGAAAAAAAATTGAAGCTTGACACAGTCAAGACTTCTTTTGCTTTTCAGTGGTCACTGTAATTATCTCCATTCAGTCATGCTTGGCTCATTTTTTTCAACCTTTTCCAAGGTTACACTAGAAAATATGTTATCATTTTTATAAACTCCCACTTTCATGTTTCCATGAAGCTTGGTGATTTCAAAATCCCTCTTCTAAAAACCCAAGTGTATGTTCTAAATTACTAGGATGGTTTTGATTAAACTGATGGACCTCCTTTTGATTGGCAGACTCATTTCTTCCACAGAAGAAAACTGACACTGCAACAAGAAAAAGAATTTCAGCTTAGATAACAGATGACTTTAACATGCCTTTTACTAGACTTTTTAAAGGGTAACTGCCTTTGTTATCAGCAGTTAACACTTTTTTTGCCCTTCTGTTAGGAACCTTTGGCATTTTGGTGCTAAAGTTCTTGCATTCCACTTGCAAACGCTCCTAGGCGCAAACTGCACTAGGCAATATTCTTTCTAAAAGGATGGAATAGATGCTTTTTTGGTTTTGTGTCTTCATGACTTGAATTTCCTTTAAGTTCCATTTAGGAGTAGTCTAGTATCGCATTGGATGTGTTCAGTCACCTATAAAACACACAGAAATTCATCAGATGAGAAGTCAGTAATTGGGTGCAGTTTCATACCCAGTACTCCAGCCACACTTTCGTCAAGGAAGGTCAGATTTCCCATTTTCATATTCAAGAAGTTGGTTTCTTTTTAATTAGCCTGTTTTTTCATGGGACTTCCCTTTTGGTACTTGAAGTGCTGTTGATGAGGTAAATGCTAGTGTTAGTAATGAACGTTACACAGAACTCTTTCAAAGGTCCAAGTTTACATTTTTGCAGTGATATGTTCTGTTTATCCTTTTCCTTCATCTTTGCCTTGTTTTTCTTACAAGCTGGTAAATTTGCACTACCTTTTTTCTTTCAGGGCAGTTTCTCTTACTACTGTGTTACAGAAACTGATGAAAACATAGAGAAATCCACGTTTACAAATCCAGAGGATGTAGTAGTAGATGAGGCAGAGCTTGCTTTGTTAGTTTCTGTTCCTGCCCAGCACCTACCACCGAGTCAAACAGCCACAGACCTTGGATTTTTGTTGAGGCTAATGCTGCAGAGTGATATCTTGATAGGTGATAATTTAGCAGGCAAACAAAATCAGACATGATATTTTTATGGTTATTATTATTATTTTTCATAGTCTTCCTTCTATTCTCTAAGTTCACTTCCTTACAAGCTTTCTGATGCAATAAAATAATAAAACAAAACAAAAAACAAGCACAAACAAACAAAACCCCAAGTAAAACAAAAGCAAAACCAACCAACCAAAAAAAAACCCCAGACGAAGAATTTTCAAGTGTTTCTGATATAATCTATCACAAATTCCCTGGGTATTTACATACTTGCTGAAAGGAAAGTTAATGTCTCACATTTGATTTTCATTTCTCCTTTCTCATATTTTTCAAAACTGGTTTTATGACACATGTATTTGTTTTGGTTTGGTTTCATTGGTTGTGAATAGAAGCTCCTGGAATGCAGTTTGTGAACACTGTGTTTGTGCTGATCAGTTTAAACCTCTCTCTTTAAAACTAATAGGAGATACGAAGTAAATAAAATAACAGCCTGTGGTTTTTTTGAAAAATGAGTGAAAGAGCCGGTTTTATTCAGCCAGTTGGTAGCCTAAGTAGCATATCCATGAAATGAAAATTCTCACTAAAAGTATTTTGAAAAAGAAAGTGCTCAGAATTCATATTTTTGCGTGCTTAAAAAAACCTATTGGCCTGTAATTCTAGTTTTGTGCCTTCAAAAATACTCATGGTTGCAAATACTACTGAAAAAGATGCTTAGTGTATTTCAGAAGTTTTTCGTGCTGCTGAAGTAAATAAAAGAAAGATATCTGCTTGCAGTGCTGGTTTCTATGCTTTTAATTTTTATATTATTTATTTTATATTTTTATTTGAGGGCCATAGCTACTGTAGATATTGGCAATAATTTTCTTCAGCTACTGTCAGTAAAGTCCTTGCTCTGTTGGTTGATGATAGTAGATGTGCTGGGAAAATGAGACACCTAGTCCCAAAACAGAGACTAAACCCTAGAATTCATGGTAATAATATTTCACCGATTACACTTGGCTCATTGTCTTTTCCTGGCATGTCAAAATCAAATCTGACAAACTGTGTTTATGTTGGACAGGAGGCAGAGAACATGCATTGTCTGTGACCAGTGGTATTTCTTGTGAGTCTGAAATAGCCTGTGGACCCAATCTCATGATAAAATCCCTGAAAGTGCTTTGTGTATTCAATTAGCATATTTGGGAAAAAAAAACCTTTTGATTTAATTGATGAATGAATTCTACCATTATTTGGGGTCAATTCTGTCACAAATGTAAAAAGCCACTTGACTCAGTACTTAAAATTGACACTTTCTCTGAAATTGTGTGCATTTTGACAGACTGGCTGAAAACCAGCATGGATTTGTGGTGTGAGATGTAGCAGTGATCCTTCGTAGATGGATCTTAAGATTGTGTTTTCATTATTGCTACTAACAGAAGAAAAGGTTCTTTGATGACCCTGTCCTCAAATTTAGCAGAATAGTAATTGATTAATTGTGAGTTAATGTTTTCAGTAAAATAATAACAATAGCAACATTGAAGTATAAGGGAAAAATGTAATATTTAGGTATAAATCACGCTACTGAAGGCAGAAAAAAATGCACTTTATGCATCATAATGAAATTATAGCTAAACCTGTCAGTTGTGTGGAGGAATGATGATGGCTTTATATACATATAAGGAAGACTGGTATAGATAACTCATCCCAGCTGTTAAAATAGTCTTTTTGGCTACAGTAATTGAAGCCTATCTATAAAGGTGTTAAAATAGTGTGCTGCAGGGATGGTATAGGTTTCTTTTGGTGGATGTGTATGCTGATGTTTTACTTTGAGACCTTGAAGGTCTACAGAACTGTAACCAAACAACACAGTTTTTTACAAATATGTTCTCGTTTTTGGGGCTGGTTTTTTTTTATATATATATATATATTTACTTTTGCCTCTAGCAGTCTTGTTGTATGTCATAATTCTGTAGAGGATCCAGTTGGCTTCAACTGTGCTGTCATTTGACAAAAATGCACTGAAATTTGATAAGGCAACCTTCAGAAAAAAGCTCCACATGGTATCTGATACTAAAATGATACAGTAAGTACATGCTTTAAAATTGTGTATTAGAATGTGTAAGTTCTCACTGGCATAAGCTAATGTCTTAAAAGTAATGTGTTTGCTTTGTGTATCGTGAGGTAGCACATAGTACACATTCTTAGTTAAAATACGCAGGGAAAGAATAGCGTAAAAATTTGATTGGTTTTGGGTTTTTTTTTTACCGTAAGCATGTCATGAAGTTGAACTGCATTGCATAGAGGGTTATAGGATGCAGCATTTTAAATGTCGTTAAGCATGTGAACAAAAGCACAGTGAACAGCCTGTGGTTGCAGCTGAGATGTCTCGCTGCTGCTCACTAAAGCTGGTGAGAATGCTAATTCAGACTGATGCTTACACAAGAGAGCATTTTCATTTGATCCAGAGTGGATTGTTTGGGCCATAAGACTGATGTCTGTAGGCTTACAAGAACAATTCTTTCTTCTTTGTGAGGCTGTAACAAAATTTTATGGATGGAATTTAGCAGAATCAACTCTTAAAAGATAAACTAAAATTTAAGGGAGAGGTGACCAGCAAGTTGTCTGTTGCCATATAGTAAGTACATACCTTAAGTAATGGTTGGTCTCGAAATGTAACTCACCAATAAACAGAATAGCCAAAGCAATAAGGATTGGTATATAATGACGTAGCTTGGCAGTATAGTTTGTGTCATCCGCCGACAGAGACAGCTTCCTACTCCTGGGCTCCTAACCTTGTATCAGTGGATAATTACTTCCTTTTTTTGGAAGGGGTAGTTACCAGACTTTCTTACACCCAGCCCGTTCTCCTCCAAAACCAATGGCAACATCTGGCCACAGGCAATGAAATACTGGCTTTGGAGATACTCAGCTGTTACATTTGCTAAATGAAACATTTAGTAAGAGTGAACTGAGGCTGATGTTATCAGGGTTTTCCCTTCCTGTTTTTTTTGACAAGAGGCATTAATCTTCCTTCTCTTGCTGCAGTTGCAGTTGTGAGTGTGGTAGCAGTCTGAAATAGCCTGTCAGTTCAAAGATTAGCAGCATTTGTAGCCCAGTAGACACAAGAGAGACTTACTGTTGGAGCAAGAAAGAAGCACTCTGCAAAATGGCACATTTGTTACAGGTTAAAAGTAAAAATAGTCTGGTTTTCGTTTTTGCTTTTTGTAGTGTAGTAAAAATTGGACTTGGGAAGACCTCAGCAAATCCTTCCCTGGGGCAATTTTCTGGTTGTGTATTTTTTGTGGTTAATGATGTTTTTTCTGTTTTGTCAAAAATATTAGTGTTTATTGTCTAAATGTGCTATGTAAGTCAAACACACAATGACTTGAGTTGAGAGAAGACAGCCTAAGAAATGTGAATGTTTCAAGTTGCTTCTTTTTAGAGCAGTTATAACATGTAGAGTTCAAACATTGTCTATCCAGAGTTAGAATCATCTTTATCAACTTCAGTGAAATTAACTGAAGTCTGTAGTGCGTCTTAGTCAAAAAAATTTGTGAGTTAAGGATATCCAGAAGTTTTTTTGTTATAATACTTGATTTAAAGTGGAAAACGTTAACAGTGTTGTTTCCACAAATAAAAATAGGTTTATTCTGTAAAACAATGTACTTTTTTTGACAGGGTTTAAGAGGAGTGAAGATTTACCTGTTGGTCAGGAATAAGGCTTTCTGAGAAGTGGCACTAAATAATATTAAATTAGACAAGTCAGGCAATTATAAAGGGGAATAGCTGGTAAGTTTGTATTATGGAGAGTAGGAGATGAGAAAAGGATAGGTAGCTAAGGAAGAAGTTGACAGAGGTGAAAAACAGAAAGTGGTAACAAAATTCTAGTATTAAAGTCTTGTGAATGGTTTTCTATGAGTGGCAAGTCAAGAAGCTGATGTTTGCAGCAGTATTTTAGGCCATCCAGAAGGGGACCAGAGGTAATGAAATAAAAAAAGTTAGGATTTTTGGGGTTTACTTATATGTGTGAAAAACAGGCCAGGTTTGGAGGCAAGGTGGTTGGTTGTTTTTCATTTAGAAGACAGGTTTGTTTACTTAAAATGTCAAATTCCTCAGCTCTCAGGACCTGCAGGATTTAAGTTGGAATTCCTGCCTCCTTTTCTTGTGTCCAAGTGTAAGTAGTTGGTGGTAGACAGAACTTCCACATCAAGGAACACACTTGGCTGTTAGGCAGATGAAAGAAAAGGCTGGACAAAGTGTAGCTCTTCCTAGAGCATTTGCTGTAGCTGGCATTAGAAATAGATGGTAAAGATAAGCACAAGTTAGAGTAGTTTATCTCCATGAAAAACAAAGTGGTATTAGTGTCACAAGTGCTTACATGTTTATCTGCCATGAAGCAGAGTAGGACAAATGTGAAACTCATTTCAGACAAATTATAAAAATAGATTACATTTCTCTGCCAGTAGTACCAGTAGTAAAGCAAAACTGAGAATAAGCCTTGCATATGAAGATAGAAAATGTGTTTTTAAGTTGTAGAAGGGAAATGCCACAAGCATTCCGGTTCCCCTAACAAATCAAATGGTGCCTAAATATGTTCCCAGAGTATAGCTTGGAACTGGATTAAAAACCAGCTCATTAAATAACATACAGTTATCCACAGGCATTTGATAATTTAGAGTACTGCATTTATTGAATACTGATATATTTTGTTGCAAGTTGACCCTGAAGATAACTATAAAGGAATTAACTAGAAAATGCTATGAATTGACGAAAGTTTTTTCATAAATTAGACCTCATTTAGAAAAATAAATCTTAAGTGATATACAAGAAAATAATATAGTTTAAATTCTCTAAAAGATTGTTTGTTTTACCTGAAGTACTTTGTTGCCCCCAAAAGCTAGGGTTTTGCATTCCATTAAACCCTTGCTTCTTAAGAGTTACAGAGGAATGTACCCAGATTCCCTCTGAATAGTTGAGGATCTGTGTACACCACTTACACACCTGTTATGTTTAAAAAAGGATATATAAAATAACACAGGGAGTTGCTCCAATTTACTACCTTTAAATATTTAGATTTATAAAGGGATGCAAAATTAGTGTTTAAAAGGGACACTAAACTTTAGTGTTGACAGTCTCAAAGAGCATAGGGAAAATTCAGTCCTGCCATTAATTCTACATGCTTCCTTATTACTTCTTTAAACAGCATTGTAGCAAGGCATTTTATACCTTGGTTTAAGTTGTTCAGTTTTTTCTTTACTATGGGAAATGCTAACAGGTCATTATATTCAGTTGGTCATTGAAATAAGTGTGAGCAAAGTCCTCTGTCCAGAAAGTCTCTCACTGCTTCCCAGGATTCCACAGAGATTTAAGACAATTAGAAATTCTTAAAAATCTGTTTCCTACTGTTGCTGGCCCCTCCAGCCTGGTGTCACACCAAAATAGCAGCAAGCCATGTGGTTTAGAAGAGCGGGTTTTGCTGCTGGTAAATCAGCAATAGCAGGATTGCAGTGGGATGGCTGCAGGGGCAGCATGGGGAGCAGAGATGGCGACTGCATCTAATGAGCAGTCCCAGGCCTCATATACCAAGGCCAGACTCACCCTGAAGGCTGGTCAGCACCAGCAGGGAAACAACCTGTTTCCCCTGGGCTCAACAGCCAACCCAAACTGGCCAAAGGGCTATTCTGTGCCATCTGGCATGGCATTTGGCAATAAAAGCTGAAGCAGGAGGGAGGAAGGAGGGACATTTGTGGCTATGGCATTTGTCTTCCACTTCTTGAGCCACGTGCGTGCTGAAGCGCAGCTTTCCGGGAAGCACTTGGACACCTGCGTGCTGATAGGAAGCTGTGAATCAGTTCCTTTTCCCATTCTGCTAGGGCACACAGCTTTTGCTTTCCTTATTAAACTGCCATTACCTACACCCACAAGTTTCCTCACCATCCTTCAGTCTTCTCTGCATTTTGTGGGAGCAGAGAGTGAGTGCTCCACTAGGTGAAGGCTTGACTGTTCACCAGGATCAGTCCACAGTGGGGGAGCAAGTGTCCTGCTGCCATCAGATGACCAGGCTGCCCAAGTGTCAGCAGACTGCCCGGCCTTGAACACTTAAGCCTCAAAATTAGTAGGTGTGTGGTAGGTTCTTGCTTTACTTTTAGCATTATCTCAGTTAAATTAACTGGGATTTTCAACTGTGTCAGACTGATGCAATTTTAGTTTCCAGTTTTTCTATTTAGCCACTATGAAACGTTGTGCTTATTCCTCTCATGCACATCTAATGAATCCCCTTTCATGTTACTGTATAGCATTTAATTATAATTGCTTGCTTTTCCCAAGAGGTAGTTGCTTCAATTATTGCAAAAACTGGGAGGAATTAAGTTGGTACAGACAAACAAGGCATAATAATTTCCTTCTTTCAGATATTTGTGTTTGTAGACTAAATTACTTTCTTCAGTTTTGTCTATTTTAAGCAGTTAGGTAAAGGAAAATTGTAATACAAAGAAGACTTCTTATATATAATTCTATGATCTTTCAAATATTGGTGTCATAAAAGGTTTCTGTCTGGTAGGTAACAATATATGGTTTTAAAACGGAAGTCTTGGCTTGGTTGACATTCTAACATAGCCAAATATGCATGAGTTTTGGAAGTATAGTAGTGTAAATCATTAGGAGGAAAAATCTGTAAAATACCTGCTGCAGATTCCATGAAATCATGGTTTTCTCACAGAAAAGAACCTTTCTTCAGCTCAAGAAATTTAAGGTGAATAGATACTGTTTTGATTTTATTTAGAACATGACAAAAATTTAGATTTTCAGCACTTAATAATCCTTTTTTTTTTTTTTCTGAGGGGGGGAAAAAAGAGCAATTGCCGTCATGTATTGTCTATTACATTACAAATGTGGGGAAGGAAGTGTTACTAACATCAGGTATTCCAGTTCTGAAAAAAATGTCTCCTTCTCCCATCAGGTTGTGGTGTGCTGTTCGGGGTTTTTTTAAAGACATTGCAGGGGATGGAGGTGAGGGTTGTTGTTTTATGTAAAAGTAGACTACTGTTTGTGGGGGAGTTACCCAAATTGGAACAGATTTTGGCCTTTGCAGCAGTAAGTACTTACATTCAAACTGTACTACCTACTGTGGAGCAACAAATATAAGTTTACAGATTAAGCTTGGTTTAGAACTGAGAATGTCACGTGAATCTCTGAAGTGAAGTCATGGTGCCTATTGCAAAAACAGCATAGGCAGAGGTTTTGAGAATGAAGGAATGGGAATTCTGTAATAGAATTACATCTGCCTCCCATTATCATGTTTTCTGCACCAAAAATAATGTTATCTCTAGCCTCTGTGATAGCTGGGCTTCAAAGTAATGGATTCTTTGTACCTGTGTAGAATCTTAGACTTGCTTTGTTTCCTTTGCCCTCCATCTGAAAAGGTGTGTGTTTGGCAGATGCAGTGCACACTTAATGGCATAGTTTTCAAATTGCCGTCACAGCCTAAAGGCTGCCTTTGCTTCCATCTTCCTATATACCCATCAACTTTGTATGCTTGGGAATGCTTCTTGGAGGCTGTGGAGGTGGGTTTCACACATGGAGAGCTTTGGGATACAATCAGGTCAGTATTTCATGAGGCCTTTGAATTGAGGTCCATAACTTCAATATCCCTATAAAAATTTTCTGTTAAAATTCCTATAAACAGACTTGTTGAACAAGCACTGTGGGACAGTGAGAACAGAGCAGTGCAACAGGTTTCTGTGCTGTAAGAGTTAATAGGTAAGAGTAGGAGAAAGCTATTTTGTCACAGAATTTATAGGATAATGGTGGTATCTCTTGTGTTCAGGAAGTTATATTGAAAAACTTAGCTCACTGATCTTTTATCCTGGTCTTTTAGTATTTGTCAAATTGTTCTTCAGCCATCAGAAAAAGCAAAAAGCCAGTATATTGGCCCAGTGTTGATCTGGGATTACATTAGGAAGGTGAAGTAGAGATTGATGCTGATCCTTTTCCTGTCATCCCTGTCTTGTTCCAGCAGTTTCGTGGTTTTACTCTGCAGTGAGATGTCAAAGCTACTTTCTTTAAGTCAATGTGGCATGCTCAACTGTTTTGAACAGCTACCAGAATTTTCTGAAGAATGCAGTAAATCATAGGAGAAATAATTTTTTTTTCATAATCTGAAACCCTCTTCAGTAGGAGAGAGGCATTAGCAGAGCCTGGCAGAAAGAAGGAAAATACTGTAGAGGAAAATACCGTTTTACTTCAGGGAATACTTGTAGGTCCTGTTACAATTAGCTCCACCACTCTCCCAAAAACCACACGGGCAGTTTTACAATTGCTAATGTTTTAAAAAATTTAAAATACACAAGTTGAAAATGAGTTAATAAACTAGAAAGTATGCCAAAATGGAGCCATACTTCTTTTAATTTAGCTTCAAAATGTTGGTCAAAGCTGCCATTCTGCGAACAGCACTTTTTTTTGTTTAAAGACAATTAAAAAATTCTATACTAGATGAAAAACAGACACTGATTTTTCCAGTTGTGCAAAGAAGCTCATGTTTGGCAGCAAAGCAGAAGCTAACAGACTTGATGCTCTGTACCTAAGGAGGTGTGAGGAGCAAAAGGAGAACAGGAGGATCAGCTGCCAGAAATTAGAGCTTTGCTGGCCTCTCTCCAAAAATTTCTGCCTGTATCAGGTGGCCATAGTGAATAGCATATGTAAATCATCCTGGAGGGTATATTATCATTTCAATCCTACCTGAGATTCAACTAATTCCCAAATTACATAGGTTTTTTTCAAAGTATATTTCTTTAATTGGTATTTTTTGCTTAGCTTTTGCTCCAGGTATGTATACAGGTCATGCATATACATGGTTCAAATACATTCTCATCACTTAAAGCTTAGCAAGTTGTTCACCAAGATCTCAAGTCCTGAAAAGTCTGATGATCCAGTTCTTTGTCAGCCTAAGCCAATTTGGCTGCTGGCTTCCCGGGCTTGCCCTGCTGTGCCTCTCTTGCCCTGCATTCAGGCTGTGAGCTTGTCTGACCTTACACTGAACCTGTTTGGAGCACAAAGCTGGCAGGAAGCTATGCACTTCTCCTGAGATAGTTTCTTGGTGATTTAGCATGCTGAAATAGTTCAAAGCTGCTGCAAAGACATGAGTAGAAGCACATGGTCAAGCCTGAGGGGAACTGAACTGGGATACAGCTGCCAACATTTGGGTTAGCTCAGGATGCCCAGCTGGAGGTGATAGTTAAGGATAGAAAAGAACCCTTCAAGAAGGGTTTACAGCCCTCAGGTCAGTATTGATTAAATCTGAGGTCTACCAGCAGAAATACAGAGTTGCCTCCTGTGCTGGAGAAAAGTGTGAAAACAGTGATGCTTCCAGAGATGTCCTCTTCAGGGTAGAATCTTTGGGGGTGGATTGTGCACTTGATGTTGAGCATGACTTTCTTTACTTGGATAAACTACCTACACTGAAAAACAATTCCCAGTGTTTCAGAAATTGCTTCCCATTTTTTTGAGTCTGGCTATGTTGTCTTTTTATCTCATGAGATGGTGACTGGCCATTTTAAGACAATATTTAATATTTTGGGTTTTTGGCATGTTTGAGATTAAAGCCAAACTAAAATAAAAACAATAAGAATGTACAGTCACCCCAAAAAAATCTTCTTTCCCCCTCCCATTTGGTAAAAGATGAAGCGATCTTATTTCCCTCTTGCCTTAGAAATAATGTATGTTGTTCTTGGAAAAATTTACTGGGGAAAAATAGAATCTGATGCAGAGAGAATGGCTTTTATGTAATGGCATTTTCATTTTCAAAAGATCCTGTAGTAAAGAGTTATAAAAAACCAAATGTAATAATATTTGTAATAGTTGGCTCTAATAATGAAGTGATTCTGTTTTGTGAGACTGGAAAAAATGGACTAAGTTTGTAGCTTTTTGTAGTCAAGAGAAAGAGAGGGTGATATATTTTGAATTCTGGAAATCTCTTCTTATACTAAAGTAACTGCTATATGAAAATAAATGCATCCACAAGTCTCTGAATTCTCAGATTCTGGTGTTTCAGGTCTCTCTAAAGTGTTCAACTAAACTCGATACATTTATCCACAATGTAGTTGTTTGCATTTTAATATTTCATTCCTCTTGTCAGAGTAATAAGTTTGCACAGGTTTTTTAACCTGTTATATAAGCAAATTGAGGTATTTTAAGAAGAGAATATGTTTTTAAAACAATTTCTCTGAGATTATTTTTCATTGTATAAATATTTAAGCTTTAAATAGTAACACTACAGATGTTAAAGGATGTTTTAGGAAATTCTGAACTCTACTTGTCCCTTCTCTTTTTACCATTATTTGCTGCAGGATTTGAACAAGCGCTTGTCCCTGCCCGCTGACATCAGGATACCTGATGTCTACCTGGAGAAGCTGCAGATTAACAGCCCGCCCTTTGACCAGCCAATGAGTCGGCGTTCTCGTCGAGCATCCCTAGTAAGTGTAATGCACCTGCCTTTCTAGCCAACCTCTCAGGTCTTCAGAATCCATTTAATGCACAGGCCTGTATTCCATAGGTATATTTCAGCTTCATTCGCACTTTGACTTTTTATTCCTGAACATCAGCATGTACCTGTCAAAATCCAATGAAGAACTTCACATTTTCTTTCATTTTTTTCTGCTAACTTGGTCCGATTGTATTTCTCTCTGAAGGTCTTGTCCTATTGAAATCAGTGGCTAAACTCAACTCCCGAAGTACATACTTAAATCCTTCTGCTTTTTAGAGCAGGGATCTGTTTGAGCAAATAGGCCACACAGTTTTAGGTCAAGGCTGGATCCCCTTGTGATTTAGTAGGAAGGCCCTAAAAGCAGCATAATATGAAGGCAAGTCCTCCTCACTGTTCATTTTGTGTTTGATAACAATTCTTCCTCAGAATTGTTGTGGAGACAATAGTGGATGTTTTGTGGGGTTTTTTGTTTTCTTTTTTGAAGCACATTTCCTAAAAGAATGAAGGAATAAATCCACATATACCTTTTTAGATTATTGGGTTACTTTAAAAAATAAGTCTTTTCCTTAGAGATGACAGAATGAGGATTCCTATACTGTAATTAAAGTGCTAGAAAACATGGATATTTGTACATATAAATTATGCACATCCCTGGAATAATAAAAAACAAACATTATTGTCTTTATTTTTTTTTAAATTGCTGTGTTTCAGTCATAGTTTCAGCTATCAGTGTTCTTTAGTGTTGCGATCTTAAAGGGTTGCTAGACTGTTACTGACATCCTCAGTAAATTCATTGGTGAGAAATTTGTCACAGAGTAAAACTGAAAAGGTTTAGGAAGTGTACATTGTTGCTTTCTTGATTTAATTACTTATTTGCTGAAAAATAAATATGAAAGTACATGTAGTGAAATAGGTTTCACTACAACTGAAACTGTAAAATATCTTTATTTTATTCATTATAAATAATATCTATAACAAAGCACTATTTGAGTTTTATCATGTATTTTTACCCTGAAAGAAAAAAATTAGTGTGCTGGATTAATTAAGCTCTGATCTGCATGCCACCTTCTGCAGGAACAGTATTAAAACCAGAAAATATTTGAGTGAAGCTCTGAAAGTAATGATGATGTATCAGGCTTAAAAACCCGTGCTAGAATTTTATAGCTCCTTCACCACTTAGTTGCTACTGTAGCATGGAACTGAGGAACAGACTTCCCCAAACCTCTCTTCAGGTGCTGGCAAGATACCTTTTCAGTAGAACCTTGCCAGTGGAGTTAAGTATTTGGGCGCTGAAGGAATTTTTCCTGTGAATCTGAATCCCCTTGCTCATTTAATGGTGACCCCTGAGAGTAGTTGAAGTTCTCTCCTCTTTACCTCTGAGAAGACTGACAGAAAAACAGTGCCCTCTAATGAATGTGGTGTGTTCCTGGAATCAGCTTCCTGTCACAAGGTTGTTTTGTTTCTCCTTTTTAAATGCTTTCACTTTTATGGGGCTTAAAAGTCCAAAGTGAAACCTACCAGCACTGCTGTGGTATGCAGGCATACATTTGCTATGATTTCAAACTAAGCTTTCAAAAAAAGAAACCCAAGGACTCATTACTCTAAAATTGTTATTGAAAGCCTGCTAGTAGACTTTTACTTACAACAGATGAGTATTGTGCTCTGCTTCAAAGGCATGTCTCTTTTCCAGACTTAATAGGAAACACAGGAAAAAGGCTATAAAAAGTACCAGGTGAGGACTTGTTATACTTTAGGTCTGGTGTTCTTCTTTGAAATACAAGAAAAAAATTAATTTTTACAGTAATTGCATTTTGTGTATACATGTGCAGTATTGTATGCACAGTCATTAGAAGTAAAAGACCGTAAATATGGTGCATCAATGTTTCTGTGTAAAGTCAAGATAGATGCATATTACAGAAAAAGATGAAACAGTTCAAAAATCATTTTGAAGAAAAGATGAAACTGATCTTTGTTTGAGGAATGTAAAACTTAATTTTTCTTAGGAGTGATAAGGAACCGAGACGTAATAAAAAATTTAAACACATTAAAGCAGGTCTTGAAGAATACCTGTCTTCTGTATGTAGGAAATACTGCGTGATTTTTTGTATTAAAAGGATACTAAGTTTATGAGTCTTAATGAAAAACATTGAGGTTTCTTAGAAATGAAGTTTTTACATTCCAGACTGTCTGGTGACAGCAAGACCAATGGCTATCAGTTCTTCTTTAGTTTCTCCAAGAAACTAAGCAGCCTGTCTTTTTCATTCTAATACCATCTAATACTCACTTCAAGATACGTTTGTTTAAGTAGGTCAAAAGGCACAGTGGAAATATAATATTTATTTTGCTAACATTGTACCTGTATCAGTGATATGTTTAAAATCTCACTGGAGTTACAAGGTTAGCAAATACCAACTTCGCTTGTATTTTGAGATAAACAGTTTGTCTTCAACGAGCTCCTAAATATGCATGATGCTAAAGTCTCTTTACCCAGTTCTAAAACATTTCAGTTCTAACACTAGTTTCATAAAGCAGAATTGCTCCTAATGTTATATTAATGTAATTATACATCCTTTTTTCCCTCCCTAGATATATCAAATATGTTTGCAGACAAGATCTTACCCTTAGTTTAGATGTATTTTCATACATGCGTTCTGAAAACTAAGAATTAATCAAACTTTTCTGACCTTCAGATATTGACAATGACGTTATTGTCAAATCTTAATACAGTCAGCAGTATTTATGTTACACTGTGTTACCATGAAAGAGTAAAAAACTTTAATATCCATCAGGTTTTTAGGAGCAAATGAACATGTGGCATGTGGATCTAGGTGCTGAAGACAGCTTAGGTTCAAAGGATTGTTCCTTGGAAAGAAACAGCCAGTGAACAGGCTCTTTTGTCACAATGTGTGTTCAGTTGTCAGTAAAGCATAATCCCATGAAGCCTATAAATTTTGGAGTTTGACAGGGTACAGGCTATATGCATTTTGTAAATTGCTTCAAGATTTTGCATGTTTACATGTTTATTTTCAGCATTCTTTACACTGCAGGAACAATAGAAAGCTTTGGTGTAATTGACAGTGGTCTTAGGAGAAAATAACTGTAAGAGATAACCATGTTAAATATGAGAGTAGCAGTGGATTTGAACAGGAAAAGAGTAATGATCTTAGTGTCTTCAGAAATAAATCTGTTACATAGGCAGGCACATCCTTCTGGCTTGCATTGCGGAGCTAAGTTGGTGACAAAAAAAGAGAAGGTGAATAAGTAGATCCAAGTAAAATACACAAAGATTTGGAGTTAAGAGGTATCAAATGTGAACTGTTGAGACAAAGCTGAAACTTGCAGAGAGTGATGTTTAGGGATTTTCTTGCTAAAGTTTTAGTCCAAAAGATGAGCTGTCAGAATGGGAGAGGAAACTTGGAGCTAAGATCTTGAACATAGCAAACAAATAAGATTACTTTGAAAAAAGAAGCAGCGTATGGTTATGCTGAGCAAGAGAAAGGATGGACTAGTTTGAGATTACTTCTGTGCTTTAAGCTGTAACAACCTCATTAGTAGTAATCAGATCAGAAGAGTGGAGAAGACCTAAGTAGGCGTTAGGTTAAAGTCAGGTTTTGGTCTAAGTGTAACTCAGCTCACAATCCCTGCAGGATACACAGTAGACTGTCCAACAGGCTGAGCACTGGGCTTGGATGCTGGGATGCATTTATATCATAATGTGCTAATTTGTTCTTAAAATACCAGAATCATGCCGTTTTCGTCAAGTATTATCGGGTAATTTTCATAAATGAAGTTCAGCTTGTTCATTAACTGATGTATAAATGAAGTGTTTGGTTTTAGTGATCAATTTGCCATTTCTTTTCATTGCAGTCAGAAATTGGATTTGGAAAAATGGAAACCTATATCAAGTTAGAAAAGCTTGGAGAGGTATGTATAATTTTCTTTTGGAATGATGACAATGTGCTGTTTAAAATTTTGCCTAAGTGTTAACTGAAATTTTCCATATCCTTCAAAATACCCGTTGAATTTATCTTTTCAGTAAATCGAACACATACAACGAGTAACAATGTCACAACCACACAAATGTTTATGCAAATATAATAAGCAAAAGGAAAAAAAAAGCAGGAAAACTGTCATAGAGCTGGGGAGGAGCAAAACTCCATTAGCAAATGTGCTGTGATCTTCTTACATAGGTTGGCTTTTTTTGCATAGACAAAATCATTCTGTTGATGATAAGAATAGTTAAGTCTGGTGTCCTCCTGGCATGACTTAGGTGTTGAAACACTCATGATAGACTACAGACCAGTGCTTTTAAGGAACAGGCAGTAGCTATGCATGTTCTGGTAAAGAAGCTTGCACACCTGGGCTGGGCAGCCAGCCAGGTGCTGCCAAGTGAAGTATGTAACACCGGATTTTGTCTATCCTTCTGTGGGGGGTGGCAATGTGGCTTTCCCCCTCCACTCAGCCTCTGACTTCCAGAGAAACAGTGGAATTCAGGAGGGGCCGAGTGTCATTCCTGTCCAGTTTGATTGAGGTTGACCAATGGGATTGAAAATGGGCAAGGAGCACTGAAATGGGATATAGTGAACATTGCAGGAGGAGGCAGGGCTGGTCAGGACCTCTGCTGTGAATATTGCAGTCAGTCCTTCATTTAAAACAATTCAATTTCCTGTTACCAAATCTAAGCCTGCCTGATGCAACTTCAAGCCTATTCCTGTTTTCCTATCTCTTGTTACCTGGGAGAAGAGGCTGATGCCCACCTGGCTACAGCCTCCTTTCAGGCAGCTGTAGAGAGCGATAAGATCCCCCTGAACTTCATTTTGTTCAGGCTAAACACCCCCAGCTTCCTCAGCTGCTTCTCATAGGACTTTGTGCTCCAGACTCTTCACCAGCTCCTTCCCTGGACACTCCAGCACCTCAATGTCGTTCTTGCAGTGAGGGGCCCAGAACTGGATACAGGATTTGAGGTGTTGACTCACAAGTGCTGAGTACTGGGGGACGGTCACTTCCCTGAAATTGCTGGCCACACTATTGCTGACACAGGCCAGGATGTCATTGCCTTTTGGCCACCTGGCCACATGCTGGCTCATTCAGCTGCTGTCAGCCAGCATAGTGCTGCATGGGGTTGTTGTGACCCAAGAGCAGAATCTGGCACTCGGTCTTGTTGAACCTCATAAAATTGTCCTCAGCCCATGGATCCAGCCTGTCCAGATCCCTCTGCAGAGTCTTACAGTATTGTAATGATCTAGGGCAGTTTCTGTACCTTCGTTGCTGCTTCTTGGCATTTGTAGGGATTAGTTTTTCGTACTTGTCAGGATTTTTTGTCTTAATTTAACATGCTTTTAGAGTTTTGAATCTCTTGCTGTCTAAAAATACATAATGATGACAAGAAGCTATCAAAAAGAGTTACATGTTTTCTTTAAGGTTGTGGAAGAGTGTGTCTGCAGCCTTTGGAAACTTAACTGCAGCATAGTATAGAGATACCCAAGCTAGGTATCCATAGTCAGAGAGAGGCTTTCAGGAGTGTAAATGATCCTAGCAGTGAACTTAGTGAACTTAATGATACCTGATCTGACTTCTTTGGTAGCTCTGTGGTATTTAGGTTTCCATGTAATTTCCAGAACTGCTAAGCATATACATCCCTTGTGAGTTCAGTCCTGTGCTTAAAAAATATTTCTGTGCTTTTACATATGTCAAAAGAATATAATGTAAAAACTGTTCATATCCAAAATGGAACCGATTCGATCCTCAGACAGAAGTTATGTTTTTTTATTTAACTAATGTTTTGATGAAGGAACAACTTGTAAAAGTTCCCTTCTTTTTCCATTTTATAGGGTACTTATGCAACAGTTTATAAGGGGAGAAGTAAATTGACAGAGAATCTGGTAGCTCTGAAAGAAATCCGCCTGGAACATGAAGAGGGAGCACCATGCACAGCCATAAGAGAAGGTGGTAACTTTTTTTCTTAATTCTTAGAATTTCAGATACTTCTAGATTTCTTTTTGACCAAATCACCATCAGTACTTGGAAATATATAGGCTACATAGGACATTAGTGAAATTGCTATTACTATTGATGAGGAAAATTATAGTCCAGACATATTCAGAGTTTTGTTTCAAATTTATTTTCCTTATGGGGGGTGATTGTGATCTCAAATGCAGTGGGTGATTTAATACTGAATTAGACTGCTGTTAGTAAGTAACTTTCAGGTACTCAGAATACATTTTACAAAATTCCTTCTGTCTGAAATGTATAGGAAATACATACAAGCTTGTTACTCAAGTGGGTGTTTGGTGTTTTGATTAAATACCTTTCTTATTAACTTGATCTGTATGAGTATTATGTTCTTAAAAATAGCTTTTTTATTAAAAAAACTCACATAGTTTATATATGTGAATTTAACTAGAAATTGCATTTACTCCTCATGTGTTTTGCACTATTGTTGTTCTTCCTATTCTCTCTTGCAGTGTCATTATTAAAAGATCTGAAACATGCAAATATTGTTACATTGCATGATATTGTGCACACAGACAAGTCTTTGACTCTTGTTTTTGAATACCTGGTAAGTGCTTAAACAATTAGTGAGCTTTACATTTTATTTATTGTTTCTAAGAAACAGAAGCACAACAGAATTCTGTACTTTTTTTAAAAATACTGGGACTATTCGAATTTTCTCCTGCATCTACAGTCCTTCAGCTAAAAATGAGAAAAGTGTATTCAGTTCTTAAATTGCTGTAAATTAGTAAATACTGTTGTGATCATTTCAGAGTTTCATTAATAGCAGATAGTGGTGGTCTGCCTGAGCAAACTGTCTACTTGTCCAAAATCATTAACTGTATAAAATGGTAATCACACTATAGTTCCAATGATATTTTTCTATTGTGACATAGCTGACTTTCAATGTAATTGGAGAATATACCAATTCTGTAAAATACTGTGCCACACATAGATGGAGGAGAAGGCAACAGCAAATAATGTTGCCTGAGACAGTACAGCTTGCTGGAAAATGGGTCTTTCTATCCTCTGGAAAGCCATGGGTATTTGTGTCCAGGCTTTTGGGTTTTTTATCATTTAATACCTTTTGCAGAAATCTCATTTTTCTGATAATCATTTCAGTTCCAACGCTAAGTAATGTTCATGTAATTTGTTGCCCATAATTTTACTGAACCGTGATGATGGTGTTTTAATAGGACAAGGACCTGAAGCAGTACATGGATGACTGTGGTAACATCATGAGTATGCACAATGTAAAGGTGAGTGGTTTTAGTGACAGTGACTGCCTTCCAGCTTTGTCCTAAGAATTTCAGAGAGCTAAATAATCAGGAGCTATATAGTTTAGTTTCTTTAAAACTAAAATAAAGAAATTTAACTTCCTTTTTAGCCTGACTTAGCTACATTTGACATCGGATGGTATCTTTTTGTTTTAAGCATTTAAAACATTGAAAAGAGATTATATAACTTCATATGTTTTCATTCTCTTTGAAGTTACATGTCTAAAATTTTAAAATTCCTTAAAAATAATACATTCTTAACTCTTTTGACTTCTTCTTGTCCTCCCGTTATTTTATACTCATTGACTAAATCTGTAGTTTGGTATATCCTCAAATTTATATATGGACATTGAGGAAAATGTAGCCTCAATCATGAATGTGTTTTTGGGTGCCACTGCCTACCACACAAGTAAGAAATTAAAAATATATATTTAAGAATTAGTGATTTTCATCTTTCTGTTAGTAAGAAAATGGAAATAATTTTCCTTAAGGCCTAATTTGCTTTTTCTTTTAGCTATGGTTGTGGCCAGGTCAAGTGACTCAGTTTCCAATCTGGCCTGCTGAAACTAACTCTGGGTCAAGTGTTATTTCTCTTGTAAGAAGCAGGCTTTTATTTGGAAAACTGGCATAACTCGTTGTACTCTTTAATACTTAGGGCTTTAGAAGAGACCAAACGGAGTACAGTACTGTTGTGAAATGATTTGGTACTCAGGCTAGATATTGGTTACTGTTTGGTGAGCTTTCCCTTTCATTCCGTTGCCAAGTATCTTTAGGGAAAGACATCTGCCCATAACCTACTTCGTTGGTTCCTCTGAGAGTCTGCAAAGGGAAATTCTTTAATCTGTTTCTACTTCAGAGAGACAACCAAAAATCATAATTATGCTTGTGTTTTTAATTATCTGCAAGTTATTAAGCAGTGCTTTAAGCTTAAAAAAAAAATGCTGAAAAGCTGTGAGTGAGAACCTGACTCTTACAGTAAGTGTAGTTAGAGAACAAGCCAGAATCTGCTTGTGGTAATCTGAGCTAAGCAGAGGAACTTTTTTTCCTTGTTTGCCTATGGTTTAAGCTATGCTCAAAGAGAAAATTTAAATGGTCAGTACCTTTGGCACTGGGAAACCAGAACAGCTGCTTAGCTGTGGTAGCTCTAGGTGCTTACCTTTTAATAACTCTGGGGGTTTGAGTCATCATTAACATTTGAGAGACCTCCCTGTCATCACTTCCCTCACATTCCTTGGCTAATTTTAGGTTTTTGTGTTTTGACAAAATGAAGGTATGTGTGATCTCTGCAGGTAATAGTGTTTTAACCAAAATTTTGAGCTAATACATGGCGTCCTGTGCATTTCCAAAAGGATCCCTGCTAACTGTGGTGAAGCTTCACAATTCCTGTAGAGCAATCTGCTTTGGATTCTTGACTAATCCTTGCAGTCCCAGTGTACACTACGGAAGGCCGTTGATTTCTATTGAAGTCCTGCTAATAAAGCTTGGGGACTGATTACCCCTGCAACATGGGCATGAGTAGATGGAACAAGACTTGTTGCTTCTCATTCTGCTCTTCAGAAAAGAAAGCAAAGAGAAAGAAATCAATCCCAGTTCCTGTTTTTCTAGCACAGATGAATCCCATGTCAGCAGACTGAGAACAGATGGATGTAACTACACCTGCTGTGTATTTGTCCAGTTTATGAAAAAGAATTTGGTGGTGTCACTTGGTGCAAAAATAAACCAATATGTTAGAACATGGTCATGTAAAAACATTCTAGTGTTTTTCCTCAGAGGTCCTGTTACATGATGAATTTGTCACATTGTTTTCTGCAATGCTCTGTATTTTTTCATTGTACATTTGATTACCTGTGCTGAGGACTGCTGTGTGGTAAATGCCAGCAATGGCTACCCAAAAGTCCTATGTTCAAGATCAGACCCTTTATACATACAGAAACTGCAGAGTATTTGCAGCAATACATGAAACTTGCTTGGCTGCCCACTGCTAAACCTTTCTTCGCCCCATACTACTTTTATATCTATGTATGTGCCGGATTGATATGCATGACTGAAGTTGTTGCTTGGCTTGCTGTTCCAAAGGATTAAAATAAACCTGTGTGTGTCAAGGTGAGGGGATGAATGTAAATACCAGAGGCAGTTGGGCTGTTTTAATAATCCTCATTTACCCATTTATCCATCTTCCCTAAGCTTGTGAATCTATGTGTATTTTTCCAGTAGCCTGCCAAGACATTCTTTATGTAGTTTAGCACAGTTGGATAGAAACGCTGCTGAGCTGCATTTTCAGAAGAGACTCTGCGGCAGAAGGGAATTTGAGTATATAGTCAGAGACAGTTATCTTTAAAGACATTAGTGTGGGGAAGAGAAGTGGTAAATGCTTACTTTAAAAATAAACAGCCCTGTGTTCCTCTTCAGTTAAACCGAACAAATTGCTCTTAAAGTCTTTGTTGTAAAGTACGGTGTTAAAGCAGTGCATTAGCATAAAAGGATTTTAAATCTTTGAACAATAATGATGATGTCCAGAATTTGCTCATAAGGAGAATAATTCACTTTTTGAGAAGTAATTTTGTCCTGCTTTCAGTACTTAACTCTCCAGTGCCCAAATGGGCTGTTCTAGTCATGTAATCTGTAGATTAACATTGTTTGTCTAATTTATATGAATGTTCTCTTTTGTAGCTATTTTTGTATCAGATTCTTCGTGGTTTGGCATACTGTCATAGGAGAAAGGTGTTACATCGAGATTTGAAGCCGCAAAATCTACTAATTAATGAGAAAGGAGAACTGAAGCTTGCAGACTTTGGTATGGCCTGAAATTACTCTGTAATAACTTTCTTTTTGTCTCAGCAAAGGAAACTAATTTTGCCTTATAAAGGAGAAATGAGTACCTTGGGTCTGTAGTGAATTTGGCTGTTCTCAAATGGAAAATGAAAGTCAGTCTTTTACAGGGTATAATCAGAGTCTCTATAGGTAATACTGTCACTCGACTTGCAATTTGAAAGTAGTCTTAAGCTTCCTGTGAAATTGATACTTAGTCAAATCCCTAAGGTGGAGCTCACATTGCTTCTCCTAACACTCCACAGTCACTCTAAAGCAGGGTAACCATGACAGGAGAGAGGAAGGGCTTGTTCATGTGCTAAATTGTCAGGTGTTATGCTGTCAGTGATACACCAAATTCCTTGGGATTTACAGAAGAGTGGGGCATTCACATTTTCCTGTTTCCTCCTGTAGTCTGGAAGATCCTTTGAAAGTTGTGCTCTGTGCCTCTGATTTTACCCCGTCTGTGTGAATGGAAGTTGCTCAGAAGATTGCATCTAACATGATAGACCTGAATTTTATTAAAGATATTGCTGACAAATTGACAGTGTTAGGATGGAAAACCCCTGCTGATCCAACACTTATTTGGTCTGTTTCCATCATTTAGTTATTTGTTTGCCTTCTGCCTTTTGCAGTGTAGTTTTCCAGAAACAGTGTAGAAGGTTTTTGCAGCAAGGAGTTGTCGTATTGATCTAATGCTATACCAATTTAATGGAATTTACAGGATTAGTCTAGGTTTTGATCTGTTTACCTTTCTTCTGTGCTTAAAAATGCTGACCATGAGATTGCCATAAATACCAAAAGGCAATCACAAGTTGTAGAAATCTATTTATTAGGGCCTTAAATAACATTAAGAGACAATATTTAGCAAGTATAAGGTCTTTAAAATAGTTTGTCAGTTTCATACGAAAAGGATTTCAGCAAGCTGTACATGACTCTTCATTTCCCTTTTTATCAAGGATTGGCTAGAGCAAAGTCTGTTCCTACAAAGACCTATTCCAATGAAGTTGTCACATTATGGTACAGACCACCTGATGTTCTCCTTGGATCTTCAGAGTATTCAACTCAAATTGACATGTGGTTTGTATAGCTTTGTCTAATTTAAATTTTTGTTCTGAGTCAAGTTGAAAAAATGTCAACTTTGCTGTTAAATAGTAACATTCAAATACTCAACCTTTGAATTTTTATAGGCTGCAACTGAGTTGGATTTTTAGGGAAAGGATTGTTAGACTGGGAAGATGCTATTATTCCTCTCTGAAAATGCAGAGTACTTTTTTATTGCTCAGAGTAAGCAAGCATTAGGCCCACAGTATTAGGGGAAAAAAACAGCTGCCTTTTCCTAATGACAGGGTAACATGGTATTTTACCATGAACTTTAATAAAATTGATTAACGCAACATGTGAAGGAAGAGGATGTAATATAGCTATGACACAAGTTTTGTTTAAACTTTGACAGCTCTTCTGTTGCTACACATCTGTCTAAATATTTTAATAGCAGGGCGTGGCTAACAACCAATCATTTGTTTTAATTGAAGAGAAATCCCAGAAGCCTTTATGAGCTGAAATTACAGGGTTATTGCTGCTTTATCTTTTTCTCTGTCTTTATAAAGGGGCGTCGGATGCATATTTTTTGAAATGGCATCAGGAAGGCCTCTTTTTCCT
The DNA here is from genome assembly GCF_000738735.6 of Corvus cornix cornix. Lineage (NCBI taxonomy): Eukaryota > Metazoa > Chordata > Aves > Passeriformes > Corvidae > Corvus > Corvus cornix. The sequence goes on along the minus strand of NC_047057.1, from coordinate 45,032,543 downwards.
GGTTCAACTGTTGAAGATGAACTGCACTTAATTTTCAGACTTCTTGGTAAATGGATACTTTTAGCAATGTTAATGTTAATGCACCGTGTTTGTATGAGAACTGTAGAACAATATTATATATTGCATTGTAATCAAGGTTATGAAAAATGATTCAGCTGAGTGTACAGCTGAGGGTGCACAATATGGGCTTATTGAATGATTTTTTACCTTTCTCCTTTAAATTACAGGATTAAATGCTTTTTTATGTCAATGTTGTTTGTTTCCATTTTTTAAGTTGAATTTGTTACTGCTTCTAAATGCAGGAACTCCATGTCAAGAAACATGGCCAGGCATTTCTTCCAGTGATGAATTTAGAAACTACAACTTTCCTAAGTATAAACCACAACCTCTCATCAACCATGCACCAAGGTACTTTGTGTTTTATTAATAGAATATATGCATCCCTGTGGCTTTGCATATTCCTAAGTGGGAATGCATTTCCAAGTACAGTCTGCTACTGAATAGTGTAAAACTATTCATCAGTTGTGTAACTGTGGGCAGATGATAATGCAGAGCAGAACCTGGTACTGTGTGATTGCTTTCTCTAATACCATTGTAGGTACCACAGCTCCTTAATGACCTATGGAACAATAAACTCTGATTAATGATATCTCCATAGTAGGAGAATTCACACAGCATTTCCCAAAAAACACTACTTCTCTTCTGGTTATATACTAGGCCTAGGCCATTTGTTAAAATGGCCAGGTTTCCTGCAATCATTTTAAAACCATAATGACGAAGTTGAAGGGTCTGTGCAGTTATTATAAATAAACTTAATAATAAAGGCATTTGTTGTTGACTTTGAAGAAGGTCTAACATTGTGTCCCTCTAGTAAATGAGTATTATTAAGCTTAAAAGAAATAATTTAAAAAATTCAAATAAATGATCCATGTCAAGCTAGTAAAAGACAATCCAAACTAAGGATTTGTGTGTCCCCAGTGTTTTCCAAATGGTCTTGTTCCTCGATATTAGGACTCATGTATTCACATTAACATAAATAAATGTAGTTTGGATGAAAGCATTTCCATGTTTAGATATAATTTTCAGGTTTGATATCATTTAATGAAGTCAGCTCCTCTGCAGTTTTACTTTAATAAATACAATTCCATAACTGTTTTAATTTTTTAAAATATTTTTCTTTTTAGGCTAGACACGGAAGGAATTGAATTGATAGCGAAGTTCCTTCAAGTAAGATGTGCTTTGTGGCTTTACTTTATAAAAGTGCAAGTTTCAAGTTTTAATATATTATATACAAAATGTATTAGAAGCCAGAGTATTTAGATCTATCTTAAAGTGGAATGTGCTGCTGAGTTTGTTGTGGGTGAAAGATGTGGGAAGAAGCCAGTCTAGTGTGAGAATTAAAGAACTGATGCTTGTTTTTTTTTTTCCCCCAGAACCGATTTCTTCTCTTACTACCTTTTGTAAAAATAGAATTATTCTATTAGCCCTGAAAAAACTAAATCTCTTGTGAAATACGGTATTAAACCAAAACTTTTATCTAAAAATGCTAGATTTCTTTAATGATAAGCTGAGTTTAGTACTAAAGAAGGAGTTCCTAAGGTGTAATATTACTCCTTGATGTTGCAACTGTATTCAAAAGCTGAAGTGGTATGTGGGTTTTATCTTTGAATCTGTATTAAAAAGGAGCTGGAAGCAAGATGGAAGGCCAACTCTTGCATCTTTGAGTAGATGCAGCACTGTAACTTGCTTGTATGCAGCTTTTAAATGTCTGCAGCCTTGTCCAAAATTGCACAGATGCCAAGCAGGAGACATCTAATCATTGTGCCATCTATAAATAAAGAGTAGGTGTAGTTTTGACCTGCATCCATTTGCAGAAGTTGTTTTTACTATTTTAGTGATCTTGTTACATGTTGGCAGTACTGATTCTGATACAACGTTAGATTGTCACGTATGAAATGAAAGTAATGAAAAATAATTGTCCTAGTGAATTACGGGAAATATTGAGCAAATAGAACTCTTTCTCCCTTTGATGAAATCACTTGATGCAAAGAGATTTTTAATGGAAGCCAACACACTTGTATGCTTTTATATTAATAGTATGAATCAAAGAAGAGAATTTCAGCAGAAGAGGCCATGAAACATGCATACTTCAGAAGTCTTGGAACAAGAATACACACTCTGCCTGAAAGTAAGAGGAGTAGAAAAGTAGCAGACTGTTGTTAAGATAGTGCATTAAAACTAAGTACATGGTGTAAGGAAAAGCTCTCTAATCTATTAAAGAAGTCTGATATCTAGAGACTTATATATTTGTGAATTGAAAACATTTTTTATCTAAACTATATAATTAAGAATACAATTTTGATCAATAAAACATAGTTTTACATTTGTATATGAATTAATTTCTTTGTTACATTTCAGGTGTTTCAATATTCAGTCTAAAAGAGATTCAATTGCAAAAAGATCCTGGCTTTAGAAATTCCACTTACCCAGAGACCGGTATGGAAAGCTTTATTTTTTCTCATGCTTGCTAAAAGAATGCTGTGCCAGAGGCATTCGGAATTGAAAATGCTTTGTTAAATTGGTTTGTGTGAATATAGTGTCACAAAAATCCAGAATGATTTACTGAGATTCCTGTAGAGACATATAAGCTAAGTGCACAGAAAGATGTGAGTTTTACAAGGGATGGTCAGGGACTGCGAAGGTGAGAACTTTTCGGAGTTCCAAACCAGTACCGTGTGGGGGTGAACGGTGGCAAAGTGAAAAATCAATGCAGTGAGCGTCGTTAAAAGAAAGATGCTGATGTTGGGTGAAGCACAAGGGGAGTTGCCTTGAAGTAGGACAAAGATCTTGGTAATAACTTAATACTCTGTTGTGCAAGTGCTTCGGTTTCTTACCATGGTCCGTGTTGTGTTGCAGGACATGGGAAGAACAGAAGGCAGAGCATGCTTTTCTAAAGGGGGCAGTGCAGAGTCAAGGCCAAGCCTATCCTGTCGGTCAAGGACTCGGATCCGAAGGCAGTGCTTTTTCTTGGTGGACTTGGAATCGCAGTTTGTCTACACTGTCCTCTTAACAGTGGAGTCTTTTTATTTCCAACCTGCAAATTATGTTTTTATATTTGTTGTCACAGTGTGACAATTTTTTGTACAGTTGGTTTTAAGGTCTCCTCTGCCACTAGAGCCAGTAGGTTACAGCTGTTGATGTAACTGTAGCTGCAATTTTTGTGCAGGACTGAGAAACACAGTGCATTATTTATTGCGGAATCATTGCTGCTAAATAACTACTGTCTGTATAGTTAACACAACAGTTCCATGCCTGAAGAAGTTGCAATGGCTTTATAATATGTGAATGCATCTGTTTCTCTTGATAAAATGTTCTACTGCTGCAGGGCTTTTTTGTATTTCTTAAACTGCAGTGTTTCCTGGAATGTAAACATAGCTTTGCTTGGCTATAGGTGAGCCATCTTTAATGCTCTAAGTTCTTGGCACTTAATTCCTTATTTAACATTGGAAGTATGTGTTGAAATAGTTGAAAAATTATAATGCATATTATGTTTTTGAAAAGCACATGGTGTGAAGGTTGATTCAAACAAGTGAAAAGTAACTATGATTTGCTCTCAGATCCTATGTTAGTTATTGATGAATTAGAGCATGGAGGCTGGACATTTTGTCAGGCTTACTCCAGCATAACATATTTGCACATTGTTGTGCATATGGGGCCTGCAGAAACAATAACTTTTTTACCTTGTTTTTAACTTAGAAATACAAATAGTAAAAAGACAATTCGTATATGTTGGACCCTGGCTTACTTCTTATTACAGAGGAACAGGACAACTAATTACACAAACATGGGAATAATGTCACACTTTTCCCACCTTGTTGGTCTCCCATTTGTGCATTATTCACTTGAAATCAACTGGAAAGATGCAAGTTTGTACTTGAGAAGAACTCACTATGCTAACAGAGCTTTTACAATGGGAACTTAGAGAGTTTTTCAGATCTTAGATGTTACCTGTTTTCCAGAGATAGTAAACATATTACTACTATGCTTATGCATCTCAGTGAGTATCATAAGTACACCCTTGGTGATGGTTACAGTATTTTTAAGCATTTGTGTTCACCTTTATGAACCTATTTGTTTAGTGCATCTTAAAGAGACTGTAAATCTTTATTGGTATATTTTGAAATGGTCATGTAAATCTTTGGCTGGTATACCATGAAAATAGTCATAGGTAACTTAATTTTTCCTGACATTCACTGTAAAACGTTCAGGGGTCCTACCATTTCTGTTCAGGAAATCTCGTAGTTTATTGTTATTTAACAGTATTAAGTGAATTTTTGTATATTTCATTTTAACTTTATTTGTGAATAGTGATTGTGGCATGTTTGGGGGTGTTTTATTAATATTTCATTGATACTAGTAAATTTGAATTGGGATTTTTTTTTTTATTTTATTTTCTGGAAGAGAGAAATTCATGTGTAACGGTGACTATTGGACCACTACTGCTTTTCAGCATTTGTAAACCGGTTTTACGTTAAATCTTGTAGACCTAACAAACTGCTGTTATTTCTAACTGACCGACCTGTATTAATATTGTACTTTTGAAAGTATAAATATTATGTGGAATTCTTTGGTTTTGTTTTGAAATTTATAATAACAAAAGCCCTGTGTTGTTAAAAATACAGACTAAGTGAACTTGCGGTTCTTGGGACATTGTTGGCAGCGTTTAGCAAGGTCCGTGTGTTGTGGGAGCCCCCAGGGTCACCTTTGGCTGCTCCTTTAGTTCCTTCAGTGCAGTGGCAGTGAAAGTGACGTGACTCATCCGTGACTGAGGCTGCTCGGGACCTTCTCAGTAGCGTGGTCCAGAGTGTCACTGCTGGTGAGCCAGCCCCGCGTGTCACACGGCCTGGGAGCATGACACGAGCCTCGGACACAGGCGCGGGGCTCCCCTGATCCCAGCATGAGCACTACATGTGTGGCAGAGGCACAGTTGGCACTGATGACAAACCTTGTCCTGAAATAGTTATTATATATTTTTTTATAGTTGCTATGGATCTGATCTAGATTTTATACCAATTAACTTTGTAGGAAATACATTGTAGATGTCACAGTGTTGAAGAAAGAAGTATCAGAAAAACGTCTCCTTTTTTTACAGAAGTAGTGAAGGTAGACTAAATGTTCACTGTGGATAAATGTGGGGTTTAGCATTTCTAGAACAGTAATACTTCATAGGTCATAAAAGAACAGGTAATAATGTGACACTAATTAGTAAAGGACTTAAAGGTTTACCTGGTAAAATGAAGTGCATTAATAAACTTAGAAAGGGATCAGCCGGAGCTAACAAAAGGATGTTCCATTTTAAGTAGGAATTCAGCTTTTTTGTTACAGATGAAAAGATCTTCCATAAAATTAAAGCAGTCTGTTTATAAAGAAATTTTTTCTAAGGACCTACAAGTGAATCTGTGTTCTTTGTTAGGAGGTAGCTTTAAAGAACATATTTAAGAAACTTGGCATCTGTGGTCAAGCCAGTTTGGGGCTTTTAAAAATTGTCTATTACTGAAATTCCTGCATCAGCAGAGACAGTTCTGTGGCAGTTGCCTCTTTGGGGCAGTAGTCAGCAAGTCTGAAGTTGCTGGGCATCTCTGACATCCTTTCTATGGAATTCGGTGCTCTGCCTCCTGTCTGGCAGAGTCAGGTACTACGGCCTTGGTTTCACTGTCCCCAAGAACTGTAGGAGTGTTGGCCTTTTTGAGAGAAGACCTCAAGTGTGGCAAAAACCAAGCAGAGAGTCGGTGAAAGTGGATGGCTTTCAGTGTTTGGTATGACCACCTTTGCTTGACGATGAGCAATCAGTTAATGAGAAACGGCCTGCAAGTCGTGGCTGATTTTAAGTAGTTATTTTTAGATGATACCTGATGTGTCCCACCTAGCCCAGGGTAGGGATGGCAAGGTGTGGGTGTAGGTGTGTGTCAGAGTCAGGTGGGCTGGAAGCCAGGACAGAGGCAAGTGCTGGTGATGTGGTTGCATTCACGTGCAGGTGAAGGTTGAAGGGGAGAGGGTGGGTGGAGGATGGGAATTGACAGGACAGGGTTGGGAGAGGAGAGGGGCAAACCAACAGCTCAGCAATGCTCTAGTGGAACGTGCATCTCAACATGGCTGTGTTATTTTTGTGCTGCTTTACCACAGCATTCAGTAGCCAGAGTGTATCCCTGAATTGGGCAATAAAAGTTAAAATAAACAATTATTAAAGAATCAACATACTTTGTATTTGCAAATCATTTGAAAAACTGCAAGGTAGCGTTCTTGGGGCTGCTTGCTTGTTGTTTGTGCATGAGTTTTTCAATGCAATAAAGGTACATGGTTTCTGTTCAGCAATGTTAAAATGGAATTAGGGTTAAGAATACAATTTCATTATTGAGGACAAAATATATGAAAGCTATGTTGTAAATATCCCCAGGCTAAGTATTATAAACCCAGGAAATACTCGGAATTAAGGTCAGACTTGAAAGAAATCCAAACAAATCAGAGTATGGAAATGCAGAGCTATAGCACATTGTGACACTGAAGAGAATTCAGAACTTGCCTTGTCTGTGACATGATCATTTTGTCTGGTCACTAATGAGCAGAGTTCAAATAATTCATGCACCTTGTTAGCACATTTCAGTACCTTATTTACCTTCAGAAATTTTGGCTTTAAAACAAATGTAACATCTCTATGAAATGCTTTAATTTTGGGAAGGAACTTGAATGCTTACTTTATGCGGTTTGGGGGTTTTATTTTTTCAGAGGTTGGGCTGTTAGAGATTTAATGCTCCCATTTGGCCTTTGTGTTGTTCAGCAACATCCTTGTGTCTCACCGGTATCCATATCATACCAGTCTAGGAGATGGGCAAGGGCAACAAGTGAAATTGTGAAACATAAAGGAGGTGTGTAGCAGTTGGAACATTGTAGGTAAGCTCTGACTGTACAGGTGGGATGATTGTGAAAAGTATAAAAGCCAAGCAGATATATGGACTTTGGAGTTCCTACCATGCACCTTCTTCATCTGTGGAGTTCAGCTGCACAGAAATCATAGTCCTGTTCTCAGCCATAGTGGGAACCTGTTTTCAGAACTGGGATTAGAGTTCAGCTATTCCAGATTGGTTTTTTTAATCTCTTGTATGTTACTTTCACTGGGCAGTACTGTGCCTCTCTCAGTAACAGAGTAAGATTGATGTCAATGGAAAATGTGAACAACTTCTGATTATTTTTGCATGTTTTCTAAAATCCATTGACTCGTTTAAGTTCTGTAACTTTTGAGCAAACTTAAACTGTGAATGCAGACATACACACATGCTACTGTGGTAAATGACTGCTTCATTTATTGTGCTGGCTGCATCCTCCAAGCTCACTCAAGAAGCAGGCCTGCCTGAGTGCATCACTTTCATGGTCCTCCTATTGAAATACAAGTCTTACTTGGCTCAGATGCCCTGCCTTGAAACACATTTTTCCCCAGAGAGCTATGAAATTCCTTCATTTGTTGCAGTGGGATCTTTCTGCTGATGGAATTACCACGGCTGTGGATTGCAAACCAGCAAAAATGCTCTTCCCTGTCTCTTCTCCAGCGTGCTCTTGCAGAGCACCTCCCTGTAGGCTTTGCATGGCAGCGTGTGCGCTGTCACCTGCCCCTCCTCTTTCACACCCTGAGTTTGTTTTTTCAAAGACTGTTTTTTCCTTTTTTCACTGTCTTGTTATGTGATTTGCAGGAGGGGGTAGCTGGCCTGGAGCCATGTTAGGAATAATTAAGTTTACATTTATGCATTTGCACTTCTTGCAGAGTGAATGTGAACTGATGGGAATCTTTCACAAAAGAACTCCAACGTATCCTAGAATCCTCTCTTCTAGGATGCTTTCTTCAAATAACAGCCCCCACCCAAGGCAGGCCATGCTGCTGATTGCTCCAGAGTCCTTGCTTGAGGTTCAGTCTGCTTTTTTCATTTAAATAAATTCATACTGCTTCTCACTCGTGCTGTCAGTCTCTTTGCCCTCAAGAAATAGGTTTGTCTCCATCTGTGTAGGCAGAGCACTCACACATTAATTGGTAAGAGCAGTTACAGTTCGGGGCTAAAACAGATTTTAAAAGTTGTAGTCTTCTGATGACTTTGGAGGGATATGCTTAAATCTGAGGCCTGTGTTTGTTTATCCTACAGGATATACAGACAGTCTGAAGATCAGAAGGGAATAGTTATGCCCTTACATAAAAGACTACCTGTACTTACTGTGCCTTTTCTAAGTTCATTTGGGTGTCATGATGGCTTCTGAAGATGTTTCCTGTAGGCACGAGATCACACAGCCTCTTAATGCAGAGATGTTACATTAAAATTAACCCTATGGTCTTGTTTGAAAGGACCACCTCCCCTTTAAACAGAAATCTTAGTGACAGTTCTTCACTTCTTTGGTAGGTATTTCAAGATGGGTGCGTGCCTGTCTGATAATAACCCACTCTGTACAGTAATGGGAACTTCTGTGTATTGCTGAAGCATGAATAAAGTGCAAATCTTATAATAAATCCCCCAAGTATGATCAAATTGCAGTTACTACCAAGAATACTGAAGTGAGAATAAACTCCCATTTTGTTCCCCAGGATTGCTGGCTTGGAAGCTCTCCATGCCACAGAAACACTGACACTTCCAGAGTATTTATTTAAAAACATTTATTTGATTTTTCTCTACAGTTAAAAAGATACCTGTTAATAAAATGCAGTAGATTACCAATAGAATATTGTCTTCAAAGCACAAGGCACAACAGTCTAGTGTTTCATGTAAGTGTTAGACTTGAGAGGCTGGACTTTATTTGCATAAATACCTCCCAAAAGCAAAATTTTTTGTTTCACATTATTGACTGATTTAGAAGGCAGATTTTGACAGCCTATTTTTTTTCAACTGAAAAGTCAACTAGCAGAAGATGTGCTCTCTTGCTATTTTTATTCTCTCAAAGATGAGAAGACAGCACTCCTTTGCACTTTCTGTGTCTTCCATTGTTTTATTGGATTCTCCCAGATCCTTTCCAGTAATTTTTTGAAATAGGATTTTGTCCCAGAATTGTTGCTTTCTGCTATCTTTAAAAAAAGTCCAAAATCATTTAAGGGCTGGAGGGAAGCTGTGGGTGTGTTGAGCCTTTTGAGAAGAAAAAATTCTGCCTTATTAATAGTAAAACCTTGGAAAAAAAAATCATGGGAATCCGGGTACTTCCAAGAAGCTCTTCTCTGTCACATACTCCCTCCTCTCATGGTCAACTGGTTTTTTGCAGTGTAATATTCAACACTAGTATGTTTTCATCTTTACTTTTTAAACTCATAGTGAGGAACACTGTCTTGATGCCAGGTTCTCCCATTAGCTACAGTGGCACGTACAAGACAAGACCCAATGCTGCTGTTCATGCCTTATAGGTGTAAGTTGATATTCATTTTAAATTTTTAGGTTTTTTTAAAATGAGGCAGGAGTCAGCTCTGTAGTGTGAAATAATTACCTCTCTGTAACTTTGGTATTGAAAACTGTTCCATGTACCTGGGAGGAATGCATGGGAAGAGAAATGTTCGGTCTGCGAGCCCGTGTGATTTATCTCCACTAACGTCGCCAGTCCCATCAGTTACACACTGCCCTTTCTTCCAACCTATTCTGATTTTACTTTGTATAAAATTTGCATTCACTCATAAATTTTGCATAGGTTCATGTTCTGTTTTTGACTCGGGGGTGGCACGTCTTGAGCTCTTGAAATGCTGAGTCGAGCAAATGATGTCCCAGGTGCTTCATTTGTTCTCCTCATGTCTGGCATTTAATTGCTGTGTTTATCAGCTGGTACTTACATGGATACAGCAGGTTTGTATCACTGCAAGTGGAACTGATGAGTCATTTTTGGTTGTGCCACCCAGGAGCCTGAAGAAAATTCCTGCTGTCTTTTGTCAACCACCTCTGCCCCAAAAATGGCTTTTCAACATCAGAGCTGCATTAATAAAATGTTTATTTAGCACCTTTCAGGTTGAAGGATCCAAAAGCACTTTACAAATAACTACACACATCATCACTGAAATGCATCCAAGCAGAAAATCAGCAGACAACTCACTGCATACATTTCAAAAAGAATGGACTGTGGCCAGCTGCTCGGCCAGAAAGCGAAGTAGAGGTTTGAATGACCTGTCACAAACAGGAATCAGATTTGGGGCTGGCTTTTATGGTCTCATCTGAAAAACCAACACAGTAAAGCTGCATTCAAGCCAATTTAGCCACCTCAGGGAACTGAAGATTTGCATCAGCCCTGCCAGGATTAGAGTCTGTGGTGCCAGGGAGTCTGGCCTAATCCTAACCTGACATTTAGATGACTAAGCCATCCCCTCAAGGTAGAGGACATACCCAGTAAGTCCAAGTTGCAAGTATATAGTAACACAGTGCTGTTTTTTCATCCAGAATTCATCTGTTTATACATAAACATCCCACATGTACAGTCTCTGCCTCTTTGCAAGCACCAGGCATCAATTTACAGACCTGTAACTTTTCCAGCTTTGGGGGAAGGGGAAATGTGACCTTCTGAGCTTGAGTAGCTACAATAGTCTTTCCAGGGAAGTAGTACAAGGTACTTGGCACAGCTGAATAAAGCACCTGGAGGTTATCAGGAATGATCCTCATTCCCTGGGTGGACAGAGATTACCTGCACTCTTTCCAGCTGTAATGGTGACAGTTCATGAGAAGTACAGGCCAAATAAATTGTGAGCAATGTCTCCTTTTCCACAGAAGTACTCTCAAATGCTGGAAACATGTCATGAACATACACAGCCCAGTTCCTCCCATTTGCAATTTGACAGAAGAACTTGGGCATAAATGTGGCTTTGTTACTCTGAACTACATCTGGCTGTAACATGGATTACGTTTTTCACTTCAGCAAAGAAAAATTATAAGGCTATTTTTATACAATTTGAAAGCACTTAATACAAAGTTACATTAATACACTGCATCATATGGCCTAGCTGTGGAGAAAATACTGAAATACTACCATAGGGCTGTTCAATACTAGTTTTTTTCTTTCAACTTTTTATCTTAATACTAGAAAATATATAAATCATTTACATGACTTTATGCAAAAGAAGGCACAGCCGGTTATAGTTTACACAAGCACAATGCATAATATGCAGAAAAAGGGATTAAAAAGAAGCTTCACATCCCTATTAGGTACATTGTTGCAATCCATTACGAAAAGTACTTCATCAACAACAGAAGTGTTCAACACTTGAGAGCTATGATATAAAAAAATTATAATTCATTTAATGCATAACAGATTTATATATACTTTTATATATAAACACTGTTGAAAAATGCTAACATAATAAAAGTAGATTATCCATGTAATGAAAAGTGCAAACCAAAGTAATAAAGGGATTCACAATGTCCTTCTCGTGACACAGGAAAAACTAGCCCATAGGAATGAAGTGTTAAATTCACCAATACGTCCTTGGTATGATGAGGCATCATCAGGATTTCTGAGCATTTGGAGGAAGCAGTACTGGTGAAGAGGCTCTGTCCAGACTGGGGAGTGGCACTGGTATGTGACCATTTAGCAGAGTTGGAAACTGTTAAGAGGCCAAAAGGTAAAAATCACTCTTTATCTCAAAACATTCAGCCCAAGAAGCACATGGATTTAGCATTTGCAAATGGCTCCAGATGGTTACAAGAGTTGTGATGTCTGTACAGTAAGACATATATCAAATGCTTGCATCAGCCATTAGGAATGCAAAATAGAGGACAAAACCTGAATAATTTGTAAATGCACGAGGATATAAAAATCTGTTATTGGCCATTTTATATATAAAAGTTCACATAATACATTTATCATCACCCTGGGAAAGTGAACACTACAGAGCAGTCTTTGCCATCCATTGTGCTTCCAAAAATGTTCTTCAGTCTACATTCTATTAATTACAGTACATCCTTTTTGTCTGTCTTTTATGCAGGAAAGAGTTTGGCAAAAGTGAAAGCTGAGATGTAGTTTTAGGGCAGAAAAAGTACAACTGGGGTACAAAGCATGGGGAAAATTACTCTCAAGTAATTACAGTTTCTGCATTCACTCAGAAACTACAAATGAGCTACGCTGGGTCATTCAGCATGCAAAGCACAATGTATTGTCATTTAGATTAACCTGCTGCTTCTGAAGTACTGTGCAAAAAAACTTATTCAATACAGAAGCTGTATATTCCTAGTTCATGACGGTATCATGACAGCACCTTGCCTGCAGTGGTGGGTATTGACTAGTTCTTAACTTCTGACCTGAGAAAAAGTAAAGCAAGTAGGTGGAATAAACTTGCTGCAGCATGAGGCAGGAATTATCCCAGTGGTAGATACTGATCTGGCCTCGAGGCCCAGCTCCATGAGCTGTGCTGGGTTTCTGTTGGCTTGAGGGAGACAAGAGCTGAACAACTTTAAGCATCTGATGTATTTTTACCCTTTATCAGATCAGTCCTTGGACAGACAACTGTGGTAACCACCCCCTCCACGTGCATGTAATAACGTGCTCGTAACAAGTTTACTCTTCCATCAGATGGTAGTTGGTGATTCCTGTCTGCCCCACTCCGTGTAAGCTGCAGGGGGTCTGGCACCGTGCTCCTGGTGTGGCCCGGACTGGCTGATACCTCTGCTTTAACCACACCAAACCTCAGGAAATGCTTCCATCACTTCTGCCAAGATTCATTGAAACACTGAACCTGATTACAAGCTCTTCCCTGGGTATGCATGGAGTGTGGGCTGGCCTGTGCAGGCAGCCTGAGGAGAGCTCTGCCCTGGCGCCTACACTGGCTTGACCCATCAGTTCTCAGTGGGCCTGACTGGGCCTCAGCTGTGGTTTTCATTTCCTATTTACTGTTAAAATAAGGCTTTGTGCTCTACAACTTGTTATCGTGGCCTTGGCTTGAATCAAACATAATTTATAAGGTCCTTTGGGTCTCTCAGAAGGGAAAGCTAGGGCCCCTCCTCACTTTCAGTTCCCCAGGGAATGGCCAGCATGTGTCCATATGAGCTCATCCCAGGCCTTGGTGTAGGCACTTCTCAGATTAAATGTCTGGCTGTTTCTAACCATGTGCGCAAAACTAAGGTCCAGTAGGGATTACTGAGTTTATCTGAAACACAAATAAGGAGCCCTGAGCTCCATGTGCAGCTGGAGGTGGAAAGACTTGACTATCTCAGTGCAGACAGTACCTGACCAACTACTTGAACTAAAGCCCAGCCCTGGATTTGGGCAGTCAGCCTCCCTGAAGGTTCACAGACTAACACAGGGTCCCTGTCTAGCAGCAGCCTTCTCCTCTGTTAGTGCTGGCCATCCACAGCAGTTCATTCCAGGGGTATCCTTGCACTCTTCAGATGGCTGTTGGGCTCCTGTGCTTCTTGCCAATCAGCAGATCAAAATAATTTTTTCTGTGACTTAATGAATCAGCTGTTTTGCAGCAGCTACAGCTGGAGCTGCAAATACCATCCCCACCATCTTCTTCCTGAGCCTCAGGCAAATGCTGCTGCTGAGTGCTGTGGCCATCATGGCTTACTTAATAACTTTTGTATTTACCACATCTCTATAAAACTTTGAGAATTTTACTCTGCCTATACTCAGGAGAGAGTGGACACAGTGCTGCCTTTCTGCGATTACATATGGCGAGGTCATGTGCAGAGGTATGTCCTTGCTTGAGGACACATGGATAATTGGCAGGAGAACTGGAAATAGAGCCTTTAGGTTCAGAGTGCCTTGCTTTCTGAGTGAGAAGTAGCTCATTAGGACAAAAGGATAAACCTATATCCACCTCACTGAGAGAGACCCAAACAGTCTTGGTTTTCCCAGAGTCTGTGTTCCAGCCCTTTCCTGGCTGGTCACTGACTGGTCTGCACTCTTCCTGCAACTCTGAGAGCTCTGTTACCTGTTCTCTCTGGGGTCCAGCATTTATTTCTCTTTCCTTCACACAAATATATGTGTGCTTGCTGCAGCAGACGCTGCCGTGTAGGTTCCGACTGTGCTGCCAAGGACTGGAAGAGGGTACAAGTAAGTAGGCCTCTCGTTAAAAGTGCCCGGTAATGCCCATATTTTCTTGATCTGTTTGAAAAGCTTCAGGATGATGTGAGGAGATGTTCCCCCAATGTCTCTTCCATGTGTGCACATTTAGCAATGAAAGCTGTGCATTGGGAAGACCTACCTGGAACAGAGTGTTTGGTCCCTGCAGCCTGGCAGGACTCAGAGGAGCAACAGGACTGAGGCTGCTCCAGAAGTGAATGCTAGACAGCAGTGGGCTGGGGGTCAGCAATAATCCACTGGGGGTCTGCAAGACAAAAAGCACCCCATCATGCACAGCTCAGAGTTAACAGCTCCATGCAGCACTTTCCACCCCTAAAGCCTTACACATCATCTACTGGCTCTGTTTCCCAGTGAATTCAGACATACAGCATGGTCAGCAGCAGCTGCCCATCCAGCCCTGCATCCTGGCCCCACAGTGGTCAGTACTGGATACTTGCACATTTAATATTCTTTCATATGTAAATTGATTTAATTTCTATTTGCTTAACAAGATGCACAGTTACTGTTTATTTGAACCGCACTCATGCATTGTAACATACAGAATAATACCATGGTGCCTGCCACCATCACCTAGTCTCCTTCAGAATCAGTTTTTGCCTTTTGAAGGGCAGCAATTCCTTGACCTGACTGCAGCTTTTGAAGCATTACTGCAATCATGCGTGGAGCTGAAAGAATCACTGCTGGCCTTGGACGTTTAGTCCCCTGATGGCACCTCTTCATAATGGAAGAGGCTTCAAGAAGCATGCTTCAAGAATGCATGGGCTGAGCAGGGAGAGGCAGGTGTATGGGCTGGGTGCCCAGGGGGACACAGAGAGCACAGCTAGTTGTTTGAAAAGAACCAAAATGGCAAGAACTTAGAATCCAAGGCTTTTCCCAACTCAGAGGTGCCTCCTTCCAGTGCCATGATGCACAAGAATTGCTGGGATTGCCCTCAGCATTCTTAAAGCACAACTGGAGGGGAGGTAAGAGTTGGAACACATGCAAATCTTCATTTCAATGAAGAATTACGTGAATTATTCTGTATTCAGAATAACTTTCATCATGCCAAAAAAGAACATGTGACAGTTTTGAAAAAAGTATATGGCATAATGAGTTAATCTCACCAGTAATCTTGATGCCAATTATCAAAATCAGTCCTATTTAGTAAAGCACTTAATGGAATTTGAGTACACACTTAGCAAGCAAACATGTGCTTTGCTGCGTAGAACAACTGCCTCGGTGCTCTGCTGAACTGGGCCATCCTTTTGTCCAGAGTTTAAAATATGTAAAGAGAAGATAGAAGATAGAGAGTATCTGCATCTCCCTGTAGTAACAGCAGGTCATGTATTCTGGTGCTCCCCACTGGGCCAGAACTACAAATTCCCACGTAGGGCAGTCGCAGCCAGGGTCTCCCTTACCAGCTGCTGACTCCAGGGCCCATGACACCCCGCTGCCTGCCAGCCCCGGCAGAGAGCAGGCTCACACAGGCACTGCCACAGCTCACGTGCATTTTGAGTATCACAGACTTCATTCGCCAAGCAGTGCCTGAGGCATCAGCTGCAGTGTTTGGGGCTCTGTGCAGATACACAGAACACAGACCTGCTGTGACATGCTTGCACTGCAGTTCACAACAAGGTCAAACAGTTTGGCACCAGCAGAAGAGATGGGAAAGACAAGGAGCAGCAAACATTAAAGTTATCCTGGTGATTCTGAAAGGCTGTTTAATACAAAGACCTTGGCTGCTCTTGAATGGTTTTGCTAAGGAATCTCAGAAGAAGTGAGGTTTGTGGAGAAATGTGCAGGGAAAGGACCCTGCCACCTTCCTTGTGCTGAAGAAGGTGGATCAGAAACATGAAACCCCATGGAAGAAACCACAGTTATGTCCCAAGGAGTAATAAACCCATGGTATCACTGGGAAAGCAAAAAATGTTGATGCAGTAAATCAGCAGGTCACAGGAGTACCAGTCAGGGCTGGGATATATCTGCATGACAACAAAAGGAGCAAAGAGTGGATGGAGGCCTGGCAGGGAGAAGACCTCAGTCTTGATCTCAGTAAGTGACAGCTCTTGTCAAAAAAACCCAAAAAAAACCCAAAAAAAAAAAAAAAAAAAAAAAAAAAAAAAAAACCAAAACACTTGACAAGCAGGCACTTGTCAAAAGTCCTTTACAAAACACTCTCTTCCCAGGACCATGTTGCTTTCATGGAGAAAGAAATCAGCAGCACCAGTGAGAGCCCCTTTCATGTGCTGCATTTCAAGCTGATGCTCCATTGGCAGGCGGCTACCGATGGAGATTTTTGAGGCTGACAACACACTGAATTAGGTCAGGATAAATACTCAGATCTACTTACAGAAGAGCCTACTAACCTTAAAACCAAAGATGTAATCAGCAAGAGCCAACAACACTCAACTAAGGACACAGTACTGTGCCAGCTGTACTAAGAACTCCAGTGAGCAGCCTCCATTCTTTATTTTTTCTTTAAGAAGCTGCAGATATCCAGAAATGAAAGTGCAGTTCTTGAGGGGGTCTTTTGAAAATAATGAGGAAAATTTGGAGGTGTTTATTCCTATCTAGATACAGCCAGAGCAAGTCTGAAACTGAGCTGCCCTCCATTCATCTCTGCTAGCATGACTAACAACAGTGCTAAGCAAAAGCTCACGTCCTTTGATGAGCAGAGCACTAACATCTGCAAGTTCTGCCAGAACCAAGAGCCAGCCAAAGCAAGCCTCCAAATCTGTTTAATATTTAGTGTAAAAAGAGCACAGGGCCTCCCAGGCTTGTTCTCAGTATTGCCATCAGCCAAGCATCAAAACCACCAGAGGAAACCTAAGTGTAAACAACACCACAGGACAGGCTATCCCTAAATTACATGCGGAAATTGATGTGTCACTTCATTTTCTGCCTGCATGCAGCTGTACATCTGGTCTTAGATGTGGAACCCATTGGGAAGTTCCTACTTTAAAAATGTCATTATAATCTAAGCACAGGAACAGTTTAAATAGAAATCATTCATTGCACAGGATTATGTTAAGCAATGATGCTCATGGCTCCTGACTTCCGTGACAATGTGTGTAAGCACAATCTTGTCACTTCCAGCTGTTAGATAACAGGAAGTGCTGTCACACATACATTTCTGTTCTGAAATTGATTGTGTGTATCATGTGGCCTTTCACAGCATTCCACCTGACAGTATTCCTCATGACCAGCAGGTACAGTGGAAAGCCATTTGAAATACCCTCTCAGGCAGCAGGACCTTCTCAGAACCTACATCACTCCTGCAGCAGACATTCTGTTCTGCACCTGCCCATGGCAGCAGGTGTTTCACACTGGGATCTGATAAATCAGAGACCATTTGAGATATGATGCATGTTCTTCCTTGGATAATGGGATGAACAGCAGATTTCCAGTCTAAATTATGGTTTTAGTTATTCTGCATTGTGATATTACAGTTATCTGAATACAGCTGTTACGTAATTTTCAGTTTATATTCACTAGGACAAGCGTTTAGGATGCAGGGTGCTTCTTATCCACACTAGAAAAAGGAGGCTAAAGGAGAGGATAAAAGCTATGTTGCTGTATAGCCAAAAGTTTAAATAATTAGACCCAGAAACTATCCTACACAGATGCCATATGCCTCTTCTGTGATAGGACAACCTATCACAGAAAAAGGTTTGTGATGGCTTTAAGTTGGGTAACACTCATCCCAGCCTTAGCTATCCTTCCTGCTAAAGGAGTGCCACAATCCTCAACATAATTCCCTTCTACATCTTTCAGGGCAGTAAGTACACCAGTTTATAGATGAATGGGAAAGTTAAATATTCAAAGAAATAATTACAAAATGAGGAAACAAATCTCTGTTCATCCTGTGGTTTGGAGCAGCAGCAGATTAAAGTGGGTTTGAAACAACTCACACCGTTATTGTGTCTGGTTGGCATCTGATGTGATTTGCTCCCAACAAACAAAATACTGTGGTTATACCACAGTTAGAGGTTATACGTTTGTCAATGCATCTCAGTTTTGGTTTGCCACACTTCTGTTCTTCCTGTCAAACATAACTTCACTTAAAGGCTTTATGATGTCAAAAATGTCAAAAATGACAGGTGTCAGCCCACAACTCCTCTTTCTTGGTGACACACTTTTGTATCTCAGTGGCTTACAGGTGTGCCTGAGCTGCACAAACTCGCTCTGCAGCCAGCTGAAAAGCTCAGAAAAGCAAGTGCTGTGCTGGCTGAGAGCACTTGCCAACATTCATTTCTGCCAGGGCCTTTGTGCCATGCAGGCACACAATGCTGCCTGCATCAAACACCTCCAACAACTTCCAACAGGGAAGAGGTGACAGGATTCTGGATACCATGTGTGTCCTAGACAGTCTGAAGTGAGTGGGAGCTTGTAATACACCTTTGTACGTATTTATTTACTGTCCGGTTTGCTACATTCAATGCTAATATTTGCATCAACTGCTATTTCAAGGCTGGGGATCTTGGGGGATATTCCACATTGGGATGATTTTACTCTTGGACTTTTTTTTGTCTAATTCTGAGGTGGTATTGTGAGACAAAACTCACCAATGAACATACATAGTCATATCTATATGATTTTCCTCTTCTGCTCTGAACTCCTAGGGTTTTTTTCACAGACTTGCTTGAAAATGAGAACTTGCTGTTGACATTACCACAAATATGTTATTAAAAAGAACAAAATAACCTTCTGGTTATTCACTAGGTCTGTGCTGAAGGGAGGCTCTGGCAAGTACTCTGTGGATCTGTACAACTTTGGAAATTTAAACTGACTTCAGAGCCTGTCTTAGGAATCACTTAATTTGCTCTGCATTCAAAAATTAACAAAAAGGTCACACTGTTTGAATGGATGCAACATCTAGTAGAGAAATCCCACATGCTCAAGTTGTGACCTACAAAACCCCTTTGGTTTTCTTTTTTGCTTTTTCCTGCTTGTTTTGTAGATCTGGAGGCTGGTTTGAACTGATAAACAATTCACTAATGGCTGCCCATCTCCTTATCCTTCCAGGCAGTCTGCAAACAGCTACGGCTTTTCCCACACTCAATTAGGAACAAACCCCAGGAGAAACCTACTTTCCACCCCTTGTTCAGAGCACTGCTGTGTTTCCCTCTTTCCCATGTGTTGGGGTTTTGTTCCCATCAGGTGGTGACAGACCCATAGATCTAACACTCTTGGCCACAAGGAGGGAATACCTGGAGACAGGCAGGTCTTACCTGTGCAGTGAAGAAAGCTGGAGTCAGGGATCCTGAAGGAAGCGCAGGGCTGTTGAGGGCGATGGAACCGATGTCAGTGCTGGAGAGAATCATAGGTGGGGCAGAGATTTCCAAGCCTTTGGGTTTTTTAGCCTTTGGGGGAAGAGATGGGGATTTGGCCTTGGAGCCTGAGGAGAGGTTCAGAGGCTCAAGGGAATCTGAGTCGTGGCAACTGGACTCAAGGAAGAAGCTCCTGTGTTCTGTAGGGAGGGGTGAGGTGGGAGACAGAGATGGTGACCTGGAAGAGGATGATGATGGAGATGAAATGCTGGCACTGTTGGGTAGCATTAAGGAAGATATTTTAGCTGATACTGAAGAGTTGAGGAAAGCAGAGGCAGCTGCTGTTTCAGAAGTAGAAGGCAACGACACCATGGGCCTTGTAACTTGTTTGTCTGTTTTGTTTGTCACAAATCTGATAACAGTCCGGACTTCTTCAACTGGTGTGTTTCCTTCTGACTTCTCCTCCAGTTTTTCTGTTTTGATTGTCTTGTAAGGGTCTGGCTGGTTCTGTAGAGAGTTGATAGTGAAAGAGGAGTACAGGCCAGAGTGGATATATTCATTACGGCTTGTGCTTTTCAGTGCTGACAAGCTGTGCTTGTGCTGATCCCTGCTCTCCGAAGGCATCTTACAGTCGCTGTCCTGCAGCAAAAGGCTCTCTCTGCTGATTTCCACAGCATGTGGATCCATTTTTAAAATCTCAGGAAAGGAGACAAACTTGTATACAAATTTTTGTCCGATTACTTTCTTTATGATGTTCTGCAAATACAAAGAAGGTGCTAGAAAGATCAGCATTTCAGAGGCAACCAGTACTGTAAACACAAGGGCAGGAGGCAGTCCTCCCTTGTGAAGCTAAGCAGGTCATTTTGCAGGGCTCCAAATGCTGATCACCCTTGACTTACTCCAGTACCTCTTTCTGCTCAGCCAGGGAGTCCACTCCCAGCTCCTCATGGTTTCCAACAAAATCACCATCATTAGGTGACAAAGACCTACTGGTGGCCTGTTTTACTTCTGCTTCCTCTGAAGCAGCTTGGGAATATTTTCTTTCCAGTAAAAGCAATTCTGCTGCCTTTGTGGATTCAAGCCATGCCACCACTTGCATTCTGCAATAAAGGCAAACTCTTTCATTTATGCCTCCTAAAACTGACACCAACTGCCCTGAGGATGAAGTACTCTCAGAATGTCTGCAAGGGACAAAACCACCTCAGCCTCCTGGCCCCAGTTATTTACCCTCTGTTCCTTACCACATAAGGAAAGGATTGAGCTAAACTGACTGTCTTTCTGTCAATGATCATGAACTTATGTCTGCAAAAATGCAACCCCTTGCATGTGCTGGAAAAGTACTTATGTCCTGTGGTATCCCCTGCACTACCTCCAGGCCTGCATTAGGCTCCGGATGCTCACTGGTGCAGGCAGAAGGTTTTCATCAGTCTAAGCTAACTATGGAAATTAATTACTGAAAAAATCCCAAACTTTTTAAAGGTTTGTAGAGCCATGTATTTTTTTCTTAAAGTGTCCCTTTGTGGAAAGAACTGATTCCTTTTGAGACTTTTTATGAGCATCCTTTTTCTAGTCCTAGCTCTCCTCCTGCAAACCCAGGCTGGCTGCCTGCTCTAACACAAAGCCCGACATCCCCAAGGATATGTGAGCATATCCTTGTGTGCCACAAAGGCACTTTATGGCACAGGCCTGGCCTAGGGACTGGAATATTTACCACCCTAAGCCAAGATTTCCATGCTAATTTCTCTCTCCTTGAAGCCCCTGGTGGAGAGTTTAAATTGCCTCTGAAAAACCCTTTCCAAGAGGCTTCCCTTTAGTCCAGCACATCTGCTGCACCTCCAGCTGCTATTCTGCAGACATCTGCTTTGCTGTACATATGGGAGTGTAAATATTTACAAATTTCCTAAAAATCTAATTGGTTTTTCGTTCTACCACAGCTTCTGACACCAATAGTGGAAACATTTGTTAAACTAAATGAAAATTTTAAAAAAATTAAGGAAAAGGAAAAGAAACATCATCTCTCTCTATGTATGGACAATATGTAGGGCTGGGTGCTTGTAGTGCCTGCACTACACCTTGTTCAGTCACAAAAGCAAGGATCCTTTTGTGAAAGAATCTGCACTTGGGTATCAGAACCTCTTCTGTCTTTCAGCTGAGCTACTGCACTCTGTAATTCATCTGTTTGAATGTCCTGGCATTTCATTCAGGCACCTTCTTGAATACAAAACTAACCCTACAAAGAACCCAGGGATGCAGCTTTGCATCACAGGTCAGGAGCTGTGTCACAAATAGAAGATGTTGTTTCCCCAATTGATAACGGGGATCTGTAGCAAAGAGAAGAATTAAATTCAGCAAGCTCAGACTAAAGGCACAAAAAAGCTGCCCTCTTCCATGCTGAACTGTACACACATCTACCCACCTAGCAGATGCTGCAGTGTCTTTTTTTGCCCTCCAAAGGTTCAGGACAAATAGTTAGCCCACAGAATCTCAATCTGCATGATCTTTAATTCCCATGGCTTTGGGCTTGGCCTAGATTTTTATTCACTGCTAATTAGATGCAACACTGGATGAATGCACGTCTTCTGCACTCTCAGTATTGCATTCTTTTTCCAAAAAGCAAAACCTCCAAACTACTCACAAATGAAAAAAACCATCCCAACCAGATTTTTGTTTTCTTTCTTTAATATATATATACTAATTTAAAATAATGCCTCCCCTCTGCTCCTGGCAGCTTTGAGTTATTGTAACATCAAGCACTAGCAACTGAGATCCTCCTTGGAAAATGTGACTCTCAGCGGAACAAGATTAACTGTATTTAAGGGTTGCACTTTAACACTGACGCAGGCTTGAAATGGGGGAACATTGCTATAAAAAGCAACTGAACAGGCTGGTGAGTTTATACTTCCTTTGTTATTATTAAATATAGTTATATTTTAAGAACATTGCAGTGCTGCTCCTCCGACTCTGCCAGCCTGCAGCAAAGGCCCACTTAGCGATGGCTGGAGATGAAAAGATTCAAGTGCAGATCCCTCAAGCACTTTTCAGGTTTCTCTTAAATGTGTAGCCTGAGGAAATCTCCACCAGCATGCAAGAGAAAATAAGGACATAAATTAATTGCCTTGGAAAGGCACCGACTTTTCTATATTTTTTGACAAATAATTGAAGGTAAAAAGCAGCATATTTTTACCATCACATCAGTGATCTGTCAGAATCATTCTGAGCTATGATAGCTCAAACAGAAGACAGTGACGGGCACCACAACAAGCAGTTTGAAAGGGCAAAGAATGCATCTGCAGGAAGACTAGACCACTTGCTTGGTAGCAGGACAGTAAGTGTATGTGAACATTTAGCCCTATTTTATTGCTGTTGTTTGAATTTCCTAGGTAAATTCCCTCACGAACAGGCTTGCAATGAGTGCTAGTGGCTGCTGGCCAGGGCTGCAGGGAGCCAACAAAGGACTGCTGGGTCCATGCAGCTGCTGCAGAGAAGAAATGAGCAACTAGGACAAGAGCAGGGGCTCCAGTCCAACAGCTTAAAAAAAAAAAAAATCTTATCAATAGACAGCACTCTGGCACTGGGAGAGAGGGCAGGCAGTAGGGAATGCCCCTCTTCTGTTGGCTTCTTGACTCACTTGAACACTTTACACTTTCCCTCCTCTGCCCCCAGTGTACAAAACAGTGACTACAGCAAACGCGACCACCCCACCCTGTTGAGAAGTGCTTAGAAAGCTGCTGATGCGAGCTGGGCAGAGCACTGCCTGCTGCCTGCTCCAGCACATCAGCCATGTTAGGGAGCTCAGGCTTATTCACACCCCAGCACTTCAGGAACTCGCTTTATGAACCCTCCAAAACCAGCCTCACCCGAGAGCTCTGAATCACCAGCTGCAGGGATGGGTCTCCTCTGCCCCTGTCCTTCTCCACAGAGCAGCTGGCTGAGCTGGATGCCAAAGGCTCAGTGGACTGGTTCCCCTGCAGCTTAAACTAGACTATACTACAGCAGGGTCGTGTCAACTATGCATATGCACTACTGAAATCTTATCATGTGTTTGTGTTTTGTTTTCATCAGCTCTGACTCCTACTCCCTGTTTGAGCCATTTAGAGCAAATGTGTAACTATACTACCAGCGTGACTGAAGGACTTTAGTGGCTTGGCCCAAACCTGTTAGCTAGCAAGTTTGCTGGCTGCAGGAGCCACTTGGGAGACTGAGCTGAGAAGAGGGATCCACTTCCTGGTTGAACTTCAAACTAATGAGGGACCTCAGGAGCAGGAAGACCATTTTCCCCTCCTCCCAGGAAGTGACCTATAATTAGGATGCCTGAGATCACAAAATTTATGACAGAGCAGGATGAACTTGTCTGTAGGTACTAAGCATCCCTGGTCAGGAAAGAAGAAAGATCAGAGCTGTAGCTGCTGCTCTTAAGTCCCACTTGGACGTGTTGGAAGTTCCCTGGCTCCAAGAGTCCTGAGGGGTGCAACACGTGTTAAAACACAGGCTACGAATTCCTCACAGAACTGTACCCAGGCTGCTTCCAGCTATTGGGACCCCTACCCAGACAGAGGGCTGCTCACACTCCAGTGTCTGAAGTACATATGCTGGCAGGAGGTACCTGTGGCAGGATAGTTTGCTCTGAAAAATGGGGGTGTGTCCACATCAGCATGTGCAGGCAGGCAGATTCTGCTAACATCACAGATTATGGAGGTATGCTTATTATACTGGGTGTGTAGAAGCCAGATTTTGTAAAATTTTTGATGCAGGCACAGGTGCTACTACATTGTGCACCTCTACTGACCTTTGGAAGACCAAGGTTCTCATTTAGCTGGATTTCAGTCTTTCCTCACTCACCTCCACTCATCTGGAAGACAAAGGTTATTTCTCTGGCTGGCACCTATGACCAGGTTCTCTGCTCTCTCTACTGCAGTTCACTGGACATCCCTTTCCTCTCACATCAAACATGAAATATTTTATGTCTCTTTTTGAGGCAGGTGTTCTTGGTTTTTCTCCTCTACCCATCACCTCTTACTGAGTATCAAATTCTTTACTCCCATCTTTCCATACGGATATCACTATATAACCATTTATGCCAGTTCAGCCAAGCACTTTCTTGACTTCCACAAATCACTTTTGGATGAAGCTCCTCCCAGTTTTCTATAAAGGTACTTTCTAATGCTCCTTAAAGTATTTCCTTGTAACACCTCTTACCTGCACCACTACAAAATGTCTGGTTGGTACTCCAGCACAATCGCACTGCTATTGTTTCATTGTAGGATTCTATTTCCCCTGAGGTATCTTAAGAGAAGACCTTGCCAAAAGCAAAATAATAGTTTTCATTATCACTTTATGCCCTGAAGGTCTGTAAGCACCCAAGCAAAGGACCCTTGCCCAAAACAATTCTTCCATGCTGCCACCTACACTTGGACATTAAAAGCAGGAACCAGTAACCAGGTTACCAGGTTTGACCTGTTATGGGAGGGGAGTGAATGCACTGGAACCTCTGAATCCTGAGAGCACCTGAGAAGCCCTGTCCCCCACACTGCAATAAGCACAAAGCAGCCCATATTATTTTAGTACCACTGCCAAGCCATCTAAACAAGTGGGCAGCCATTAACTGAACCTAAAACTGAAACAGACTGAATAGCACTCACTGAGTAAAGCCTGGGCTCACATACTGTTCAGAGAGGATGCAAAAATACTGAATAGCTGCTCATTACAACAGAATGTGACTGTGTAATTAAAGATGCAGCATAACTCATGCAAACATTAGGGTTATCCAGGGAACTTTGACTCTTGTATTTCCTAACTTCTGAGGACTTGACTTCCACAATTGCTACATCCTATTAATGTCAGGATCTGCATGTAATTTCCTGGATTCACTCTCCTTTCCTCAAAAATAAAAACCCTCATGGGAAAACTCACTAGCTTCTCTCTTGTGGTGTCATCTTGAAATATTCACAGGGACTTTAAGTAGTCTTGAAACCCCTGGTGACTTCCAAAAGATATGTTCCATTACAGCTACCAGAAAAACAAAATAACTGGGCAACTTGAGGAAAAAAAGGAAACTTATTAACCCTACTTTTAAAGGTATTTTACTTCAAGCTGAAGTGCTCTCTGTGGGAATAGTGCCAAAGCATTTCCTTGCCTGAAATCATTACAAGAGATTTCAGACCGGCAGAAGTGTGTGACAGGATGGACACAAGCTGTAGGTAGAGTGCAGGATGCCTTTCCTCAGTGCTATCTGTGCTGCTGCTCTGTTGAGGCAATAGGGGAAATGCATTAAATAAAAATAAGAGTGGGGGGGGAGGGGGAGGAATTTGGGGAACAAATGAAACAGGAAATGGGGTCTTCAGATTATCTACAAACCTTTAGCATCTATAATCATGGTAGCAAATTACAATCAAGACATGCCATACTCTACATTTCCTGGGGTGCTTTTTATGTGAATTTAACATAAATCTAGCCATCAGCCTCAGCAGCACATCATGCTCACTTTCAAAGCCAGGCTAAGGAACTTGTCCTAATTGTGTTATTTTTCTCCAGTACTGGAATTAATTTACTTTTAAGTTCAGATGAATCAGATGATGAATTTTAACAAGTTAGTGTTTCCCCCAAGCAAAAGGCAGAGCTCATAAACCCCCATTTATCCAGCAATCAGGTTTTATTTCTCCATGGTGAATAATTTCAAAGATAGACCATGAAACATTAGTTCAGTGTCAGCTGTATGCAGTAAGAGCAGAGGCCAGTCCAAGAAAGGAAGGTCCAGCCCATGTGCTACCATAATTTCTAAAAAATCACTGACCCCTGTCTCAAACTCATATGCTGCCAGATCACTTAGGTTATAGGTAGAGAAATTCCTGTCATTAATTCCACAATGCAAATGAAGTCTTGTCCAGAGTTCTGCCTCATCTTTCCTGCTGCCACTCCCCCATCTGCAGCTCAGCGTTTGTCCCATTTGTTCAGTGTGCATCCCATTTGCCCCAACACCCGCAGCTGCCAAGACATCCATCACTGCACACAAGTAGGGAGAGGACAAGGATCTTAGAAGGCTCCTTAAGGCTACCTCAGCTCTTTCACCTCCCCAGTCCTTCCCCCTTTGTTCTGCAGGAGGGAAGGAAGAGTGTTAAGGGGAGCCTTTCCTCCCCTTCTTGACTTCTTCCTTTCTGTGCTATGCAGTATAGACTGAACTGAAGGCAGAGAAAGCATTTAGGACTGAACCCACTGCCAGTCTACAAGGATTCAAAATCTGCTATCTTATGCCATTATCTCTCACACTTTAAAACCTGCAGCAGGTTGCTCTGTCCCTTTGCACTCTCCCAATAATCCACGTTTCTCCACTGTCTGGGAACCTACAGGACACAAAACACTATACTCACAGAGTGAGAAGCTCCCACTCTTTTCTTCTAAAGGAGTTACTCTTTCAATTTAAATAGGAATAGCCACAGGTCTGAGTGGGGGTGCAAACCCTGATTGCAATACACGGTGAAGAAAGAACTTGCTCTTCTTTCCATCTAGGAGCTCCAACCTCCATTGGACTGCAGAACGCCTGAAAAAATGGCCAAAATCTTTGTGCCACACTTAGGTAAAACTGTCAGACAGAAGACCATCTCTACAAAGAGCAAGCAGCCACCTCAGCCACAGCCCCGGTGAAGAAATTGTACAGCTACTCTGGCAGATGATACTTGAGACACAACAGATGACAAAGGGGTGTGTGTGTACTGAAGCAGGGGAACCGAAAACAGAACTGGGGTTAAAAAAAAAGGTTAAGGGATAAAAGAGAGTCTGAGGTAAGGAGCCATTATATTCCATTACATCAAAGAGATCAGAGAGATCTCAAAGCACAAGTGCTACAAACATCTTGTTCCTTGTTTTTAAGCAATGTCTGTTCTGTCATTAACTACATATTTGGGCTCTGCCTGGCTGTGCTGCTCATGCACCAGCAGGCACTCTGTCTCCATTGATCCCAGTCAAGTTTATAACCAGAGGGGTTGGAGTCATATAATGAAGCAAGCTTCCCCATGCTGAGCAGAAGCCTTTTAGCACTTAGTGAAGGGGATTCATCACACCAACTGCTCGGAACAGCCACTGCACTGTCCTCGCCAAATCCTTTTGTGCCTTCTCAGTCAGGCCACCTTGGAAACATGTGAAGTGGGAAAATCTGACTTCTAGTGGACAAAACACTTAACAGCTCTAAATCTGAAACTAAAAAATTCTTTCAGGAGAAGGAGTCCTTGTGAGTCATGAAAAGTCTGATCATAAAATTGTTCATTGTTAATTTGCAGTGAATGTGTTTTTTGATCGTGGTGTTAGATTGACGGCATAGAACTCAGCCCCACTGTGCCCTGCAAGAATTACTGCACTACAAATAATACATGACAACAGTACTTTAAGGTCAGTCCAGAAAAAACATCTACTCTCTTCTGCCTTGTGCAGGCAGCAAACATGCCCTAACTGCTGAATACTGTCATTACTCACTGTATAATCCCATCTCACCCCCTTTTCTGAAAATCAAGATGAGAACAGGGTATTAAGCATGGCTATGAAGTTTTCCTTTTTAATATATAAAATATGTAACAGTCTTTGTTATTAATATTTAATCTTAAAGAATATAGGAAATAGTAAAACCTAATAACTTGGAATTTAGATAGTTTATTGAAAAATATCAATTTAAAGAGAGCTAATCCTGAAAAGATTTAATATCGATTAGTAAAAACAATATAATATTCATCCAAAAAAGGGTGCAGAAACAATTTGGAAACTCCTTGAATTTACTGGAGTCTAAAATTGAGAAATGTGAATATGCAAGATTTGTGTTCTACAATATTTGTGTATTTGTGTTCTACGATCTTTTCTTTCTAGTATCTTGACTAGTTAGAGGAACTTTTGAATAGCTTCCACACAGAGGAGAAATATTAACTGGTATCATTTCTATTTTATTAGTCTGCATGAGAATAACAAAATTTACCTTGTCATAATAGTATCTGAGCGCTCGGCTCAGCTTGTCATAATTCATATTAGTTTTGTTTTTTCTGAGTCCCCACAGCTTAGCCACTTCTTCTGCCTTGAGTAGCTTGAATTCGCCATCATTAGACGTCCAGCAAATGAGGTGCTCGTGTTTCTGGTCTAGCAGCAACTGCAAAAGGAACTGCCACAGTGTGATTGCACTCTCCATACCTACAAGGGACAAAGGAGAGCAACAGTGTGAAAAACATTTGGGAGCAGGTGTTCCACCCAACGCTCATTTCAGTAATAAGCTCTGTGCAGGAGTCATCCTACGTAATTGAGAAAAGGAAGCTACCACACCATTTACAACCAAACAAGCACAAGACCTACAGGTCTTCCACTGCTTTTTCAGTATTTTTCCCACTGCTGTTTCCTGAAGGACACACAAAATAGAGGAAGTATTTAGAAAAGCACTGCCCACATAGTTCACATTGTACGAGGTCACCACCAGTTGGCGTCTTCCATTCAGTGTAAGCAATCACTCTTCAAAGGAACACATAAGGGCGGGGAAAGGACTTATATAACTATCCACTGAAATGATATTAAAATCCTGCTGTTTACTGCTGTTTTTCCCAGGAGGATTATACTGGACTTGTTTGGATATGTCACTGTGAAAAAGGGGAGGGACGAGGGAAGACCAGAGCAATTGCCTTCGATTAGAGGACCAGAAGCCACATCCCTTCCCCCTCCCACCACCATACAGCCTTTGCCTATTTTGTTTTTTCCAGGACCTGAAACTACTCTTGCTGTTTCTGCCTGTCAATTCAAATAGTTCAAAAGATATTCTTTATTTTTTAGAAAAGCTGGAAGTTCAGTACATTTAAGCACAGTAAAGTATGTTTGTAATGATGTTTACCCTGAACTCTCTTTTCTTTCATTATCATACGTACTACTGAGAATTAGGAATATTTTTAACAGTGCCTGAGTCTCACATCTGAGGTTGTTTGAATTTTTTTTCTCTGCTAAAGGTTGTTCGAATATCTTTTTCCTCTGCTAACTGCCTGTGCTACTGAGCCCTCCCTAGAACAAACCATTTGTTCAGGCACTGCAATAAAAGGATAAACTAAAGGCTGGCTATATTCTAACTCAGCACAGGTATATACACAGCTTAAAAATTGGGAGCATTATCACTGCTAAAAACTTATCATTTTCATGAAGATGCAGCTAAAGTTGACCTTTTAAACTACAGAATCAGAAAATGAAATTTTCACCACTTTCAAAACATTCCAGCCTTATCATGTTAACACTGGATCAAATTATTTTTTTCTTGGCCTCTTCTTATTCTTAACTTGGGTATGTTATGTCACACAGATTTATTGCTGGTATTGATTAATTGACTATGGTGCTAATGGGGCTAATTATTACCTGACTTACCTCTCTGCATGAAACAATGGATATTTTTGTCTTTATCTAGGCAAGCTCACGATTTTTAGCGCCCTTGTTAATTTTGTTTCCCAATATATTGTTGTTTGTGCCCTAACAGATGACACGGAGAGAAAGCCAGGCTTGCTGCCTGACGCTTCCCTGGATGTGCGTACCACAAGAGGGCACAAGACTTCCAGCTATCCACGGCAGGGAACGAACGGAACAGCAGAAGGCTGCGGGAACAGCTGCCTCTTCAGGTCTGCCCCAGCATGAAGGAAATCACCGTGCATAAGGTTCACGAGTATAAAGAAAAATAAATTGCACGAGCTTCACTAGTGTAAAGCAACTTAATGCTACTAGAGAACACTGTCAACAGTTTTACGGAAAAACAGGGTTTGGAACTATGTTTTGGTCCAAATAATTTCTAAGTACACTGGCCAAACAAGGGTCGGCAGAATTAATGATGGTTCTACTATCTCTTCAAAATCTTAATTTCTCTAATTAACTGAGAGTCCCGTCTGAATGACAAAGACAAAACCACTGATGCCCAGCTGAGTGATACCATAACGACGCAGCGCTTTCAAAGGTGCATTTGAGGTTCCTAGGACTGTTAGGGATCCTGGAAACAGAACTGCCCATATGGATGGTTGAGCACTTTCAAAGGTTTGCATTTACTTCATTGCATTTTGATACAAATCCTTTCCCACACAGCATAAGGCAAGAAAAAAAATTCATAGCTAGAATTAAATATACCTGACAGTTACTCACTTTACAGCCTTTAAAAGTTCCTTTAAACTACATCCTCTGTGCAGGTATTAGCATCTTTAACAGATTATTTATCTATAACTTCATAGATAATAAAGTGTCCCTATTAATCTGGTATAATAAATATACAGATACACATCATATATATATATATATATACACTTTCTAATACTTGTAAGTTTTTCAATTTACTTTGCTAAAAAGGCATATTTATATACAATCATATTCCTCTTAAATAATCCTATTTTCTGTATATCACATATTTTGCAGCCATACCCTGCATAATTTCAACTTGCATCATACAACTCTTCCTAACAAGAAATCACAAACAGAACTTTTGTTGCTCTGGAAAATTTTAAGTAACTTGTAAATACCTTGCTTCAAAATTGTACTAAAATGTGTCCCATGCTACAAAGACCTGTAAGGAGAACTTCAGCTGAGGAAAGTAAAGATGGATGAGAATTGTAGAAGTACCAATACAAACTTCACCACCATTATCATCACCCAAAACAGTGTAATACCTCAGAGACACAATTCTCTCATCCAGATCTTAAACTACAAGATCAGCAATTGTGACTCTTCAGAGAGGTTAGGTGGAACTGAACTAAAAGTGAAGAACATTTTGCTGCCGCCTGCTCCATCCCCATTCACCTCTGCCCATGAACACTCACAGGGTAATCTCCAGCTAACTTTGTACTACACTTTCCATTATGAACCTGTTTTCGGATGCTTATCATCTGTAAAATGTAAACAGTTTTGGATTCCATTTTATCTACTGAGTGTGGTGTTCATGGCGACTCAGCCATAGGCATAATGTAAAATGCATGAACAGCACAAGCCTGGGCAAGAGAATCTGACAGGAATACTCACTCCACAAACGGTCCATGCCAGCGAGTAAGGAGAGGTGACTCCCATCAGGTTATTACATGAAAGGTTACTGCCACCTTTCTGGAAGTGGCTCAGTTATTCCAGCTGACATGCACGGATAATCTCTGGGGGTCACTTCAGGTGATGGATCCAGGGCAGATGGCTGTGCTGGGATTAGATTTAGGCAGCTCCTCACAACCCTGGCTTGCCTGACCATCAACTCTCCCAAGCGTGTGGCTCTGAACAGGCTTTATAAAGGACCTGTGTACCTCAGAATTCAGCGTCAATGTGCTCAGTTGGTACATGCATAAATCTTCTACTGGTATGACCCAAGTCTGCCCCTACAGAAATGAGATTAAAACAGCTCAATGCTGCATTGTGCTTCATCCCTCCATCTGCCACTGAGTTCCTGTATAAAGCTTCCCATATTGCTGGTACAGCAACTGTATGTATGATCCCTACATGAGGCAAATCATGCTAATTACCTTTTCAGCTGATCATTAATTGTATGGTCCTACTGTTCCAATCACCACACTTGAGGTGTTCAGGTCTGAGTTGCACTGAATATTCACAGCTGTAACTACCTATAACAGAACCCTTGTTCTAAGCATATATGGTTAAGTAAAATCTCAGATTCCTTGAATTTGGTAAACTGGTGTTAATCTCATTTCCATTCTGTAAAATGTGATTTGCAGGGGAATAGTTGTAGCAGGATGCTGTGCATGGACTCCTCTCTGAGAAGGTGTTTGTAAAGCAAAGGGGTCCCTTCTGCACACCATGACTCAGTGGGAAGGCTTCTCTAATAAACTTTGTCTGAAGCTCCCATTCTGCCCATGGCAAATTCCCATTCTGCCCACAACAACAGTTAAAAATTTAAGATCCTACAGTGACAAGATTTTTTAACTGATACAAAATATTTAATTTCCAAACAGGCCAATAGAAGTATTAACCTGCCTTTCTCTGTGGGAACCATCTGGGGTTCCACAAGGCAATAACTGTCCCCTTGGGAGGACAGAATGGCCACAGAGTTTACTAGGGCTTAAACTTGTGCCTCATTTGAGTGGTCAAGCAAGAGAATCGCGACAGTTGTACTGGATTTATTACAGGACATGTAATTCAACCAAAAATCTGGTACCTGTATTAGAAGTCATAATAAATTATGACTGTGAGGAGTGGGAGATCTTCAAGAAAACATTATATTTCATTTATGTATTTTCTAATTCTTTTGAATTTCTACTGACTCAAAGGGAATTCAGTGCCTTGCCTTACTTTGACAGAAAGGGTTGTTAGGATGCGGTCACTTCCTACAGTGACCACATTTCATTCAACTCTTTATTAATATTACATAGTAATAAAAACTATGCCTCTTACTTCTGTTCTCAGTACAAGATTTGAATGCAGGGCAATAAATAATACATGGAACCACATACTGAATTACATGGATTAGCAGAAAAAATAGTTTTAAAAAAACCCTTATCAATGAGTGTTTAAAAAACACTCATCAATTGGACAAAATGAGAAACAGAACCTATGTTAGAAACATATATCCTGTGTCATGGAGAGCCTTATCAAAATTCATATGGACAAAAGAGTCGATTTTTTTAATTCATTAACTCTGACATATCTGATTTTCCCATCTTACCATTTTTTAAATAATTATTCAATGCATTTGACAGTCAAAGATGCTTTCTAAGCCATGAAACAAAATTTGCTAGTTTGACCTGACCTAGATAGCCAAGTAATTTTACTTTGTGATCAGTTCCACTACCACTGATGCAAATAATCATGGGCATAGTTAGAAGGAATTTTACTTGGAAATGCTGTGTTAGACAGCAAAATCATATTTTGAAGACTGAGTTTTCTGAAAATCCATTTCTCTGGCAGCTGTGACATGGAACCACACTAACACCATCTGCATTAGCAATTTACATTCCTTGCAATGTGCTTCCCCCCATACAAACCCTTAGCAACTGCATGATCAGTGTGACGTAACATGCTCTCCACACACCAAATTTTAAGTTTAGGTCTGATGACAGAAGGTGGCAAATCAGAGTATCTGTGCTGATAATTCTGCTCCTATTTCAACCAAACTGAGGGACTAACAGAAATGCCTAAACTTGGAGCAGCAGCAGAGTCAACACCGTAAGATCTCCCTGAGGAGGATAATGGAAATGGACAGACATCCATAGGGCAAAGTGTCCCATCTGAGAGATGATGTTCCTGTAAAGGGGCTACCCAAATTTCTCACTTAGGCAAGGGACCTCCATGCCAAACACTCTCTCTCCCTTTAGTATTTGAAGACTGGCTTCAACCAGCATGAAAAAACACTATGAAAACATTATTCAAGTTACACTAGAAATAGTTAAGATGTGATAATATATGTGCTGATGAACTGCATAGGCTTTTTTTTTATTACCAAGAAAATACTTACGAAATTCCACGCGCTAAAATGGCAGTCAGTAAAGTGGCATTAAAATACAAAAATACAGTTATTAATCTGCTGGTCAAAATAAAACAAATAAGCAAGGCATCTTAAATCCAAGCAGGAGAAAACCAGGAGGCTCAGAGACAAATCTAGCTAAGTAAAATCTCAGTATCGGAAAGATTTATGACATGAACTGTGAAATAAGCAGGATAGTCCTTGAAGCATTAAGTTTTGTAGGACTCTTGGATAGGAAAACCCAAATGAAAAAGGCAAAAAGCTGGAAAGCAGCTCTGTAGCAATCGAGGACTTCTGTAGAGCTCCTTAGCTTCCATACAACTATGTTACAGCTGTAACACAGCTCTGCTCTCCAAAGCAGTCCAGGTTTCCGACTTAGATTTTTTTCTCCATGTTAGCTCCCCTAGAGCCTTTCTAAAATAGAGATAAACTGCTGATCCTGGACAATCAACATGAACAAGTTCTGAAGGCTAAAACTAGGAATCCCTCCAGGCACTAGGATCAAAACCAGTCCCTTTTGCTTCAGAGGTCTGCAGAGGAACAACATCTGGGAGCCTGAGCTATAAACCAGGTCATGGGACTTGGGGCAGAGGAGGGACAGCTGAGTGGGGACAAACTGGCTGGGATGCCCAGAGGCTGAAAAAAACCAGCTGGAGATCAATTAAATCAGGAAGACATAAAAGGTGTTAGCCAGCATTAAGCCATATAGGTAGTCACAAAAAGATGGTGATCAGACATGTACATGAAAAGGATTAAGAGGCTGAGTCAGGACAGGGAAATTAATTTCCCTTAGCATATGAAAAAACTGCTGATTCCTTCTGTAGCCAAAGCAGCTGCAAAAGATTCAGCTCCTTTTTGTATGCCCCATCACAGCGGGCACACACCTCCACTTCCATTTCCCTTACAGGCACGTGTGTGCTTTTGCAAGCACACAGCATTTCTCAGTAACAGATGCCTTTTTTACCATTTCAACTACTCTGGAAAACGTGTGTACATTTTTTGTACGTCCATTTTCTGATTTTGTATCCTAATTCTGTCCGGCACATTTCTCTGAGCAGCGTGACGTGGGGCATTGTTAGTTTCTCATTCACGTTAGCATTTGGCTTCCTTTATTTCTGCAGGTTGCAGCCAGGAAACTGGAAAATGGGCCACAGGAAACCTGGCCTCCTACATCTGTCCCAGTTTGTAATAGCAGCTCTGGTTTTATTTTTCTAAGTGTCTCAGGTTCGTTTTAACCCTTGAGATGACTGCTGCAATACCATGTGCAAGAATGTGACTGTTTTGCCATTTTTTTTAACCACCATTTCTCAATACTAGAAATGGAGATTTTTACTTAATTAATTTTAAAGGCTATTAATACTTAGAAAATAAACAGTTATATGAGTTTTTTTAAAAACTCTTGTTGAAAATTACCAAAACAATTCCATATATAAATTTCATGCTATATAAAATATCAAAGAGTATATATAGCGAAAAATATGGAATAAGGCAGTGTCTATATACATCCTAAACATAGTTCTAAAGTGAATGTCCATATGAAATACTGAAGAGCTTATAAATCCTCTAGTACTATTTTTCTATTTCACATTTTAGTTTCCATAAAAAATTGAAGTACACTTGTTTTGCATTTAATTACAGAAGCAAGAGTGTCGATCAACAGAAGGAGCTTTCCTAAAATAATTAAAAAATCAGTCAGCCACAACATTTTTCACTGAAAATTCATCTGTGTAACTATGAGTATATCATGAGAGGTTAATGACAATTGCCAAATCTTCCCAAATGTTTGCTCAGAACTATTTGAAAGAAAAGGCTGAGTCAGTCCTAACACTTTATTTCTCAACAGAGATGCTTCAAGGGTGATAAATAGGATGTGGTTGCTGAGGAGTTAGTGATTCTGCCAGAAAGGAGGAAAAACAAATATCAATTTGTTTACTCAGAAAGTTTTCAAATATTCATCAAAGGAGATCTTACTGCTAATTTAATTGGGCTTGAAAAAATAAGCTCTCAACTACGTGTGTAAATATACCTTGTTTCATTTGATGCAGAACTTTCTCTGTTCAAGGTAATAAATCAAACTAGTGGTGCAATCCATACCCAGGACACTTTAGGGAACCAACTGTGTGTGTGATACAGAATGCTGGTAATTTTTCCACATCCAGAAACCAGGACACTTCCTGTCAGAGCATCCTCCAAGTCCTTCCATTGTGTTGAAACTGCAAAAACTTTCTAAATCAGGACTTC
The DNA here is from genome assembly GCF_000738735.6 of Corvus cornix cornix. Lineage (NCBI taxonomy): Eukaryota > Metazoa > Chordata > Aves > Passeriformes > Corvidae > Corvus > Corvus cornix. The sequence continues at coordinate 44,996,552 of NC_047057.1, read as the reverse complement.
CTCCTATTATATTTTAGAGGCGTCTTTCTGGGAAATGCAGATTCAAGTGAAAAAAAAAAAAAAAAAAAAAAAAAAAAAAGGGAATTCCTGCAGCACCACCCAGTGGAAACATTAGAAAAAGCTACGGGGTGCCCCAGAGCACAAGTTCCGATTTACTGCAAAACTACAGTAATATTGCCACAAAACCAGACTGGTTTAAGGATGTGCCGAAAAAACACAGAGGGTTTTGCTGGCCGACGTACTTAAGAGAGTCGTACAAGGTATGACTACTCTGCTACTCCTGCGTAACAGTCATCTTTTTACTTTAAATTCTAATTGCAAAGATTATTTACAGTAAAAATTTACAAGGTCTCCTTCTCAAGCAAGAATACCCACTGTTATGACACAGCACATAAAAGAAATAAACAGACTCCTGTGATTAAGAGCAACACAAAAGAGACAGCAGCACAATCTCGCAAAATATTAAGGGATAACATCGAGTTCCACTGCAGAGAAGAAAGCACTCACACATACGTCCAGTAATGCTTCAAGTAGATACGTTTGGTAATACAGTGTTTGCAGTTTTTAATTTTTTTACCTAAGTCAAAGAAAAGCAGAGGCAGATGTCCATGGGAAGAAAGTTCTGCAATCTCCAAACTAATACAACAAAGGACTGGTTGCCTGCCAAGCAGAGGTGTGATGACATTGCCTTTAGAACACAAGTGTTTTCACATTTTCTGTAAGGATGCAGTTCAAGAAAGAGTTTTAATCCCACTGGAGTAAAAGCCCTTAGCAGGAGGGAAAATGGCTAGTTGCTTCCCTGTGAAGGCTTAAAAAATAACCTGCTCAATTATTTCTAAAGCTAGCCATAAATAAAACTACATAAATCTGTAATGGCTCCAACCCTTCACCTTGGGACAGACATAAAATGAGTGCAGACTCCTCACACTGCTTTCTGTCTGCTCATGTGGTGCACATCTGTGGCATGCTGGCAACACGCTATGCTGCAATCTGAGGGACTCCTGCTTTCAAAGCCAGTCCTATATGTTTATTTTCCCCATATGACTTTCTCTTATATTTTTGTTGGCATCAGTAGGACGCAGATCATGATTACCTGACCGTCCTATATAAAACTTCTGATGTTCCCAAAGCTGAAGAGGGCAGAGGTTCCAACCTCCAGGAACAGTGGCTATTCTAAAAGTTTACTTGATATATCAAGTGATGATTACTCCCAGATGTAAATGCTTTATCTGTACTCCCTTCTTCAAATGAAGTATTAAAATTTTCAATTTTGCAACAACACACCAAATGCTTTGTAACTTGTGCAGTGGCTCTAATATGTTAAATGGTATACTATTACTATCTGCTGCCTCAAATGCTGCTTTAATACATTTCATATTCAGATGTTTAAACTAATATTCCCCTTGTCGTTGATTTTTCCTAGACTAAAACTCAGATAAAAAAGCAGGTATCTTTCATAGTGTGAACAGAGAGGAACCTGGCCAAAAGGACAGGAAATAGTCCTTGGAGTTCTGTTAAAGAAAACCAAGGTTGCTGGCAATTTTCATGAAACCTGAAGCACAGCAAGATCATCACACCTTAGACTGGTAGTCATACTTGCCTTACTATGCATACAAAATTTTCAGAATTTGCTGGATTAGCAAGATAAGCCATTGAACTGTTAACATTCAGGCTTACCTGCATATTGTCATGTTGCAAGGGGAATCAGTTATAGCATTATACCAAAAATGGTATAACACAATTCAGCAGATGGTAACCTACAAATATGGAATCATTTTACCTGGACAGTTTGTTCCCAAAACATTGGCTCTATTGCAGTAGTTCTTGTAGCACAATACAGAGTATAAGTTCCTTAGCCATAAAAAATAAGCACCTAGGCACAGCACTATTCAAGGTCTGTATTTTTATTATCTCATAGTAAAAACATAAATTAAGAATCACTCTTACATGTAAAAATCTCAAAGATCTGGTATTCTTCTTTGTCAGTGCTAATCAAAGTTCTGATATGTGTGTTTATCATGCACTAAGCTAAACCAAAGCCCAATTAAAAGATTTTTATCTTCTGACATTATTCATTTGCCTACTACGCCAACAAGGACCTACACATTTCACCTAGCATTCTTCATTAAACACTGGAATACCCCACAGAATGCATCATGGAATACATGAGATTTCAGCCAGGAGAAGATCTGATTGTCGCTCTCCTGTACTGTGTCCTGTGTGCTTAAACTAATTCCCACAGCTGCTGCAAACTATGAATGAGAGACAAATGAGACACTATTTCAATGATTACAGCAAACTTTGCTGTACACAAAGTGCTCAGATTGCACATGTTTAGAAGTGACATCAATACACCAACTGGTTTGTGAATGTCTCTGCTGCTCAGGATTACGTAACAGCCACTATTTTGACTTGTGTGCTGAATCCTGTAAAAAATGACACATTTAAATAAAATGCAAAGACTCTCTTTCCTCTCCTCAACTTGGATGAGACTGCACAGTCAGCATTATTGTGCCCTGCTCCCAGGGAATCAAACTGCTCTGTTTTGTAAGGGTTTTTATCACAGAGCTCCAGCACTGAAGGGGCAGCACTGAAGGAGTGCTACAGTCATACTTCCTATACCAGCTCTATTCCACACTCACAGTTTGCTAAACTAACCACACACACCACTTGCTCTGAGTCTGCTCTGAGTCACCAGACTTCACAGAGGTCTATATCCAGAATCTAAACCCACATTCCCATCTCAGCTATGTTAGTGTAGCATGGAAGAAATTCTCTGAAGGTAGTCAACTTTCTCCAGATTTCACTAAATCAGCTGCAAAAGTAATTCGTTCTTATTTTCTAAATGCTTTTTAAAGATTGTTTCTTCACATGAATTACTGTTAATTGCTAGGAAGAGATAATGGTGGTACTTCAGTCTATAAACTTTTTGTTTGTGCCGTATTGTGACTTGATACAGCAAAGGCCATTCAACATTACCGCAATATAAACATTTAAAAACAATAACAGACATTAGCATCCTTCTCAAAAAGCCTAAACTGAAATACATCTGATCAATTTTCATTAAAAAAACAACAACAAAAAAGAAGAAATATACAGAGACATAGTAAAGAGGTGCTGTCACCACATTAAAGGCAAATGGATGTGGAATAGAAATCTGTTTTCCAGATGAACTATCAGCTGTGTTGCAAAATGAGGATGGGAAACTTATAGGAGGACATTTGATTAAAAACATTTAGGTTCTCTAGATGAAGGATATAATCCAAGTCTACTCTTATGTGTACAACTGCAAAAGCATGTTTAACACAAACATCTTTGCTTGTTCACTAATGTTTTCAGAAAAAGACCCATCTTGTAAAATTGTACTAATGGGACTTAATACTTAGGTTAGAGCCTAGAAAGCTTTTACCAATTTTGAATGATTGGTAATAATCATAAAAATTACATATTATTCATTACATAATTAAATAACACTGAAAACTAAAAGACAATGTGTAAGACATAAGTTTTCCCCTCATAGTACTTCAAATGATCTTCAAGTTAGGATCCACAAGATAAGGAAATTGTATACTTTAAAGCTCAAAATCTAAGACAGGATTGTTTGCACAAGAACCAAAATATATTAACATGTAGTAAACTGGTATTTGCAAAGATCATCCAAGTTATATTCTGAATCTTCAAATATTGGGCAGTAAATTGGTAAGCAGAGACACAGACGTGATTGAAATGACTCTCTGAAATGGGTCTGGGGGAAGCCGTGGAAGGGGCAGTATCATTCACACACTCAGTACACCCTGACACCACAAAATTTAGAGTAAAGCTATGGAAGACTAGGAGGACCCTTCACAGAGCAAGCAGGAGCTACTGCAGTGCCTTAGCTACGTTCAACATGCAACTAGTCTCCATGCATTAACAGAAGTGCTGACACACTAGAAAGTAAATACATGCCTAAGTGCTTTAAAAGATCAAAACAAAGTAAGTTTGCGGCTTCCTACAGAGACTCTTCTCCTGAAGATCCTGAGCTGTGCCTAACTGCTCAGATGTAGACAGATCACATGCTATAGTCTTCAAAACCCTTTCTTTACATAGTTGATTGGTATTTATCTTAGAAGTCCATAGGTGTCATGTCCATAACTGTCATCATATAGTTGAACAGTTTTCAACACTTGGCCAATGCACGTGGGGGTCAATGGACCTTTCTCCTGACAGCGAGGCAGAAGCACTGCAGCACTACTACTGTAGGCACAACTGCTCAGAAATAATGATGGATCCACAGATAGGAGAAGGACAAACCCCACTGCTCCAGATAATCACAGCAATGCTACTTGAGCAAGCAGCCCAAAATCAGACATGGTGTTGAGAACTGTAACTCTCCTACAGTAAAAAAAAAAAATATCATTTTCAGCTGAGTTGTACCTGCCTAGCACATGGCAAAATTGGCCTCCTATGTTCTTACACTCCAATATAACTTTAAAATATTACTTAAATACTTAGTTGTCCATTATAATGTGAGATACTGCCCATGAACTGCACCTATCAAACAGATCGACAGCTCCAGGGTACATTTTGGTAGTGCAAAAAACCTACAACAGTATTCATAAAAAATTTAAAATGCAGAATTGACTATACAGGTATTAACTGGCATTGATTTAGCTGGCAAGTAGTGCCTTTATGATATTTTTGTATCAATGTTTATTGGCAGGTGTTTTCTCTAGTTCTTGCTTTTAGAAAAGCAAGTCTCCTTCAAAGAGCTTTTGAATTAAAATCCACTCTTAACAAGAAACCCTTAAGAACCTGAAATCTGATATAATTACTGGCACATAAAATCACAACGCATTAAAGAAAGTTTTAAGGACAAAGATTAATTTCTTTTTGTGAAGTGCACAAATGAGAGGCACTTTGTGCTTCATCTGCTTTGTTTCCATTCATGCAGCCTGGTATTTTGTGGTGCAGTGAGCTGGACTTCCTGTGCCTACACCTTGACATTCTCCTCAAAATCATGACTGAATCCTTAATCATTCATTATTCAACAAAATACTTCAACATGAGAACAGACATATTCGGTCTTTCAAGGGCTCTCAACAGCCTCCAGAATACTCATTGATTCATTTAACAAGCCACAGATGAAGTAAACATGTGTCTAATGATTCAAGGCTATGACATTCCCTACTGTGGAAAACACCAAGGAGAAAGCCACGGTGAATTAATCCAAGGATACACGGCGCAACAGGACTTTCATAGGCCCGTCAGTGACAGCCTGTGGCAGGAGCCATTGGGTGTGGTTACCAAGCACAGACTGCAGCTCAAAACCAACAGTGCTCTTTGAAACTGGCCCAGGATAACTGTCCTATAATCAGTGTCACAGCTCCGAAATGGATTCCAGCAGCAGCGTCCAGGCGCACCATGCACTGGAGCCACCTCCACCAGAAGCAAGCCACAGACTGATAAATCACCTCAATTGCACTAATGAGTGCAGCCTGCTATATCTTTATGGGAAGAACCAGCTAATTTATCAGTTCTTCGCTATCTTAGATTATTTAGCATTGTGACAGAGCACCCCTCAGAGAGATAATGGTAACTACATGAACTTACAAATTTTACAGGACGTCACCAAAACATACTAGTTAAAATCCTTTTTTATAAATACATGTATCACAAGTAACTATGTGTTGGTGCTCCCACCCTTATTCCACGCTCCCTTTAGTGGCCAAATGTCTGTTTATTTTGGTACCTATTTCTTTCTTCTGAAGCAACATGTTGGCATGTGATTGCATTCCCAAGGCTAAGCTTTGTATTTTCCGTACAGCTGATGGACCTCCATGTCCGTATTAGGTATAGCTACCTTCCTACATGTAAACATATGAGCCCCAGAGCAAGCAACAAGCTCCATGCACCTTGGTGAACCTGAAAATTGACTTTCATTCTGTGCTAAGTCTTGCAGAACCAGTTTTTGATCAATATTTGTGTTCACTTGACCAAAAATACCTGCCCCTACAAATAATTCTGTCATAAGAATACCTCCATCCCAAGAAGGGCATTACAACAAGAAGGCAAAGTTTACATAACTGGACTTTCTGCACAACAAAGAGGAAATACTTCAGTCTTTGGAGTGATATCCTTGATTTCTTTCCATGACTTAAGTTTAATGAAATAACATTAAGTAACAGGAGCAAAGAACCACTGTGAATCAGTAAACACTGAAAATGGCTAATGACTAAAACAAAATACACTTTTGTTTCTACATAAAAGTGTCCATGTGTGTGGTGTTATAAACAGTTACGAGGAAGGCTGTAGCTGAGTTTCTCCCCTGAGACTGAGTTGCTTATTTCAGCTGTTGCATCTAGGTGGAGTCGGTGATATCAGAAAGGATGTAAGCCTGTGGGTTTTTTCTTTTTAGGAACAACTTGCACAGCTGATTTGGAAAAATCAAGATGTAAGCAATGATGATAACTCTTGGAAGACAATATATATTCCTAACACATTTTTGGACAGGTGAAGAAAAAATCATATTTACAATAAAAGCACCTTTAATACTTTTTTATTTTTTGAGTGGAAACTAACATGCATTATATGATATTTGGATTTTTTTTTATTCCAGACAGAACCGGTCTATCTTTAACACATCTATGGATTACTTCTCATTCAGTCTTTCAAATTTACAGAACACACAACACAAAATACACTACTACTACATCTCTCTTCCTGAGGACATCAGGATGTTTTACACTTACGTCAAACGAACACAACATACAAATTCATAGAGTGTGGATAGACTACATATATATATACACATATATATGTATATATATATATATACACGTATGAATGTATGTGCTTCATCTACTCTGATCAGTAGACAGCACACTGAAATTCCAGCAATATTTAATGCAGTAAGTGAACAATTTAATGTCTGTATTTCAAAGAGAGACAGTAAGAGCCAGGAAACACTCTTCAGCAGGTTTTGGTGTTGCACACCACACTAACAGCTCCATAACATAATCAACAGGTTTTTGAACACTATGTCCAGAAATGCACTTCTTTCTTTAAAACTTAAGAATTTTACAAAAGAAGTAAACGTCCAAAACTGAAAAAGAATCTCTGGCTTCCTGATGACTGCATTTGACTGAGACAGAGATTAGGCATTGTCTGGTTTGTACACTATTCTAAAAATTCTTCATGACCCGGCTAGAAAATCAAGAGGCATCTGTGTCTGGAGATTGTGTCAGTAATCCACTAATAGAAGTCCTCATCACTTGTTAATGAAGAATTTTTCTGTGTCACTTGGACATAGGAAGTGCAGGAAACACTGCAGATCCTCAGAGGTAAACACGTGGTATACTGCAAGCACTATTTTTTTGCATAATGTTTGCCAGTTTAATGCTATCACATAGTAATTCAAGTAGGTAGCTAAGTGTTATTTCCTATTGCATACCATTTTATTCACATTTATTGACATTTCCTTTAGCTAAAATTCACTTGCAAGCAAGAATCCATTTTCTTTGCTTACTCCAGAATTTTTTTTTTTGCAAAAAGTTGTTAACTTCTAATTTAAAGATTGGTGGGGCATGGCAAAAATCTTTCAGTTCTGAAAATAGATTTCTTTCATGACCACTATGAAAGAAAATCATCATGAAATAATTACACAAACCACTAAATCAAAACTGGTATGTACAAAATCACTTGAAATCTAGATATGAAAAGCATCAATACAGGAAGGCTATGCGCATTAATATATTTTTCAAATATGGCCATCATCTCAGTATCTTGGCACAAAAGTCCTCTAACTTTGCAAATACATGCAATTGTCAGACATGCACAGAACATGTTTATCATAACACAGACTTCTGCTACCCCATTTCTATGCTTCACCCTATGGAAATATTTATGCATAAATTAATCTGAAATAATTGAAAAGTCTGTATGAGCAAAATACGAGATGAATCACGACTTTCTGCTTGAAATGAAATGCAGTGATTGACTTTTGGAGTCCTCATGACCTAAAAGATGCTACATTATATAAATTGTCATAGCACTACACTCCTAAGTAAATAAAGATGTAACTTGTCTCCCTTTCAACTGCAACGTTAGAAAGGCTGACAGGGCTTCACAAAACCCTCCTGTGTTAGGGAACGGAAACTCCTAATGAGATTAGTTGGTGTGTGTGCAGACATTACTTAGCCATGACTAAATGGGCTCTCTTCCTGCAGCCAGTGGAAAATTCAGGGAACTTTTTCCCCCTGCAGCATCAGAGTCCCTCTAACCTTCAGCAAAGCCAGATCCAACAACAACTCTCCACTTTCTCTCCCTTTCTCTTTCTTTTTTTTTTTTTTTCCCTTCCCTTACAAACATTTTTTGTGTTTTTCTTTTTTTCAGTTGGTCGTGGAAACTATCCACGTCGCCAAGGGGTCTGGGGGCAGGGGGTGGCTAAGAAAAGCGGGTGGGGGGAGGTCCGGGGAGAAGGCTGAAGACTACAAAGGAAACTGTAAAAAGGAGCAAATACATAAACCTGAGAGGGAGAAAACCACAGAGTTTCTTTGTGAGCTGCAGTGACTCATTTTCAAGATGTTGTCTGCTGCCAGTTTCAAACCGGAAGCGCATGGCAATTAGTCTTGCTGTTTCCAGACAAGCCAGAAACTCTCCCGACACTTTTTTTTTTTTTTTCTCTTTTCCTTTTTAAAGCCTCTTCTGCAGTTTCTGCAGGAGCTTTCCCGTCCCTCCCCCCCGCGCCTCCCCGGCCCCGCTCGGCCTCGCAGCGCCGGCCGGGGACCCCGCGGCGCCCCCGCCGCCCTGACAGGCACCGGGCGGCCCCCCGCCGCCCCGAGCGCCGTGCCCGGGATGCCGCTGGGAGGGGGCAGCCCCACGGCACTGCCAGCCGGCACCGGCGGGGAGGGGGGGCCACGATACGCTCCGGCACTGCCGTGGGGCTGCGGGGCGGCGCGGGGTCCCCGGGTTCCCCGCGACCCCGCCCCTCCCTTCCCGGCCGTGCCCCTCCTCACGCCCCCGGCTCCTTCTCCCGCGTCCCCCCCGCCCACACCACACACACACGGTCCGTCCCGTCACCTGCACCCGCAAGCTCCCGGGGGACAGCAGGGCCCCCGGGGAAACCCTTCACCGGGGCGGGGGGCCCCTGCGGCGGCGGGAGCCTCCTCCGGCATCCCGTCCCCCCGACCACCGCCCCCTGCCTCGTTACCGCCGCGCTGGCCGGGCCCGACCCCGGGGGCAGGACCCCTGGGCTTCCCCGGCCCGTGCGGGGCTGCGAGCCCCCTCCCCGGCAGGTGCCCGGCAGCCTCACCTCCCTCCCGCGGGCTGCCCCCGCGCTGTCCCCGCTGCCACCCCACCAGGCGAGCGGAGCGCGGCCCCGCAGCAGCCGCCGGCCTCCCCTTCCCTGCCGCAGCCCCCCGAAACTTTGCGGGAGCCGCGGGCGGGCGCAGAAGCACTTGTACCTACCCAGCGGCTGAGGGACTTCTCCGCTCTCTCCGGGTAGTCTAGAGGGAGCTGAGTAAAATTCCCTGGTTCTCCATGCTGACAGTCTTCTGCAGGCGCTCTGTTGCTCTAGTAATGAGATCCTGATTTTGTTTTCCCTTTTTTCTTTTTTTTTTTCCCCTTGGGCCGGTGTGTGTGTGTGTGTGTGAGCGCCTGCCCGTGTGAGGGAGCGAGCAGGAAGCCGGGGCAGTCAGACAGCGGCCCGGCTCACTTCCTCTCCCGCACTATTCCCCGGGCGGTTTGCAGTCTGTGTAAACAGCCTTTTCCTCCCCCGCGCCCCCTCGCTCTGGCCGCCGATGTGCAGGCATGGCGTGTAACACAAGACACACCGCATAGTAAAGCGGCAGCGGGGGACTTCCGCCGGCTCGCAGGGGAGCTCCCGACTCCCCCGACCGCCACCCCTTGCCTGTGCTACAACCCCTGGGAGGAGCTTCCCGCCGGCCGCCCCAGCTGCTTGGGGCCAAAATATCCCCGCGTTTCCCCGTGAAGGCACAGGAGAGATGCTTATGAACCCCTTACGAGCGGTGCTTCGCCATCCCGGAGGATGGTGACGGCCTTTGGCCCCTGGAGAGACGGCCGCCTTTGTCCCACCATGCTGGGACTGAGGTCACTGTGGAGGGGAGCCTTGGGCGCCTCTGGCTGGGCTCATTGGGGGCTGAGGGGCTGGTGGGGTGCAGTAGCTCACTGGACACTCGCTGGCCATCTTCCCGAGCTGAACCTCACATGGATAGCAAAGTACAAGAGCAATGCAACACGGTGCAACAACTTAAATCAAGGGAAATAACATGTTAAAAATCAAGGAGCACTCAAATTGTAGAATCATGAAATGGTTGGATTTGGTTTGGAAGGGACCTTTAAAGGTCATCCTGTCCACCTTTGCAATGAGCAGGGACATCATCGACTTGACCAGGTTGCTCGGAGCTACTGCTCTAACCTGACCTTGAATGTTTTCAGGGATGGAGCACCTCTACCTCCCTGGGCAAACCTGTGCCAGTGCCTTACCTCTGTCATTATAAAAAATGTCTTCCTTATATCCAGTCTGAATCTATCCTCTTTTAGTTTAAAATTATTACCCCTTTTCCTATTGCAAATCATCAAATACAAGCTGGATCTTGCAGCTCTACATCCTATCTCAAGAGTCAGACCAGTGGTAGTTTGTTGATTGAGATTCAGGTTTTGACCTTCAAGCTGTAGACCTCAGATCTAAGCTGTTGGTTTGGATTTATTAAAAGGGACACATTTTCAGTATTTGGAGTTTACATCAATTTTGTCTTTTCTTGTGTCTCATATATCAGCATTTCTAACTTTATTTGGAAATTTTCAGAGTGTGTGACATTATCTTCTGTCTGCCTAGAACATCAGTGACATTCAAGGCATAATACTTCAAAGTCAATACTGCTATTTCTTTTAATAGTAATGAGATTTATCATTCCAGCACTGAAACTGCAGTTCAGAATGTTTCTGATGAGCACTGACATAGAAGCTGTGATTACTTTTTATCACTCTATTGGTTTGTTGCTTGCAATGTCATTGGGAACAAAAGTATGTTTTGATGGAGTTAGAGAGATTGTCTGAATTGGCCACTAAGCATCAGTCAATAGCATCTGAACAGAGGTACAGGATCAAAATCAGTCTTTTGTGGAAGTCCATCAAATTTCTTCCTTCTTGTCTTCTAACAAGCCATAGAGGAGTAACAATAACTTGGTACCAACACCAAATAATGTAACTTCATTATTTTTCTTAAATCATTCCCTTTTAGAAGTCATTCTGAATTTCAGAATACAGATGAGGTCTGATAAATCCTCATTTTGTGTTTCCCAAATAAAGAAGCATTAAAATTTTTTATTTCAGATAGTATATTTCCTAGATTAAATGTACAATCCTTTCTGTAAGCACTAGTTGAAGTCATTAGGATGCAGGAATCAATCTTTGTTTGGGAACTACAACTGAAGACCCAGTTTTGCAAAGCAGGGCAGTCAGAGAAGTTTTTATGGTGTCAAAATGAAACATTGGACTGACAGCTGGGGGTGCCAGTATTCATCTTCTACGTTTACCTTTCATTGGCTTTCTGACCAAGAGGTGAAGTAGAGATATAGGAGAGTTGCCTTACCAGCTATTGGTGTGGAGATCTGAGAGAACAAACTCTCAAAAGCAATACAAGTTCTTTTCTTTTACAAATAACACTACATCTCTAAAAAATGTTTAAAACTTTAAAAAGTTTTTCTCCGATTTCCTATGCTGCACCAGTTTACAGTACTTTTTAATATTTTTTTTTTTTTTAACAGCAGTCCTTTTCTTGTCTAGTCAGGTAGAAACCTAAATAATGCTGCCATGCTGGAGGTCAGATGACCACTGGATGAGGTCTCTTCATAATTACCCTACAAAAGCTGGAGTAAAAAGTGCAGAACTCTTTAACAGAATTAAGAGACCAGGATGTGTTGGAAACACAAGCAATTCAGAGAGCTCTGAAGGAAGTGGAAGAAAATGGGAGTTTTTGGCCAGGGCCACTGATCCTAGCACTATGGATATCATAGGAAAAGTATTTTTGGAAACTACATCTGTGTCTTGATAAAAACACTGTGCTTTACAGAATGATTGCTGAAACTCGCCTCTGCAATATCTGCCTGGCTCGATTAATGTACACTTAGGGTTATCCTTAAAGATTATCTGATGCAAAAATACAAGATAATGAATGAGGAAAACTGTGTGTTTGTATTGTGTAGGAGCTTTTTTCTTCTGTTTTTCAGAAAACCTGTTGGTTGACATAGTTATAAAAATTGCCAGTTATATTTTTAGCAGTCCCTAGTCAGCTTCTGTGTCTCATTTCACATCCATTCATCGGCACATGATATCATTACAACTATTAATTGTAAAGCTTTAGTTCTGTCCTCAAGCTATGAAGATCTGAGGGTTTAGCTTTGGAAATTGTTTTTCCTTGCTCAGAGTTGGTCCAGACAACAGCTGTTCTACTTTTAAACGACTAAGTTTAACTGAGACAGCTCCCCTTCAACCAGAAAGGTAGGTTACTGCTGCTGAAAGTCCTAATCTGATGGGTTCAGGCAATCCTTGAACAAACATATGCGCCCAGGATGTCTCTGTTTACGTAGAGACAGGGCAATTTGTAGAAGAGCCTGTATTTATAAGCCTCTCCTGCTGAAAAAATTGCCCCAAAGCATTCCTAAGAATAGTGACTATAATTCTGCCTCATTTTATTAGATTACATCAATTAAGAAACCAGGCTTTGTCTGTCTTTTCAGATTGTTTCTCCTGCATTTTTAAACTGTTCATAAATCAAATGTGCTGCTGTAATTAAACAATCTAAGAGAAGGAAACAAAAAAGTAAAGGTAGATTTGCTGTCCTCCAGATCTCTGTTTAAAGCTCTTCAGGCTGAGACTCATAAATGGGTTGGTCTAGGTTTTAGTGTAATTTCACTCTGAGACTTGAGTCCCTCTTTAATTAAATTATTAAAATAAATTATATAATTGTAATGTCACTTTACAGTATACAATTTTCCTTAAGTGTACATACATGCTTATAATTGTGTGTAATTATCAAGAACAAAGTTGAAAGCATTGGAAAAAATTGTTGTTTCATTTAATATTTTAATTCCTAATATATTTAATGAATGTATACATTGTTTCATCTTCTCTAATAGTTTTTTATTTCTTTCTGGATTACAGGCTCTGCAGTGAAGAGGCTTCAGATTTGTGTCTGCCCTTATGACAATGAACACAATAGTTCTGTAGGAGAATCACTCTTAACCATCATTCTCTCTTATTTTCTAGCAATTCTAACTTGAATAACCACCTGATGAGTTACAGGAGGATTTCCAGGGAATTTCGGAAACTGGGTAAATAGAAACTAATTACCTCAGCTGAAATAACAGTCTAATTCATGTAAGATTCGTGGTTGCCCTTCACAACATATTATTTGAATGTCTTGCGAATGTTGCATCAATACTGATGAATGTTCTCTAGGAGGTTTGGCTTTTCTCTTTCACACTCTCCTGTAGCTGAACGAGCACAGGCTTTAGAGCCAACAACTTCATTATTGCAAAAAGCCCTGGGGGATCCATACTGCTCACAAAGTGGTCAGGTCCTCAGTTTTATCTCATCTCACAGGCAGCTTCATTGGCAAGAAAAGTTCTGTGTGCAATACTGTAGCTCCAGCATGTAACACTGACTCTGAAGCCATGGAAACCCAAGGGACCAGGTTGCACAGTGTTTCCCACAAGCATTTCTTCCTGGGCTTGTTGCTGAGCTATCTAGAGTAAAATAGTGAACTTAGAAGAGGTGATGGCAGACATCAACAGAACTGTGTTTGTTCTTAAAAAACCTCTTGTTCAAATTGGTTCAGATTAATGGGAAAAACATTGCATGTTACCATCAAAAGCTTCAAAACCTCATGTCACATTTTGTGAAACAAAGGAGTCCTGCAAGTTTTAACCTAAAATATTTCCTGTCAGAGGCAGGAGAAGGGCTAAGTGCTTCTTCACACCATGAAACAAGTATACTGTACAGATGGTAGGACTTTGGCAAGGAAGTGGGAGCCTCTTCTATCTTCCCAGGAACTTCTTTCTCCCTTAGGGAGCATGTTCTAGTCCCTCATGACTGTCTGTGAATGAGATTTGTTGTTGGGTTGCAGTTAGAGATCTGCCTTCAGTCTTAAGAGAATAACGTTTTAGAGACCCCAAAGTTTTCTTCTTCTTCCCTATCCACCCCTGGAAGGCTGTGGTGCTTGATCAGGAAGGAGTGTTTGAGGGAAATGAATGCTTTTACACTCCTCTTCCTCTGGCACATTTTGCTTTCCTGAATGTTTTGCTTTCCCTGTGTGCTGTGGAAGAAAACACATGACCCAACATGTTTCAAGTAAAAGTATCATTGCATGTACAATTTCATTAGGTTTGCCTTCTTAGTGAAAGATTTATAAGGAATTACATCCTGTGTGCACCGTAATTGCCTATGATATTTTTTGTCATTAAAGGAATGTGGTGTCACTGTGTATTGAAGGAGCCTAGAGCACCTAAATGAGCAACCCATGAAAACAGGGAAAGAGGATTCCATGAATCCCAACTAACCATAAAGTCTAATCTAACTGCAAAGATTAACTATTTCAGAGGTCACCAGGCTTCTCTTAAATCTTTCAATCTGTTCTACGGCAATTTCTCTTCCGGGCTAATTAATTAGAGGTCTGAGCTAGAACTTCAGTTGCATTTTATTGGTCTCTTTTTTCCTCCCCCCCCCCCCCCATTTCCCATCTGTCTATTTTATCCTAACCTAATCTCTGAATATAACTGATCCAAGGTAATTCTACTGCCAAATATCACCATAGCATCTGAACATAATTAAACTGCTTTTACTGTTCTCAAATGCTTTTGGCCAAAAGGAGCACAACTCACTGCCACTTCTGTTCAGCCCACACTAATTCTAAGATTTTTAAATGATGAATGAAATTGAACAGATTTTACCTGTTTTACCATGTGACCTTATAGTTTTTATGTTTCCCAGTGTGACACACACTTTGGGACACAGTTCTACTTAAAAATTTTCAGATAGGTGAAAATGACAACTTTTTTTTTTCTCTTCTAATTACTGTGTATTTTATTATAATGTTCCAATTAATGTATTTTTGTATTTTATAGCTACAAAGTTAATTATGCATGTTCTTGGTGATGTGCATTTTCTAATAAAATAACTGATGTTTTCTTAAAGCCCTTCCTGTTCTCATACTCCATAGCCATAATTATAAACCTCATATAAAAGACACTTTGGAAAAGCAAAGTCTTCAAAAAATGCTTTGTTTTGAGAAGTCAAAACTAACCCCTCAACCAGTCATTGGTGCAGACCATAAAGTACACAGATTATGTGTTTCTTACGGGAAATGACTGCTATTAGCATAATTGTAGCTCCATTCTGCTTGTTAGAAAATCCTTTTTTCCAAGTCACGTTACACAAAAAGAGTTTAAAAATTAGTGTGTCTTAATACCTTTACCTTGCGTGTGCATGTGCACTCCCTTTTCTTGAATGGTAATGGAGAAAGATTTTGGAAAATAATTCAAGGCATGTAAGTTAGAACCCTGATATGAATGATCTGGAGGTGCCTGCTTCTCCCTGATGACTATACAGGGATCCTGGGAAGCTTCTCCAGATAACTCAGCCACCCTAACTACATGCTTAGGGTTAGAAGACATAGGTATATCTTTGCTTCATATTCTGCCTTCCGTATGGCTGAAATGTGGAATCACTTTTCATCTGTTTATGAGGAGATTTTATTTGCTATACATTTTACCTACAAGTGCAAAAGGTTTTCAGTGTAGACATACATCTAAGTATTTAAAAGTGACAGCATTTTCATCCTCCTAAAAACTCAAGTAATGTAGGCTTGCAATGCAAACTTGATCTTGTTCCTCAAAAAATTTCCCTGTTTATAAATCTTTCATATATTCGCTTGCTCTATAATTGATCATGACTGCTGTCCTACCTCTACCTTTAATGTACACACTGAAAAGCCGATGCCCATTAGCCCAGCTGATACCCTTTCATCACTTTGCTTGTGGTAGTTGCAGTTCTAAGAGCATTGATGACGGACAGCCAAATCTACAGTTGTATGAATATTGCCTTGGCTGTTGTTGTGTGCGCCTGACTGGGTGCTATCAAAAGATGCCACATTTATATAGAAAGCTCTTTTGATGCAAACCACAGGCCCCTTCATAGCCAGACTTAGCAAAAGGCCGTAAACACAAGCCAAAGTCCATACTTACTGAACAAATTCTTGGGAGCTAACCATGTGCTCTCATGTTTTGCTGAACACAAAATGTATTCAAGCAACTACATGTTGAGGAATGCATTTAATGCAGGTAGCTCAGGGTGCAGCTGCACTTCAAGCTGCGGGTTGAGCTCTGGGTGGCTGGAGCCCCAGGCAAGGGGCTGTGAAGTGCGTAACAAAGGGTCCAGGGACATGTGGCGCCAGCCAGGGGATCAGACACTCAGAGACACAGCAGGAGCCGACAACCCTCAGACTTCCCCGTGCTTAGGCTGTGAGGGGATAAAAGCAAAGCGGCTCCTTTTTTTGGGGTCCCTCCTCGGAGATGCCAGCTCCAGTTGGTGTTTTGTTAATTAGTTATTGCATCAAGATTAAATTATTTTAAGGATCATCTGAGACTCTGCTAAAGGAAACCTGGGGTCAAGCTGGTGTGAATGTAGCTGGGAAGGGGCTCCAGTCTCAGCTCAGGTGGTACGAGTGTGACTGCCAGGGTGGCTCCTGGATGGTCAGACAGGGATGTTTCCTTTACATACAAGCCTACGGGAACAGCTAACACGGATGTGTCCCACCATTGGCACCATCCCACCATGGCTGCTCCAGGTGATAGGTCAGGTCTTTGGCTAAACTCTCTCATACGTATTTCAGCTGCCTGCAACACCAGGTTTAAGCATGTTCTTAACCTTTGCTAAAGCAAGGTCTTCAATCCTTCTGTAAAAGGTGTTGAGGTTATGTTAAGTTTTCTTTTTGGTGGATTCTAACCAGAGGTCTGTTGTGGAAGTGGTCTTCAGGGGGACTTTGGTTAAATACCAAGTTTCTTCAAAGTTCTACATAGATTGTAGTATCAACTTGTTAGTCTGACACTTGCTCATTCTGTTAAAAGGAGGATGCTATCCCAAATAGATTATTGTATACATTACTCTTATAAACTTTCACAATTCATGTTAAAAATTGCTTTGAGATATTATTGCAAGAGAAATTGTAAAAATACGTACACATCGAAATGTGTAGTAAACTATACTGTAATGTAACTGTCCTTAAACATTTAAAAAGAAAAAGGAAACGTTATAAAGTGTTGGTAAATTTTTTGGATGCTGTTTATGTTTGAACTTTTCTCTGTTTTCCTGTAGAAACTTCCGTATCCTCTTCCTGTGTCCCTACAAAGTTTTGTACAATGCAGAACAAGAAATGCTACAGGGATTGTGCTCCACCTTTCTCCTTCCTGCTGGGATATCCTTTCTGTAGAGAAATGTAAAGTATGTAATATTCAAGTAAAAATGTTATATTATTCTTTATCTCAGTAATTTTCTGTAATCTACAACATATCAAGCTGAGTGGCAGAAGTGCACTGCTATTTTTACGTTTTTATGACATATAAGTTTGTCAGCCAAAGGTAGCTAAAATCTATTAGAAAGTTTCTTGTTTTCCAGAGTCTTATCAAGGGTTCATGTCTAAGCCAAACAAGACAAGGGTGGGTTGGGTTTTTCTCTTCATTGTTTCAACTGAATTAACAGGAAGGCGGGAGTGCTTTACCTGTCTGACACTGGAGCAATATTCATTAGCTTCCACTTTTCACTTGTCTGTCTGTCCAGACTCTGTCTGCATCCTTGTGGGAATTGTAGGGGAATTTCCTAACTCCCTGTAATAAATAAGGAAATTAGTAAAGGCTTTTGATCCGAGTTCCAGTTTTAATTCATTCTTAAAGTTAATACTTACAATAAAATAAAGGAACAGGACTTTAG
The DNA here is from genome assembly GCF_000738735.6 of Corvus cornix cornix. NCBI lineage: Eukaryota > Metazoa > Chordata > Aves > Passeriformes > Corvidae > Corvus > Corvus cornix. Next base: position 44,978,567 of record NC_047057.1, on the reverse strand, counting down.
AAGCATAGGCAATGCTAATGGACCATGTTCCTGAGCAATCAGTGTAGGCTTTAACCATTGTACTCTTCCTCTGTATGTTGGAAGCCTGTTTTATAACCCCACACACATATAAATGCAGATGTATATATTTATGTTTCTCATTTGGATCATTTAGCAGTTATTCCCTAGCAAGAGCAATAAGGCATGATGCTGGTTACGATGGAGGAGAATTATTCCATCGTCTGGTAGACAGGGAAGATCAGAAAACAAACATTTTAACTGAAGTTCATGTACGCAGAATAATAAATAATCCATAGGGCTACCAAGCTAAAAACAATGTAAAAAGGCAGAAACTTTAAGAAATATGCAGATGTTTCAGACAATTTGTTGAAACACATAGCAAATAGTAAGTAGTTGGTTTAAAATTTACTTTTAAAATAATACAGAACAGAACTCCTACCTCTGCATGGATAAGATCTGCTGAGTTAAGTTCCCTATAGTTATTAGTCTTTTATTTTCTCTCTACCTTTTCTGATAATGTATATATTTTATTGGGGTGATTATCTTTCTTTTTGTGCTAAATAGAAAAAGCAAACAGAATAAAATGAAGTGTTTTGACTTGCAGGAAATAATTAGCATGAAGAGCAAAATAACAATGTAGCCAGCAAAATTCATGATTTCAAGTTTGTGTCCTCACTGATTACCAAAATGATTAAGAAGTATGCATCAATTTAACATTTATTTTATTTATCATACCTATTTATATTATAATGTTCCTGCCTGGCCTTTACTTCTATAAAAATTATGTCTTTAATAATAAGTAATTTAGCACAAGGATAATATCTGGCAAGGAATGGTCCCTAAAAAACCCCTTGTGTTCAAAATTGATACAATGACACTGTAAATTAGCGAGTGGGTTTTTTTCTAATCAAATCTCAAGAGCACAGTTAGCAGTGGGAAGTATAGTTTTGCATGTGGCAAGTATTTATGACTGTGTTAGAGCATTCTGCTTCAGTGGTTAATGGATTTGATTCCAACTCCTGTTCTGCTCAGGCTCCCTCATGTCTAAATCAACAGATCGCTACTGAAATCATTGGTGTTACTCTGAATTTTCTTTGGGCTAATTACAATTTCAGAGTCCTGTTGATGTTTCAGAAATAAATATTGGCTTCCCAATCCCAGAGACAGAAATAACTTAAACCCATTTTTTGGAAAGGATGAGTCTTTTCTGAACAGACACCTTGCAAGCACAAGTTAGAGAACCAATGTGTGTGTGACTGTAGATTCGCACACTTTGATGAGTTTGAATAGCATCTGTCAGCTCTCCCTGATAGCAGGTAACCCAGACTTCCCATTTCAGCCAAATTGACAGAAATGGTCGCAATGGTCCAACCAACATTAGATTCATAGAAGCATAGAATAGTTTGGGTTGGAAGGGACCTTAAAGATCAGCTAGTTCCAACCCATCTGCCATGGGCAGGGACACCTCCCACTAGACCAGGTTGCTCGAAGCCCCATCCAACCTGGCCTTGAACTTCCAGAGATGCATCCACAGCTTCTCCAGGCAACCTGTTCCAGTGCCTCACCACCCTCACAGTAAAGAATTTTTCCTAACATCTAATCTAAACCTACTCTCACTTTGAAGCTATTCCCCCTATTCCTGTCACTACAGTTCCTGACCTAAGAGTCCCTCTCCAGCTTCCCCATCAGATACAGTGACCAATAAACAGCTGGACTAGAAGGCAGTCTGGGAAAATCTGCCCCTTGGACCCAACTCTGCTGCCAAATGGTAGAGAACTCAAAGTACTTAGAACACGGAGACTCGTTGGTCTGTATCTCATTTCCCCATTAAATACTGGAAGGTTGCTATGAGGTCTCCACTCAGTCTTCTCTTCTCCAGACTGCACAGCCCCAAATTCCTCAGCCTTTCTTGATAGGGAAGCTGTTCAGTCCCCTCATCATCTTTGTTCCTTCCTCTGGACTTTCTCCAGCAATATCCTTCTTATGTTGGGGGCACAGAGCTGGGTGCAGTATTCCAGATGAGTTCCTTGCCACATATTAGCCTTGTGCTAAATTACTTATTATTAAAGACGTAATTTTGATAGGAGTAAAGGCCAGGTAAGAGCATTTTAATATAAATAGGTATGATAACTAAAATAAATGTTAAATTGATATATACTTCTTAAACATTTTGGTGATCAGTTACACTTCTGATCAGCTTTATTAGATGAGACAGATAAGACCTGGGCTCCATGGAAGTAGACAGGGGCTGCTCTAGTGAAAGACTTACTAAAGAACAGTGTCTTGAATGTTTAATAGCTACTTCAGAGCCTGCATTTTCAGGTATGTTTGTTTGTTTAAACCTCATTATAAGCAATTCCAAACAATTATTTCTTCACCCCAGAAAAACTGTTTCGTAATTTGATTCAATTTAAAAAAAAAAAAAAAAGGTGGGTGTTTCTATGAGGAGTTTATTGAGGTAAAGACACAAAGAAAAGATGAGTGCTCTGTGTAATTCTGAAAACAGTGAAGTCAGAATCACGACTTGCATCTCCTGTGGGAGGTATCCAAGTTGGGCATTTACCATGTTGCTGATTGAAGTTCCTTCCTCTTCCCTGTGCTTCCCCAATTAGCATGGTCAGCAAGACCTCCATGCACTCAAGTGCCACATCATTCAATCATGGCTCTGAGTCATATTTAGAGCAGGGCTGCGTCTGCCCCTCCAAGTTCCACAGTCTTCACTTCCACTTGTCTCCCACAGCAAAAACCTTCCTTTGGCGCCTGATACTTTCCCTACTTGAGCAGAACAGCTGCCAAGGGAGTTTATGTTTGTGAAAAAACAAAAATGAGTCACAGGCAGAAGATTAATTTAATAATCTAGAAACAGATGCCCTCGAGGATGTGTGGTATAGAAGAGGAAACAGCAACTTCTATGATGCCTGTCTTTCTTCCAGCAAGAATCACCTCTGTCTTTCCTCACTGCAGCCTTGCCAGCTACTTTTAAGGTACGACTGCTAGCTTAGAGATGTCTAGGCACAAAGCAAATCTGGAATTGTAGTATTTTGGTCCTTATTAATGAGTTTTTCTTCTGACGAGACTGCTTAATTTCCATGGAACTGTATGGAAATAGAGGTGGTATCTTTTTTCCCAGATGCTTGTTGTTTCATCACCTCTCTTCGAAGTTCTGTGTAACAGTTGAGTGGGGTGAAACAGGAAACTGAGATGTTGTGGGTCTCCTGGCAAGGGTTCCAGGAAGTGATGAACAGTTATTGATAATGGTCCTTTGCTTCGGGAAGGGAGAAATACTTAGCTGTTTTAAGATCTTTGCCGAATTGTGAGAGTATTTTATATCTTTCAGGGAATATTATCTTGCAGTGATTTGCATTGTCAGCCTTCTCAGGTCTGGAGAAAAAGGGAGGTCATCTGTCTGGAAAACATCTGTTTGAGAAGGTGGAGCCCCAGATGTTGAAGCTAAGGCTTCTGGCATTATCTGTCTGGGTTTTTTCCCTGTGAAATTGCTTAGAAAGGGGTAGGCAAACTCTGCAGGTAAGATATCAATCACCCTGTCACTCTGTAACAGGTATTTGCTATTTGAGTGACTTCAAGCAAGACTTACACTGAGTCATCTGTCTGGAGATGACAAGGAGTCATCTGTCTGTGACATGAGGATGGGATTCTTCCAGGGTATAGAAGAGAAAAAATAACAAAGATGGAAAGGAGACAAAAGACATTTCATCTAGTATCACCAGCTTCCTCGAATGCAGAATGGAGGGCTGTAAAGTGAACAGCACATGTGAGAAGAGAAAAGAGAAGAGAAGAGAAGAGAAGAGAAGAGAAGAGAAGAGAAGAGAAGAGAAGAGAAGAGAAGAGAAGAGAAGAAGACAAGACAAGGGATTTAAACCGTGTTCAGTTTTATGTAAGAGTTTACGCTACCTATACAAATATCCTCATTTAGGAGTTATACCCTCAAATATTTGTGAGCTTATACACCCAGTGGATATTCTATATGTTCGCTAACATTAATGCTTATATACAGGGTTGCTCTGTACTGATTATGCTACTGTATGAGATTACAGTGCATTACTGGGTCCAACATTAGATGTTGCAGAAAATTATTGGTCTGTGAGATAAGAACTGAAGAAATTTTAGAAGTGTCTGCTTTGGGTGGTCACCAGTGCTTAAGAAGTTTCATAAAGACCTTGCGCTGATGTCCTAATTTTAAAAGTTTGGGCTTGTTTGGGGGTTTTTGTCAATGGCACTAATGAAATTTCTGCAAATAAAATTATATCTTGTCACTTTTTTCCCCCCCGATATTTTGGCAGTTGGCATCTTGCATATTGTAAGCCAAATGAATTTGAAGAATTAGAATCTGTACCTGTGTGCACAACATCTTACATGTCTTGAAATCATGAAGAAGAAAATCAACCAAACCTGTTTTCTATCAGATACACACTTGGGATTTTTGAGTGAGCCTGCATTTTGAACATCAAAATTCACCGAGAATGAGGATTAATTTCCTAGAGGGAATAAGGATTGTAGCTGTTTGTGCTAAGTTTTCAACAGATACAGATGAAGCCTCTAACCCCACAGCTTTTCAGGTGTGGCTTTCACGATGTTCTTCCTCAAAATAGCGAGAAAAAAAAAACCCAGTTTGTGTTATTTATATTAAATTGATTAACTTATGGAACTTACTGGGATGAATTTTATTTTTAGGAGTTTAGTTGTACACCCTTTCTAAACCTTTCAGCCTGGAAACAACCCACACACTGCAAAGGAGTGTATGTGCCGTTACTGTCTGGAAACTTCAAACTAGCCTTGGTCTCTGATTTGTAGAAAACAAACAAACATCCTTTTAAGTAGCATGCTGATCAGCTGCAGAAATTATTTACTACAGCCTGTTTAGGGTCAGAATTTAGGAAATTCCTGATGAAGATAACACATCATCTCTTGAAGTGTCATCTCTCCAACTTTTTTTTCAGCGGATGCAGAGACTACCTTTTCCTAGATAAGATTATTTTATTTGCTCTCTTCAAGTCCTGGCAGCATTTATTTGGCTTCTCCAAATCCTCACTCACTTTGTTCTTTTCACAAAACATTTTTTGGGTTTTTTTTTTTAGGCCTATGATGCTGTATTTTCACCTTATTTTTCACTTTTCCAAGTAAGTTGTTTCCATATTTTGAGGATATGTAACAAAAATCTGGCTTTCTTTACCAAAAAAAAAAAAAAAAAAAAGGATTTACAGGTCTGGATTTTATTTTATATTCACATTTAGATTTTTTCACATCTGTTTCTTTTTTTGCAAGCATTCTGAGGGAACCACTTTGCTTGAATTTTTTTTCATTATAAAAGACCTCAAATTCTGTTCCTATGGCTTTTAAATATTTTCATGTTCAGTTATCTGCAAAACAAAATTAGTCTTCGACTCAATATTGTTTCAAAATAAAAAAGACTATGGTTTTAGGAGGCAGACAGGAAGTTATGCCCTTTTGACCCAAAGAACTAAGAGGAAGGTTGGGAGGAAGATGATAAAGAAAAAGAAAAGGAGAATACAATTTGTATGCCCTGGTCATAGATGTTAAAAGTTTTAAATCATCCCAGTAGGAGGTACTTGGGGAGCAATCCCAGGCAGAATGTGGAAACATGTTGTAGTGCACCAGACTGTATTGACTTTTTCTCCTTGTCCCCGCGATCTTTGGATATAGCTGTTCCCAGACATCTCACAGAAGACTGGGTTTTTGTGATCCTTTCAACGGGTTATGTGCGGAATTAGTGTTTATGAGGAGAAAATGTTCCTGCATAGTTTTGTCAATCTAGGAAGTGCACATTACTGTGGAAGTGGAAGTGTCAGCTATGCAAATACTTGGGATCATGGCTTCTTTTCTGTACCTTTGTTTTTTCTCTTTCTTATTTCATACTATTTTTTTTCCTTTTTTATTTTTTTCTATATTCTTCTCTGGCTTGCAGGTTTTTATCTTTCGTTTTTAATCGGTTTTCCCTAAACTATTTATATTTATGCTTTTTTATATCCCCCAGCCCTCCTCATAACCTGCCAGTGCCTATGGGAAAGGAAAATGGGGTAAAGCTTATCTTTTTCCATTCTGCAGATGAGAATCCAGAGGTTGCACACAGAGAGATCCAGAGAGATAGGGGAAGGAGTGCTCTTGCTAAAGGAGTCTTCTTTACTTCCTCTCTTCTGCAAGAGCTTGTCCTTAGAGAGTCTGGGGGACTCAGGATAGGAAAAGGCTCTGAAATTCTTGCCAGAAATAGAAAACAGGTAACTTGATCCTCCTTTTATCCCACAGAAACCTGAGGAGGAATGGGTGTGCCCAGTGTGACAGCAAGGCAAGAAATTAGAAACAGTCCCGTGAATGAGGAGAATAAAAGAGAAGAATGGACAGAGATGCCAGGACCGCACATTTTACATCTCCCTGGCATGTAGAAGGACAGGGAAAGGCAAAGAATTGCACTGACCCCCTGTTGCATCAGCCAAAATGTACAGCTGGACGGTGAGATAAATTACTCCCACAACCAAGCAGATGAGTCTCACTGTCAGTGTGTCCCGGTGCTCCTCCTGGCCTGGGGCAGCTGAATGCAGAGTCCTCCTGAGACCTCAGATCAGGCAGAAGGGTCTAGCTAGTAAAGCAAAGTGACAAATGTATATGGACATTTCTCATAAACCTAGCAATATTTTCGATGTCTATGTCATGACATTTTATGCCTTGCCATAAATACGTGTCAAACACCTTGTACAAGCAAATCATTAGCTGCTGCAGAGTGAAAAACTTGTCTTTAATTAAAATTTATTCCACACATCCTGGACATTTGAATTTGTGACCCTTACATTTATTAAAACAAACTTTCTTACATTTGTTGGGTTGAAGTGTTATTGGAGCTTATGTTTTCAGGCACTTACACCAGGCAAATCTGAGCTTAATAAATGTCTGAAGACTGATGAAATTGTGATAGAGAAGAATTTGGTCCAGTCTCTTCAGAATCAGGAGATCTATAGGTGGATGTAATAGCCCTACTTCATATTTGCAGGGGTAGATGCACGTGAGTTTCTGTTAAATTCAATTACTTCATTGTTTTTATAATATTTGACAACTTGTCCTCTTTATATCTTATATCTTTCCAGTACATCTAACAATGAATACAATGTAAAGCTGCTGATAAGCTGAATTGCATGTTTCCACTTAAATGTGCATTCCTTGTTGGATTTTTTTGTTATTTTTCTTTAGAAATGTCCCAATATTTTGCCTACCACATTTCCAGTATACCTGTACTTAATGCTCTTTCATTTCCTTTGTCTAGCACAAGATGCTGTTATTCCACAAAGTCCCAGGGAAAGTAGGAAAAAAAAAAAAGAGAAAAATGTTAATTTACAAAGTAAATCTGCTCAGTGTTTTATCCCAGCATCCTGTCCTCCTACTGCTTTTCATACGACCTTTTGTGCTGCACAGAATTCATTACTATTGTAAAAACCATGGTTATGCTTCTCACAAAATTTCGAGAAATCCGTGCCCTGTTTTAAAGTAGATGGAATTCACAAATTACAAACCATGCTCTCTTTGAAATCCTTTTCATTCAGTAGCAACTCTGGAAGTTTGCTAATTAGGCCCACTAAACCAAAACGCCACGGCAATAGCACTGTGCAGAAGGACAGGAGAAGACATCATTATCACTCTATTATTTACCGTTTCACTGCAAGACAGCACAGGAACCCTACTCAGGTCACAACTACATTGTGTCAGGTGCTGTACACAACAAAGAGCAGTTCCTGCTTCAGGAAATGTGAAATTTGTGAATATATTTATAGGCAGGTTTGTGGCACCCTGGTAACTCCTTTCATAGTTACCTGGACAAATAAATGCTAGTGTAGGAATCCAGAAATGTTTGCTGCAGGATACAAACACCTGTGGTTTTCTCGGGGCTCAAGCCCAGTACAGTTTCACCTCCATGGAAGAGTAATAGCACCTTAGTGTAAACAGAGTAGAATAAGACCCAAGACACTTTGTGTTCTTTATATGAAAGGCCTTCCAAAGAGGCATAATTATGTAGGAATCTTTGTAATATGCCTGGGTCAATGCTAGTGTTAGCCAGTACTTATTCTGTGGGGCAGATGTATTGCTGCTGTTTGCAGCCCTGACCCGTCGGTCTGTAATGAATCAATCTTCAGAAGAACTAGACTAACGTGTATCTGTCTCAGCTTTCTTAATTGCAGACCACAAACACTGATAGAACCTAAAATGTTTGTTCAGTGTAGATTGAGCAGAGAAACAAAGGAGCACATTGAATGTGCCCTTTTGGGAGCACCTTCAGCTCCTTTTAAGGAGGCAAAGCCTACATTTGGCACCAGAAATTCAGACTGTGTACAAAAGCAACAAGTACTAATAATTGGCTCCTTAAAAATAATTTAAATTAATACAAAATAATCAGATTTGTGGGTGCTAAAATTTGGGAGTGCATTTAGCATCTCTGGATGTGCTGGCTAGACCATCCACCACGAATACGAGCAGCAGGTGAGACACTGCCATCTCCCTTGTCCCATCCTAGAGGGGACAGGTCCTTTGCTTGCTGAAATGACCCCAGAGCTGCAAACGCTGACATCAAAGACACACCGAGTTATCCTGTCCCCAGTGTCCCTTCCTGCACCCCCAGCTCCCGCAAGGAGAGGCTTTCAGGAAGAGCCATCCCAGCTGACTGGCCAACAGAGGAGAGCCTGCAATCTGAACCAGCAGCCTATGGTCACATTGCTGTCATGAGGTCTCTTTGTGCAGACAGGCAGGAATGTGATCCCACTCCTCCAGAGAACAGGGCGAGAAGAGCCCTGTGGGCTGGGGTGGGACAGGGCTGCTGCTTCCCTCTGCTTGGAAGCTGGGCACTCCATTTTACTGGAGCTACATTAAAAATGGCAGCCAAAGCCAAGTGCTGGGATATTTACAATCCAAAAGCCTCAATGGCATCCAAGAACACTTGGCTTTGGGTGCCAGGAAGGGCCATGCTGGGCTGTGAGTCAGTGTCACCCTCACAAGCCTCAGCAAGCCCATGGCCACTGTTTGAGGGAGACAGTCCCCACCTTGAACCCCAGTACAGGTGGCCTGGTCTCGCCCTTTCACCGTCTGCATGCAGCTGGTGTGCTTCTCTCAGCGCCTCAGCTCTTCTTGGTGCAAATGGCACCTTCCACTGGAAGTAAAAAGTCACTTTCTAGCTCTGATGGAGCCAGTGCAAAGCCCAACGTGACCAAAGGGCTCAGGAGCCAGCAGGAAAGTCCAACTGCCAGTGTTAGTGTGGGCTTTGTCCAAGAGCTCTCCATCCCAAAGAAGGCACATCCATGGTTTCCCCAAGGCAGGGTTGGCTGTGGAATGGGGCATCAAGGCCTTCACCTTTCCTGGGCTGAAATGCTGCTGACAGAGAGGCAGGCAGTGGAAAGTGTGCTGCCTTGCTGGGAATGAGGCATGCTTGGAGCTGAGGTTGCTCATGGTTTTGCCTGGCATCCAGCTTGGGCACATATTTTGGGTATGGAGATGCATCTCTGGCCACCTGCCCTTTTTCCTGTGATTTCCACATGGGGAACATTGAAGGCCTTTCTAAGAGTCCTTGGAGCAGTTGTTTAAGGGCAGTGCCAGAAGCTGTGGGGAAGCGCCTTGACGGGAGCATTCCACACATAGCAGGACACCTGGGACAGGATCCTTGCAACCCTGATGCTCCCATCTGTGCCAGCCACCAGCACTAGCCACTATGGGGGCCCCTCATGCCGCAGCAAAGCTGGAAGCTGAAGGCAGGAATTCCTGACTTGGCTGTCCTGAATCCAAAATCTGAGATTTAGAATGAAAAAAAGAAATAAATAAAAAAGCAGTTAGCTCTTCTCAATTGAATTAATAATTAATGCATTTTCCAGGCTTGTCTCATCTGCCAGAGAACAGGAAGCAATGCCCCTGAAAAACTTCAATTTTCATGTGTTGCCTTGGCCCGTGAGGGTCACAGAAACAGCCTTCCACCTGGGATAATCCAGGGCTGCTCATCCTGTGCAAACACAAGCAGCCAGCTCCCCTGTGTCCCTCTCCAGTGCCTGGGATCAATAGGCATCACTCTGGAGAAGGCTTTAAAGGGTTACCAGGCTGTGAGAGGGAAGGGTGGGGAGCGGAAGGAGCAGGAAGGCGCGGGGGAACCGCAGTTCTCTTACAATCATCAGATCAAGTCACAGGGTGGAGGAGGATTTTCCAGATCCTCTGACCTTAAGGTTGGGGAGTGAAAGGAAGAGGAAGCACATTTGCACAGATCCTCTGTCAGAGCTTCCTCAGGGAGGGGCTTGGGCCTTCTGGCCCTTTGCTACATGCAGGGCCATGCACACACATATGCACAGCTAAATAAACACGGGAATGAAGTTCAAAGTAGACCTACGAGAGAAAATATAATCTATGGGAACCTGTGATTAACCCTTGTGTTCACCAGCCCCTCATATCTTAAGCATTAAGTGTGTAACCAGCCATAAAAGAAGAGTTTTGCTGGGTAGGGGGACTACTTTGCAGTCCTATAGCACTTCCTAAGATCTTACAAACACAGTATGAGCCATTAAACCTGATTATGCCTTTGTGCAGGAACTTTAACAGACTCAGAAAAGCAGGGAAACTGAGGCATAAAGCATAAATTAACAGCTGGGATCACTTGGAAATCCTGTGGTAGAGTTGGACAGGTGGCAGAGACCCCATAGTTCCCCATCACTTACTTTGTGCCTGATTCTATGCCTATTGAAAACACCAGGAGATTTTTTTATTGACTTTAATATCTTTTGGCTTAACCTCTTCTGCCACAAAGATATCCTCATTTGTATTTTACAGGGCACCTGTCCTGCAGAACAGATATCTGAATCCTCAGCATAAGTTTCTGAGACAGTAAGACATACTAGAAATAGACATGAGAGAATCTTTTTTTTTTCTGAAAAAGTAAGCATCAAAAATAGGAATTCAAAGGTTTGTTAATGGTAGAACCAAATCTCTCCTATGTTTTTCTTCTTTTTCTCCTCTTGGTCATGTTTTTTGTCCCCCTCTTCATTTTGTTTTCAAGCTACAGGAAGTTTTAGTATGGACCATTTTAGATTGGACACAGGATTCAGTGGGTGAGACCTTCCCTTCAGCAGATTTCAAAGAATGTTATCACTGTAAAGATGAACTCAGAGCTGTAAAATTGACCAGTAGTTTATGTTTCCTAATCCTGAATAATTCCTCTCCTGAAGAACATTAAAAATAATAACCTAGCATGCAAGAAATTAATCTTCTTACAGTGGCAGATGAACTGTCCAAAGTGTCAAATTCAGTAAGACCTCTTTTCACAAGCATTTTTTTCTGTTACATACATCATAATTGTGTGTGAGTGTCTGCAGCAGTGTGGTCCACTGGTAAGTGAGCCAGCTGAAGGTAGCTGAAACTTTTTCTAGAGTCACTAAGCTAATTTGCCAAGGGTAGCAGCCGTGTTGGCATCTCCATTGGCTCTGTGGCTGGATTTTTATCTCAATGGGAAGGCAGTTCGGTCTCCTTCACTGTTAGTCTGATCACTTCTCAGTGTTTGCTCATTGTTTATCAGTCTTTTTATGGCACATCTAAGCCATTTTTTTCCTATCCACCTGTACTCCTACATCTCTTTCTTTTACTGCTTCTATGATGCCGATACAAGGAAATAATAAAACTCTTCTAGTGACCACATATTTTCTTCTTTTGGCACTAAGTGATGCTTACACAGCATTCTGTTCACCATAACAGGGGAGAAACAGACCCTTTAAAAAGTGCTTTACAAACTCTTCAATCTGTCATTTTTATATCCAAGAACTACTGGTTCTGACAAATGAGCCAACACATCTGAACATCGGTACATTCTGTATTTTTGACGTTTCTTTTCTTCCAATCATCAGCTTTGATTTAGACTATGTATTTCTTCCTCTTTCTTTTGAGTGCTTTACTCCTGTGAAAAAGATAATGCTATTTATTGATTATTACCTTCTGGAAGTCTAAATTTTATTCCTACAAGCTAACAAAGATGGCAATAGACCACTTGTGATTACACATCATCTCTGCCCATTAGAAAAAAATGCACAATTTGCAGAGATAAAGGGACCTAGACAGATGGAGAGCATTGAATACAATTGCCTTTCTGGTTTACAACTAAAAGGGCTCTGCCATCAGGAGGTCTGCAGGTAGTGAAACCCAGGTGCCAGACATCCTGCTCACTGCTGGATTTCTATGAGCCATTGTGTAGATACAGCACTTGAAACACTGGTGACTGGCCTCTTCCAGGTCATCTCCATCCAGCCCCATCCTGCAGAAAGTCTCCAGGGTGTTCAGTACGGGTCGTCTTCAGGAGGCTCCAGGGTGAGGAAAAATGGCAGGAATTGGCTATCTTAGACTGAAATCAATGCATGAGTGGCAACATTCCCTCAATCTTTCTGGAATGTGCAGCACAAAAAGTCAGCCTTATCTCCCAATTCTTGATCATGCCTGTTGTCACTTGATGCCATCTTGGTAAATGTTGTACATATGACCTAAGTATCTACCGAGTGTTGACCTGCTTAGACTCCTGGATGCTTTTGAATAACCCAAATATTCAAGACAGCTAAAACTTCCTGTTCACTCTGTAGCTTCTGAGAAAATTGCAACCCTAAAATAACCTGGACTTCTGGACACAGTGTCAGAACATCTTTAGCCCCAGCAATTCATCCAGTAGTTGAAATTTTTTGGAGGTGTACCTTACTTGTACACTGGTAAAAAAGCTCCCTTCAATCCTTCCTGACAAGGTCACTCCTTTCTGTCTGTGACAGCACCTGTCTTTAAGATTTGCATCCTCTTGGAGTGCTGACGTTACTACCAATAGGAGGAAAGAGCCAGGGCTAGATTAAACCATACCCCTTACTACATCAGAGACAGGAACAACTGCAGGGTTTGCAGGAGGAAACCAAAGGCAAATCTAATTTCTTCAACTTAGCATTTCTTTAGTAGCATTTTAGGCATATAACAGGGAATTTCAAGCAGTGATACCTCACTGCATATTCCAAAGTTTAGTCCTGTGGGTGAGGGGAGGAGGAGGAGGACAGAGAGTCTTTTTTTTCTGGAGGTGGGTATTCTGACTGCCTTATCCTGGGGAGGCTTTCCTGAGCCTGATGTCACAGGCTCTCCCATCAGCAGCCTCTGAATGATGCTGGTGACAGCTTCCTCTCCCATCTCCAGACCCACCTGGAATTGGGCAGAGCTGGATGGGGTTCCCACAGGAGGACTTTGTGATGTGAAGGATCTATTGTGAAAACTGAAAACCTAAGTTTTTAAAAGCAAAGCTAAAAGGAGCTTGGTACTTCCTCCCCAAGGACAGGAAGAAAAGCTTCCAACTTGTCAGTCATGTGTTTTTGCTCTGCCTTGTGTGGACAGAGTAGTCATACTTGTCTTCTTTCAAGGCTCCCAAGAGAGGCCAAAACTAAGTTACAACAGATTTTTGCATTTCAGGAAGGACGTATGGTCTTTCAAGGAAAAGAATAAACAGTGCTGCTGTTCACATCTTGAGCTCCCACTGGAGCAACATGGCAATGTCTTTTCATAAACCAACCTCTCTTTACTTACTAACTGAACCAGTGCTCTCATAGGAAGTCAGACAGCTTGTGCATTGGGCTCTGTGAAGCTTGCATCTTGTCACCTGCAGAAAGTACTCCACTGGATTTGGTCATGGTCCTATGCATGGGTTCCTTTACTTTCTGCCAGTTAATGAGGCTTTTAATGCTCTCCAGGCAGAAATTTGAGGCAAAATCCCATATCGCGTTTTAGAAATTATTTGTTTGCCACTCCAGGGTCAGATGTCTGCACTAGCTGAGCATTTTTAGTTACGAAAAGTCGTGGCCATGGCTTAGAGGGATTGTGTTCTTAAATAATTTGCAAAAAAACTAGTATGGAATTGAAATGTTTTTGAAATGTTTTTGAAATGTTTTCTGTTCTCCACTTGATTCCCATATATCTGTCTCAGAAGGGTAAAGAGCAATCTTCTAATAGTGAGGTCAAAATCTAATAGTATGGTCAAATCTTCTAGTAGTCCAAGCTCTGTAATAGTGGTGTACAATCAATTATAGCTATCAATCTGGAAATCTGAGATAAGCCTTAAAATTCATTTGGGCATAATTTCTGAGAGGAAGAGGTAAGTGTCTGGGGAAATCCCTCTGTGTGAATCCTCATTACTCCTAAATTTTCTGCTCTTCTTATAAAAAAGTATTGTGACCCAGACTTGGCTACAATTTTCATTTTCAAATTTTCATGCCTTGTAGAACACCTGGCTAGCTGCTGACTTCTCAGGAGTGGGTTGAAGCATTTAAAGCTGCTCCTGATGAAGTAGCAGTGCCTGGCACCCATGTCAGAGGGTAGAAGTGGCTGGAGGGGTGCCAGCAGGAGTGCAGAGGAGGGACACAGGCCAGCACCACTGCTCGGGCACGCTGCTGAGTGTGCACTCGCACTGGGGCAGGAGAAGGCAGCAACAGCCCCAAACTGGGAGTGTGCTGGCAGACTGCCTTCCTGCCCAGCTGCAGGAAAGGTGGATGTGATTAAGGAAACTGTCCTGCCCATTAAATGCACTGGTACAGCAATTGCAGAGTGAAGGTCAGCCTGAGCCACAACTGTGGGACACTTGGATGTCATGGATTTATTTACCTCATCACAGGAGTGGAGGCTAGTGTTAAAATTTGCAGTGTACTGGTCTCTGCAAACAGTATGTTTCCTAGTTTGTGATTTCCATTAAAAAGATCTTTCATCCTCTTATTGCTTGGTTGTTTGTTGGTGTGGATTTTTTTACCAGACGAGAACACCTGTACACTGGCATTGGAAAGGAGAGGGAATTATCCTGTAGCAGGAGCCAATAATGAATGAATTGATCAATTTTTCTTTTGGAGAGGAGGGAACAGAGGGTAGGCAGACATGGGTGGGAGGAAGTGCTAAATGTTCAATTAATCAAATGAACTAGCAGGTTCAACTTTGGGGAGTGCTTTATATGATATATTACCATGCAATTAAATGGCAGTATGGTGTCTTTTGGGTTACATCAAATTCAATTTTATTTCCTGTAAGCTGTCGTGATGAAAATGAAGGCAAAAGCTGATTTTGTTGATCTCTTTTGCTCTAACCTACTGGACAGCTCCTCAGTGGACAAATGACTGTTTTCCTTAGGTTAGCTATATATGAATACAATCTAAACTTAAACACTGTGAGGTAATGACTTGCTCATGTAAATGGCTTCACTGCATGCCTTTGGGACATATTTAGGATGTCATCTGATTGAATGCACGATGTATATAGCTTAGTATGTGATGATAAATTTTTGTTGCTCTTTTTGTTCTTCTTTCCTTTCACTATTGCCAAAATCCATGATGATGACTACTTTTTTTCCAAATGCAGAAATGAGTCACTTTTTAAAGTGGTTGAAAACCAAAGATTGGGGTGTGGGGGGTGGAAATTAGTGCTGCAAGTTTAAACATGTTCATTCTGCCACTTTGTATCAGTCTTCAGTCACTAACACGCCCTTCATCTAAGGACTGAATCTTGCAATCACATTCCCCTAAAGCATAAGCAATTAATGTGGTTGTGTGAATGAGGGGGCTTAAACCAACATAGGAATGCATTGCAAAGTAGGGATGTACCTAAAAGTACGTTCTTAAATGCTCACGGCTGTAATGAAAGTCGTGATTGTTGGCCAGGTACCACAGTGCTGAAGTGTTAGTATTTCATATTCCTCTCATTATAAGAAACTCCAGTGGGTTCACTAGCCTTAAATTACACAAAGTGAGTAATTCTTCAGTTCTTGCAGCATCTGCAGTTCCTGTTACCACCACCGTCAGTCTGGAAAGGAGCGTAACCTGGAGGAGGCAAGGAGCGCAGCCGGCCAGGGCCGGGCTGAGAGGGAGAGCTAGGACAGGCACTACCCGAGATACACTGAGACCGTGTTAGCTCCTACTTACTGATGCTAATTTGTAATTTTCATGAGCGCTGTGATCAAATAAATTTACAAAAACATAATCCAGATTGCTGGGGCAGAGGAACACTGAACACAGGGCTGTTCAAACATCCTGTGTATTATTGGCCCAGAGCCATTGCCAGCTGCAACATTTTTCTGTTAGAGAGATGAAATTGCTGCTCCTGAATGCACACAAATATTTAAACAACCAACACAATATAAAGTAATGGATATAAGGATGTAGAAGTAAATCAGCCTTTTGGCAATATATCTTGACAGGAGAGCAACAACCTAGTAAATCCCATCTAGCTTTTGGCAGAGCCTTAGCCCTAACACTGGCCTCTAAAAATACATTTGTTTATAGACTTGATAGCAATCCCAACATCTTGGGTCTTGGTTTTCCTTTCACCAAGTTATTACTAATACAGCACATTTGACGTGACTGTTCCACTTCATCTGAGACCTGCAAAATAAATATTCTCTTTCATTTACATTGAGTAATAACTATAAATAATTTGCATTTACAGCACCTTCTCTTGAAAACCGAAAGCACTTCATAAGTAGGAGGATCAGAGCCCCTTAATACTTCTGAGAGGCAGTGTATTATTTTCCCTGTTCAAAACTACAGAAGCTATTGTAGAGAAAATGTCACATTTGGTGTTATGGCTGAAAGAGAAAGGCAGAGCCTTGAGGAGATGTCAAACCCCTTGAGTGGTTTTGCCACAAAACCACCCCGCAGTAAATGAGAAAACTGCATGCACCATGAAAAGGGTAGTCACTCTGAATGAAGCCAGTAGCAGTACCTCTGAAATACTAAGCCATTTTAGAGTCAAAGGATTTTTATGAAACCTGTTGTTGGGGTTTTAGTTTAGTTTTAGTTTTTTTTCCTGTTAAAGGAATTTTCTCCCATATGCATGTTGCTAGGGGACAAATAGCTGTACTTAAGAAAGACAAAAAGGGGAGTGGGGCGGGCCTGGCTACTCTTTTGTCTACACCTGGGTGTGGGGTCAGTTCGCTCGGAGCGTCCGGAGAGAGAAGCTGCAGAGAAAGGAGCTGCTGCTTCTTTCTTTTTGGCCGTTCTTTCTTCCTGCTGGAAACAACGCCGGGACCCCAAAAGCCGCTTTCCCTGCCCTGCTGGAGACCGGGCTGTGGCTGCCCTGCCCCGCTGCTGCTTCGAGCTTTCGCTACGCTGTAGCCCTGCTCACCCTGCCTGCCTGGGCCTCCGTGGGGTTCTCCCATCTGGATACATCTCGTCTGCCACCCGGGATTTGCGTCCGTCCCTGCCGTTTCAGCCTGCTGTTCCTGAGAGCCCGGGATCAACTGCCCAGGGGTTTGTGAAGCCTTTGTTCCATCCTTCCCGGGATCCCAGAGCACCAGAGCCGCGGGTTTCCCGAGCTCGCTCCGGAGCGCCCCCTGCAGGCGCGGGGGAACCATCGCACCTGCCCTGCTCACCGGGAGCCGCCAGCGCCCCTGCCGGCTGCGAGCGGAACTGCACCCGAGGGGAAATAGCCTGACAGCCGAGAAGGCTGGCACTGGGTTTGTGATGTTGCTGTTACTGCCATAGTTGTTGTTGTTTTGTTTGACTGGTTATATACATATATATATATATAGTAAAGAACTGTTATTCCTATTTCCCACATCTTCGCCTAAAGGCTCTTGATTTCAAAATATAATAACTTGGAGGGAAAAGGGGTTATATCTGCCACTTCAAGGGGGGCCTCTGCCTTCCTTAGCAGACACCTGTCTTTCAAAACCGAGACACCTGTTCATTTGAAGTACTTCCCATGAGGCATTTTGAGTCAGATTCAACCTGCTAAATGGGGGGGGGGGGGGGGGGGGGGGGAATGCTAACTCACATTAAGGGAAAGGTCAAAACTGCGTGGACTAGCAAATGTGGGAAATAACCAGGCTGTCTACAGCTCAACCCAAGGAATGCTGTTAACTGGAGACCTCAGTCCTCCCTCCGTGTGCCTCAGCAGACTCCTGCTTACTTGATGCTCCTCACAGCGGCAGAGATCTTCTCTCACAAAGGCACTTTATGGCACTGAAGTGTTCAGAAGGCTCCCTCTTCTGCACCACACGGGTGGAGGGAGCTGGGCTGATACGAAGCCGGGTTTCTGCCGTCTCAGTGCCTTGTGACGGGAACTACAACAATATGTTGCCTAGTAATGATCTTTCCAGGGACTCAAAAGGCTCTATAAATTTTTAATGCTCCAAATTCGTTTTCTGATAGTCTTAATACAGGTTTATGATTTCAGTCTGTGAAACAAAAGCTAGTGCATGTTCCCAGGTATTAAGGTCCTACATTTTTTTGTTTAATTTTCAGTAGTATCACAATTTTGTGTGAAGCTGCTTTTTTAGCAAGAGATTTGGCAATTTTTATCAATCTCAGCTCACTGTTCTGTGCTGGCCACAACTCAGGGTGATTCAGGTCTCGTACAAATGAGTTTTAGAGTGGGTTTAACTTCTGAGCTCCCTGTGGAGTGACTCCTCCTTACACTGTGGTTAGTGCAGGATAAGGATCAAGCTATTGATATTTGCAACTTTTCTTCCCTAGGAACTGTGCACCAGAGTCTACTGCTGTGATATGGGTAGTGAATGTATCCATTCTGCTCCACTTACAGGCATTCATTCCCTGTAATATAATTTATAAGGTAGTTCAACGAAAAGAGGGTTTTTTTCCTTTTCTTTTTGATCTCTCTTAAAAGCCTATTACTACTTTTAGTTACTGTTGTTTAATTTTTAAGGACAGAAAGCAGACTCGTTGAGCTGCTTAAGTCTCTCGTTAATCACTTCAAGTCAGCATGGTTTGTGTCAGCTGCAAGCCTAATGCAGAAGAGGGCAGCAGAGGCAGGGACCGTGCATCTACCCACGTGTCTCTTTGTGGCATGCTTTTACCCGTGCTTCCCTGGGTTTTTGTCATTTTAGTCTTGCTCCAATTGCATCATGGACACACTGGCACCATAAGACCTGCAGAATTAAGAGTCTTTGCCTCTGCCTATGGCATATCAAGACCCCAGGCCCCCACCAGCATGGATCAAGTGAGCAAAGTTAGATGCAGAGCCAGAGAACAGAGTACAAGGTGGGAAAAAAGGGCTTGTCTTCACCCTGCCTGGCTGCAGCAAGCTGTGAAGCACGTAAGAACACTGGGAGAGCATTGGTGCTCCTGCCTCCTACACAACTCACTTGTGACAGTTTGCTCTCTGTCACTAACAACCGCTGGTCATCATGGATGAAAACTCCTTCTGCTCCCCAAGGAGGAGCTAGTTTGGATATACTCTGCCATGGACCATAAAATAGTCATAGAGATGGTTGATTTTCTCCTATCTGAAGGACGTAGATAGGGGTGCCCTGTCTGCGGCTTTCTCCCTCCTTTACACTTCTTTCTTCACATTTCTTCCTTTCTCCTCTAAGAAAACTTTACTGAGGAAAGTGTATGTGTTAGACAACTGCTCACTTCTATCAGTGCTTCTTGAAGAGCTCATGATTCCTGGTTATTTATCTGGTTTGTGTAAATGAGAAAGTGGCACTGTAGTTTGAACGGAGAGAACAAAATAAGTAATGGTGTGATGTGTTAGGTAGTTTTTCCTCTTGAACACATAATGAGGCTGTTTACTGCTGGATCATTGTTTCTTCCTGCAAGCTCTGTTGTAAAACCTCTTGCTGCCACCATCAGGACATCAAAATATAAAATACTTTTTTTTTCCTTTTTTTACATTACACAGCATCAAATAAGTCAGTAGAACCAATAAAAATGTCACTGAGACATAAATCTTTTGAATGTACACAACAATATGTACTGGAT
The DNA here is from genome assembly GCF_000738735.6 of Corvus cornix cornix. Classification (NCBI taxonomy): domain Eukaryota; kingdom Metazoa; phylum Chordata; class Aves; order Passeriformes; family Corvidae; genus Corvus; species Corvus cornix. The sequence goes on along the minus strand of NC_047057.1, from coordinate 44,958,816 downwards.
TGTTGTCTCTCCAGGGAGAAGTCCATAAGGAGAAGTGTGTGTCAGGGGATATGTCTATTATTTGTGCAATGGTCATCTGGTAAATAAAAATCTAATTAAAATAACGTGCATTGCACATATTCATGGACATGAATTAAAGGGACATTTAATTATAACATTGTAAAAATATTAAGAATATTTTTGCCTGTACTTCAGTACATGGTGTATGGCTCATTGAACACTGTCTTCTTTCCATGTTGATGCTGACTGCATTCACGAATTATCAGAGAGCTTTTGTGTATAACCTGGAAACCTAAATTCTTAAAACATTCTTTCTGCCACTTCGCAAATTCAGTCTCAATTTTCTATGAGATATTTAACTGTCTAACACCAAATATAGCCAGGAAGTACCACATTGACATGGTATCACTTGGCTAACATCAGGAATTGTTGCTGGAGGCTGGACTGGGCAGAGTGTCAGGAGATGGAAATGGTCTCCTTCTAATGTAATGTATATTAGCAGAGAATTTGGTATTCTCTGTAGAGATTTGTGTAGTAGCTTTGTGTAGTCCAAACAAAGAATCACTAACACAACAATGCATAATAAAGGCGTTGCAGAGTTCATTGCAATGCAACACTCCAGACAGCTTTTGCAGCCAAGGATGTGGAACAGCATCTGCTCTACTGTCCCATCTGCAGTAAATTTTTGTTTATTCCTATTCACTAATAAATTATATCGCGATCCAGGTGAATATGGTTTGGATGTTTTCACTTAAAATTATATCAGCCTTAAATCAAACTGTCTTCCCTGAAGAAGTTAAGCTACCCTTCTTCAATGTCAGTAGCTCTCTACCTACTGTGCAGTTTCTCCAGTCCACTGCTGTGCTCTTCCTGCTGTGACTAAGGACCCCAGGACCCCCATGGGTGTAAAAGCAAATCAAGTACATAAAGAATTTACAGGCACACTAAAGGTAAGTAGATATTTACTGTCAGCAATTATGTGCATACCTGCATCCTCATTGTCCAATGAAATCACTGATGGTGATGCCCTTGTGACTTTACTGCTTTAATGTGTGTAACCCAGCATTAAAAAAATTGTAGGAACAGCCTTTGCTTTCCTGAATGAACAGGGCCCAGTCTTTGATAGCAAGTTGTTTTGGGACTTGATTGTTCTTATACAGCTGTCTCAAAAAGAACTTTCTGTCATTCCCAATAATTCCTTTAAAAGGAGAGGCAAATTAAAGTGGAAAGCAGTGGGATTACCAGGAGAGTGAAGAGCCATTCCTTATGGTCATTTGTGGGAACAGTTTTGAGAACATATAGGCGTTTCTCCACAGCTCAGTAAAGGGAAGCATTTGGCCCTGATGGGCTTATAGAAGAGATCACAGGGAAGTCCATGGAGCAAGAGGCATGGGGAAATGAAAAGAGGTGCAGAGTGAGGAAAAGCAGTCCTCACAATGCAGTCTTGCATCTCACAGCTGACAATCTCTTGTGGGATGGATGGGGATTTCTTCTGGACTACATTTCTTGAAGTGCTGGGGAAATACTCTTGGTCATCAAGGAGGCTGGAAGAGCAGGAGAATACAGGTTACAGGAGAGCTGGCAGGTTTGAGGTCTAGGTCTGAGACTGGCAGAGGTCTTCGAGTCTTAGGAATGGGGCAGGAATATTCCCGGGTGGGGAACTCCTATAGATGAATTTTAACGTTGGAAGAACTTTATACCAAAGGAGCACAAAGCACCACAGCAACTTCCCAGCCTGCTTAGGGCGTCTGATCCAAATGTGGAATCAAGGCAGGATATCAGCTAGCTATGTGTTACTGCAGACCAGTAAGGACCGTCAGGCTGCTGGGAGGGGGGTGTTGCACAGCTGTGGTCATGCTGAAAATTACTTGTGTTCTGCATGAACATTTACAGACTTTCAGGAAAAATACTTTCAATTATCTGAGTTTCCATGGAGGTCTGTGGAGGAAGACATGGTCCTTTGAGACCAGCCTCTAAACCACTTAGCATCCATCCAGTTTTATACAGTGCTAACAGCTCAGATTACATCCAGATGGGGAAACGGTGTGGCTGTGCCACTCCTTCAGCCAGTCCTCCCCAGCGTGGAAACATGCTCTGCTCACGCTGCTGGAACAGGTGACTGGCTTTGCTGTATTGTCACTTGCACCAGCCATGGTCTGTTAAGTAACTAAATGCAGGAGGAGAAGTTTTGTGCGAGGTGGAACTATGAAGGTCCAGTACGGTCTCATGTCTGAATTACCAGGAATCTGAGGAGACATGAACTCTAGCAGATGATTTTCCTCTATTTGAGAAGAAATGGTTCATAATGTTTCTCCTCCATGATGCTAAAGAGGGCAAAATGTCACAGCCTTCCCCTCAGTAGAGGCACTAGTAGGATTTTTCTTCCCTTCCCAGTTATTTATTTTCATTTAATTATACTAAGCATCATTTTTTCAACTCATGGTAGCTGGGTTAAGCATACTTGGTTGTTACTCCCCTGCTTGTGACCAGTCTCAAACCCACTGAGAGTGGTTTCATTTTGTAGGTGTTCACCTCCAAAACAAACAAATAAATCTGTCTGCCTGCACCAGCATAGCATGTGCTAGCCTTCCAGCAAAGAGCTAGAAGAAGTCAAAATTAGAGGAAGGCTGTATTCCTGATATAGCTGAGTAACAAGATCTGTAAGCAGGTATTTGTGACCCTCTAAGGATGCTCTTTGCAGGAAAGGTAGCCAAGTAATCAGAGTACTGGGAGTCTAACTCTCAGCTCTGGAGAACATGGTGGGATCATACTGAGAGTAAGGCTGTGGAAAGCTATTCTCTACACCGAGAGCGATACAGGACAATCTGAAACAAAATTTTAGTGGGAACAACCACTCTTGTTTTGTGCTTTCCAGAACCAGAGGCACAAATGCCTCCTTCTTTTATTAATGTACTGCATATGTGGATGGTTGCCTTTTCTCTCTTTCCACATTTGAGGTATGTTTGTATATTGTATTACAGTTACCTGCAAATGGATTTGATAGGGACAGATTCCAGCCTGGAATATTTAAATGGCCAGACTGGATTGATGTATCTCTTTGTGCAAAGATGAGGTTCTCTTTTTTTTCCATGCAAAAGCACAGAAGGGCAGGGGGGGAAGGCGAAGGGGAATGTGGGAAAGGCATGAAAAATAAGGAAAATGGCACCTGGAAAGGGCAAAGGGAAATGGAAAGCACTCCACACACAAGCCCTCTTTGGCTCATGAATTTAACATGTGTGTAATGTTTCTTATGAGAAGTCATGTGAGCAATTTAAACTAGCCCCTAGGCAAGTCTAATCTGAACAAGCTGCTCTGTGACAAGCTACAAATTGCAGGATTTAATAAAAAGGGTTAGCAGAACAGAGGATAACACAGGAGGGGAAATGCTAGTATAATATCAGAACTAGAAATGAAGTCTCTATTAGCAGATCTTAAAAATACATTACACTGAGGTAGCCAAGGCTGAAAAGGAGATATTGCATCAAAATTCTGCCCAGTTGGGGGTGTACATTGCATAAAGTATCGTGACATTGACTTCCTATCCATGAAGAGTGATACAGTTCTTATATCTCATTTGCACCCCTGCTGTGTCCTTGTCTTATATTGTGCCACTACCATTAGGTGTCACCACTCCACAGCAGCAGATTTCTGAGGAGATAAACCAGAAACTCACATCTAATATGACAGATGCAGTCTTTCTTTCTTAAGGGCTCCTCTACTCCTACAAAAGGATTTTCCTAGCTAATGAATAGAGCTACTGCAGCAGACAGCAAGAGTGGCACTGGATGAGACTGAGCAGATCCTGAAAGTCCCATGCATTGCTGGAACAGTTTGGTTTCAGGCTCTTAATATTGAGGTTCAACTTCTGTGTAGGTTCAGCCTCAACACTGCAGAGCAAGGCTCCCACCTAGCCTTCAGAATGCCTCGCTTGCCTTGCTCGGGACTCACTTGGCTGGAATGAGCGGGGTCTGAGCCGTTGCCACTGCACCTGCACGTGGTGCATCTTGGCTTCACATCATCCATGCTCGTCCAACAGACCGAGAGCCTACCTGTGGGTTCACAGCAGCCAAAGTGGCAATGGGGCTAACGTGGCTAGTTGTGTTTCATGAGGAAAACAGAGCTGGAAATGTGTTCTTTCCTCTCTGCCTCATGTACCGTAATCCTCTACACCTTCCCCACGAGAAGAGATTGTACAACAGGGGATCGAACACTGGTAAAACATTTCTCCTGGGACATACAAGCGTAATCTGCTTGGAAAAACAGATTCCGGAAATATCAAAATTATTTGTTAACTGGTCACAATTACAGGGATGGCCAGCAAACCTCACTCAAGTTTTCATGGAGTTAAACAACTCTTTACGCAGACGTTTTCATAATAAACTGGTAACAGTGGCTGAAATGTCTAGTTCAACTAGTTTAGGTCTGTGCAAGCTTGGCTTCCAAGCAAATCCTCAAGCAAAGACAGTAAGTTGCTGGCTCCTAGAGCTGCTGTCTGACCCCACTCCTTGAAGAGTGGGAAGGCTCCAGACCCCTGAGCACAGTGGCCAGGGCAAGGCATGAATTGCCAGGCTGCCACCAGCAACATCTTTCCAATTAATTCAATACCTTCAAAAAAACAAGAAATTTTTTTTGAAATTTTTCTCCTGTAACTGATATTTCCTTAGCAACATAAACAAGTGACTGAAGGAGAAAACATGAGTCACAATGTGAAATTAATACTATTTGTAATTTTTGCTGACAGGTGAGCGCTCTGTCACGCTGACTGCAGCTGCCAAGCTCATTTTAGCTGGAGACTGTTCAGACCCATTTCTTGGATGTGACAACCTCTTCTGTACTATTGGGAGAGTAACACTAACTGAGCCAAGTGTGTGGGCCCCATGGTAATAATCTTCTCTTCCTACCTTTCAGCTTTCTCCCATCAGGGGAGAAAGATAGAGGGGTTTCTTTCCTTTCCATGTTCTCTTGCTCTTTAATTAAGTTATATCCAAAGAGGTTGCAGGGACCCTGTGATGCTAGGCCCTGCAACCATATGCCTTCCCCACAAAGCTTTGTAGTCGAAATCACAAGCAAGATGAAGGGGAAACTACTCTCATTTAGCAAAACTTTTGAAATGAGCCACATGAAGAGCCTGTGGCAGAGCCCAGAAGAGCATCACGTTCTCTGAAATCCCAGTCAGTGCCTGAGACAAGATCCACACTGAGCAGACCCCTATCCTTCCAGTCAGACACTACACTTCCCAGTGGGATATATGGCTTGCCAGGGACAAAAATCATATATCTAATTAGAAATACAATCGATTAAGAGGGTCCAGAAGCAGGCTGAACCAATGGCTCACCTCACTCAGTACCTTTGTCCTGTTTAAGGAGAACAGCATAAGATGAAGTATGGAGTGATTTTTACCCCTGCTGTAATCTCCCAGGTTATGGAAACCTGCACTTTATAGATTTCAGGAGCTGGAAGCTGCACCCATTCAGAAGTGTTTTAAAGCACTGTTAGATCTGGATTTCACAACTGTTTAACTCTTTTGAATCTGTTTATGGTCCCAGTGTCCACAACATCCTGTGACAATGAGTTTCATAGTTAAAATGGCTGCATTTAACTCAACTGAATGAAAAACTGCTTTCTTTTTCATACCTGCTTGCCAAAAATTCCATTGTGTGCCTCCTAGTTCTCGTTTGATGAGTTCATCTTCCCCAGACCACTTGTGATTTTATAGACATCTATTTTAAAAAAATGTTTAAAAATACATTCCCTGAGCTTTCACTGATGTCTTCACAGAAGTATATAGTTTCATATCGAAGGTTGAAGCTTGCTGTGGCTATTTTCCAGCTACACATTTTAGCAACGAAAGTAGATCTATTCAGCTCAGCCTCTTGCATCATTTTGTGTATTTGTCTGGCAATATTGCTTCCTCCTTTTTAAGGTTTGGCGGGAAGTATTTATTTAAAAGCAAGACTGGATGAATACTTTCTTCATTGGACTGTCTCAGACACTCAAGGATACTCCAGAGATCAACTGGAGGAAAATCGGGGGGGAGGGGGGAATCCTGCTGGATACAGGCAGTGGAAGAAGGGCAAGCACTGCACTTCCCGTGAGCTGGACTGATGGCTGGAATATACCACCTGTCAGTGAACACAGGTCCTCAAAGGGTGACTAAACTTCCAGCACCTCTTTGTGTGCATGGGGATTCACCTCATGGTTTGAGATTTGCTATCAGCTGCAAATAGGAATGGGGTGCAGTTATATGTTAAATACAAGCTCAAGTCAAAACCAGTGTAGCTGCTTACTTCTAATAAATTTTGGGAGAGAGGCTGTGCAGTGTGAAAGGTCATATGCAGGATTTCCTTTCCTTTCCTTTCCTTTCCTTTCCTTTCCTTTCCTTTCCTTTCCTTTCCTTTCCTTTCCTTTCCTTTCCTTTCCTTTCCTTTCCTTTCCTTTCCTTTCCTTTCCTTTCCTTTCTTTCCTTTCCTTTCCTTTCCTTTCCTTTCCTTCCTTTCCTTTCCTTTCCTTTCCTTTCCTTTCCTTTCCTTTCCTTTCCTTTCCTTTCCTTTCCTTTCCTTTCCTTTCCTTTCCTTTCCTTTCCTTTCCGTTACTGCCGTAGTGGAAAGAGAGACTGCCCAGCATGTCTGTGCTCGCTTGTTTGTTCATTTCTTTGAGGTGCTTGGCACACTTTTAGCCTCCTTCTGGCAGCCCATACACTGATGCAAAATTTACCCTGCCAGGAGATGCTGGTAAGCTAATGAGGGCAATCAGACAGGAAACAAAAGGTAAAAAAAAATAAATACCCCACAACTGAAAAGAGAAATCTATTGATTCCTGGTAGAAATGGTGCATTTTATATTCTGTGAGTGGGATGATGTTGAGAAGGCTTTATGCTGTGCTTTGTAAAAAGCAGGAGAGAAGGGATGTTGGGAAGATTTAAGCTGCTATACCTGCACCAGACCACATGTGGTCAGTCTGCACTGCTGCTGAGAACCATCTCAGTGGGGATGGCCAAGGCTCGGTGGGTGCATGGGCTCCTTGGAGAGTGGCTGGTTATCCCATCAGCCTTGCGTGGTACTCCTTACAGCCTAGCCCTGGCTAATAGGGGCAAGATGGTGAAAGGTGTCAGTCTGGAAAGCTGGGGTGCTTTATTCCTCACAAAATCACAAATCCTTCATTGCTGACTGTTTGCTCTCCTGGCTCACAGAGAGCATGGCTGAAGGAAGGTCTTACCACTGGTCCTGGCAAATTCCAATTCCCAGAACTACAAAGGGGATGCAGCCCCCTTGGCCACCCTGGAATGCCTGAAACCAGATCCCAGAGAGCTAAATTGGCTCCATGGGACTTCAAGCAGAAACTTGCAGAGGTCAGGCTCTTGCAAAATAAATGTATTTGAACATGTCTTCTGATGAAGTATTTCAGACTTATTATTTCTCCTTAAAGAGATTATTTGAGCCAAAATTACTTCAGGGTCTGCTAAAGAAAGCTGTCTACGCTATTTCTTCAGTCCAGACTGTGCAGTGTTTGCCCAAGCACCCTGGTGTGTGTTCAGAATGAGAAGATCCCACTCCTCGGAGGAGTCCCAGCAGTTACAAGAAGTATTTCTTGCCATGTCTGAGGGACTGCCTGTATCTTAGTGCAGTTCTTGATCATCCAGAGGTTTTGGCTCTGGCCTCTTGGGCTTTCTTGAACCTTTGTCTCTACTGAAGATGGCCTTGGACAACTCAGCAAAGACTTTCCTTCAGGTCATGTGATGAGTAAAGTGAAAAAGCATCTCAGTCCACCCCAGTTATCTGATCTCAATCAGACTCAGGGAGTAAGGATGCAGCCCCAAAGTTTTCCCTTGCACTGGGGATATCCCTCACCTATTTCAGCAGGGAAACCAAGGGGGGGAGGTGGAAAGGTCTGCAGTTCATGGCCCTGAACAAAACCTGCACAGGACCCCTTTCCTCTTGGTGTGAGGCCTTTCCCAAGAGGGTCCTGTTTCCCAGGTCTGGAGCTCTCTGCACAGAAAGGGCAGGGCTGCAGACGTCATGCTGTAGTAACGCCACATAGCTGAGGTTACTCCAAGAGGAGGAGATCAGTGCCTCCACTGAGAGCACCACACATGTGGAAACCTGGATGGATGGGATGCTCCATAGGTTTTTAGGGGACAGACTTCCACCTGAATAGCATGTTTAATCAGTTCCTGTATTATGTTCCATGTTATGCAATAAATTGTGAGAGAAGTAGGAAGATATTTCACACTTCTGCCGTGTGAAATATCCATGGCAAAAAACCACTATGCAAGAAGTATGGAGATTACTTCCTGTGTTGTGAAAGGCTGGCTGTGCCTGTGGTAAGGGTCTCCAGTTGTTCTCAGATTTGGGGCATCCACATACAGACAAAGGGGGAAGTCTGCTAGTACATCTATTTAGAGAGACTTCACTTTATGGCCAGAACACTGTAGGCTGTGTGGGTATTTCTGCAAAGGAGCTGAGATATCCAGAGCAAAGAAAAGGCAGAGACAACTAACAAAGAGCATTGCAGGGAACAGCTTATCATGCAGAGTAAACACTGGTACTTATTGACCAGTAGCTGAAATGAGGATAAGGAAAGGCTTGCCCATGTTTGAGAAATAGAGGACAACAAACTGTGAACAAGCAATTTCTGTTCACACCCTTACAGCCCTTCACCAAGGAGTGATAGAGAATCACATTATCATTCAGTGATTTTGAAAAAAGGATTTGTCTTTGACTCTTTCAATAATTCTTTTGCTTCCTTTCTGTCTTTTTTTTTCTTCTCTATAACAACGTTTGATTAAACTTCTTTCATTGCTTATTGTGAAAAAGCAGAGTTTTTTAAGTATTGGCATAGAATAACTCCATTTTTTCAGCTTGAACTCTACAAATTGACACCAATGCTACTACCAGAAAAGTCACAGAGTGAAATTCAGGCTTAAAAAGATGAGATTCTTATGCATCCAATACAGAACTTTTAAAATTTGGAGAGACTGACAATACCACATAAGGCTGCATGGTAATATAAACATTGCTCTAATAGGTAGTCTTCAGCTCACCCCCCAAGTCTATGCATGAGAGGGGGCAGAAATGTAATATCAAATTGTTTGCAAAAATTTCCATTTGTTGGTGCTGCATCAGCAGCAGAATGCTGTAGGTGGTGTGACTGCAGAAACCAGGCAGAAGAAATAAGCAATGCCTCTGCAACCTCAAAAGTTACAGGGATACTGTTGCCCTAACTGACAAGAGGAAAGCACATGACTGAGCTTTTCTTGAAAAATTGTGATAGAAGCTTTTGCTGTTTAATAAATATTTCTTCTCTGCTCCCACTCTTGAATAAAGACATCTTTAATTGCAATGTATAAGACTTCCGCTTTTTGATTACATCTTCAAGTAATAAAGTATTTTTTCTGCACAATTATTTTGTTTCTACTTGTGTTTTTGCTCTGGTTTTTATTCCTGCTCTGAATATGGATGTAAGGGACAAATATCCAGATAATTACTTGCACCATTTCCCTGAAGAATCAAAGAAAGGTTCCAAGAAGCCAATCTAAGTGTAAAAAAAAATCAAGCCTAGTTAAGTCCAAGCTACTGATCTACAGAAGTAGGCCTGACAATGAGCTCAAAAGCAGTCAAATTGCTGCATGTTACAGTGACCAGATGGCATGGCCTGGTGCAGAAGCAGGAGGTGGTGGATGCCTTTCTGTGCATCTGTTGGTGAAAGTCAGCAGCAGATCTAGGTGCAATTCCATAGCACTCCTGTAAAACGAGGAGCCTCTGCCCAAGCACTCTCACACCATTCCAGGAGCTGCACACACCACCTGAGACTGTAACTCCTGGGACTGGAGTCCCATCACAGTGAGCAGCTCCATGAGCAATGGGTGACCCTTTCAACTCATCGCTCACACATCCCCCCACTCTCAGGTGCACTTCCTCCTCCTTTGGGCTGGACCCTAGATTTGTCAGCCATCAGAATTTATAAAAATAAACAATTCAATAGAGTGGTACAGCAGCAGATCAGCTTGAGCTGGATGCCTTTGGAGACACTCCCCCAACACCCCCATCACATGCCTTTCTTGGTCCAATGGTGATTTTCGGTCTGGGGTCGTCTAACACCTTATTGGATTCTTTCTCTGTGTCCATGCAGGCAGGCCATTCACTGCTCTTATATTGTCAAGTTGTGGTTTCTGCTGAGAGGTGTAGCCTCCTTATCTTGTGGTTTACACTTGTGGTGCACCTGCTCACTGGCAGAGCATGGAAAGCAAAAAAGTTCTACGCTTAGGATAAACATCACTTAGCAACAACCAAACCATCAGTGTGTTATCAATATTCTTCTCATGCTAAAGACAAAACACAGCACAGTACCAGCTACTAAAAAAGTTACTAATAAAATTATCAACAATTAGTATCTCTCAACACTCCTAACTCTAAAACAATACCCCAAGTTTATCCAGAGGCCAGTTTGTATTGATCTCCAGAGAAAATGTTCTGTTCCAGTACCTCATGGAACAGAAAGGACCCAATCACCCAGAAGCAGAAGTTATTAAAATTGATCGCCAAGAAGATTGTGAAGCTAGTAATAGCCATAGAAATACGTAAAACATAGATGATTTCTTCATATGCCACAATTCTGTCTGTATAACAAATTTTGTATGCACTAGGGTTCTCAGATGGAGAAGGATGTTGTAACCCACTGCTGCTACCTACAAGTAACATGACCAGAAAGAGGAAGTGGTGTCATCCACGGTATTTCAAAACATTTAACAAAGGAAAAATTTGAGACAAAGCAAAATCCTGAATAAGCAAAATGGTGTAATAGACATTTAGCATCAAATCAGTAGAAGAGTTAACTGTGCATCATCTAGATTTTTGGGTTTAGGGCAGGAATTATCCTTACTTGAGCCAGTCATGATGACACCCTGAGGTTGCCAGATCTCCAAGTACAGTTAAATAACATCCTCTGGAGAAGAAAACACACTGCACACCTTGAAGTGGTAAAAAGGAATTGTGCCATAACTGTGTAGAAATATAAATATAGTCAGTTCAAGTAGCAATTTTAAAGTTAATTACTTAATAGTGTATCCCAAAGTTGTAGGTTAGCATTATCAAATGTGTATTGTGATTTTTGGATGCTTTCCTTTTGAAATAATATGAATGAATCTGAACATCAGGTCTCTGTAGTAGCTTAAACATATCCTAAAAGACATAACCTAAAAGCTGGGGCTAATTTTTTATGGTGGTGTAATCTGTGGGTATGTCTAGAAACATGGAAATTATATTTAACAGATTATCTGACAGGTAGAGATGTAACTGTATGAAGTGTTTGCTCGCTTTTACAGAAAAGACAGCACTGAGGAACTGTCTTGCTAAGGAAAAATAAAAGAAATAGAATAGACATTCTAAAGCATTGTAAAAAATAAATAAATGGAGAATAAACTACTACTAAGATATTTCTTTAAGATATTTTCTATCTATATGTCACAGGAAACTGGATCCATTAATGGTCATTCATATACAAAGTGGAACAGTTCCTTGTACATCATTATGCTCAAGTATTAAGTGCTCAAGATGTTAAGAACTACTGGAGAAAAACTGGACATCTAATTTACCCTTCTTATAAGCTCATGTGGACAGATGCCAGGCTAGTCTGGAGGAGCCATAAAACCACAGCATGCACTGGGATCGAATGCCTGATGGTGGCCTGGGTATTTTTAACTGACAGGTAGGTCAGTGTCCTGTCTGCTTTATATTAGTGTTGTTCCAGCGACCCGAGTGGAGCGGCAGGAACATGCAGCACCTGAATGCCCAGGCCTGTGTAAAGACATTGGAAATTCTCAGTGAAGAACCAAAGTGGAGTAAAGGGCTCATATCCTCCTAAATTGTCAGTTAATCATGTTTACATTGGATGTCCTGACCTGCAAGAAAACTTGTGAACAATTTGTCATTGTCTATTCCTGCTACTACCCCTTGATGAGCATTTATAGTGACATTTTGTAATCTGCTCCACCTGATCTCCCTATTCATTGATTCGTTTACTTCCAAGTGATATGGAATTAATATAAGTTATTAAGTTTGAGAAGGGGGTCCTATCTTCTTTTCCTTGTCCTTAGAGTAATCATCGATATAAAACTTCCAAGATACTCACTTCTCCTAAGTTTGTGTTTCATCATTACTAATTACATAAAGTGGTTTTTAACATTTGCAAGCAATATTTTGCTTTTCAAAAATCTCCTTGACAAAGGTTAATTAAAATGTTTGGCAAAATTAGGCATACATAAAATGCACTTAGTTAAATACACATATGAATACAACACTCAGAGGACAGAAGACTTGAAATTACACAGTCCCCAGGGCTTGAACATGCTTAAACCAGATGCTTTAGCAAGATGCTATTAACATGCTTATGCTGACACTCCAGCCCACACCTCCCCTCAGTGCTGCTTTGCTACCAGCCTATGAATTCAGGAAGACTGGAACTGGTAATTTACTCTCCAACCTGCTCTTGTCTTGCTGGTTTGGCCACAAACCAGCCTCAATACTGGCTCTCCATGAGCTTTTGATAAATTGAGGATAATAAAACACACACATGATGGCAAGCCAAGTGGGAGGACTAGAAGCATCAGAAGAGATGAAGGTTAAAGCTGTGTGTGGATAATTAAAAAGACATTTGAAGAAGAAATCTGGGCAAGAATTGTACTATCAATACTAAATGGTTTGCTCCTCCAAATTTCATTAGTGCTCATTCAAATTCCCCTTCTGCAATCAACTGCAGAACTCTTCCAGCCAAGCGATCCCTCACCTTGTGCCTCCTGTGGACTTTGCCCATGAGGAAGCCATCCTGAACTGCACTAGAATTCTCAGGGAGGTCTGAAATGTGTGGGGAGCTGTGTCTGAGTTCACTGGCCTTCCAGCTGTCCTGGCTCCACACTGCCAGCTGGGGAGCAACAGCACCATGGAGGTGTGTGGGAAGGATTTGGTAGCACAGGAGAAGGGAAAGAGGTTGAGCTAACCTGGATGACTCAGGTGAGAACAAAGTACCCTGCAAGTGGAGAGAGGCTGACCTTGTAAAACCCTACTCAATGCCCTGAGCTCCTTGTTCCTCTTCCTTTCACCTTTGCCCATGCACAAATGAGAATGGCTTTCTGGGACTTTAGAAAATGTAGGTTTACAGCAAAACTTTGCCTCTTGGGTAGTAGCTTGTGCACTGTGAAAGCTAAATCTGAAAACAAGAACCACGACTAAGGAGGTAGGAAATTGCTTACAAGACTCTTTTTTTATGACTAAAAACACTGTCAGCAGAGTTCTGTTTTGATTTAATTGCTTTTCTAATCCCTTATTGTTTTATGACAGCTGAAATTGCCTGACTAGATGCCAACACACATGAACTACTAAATGGTTCCTGCATCTTATTTTATGGTCTGACCTCTGTTTTGAAATAAACTGCCTACTAAACAAAATAAGTTCCCTTGATTTTCTGATGACATATATATGTGTATTTTGAGAAAGGGAAGTAAGCGTGGCAGGAAATTCAGAAATCACGAAAGGAAAAATGTTATGGTTACTTTTTATTCTTTTGAAATACAGCAATAGACCTACTGAAACTCCTTTCCTGTCCTGAGCTAGTTTGGCCATGTGGCTCTAGTCTAGCCAGTTTATACAAAGCTCCAGGGTGTCACTGTGGATGGTGCTGGCAGTCCCCTCTTCTTCATGTGCTTCTCACATTGCCATCTCAGATTCACATCCAGATGGGATAGCTGGGGCGGTGGGATGATCTTGAGAGGCCCATGAGCTTTGCCATCAGCTGGTGAGCCCACAGAAAGCACCTCTTGGTCTTGCACAGTACGTCAGGCCTAGCATTCCTCCTGTGCCCTCAGCTCCCCACAGCTCCTGTTGTGCTGCTGTCTTGGCTGTGCACACTTGGGCTGAAGGTGTGCTGCTTCAGGAACAAACTTCTAAGGATGACAGAGGTTAGACTCTGCATTTGCCATTACATGTCCGTGCTTTCCAGCAACGTTGTGTCAAGAGTAATTGCCCTTTGTTGCCAAACTTTGCTGTCAAGTTCCCTCTTAGCTCTTATTACACAGAGAAAATTTCTCTTGTGTATATCCTCACTTGAGTGCTTGCTGCTGTTTGTGTGGCTGATGCAAGGTCGCTTATGGTACAGAACAATTTGCTTTCAGTGTGCAGTTCAGGGCATCAAATTAGTTTTACTGAAACTGTCTGAGTGCATAAAGCCAGGGCCAGAGCAGGGCTCACCAGCCTCCTGCTCTGAACACTAGGCACATGCACCCTCACAGCTGGGTGTCTTGCCCTTTTGCCTTGTGTCCTAATTCCTTACTCCTTTTATGTGCAATTGGCCATGATGCTATTTCCTGACTTGGAAAAAGAGAAATTTGGGCAATCATATTTTACTGCTCAGCATCTGCTGACCTCCCACAGACAGGAGGAGATCTCTTTTAGTATCTTTTTGCTGAACTGTGAAATAAATAAATAAATAAATACATACATACATTTGTGGCAAAAGGATTAAAAAAGAGGGGGTGCCTAAAAAAGCATTTGCAGTGATAGTAAGTAAAGGTAAGCAGAGATGCTGGAATCTCACAGCTGTTCTGCAAGCTACTCTTAGCTAGTGCACATACGGGCTACAGCCAGGATCCAGTGAAGCCTCGGGGCTTTCCAATCACCAAAGTTCTCCCTTCGAGGACAAAAATGTCAGGCTGTGTTACCACAAGCCAGGACATGGCCTCTGGTCTTCCCTCTTCTGCTGTGCCTGTTTGACCTGTCCCCCTTCCCATCGTTTCTAACTCAGGTGAGGCTGGGTTAGGTGTTTTCCATCTTGGTTTAAGAAAAAGGATGAATGTTTTTGAAAGGTTTAACCCCTTTGCACAGCTGTTTGAGCCATTAAAATATGAAAATACTTTCCCTGCAGTTGATCTTGTGAGACCCTGCATCTACCCCAGCCCTGGAGCAGTGAGGCAGCCAGATCCGGATGGGTTTTTTCTCTGTTCTTCCTATTTCAGAGTCGCAACGCTTTTTCTACGGCTGTCTAGGAACAGGTTTGATTTCCCAAAAAATTTATTTTGTCTGGGGGGTAGAGACAGCTAGTAGAGAAACAAAAGGCTTGTACCTCCCCGTCGGGGAATCGAACCCCGGTCTCCCGCGTGACAGGCGGGGATACTTACCACTATACTAACGAGGAACTGTACTGACGAAGTGCCTTCAGCAGTGATTATATTCTATTTGGTCGCTCGCAGACTGGTGAAGGCCAACTCGGACCAACCATGCTTCTTGGTTCGCCCACCCCGCCTCCCTCGCAATGCACCATGGGTTCTGTAGTTTTCTCGCCGTGCTCCCCTCCTCTCCGCGCGGAGGGCGGCACTACACCTCCCAGGGGCCTCCCCTCCGCGCTGGGCGGCGGGCTCTGTGCTGCCAGCGGTGGCCCGGCCGGGCAGGGCGGGCACACGGCGCGTGAGCGATGGCGGACCCGAGCTCGTTCGCGTCTCCCGCGTGCTGTCTCACGCGGCACTTCTACCTGCGCTGCCGCGCGGACTTCGGCGCGCGGGCGCTGCGGGGCACAGTCGCCCTCACCGCGCGCGCGGAGCGCGAGGCGCTGCGCTGCCTGGTAACGGGGGGCGGGGGGGGTGAGGGCGGGGGGCGCGAGGGGACCCCGCGGACCGTGAGGGGCGAGCCCGGAGCCCGCGCTGCCGCCGTCTTCCCTCTCTCCGTGTTTCCCTCGGCCGTCGTCCCGCTCCTTCTTTCCTTCCTTCCCTGCCGCCGCTTGGCTCTCCCCCGGACCCTCCGCCCCTGCCTGCGGCTCGGCTGGAGGCTGACAACGCCTCGCAGCCCCCGGTTCCCGCTTAGCCCCCCGGAGCCGGCGAGGTGCGCAAGGGACTGTGTCTCTTCCCTTTAAAATGGGAAAGAGCATGCTACCGAAAAGATAGGAATAAATCACTCGAAACCTAGATTTAGGGCTTTTTTCACCTGTGTGTTTCGTTATGCCGGCTGCTTTCTCTGTTATCTCTGCAAGTAGGCATATGAACCTCTTAAGCTTCTCATTATATGCGAAGCTTGGGGGGTGGTGGGCTTTTCTCATGCTGACTCCATAAAATTCCATGTGATTGGCGCTTATTTTTTTAGGAAAAGAGCCCAGTCCTGTTAGTAATAAAGAGTAACGCCTTGTTCGTGCTAAAAATGAGTACTGCGCTCTTTAATTCATCTTCCATTGCATGGAGGTCTGGATTCGCAGTGGCGTGTTCCAGGATGGAAGCCTTAGCAGGGGCTTTTATACTCCTCTCCTCATTTCATAGCAGTACTGTGGAGTTGCTACCTTTGTAGTTTGTTTAATAATCTTACTTTTATGGTTAGAAGTTAAGTTTTCTTCCTCTTTCCCTTCCAGCTTTCCCAGATCAGTGCTGCTCTCTTAAAATGCTGATTCCTGGTGGTCAACAGTTAGTCACCTTTTCTGCTTTTACTTAGTAAATACTTTTTCCTTCAGAGAGACTTGTGTTTAAGATTTCATAGTGCTGTATTTATTATTACATTATTTAACTGGTGTGCAATATGTTCTTTATCACAGGTCCTGGATACAAGAGATGTACAGGTATTTAAAGTGACTGTAAATGGACAAGAGGCACAATTTGCTTTTGGAGAAAAGCACAGTTTCAAGGGGACCCCCCTAGAAATCACGTTTCCTAACGAACTAAGAAGGTATGCACTTTTGCCTGTTCCTTTAGGTTGTTTTTAAAATGCACTGTATAAGCTACTTGTCTGCCTGTAGGGTTGTTGAGTAAAGCTTGCAAAGGGACTTATAAATTAGAATTTAGGGTAGTGCATTCATTTGGTATGATCTTGTAGATTACTGTCATATTTGGCTTTCATTAGTCAAAACTTTGCGAGTCTTTGTACCTGTCCCCAGATTTTATATCTTGTACAAAATTACTTATTAAACTGAGTAGCAAAATGATGTGTAATGTATCACAATTTTTCCAGTGCTTATCATCAGTAACATTGTTTCGGCTTTAACCACCTGAATTTTGTCTAGTTCAGAATTGTTACAGTGCAGTGCTCATGGAGCTACAGCCCCTGTTGGATCTTCTTTTATACAGGGGCTGGTTCTGCACTCTGTAGAACTTTGGGGTATTGCTATGATTAGATAGAAGCATGTTTTCAAATCATGAAAGTTTTATTTTGCTGACTATGCTAAGTCGAAGTCCCTGAAAACTGGAACTTGAGTTTCGGCAGCATGATGGAGAGTGGACTAACCATAGTCTACCTCTTAAGCTGAATGTATTAAAAAGCTGTTGAAAATTTACAGTATGCTTTTTGGCAGTTTGCTTTGCATGTTGTAACTCGATAGCTCAGTCCTCTGTGGTGCCAAAGTTGAAAGCTGTGATTGTATAAGGAAGTTCCCTTGTTTGAATACAATTGAATATTAAGTTGCTTCTTACTTCTTATTGTTTGGTTTTTAGAACTCATTACTACCTCTAGAAACTCTTTCAGTTTAGTCTGGTTTCCAAGTTGGTTTTTTTTTTAATGTTGTACTCTGAATTAGTGCGATTAAGAAACACAAATAATGAGGAAGAGAAAGGAATGTCATAAAATAGCTGTCCCTTCTGGAGAAATACTTATGGTCTGTTATGAAACTGAACAAATGAAGTACTTGAGCAAACAGGTCACATCAGAAATATGCACCTGTTTCTTTTGCTGCCTTTTTTTTTTTTAAGTGCTTTTTTTCTTCAGCCTCCTTTTTTTTTTTTTAAGTGCTAAATTTCCTGGTAAGAAAAAAAAAGAGGGAGGTATGAGTTGTGATCATAAGAATTTGTAATCTTGTGTGAGACATAGTCCCCCATGTAACTATCAATAAAACAGCGATAGGAAAGGGTAGGAGTTACAACTGAAAGTCTGATTGTTCAGAAAGCAATGTGCCTTATGGTAATATCAATTATTTTCCCTTTTCTTGTCTAATATGTACTTTGGAATACTGGTTATAAACCAGATGTGTACACCTGGTCAGTTTATCTAGTGTCCAACTCCTGTAATTAGCTGAAGTTTGTTCTGATTTATGGCTGTATTGTTTATTCCAAGAGTTGCATGTATAATCTGGAACTTTCTGAGAACAGAAGCAAGTACTTCCATGTGCTTTTGGTGTCAGTGATAGTTAGGGTATGTTTTTAATAAATAAGAGTATGAATGTGTCAGGTTTGTATGTGTTGTCTTGTTAGCAAACTGACACGTGTTTTGCACATAACTGTTAGTTTTTACTTGACACCAGTTCTGAAACCCTGAATAAAACTTGAACATTATTTATTTTTCTTGTGAACCCCTACTGTTAATAGGAATTTTCTGTAATTACTGATAATTTTCAGGGTGTTTTTTTCTTCTTAAGGGTAATACTTGCAGAACATTAACATCAGATGCAAAATCTAATTTTTTTTATCTAAAGAATACACATTCTATGTTATTCAGTCATGTGTCTTCTTATGTAGGGTTTTGCACCTTTTTGTGTATTGCAGAGGGGTTTTTGTACTTACATGTACAAGGTTAGTTATATACATGTAGCTGGTCCAACTAGTTTAAAGAAAAGGCCTGTGCTCTCCTTGAAGAGAGAAGTGGAAAAGTTTCTGGTTAGTAAAAACAATAATAAAAGTGCCTTGGGACGTAAAAATTGAAATAAACTAGCCATTTTTTAATATCATTATTGAAAGGGAATAATTGCTTGTATGATGCTTACTCTCATTTTTAATGCTTTTGAGACAGTGCTGCAGACCTATTTTCCAGACATCTTTGCAGAGGAATTTCAGTGTGATCAGGATTTGTGTCAAAACAGTCTGACTGTGTTCTTTATTATACAGGGGACAAGAAGCAATTGTTGAAATCTCTTTTGAAAGCTCTCCACAGTCTTCAGCTCTCCAGTGGTTTACTCCGGAACAAACTTCTGGAAAGAAACACCCATTTCTCTTCAGCCAGTGCCAGGTTGAGTTCATTTTTTCCAAACTTGTTGACATACCACTGTAATTTCCCTTGGTTTCTAAACAACTGGGGTGAAAGGCTAGAAAGGGAAAGAACAATAGTCTGTAACTTCTAGTTGCATTGTCAAAGGTCCTAAATGAAAACACTTAATGTCAGGGCGTTGAGATTTTATTATATGTTCGCAGTTAGTAATTCTGGAACTGCTTCACCTGCTCCAGTATTCTTGTCGAAGAACATATGGTCCTTTACAACCAATATATGTGTCTGTTGATCTGTCTTACCTACTATTATTCCTTTTACAGAGATCTGTAAGCTCTAAGTGATAGAAGTACTGGCTTATAGATAATGAATTCTCTGGAGGAGCTGTATAGATTTCCACTGTAGTGTATTAGTTGATTTATTTCTAGTCCTCTGCATTAGAAAGACTGTTTTGTTTCATCTTTTTTCTTTTCCTTTCTTCCTCTCTAGGCTACCCACTGCAGAGCCATTTTCCCATGCCAAGACACACCTGCTGTGAAACTAACCTACTTTGCAGAGGTAGATGAACCTAAGTCATGTGTCTTAACTAAAGACAACTGCTACAATGGGTGAATTTATATTGGGTCTTTTGGTAGCTGCCAGCATGTGGCATAATATGAAAACAGAATATCGACTTTCAGCTTAATGTGAGAGGAAAGAACTGCTGATCTTCTCTGTGGCAGTTCTCTAACTTTACCACTTCCTTTTTGTATATATCAACTCTTTTTTCACTGATATGTGTCTATTTCCGAAAGGAAATAGAACTGCAGTAGTAAGAAAGAAATATGCTTTAAAATCAGGAAAAGCTGACAGTAAGACAGCAAAGAGTGCTGTAAAGTAAAAAATACCTGAAATGGCTCTCATGTATGCCTTAAGTAATATAGTTTGGTACATAGTTAGGGGATTTTGCAGTCCTGGCACAAACAGCTTTAAGGAAGCAAAAAGCAAGGTGTGCGCTGTGACATTACAATTCAGTTGTCTGAAGAAAGTGAGCCTTTTAACTTCTGTCAGAGGTACTCCTCTGATTAATTCAATATTGCCAGTCTTCAAAACAACATTTTCCATATGCCTTATGTTCTACTTGACAGAGATGACTTCACAACAGAACAAATCTGGGCTACTCTTTGTTATCAGCTGCTTGTAGTATGGAGTGTAATGCTGAGTGCCAGCTGTGTTGCTCATAGTTGGGTGCCCTTTCAGATATCCGTCCCAAAGGAGCTGGTGGCTCTGATGAGCGCTAATCGCGATGGAGAGGCGCCCGATCCAGAGGACAGCACTCGCAAGATTTACCGTTTCAGCCAGAACGTAAGTGCTCCAGGCTAGGCAATGGCTGCACAAGGTCTCATTCCTGACCTGTGCAGCTCACAATTGCCTCAGATATGCTTTTGATGTCATTGATAAGTCATGTGACTCATGATAGGTCTTTGCCACTTTAGAAATATGAGGTATTATGGAACTCCAACTTTGAGAAGACAACCAGTAAGCGCTGGTGGTCTTTTTGGCATTCCTGGAAAAGCCAAAGTTGAATTTTGAAAATGTTTCATATACTCAAGATTAGTCCTGTCAAAACCCTTTCTGTCTGCACTGATTCTTGGAAAATAATGCAGATGCAAATAATATGGGAGCAAGTCTTGGAAAACAGACCCTGCAAATTTTAAGCTCACTAAGATCTAAACAGTGAAACTCAGCATTGGGACCAGTTTTTAGCTGGATGTTAGGCAAATTCCTACAACAGGTTTTTTGAAATTTTTTTTTGAATGTGAAAACTTTGGTTTCTATGGAAGGTATCTCCAACTAATTAAAGATTACTGTTCTCTGGAAGTTTTATTAAGTGCTGTAGCTAGTCTAATGATTCCACTGCTCATAAAGCAGCAGTCTTGATTTCCTCTTCTAGCATTTTTGTTCTCACAGTTTTTTGGGTTACAGTTCGGGTGTTTATGGGGTCTCTTGGTGAGCCTAGTTCATTTATCTGAACAAGCAGATAAATTAACCTGAGATCTGGGCTGGTGAGACTTAATGACTGCAAGGAGGGATGGGATGATGTGATTGGAGGAGAGATGGGGAACGTACTCTGAACCGCAGCAGCTGTCGGGTTTGATTTGGCTGCTGTGTGAAACCTGAGAGAGGCAAGAGGGAGAGAGCGGAAAAAACATTCCCGTATCTGTGAGCTCATCAGTAGGCAGTGCTCTGCCCTCTCCATGGAGCCAAAACATTTGCCACTCTCAGTCTAATACAGAAGACTTTTATGCTGTGTGTGTTATCTAGAAATACACTGTTGATAAGCATGGTGGACCTGTACTAGAAATAACATTTAGTGTAATTGAAATTATACTACACTTTCTGATCTAGAAAACCATTAGTTTTTTAGAAAAGACATGTTTTTCTTTAAACAAAAAAATGCATTAAGCACAAAATACATAATTAAAAAAGACAAATGCATGAAAAAGGACATGCACATCATCTGATGTACAAAACCATGACATTGATTTGTTAGAAGTCTGTTTCCTTAGATGAAAAAGGCAAATGCATCAAGCTCTTGGATATGTATGTATGCTGAGCTTGCCTAGAGCTACCTTTTTTCTCCTGCATAGCCAGGCTGGTAAGAAGGGTAGTGGAGAACAACCTCTGTACAACTGAGTTTACAGCCCAACAGTCATTGACATTTGAATTTCAAAATGTCAGAATGGCAAATTGGACATCAAAATGTGGGGTTGTATTGGTAGTCTTTTAATAACTTGTCTATAACATAAGTCAATGGACTTTGTTCTTTTCAAGAATATGTTCTGTGGGTTAATAGGTAAAATTAACACATCCATGATGATATGGGTATTTTAATAAACAATACTTAAATGGTTTGTGCCTAATGGTGGAATAAAATTTTCTGAAATTTTGTCTCCAACTAATTATAGTTTAAAGTCTTTCTTATTTAACATTGTTTATTCAGATAAAGTGGAATTTTTACAGGGATGGCTGTATTATCCCTTTTTCTTTCCAGAGCACTTGGAGAAAGCATTTCTCTATAAAGATTCTTCAGTCAGGAGTTTTTTCATTAAAATAACAAATACTTAGATTTTATTTTAATTCCAAACATGGAAATCAAATATATACATTTTGATTTTTCCTGAATCTTTTGTCTCTAATCTATTTATATCCATAAATATTCTTGTTTACTTCATTAAAGCTCTTCCTGCATCTTTCTGTGTGACAGAACTGCCCTTTATCTGAGCAGTATCTCTTAACTTCTCCTTCCATAAAATTGAATGGAACTGAAATGGATATGGAAAACTTACTTTCTTTTGAAAAGAAACCAAACCAGCAGGAATTTTGTGTGCAGATTTTTTCAAAGAGAGATGATATTTACAGTTTTGTGGGTTTTGCCTGAAATATTTGTGAAACAAGTACATCCTGTAGATAAAGGAGTATCATCTGGGGAGAAAGAACAATGTTTTTGAAAAAACAATGCCTGCCTTTAAGGCAGGAAACTATGGAGGAAAACTTCTTTATTTACATACCTTTGTTCTTCTCTGAGTCAGTAGTCTGATAACTGACATTACAAATAAGATTTATTTTTCTCATGTTCTCCACTAGGTTCCCATACCTTGCTACTTGTTTGCTTTAGTGGTTGGAGCTTTAGAAAGTAGGTGAGTGAATCTGTACAATGTATAAATATTAATAACTATAATAAATCTTCTGAGTTTTTTTAAAATTTGTTTCTTGGTCTTATTTCTGAATTTAAAGGGTCTTAGAGGTTCAGTTAACCTGTTTATTTGTATCAAACTGCATGTATCTTGATCTGGTTTTGAATAGTTTTTTAAATTTTGCTGTAAATTAGAGAAACAGCATAAAGAGTTTGGACCTAAAAAAGCCCTTAGTGGTTACAATTTAGCACAGGGAATAGATCTTCTTTCTTAGGTAGCAGATAAGCCTTGTCATGTACAAAAGGCAGAAAAGTAAGGCTTCAGCGTCATTTCTCATGAGCACAAGGTTGTGTTAATCTAGGCCACAATAATGCCTTTATGTTAGGGCTTGATAGCATTTAAAAATCTCTAAGTGGTTTTCCTATTCTTTTGTGCTGAGCAGTGTGTGCGTGTTGTTTGTTTTGTTTTCTAAGGCTTTGCTTCAGCAATGGAGAGGAAAAGCAGACAAAGATTCTCTAATGAGTTTTCTCTGCAACATGGATTACTCAAGAGCAGAGTTACACATACACTCCCTGTATTAGTTTCCCATAAAATTATTTCTGGTTCATAGTGTTTTATTGGCATTTATTTTTACTTTCAACAGAAAGATTGGCCCAAGGACACTGGTGTGGGCTGAAAAGGAGCTAGTAGATAAATCAGCCTATGAATTTTCTGAGGTGAGTAGTTAACAACAACAAAAAACAATGTTGTAAGATAACTATTTCACATAGTATTGGAAAAGAAACAGACTGCAGGTTGCTGTTTTGTTCATCTTTAGTTCTTTCTCTACCTCACATCCCCCAAAATGCTGCTATTCTATTGCAGTACAAACTTAGTACTGAAAATACATACTGATATAGTCCCATATTTATTTTACATGTGGGACTTGCCAAGGTGAAAGAGAACAAAATACGGGATCAAGAGCTTATTATCTGTTCAGTGTTTGTAGTCAGAAGTCATCTTAGAAACTAATGTGAATTCTTGTTTCAGGCTGAAGCTATGCTGAAAACAGCAGAAGATTTGGCAGGACCTTATGTGTGGGGACAGTATGATTTGTTAGTCTTACCACCTTCTTTTCCTTATGGTGGTATGGAAAATCCTTGTCTTACTTTTGTAACTCCAACACTACTGGTAAGTATAGCAGTGGTAAAAGTCAGTTTTTCCCTAGGGCTTGCTTATCAATCAGGTGTTGGATATTAATGCACAAATTGGTTTAGTGTTCTTCCTAAAAAGACCGTAAATGTTCGTGCCTCCTTTGGAGGAATCATACAAGAAACTGCATAAAGTGGTCTGTTTTGAGGTTGACTTGGACTGACAACTAACTTGTCTTTCCCTTTTCTTTTTAGGCGGGTGATCGATCTCTATCAAATGTAAGTCAAAAATAGGTTCATCTCTTCAAGTAGAACACGACTTGAAGTTGTATCTTAATTCCTTTATAATAAATACCTGAAAACTTGGTCTCTTTTCATTGGGGAAATTAGAAGTTAAGGGAGTAACTCAAGAAGTCCTGCAAAAGTGAGTGTTAGTTTTAAGTGAACTCTATAAAACTGGAGACAGTTATTTTGTATAATGGACAGATGGAAATAACATGGGTGCCTGTAAACATAGGGAGCTGACTGAGGTTAACTGCTCAGTAGCTCTTTTCCTGTCCTGTTAAACCACAACACCTGTGTATAGATACGTTTAAAAATCGCAACTGAATTGGCCTCATCGAGATTGTTACTAGAGAACTACTTCTTCTCTGTGTGTGTCTGTGCACTAGAACTCATATTATATACAGTTTTCTTCAAAGTGGAAATAGTGAGTACAATTTGAGTAAATTAATTTTTTTTTCTGCAAAGTTGTGTACTCCGAATGCAGTTTTATTGCCTGTGTCTTTCTAATAGACTGATGTACTGCTAAATTAAAAAAAATATTGTCTTAAACCAAGAATGCTGATATATTTGACATGGATACTTTTTAACGTATCATGCATCATATCACCTTTTTCACTGCAGAAGTTGCTTGGGTGGGAAAGCAGTACTAGTCCATCACTTGGTATTCTGTATTCTGAAATGTGATTTCATAAACAAATTACCTACACCAAGCTACCAGAGGAATTATTTTTGTTGATCAGTGTGGCTCTGTGGCTTGCAGGCTGGACATGGAAAATTATTTCTGTCAGCTAGGGTAGTGTTGGTCCTCTGCTTAAAAGTTATATGGATAGGTCTACATAACTGTGAATGCTAACTGGCTTTGTGAACATAACATAGTAAATGAGATCTCATTAGCATTTTATTCTTTCAGTTGGGACTTGACTTTTTTTTTCCAAAGGAGTCTAAATGGTAGATCTGTTTTTTGTGTTTTAGGTTATTGCTCATGAAATTTCTCATAGCTGGACAGGAAACTTGGTAACCAACAAAACATGGGAGCATTTTTGGTGGGTATGATGTTCAATGCAATGCAAATCATATTTTAAATTTAATCTGTAAAGAGACCGACTAAATTCATTTTGCCATCCTACCAGTGCTGACTTTCTCAATGTCTTCCCAGGCTGAATGAGGGTCATACTGTATACCTGGAACGCAGGATTGGTGGTCGGTTGTTTGGTGAGCAGTTCAGGCACTTTCAGGCCCTAGGAGGTTGGCGAGAGCTGCAGAATACGGTAAACAGCTTTAAAGTTACAATATGTGCTTCCCACAAATCAAATTTGTCTAGTCAGCTTCCCTAATGCTTTCTTATTAGAGGATGAACAACTTTGATTCCAAGGTGTTTGATTGCTACCCAAAGTAATATCTTAATATACCCAGATTAGATAAAGCTTTTTGAATTGTTTTAAGCTTTTCTGTATGGATGAACATCTTTACAGCTTCTTTTGGTTTTCTGGGTATGGCTAAATTGCAGTATTATCTGTTAGCATACTGGTAAGCAGCTGAAAGCTTATCAAACTTATCTGCAACCATGACCATCAGAATTTCCAGTGCCTCATGCAAGCAACTGATTTCTTACTGTCTAAGAGGGTTGTTTAGTTTTGTGTTTTGGTAGCATAGTCAAACTTCAGTTTTCAGATTTCTAGTCTCTGATATCTTCCTAGTTCCCTGAGCAGCCTGAAGTCTGTTCTCTTCATATCCAGAGCTGAAGTTTTGCTGGCGCTTCTCCCTCTCTCAACAGAGGTTTTAAATTTGAAGGCTTAATGATGTAGTTCAAATAGTTTGTTAATAAAGGGCTAAATATAGCTAGACTAATAGGTGCTCATGGTTATGACAGGCATGATAATTATTTGCTTTGAGACAGTTGGAGCACAGCGTGATTGGTTCTGAATTTTAGTAAACTAAGGTTTGTGCAGATTCAGAACTTCAGGAAAAAGGAGGAGAATGCTTTGAAAAGAAGCTGTCTCAGTTTTGGATGGTTTATACCTTTATAAATAGAATTGGTACAGATCTGCAGGAGTGCTAGTTTTCCTAGATTAGTATGTGTTCTTGTGTTTTTGACACAGATAAATACTCTTGGAGATAAAAATCCTGTAACTAACCTCGTCATTAATCTGGATGAAGTAGATCCTGATGTTGCCTATTCATCTGTGCCATATGAGAAAGGCTTTGCTTTGCTTTTTTACCTTGAACAACTCCTTGGAGGACCAGGTAAGCGTTAGTCAGATTTTATATGTTTTTGTTTTCCACCGGAATTTCAAACACTAAACATTTTCTTTTTTAACTGTTAGATGTCTTCATTGGCTTCTTGAAGGCTTATGTTCAGCAGTTTGCTTATAAGAGCATTGTAACAGAGGACTGGAAGAATTTCTTGTACTCCTACTTCAAGGATAAGGTTGGGTAGTATTTAAAACTGATTGCTTGAAACCTTTCAATTATGTTAAATTATTACTTAGGTCAGAACTTATTAAAAGACCAGTTCTTTATATTTCTTTTTTTTATTTCAAGAACTTAATAAGATGTAATCTGGCATCTTATGAAAATGGGTTTGCATTATGATGACTTTTTTTTTCTTTCCTTAGAGGTGATTGCTTTGTTTTGAAGTAATTTGTGTAGGATTCTCCAGGGTAATTAGAGGAATGTTATCAAAACAAATAAAGAGATTGAAACTAGATTTCATTTTCTCAAAAAAAAAAAAAAAAAATCCTAAAATCGCATTTAAAATTTAATAAGGTTTTATGTTGCTTTGTAGGTAGATGTTCTTGACAAAGTTGACTGGAACTCATGGTTTCATGCTCCAGGAATGCCACCGGTGAAGCCTACGTAAGCTGCATTCTTCTATAGTTCATCTTTTCCTTCTCCAGATTGCATGTGATTTTCCAGTCATGAAGCAGTCTGTAAACAGGGTGAAAGTCTTCTTATAAATGTTTATTTGAAAACACCCTAGTACTATGTAATTGTATATAGGAGTAAGAGTAGTCACTCTTAACATTTTCAGTCTTTTATTCTGTGATTATTTCATTGTATGAACCTTCGTTTTTAATATTTGACAGGTATGATATGACACTATCAAATGCTTGCGTTGCCTTGAGCCAAAGATGGATCCAAGTGAGTGGTTAAAGAAAGCTGAGGTGTCTCTATCTTGAAAAGCTAATTCTCTGTTACACAAAGTGAGCCATTCTTTCCTGAAATCTCTCATTTGCTGAGAGTGTGTGTATTTATAGTCATAGTATGGCTGCCAGGGATTTTGCATTTCGTAGACTAGACCTTCATCATAGCCTGGGGATTAGCTGTGACTTCTGTCTGTGAAGTGCAGTCCATATTTTAACAAGGTACAGAGCCAGCTTCTTGTTACACATGTGTAGTAACCAAGTAGAAAATACTCTTTTGAAACCCTGATATTATGGCTTGATTTAAAAACAAGTGCCCAGGTACCTCTACATTACTTACTTTATTGTATTAGCAGTAGTTCCCCTATGGTATACTGGAGTTAGTATGCATTTCCCATCAAAAACTTGTACATAAATTATATTAATTAATACCACATAATTTTCTCCTCATTTTAAGCATAAAAGTCATACAGCTAATAGAGGATTCAGCATAGCTTCCTTTTGTTGCCTCTTTGGCTTTGCGCTGTACTTGCATGCTATCTTTTAACTTTCTTCTTCTTAATGTTACTTTTTATAAAAAAAGTACTTTATTTTTCACTTAACTAACAGAAAGACAGTGGAGATAAAAAGATCAGTGGAGAGAAAATAAGTGAAGAATGCAAACATCAGACAACACCTTAAGTCCCTCCCTCCCCCTTATTGTAATATCCTGCCCAGATACAAATCAGTATCTTCTTTATGTGAAATGACTCAACAGTAAGTGTGGATGTCAAAACAGAAAATTACATCTGATGGTACTTTGAAATACTGATTAAAAATTAAGTAACTGTTTTCTTTTAGGCAAAAGAAAGTGATTTGGGCTCATTCAGCTCAGCAGACCTGAAGGAAATGTCATCTCATCAGTTAATTGAGTTCCTGGCACTGTTGCTTCTGGAGGTAAATGCACACCTGGGATGACTTGATTCTGGTATCACAAAGCAGACACAGAAGCTCTACTGTGCTTTGAAATTAAGTTACTCTTTTTCTTTTCAGTTTTGCTAAATTAATCTGCTCTCATACATAGTTACTGAAACCTTCAACCTTTGCCTCCCTTACTATGTCTGGCTCTTCAGCTAATAAGCAACATACAGAGTATTTTGTATTGAAAGCTACAAACAATACCATGAGGTGTTTGAATCCATCTGTATTGGATGTTATAGCAAATAAGCTATAAATAAAATTGAACAAAAATACTTTGTTTTGAATGTTTCAGTAGTACTGAATGTAGGAATTATTTATTCCTTCCCCCTTCCCATACACTATGAATAGAAGAAAGGAACAAATGAAATATTTATCATGGTAAGACTTCAATTTCTTTGTAGCATCCATCTTCTTGAATTACTCTGTTTATTTTTGAAGTGTCTGGCTTGAAGTCTTCCTCTGGCTTATTCTGGCAATTTCTTTTTCAGGCACCTCTTCCATTGTCACATGTCCAACGCATGCAGGAAGTATATGATTTCAATGCTATAAACAACTCTGAAATAAGATTCAGGTTTGTTCTAATATGGGCACTTTTCAAATCTTAAATGCTTTCTTAAAACAAGGTGTCCTGCTTCATCTGAGACATCCTGTTTTACAGAACTGGTGCGGGATTTGGGTTTGGGGTTTTTGTTGTGGCTTTGTAAATGCATGTGCAAGCATCATGCTGACCAGAGTGGTATCCTGCTATTTATGAATTGGGCAAATGTAGCCTAGTAGAAGAACTCAGTGGACAGTGGATTAGCTGTTCTTTATTTTCATCTGGCATGCTAGTAAAGGAACCTGATGACCTGATAACAAAGTATTTTGAACATATTGTATACTTTGTATTTCTTGTAACAAGATCAATTTATTTTTGAAACAAAACAAGCACATGCCAGTATGGTGACATTTTATTTGGGTGTGTGTTTGTTTGTTTGTTTTACCTATTGGTCAAACGGGACAAGTGCTGTATAATTCAGTTCTGAGTGATGCAACTGGACACTATTGTAATATAAAAAAATACATAGCTGCAGAAAATAATCCTCCATTCCAGAGGAGCTGCATTCTTTTCCTGTTTTACAAAAAAGTTGATGTTTGTAATGTGCTAGTCAAACACTGAATATTTTAGGTTGAACTTAGCTAGAATCTCATTCCCATGATGACACAGCAGTGGCCAAAGCATTTATGGGAACAGAATCGTTAGATAACCAACCACCACACTACCACAAATGAAATTAAAAGTGCACATTTTTTCGTCTGCTTCCAGATGGCTGCGACTGTGTATCAGGTCCAAGTGGGAAGAAGCTATTCCTCTGGCTCTAAAAATGGCAACAGATCAGGGCAGGATGAAGTTTACTCGACCACTGTTCAGGTAAAAGTAATCTCCAAATTGCAGGAGCT
Organism: Corvus cornix cornix; assembly: GCF_000738735.6. Lineage (NCBI taxonomy): Eukaryota > Metazoa > Chordata > Aves > Passeriformes > Corvidae > Corvus > Corvus cornix. The sequence goes on along the minus strand of NC_047057.1, from coordinate 44,929,252 downwards.
CATGCTGTTGGCATTTCTAGTATAATGGAATGTATAATACTTGAAATGCATTTATGGTACATGTTGAAGTGGTACAGTGCAGTCTCTGTATACTCTGAACAAACTTATCTTCAGAGGTGCTTTCCACTTGCTGACATTTTTTTGCATAGAAGAAAGCTTAGTCCCAGTATGCACCTTAAGGCGAGGCTTTCAAGGGAAAAGTAAAACCTTGGGGAAATCCCTGTTGTATTATTTTTCTGGATTTTTGTAATGGTGCCTCCCCCTACTCCTTCTTTTACAGGGACCTTTACAGTTTTGACAAGAGTCAGGATCTGGCTGTCAAGACATTTTTGGAGCATAGAGCCTCTATGCACCCTGTCACTTCAATGCTTGTGGGCAAAGACTTGAAGCAGGACCAGTGACAAATGTACTGATTTCTTTGAGATTTTCATGTTGCTGAAAGAAGAGACTGGTTGTCCAAGCTGTTGATATGTGTGCCTGATTATGCCATAAAATGCTTTGCTGCTTTGGTACTAATGTAACTTAAAATTAATTTTCCAAATCAAGTTCAGTACTTTCTATTTTGCAATTCCAACTAAAGCAGAAAAATTGCTACATCCCTGGAATTGAGAGAATGTTTTTGTTACAAGCAATTTTTAGAATACACAAAAACTGTTCTGAGATGTGATCATTTGTCAGTGATAGAATTGAAAAACGTGGAAAATTAATTGGTGGATGGTATGGCTCCTTGTGCACAACATTCTTTTCCATAGCAGTGGTTGAAACTTTAAGTATTTAAAAAATAAATCTTTTCATTCCCTACTTGTCTGTGTATTGATCTGTACAAAAAGTTTTGATTTAATAGTTTTATTTATTCTTCGTTGTTGTGGGAGAAATTTTTATTATGAGTCCAAGAGGACAATGAAGACCGAAATGATTTTTCAACCCACTATATATTTTCAAAACTTATTATTGCAGGGGGGGCTAAAGCCCAAGTCTTTCCTTATCCAGTTTGATTTTTTTTTAATATTTCCATTTCTTAACCAGTTGTGGGCACTACCCCTTATGCTAATATAACAACTTAGAGGTAAGTTTAAAAACAATGGGAGAGCTGTTTTTCCTGTATTTGTCAATCAGTTCAAGCCAATGGTTTAGATGATGCTGTGGAGAATGCTGCCATCTCTAGGTTGGGTTTTGCAGTGAGTTTGACAAGAACTGCTTCTCCTGGAGATGATCAGTTGCATAAATTAAATCTGTTGACATAGGGATAACCCTGTCAAGGAGTGACAAAACCAAAAAGTGCTGGTTTAGGGGAAGAGGGTGGCAATATAAGTCGTGGCAAAAGGCTTGGTTTAATACTAGTACTTAGGATGAGAGGGGAGAGCCTTTCAGCTGATTTATTTCTGAGTTTTGATCCGTATAAACTTTCAACTTGTGGTTTAAACCCAGGCAGTAACTAATCCCCACGCAGGTGCTCACTCACTCCCCCTATGGGATGAGGGAGAGAATTGGAAGAGTAAAAGTGAGAAAACTCAGGGGTTGAGATAAAGAGGGACAGTTTAACAGATAAAGCAAAAGCTGCGCACACAAGCAAAGCCAAACAAGGAATTCATTCACTGCTTCCCATGGGCAGGCACGTATTCAATCTTCTCCAGGAGAGCAGGGTTACTCAGGGACACAAATGCCGTCACTCCAAAAGTCCTCCTGCTTCTTCCTTCTTCCCCCAGCTGTGTATGTGAGCATGAGCTCTGGTCAGAGGAAGCGATATCTGATGTTAACAGGCTCTGGCTTGAGCTATCAGCTTGCAATGAAACTTGTTTATAAAGACATTAGGTCACTAGTGTTGGGGTAAATTGCGTTTTGTTGTAAAAGCCCATGTATCGTATATATAGTGCTTTGGTAGTTAGAGTTCATGCTGCCAGATAATCCTGGTTTCTTGGTGTCAGAGTCAGAAAAAAGAAAATTGTGTCAGACATGGCTTTCTCTAGCATGATTCTAGGTAGCTCTGCTGGGACAGTGTCTCCCACCAGTGGGACCCAAGTTAACATTTCCTACAATAATTAAACCCTAGGTAGTCCCTTTGTTTGGGAGCACTAGTGTGGGTAGCATGGACTGTGAGTGGTGCAGCTGTTTTGCCTTTAAAAAACAGAGGTATTTTCAGATGCTGTGTGTACATGGTTATTCCTAACTTTTTATTTTGGCACTGTCTTAACAGGTATCTCCACGTCTTTTCCTCTGCACCTTCTGCCTGCAAAAAAGCATCACATAGCAGCACTGGGCTTGATAGTGTGCAGCTGTGGCCTCGTATTTGTTGATACCTGTTCTAGTAACATCTTCCAGAGCATAAGGGAAAAGGCTATAGAACTTAATTAATCTTTTCCTTACCTACAATAAAAAAATTCCGTTTTTAAACTTGACCATGGGACTGATGAAAGCAGGCTTGCTGCCTCTGCTGCCTGCTTTTATCCTGCTCTGGATAGCGATGTAAAACTATAATACAATCTTCTTTCAGTCCTAAGAGCCATGAGCAGCCCATATTCCCAAGGTGCCTCTCTTGCAGCCCTGTCCCTTGTGGAGGTTTTTGTTAGGCAATAGCTGTTAACTCTTGTTAAACCCTTACATTTTTAGAACAGTTGCATTGCATCTTAGTCCAATTTATCTATTCCTGCTACATAAGCTCAGCTCCTGGATTTTCATGTCTATATTCCCTATGTGATCTTCAGAATAAAATTCCTGTAGCAATACGTGGGGCGTGTGTGCCTTTCTGTGAAAAGGGTGTGTTCCCTGGGTTTGTTTTGATTGGATGAAGTCAGCCAAACACATTGATCTCATGTATTTACAAAGGTGAGGATTTTGAGGGTGGATTTTTGCCTCTATCTGATTGCAACACTGGGCTCCAGACAGGCACAGCTCTTCAGGCCATTGCACAGCTCTTCAGGCCATTGTGTGGTAAATGTGAGGCTGCTGCACATTGCAGCCCTTCTTGGTCAAGGAACAATTTTTGGAGAGAAAACATGCCGAGGTACACGGTGCATGTCCGAGGAGAATGGCTGGCGGTGCCATGCCTAAACTCCACAAACACCATTGAGTGGCTGGGAAAGGAAGCTGTGAGACGGTACATGAAAAACAAGCCTGACAATGGGGGATTTGCCTCGGTGGAAGAAGTAAAGTTTTACATTCGAAGGTGCAAGGGACTTGGCTTGCTGGATCTTGATGATACCGTGGGGGATGCTCTAGAGGACAATGAATTTGTTGAAGTTGGTAAGCAAAACCTTAAGCATTGCAGAGTGACTGTGTTGTCATCTGAGTCAGGAAACTGTGGTTTTATCTAGATTCATCTAAAATTACACTGGAGAGATTGTCTAGAGTTTTTATGGGAAAATGCCCAATAATTTAAGAATATTTAGGAACAGAACTACACAAAAGTTAGAAGGTACAGGATTCTATATACATCTTCTCTATCTGCTGTCATATATAGTGTAAGCTGTTATGCCTTTGCTTTTGGAATACCTTAAATAAATACATACCTCCTTGTTATTTTCCCAGAAGTGAACAAATATGTTCAGGGATGATAACTGGAAATCAGAATTCTTACTGCTGTGAATTGTAATAAATAACAAATTAATTTATCTGAAGAATCCAATTTAATCATGTATGTGCTTATTCTGCATATTTCTTCTAGTTATAGAAGGAGATATAATGTCTCCAGATTTCATACCATCTCAACCAGAAGGAGTTCATTTGTATCCTTTTTGACTGCTTTGTGAAAGTTTACAATTACAGATGTGTAATTTTCCAGATTGCCTGGTTTTTTTAGAGTTCCTTCATTCTTAAAACACATTGCCAGCTGTAACTGAGTGCTCACTACCTGTGAAATCCTGTCTGCCCTTTTTCCTTTACAAAACTTTCAGATACAGCAAATACCGAGAACCTGAACAGGTAGGAATAACCAATGATTTTACAACTTGGTAACAAATCCTGCTACTCACCAGAAAATGCTGAGAGTTCAGCCAGTGCAGCATTCACAAAAGTAGGGGCTATTCGATTGGCTGGGTCTAGAAAACTAAACTATAATGTGCTTATAATGTTTTTGTTACCTGGGTTCCTGTCTTATGAATAAGCATGAAGAAGCTTCCTGTCATTGCTGAGTTTTGACTGTATTTTTTATTATTATTGATTATTAAGCAACATTATATGTATCCATATCCCAAACTAAAATGTGGTTCTTTGGTGTAGTATATTTCTTTAGATGGCAACAGCTTAACAACGGAGGACTTGGTCAATTTAGGAAAGGGACTCTACAAGATAAAGGTAAAAATTCTGAACAAATGCAGCTAAAAATTATGTGTTTATTTTTCTACAACTAAATAATGAGAAATAAGCTAATATTTAAACTACTTATGTTTTAGCTCACACCCGAAGCTGAAGCTAAAGTCAAACAATCACGAGAAGTGATTGAAAGGATCGTAAAGGAACAGACAGGTAAATAATTTTGCTTTTAACTATTAATTATTTAGAAGACTTCTTCAGGTTCCCTCCTTAACCAGCAGTGTACATTTCTTGCAGTTGTTTATGGCATCACCACGGGTTTTGGAAAGTTTGCCAGGACTGTCATCCCAAACAGTAATCTGAGGTATGTTGTGTGTGCAGCCTTCTCTGCCCTCACTTTTCAGGAAAGGAAGAAGAGGGAGCAGTTTGACCCTGTAGTTGTATAGTTTGGGGTTAAATGAGAGAGCTGCTTCAGGACTTTCTTCTCTTTTGTGCAAAATAAAACCTGATGAGACTTTTTTTGAGGTTTAACATATTTTTTTTTTTCTGTAGGGAGCTTCAAGTGAACTTGGTTCGTTCACATTCTGCAGGTAATGAGAGATTGCTTGGTGTTTCCCTTTTCTGCCCTTGTTGGTAGCAGGTGAGTAACCAAGAGGGTTCTGTTACTGTTTCAGGTGTGGGGAAACCTTTGACCCCAGAGAGATCTCGTATGCTGTTGGCACTGAGAATCAATGTCCTAGCCAAAGGATACAGTGGAATATCCCTAGAAACCCTCGAGCAAGTTATTAAAGCATTTAATGGTAAAAAGATGTTTAAAGAAAATCTTCCTTTCCCTTTTGTTTTTCCTTTTAACTGTTTTGTTAAGAGGTGTAGCTCAATGGGTCAAGCTACAGATGCTGGTCTTTCAGCTTGGTAGTTGAGAGATCAGGGCTAGAGTTTGGCTGTACAAGCTCACAACTGGAGACCATTGCTCTGTTGAAGGACATGGGGTATGAGCTTAACTGACTGGAAAGGCTGAGAGAAAGGGATGCAACAGGCAGAAATTTGGGAAATGAGCCTCTGAAAGGTCAGATAATTAGTTCAAGGCTAAGCTTGACTAAGAGCATGGCTCTGGGAAAGCTTTTTTACAAAGGCTCAAGTCTCTGTCCTCTCTCTTCTGTCTCTTCTGTCCTGTTGGGTGGTATCGTGTGTGTCACCATCTCTAGGAATACAGGGATTTAGGGAGGAGGGGGCCATTACCATACAGAACACTGCATGTGTTGGTGTTTGTGAAGCAGACCCACTTAAGCACCACCTGGTTTTGGGAGCAGACCCCCTGAGACCTACAGAGGTGTTTGTACACAAGGGCTACGAGGCAGCCACACAGAAGCCCATGGCCAGTCAGCAGCTTACATGGCCACAACTGCCACAGCAGTTCCAGCTGGGTGGCCTTCCCCCCCTTGCCAGATGCTGTGGCAGAGAACCCAAAGCAGTGGCTGATGTTCATTAGCTGATGACCACTGGATGGCCCCTCTGGTGGGGCCTTGCCAAGCAAAGAGCACCTTCTGTCTAATGTCAGTGTTAGGATCAACTCTCCTTCTCTTCTTTTCCTAAACTGTAGATTGGGAAGATTGTTCTGAGACCACAGACCACGTGTATGAGAGAAGAGCCATGTTCATTTATGTGAGCCCCAAAAACAGTCTTTGTGCTGCACTCTGTAACACCCTCCTCCTCCTCCTCCTGCAGTGTGTGAAGGAGCTGCAATTCAGTGTTTAGCTCTGCAAAATAAGAGGAACAGACAGGTTCCCTCCTTGCTTCTTCTGATGTTTCCCAGGCTCCATTTCTTCATTTCCACGTTTCAGTGCCCAGAGGAGTAGGACGGGGAGAAGAGGGCTCAAAGATGGTTTCTAAGAATAGCCCAGTGTTTAGTGGAGTAAGAAATTAGGAGATAGCTTTGTCCACACCAGGTGGTCACCCTGTGATGGAGAGCTGAGACAAGAAGCATTGTAGCTGCCTTGCTGTAGGTGCAATCACCCTGGGCTGTGTCCCCCAGGCTGCAACGAGAGTAGTCCTGTTGGGGACATTGTTCATGATTGCAGGATGTTACTGTGACCACACTTACGAGCTGGCTTCTCTGTTTTCCAAAGAGTGTATCAAGGGAAGGTTCTAAAATGAGTGATTTTTGTGTTCTTTCTAGCATCCTGCCTTCCTTATATCCCAGAGAAAGGGACAGTTGGAGCCAGCGGAGACTTGGCCCCCCTCTCTCATCTTGCTCTGGGATTAATTGGAGAGGGAAAGATGTGGTCCCCGAAGAGTGGCTGGGCTGATGCTAAATATGTAAGATTCGTGCAGCTGATTGGGTTTGCTCAGATTAATAACATGTAAAAGTCTTTGGATTTTCTATACTAGTTTGAATTAGGACTAGGTTGCCTTTAGCTACTCATCCTCTAATTTGAGGAAGGTGGGTCCATGAAGAATGTAATAACCGACCCACATGTCACTGGAGGAGACATAAATAAGCAGCATGTTATTGAGCCCTAAAGACATATCATGCCATAGTATTGCAATACAAGATAGCACAGTGACATCATTTATGAACTGGAGAAAGGGACAGGATATGATACCAACTCTGAAAGAATTATTACTGTATCTCCAGCTCCATGAACATCAACGCTTTTCTAAAAAACCCGAGATCACCTCTCAAATGCAGAGAGTACCTGGAGATTTACTGGAGGCAAAATCTTCGCAGTAAAATTTCTACTGATTTTATAAGGGCTTTAAGTAAATACATAGGTTTGGATATTTTATTTTTGATAAACTAACTAGGGTTACAAGGAGCCTTTATATCATTCTCCTTCACAAGACAGAAGTGTTAGAATGGAATTAGGTTTTAATCAATTGTTATTCTGTCACTAACACATCAGCAGATTGATCTTGTGTTAAGTATCTCCAAGTCCAGCTCCTCCGAAGTCTTTCACGGTAGTTTGTTCTGCTACACCTATCACTCCTATCCATGAATATTTGAATACCAGACTTGTTCATGAATTGATAGGTGTACATCACTATAGACTGGAGAAGGATTGAGGACTACACAGGGAGAGGAGTAGGGAGGAAGCAGACCAGTGTGTTCTGGACCTTCGAAATCAGAAGTTATAGCTGTACACTTCTGAGATGCATTACCTCTTCTGTTGGAAAGGGTGAGAGGATTAAATGAGAAATAGGTTATGCTGTTTCTCCATTTCCTACAAGACCAATTGCCCTCTAGAATAGACATGTATAGAATAAACTGGATAGGACTCCTCTTGCCACTAGAGATTTTCTATAGAAAGGATTAGGGGATCATTTTAAAAGGAATAATTTATGCCAAGCCAAAATGCTATAAGGCAGGGTGTAGGCAGAATTGCCTTCCCAAGAGGTTTCCAGCCTTCTTTACTGTTGCCCTCTCCCATCATCTAGAACACAGTAGATGTTAATGGGCCGTGACAGTATCTTGCTTAGTGCTCCTGCTACCTTCTTGTACTGGCACTAGGAAATAAGGTGCTAGTTTGGAAGCCCTTTAATTAGCCCAGCAGAAAAAAATATGTTATATGTTTGTGATATAAAGCTCTTTTTCTCCCATCACTTAAGAAATTTGTTAGTATTTCTATTCATGGAAACATTTAAGTTTTAGTGACTTAGTTACTGAAGAGTATTTTTCATTGATTATCTTGGCATTGAACTCCTTCACAGGTCCTGGAAGCCCATGGACTGAAACCAATTACCTTGAAACCTAAAGAGGTAATAAAGTTTAATGATGTCAGCTGATGAAAACGAGCACAGTCAATCACTATTTGCTTTATATGCACAATAAAAGCATTAAATGAATTAATGATTTTAAATCAAGCTTCAGAAGGATATTGATGAAGTGTTGTCAGGAGCGGGATTCACTCCTCCTAGTGTCACCCTGCTTGACCTGAAATGTCAGACCCAAGCCTGGTGTTCAGATTGGCTCTGTGGTCAGTGGAGACAGACAGGCCCCTTCAGAAAGCACTTTATGCCATCCTGAAACAGCTGTCTAAGAGGCACCTTCAAGACAGTACCTATCTGCCCTTTGGCTGTAACAGGAGGTCAGATGACTGACTTGAAGCAGGTATCTGACTTACTTGGAACTACTGGTGCCCCAAGGGTGTCTGCAGTGACTTAGTGGGGTCATGAGCATTGACACTTTACATAGCAAAGAAGCTCAGTCAAGCTGTGCATTTTATGATTTCAGGATGGTCCAAGAAGCTAGGCAAAGGTCTTTAACTTCTTCATGTGGGAAGGAGAATTGTCACAGATATGGGGAATTGTCACAGTGTGTGGAATAGCTGCAATGACTTTGCTTAACACCTGCTCTCCCTTTGAAGGGTCTGGCCCTCATCAATGGGACACAGATGATCACCTCACTGGGCTGTGAGGCAGTTGAAAGAGCAGGGGCCATAGCGAGGCAAGCTGACATCATCGCTGCCCTTACACTCGAAGTCCTGAAGGGTACAACGAGGGCCTTTGACACTGGTGGGTACTGGGCCTTCCCTGTCTGTTTGCTGAACAAAAGCTTTGCCAAGCCTAACCATCTAACTTGTCTTACTAGATATCCATGCAGTGCGCCCACATCGAGGGCAGGCTGAAGTGGCCTTTCGATTCAGGTCTCTTCTAGATTCTGACCATCATCCATCAGAAATAGCAGGTGAACAATCTTAACCTTCACCCTCTCAGATTACCAGGACAAGCTGGGTCCTTCAACAGGACACAATGCTTTTGTGTAAGGAATATTTGAGTTTTGCCCCCCTTTTTTCTTCCAGAGAGCCATAGATTCTGTGACCGAGTTCAGGATGCATACACAATGCGCTGCTGCCCTCAGGTAAAAACTGACTTTTATATCCTTCTATTACAATAGATAAATGATGATGAAGTTTCCACCTCAGAAATACTGTCAGTTATGTGCTGTCTGACTCTGTCTGACTCTTATTTTGCTTCTTCTTCACTTCAAAATTGTAATAATGGAGATATGTAATTTGTTGATTGCGTGCATGCACCCATCAGCAGCATCTAACAAAGCAGTGTTCAGATCTGGAAGAGGCCAGGGGTCAGAAGCAGAGGGAAAGTGCTAGTTTCCATGCTTGCAGATTTTGTAGGGACTTTCTTCTGCAGTGGTGTTAAGAACATGAACTAGGTGTTTCCAAAAGCCAACGGAGTGTAGTAGCTCAAACATGTTGGAAGAAGTCAGTCGTATGTGTTTTAACAGGAGCAAAGCTATTAAACCAGTGGAATTAATGGAAGCCAATTAATTAATAAGAGGTTTTCTGTGGGTCTTTGTAAGGCTACTTCTTCCCTCATAACACTTCTGCCACTGAATGAATATCTTCCATTTAGGTAAACCAACCCAAACAAGTAAAGAATGTCATATTCAGATTACTCTTTTGGCAAAACTGCCACAATAATAGTGAATATCATCTTTCAAGTGTCTAGGATTGTCAGTGATGCTCCTCATGTTAAAACAAATCCAAGACCGTCTTCCATGTGTGAAAGTCGAGTGGGATGATGGGAAAGAGGGTCCCTGCAACTCAGTCAGCATCCTGAAGGCGAACTAAGTGCAGATACTAAGCTCAGGCACAAATGTCTTTTGTTCTAGGTCCATGGAATTGTAAATGATACAATTGCTTTTGTGAAGGACATAATAACGACCGAAATCAACAGTGCCACGGACAACCCTGTATCTTTTCGATTACTTTAATACTTTGTAAAATCCTGCTTGGCCTTTTTTATTCTTTTCTTCAGTATAATTACTCTCACAGGAGGCAAAAAAGTCATAACTGGCTTTGGTCAATAACTGCCATTGTTTGCAACAGTAACCTCTCTTCCTTTCCTATGACTGCACGGGAGGATTTCTGTCAGCACTGCAATGCAAGGCTGCATTTCTGTCACCACTGTAATGATGCTGTACATAGCATCATATCAATTGCTGATAAGCATCATGGCTTCTAATCTGTCCTAAATTGTAACTGTCATGGAGAGGATCTATCAAGGAACTGAAAATCTATGCTAGGATCTGAACAGATGGGTTTCTTTGCCCCCCTCCCCACCCTCCATCAAAGACCTCCCTTTATGTAGCTTATTTGAAAAAAATACATATCAAAATTGTATGTACAAGTTTGAAGAACTGAGATTGTGTCTTCATTTCCTGAAAAGTGGAAGTGTGGATGCAATATAAAGTGCTTGCACATAAAAGCCTATGAGCACAAATACTCCTTCAGTTAAGATATTCCGATTACCGCAGATATCTCTCATGTAAACTGTGTTTCACTTGTGTGTGCCTCAACTGCTCCTTAAAGATGGTGTTTGCTGAAAGAGAAGAGACCATTTCTGGAGGAAATTTTCATGGGGAATATCCTGCAAAGGTAATTCAGCATTTGAAGAAAGGAAAAAACTTTGTTTCTGTTTTGGTTTTTTTGCTTGCTTGTTTCTGTCATCTGGTTTAATGAGATCTTTTTTTTGTAGGCTCTGGACTATTTGGCAATTGGTGTGCATGAACTCGCTGCAATTAGTGAAAGAAGAATTGAGAGGCTGTGCAACCCCTCACTGAGTGAACTGCCTGCATTTTTAGTCACTGAAGGAGGTCTGAACTCAGGCTTCATGATTGCACACTGCACAGCAGCTGCCCTGGGTGAGTGCTTGAGCAATACCACAGGGAGAGCAAGCTAGAAAGACTGATTTCTTTCAAGACAGATGTAATCTAATAGTAGACACAAAGGTATCTGGCTCCTGTTTTCTGTCTCTTCTCCGCTTGTTTTTTGCTGTCTTATAAAGTGTGATGTTGAGTGCAGCTGCTATTATTTCAGCTCAGGCTTCCTTACTCTGCACTGACCCTTGGGCATGTTCAGTGCTCTGAGCGTGCAAACTCTTAAGTGGACTTTGGTGGGAAGGCTTGTCTCAAAGGTGGCCTGATGCCCTCAGTACTGGCTGTCTCCATTTGACAGCCTGGTCTGTACATCAGTATTAGACCCCACAGTCCTCAGCAGACTGGAGTTTGCAGGGCTGGCTATTGGGGGAGCACACTGAAATTAGACATCAGTTCGGTGTTTCCTCTAGTACCCGTGACTAAGGCAACAAGAAACCTGATGGCCGCTGGGATATCACAGTTCATAGGTTCAGGGAAGCATGAGCCAATATAAAGATAAACATGCTATGAGAAGAGAGTAAATTTTAAAAGATACAAACAAACACAGGAACAGAGGATATCAGATAAATGTGTAGATAAACATTCTGCAGAAAAACAAGTGAATTAACTAAATCAATATGCTAAAGGAACCCTGCCTAGAGGCTGGTTTGGCAAGTGGGCCTGGAAGAGAAGCTGAAATGCTCATCCCCCCTCGTTTAAGGGCTGGAAGCTTTACCTTTTGGCTGGGAAGAGTTTAGGATGGCTCCAGGCCTCAGCTGGTTACATGGCATCAGGTTTCACTGCACACTTTTGCAATCTGGTGTGACAGATTCTGGGGTGTTTGTGATTTCTGCTGTGGGAAATGAAAATTATAGCCCTGCCTCTGCTGACAGTAGGAGTCCATGGGTCAAAATCATCTCATCCTGATCAAAATAGACAGGATTTTATCTGAATTGAAGTTTGAGTTCCTTTTATTTTTTTTAACCTATTTTTTAATCATTAGTATTTTTTTAATCACTCTGCCATTTTCTGGGCTGTTTGTGTACCAGATAATGTTTTTCACTCCCAGGGTTAATAGATAAAACTGCAAAAAATTTGCAGGCATTTTGCAGCGCTGCTGGATGTGTCTGTCTGCCCCCGTTCCAGCAGCTCTGTGCCTGCCAGACCGAGCTGTTTGCAGCGGCCACATGCAGCCTCTCCGGGACCTGCTGTCACCTGCCTGAATGTGCCAGCTGGCCTCTGGTCCTAGACTGTGTCACTCCAGCCTGTTTGCAATTGGTGTCACCACCTCTCTGTCGCTCTTGTAGCTTTTCTGAAGCCACTAATTTGGCAAGGGCATTACGCAGCATCCTGCTGGGCTTCAGAAAGAAAAGGCCCAGTGCAGCCAGAGATTCAGACCTCATTTTTTCTCTTTTAAAGAGCAATTCTCAACCTCAAATTGTCATTGAATGGTGCCTAAGGCCTTTGCTGCAGCCAAATTGCCATTGCTTTGGGGTGCAGCATGAGAATTTACTCCAGAGCTTGCACCTGACTCTCAAAGCTGGAGTGGTGTCATGCTCATGGACATGGGCAGCCTTGTAGCAAGACGAGAGTGGGAGAAGATTTGTATCACACTCCTGCATTTTTGTACAGGAAGTTCTGAAAGTGCCTCAGCTGCAATGAGCAGACCAGATGCTGATCTCTAGCTGTGTTCTTGAAAACAGGGGAGGGGCGATATTCGTGACCAAAACCAGAGGGAGCCAATACCCTTTACAGAGAGTTGCCCCAGAGCAACAGGCAGGACCAGGCTAGTGTTTCAGTTATGCTGTCTGCTCTTCTTCTTCAGTTTCCTTCAGGCCTTTTAGCCACAGCAACTCAAGCCTGGAGATGGGGGAGTGAAGAGTGAGCAGTCGTTCCATATTTGATTAATATTTGAGTCTAAAGACTGATGTTGGTTAGTTTTCAGAGGCAATGGCAGATTTTCAAGGTGGTTATTACAAATTACTCAGTCCAGGTAAAATACTGATGCATCCTCAAAAGAGGAGCAATAGTTGGACCCAAGGTGGTAGATAGGCTCTTATCTCCATGCTGTCCATTGCTTCTGCTGTCTCATGCCCATTCTCCCAACATTCATTGTGCCGGATTTTTGCAGTTTCTGAAAACAAAGCCTTGTGCCACCCGTCTTCTGTGGATTCTCTCTCAACCAGTGCTGCTACAGAGGATCATGTATCCATGGGAGGATGGGCTGCAAGAAAAGCTTTGAGAGTTATTGAACACGTGGAACAAGGTAAAATTAAAATCCTGATTTCCAGACAGACCTTGATTCACGAAAATGAGAAGCTAATACCAATAATGATCAGGTGTGAGGTAGGCAGATACAGTGCAAACATCTCCAGACAGAAGACTCTCTTCCAAAGCACTGTCATTTTACCGGTGTTTTCATGTGGGCTCTTGCAAGCTTCATAGAGAGAACTTTCATTTTTAGCTCAGGCCCTTCTTTTCTCAGTGCTAAAGAAGTTTTCTGATTTATGATGGACATTAATTTGAGTATTCAAGTTAACCTGGAAGAGATTCCTAGGGATTTAAGACACTGGTGACCAGGATTTCCTGGTACACTTGAAAGGTCTGTACAACAGAGCACCCAAAATCTGCTTGCTGAAATGCTTGATACTGCCCCCAGCATCATCCATGAAATGGTCCTGCCACTGGGCTGGCTCTCTGGGGCATGTGGATCCACTGGTTTTTCACATTGCCTGAAACCATATCGTATTAGTGAGAACAAAGGCCAGGGATAGCTTTACACAGGAAACCTCGCCTTGAGCTGTACCTGCCAAACATCCCTTTCGCTGTTCTGTTTCCTAGTTCTGGCTATCGAGCTGCTTGCTGCCTGCCAGGGCATTGAATTCCTACGCCCTCTGAGAACAACAACCCCATTGGAGAAGGTCTACGACCTTGTGCGCTCTGTGGTGAGGTAAGATCAGATAAACACCTTCCTCAGAGGTTGCCTGCCTGGAGAGCAGCTGCTGGCGGTGGTGGTTAATGTTTCTCCAATGTCTCGTTACAGGCCCTGGATAAAGGATCGCTTCATGGCCCCAGACATTGAAGCAGCTCACAGGCTGCTCGTGGACCAGAAGGCGAGTGCTGGCTTTTGGCTTGTGCCATAGGATTGTCTAGAACCCTTTTTCTTTGTCCATGCCAGCTGCTGTTTTTGCTGCTCTATCCTCTTCATGGTCAAGTGGTTTTGTAGCAAGTGCAGTGATTCTCTCCCAGCTATTGCACACAGAGCATTAGCCTGGTAACAAGACAAGACAAAGTATTTTTGCCTTGAATCCTTTCACCTTGTCCCCTTGGAGCTGTATCCTTTCCCATCCCTTGTCAACTCCATCCATGTGCTCTTCCCTAAACCTCACTCTATCTGCCTCTCTGGTTCTGCTCATCCCATATAGCATATCTACATAGCTTTGCCACCTCTATCCCAATAACTTTTCTATAAGGTTTCCTGAACTCATGTGTTGATGTCTTAGCTGACCTTTTGTCTTGCCTCTGACTCTGCTGTTTCACATTCTTGTTTCACAGGTGTGGGAAGTGGCTAAACCTTACATTGAGAAGTACAGGAGGGAACACATCCCTGAATCAAGACCCATTTCACCTACAGCTTTCTCCCTAGGATCGCTGAGAATGAGTGCAGATGATAGTCATGACCACAGGCATCAGAATGAACTTTGAGAGTTGCAGTCCTCTGGAAGAGAGCAGATCCTTTCCAGAACCTTACCTGAGCATGGCTGTTCTACTCAAACTCAATGTGGTTTCTCCAGGTGACCCAGAGGACCTGACTGTCTAGCTCAGGAGCAAATAGATAGTGAAGAAAAGTCTCACTGCTTTCCTCACATGTGAAAGACAACTTTGTGATGATAGTGTGGTTTTGACTGAATTTCATGAACTTCTGAACACAAATCATTCAGACTCCTGCTGAAACCAGTATTTGTTTTGTCAACTCTTCGTTTGTATTCTCTTCATCTGTTCCAATGATACCAAACAGCCTAAGTTCAATATTCTTGATACCTTTTTTTTTCCCCCTTTGGGTAATTGCTGTGATCCCCTTCATTTTGCCACAAGCAAAATTATCTTTACACTTAATTCTTCTCTCTTTTGCAGATCTTATGTGAGGTACAGGTTCTTGTATAACAGGAGCATTTTTAGAGCAGGTGCTTCACAAATCAGAAAAGCTGTGAGCATAGGAGTGTGCTATGAAGATCATTGCTCCAAAACAAATATATTATATTCTGGTGATGGACTACACTTAATGCAGCTTTCCAAGAGCTGTGGGCTGCAATTAATAAACTGAGGCTTCATATATGGCTGTAGCCATCTATTCTCCTGTCATGTGTGTGATAATGAAAATGTAAAGCAAATGCTTAATTTGGAAATTAATAGGACAGGTGGCACAGGGGCCAGAAAAGGGGGAAGAGGTGTAGGAGTGGTGAATGTGAACCAGTGCTGAGGCAATAGCGCCAAGACCTACACTCACATGGCTCACCAGGGCTCTGCCTGTGTGCCAAGGGCCCTGTCCCCATAGACGGGATTATGACAGAGTGTGCTCTGTGTTACAGCACTGACCTCTGGCACAGGCTTGATTTTGCAAGGGAAGAGTCAGGACATGGATTTCACATCATGGTGCAGTGATCACATGGCAGTACTGATCTGGCTGTGGGGCATTCAGCACGAGCTTTGGCTAGGCTGCACGGGCAGCCAAAGCACCAGTGTGGGGCTGCCTTTGGGTGTCCGAGACCTGCCATGTTAAATGTGCCCTGAGGAGAGGGCTCATGCCTGCTGGCAACCTAGCAGGGAGACACATATCCTGGCCAGAAGATCTGGGAACTAGGGCACCCACGGCACATGAGCTCCCAGCTAAGCTCCTTCCTTCTGCACCTGATGTGCAACATCTCCATCCTGTCTCTCCCTCATGTGCCAAGAAAGTCTCTATTTCTTCAGTGTGAGGCTCTCTGTAGCAGGCAGGTCTCAATCTCCCCCTGAAGCTGTTTCAATTTGTATAAAATCAGGTATTAAAAAGAAGTGTGAGAACAAACAGACAGGCTTTTATCTTGTGGGATCAACCATTTGCCTTCAGCCATGTGTTAAGGCTGATGAGTCCTTCAGCGGCAAGGCTGGCAGAAGTTCCTATGCCCACGTTGCCTATGTCCTGCTCCCCGTGCTGTGGGAGCCAGCACTGTGCATGTCATCACTGAAGTGAGCCACGCTAAAAACAAAACAACATCCTGCATTCTGGAGGGGTGTGCCTTCCCTGGCAGCTGTGGGGATAACAGTGCCACAAACTGCAGGACCACATAGCTGCCCGTTGGGAACCACTCAAGCCAGCTGTGCCCCTGAAGTAAAATCGCATGCTCTGACTGCAAACTGCCACTAGTTACAGCCCTGGGGCACATTCCCAAATGGCTGCTGGATTCACCCGAGCTGCCCGGGCAAACTCATGGTTTCAGGTTCCCACGAGAACTTGTGCATGAGAGCAGAATCCCCTCACATCAGTAGTTTCAGGCCACAAATGCCTATTCCTGTCCAAAAGGGAATATTTGAGGCTTTCCTTTATGCAGTCTTGGGCCCCAAACACCCTAGGCATTCAGATAAGAGATTCTGGGTCTTGCTTCCCGCTCACCTCTGCTTTTGGCTGCCTGGGACCAAGGGACCCCCAGGACACACTGCAGCATGGTGGCCTCAGGTTTTGCACCGTGCCTGTGCAGAACTGAGAGACACCACTCTGCCTGCACGCTGCATGCAAGAAATGTCTGTGCTCCTTCCCTGACAGCCTTCTCAAATCCCTGTATAAACATTATTTATGAAGGCTGTCTTGGGCAGAATGGACCCTGCAATCACATATTTCTGATGTTCTTTCAAGCTTTATAAAAACAAAGTCCCACACCCACATCTGGTACAACATCTGTTTGCAGGAAAACACGTCAGGTGCCAGGAATGCTATTATATTGTTTTAAAAACTGATTTAGTTGGCTAGCCTGGATCAAATAAAGCATGAGGAAAGATACTACAGGGGATGGCTTGCATATTTTGGGTATTAACAGATATGCCCAAGGCTCAGGAAGATCAGGAGGTCATAATGCTCATACATATTTGTGATGGCTTTCAAATATCTGTTAATCAGAATGAGACCACTGTCCTTCCTCAAAGGTCTGGTTCACTAAAGCACTGTGCTCTGTATCGCAGGTTATGTCACCTGCTTATATCAACACTTATTTTTGATGTGAAGTTCTTCATGCTTGTCAGGTGTAGTTTTATGACTTCACCTTCAGAAAGTAAATCCCTTTTGCTTCTGCAGCCACCATCCATTTGAAAATTTGAAGAAAAGTCCCAGTCCACGTGTATTCAGAGACCCTCCTACCCCAGACCCTCTGCTTAAGTACTGCAAAAGCTTCAACTCTCCAGATCTGTATCATCCTTTTTTCTACATACTGCATTCCTAAATGATGGTGCAAGCTGTGGGGAAAAAAGTAGTAGCTGAAAGAGTGCTTTAAAAAAATTAAGCTCCTAAGTTTCAACATGGCTTTGAGTAGGAGATACCATACTTAACTTACCAGAATCCCATTCAAACTCCCACAAACAATTACGTCCCATGTTATTTCAGATTCAGCCTAAAATAAATAAAATCAGGTCTTTTCTGGAACATCTGTATGACACTGCATGTGATCTCCCAGCACAGCCAAGGGCCATCCCAAATGTGCATGCCTGAGCCCCTGGCCCTCTGTCACATGTTACTTGACATCACACTCCCCAGTCAATCTTACCTGGATCCAAACTTTGTTTACTCATTGCCAGTTTGTTTGGGTTATTTTCAAATATAATAATATTATAGATTAGTTGTATAGGAAAACATTTTTGGAAACTGTCTTATTTAAGATGGATACAATTAGAAATTATTTTATTGTGCTGGAGAGAAGGACAATGGACATGGAGATGCACCAAATGGGTAATGCTTCGTAAGGTTTATTTGAATAAGAGTAAGGTGAGCAGGCAAACAATTTACTGGTAAATACAAATCTGATTTGTCTGTTGCTTTGAAATACTCCATGCTAATTTGATTTTAGTAGTTTACTAAATTACTGCCTTCTCTCAGTAACTGCTCATTGTCTCACACCTCTCATTTTCATAGACAACTTTTCCTTTAATTATAACGTAGTTGATCAATGCTTCATGTCCACCAAACTGGTAAATCAAGTGCTCCCACCTAAAAACACAAGATGTTAAAGAATACAGAAACTTGCATAAGAGTCTATCAGTAGAGAATTTCTTCCACAAAATAAACACATATTCTCTTTAGATAATTTGTAATTAGGCATTGATTACTTGTAATAACAGCCCCAAAAGTCTTAGGCTTTATTTCCCACTGGAGTAATTAAGGAAAATGAAAGTGGGTCTGAAATGCTACCAGTGTCCCTTTATTCAGTGAGGACAACTACTGTTAAAGCACATTGCAAATGCCAATGGAAGAACAAACCTTGATGAATTTATGATAAGAAGATCCCCCTGCTTGCCGACTTCCAAGGAGCCATGGGTGTCTGATTTGCCCAGAGCATAAGCTGCATTAATGGTGGCAGCTGCCAGTGCTTCATTCATTGACATCTTCATGTTTACACAAGCCAGATGCATCACCATAGGCTGTAGGCAAAGAAGGGGACAATGGGACTGACCAGGAACACAAAGCTGTTTATGCTTCAAATCCCTAAGCGCTCTCCTTTTTCCTTGCACAACAGAAGGAGCTCTTCCGCACAACATAAATCTCGTCAACTCCAAAACAAGAACTCTAAAATCAGTAGCTCTGAGAGCATTTTGAATAGGCCTCTCAGTGCACATGAAGGATGGGACCCATTCTGGTTTCAAGAATTTCTGGCAAAAACTCCCAATACACACAAACAAGCACAGGCAGATGTCTGTGTGGGGCATACAGCTCTCCTTGTGCATATGAAACCAGTTTGAAGCGTGCAAGACCTACACACAAGTTGTACTAGTAAGAAATTTCATAATTCTGTGGTTTCAGTATTAGGATTATCTTACCATTGAAAAACAGTATGCATTAGGATTAAAGTCACTGCCAAGAGCAACTATAACACCTTCTTCCAACATTTTTCTTGCTTGAGGTTGCTTCAGTCTAGAGGTAAAAAGAAACTTATCAGTATGATTTGCTTAGTTATCATACAATGATTTACAAGGGCAAAAGTCATCTCTCAGTTTGGCTACATTCATGCATTCAGTTACACTGATCCTTTTGGAGATGAAAGCCCAAAATCTCCTCTTGCATCCCTACCTATCACCCTATGGACAACATAAATGGGGAGTGTGCGCCACAACTTTTGCAGTAACAGCATGTGGCAGCAGCCAGTATCAACCATCAGGCTGCAGGCCACTGAAATTCTGGTGTTTATCCAGACCTCAGACACCTCAGAATTTACAAGATGAAAATCTTCATTTCACTAAAAACCTGATTTTCTAGTTCTTACAGCTTCAAAGATAGGCTCCCAAATATGAGCATTGGCACATGCAATGTAACAGTCACTTCCCAATTATTAAGACTGTGTGTTTAATCTGCATACATTAGAGATACTTTCACTCAGCAATTATAATGCAAAAGATGTTTTCAATAACTTCAATATCTGGAATAGCCATTTTAAAATTGCTCAGCCCCTGGATTAATATGTGTAGGTGTTTGCAGGGTGGGCACTAAGAAATACACTCTCTAGGAAGTTTTAGCCATAGCTGCTCTAAAGCCATTCTAAATCTACTGCGTGACTTTTCAGTAATCTCACAGATTTTTGCGGATTTCCAGCAGAAATAAGACACAAGGAGGCTCATTCAGTTTCTCTCTACTTGTGATTATCTTCACTGACTCAGACTCATCCTTAAGGCATAGACAGATGCTTATTTTAACATCAAAAGACCCTAAAACCACACACATGGACGTGCAGTTACAGAAGTTTCCCCTTCAATCTAGTGGCCTTACCTTAACATGTAGGCTGTTGTTGGTAAAAGGACAGCAGCACACTTAGCTCTTGCCATCGCCACAATACCTTCATCACTAACTTCTTCCAGGTGGCTGATGGCTCGGGCTCCTAGTTCAGCTCCAAGCTAAGTAAATTTTCAAGCAAATTATTCACTATTCTCAATTAATTCAGTAAAAAAAGTTGTTTCCAAATAACTGGAGGAGACAATTCACTATTAATGCAAAATTTACCAGAAGAGAAATAGAAAAGAATGCTTGGAAGAACAATCAGAATACAGAGAAAAATATTTGTTAATTTATTCCAGGAAAAGTTGATCACTTTATCCACCCATGGAGCAGAAGCACACCTTCAGCGGTGTTTTTAACAGCCAAACACACAAACTGTGTGAGAGCCATGGACAAAAACATTACCAACTCCTGTTCATAAAGGATCCATCAGAAAATAGTTCACAAAACTGAATGATGCCTTCAATAGGGAAGCCAAAGAGATTTTTATAATCAACCAAGTTTTTGGTTTGGTGGCATTTTTTTAAAATACAGCAGAGAATAACCATGGGCAGACCCCACAAGGAGGAAGCAATGTTTAAATGATGGTGAAACATGGTCTCAAAGTGACTTCCTTTATCAAGACATTTGGGAACCTAGTCTTGACTAAACCACCCCTCTGAGTGTGCTCAGATATACTGATATCTGAGTAATGAGACTGCTGAGTGTGCTCACTGCAATTTGACTTGTTGCTTCTAACAGGACACTTAACGAAAAAAATATTTTTCAAGTTGCATAGAAACCATGTTTTTGTCATTCTTGGGTTCATGGATATCCACATTCCCGGTCTGTATCCCATGTGGAAGATAAGCAAAGTCAATGTTTGTTTAGTCAGTGCACATTAGTCCCAGAGGTCAAGGCTTTCTCCCATGTCCTTAACTCCAAAGCTGCACATGGACTGCTCTTCCTATCATCTGATAGAAATGATGCCTATGAATGGTCTATTTCATAAAGTCTTTGAAAAAACAACCTCAGTTTTGGAAACTGCAATTCTTTCACAGATTGGGCTCTCACCGGAGCAAAAATGAATGTTAAGAAAGACGTACCTCAGCAGATTTCATCGGATGGAGTTCATCACCATGGAAATTAATCTGTAACCCTATATCTTTTCCAGCTTGAAGTATTCTCCTTGTAGACTCCAGATCAAAGACTCCTTTCTCACAGAACACATCTATATTGTTAACATGTATTTCACCACTTAGTTTGAGTTCTTTCAGTTTAGGAAGGTGGTTATTGATAATGTCATCTGTGGCTTCAGTAGCAGTTTTCCCTCTAATGAAAAAATGTTAGAGCCATATGAGTAACATCCTTGAAGCCTGGCACACATTGAAGCCATACATGCAATTACTAGATTACTTAGGAAATGATGTAAATGTGAATTCCTCAAAAAAACTTCTTAAAAAATTAAACCCAATTGTAATTCATGTGCCCTCCAACATGAGTTACTTTCCATTCAAAGAATATTAGATTGTATTACTGAATATTTTTAATAAGGTTGGCATGTTGGATGCTAACAAAGATATGGGATACTTTAAAACAACTTCTTCTGCTTTCCTATTCATACATTCTGACCTCCTTATACTGTATTCTAAAATACAACTATTTAAAATATGTAAATGAGTATTTAAATATGTTAAATGGTATTTATGCAAAATTTTTATGCAAGTATCAAAACTCAAAGGGGATATGCAGCATAAGTCATTATTTTTAATTTCCCTCTCCTCCTTTTACATCATTCAGAGTGAGGGACAGATAACTGTTTCTAATCAAAGGGACTTCCCAAGGTTTGGTTTGCCAAAGTCAGAATCACTTATGAATCCTCTATTACATAAAGATAACCCAGGAGAGATCACTAAACGCCTTGGAAAGAGCAAAAAGTCCCAAAACATGCAGCTGAGTTAGCATTCTCGAATTTTAATATCTGAAGACAAGGGATGTGCAGCAGCCAAATGCCTGAGAACCGCAGTGCTCATTTCAGGCCTGCAGACACGGGCGCTGTGGAGCGCCGCACGTGCCTGAGCTGGGAGTCGTGCAGTGGCAATAAAGGAAAGAAGCCAAACTCTGCCTGAATTTATAAACAAGGTTATAAAGCAGAGCCCTTCTTCCATTCACTTCTCACCGGAACAGTCATTGGGGTTGCTCAGCCTCTGACCATGCCAAGGCATCTCCCTTTTCTCTTTCTACTCAGCAGCCTTTGGAGGAATTTGGGCTGAAAGAATTAGGGTCAGAGCCAAGACAAACCAGAGGGAAACACTAAGTATTAGTTTCACTTTTTGATGGATATAGTGCCCCAAAATGCAAAACAAAACTGCTGTTGTTTTAATGCAGAAGATTTCTGCTCAGGAAACCACTTTGAAAATTTCCTGCTAAAGTTTAAAAGGGCCCAATAAACACTTGCCAATAAAAAATAATAATAATTTTTAAAAATCAGACATTCCCCAAATCATGCATTGGATTCAAAATGGTGACTGGAGGGACCAAGGAAGAACTGCAGACTTCTTCCTAGTCAAAATGAAAACCCAATCCAGAGTCTAAGTTGGAGGGGTAGCATAAAATTCAAGCAAAATATGCTAGACACAAACATTTGACTGAAAAGAGAAGAGAGGATTTAAAAAGACACAAACTGGAAAATACAGATAACTCAGTATTTCCTTCAGGAAATTTCCTCAAATCCCCAATTACCTTTTCTCCTTACTTAAAATACAATATCCTTACTACTACTACATTTTGTTATGCTTGATGTGCTTCAGTGGGGACAGAAGTGTGCAGAGAATGAGAAGGCACATCTGTCTTTCTAACACAAGAGTTGCTATGTTTGTAAAAACACTGGAATTTATTTAACTGATTTGTAGAAATGCTCAAACCATTTTGGTGGGAAAGACTATTAATCAGGATTTTGATTGAGATCCTGCCAAAGCTTTT
Source organism: Corvus cornix cornix (assembly GCF_000738735.6). Classification (NCBI taxonomy): domain Eukaryota; kingdom Metazoa; phylum Chordata; class Aves; order Passeriformes; family Corvidae; genus Corvus; species Corvus cornix. The sequence continues at coordinate 44,906,381 of NC_047057.1, read as the reverse complement.
TAGGGGAGGGAAAAAGGAAGGACTAAGAAATATATGTATCATTTGGGGTGAAAGGTCAATTTTATTTTACCATAAGTCCTCTAAATTTTAGTAGAACTTCTCGAAAGAAGTAGTTGGTGCTTTCAGCTGATTTTAGTTACTTTTTTCTTAACCATCTTCCAGTTGCTGAAGATGATACAGGATTCATTTTCCATAGTTAAATTGACAAAAGATAATTTACCATCCTGCTCCAAATACACAAGAATTAGATTGCAAAAAATATTTTCTGGGTCATGTTTTCTTGAATTTTTCAGGAGAGGTTGGGGTTTTTTTGGAGTATGCTTTTTTTTTCTTTTAATGAACATCTCTTGAATATTGCCACATAATAAGCCTGCCTCTATCTCACATGCCTTGTCTTGCAGCAGCCTACCACTTAGTATGTCAAAATATCTAGCTAAAACTCCTTGTTAATTCCTTCATACACTGAAATCTGGTAACATGAAGATGTTATTTTCATCATAGCAAAATAAAAATCAAAAGCGAGAAAGGACTTTTATGATACGCCTACTTGAGCCATCAGAATAATTGTGATTAAACACATTTAGTTTAATCTTCTACTCATCTCACAGCTATAAGATATATGCAAGTCTTCATTGAATGGAAGCATAATTAAACTTTGTTTATGGAGGTATATAAGGATTAAATAAGGTATTTTTTGTTGCTTGCTGGCCAAAATAAAATCTCATGGCAGAGACTAAGCTTGAAGGATAGCAGCAAATGCAAGCAGAAGAACTTCTGTACAGGAAACCCTCTAATTTGTGTTATGTTGAGTGTGAGCATTGGCTGGAGGCAGGGGTTCTGCACTAAGCCTGTGTTGGCATATAGGAGTCATTAAATAATGTTCCCCTGCCTTCCTTCAAATTAAAATTTAGGAGAGCCTCCTATAAATACTGGCTGTTTTTTCTCAAGTAGGCTGTATTTTAGGAGTGAGGCAGAAGAAACCTTCCTGAAAGCAGCAGCCAATTTTCAATGCCAAGCAGCAGTACTTAACAAGAGAAAGACAAGTCAAGTCCCGTTACTTGGGCACAGCGTGAGCTCCGCAGTACGTTGAGGAAATGCCAATATCCATGGATTTCTTAGCACGTTCAATCACCCTGAGCATTTTGAGCTCGGTTTCCAAGTTCAAGCCATATCCACTCTTGCACTCCACCAGCGTGGATCCTGCTCTGAGCATGCGCTCAAGGCGGTGCTGGAAAGTGGTGAACAGCTCGTCCTCCGTGGCCTTCCGAGTGTGCTCCACAGTAAAATGTATCCCTCCCCCAGCCTGGTGGATCTCCATATAGGATGCACCTGCCAGCTTGGGTTAAAGAAAAGAAAACAAAAAACACCCCCCCATACAATTAGCTAAGAACCATGCATTTTCCATCCAAGAGATACTGGAAAGTGCCTTGAGGTCTCTTTGCAGTGAGAGAGACAAGGAGAAGAGAAAAAAAAAAACACATTAGTTCTTCCTCCCTCCCCCTTTTCTTCTCTCTCCCCTCCACTTAAGTGAAGAAATTATGTAAGAAGTGGCACAAGGAGAATTACTCTGAAGACTTGTTTTCCCCCGAGTCCAAGGGGAAAACTGATCTCTAGCTAAAAATTCATTTATGTGGAAAAGAAAAAGGGAGAAAAATAATCAATATTTAGATGGTAATAGAAGGCAGCACTCCTATATTGCTTCAATTAATGCAAAAATATATCAAGGCTGGCTGCAAAGGATGCAGGTACACTCCCCACTCAGCCTACCAGTATTCAAAAATCATCCCTCCTCCCTCAGGCAGATTTTCTAACAGAAATTATATATTTTTCTATAAAAGAAAGATGAGAGTCCCTAGGAAGTAGAAATCATTATACATTTAAAAGAAAAAAAAAAAGAGGAGGAAGAAAAATCCATCTGTGCAATTTTATGCTGTTACCTTCATTGCAAACTCATGAACCCTGTCACCAGCCCACACTGGATGTGTATGTGCATCTACCAGGCCTAAAGAAAACAAAGTAAATGTACACTTGGGTTACTTCACTGTGGAAGAGAAAAGATTATGAACATGCAAGCAAATTAAATAGACAGCAGAAGTTCCCCTAAAAAGTCTCTGTTGCTTAGAGAAAAATAAAAATCCAACCAGCCAAATATCTAGGATTTTCTTCAGAGGCTATTTTATTTCAATTTTTTTTTAGGTCTGACACCTTATGCAAAATGTCTCCAGCTAAATGCATCACTTGCTGAGTTTTTCATGTTATTTTGATAATGTTTTCAAACTGTGGAAGAAAGGAGAAATAATAAACTGTGAAAGAGTTCATTAGACTTTAAGACTGTACTCTTTAAAAAAAGGCAAACTGCTTAGGCTGGGCTTAGCACACTAGACTTCCTCTAACAACACTTACAACAGTGTGAGCCTTTCTACACTTTGACACTGCTGAATGGCAAGGGCACTGTAAGAGAAACAGAGGTCTGACAGCTCATGTGCTAACACCATTTGGATAGTTTAGCATGCAATAGACTTGCCCAGCTTTGGGGGTTTTTTATCAGGCAAAGTTGCAGAGTATGTGACTTAAAATCTCTTTTGTCTCCAAACATCTGTGGCCAGGATGGACAGACTGAGCTCTGTGGCTGAATGGCTGATGGGCTGACAGAGTACAGAAAAGAGCAGTGAATCTAAAGAGTCACTCTGTGGGGCCAGCTACATCCCTCTTGTGATCTATGACAGAGGAACAGATCTAAAGACAAAACTGGAGGAGACAGAGCTCCACCAAGAAGCCCAAAAGAATCCTTGAATATCTCCAGTGAGGGAAACTCCACCACCTCTCTGGTGGAGTTCCAGTGTTCAGTCACCTCCACAGTAAAAAAGTTCTTCCTCGTGTTCAGGTGCAACTTCCTGTGCATCAGTTTCTGCCCATTGCCTCTTGTCCTGTTGCTTGGCACCACTGAGAAGAGCCTGGCTCCATCCTCTTGACACCCTCCCATCAGTACTTACAGACAACGATGAGGTCCCCTTTCAGTCGTCTTTTCTTGAGGCTGAACAGACCCAGCTCCCTCAGCCCTTCCTCATAAGTGAAGTGTTGCAGTCCCCTCACCATCTTTGTTGCCCTTTGCTGGACCCACCCCAGGGGCTCCATGTCTCTCTTGTACTGTGGAGCCCAGAATTGGGCACAGCACTCCAAAAGTAGCCTCACTAGGGCTGAGTAGAGGGCAGGATCACCTCCCTCAACCTGCTGGAAATGCTCTTCCTTTGTATCATTATGAAAAATACTCCTACCTGGTAACACGCACTTCCCAGAGCAGTCAATTATCCTTTCAAATGTTGCTTCCGAAAACTGATCGCGAATAACATCTGCCTGGCCCACAGCCTTGATACAACCATCCCTGCAAACCACAGACAACGAACAAAGAACACGTGAGACTATTTAAAAGTCAAGCGCTCAGCAACAGGGCTCCTGGGACAACAGGGGCGGGACCTTCAGCAGGACTGAAGATGCACATGTGGAGGTGGTTTGCTGGTTTTACAGACGCACAGCAAACACTGGGGTAATGCCACGCGTTTCAAGCTGTTTGCCATAACGCTTGTCCTCTGCTTAGATCCCTCTGGACAACACCTTGGTACTCTTCTGTTCTAATTCCTGCTAGGTAACATTGTTTTCCTGCAGTGGATCAGCGAGCATACAGCATTGCTCCATCAGGTATCTATCTGCAGGGCACTCTTCCCCTCACAGAAATCAAACTGCCATCGACTGCCTGGACCTCAATCACGCCCCGTGCCCTGGGAAGCCACAGCCTCTTTGGGGCTGTTCTCCCAGTGGAGTTTGAGGATGCTACCGGGAATCCTGGACGGCGCTTGGGGGATGCGTTCCACCCTCGCACGGAGCTCCCCGCTTTCCCCCGCGCCCCGCCGGCCCCGCACTCACAGCCCCACCACCAGGCTGGCGCCCCGCAGCACGGCCAGGCCGGCAGCGCCTTCCCGCCGCAGGCACGGCTCCCGCCGGCCGCACACCAGCACCAGCTGCTCGGCGTTCTCCAGCAGCAGCCGCTGCCGCTGCCGGCCCGCCATGGCCGCGGGCACCGAGTGCCGGGGCCGCTCGGCTCAAAGTCCCCCGGGGCGGTGCGGCCGAGCGCCCCTCCTGCCCCCGGCCTGCCCCGCCTCGCCCGGCACCAGCCCCAGCCCGACCCCGATCCCGGCTCCGGACCCGGCCTGGGCCCTGCCCGGCTTGGTCTGCCCTAACTTTGCCGTAGCCCGCTCCAGGCGCGGGATGCTGTGCTTGATTCGGTCCAGGATAGCGCGACAACATTCGTGCATCGCGCTGGTTCATGATCAGCTCCGAAACACCGGGTTTTCCAGCTGGGGCTTCCCGGAGCTCTCAGTCCTCACAGCACCACCTGGAGATTTCCCTTTGCCAGGAAAATAGGAGCCTCTGATGTGGGAGCGTTTGTTTGCCCACGTGCCCTGTTCCCTGCGTCCATCACCTCTCCAGCATCCATCAGTTTGCCAGCGCCCACCTCCTTGCCCGCGTCCCAGCAACAACCCCCGAGGTACCATAACACCTCCCACCCACCGCGCCAGATGTTCAGGCAGACATTCATTTGTCCAGGCAGATACTAATTAATGCCATTCCAATAACGAAAGGTTTGTGCGATTCTGCTGCCCCCTACAGGATGAGGGATTGGAGAATCAGGGAGCAAATATTTACTCCCAACACGGATTTTTTTGTTTTCTTCTCGCTTCACATATTCATAGCGTCTATAGGACTCCAGTATTTCCCAGCTGGAAAATGGAGTGTCTTTCTGAACAAGTGGTCCCTCAAACACTTTTCCCGGGGTGGCAATCTTCTTTAGACACTTTCTTTTCTTTTAAAAAGAGAATCGATTTAAAATGCTGGTAACACATCTACGTGCATATACATACTACTGGTCAGCAGAAACAGTTGGCTCTTTGAACGAGCCTTTCTGGTGAAGTCTTGTTTGCAAATGGGGCAAGATTTGCATCTATGGCCCAGTAATTTGTATTTAATATCAAACCTGAGAAGTGAGTAAAACTACAATAGCGTTGGGTGTTATCTTTTGATGCTGCTCCACTGGCTTAATGCTGCACCACCACATAACCTTTGTCCTCCTCCTAAACTCTCACTAGGCATGCAGAAGATCGGCAGGAGAGCTGGTAGAGGGTGCTTTACCACCTCCAGGAGTTCCTGCTGCTGACTTTGGCATTTCCCAGCAGTATCACAATACGTTTGAAAGCAGAAATCAAAGAGGAACCTTGCAACAGCATCATAACAAGGGCAGAAGGACACCCCATTGTGGGGGATGCTAAAGAAGTGGTGGTGGGCTGAGAGCTGTTGCATCAGGAATGAAACACAGCCTGCTGCGGTGGAGGGGGGAAAAAGAAAGATCAATGCACCTGTGAGCTGTGTTGTTACACTTTTAAAGAAAAAAAATCAGTTTTGTGTTCTAGGCTTCTCCAAGAATCAAGGTCAGATCCTGACCCTGAATCACTGATTCTCAGGTGAAGACCCTGATCTTCACCTGAGAATCGGTGAAGATTTTATGCTTAGTAAGATAGGGGCGTATTTCATTCTAAGACTTATATTCTGTTTGCAGAAAACTTACAGATGTGCTTGTGTATTTCTATATGCCCTGGTTCTTTTCTGGTGAAGAATTTTCTCTGCAATAGATCAGCATATGAAAAAAAAAAGTCAATCCACTGCAGTTCTGACATGATGTGCCTGATCTATTTTTAAGAACACTGCCCAGAAAGGTAAGTACAGGAATAGTTTCTAGGTTGCATCCTCAGGAAATTCTAGAGTTTGATTCAAAAAGTACAGATTCTAAATACTCTTCTGTGTTTTTGAAATGCTGGCAGAATTCACTGGTTGTAAACAGAGGACCGTAGGGTGCTAGAGAAACCCTGCCTAACTCAGAGCTTTTAAATCACCTTAATGTTCCAGTGAAAGTTCTCTTTGAAAATAATTTTTAAATGTGGCATTTTCAGTAATAATGAGAGAAATAATCCCAGGAAAAGTAGAGGTTAAAAAGTTGAGTATCAGGTTATTGATTTAAGGGATTTCATCTCTTCTTGCTGGTGCTTTACATGATAATATGATACACTTATTCCTCAAGGACCACTTTTCAAATCCACTGTCAGAGCTACATTAGAATGTCTGTTCTTGTAAACAACTTGTAATTAAATAAAAAGGGCCCAAAGCTGGAGACAAGTCTCAGATCAAATATTGGCTAAATTTTCCTTAAATTTATACATTAGTTTTTTCATCCACTAAATAGGCCTTTCCAATAATACACTTAGCATGATGAAATGTCCTGAAAGCAGACACTATGCATGCCTTAACACAAGTTAATTACTAGTGACATTTGCTGAATGCTGTTTCCCTGTTTACAAAAGCAGCAGAGGTCACTAGACCGTCAGGATCAAACATAGAAATTGCATCACATGGATGAAAGTGACTTGCAAATGTGGAATAGATCCAAACTAAATTGCAAATCTGTTATGTACCTTTGGCTTCCCTCACGTTGGATTCAGCTTAACATCACATTTACAAATACTTTTTGCATAGTTTTGCAAAAGTGAAAGTGAATTCTGCAATTTTTTTTCTGTGTAGAACAACTTGGCACCTCTCAAACCATGGAAACACTGCATTTGCTCAGATGAGCTTTCTGAATATTCTGTTCCCAGATCTGTCTTTGGCAAACTCCGTAACGGCCCAGGGAGGGGGTAACCTTTTGGGGAAACACCACAATTTGCTCCAGGGGACACAATTTTGTTCTCCCTGAGCATAGTGCAACTGTGCCAACCTGTGTGCCTTGGTTTCCTTTCCACAAAACCTGCAGCTAAGGAAAAGGAGAGCTTGTGTGCACCTGTGTTCTGTCAGGAGCGGGATGTGGGCAACTCCAGCCATAGAAACTGGTACAATTCCAGCATCTGGGCTTCTGGCCAAAGCTTGTCATTCTTTGCAGTCTGTGATCTGCACAATACAGAACTGGAGTTTGCAGCATTTTGTCTCTTAGCAATAAGGATTTAGGGTCTTCTTTTTTGCATACTCCTAGGAATGGGAAGGTTTCCAAGTAAAAAATAAACAGCAAGCAACCTATACTCAAATGAGAAACACACAAAAAGAAGCTCAAAACTACATGTGGTATGTGTTATGCCTTACTATTTCTAGGCTCTTTTTGACCACCTAACTTTTTACCATATTTAATACATGGTTTTCAGGGCATAATCTTCCTGGTGGAATGTTCTGCTACTTTGTCTCCAACTTCTTTTATCCTATAAACGATTTGAACAACTTAATCACATGAAAGCACTTTTTAGTTACTTAATGTACCTTATATTTAACATGTAAAATCACAAGCCCTTTTATTTGTGTCTTTAATACACACGTAAGTGAATAGTTGCAGTTCTTCTGCCTTTTGGACTTGCTTCAAAGAGATGAAAAATCTGTATTTATGGGGCTTACTCCATACCAGCTAAGGACCAGCTCCAACTATTTTGATATATTCAGAGGACTTTATCTTCACCTGCACTGCAACTCTTACCACACCGTTTAGGACCAAGATCTAAGTTAAGCACATGTTTAAGTTGTTGTCTAACTTTATCTGCATGGGTTCTTCCACTGAAATGAATGGAACATTTGATGGTAGCAAAGAGAAACACATGCCTGCATTTTTGCAGCATAACTAAACTAAGATTAGTTCTCAAGTTACGCACCAAGGTATTAGTTAGTCAAAGTGATGCCTGGTGCTATGTAAAAGTAAAATGGTCTGAGTTTGAAGTCTAAGGAATGTAACTTTCAAAAAAACATGTATAACAAAAAATCTCGTAAGAATGCAAACCTGTGTGAGGGATCACACTTTTGTTGAGGATGAAAACTCAAGACTATAAAGCAGCTTATCTGTCTGAAAGAGGGAGATAGATTACATGAGAAAAGTATGTTTGTTTTCTTAGTTCTGAGTTCTTGCTTTTCCAAAATGTAAGTCCACTTGTCTTTCCTATTATTCATCTTACTGTACATTTTCAGGGGTTTTTTTTGGTTTTTTGCTTTTTTCTAGATAGTGGTTTCATCTAGATAAGAGTATTCATCAGCTGTGTCTTCTGAAAGGTCATAATAAATATCTCAGTATTTTGATTCATTTCTCAACAGCCCCCTGCAAAACCAGACATGGCATCATGAAGTCATTAACAGGATGTGCTGCATTGCAAACCAGAGATGCTTTTTTTGCCTCTCATTCCTGCCGAAAGTGTTCTAAGAACACATCTACTTGTTCTGAGGTTTCCTAAGCTCATTGCCAATTTTAAAGTACTCATTTATCCTGGTGATGGTACTGATTTTAGTTTAAATAGTTCTTTTCTTTTCCCTTTCCCAATGGGACTGCAGAGTACTTCAGCAGAGCTGCGAAGCCTCAACGCTGCCAAAGAGAAGGGTCTGGTTTAAGCAATGAAAGACCTTTGCAAGTACATCCAAAATGATTTTTCACTCTTTATGGACTTACATATGCAAATATTAAAGGAACACGTGGATAGCTACATGGATGACTTCCAACATGAGAAAGAAACAGGTTGGTGTTTCTCTGCAGGATCTATCCTGACAAGCTGGTGTCCTTCCCCCAGTTCACATAACCAGTGTTCTATCCTAAAGCAGCCCCAAGCAACCACCACTCCAGTTGTCTCCGAAAGGATGTGTGATCCCAGCCAACAGGCCTGGAGATCTGCACTCCACACACACCTACTGCAGCCACAACCAGTGCAGCTTTTATCCAGAACATCTTCTCTTACTTCACAACACGCCAAGGAGGAGCACAGGATCCTTTCCGTTCTTCAGCAGAGACTCACAAAGCACACTCCCATTCTGCAGTCTCTTGTCTCAACTCTATTAATGCCACTGAAGTCTGTGGATCTCTACAGCTGCCAGGAGGCTTTTGTTTGTCTGTGTGGCTACTAAGTCAATACAAATTTGTCCTTCCTTAATGTCTGTACTGCCACACTTCAAGCTTCATGCCTCAAAGCAGCAGAATATTCCTGAGAGATACTGGGGTATAACAGATCTCCACACCCCACCTGCAGTGAAGTCTTCCTGGCTAATTCCATATGGTTTATTGTTGGGGAAGATGAAACAGGAAAGCCTTGGAAATATGATTGCCTGACAAAAGATTTTGGGAATATGAAAACTACAGGCAACATCGAAATGAAAGCCACTTTTGAAATACCAAGTCTTAGTTACTGAACAACTGGAAAACAATGGTATGGCCACTGAAGATAATCCCCTCTTGATGGAACAATACCCTCTGCTTGCAAGCAGGTCCAAGGGTCAGAGCAGACCCTACTAGCTCAGCAGAAGGGGTCCAAAGAGTAGTTTTTAGAAGTTAAGATGTAACACTCTATGGTAATATAAGAACTCTTATAGGCTGTATGTAAATGCTATAGGATTTGTATCTTGTATTAGATTGGTTAGTGACAATTAGAATACTCAGTACAGAAGATGATTTATTGTATTGTAACCAGGACTTCAGACATTCCTTACTACTTCTTCCATTCTATTCTCTTGCTCTTACTTCCACTCTTGCTCTTACACTCTCTCTCTCTCACCCGCTTACTCCCTTGCTCTCTTGGGCCTGCTCAGAGCTGAGTCTACCAGCTCTGAGCAGTGCCCCAATACCCACGCCCTTTACAATAAACCCCATGTGTCCCAAGACCTGCCTATAGAGATCTCTCGTCTCCATCCGTCACCGAACGTCCGGCCGCCCGTAACCTACAGTTTATAAACAGGTTTAAAGATTAAATGTGTTTAAATAGTCGTTTTCATTTTAATATTTTCAGCTTTAAATTGAAACAATTACCTGGTTTTCCTCCAGCATTAGTTTTTGGGACACCAATAAAAGATTAAAGACCTTTTAAAGGGTTAACTTCCCCCATACTAAAACACAATGGGAAAAAAAGTAAACACCTTACTACAAAAATACAAAAAACAACAAAAAGAAAAAAAAGTTTATTTCCAGAAATACAAAACACTATTCTCTCATTTCTCCATCTTCTTCCTCTTCTTCCACACCTCTGATGTACAAAACATTATTGCACCTGTAAATAGAACCAAAAGTTCCCTTAGCTATAAATGTTATAATTTTCCCCACATAAAACATGCTTTAAGCATTTTTATTGAATGTAGCCTGGCAACAGCCAAGTTCTACCAAATAAAATGCCGCTGTTGACTTTGTATACCTTTTCCACATAGTACATTAAATTGTTCAACTTTATATATATATACAGGTTGCCAATGCTGTACAAAAAATTTTTTACTTTTGGGTGAACAGTTACGGTCAAGTGTGACTTCCAAGCATGTGAAACGTTTTCAGTTGCAATGCACTAGTATACACTGCCAAAGGATTCACAGATATACAATAATGTGGAAAAACTAAAGTACTTAGTCACCACAAAAGAGAGAGTAAATACTTCTTTAAATATATTCAAAAATTCATTTTTCCTCCTCTCAGAAGGGACTTCAATATAAAAGACAAACTCATAGCCTTCCTGTAAGAGCTACACTTGGCATCTTAATTAGATAAGAAACACAGCACCCACCCGTATAAGTTTTAATTCTGCAAGTGCTGAGACGATTTAGAAAGAGCCTTCCCCCACCATAAATAAATACCTCAATTACCTTATCAAAACTTCACCCAGGTGTCCAGACAACGCACCGTCTATGTACTCCTCTGTGTTTGCAAGCTTGAAAGGAAAATGAGGAAAAAATCAAACGACATTAATAAAAGCAGCTTCACAAAGCACACACGGTTCTGCCCCCAGCCCAGGGCTCGGCTATAGTGACCGGGAAGGGTCGAGCGGCCCCGCTCCCAGCCGGTACCGCATCCCCACCAAGGAACCGGCCATCATCCCAGCTCACAGCGGCCATGGGCGGGAAAGGTCCTTAAGCACCACCTCACTCCAACCCCCTGTCATGGACATGGACACCTTCCACAGGACCAGGTTGCTCAGAGACCCATCAAACCTGGCCTCGGACACTTCCAGGGATGAGGCATCCGTAATTTCTCCATCCACAGTGCCGGGGGCCGGCACCGCCCCGCCCCAGGCACCCCCCCGGCCCCTCACCTGCATGTTCATGTAGCCGTCCACGGAGACGAGGTAGCCCTTGTACTCCATCCCCCACTTCAGCTTCACCATCACCGGCTTCCCCGTCAGCCCGTTCAGGAACGGCTTGGGATTGAGGGGCAGGCTCTGGCGGGGGAAGCACAGGGTCAGCGCCGCCCGCCTCCCGCTCCGCCTCGCCCGTCCGCCTCAGGCCCGTAACGGCGCGGCTCCCGCCCCTCCCGGCTCCCGGGCCTCTCAGCTCTCGGCTCCCGCCCCTCTCGGCTCCCGCCGCCCTCCAGCGCGCTCCCGCCCGCGCTCACCATGGCGGGAGAAGCGCAGGCCCACGCGGGAACCCCTCGTGCGCGCCGCGGGACAACGGGAGGCAACGGGAAGCAGCTCCGCTCCGGCTTTCAGTTCCGGGGGCGCCGCCCCTCCGCTCTGACCTCTCACGCGCACCGCGCTCCCCATAGGCTGGCGGGTCCCGACGCGCCGAGCCGCAGCCGCAGCTGCCCATTCGCTCACGGGCGCCGCGGGCCTCTCTCATTGGCCGGGCCGCTCGGCCGCTCCCCCGTCCCAGCCAATCGCTGTTGCCGCGAGGCGCGCCGCGCTCGCGCGACGGGGGGCAGTCCGGAGGTGTGAGCGCGTGCCCCCTGCGCGTGCCCGTGCCCTGTGCGCGGCCCCGTGTCCGTGCCTGCGGGGCAGCGCCGCGCGCCCCCTCGGGCTGTGCCCGCCCCGCTGAGCGCGGCCAGCTCCCTGCTGCTCCGCACGGACACGTCCCCACGAGGTGGCAGCCCCTGACCGGTGCAGTGGCCGTGGCACCGGACGGGAGGGCTCTGACGGCCTCTCCTGCTGGTGCCTGCGAGCCCCGCGGGCGGTGAAAGCCTGGCGGTGTCCATCCGTCTGTGAAAATAAATCCGCGGACCAGCACCTTTTCGTGACTCCACACGCAAGGATCGGAAATCTCAGAGTTTATAAGACACATAAGTGCGAATTCCCTGTCAGTGTCATTTGACTCCCAGGCAACGATGTTCCGGAGGTTTTCTTGGGTGTAGAGAGAGTCGTGAAACGTCAGTCCTGCACTGACTATAATATGTGACTCTTAACCTTTGACAGGCAAATATGTTGAACCGATGTCTGTACCGTTTACCAATTTGACGCACCCTCACTAATGTCTTCTACTACTCTAGGTATAAATCCATCAAATGCCACAATGTGTGTTTCTGTGCCTGCATACAGCATATTCCCTTGATCTTCAGTGTATTGGGTGCTGAATGTGGAAAACACACATTCAGGAAACTTAACATGTCAGTGACAGAACTATTACAGACTTCACTTCCAAAATGCACTTCACTTTCTAAAGGTGAGTCTAGTGCCCTAGTGTTGAAAGCAAAACCATTATCACCTCCTCAAATCTGCGCATTTAAAGCTGTCGACACAACAAGCCATCTTCTCCAGACCCAGACTGTCCTTACGCACAGGGGCACCATGAGTGTGTAGGAGTGAAGCAGATGGAATTGTAATTCCTGTTAACTAGCATATATGAAAAGTGCAGTTACAGAATCACAGAATTGTTAGGGTTGGAAGGGACCTCTGAAGATCATCCAGCCAACCCTCCTGGCAAGGCAAGGTCACCTGCAGCAGGTGACACAGGAACGTGTCCAGGTGGGTTTGGAATGTCTCCAGAGAGAGAGACTCCACAACCTCCCTGTTCCAGTGCTCTGCCACCTTCAACATGGAGTTCTTCCTCATGTTGAGGTGAAACTTCTTGTGAAGATATTTAGTGCACGTTTCCATGGCCATCAGAAATAAGTGTGATTGTCTTTTAGGGTGAGCAACAGAAACAATGTCAAAATCATGCTAATTATCCTTCTGTAGCAGGACTCACTATGGGCCAGCTGAAAGAGTAACTAAGTTATAAGATTTTTTTGTAAGGAAGTCTGTGTTTATGTAGGTAAAATATGAGTACAATGGGAAATGGTATATATAGCAAAATGTTTCATGCCATTTGCAGTATAAAATAGCTGATTTCACATGATAACTTGTATAATGTGGCAGAATGCAATGAGCTTAGAGCAAGTGTCTTGAATAAAATCATACTGTGAGAGCAATTTTTGCACTGTTCTGACAAGGATAAACATGTATGTTTGTGAATGGCAATATAACAGGCTTGATATGTTATCTATAAATAGCACTACCTATTTTTACATATGGAACCTATTTTGACCACAATGTCTCCTGCTCATGTTGGGAAAACTTTTTGTGTACCAAGAAACAGGAGCATTTATATTCAGCTTTTAATACACTCTGTTCCTCAGGTGAGTAAGTATTCCAGCCCTGTTGTTAGAAGAAACAAGCATTTCCCAGAGTCATCGATCTCAGTGTAGAAGTCAGAGAGCAAAAGTGCTTGACTTCTGGTTTCGTAGTTGGTCCATGAATTCACATGTCAGTAATCTCATCAGCTGCAGACTGGGTCTGCAGCAATTTTGTGTGGTGGTAGGGTAGGAAGGAGTACTGAAAGCATAGAATGCATGACTACATCTGATGTAGTTAACTGAATAACTCAGTTAATCAGGAAATGAAATAGCTGCTGGTTTTCTTTCCCCCTTAAGAGGAATTTGCTGTTTACCTTGTTGACTGAATCATTCTGACTCAGAGACAGTCTTCTTACACTGATCTTCGGACCTTCAGCACAGGGGTGAAGTTCACCTTTCATCCTCTTTGTATTTCCCATGTAATAGGGGAAGTAATAATTTGCATTCTTTTCTGCCTTTGGGTCAGGGTATTTAGGTTGCTGCTCAACAGGAAGTGAACAGGAAAAAGTTGTTGTAATAGATTAATCCAAACCTTAGCTCCTGGGTGAATGGATAGTATATTCTCTTACAGCTCAGGGGTGGGAATTTAACACAAATGCCTACACTCTGTTCCTAAGGAAACACATTAAGCAGCTGGACATTTAAGGGCGGCAGCATTTCTGGTGAGGGACGGGTTAGATGGTGTTGTCTGTGTAAGTGCAAATGCTCACTGACATCACCAACACACTGTGTTGCCATAAACCAGGCTGAGAAGTCCCCTGTACCATCACAGTGCTGAGAGAAACCTCAGCGGCCCAGAACTCCTTCCTGATTCAGCTGGGTTTGCTGAGATAGAAACTCCCTGCAGTAACCTGTTTCTGCCTGCCATAAACACATTATTATGGAAACTTTCAGAGCTGCCCCATGTTCCAGCTTCTGGGCTGTACATTTAGTGACCATCCCGTGCCTTTTCCTAGTGATATGCCAGTGTCAGTCGGGATTTCCTCCACTGCACTCTTACTCCACATCAGACAAGCTACTTCTGATACCGCACAGTCATGTCCACCAGAGCAGTAAGAGCATCAACTTTGCCATCACACCAGAGACACCATGTCACGGGCACCAGTTGCAGTCAGAGAACTCAAAGCAGCCATGAGAGCACAGCCCAGAATTACAAGTGGGCAGAGATGAGTTAACAAAAAGGAAGCTCCATCAGGAGACAGCAGCTTCAAAGGACAGGTTTGTATCAAAAAGGATCCAGTGTAGCAGCACGGAGTTAGCCCTGCTATGCAGCAGATGAACTTGGCTTCTGCTTCTCTTGGGCTCATAATTGACAAGACATGTAAGAACCTGTTGCTCTCCCCATACGAAACTGTCCCAGGTGAAGATGTGCCACCCTCCTTCATCCCCCTTGCCAGACTCCCAGAGCAAGTCTGGTCCTTGAAAATATTGGGGGATACGATACCTCAGTCTAAGGTTGACTGTTGTTAAGTTCCTTGTGCAAAGCAGTAGCTGATTCCTGACAAGCTCTCTGTTCTATCTTCTTGGGGATGCAGTGGTTATGACTGTCATGGACCTAGGTGGATTTTGAGGCTCTGTGCTCCCCTGGGGAGTTTTGCTGCTGTAGCAATGCTGTTAAAACGTGAACAGGACCTAGGACTCAGGCCAAGTATTGACATGAAGTAAATATATTTTTCCTTCAGGAATAGGCATAATAGAAGATTTGCCATTAGATATCATACTGGAATGGAAAATTTGATCTTGTCCATAATTTGTCTGTAGAAAGTATCTTGTCTAAAAATCTTTTTTAATAAGTAACACAAAATTTTTTGTACATGCAGAAAGTCTGTGTCATTTATCAGCTCTTGGTGACTTGGGAACTGCTGTAGCAGTATTGTGTGGACTGTCAGCAGCCCTCACATGGGGTATAGTCCTGACTTTATGGGACTTTGCCTGAGTAAAACAGTTTTGCTTCAAGCAGTATTTTTTCAGAAATCTCTACCAGTGAAACACCTTTCCTCTCTGCTGATTGTCATTTTAATAACACCATCTCTGATCAAATCTCCATGTGAGGCAATAACCATCCACCACAGACCTTCACCATGGATTGTGACTGGGAATCAGGAAGTAGTGACGTCAGACTTCAGAAGAACAGGGGGCTGTAATTTCTCTCTGAGATCCTCATATACCTAAGCAAAGCCACGGTGTGCTACAGGATCCAAATACTAGGAAGCACAAAACTGGTAAGCCACTTTCAGGCTCGATCCAAGTAACATACTTTTTTCCACATGCTGACAGACTTTCATCACAGTGTAAGACTGTAGCCCAGAATAGATGCTCGGTCTTGCTGAACAGCACTTGGAAGCAGCCGAAGGGAAGGACACAAGGGAACCACAAAAACTAGGAGACTTGCCATTGGCCCTGCATGCCTGGCAGTGGCTAGCAACAGTAATGTGAGGGAACACAAACAAAATACAAAAGTCTGTTTGGGATGGACTTGCCCAGTAAGCAGGAGACCATGCTATGAACGATTCCAAGGGCAGGAGGCAGAGGTGCACCTGGGAAGACAGAAATGAAGGGTTTCTTCTTGGGTAGAGAATTTATGTGCAGTTTAAGGTCAGTACAGTGTCTTTTTTCTGCAGTGATAACAGTATAAAATGAGACTGAGGGTGTAGCTGGGGGGCAGGTATTTGCTAACAAAGGCCCAGATCTTTTGTCCACACCATCAAAGATCTGCCAGAGTGGCTCTTCTGTGAACCTGTCACAAGGCTGGGCTGTGCCAGCAAGAAGGGGCATGGGATGGGTATTGTACAGAAATTATGGGAACATTAAAGCCTCCTTTTATCCATATTGAAAACCTTTATTTTTCTGTGCAAATAGTGTTCATGCAAATTATGCAGCTACACTAAAGAGAGGCCCTTTAAGAATGTGTCTCTGAGAACACAGGCTCCTTTGCCAAGAAATAATGGGACTTCCTTAATTATCAGCTGTTATCTTCTGGGTTTGGCGAACTTTTGTTGCTTTATGTGCGGTTACTTCTTTTATGCTTTGACATTAATGAATTGGAATTGAAATTATGTATTGAGGAAAACAAAATGATCTGTACAAATAGTAAAATGGTGTACTTGTGTGCGTCAAAAGGAAGGAGATCAAGTATTGTACAGAAGGAATTTGGAAACTGCTTTCACACAAGCATCTTAATAGGTACTAATAACTGGCTCCAAATCACAGAAGTGGTTTAAGGGTTGGTGTTTTGAGAAATCTGATCAGAGCTCAGAAAGTCTGGCTGGTGTTGGAGGCTCTCTGTGTTAGGTGGCAAGCTCTGCTATAACAGAGGAGCTCATCTGCTGCCATTTTTAACAGTGAGTCTTGTGGAGGGAAAGAAAGGAGTTATTAGGCAATGGCTACATAGGTCAACAGAGTGTTGCTGGTCAAGAGAGACTAGATATTGTATGGATTCCCTCACCCTTTCAGAGAAAGAGAAGAAGGAAACTAGCTGAATAGGAGAAAGTCAGAGAGATAAATTATGCTGGGTTAAAAGAAGGAGCTAAATCTAGGATTCCTGAATTTCTTAGAAAATTCTGTCTGAGCCCAAGCAATATTCCAGAGAGATGAGGAGAGAAACAGGAGGCCAGGTCCCAAAGAAACCTGAGTCATCAAGGTTGGCTGGCAGCTGCAGGGGCAAATGTGTCCTGAACTCCCTCTATTACACAGTGAGGCTTTAATGTGCTGTCATTCTATTAATTTGGCCAGATACATCTACTCTTCTGATAGCCAAAGGGAAGAGTAATTTGAGGTTGGAGCCTCTGTGAAGTCTACTAGGTTATTTGCACCACTCCCAGAAAAGCCGGTACTCGTCCTGAGGCAGGTGGGCCAGAAAGTCTCATTTCCAGGAAGGATCTGCAGACAGAAAAAATCTCCAGTGCTCTGGAAATATTCCGGAGGTAACAACTGCAATTCATGTTTGACTTGAACCTGAGCCCAAGGCCCACATCTCATCTTGGAGGCAGCAGTCACTGCCCTGCCTCTGAGACCAGTGGCTTCCAGTGGCTTCGGCCTCTCTGCTAAACTGGTGCTCCTTTGTGAGAGCCTCTCTAGGTGAGGGACTGCCAAGGATCCACTGTAAAGGCAGGCGTATGTGTACAACCTTCCCTGTGGAGCAGAGTGGAGGAGAAGCTTTCATGCAGCCAGTTTGTGGTCAGCTACCAGAACCTTGGAGTTTCTCATTGCCTGCCTGAAACAAGCAGGAGTCCAAGCTTGTGTAGGGGGACAGGCTTTTCTCTAACCCTGCAAATCCCACAGGCTTAGCCTGCCTGAGACAGGAAGGACTATAGGAACCAGGAATTAACTGTGGGGATGGTCAGTTAATTAGGACCAAATGGCTGAGGCAGACAGCGCAAAAGACTGCAGTATGCTCCTAACTCAAGATCCCATGGTTCAACACACATCATCTGTTACAAATCCAGGAGAGAGAGCATGGCTATAGGTGTTTACACTGGTCACATGCCAACCATCCCCAAATTACCAGTGCCCTCACTTTCATACTTCTTGGGGCAGTGCCCAGCTCTGTGTGCACAGAAGTGCCTTTTTTGAGAATTCTCTAAGAGCTCAGTACGTTGGAGTTTTGGCTGGTGAAGTTTCCACTGCGTTATGTCATTGACAACTCACAGAGACCAGCTCTACCTGGGTCGTTTCTAGCCAGGACTCCACTGATGTGCTGGTGTTCCCTTGTCACAGCTGCTTCCTGTAAAGCTGTAAGTTGTCATTTGGTTGGGCACTTCTGCTTTTGTTTTGCTGAGTACTCTGTAAGATAATTACACAACTGATCTAACAACTGATCTTTGGAAAGGTTTTTTCCAAAGAGCACAGAGGATGAGAGCTGGCTTCTCTTTGCCCAGTACGTGTTTCTGAGGAGGCAGCTGATGTATGTGCCCTGGGCTTCCCTGCATGGGCCAAGAGCCTGGAGAAATACTATGAGCAATTTCAGTGCTTCTGATGGTGCACTGACAGTTCCTGATGCTCCTTGCATGCCCCAGATGACCTGGCCCTAATGTCACACTGTTCCCTTTGGGTCCTTTTCTGTTCTTCAAATCTTTGACAGCAGCCACTGATGCTGTCTGCACTTGGCATGAGTGGCCTCAGCAGCACAGCATTGTCTTAGAGGCGTTCACATCCACTCGGTGCCTTCCTTCTCCAGAGCAGTGTCTTCTCTGTGGCAATGTGCACTGAAGGTGATGGGAAGGCCCAGGTAGGTAAGTGGTGAGTGTTCTTGTAGTAGGACCCAGAGGTGCTCAATAGGGATCCACTCATCTGCCCAGGAATGCAGTGACAAACACAGTTGCACGGATAGGTACTGACCAGGCGAGCAAAGGGAAGATCGTGCCCTGATTGTATTGTTTACTGCAATGCAGGATAGAGACACTCAGCTAGTTTGGCTAATAAAAACAATGGGAAAAAGCTTGCTTCTGTGCCAACAGACATATTGTGGTGTCTGAGCTGCCTCTCTCCAACCACTGCATGCAAACTGCAATGATTTGGAGGATTAGGATATCTTCAAGGGTTAGACCATGGCCGCATCTCGCAAGCATAGCAAAAGGTGTACACGTAACAAAGACCATTTGCTGCAGCACTCAAGTCTTTGCTCCAAAACTCTTTTCTTTTTCCAGAAGAACCTTTTTTTTTTTTTTTTAAAGTAGGGGGGAAGGAACCTATTTTTTTCCCAAGCACCATTCTTGGAAATGACCTTCTGAAATTTTCTTGAAATATATCAGCTTGGAGCAGATATTTCCTGCTTCCAGGAAAGCTTTTCTAGAGGTCTGCCTCCTCTAAATATTTATACAAACAATTAAAGACTGCCAGAGTTACAAGTGGCAAAGATAGAGGAGCTTAGGATGGAAAACAGTGAAACCTTAATAATAGCATTGCCAACTCCACTTAATAAACAGATGCATTTGATATGGCTTTTGTATAATAAACCCTAGCTTAGACATTACACTTTTGTGCCTTTTGTTTTGCTGCACAGCGAGCAAAAATGTAGCATAGCCATACACAATGTTGAGTATTTTTTGGAAAATGTTGTATTTCTTAAGTGATTCTTAAGGTTGTTTGATCAGCTGTAGGTTGCAATGGACTGATATTGATGTTGCTTTCATATGATGCTTCACGTGAGGCAAGTGACTGCTTGTTTTGACAGACTGTAAAAGATACGTAATTATACTGGGAGGAGGGCTACTTCATTCCTGGGACACTTTATGGATTTACATACTTCTGTGCATTGGGCATAAAACACATCAGCTCATCTGTGGTTTTGTGGGGTTTTACTTTAAATGCTCAGGAAGAAGCTCTTATCATGTTTTATCTCATGGAAGGGAGATATAGAGGATTAAATTATACTGTTAAAGTCTTATTTAAAAACAGGTAAAAAGTTCAGTGCTAAACAGTCTTGTTTAAGCTTAACTCACAATACTACCATGTTGAGACACCAGCTATGACTTTGCATTAAGTATTTGATAAGATAATTCTCAGTAGAGTGAAGTGGATGGCAATTCCCATGCCCCCCTGAACTGGTCTGTCCGAGGCAAAGTGCGATTGTGGCGGTGGGTGACAGTGCTTCTGTCCCAGCATTGGGACTCTAGCTCCCACTGGAAGACCCTGGCAGACACTTTACCCATCCAGAAGATAAGAGTGGCTGGAAACCTGAATGCCATGACACTTTGTCACCATTTAATAATTAGCTGAATTTAGGGCTGTGGAGGGACTTTCCCACAGGCCATGTTGGCAAATATCTTTATTATAAATAAGCTCTACTTTTTGTGGTGTTTGGAGGGCAACATTTACCAGACTTAAGAACCTGTGTTTAACCTGTGTTTAACCTTTAAGGTTATACATAAAGGAACCCCATTCATTTAATACACTGTTCATACAATATGTTTTCTTTATGGGTCTCATGAGAATTTCAGGGAGTTTATTCTGAAAATTTGCATGAAATTGGATTTTTTTCCTCTGAATAGTCAACATCAGCAAGCTAAATATAGATGGAAAATACTGCAGACCTGTGTTTCTGGTGCTGAGCAAACATATGAGTATATAATCGCTTATACAAATGAAAATACAACTTTTTTGATGTTGCCAAGTTGACTCCAGACTTAGATAATGGACTAAAAGGTGCAAGCTCAGCACATTGGTTGGAGCTGTAATGTCTTTAGCAAATGAGGGAAATTGAATACCCTTTGCCTCCATAACCTTTGCCTTTACTTGTTTTGCTTTATTCACGTTTGGAAGTACACATCATCTTCAAGTGTGCTTAAATAGCAGCAGGATGGAAGTAATGACTGTGCTTTCAAGGGCAGAAGGCTCCTGAGTTCCATGGGAACTGGATGCTAAATTATACCAAACAGTCATAGAGCACGCATGACTCAGACCCGAGCTGCACATCTGAAATGTTGCTGAAATGAAAAGCATCACTTAATTTTTTTTGTTGTTGTTTATAGCACAGGCAAACCTATTTTATATAAGTTTTAAAACATGTTTTTCTTTCCATATTTTTTTCTGGTTAATACTCATATGTATATATATATATATGATACCACAGAACATGTGCAGACGGTACCATGCGTATTAATATTTATTTATGTGTTGGACATTATAGGTACATATACTCTATATTATTTACTAACAACCACTTTATTTCAGACATCAGAAAAATGTGGGATTTCACTGTCTGAGAGCACTGATTACATTCACAATGGTGAACAGATTAACCGTTTAGTTGCAGGTATCAAGGTTGTCACTCAAACTGGCAGCACCTCAGAATAGCTAAAGCTTATCAAAAATTGTCTGGATTGGAAATGACAGCCATACATGCATGAATGCATCTGTATGGCTGGAAGATTGTTGAAGTGTGAAGTGAAGAAGTTCACTTCGGTTTATTTTTTATCATAATTACTGTATTTCATGAAGGAACATTGACTTGCCACATGATAAATACAAGGGGAAACAGAAAGAAACTTCATTCTCTTATCATTTTATTTCCCAAAGGTCACCACATTTGAACAAAGCATATTTATTTCATTCCTTACGCATTTATGTAGCCATTTACTGTACTCTGTATAAGTGAAGCAGAATAATTTTTTGCGAGACTAATTAAAAGTTGCATGGTAGAAAATGTTTTTGTGATCACAGCACCGTAACGAAATTGAGCTGTCTTTACTGACATGTGCTCCATTTACTGGGTTTTTTAAAACATATTTCCCACACTTCCAGCAGATCATTATTTTTTAAAAGCAAAAACATAGCAAAGCTTTTCCTCCTAAGTAAATTAATATCCTTAATGAACATATTTAGAAAAATAAAGTGACAATTTATCTCATCTTTTTTCTATATATTGTGTGGCTTTATTCTGCTTCTGGCTCTACAGCATCTTACAAAACTTCCATGTCAAATCAAGAACAACTAAATGACCTCTGAGTCAACAGGATTGATGTGTAAAGTTTATTTGTCTCCAGCCTGGTGGTGTTACGGACTCCTTCAGTCCCAGCATGAAGTACCAACTGGGCAATTTTACCATGTTCTACATTTTGGATTGCATGTGGAATAAGCCTTTAGTAAATGGAAAAGGCCAGTAATTTAGTTATATGATTTCATCATATACTGTTAACAGAGTTGAGGATTGCACCGAGAAAGTCTGGAGGTTTTACCATGACAAGTGGACAAACCCAAGCTTTTATTAAAAAAAAAAAAAAAAAAAAAAAAAAAATATATATATATATATATATATATATATATATATATATATATATTTTAAATCCACCAAGTTAGCTCAAACCACTGTTAATTCTTCCCAAACACTTCCATAGGTGGGGTTGGGACTTAGTTCTGTGGCTGATGTTTTTGAGGAGAAAATGGTCTACTGAAGAAAGGGGAAGATCCAATTTTAACTGGCACATCGCTCCAAAGAGCCTCTTTGGCTTCCTCAGAGAATGTGGGATGTTTTCTTCTTCAGGTGTTATGTGCCAGATTAAATTGGAAGCATTAATACTCTCTGTGTACACTCAAAGACAACTGCTGTGTCTGAACGAGGCAGTGGATAAAGAGTTGATAATAGAAGTTCACGTCATACCCAAAAAGACTAAAATATGTGACACCTTTGATGCACTTTATCATTATAGGCGTGGGCTCAGGCATCACTCTTACCCCTACTACTGGTCCAGCAAGTGGCCTTCAGCAAGATGTGAAATTCCTGTTTGCAAAGCAGGGACGTTTTGTATTATTCTGACCCTTGATGTTATGATGGCACCCAGAAGACTTGTGCATGATGGAGTCTCTGTACTGCAGGGCAACTGACAGTCATGAAAAGGGTGCCTTGCAGAGACATTCAACCATGGGTGGGGGAAAGGAAGCATTCTTTAAAAGCTGGAGAATGAAGGTAAGAAACATAACCCTTACTGCTCTACCTGCCATTAAGTAAGTGAAAAAGTCATTGCTAGGTTGTATTAGTTTTTGGTGCAAATCTGTGACTGCCTAAAGCAGAAACCCATACATACATTATTTTCCCTTCCCGGTGGCTGACCACATGAGCCGAGATGAAATGCCTCCCTTTCCAACTGTGTGCAAATGGCTCTGAGATATGGATAGATATGGGATTGTCAACTCCAATTAGTTGAAGAAATGACCTACTGTACTTCTCTTCTATAGGTATTACAAAAGCCGTTCCGCCCATGAATTAGACATCGGTGAGAAGCTGAATTTAAGCCCACTATTGTATGGGAATGTCCACTCCGCTTTGCCACACTAAAGACATTCAGGCAGGCAGAACACCCTCCGCTGACTCATTAGGGCATACATTAGAGGCAAACTCGCTGCGCTCGCCATGAACCCACAGCGCTCTCTTGAATGGTAGCCCTTGGTGGACGCTTGCAGGGCAGGCCGGTTCCCACAGCACCCCGCTGATCCCCTGTGAACAGATTCGCAGCTCCCCGCTGGCTGCAGAAATGGATTGCTTGCCCCATCCTCACCCGCCACTGACAGCCCTCATAATAATAACCTGCCTGGGAGGCGAGGCACAGGGACGGGTTTCTGACAACTCATTAGCCTGAGATACGGTCAGTTCCATCCAGGGACCGTCACCACCGCTGCAGAGGGAGCAGGACAATGCTGGGCAACACCGGACGTAAGGCCATCCTTTCCCAGAAACCTTACTTTCATCGTCAGAAAGGAGTGCCCGCAGGAGGTGACACCTTGGAGATCCCAGAGGAGGGAAAAAACAGAAAAATTGGAATGCCAGAAGTGCTGAGGAGAAAAATGAGGCCAGCAGGGGGTCGTATGATACTACAGTGAAACCACAGCTGCTCAGAGGGATGGGAGGCAGCTCTGGGCTCAGGCATGCACACATTGGCTGATTTCAAGGCAGCAGTTCAGCTCTGAGGTCCTGGGTCTGATTTCTGAAGTGCTGTCTCTCTTCCTCCTTTGGCTTCACCATGACATCTTGATCAAGGTATCAGCCTAGGAAAAGAAATCAAGAGCTGGGAAGACTATTAAATATTGCTTTTCACTGTTCTCTGCAGTTTGTCTTTTAAAATCCAGGTGCACTGAATTGTCCTGTGACTTTTGTTCCTGTCAGGAACTACACGTGAGATCCTGTCCACTCCCCATGTCACTGGAGTGGTAGACAGGGAACTTCTGAGTCTGGCAGAAATGCTCTGGATATAACTCATCTGTGTGTGAAAATCAGCAGCTAGAAGTTCCTCAGCCTGGTTCGGCTGGAGGGGTGTGGAGGGCTGTCCATGATGAGCTGTTTTTTTCTGGCAGTCACCGAATGCTATTACCTTACCTCCAGCTTGGAGAGTGATGCTTACAAAGAAGAGACCTTCACTCAAAGCACCCAGCAAGATCAATGTTAAGTAGGTTGGTCACTACAGGTGACAGATGCCCTTGCTTATAATGAGACAGGAGTGAGACTTGGGGAATCTTATTTCACCTTTGCTGCATATATCTTTTGTGATATCTGAGAGCATTTTCTATGCAAACTGAAGCCCTGAACTGTATGTCCTCTAGCTGATGTTTTCAGGTTTAATAATTTGACTCAAAAAGAGCAAAAGCATTTATTTATAAGGTCTTTGTCTGGCTGCATACTGGTAGACAATAAAAATTTAATGCGGTTTTTTGCAAATTTTAATGCAGTAACATGAAATGCCTTCATTAAGAGAAGCAATTTTCAGCACTACTGCAGGGAAATGCCATCTATCAAGACTGGAAACAGTCACTCTAAAGCAAATGCCAACAAGACCTAATTTGACAGCAAAGAAAGAAAAAACAATTCAGGCCACAAGTAAGTACATAAATAAGAAGAATCATCACAGTGTGTTGTTCCCATAGCTCAGCTGCTTTAGAAATAAGAAAGAAGACTTTCTGAAGCACAGCTCTCTACGTACTTAAGTGTTGTGGTCAGGAAAGGCTCAGTGCTATTGCTAAAGTATTGAGGAGTCTGTAAAATCACAAAGAAGCAAGTTCTGTTTCAGAAGGGAGGAAGTGGCCATGGTCTAAAACTGTGTTATTTTATTGTTTCTGTCTTCTAAGCAGCTTGTCTTGAGTGCAGCACTTGAACTATGGAGACACGGAAAATTTCCAGGCACACTGGCGATGTTCCAGACCCACTAATAGCCCCCCTTAGTCATAAGAAGCAGCAACACATAGTAAATCATACTGAGGACCAACAAAGGGTTTCTAACAGCTTTGTTAATGAACTGGAGGTAGGAGCATGTCATTGACATTATCTGAAAATGTTAAATCTGGATCTGTTGCAGGCAGAAAAATTGCTCAAAGACAAATGTGGAGGTTAAAATTATCTGGGCAGAATTCATACCAAATCATTCGATTTCAGGAACCACGACTGTTGAAAAGAAAGTCAAATATATTGCTCTAGGTTTCAGATGCAGTCTAAACCATGCAGTCTGTCCAGAACCTCTTGTGAAAATAGAGGCCCAGCAGATGTATGTGATGGTGACATCATCTGCTGGCAAGGGACAACTGGTACTGTCCCGGTGGCCTAAAACAGAGCTATTGATGGGAAAAGGTGCAAAGAGAGAGAAAGAAACTAAATTAATCCACATTAAAAGGCTGTCCAACATGGTCTAAAGCTGCAGTAAGATACTGCTAAATAAACAAGGCACATGTTTGTTCCCAAGCTGTCTTGAGAAATATGTGAAAAAACGCCTAGATGCAGAATTTCATGGGAGACTTAAACAGCAGAGGAATGAAATGGGTATGGGTGTAGATGTGTGCTTTGTCACAGCCAAGGAAAATCAGAGTGTGCTGTGGGGATAAACCACAGAAGAGTCTTGTCCTTCCCACAAGGAAAGTTGTGTTGCCAGAGGGAGAAACTCTGACTTCATGAAGAAGGAATTGTGATTGGTGGTGTAGGCAGGAGTGCAGCTGGGGTTTTGTATACAGTAAAACAGTCCTGGGAGGGAGGCAGCCACATACGGCTCCTCCCCTGGGAGATTCACCAGTGACACCAATGCCCAGTTTTCTGGACCAGGTTCATATTCCTGAATTGCTTTAAGCATGCAGTACAAAGCAGAGAATAAGATTTATTATCTATTTTTTAGGAACTCTGCCCTACCAAACTAGTATTGAAGAAGCTTTCCTCAACTACAAAAAAATTCACTTATGCAGAAAAAAAATTTGCATGATTGTGAAAATGCACATTCTTTTATTCTTTTATTTTCTTCCAAGTTTATTTTCAGCACTGAATTTGAATTGGACTCTACAAGACTAAGGAAAAAGGAAGACAAATCTCAACTGGGCCAAAAGAGACATAGTCCAAAGGAGCAAAGATTTCAGTGTTGCATCTCAGAGCCACTAACAGAGCTGTGTTGGTCATAGCCCCCAGTGACACACATCTTAAAATCTCAAATAAAGTATCTGCACCAATATTCTCCTAAGTGTGGTCTAGACCACAGGTTTGCGAGTGAGGTGAAGTCCAATGTTTGAAGACAAAAATGACTAGTGAAATGCAGGAGTCTGGAAGGAAGTGAGTGAGGAGGAATTCAGAGAGGAGTGGAGGAACCTTCGAAGGAGACTGATGCTTAAGGGCCACCACCTCTGCAAACAGAACAAACAGCTGCTCGTCTAATATTCCTTGGGGCAAAGGAAGGAGCTGATGTTACTTTTCCTAGTGTGTGAAGAGCTCCAGTTTCTGGGTGTGTGTTCATTTGGAAATATTTAAGACTAGGAAAAAGGGTTTCAGAAGATGAGTCTTTTCACTCTATGATATGGAGACTATATATAAAGTATTTCATAATGTTTGGAATACCTTCACAGCAAGCCATTTTGATATGTTCCACTGAAACTACTTTTCAATGGGAAAACAAATACATAAAGAAGAATAGAGGATGTTTTTCAAACTCTCCAAAAGATGTTTTTGGCTTTTGTACACTTCCTTCCAAGCCCACTAAACACACTTTCCAAAAGTCAAAGCACTTCTTTCACTACAGCAGGCTAAATGAGTCCACAAAAGCGGCTGGTCCTGAGTTCTCAGTGCCATTTCTGACCCCTCTTGTAATATTTTAGATACCTCAGATATTTCTTCATCAAGCTCTCTGAAGGCAAGAACTGTTAAATCACATCTGTAAACTGAAGCATGGAGAATTCTTTACATGTGTAAAATTCCTTCTCATTATATAGAAACAGTTTACAGACTGCTTTAAGTACAAGGCAAATAATTCAGCAGAACAATAGGAGTAGTATATACAAGCCTCTTAGCTTTGATGATCTTGTTAGGCTACAAATGTGTGAATGGCTTGCCTGGTTTACTTGAAAGTGACTAAATTAAATGCTGTCTTTTGTTCATTAGCTGGAAGATTTTTTTCTAAGCACTCTACTCCAATTCTAAAACATCTGCAGATAAATGAGAAAAAGAAAAGAAGGCAAAATAGCACATAAAGGGGATTTAATTCCCTCTTAAACAGAAATGCAAATTAAGGAATTCTAGCTAGCCTGGAAGATTCCTGCTCAGAGATGCTGGGTATTGGATGGGAAAAACATGAACATACATTTCTTAGAGCATTCATGTTACCCAGAGCTCCAAAACTGGAGGTCATCCATGATCATTTTCACAAGACATGATAAATTGTTGTTTAATAATTATATTGGGAAATGTCAAGGGAGAGATCAGACCAGAATCTGGATTTCAGTGTTCTAGGCTGAATTTACACATATGAAGATGTTCTTCTGGAAAATTACTCTCTAAAGCTCGAATTCCCCTCAGGAAGCTAAACTTCAGATATATGAAACATACTGAGTTGCATACATCCATCAGCACATGGGTTTCAGTGCCATCTGACATATTTTCAAACATATCAAGCTTCATGTATTCTTTGTGCACTCCTGCTGAGACTGCAAATCCCCAGACAAATGCCTGCACCACAACACTGAGTGAAAGGCCTTCATATTTTATTTCCTTCAGTGCTCACTGTGTTGGCTCTGTACCCTGGTTGGAGGCAGTGGTTGCCTGGGCTGTGATTGCCGAAGTTCAGAAATACAAGATCTGGGTCCAGGGAACAACCTAAGTGCTGTGCTGCAACCATGAGGCTAACCTTACAAGGTTCTTTCCCTGGACAGTTTCTTTGTTTTCCACCTGGAAGCTTTGCTCAGCTGGCTTTTGCCAGCTCCCCATAAGGGCCATGGATTTCCTGATCTCCCTCTCAGCAGGAAGGGTGGATCATGATGCACCTTCACAGTCTGCTCCATAGCACTGCCTGCTCCAGTCAGTGCAGATGTGCAGCGCCGTCCCATGGGATGTATTTCCTGAATGGGATGGCCAGGCCCGTGCTCAGCAGGGGCTGTGGGCAGACTCCCCTCCCTGCTGCTGCTGAGTGCCACTGCTTTCCCAGGCACATCGTCCCACCTGCGAGTGATGACACCCGTCACAGGACCCCAGGCATACCATGTTCTTGCTTGCTCAGAGACAGATGTTGAAAGGTGTGTTTTCAGAGTTGCTAGCCATTTTTGTCTGAAGCATCTGCTCTACTGTGTGCTTTCTTGCTGTCTCTTATTCCCTCAAACAAGGAAGAAGCCAAGGTTTTGGGAGCCAAGTCTAATCCTGTTTACATGATGCTTTTAACTCCTGTATTACTAGTTCAAAGCATGTGTCCAAATTTAGAAGCAAGACTAATACAACCTCAGGCTTAGCACTCATCAGATCTCACTAATTAAGCGTGTTCAGGCCTGGTCAGTACCAGATGGAAAGTTGTCAAAAAATGATATGCCTTACCTGGGAGTGGTGTCAGAGGCTGCAGGTGATGCACTTGTCTCAGTAATCAGCTACTGTCCCAGCCACACTTTGCTTGGCAGTCCGGAACATCTGGAGCAGAGTTTGCTTTCATTACATGGATAGCACTTCACACCCATTTTTCCATGCGTAGAGGGAAAACCAGCCTGATTTTGAAGACCAGCACAGGACTACTTGGCATTTAAATTCTGAAGTTCATGTTCAGAGAACAAAAAAGTACTTTGATGTTGCAGAACGCATGTGCTGGCCATCGGCTTGGCACTATCTGCTAGTGCCATCCCTTGTATATGTAATGAAAATGAGGATGGTTTGGTCTGGAGTCCTGCAGGTGCTCATTTATCATCAGTAAAATACCAAAATATTTTTTTGCAGGAGATAGGACATTCATTGAGTATCAAGCTCCAAAGAGGAGAACAATTCTCTTCTTTCCTTCATTCTTTGTCCTGCTTATCCATCTGATTCCTATTTTCATCTGGTCATGCTGTTGTTACACACTTCTCATGTTTGAGTGAAACTTGCCCTCAGTTTAAATGTCTAGCATGAGACCCACGAATGACCTTTGTAAGACTTCCCTATGAACCAGATTTATCATTGTATACCTGGGAGCTGAGTTTAGCCCTAAAGAAGGCTTTGCAAAAGCCTAGGAATGGTCATTATGACACAAGTGGTTGTAATAAACCACTTTACATAGAAGACACAATTTTGCCAGTGGCAAATGCTCTGCAACTGGAGAAGGGTTAGTAGATATACCTGCAAGACTTTGCAGCAGACTTTCTGCTACAAACTCTATAACTCCGTAGCTATACTGCAAAAACAAAGCTTAGCCCATAAGGTGACAGAAGTGCCCACAATGTTCATCATGTTTGCCATAAAACTGATGTGTGATCCAAAGCAAGCTGGGGTCAACACTTTGAAGCAATGGTGTCTTTCTGATTTCACCTGAATTGTCAAGAAGAGAGAGAAGGTAAAGGGGCAATTTACAGATTTAAACCTAAGGCAGGTTCCTGCCTACAACCTGGTACTATGTTTTAACTCTTTGTTAAGAAACATTCTCACATTCATTTTGCACATCATGCATTTTGAAAGTGTAAACCAGCTTGGCTGGTTTCAATAGCCAGTAAACAGCAAAAAATGCAAAGTGAAAATCAAGGGGTTTTGCAAACAGTGTCTAATTCTGTTTATATAATGCTGTCAGATTTAGAAATATCTCTGCTTCCCTTGCAGCCCATCTCTGTGGGATGCCACCAGCACCGTGGGATTCCCCCAGCTCCATGGAATGCCCCTGGCACCCTTTTGACCCACAGGAGGTGCACACATGGAAAGGTCCCTGCGCCCCAGTCCTTGCCCAATCCCCTCACCCCTCAGGTGGACTCCCCTGGCCTCTCAGCCAGCCACACATGCTGTCTCCTTTTGTAGACCCGTCAGTCAGGATAACGTCCTTGACCAGGCAAATCACAGTCACTTTTCAGCTGGAAACAATGCTCGAGCCACAACACGGCATTGTGCTCAAAGCGGATTACACAAGCAGGGCTGTCTGCCTGGCATGATATTATTATATCAATAGGACTTTTCTTTCTCCCGGAAAACGTAAGCTCTGTTATCTTTTAACAAAGAAACCCAATGCCAACCTGCTGCCAGTCGGCACTTTTAGCACAACACTGCTGCTTTTCTTGGAAAGCACTAACAGCTATGGCTTTTTGTGACAAAAGAGTCAGGGGCTCCAGTGGGGAGAGAGGGGAGAACTTCATCAATGGTCCAGATTCCTCTTTTCAAATCTGGCAATGAGCAAACCGTAAAATGGAGGTCACATGAGTAAAACCCTGCCCTGGTACAAAGTCCTGTTCCAATGCAAAGCCCCTCTGTGTTGGTGGAAAGCCCCCATCAAGTGAGTGCATGCAATGGAGACAGCCCATGGATGGTGGGATTCGTGTCCCTGTGGTATCAGAGGGGTCTGCATCTGGAGCTGATGGTGAGGCAGGAGGAGGAGTAGGTACCAGTGGAGGTAGCAGTGGAAAAGTGGCACTTGCCAAGAAAACTCTTTTTCTGTGTTTTTCACTGCTCCTGAATGATGTAGAGACCTCCACTTCTGGCCTACGAGGAGTCAGTGACAGCCAAAACATTCCCTCAGGTCAGCTGATTCTTCTCAGTCCTTGGGTTTGCTACATTCAACAGTTTCTGGATACATTTTTCCCCTGAAGCAATTTTGCACCACCATTGCCTTACACTCTCTGTTATCTCTGGCTCCAGCTGGGCTATTTATTTCTCATTACATAATTCCAGTCAAGTTTCAGAGCACTTGATTCCTGTAAAGCAGCATTAAAAGGCTGTCGCTGCTGTGCCCACTGACTGTGGATAAAAACAAACATTATTCCATCTGGCTACATCGATCTGTCATGTTTGCCCATCTGTGGTTTTTCCTGACAGTTAAATTAATTTATCATTAGAAAAAATCCCTTTCAAAAAAAGGGAAAGGAAAAGTGAGGCCATTTGCTGGGTTGAGTTTAGTTCAATTTGAGATACCTGCTTGAAAATACCAAAGGAAATTTGTGAATAGCATTCCCAGTCCATTCTGGGAACTATGCCTGTCTTCACGTATACTGAATGTGTCTGCTTGCAAGGAAGGGCTGGAAGACAAGCCAGATATGTACTCAGCTATCAGAGGAACCTTGTCTAAGGTGTGGTCTGGTCATATTCGTCTCTGTGCATGTCAAAAGGAATCTTACTGACATCAGTGCAGGGCTTTGGCATAAATCTAGCATTAAAAGGTGACCCAGTAAAAGAGACTGGTTTACTGGTGCCTGTCAGCATCTGTAAATACATATGTTTGCAGCATAGAATCCATGCTCTTTAGCATAGATTTTTACCATCTTTCCCTATTGTTCGTCTGTGGGTTGTATTTCCAGAGAATAATTTTCTTTCCAATTTGAAATTATCTAATCCTAAATTGTCCAGTCCCTGCTGGCCTGGCAGTCATTCCATCTCCTTCATCAACTTCAGTCTTCACTGTGCTGCTCCTTGTACAAGATGAAACATTTCCTAACTTGATGCTCAATTTCCTTCTTCCCAGAAGTATCTACTCTGCCTGGGCCAGTATTTGTAGAGCCGCTTATGCACCTTGCCTTGCAGATAGGAAGGGGCTTGGAGCCCTCACACAAGCCAGAAGTCCTGGTTGCCTTGAGATGGAGTGTGTGTGCAATGCAAATGAGCACCAGTACTCCAGTGGGTCCCCGTTCCTCTGCAGTGCTTGTAGCATCCTGAGGCATGCACCACTTTCCAGACAGGAAAAGGTGACCCACAACTGGGTCAGAGATGTTGGATGTACACTGGAATAAATCGCTGAGCCTCTGAACATGAATGAGCCAGTCAGCTGTAGTTCATTACCACCTTAGTCATTACTTTGCAAATATTTGGACTTGGGCCAGACTTCATCAACATATTTCTGGATTCCAGGAGTGTCAGGAATTCATACCAGCTGTTCATTAGTCACTGCTCACCACTCAACTTACTCATGCTCGGGAGTGTCGGTGTTTGCTTAGAGAATTAGAAACCATACTGGTTCATCCACAAGGCACCCCAGTCACAAAGGTTCATTAGTGGAGCATGTTAGTCAACTTTTATAGGACACCCATAAGCGGAAAATTATTTGCCCAGACAGTCAGCTAATGTTTAAAAAAATACCCCAAATTCTTCAGACTCATTTCCCAAAAAGTCGTACTCCCTGCTGCGTGACTGCCCTGAGTGGCTCTGAGCAGGGGATCTACCAGGGGCTGGTGCTAGGCTTCTGCCTGTCACTTAATTGCTGCTCAAAGCTTTTTTGAGTGTCTACTTGTCATTTCAGGGGTACTTCAGGCCTAAAGTCCACATTGCACAAGGCCCTGGAGCAGAGCCCAGAATCAGCTCCTGCCTCATTGCACTGCTGCATCCAGCTATGTCTCATGAGGTGACCTGACAGCCTAACTCAGGTTCACTTGCCCCTCCTGAAGGTGAGGCTCATACACTGAGGTGGCTCTGAGCAGGATCCAACTGCTTCTCCATGAGGACATGCTCCCCAGGAAAGTGGTCACAGCACAAGTCTGACAGAGTTCAAGAAGCTTTTGGACAATACTCTGAGGCACATGGTGTGACTCTTGGGGATGGTACTGCTCAGGGCTAGGGGTTGGAGTTGATGGTCCCTGTGGGTCCCTTCCAGCTGAGCATATTCTACGATTCTGTGGCTCCCACTGTATGATAGAGGCCTCAAAGCTTACCATCACTCAGTGATGGCCAGTCCCCTTTGAAAGGAGAAGGGAGAAGAGGTGAGGCAACATGATCAAAACAGGGTCCTCAATTCACTGCAGAAATACATCTAGGTTCCCAGTGTGGGACTTGACATGCAAGCCTTGCACATAGTCTTCAAAGACTTACACTCCTGCAAGGCTTTTTTTTGAACTGAAGAGGTTGCAGCAGTTGCTCCTTTCATGATTTGGTCTGAAACAAGTAAATGGCTATCTCTCAGTGACTCTGCTCTATGCAGCTTAGCCAAAGCTGCTGCCTGCCTTGAGTGACTGAAGGGTGGAAATGCCAGCTGGGACACAGCCTCTCCCATCAGCTGGTCCTGGATGGGTTCCCACATCAAAGGCAGCCCTTTGCTGGCTTTGTTTAGTGCCAGTATCTCCTTTCTTCTATTTGTTCCTTCAGCTTTATGGATGAAAGTGAAGAGCCCTGGCTTACCAATGAGCACTGCCCAGGGGAATAAACCTTTAAAAATGGCCATGTGGCCCAACTCGGCTTCCCTACCTTTTGCTCTGGACGTCCTGGTGCCAATGGAAGGGCATCTTCTGCCCTGAGCCTCCTAAGGATATGCAAGGAGGGTGACATCCAGAAGATCTCTTTATGTAGGGGTATCTTCTCCAACAGGCAGCATTACCTGGTTATGGTATTTGGGGCTGGATGTTTGTAGGTGTTGCTCATTTGCAAGAGATGGGTTTGGCTCTAAACCAAATGTTCCCAGCTGATAGAAGGCTTTCATATAAGCTCACTCATGTCCATCTTTGCTAAAAGATCTCAAGTGGAAAATTACTGAGGAGAAACTAAATGGTGAATATGGAGTTCAGTGTACCAAATATTTGTGCAGATGAAAGGAAATTGCCTCTATTATGGGGAGATAAAGAAGGTACAAACACAGAATTTTACTAAATGGTTGATTTTCTCCAGTTAGTCCAAAGGAAAGCTCTAATTTCCCTAGAAAGGACAAAAGAAAGAAAAAAGCACAGCCCAAGGGAAGGGAGGAAAGAAAGACATTAAAAAGCGTAAGACAGTATTTCCCATTATGAAAGGGGCTTTTTGGAGACATAATGCTCAGACCTACATTATTACAAGATTTTTTGTGATTTATGACAAATCTTACAGCTGACAGAAAATACTTGACATAATTCAGTTAATATTACAAAAGGTCTTTGGAACAAGCTAGCACAAGCTTTAAACTTTCAACTTTGGATAAATTAAAATTCTTACATGAAGAGCCCATAAAGGCAGCACGTGTCCCAGCAACACCATGAATGTTATGTGGACATACGCAGAACAGTTGCTGGGTTTGGGGGATTGTTATTTAGTCTACTGTTTTAGAATAATCTTGAAAATTAACTGGGGGAAAGAAACCCAAAATTCATATTCATTCTTACTTTCAAAAATACAAGCAATCATGGCTGCTCACTGAACACTAAAATCTGCTGTCAGACAGTTCAGTGTCAATCCCACTGGACATTGCTTTTCTCAAAATACAGAGCTTCTGTGCGTAGGAGGCCACAAACAAACCCACACAATTACTCACCAAAAAAAAGCATTATCCCAAGACAGAAAATACAGATCACTGACTATGATCTGAGTAACTGCTGGTTTTTTTCCAAGCTCTGTTTTGAACCTGTGCTTTTGGTTCGGTCTCTGTCTTCCTTGGCAGGCTGGGATAGTTTGATTACTTTCATTATGTCTCGATTCCTGTTCAATAAACATGTAAAAAATAATGTGTTCCACATCTCCTTGCCTTTCAAAGAAGTTTGCTCAGATTTAGTGATGTGTTGCTGCAGCAGTGAGGAACAAACTGTGTGTTAAATAAAGCAGGAGATCAAAATGAGTATTGCTTTGTGTTGGAACACGTTAGAACAGAATTTTTAGTGAAATGGCTTTTAAAAAGTGGTTTCACACTAGTATAAAAATTCTTTTATTTAAGCCCTGAAAGAAAAAGCCCAAGCCACTTACATTTTTGCTTTTTTCTTTTCTCTGACCTTTCTATACTAGAAAGGAGAAATAAAGACTACAGGGTAAGGGAGAAACCTTACCTACAGGTTTAGATCAGCAAACATGAATACAATATTGCTTTATACATTGGAGGATGAGTAGAGAAAGAAAAAGGACCCCTTTAATTCATTTTAAACCATAGAATATCCCAGAACTTGTTCTGTATCCGTCTAGTCTGGAAAGAGAATTCATGTCTTGAGATGTGCTTAGAAATCAGAAATTATTTTCTTAGTTAAATAAGAGGCATTTCAAACACATCATCAGGTTTTTATGGAATGAATCTGACCTCACTAGACACTAGTGCTTACATGGCAGACCTCTGTAAGGTACATGTATTGAGCTGGTGGCTTCATGCTTTTTTCCATTCTCCCTGTCCTCTCCTATTTCTCTCCTTTGTTCTTTGGTGACTTTCTGAATGCCAGCTTGTTTTTCTTGGCTGCCTCTCAGGAACGTCAGTCGCCCTTGGATCAATGAATCTCATCTTCTTTGATTTCAAACCAATTTTAAACCCATTAAAAATCTGAGCCATTTGTCCTGTGGTGTTC
The DNA here is from genome assembly GCF_000738735.6 of Corvus cornix cornix. Classification (NCBI taxonomy): domain Eukaryota; kingdom Metazoa; phylum Chordata; class Aves; order Passeriformes; family Corvidae; genus Corvus; species Corvus cornix. Next base: position 44,870,884 of record NC_047057.1, on the reverse strand, counting down.
CTGCTCCTGCCTGGTCTCCAGAAGCTCAGATGTGTTTAGGCAAGGGCAGTGAGGTGCCAAAATACCTCCCAGTCTGAGCTTTGTCCTGGCTGTCCCCTCTGTTGCAGGGCACAGTGCTTCAGGTGCTCTGGTTACACAAGGCTGCTACAGCCCATGGCCTGACCCTGGCATGAAAAAGGGACCTGGGGCACCCCATGTCCCTGCCAGCATTGTTATAAACCCCCTCCCTAAAGCAGCATTTTTCTAGGGTGCATTGTGAGTGGATGGGATTCTGACCACACATTTCAGATTTCCATCTGTAACCTCCTGTAGATATTTCTGAGCCAGGGATCTTTAGTAGGGATTAGGATACCACTGGCCTACAGCAGCAGTAGAAGTTCATTATAAACACCCAGATCACCAGTGGTCTGTTCAGGGCATCAGGAAAATTTTGTGACCTCCTTTTATCCCCTTGCACTTGGAAAATCCTCCCCTTGCCAATGATGAAGTGAAGCCCTGGTCTCCAGCCTGGCTGTCAGACCGTTTCCTTGCTGAACTTCTAGCAGCTTATATCCATGGCCCTGCCAAAGTCTCCCAGTCACTCCAGCTGTTAGAAATGTCTACATTTATCCTGTATGAAATGCAAGTGGCTTTGTATCAGCTCATGTCTCTCCACGTACTTAATTATCTCATCTGTCAGGAATGTATTTAAAATTTTGTCCAATGCCAAAATCACAAAGCCATAAAAATATTTCCATCCTTAATAACTCCTGAATCTTTCTGAAATTTCCTCTTAATCATTGCTTATCTCTCTTCATCCTTTCCCGGTGCTTTCTGCTTCCAAACCAAGGAGAGCATTATCTCAGTCATAATTCAGTCATTCAATGTCCCATCTCTGAGAATGGCCAAGACCTGGGGAAGAGCCAAGTAAGCTCAGAATGGAAAACTTTGAAATTAAATGATTTGACCATAATTAGAGATATTCCCCAGAGTTTAGTGTCTGCTCTGTGTCTTAAAAATGTTTTTGATCCTGTCTATTTCTACAGAGTCCTCATTCATATGCAGCTATGTATGTGTTTATTTGCTTCTCTTAAAAGTCTTAGGTCTGCAGGGCAGCACATTCTGTTTTATGGTCTGTTAAGATATAGAAACTGGAAATGGGAAAAGGAGTCTATCATATGTCTCACTCTAACAGTGCTGTGATATCCTTGTATTATCCATTATTATGTTTCTAATGGAGTTGGAAATCCCCTAAACTTCTTTAATTTGTTCTTTCATTCCATCTTTCATTTAATTTTTCATGGCATTCTGTTATGATTTTCTTTTGTGTGCACAGCTGCACACTGTGCTGCCTTGAACAACCATACCATGACTCATTTATTATCAGTATTTCTCTCCAGTCCTTGTTCAGCCAGATCAGGCTTCACTGTCTGTGCTTCTAGCAGAGGTCTGTCCTCCCTCTTTGTTTCTTCCTGTTCTTGTAGGAATCCCACCAGCACGTCAGCATCTTTCCAACAGTGGGGTTCCCAAGTTGGTGAACAGACCTCTAGGTCCTTTGTAAGTAGTTTTTCTGTTACCGAAGAGGTCTTAGGGCAAAGGGAACATTAATTCATTGCCTGGGTTATTGGAGGGCAGTCAGCCTAATCCCCCTTGCATCGTAAAACTCAAGCTAGAGTTTAGTGGTGCTTAAATAAGTCGGAATGCAGTTTCCACTGGTACTGGGGCCACAAGCAGACAAGTTTCACAAATCAAACTGTCCTGTCATCTTCTTTTTGGGCATCCTGCCACTTTCTTGTCCATATTTTCCTGAGTGAGCTGTCTGTGCTCACTGTAAGGAGATGGAGAAAGCTGGGTGCCCAGGGATGGGACTACAGAGGTCATGACATTGAAGATCCAGGACATGAGCAGGTAATTCATCATGCTAGATGGATCTGTATGCCAAATCAGCATCTACCATATCTGTCCAAGGGGTTTTCTTTGGACTGTAATGTCCCAATCATGCATGTGGCTTATAGGACCAGCCTGAAGGACAGGTCACTCATGTGATCCTGTATATGCCCCTGGGTGCTGGAGTGCTGCTGATGCTCACCTGGAGCAGAACTCCTGTTTAGTAGTCTTTGAAAGAAATCTCATTCTTGTGTGCCAGAACCACTCTGCAAATCCAACCAGTAAGCAGTAAGTGGAGATTATCAGGGAATGTGTTTACAAACTGCACTACTACTCCTACAAAGCCAACACCACTCCCATGTATGCCTGTCAAAGATTTTATGGTCATAATGGTGGAAACATGCCACTGCATTGCTGGACTTTGATGTTTTCAGATGCTAAGCACAACAGTCACTTTGTCACCGCAGTCACTGTGCTTGCCCTGTGAAGGAGGGGTTTCAAGGCTCTCAATGGACACTTTCTAAGAAGTCTAGACTCATTTCATAAAAACAGGAAGCACAGAGAGTGATTGTCTCATATTTTTTTCATTCTGCAGATCACTTGGCTTTCAGACTCATGCTTTATAGCACAAAAGGATACTATAATGTCCCAGAAGAGTGCAGTCTGTCATGCTTGAGCATTTCCTTTATTGTCTAGTATTCTTTAGGGCTAATTTCTTACATACAATGTTATACTAATTTTGCTTAAAAATACACCAGCAGAAGAGGAATGAGAGAAGTGGGTGGGTATGGATGACAGATCAGGGAAGGGAAGACAGATATCAGGTGTAGGCTACACGGGTAGGATTGGTTTTTTTAACAGGAAGGAATTAAGGGTCATGATGGCAGGAAGTAAAGGATGGACTTAGGTTGCAACATGGAAAAGCGGAGCAAGTTTGAGACTGAAGAAGGACTTAGAGTAAGGAAAAAAACAACAAGAGAAGATCAAGAAAGAAACAGTAGAAATGAAATATCATTCAATTTTATTTTCCAGCCCAAATAGACCATTTTTTTTTCCTTAAAGTGTACAGTATATGTTTCAGCTGATAAGTTCATGACAAGAAGAAAAAACATTGCTGTCAAAGCTTTCATTGGCTGAGAGGTGCAGTTTGGAGTAGCAGAAAATATTTTTGGGTTAAGGACATAGGTTTAGCTATAACAAGGAATAATGATGGGGAAGTGCTAAGTTAAACCTTTTCATAATGTCCACAGAAATTTTTAGGACTCATTTGTGTTAGCAGCATAAGTTTAAATTCAAGCAGCAGTAGTATCAACACTGACTGCTGCTGGTATCATCCCAGTTGAAATAGCAGTGCATCCAGGATGCAGCACTTCAAGCCTTTTCACTACCTGCAGATGTTTAGACCACTGTCTCCTGCCACACTGCTTTGGTTTGTGGTGGGTGTTTTGGGATGTGCTGTTTTTCATTGCTTCTGCTGACACTGTACCTCTTTGCATCTACATTTATTTTGCACTTGGATGTATATCACTGCAAAGGTGGGCCATTCCTCCTAATGTTGTGCCCAAAGCATCAGGTGATAAAGCCATCCTCTCATGCACAATCTCTGTGCATCAGCACACTGTGAAACTTGCTAAAGAAACCTAAACAAGCAAGAAAAAACACTGAGAATAATTCAGCCTACAATAGCTTTTTGGTTAGGATGTTTTCCCAAGAAGGAGGTTTAATTCTGCCCAGGACTCAAACCAACACTGCGCTGTTCATTGGTGAGCCATTCTTTCCCTCCTTTAGCTCCTTTGGGAGCTTAGCATTTCAGCATGCTGAAAATGGCAAATAGGAAAATTTTCAGGCATCATAGTCAGTAACAACATCTAAGGATATGAAGAAAAGCTGCTTGAAAAATCAATGATGCTCAGATTTTAGTTTCAGGAGTAAGAATGGTATGGTTAGTCTTGGTTTAATGAGTGGTCATCCAAAAAGAGAACAATCACATTTCTTATCAGATGATGAACTGAAAAAATATCTACTAATTCAGTCCTTTTGTTTTTCTTTAAAGCTGTGCTTCCATGGCCTAGAAGTGCTGCAGAAGCACCCCAACTCTCAGTGGTTTCAGGGGCCCACCATTGAGATAACTTGGAAATCCAGGAGGACTGACAAGTAATGTGTGCCAGGGAACTTCAGCAGTCTCCATCTCTAATGAGCAAGCTGAATCTTCCCAATGTAAGCACCAAAAGCAATCAAACCTTAAGGAGCAGCTGTGCCAGCTGACCCCAAGCAGAGATCATCTAAGGCTTAGCAGCAAACCTGGGCAGGGAACCAAGTCAAGAGCAACAGCAAAAAGAGAGCAAACCCCCTTGTTTTTGCATGTCCTAGTCTAAGCATGCAAACACCTCCAAAAATGCTGTAAAAATGTCCCAATTCCCCACTGAATTAGCATACACTTATGAGCAAGATGGTCAGGGCTGTTGATAGAATGGCCTTATTCACACAAACTAAGCATCTAGCTGGTATCTGTCCCTTTTTTCCCTCCCCTTCTAAGCACAGTCACAGCACTGAGTCATGGCACTTGAAGGAGTTGCCAGCTGCCCAGCAAAAGTGATTTTAAGCCACCATGTATCAAAGTTACCCTTCAGGAGTTTAAAGCAATCACCTGAAGAAGTCTTGCCTGTTGAAATGTCTTTATAGGAGTCCACAGGCCTTTGCTAGAAGACATAGATGAACTAATGCATCTAGCTGCATGTAGGTATGGCAGCTCCTTCCACTCCCACGTAGGACCCAGTGCCCAAAGCCCACTTGCAGAAATGATTTGGGCATTTCAGGCCTCATGGTCCTATAGCAGCTGTATTTTCTGTTCTTCCTGTGAATTTACCAGATCTACCTGGTGTAGCTGGTGAGAACAGGCTGTGCAGAGTGAAGCTGGCTCAACTCCTCTTTCTTCTCTGAGAGCTCCTCCTAAACCTCTTGGGTAAAGGTACACAGCCAGCATGTCCTGGGGTAAAAATCTGTCACTTTACTACTGTGTACTGCAAAATGTCTTCAGATCCCCATGTTCCTGCTGCATGTTGTGGGATCAGAGGCATACACACCAGGGCCTGGAAATCTGAGCTGCTTGAGGAGGATGGAGAATCCCCAGAGGACTCTCTCTGAGATGATCAGGCTTTGTTCTAGCCATGCTGATATTTCATGCCTTCACTGCTGCCTGCAGTGTGGCTTAGAGGTACCAAAGCTAGCTGTAAGGAAGAGCTTAATACAGGCTAATTTAGCTTAATTGCTCTATTTTCAACCAGAGCAAAAGTCATGAGGCCCCTGGCATCTTTAATATATGCTGGAATAAGGTAGCTGAGAACAGTGTTACTTAGGCTGGTTCCCTGGCTGTCTTCCCACTCCGTACATGTTCTACATCCAGACACACTGAACAACCAGGACTGTCATATTTGACTGCCTATAAAAAATGATGTTTAAAAGCTCCCTAGTGATCCAAGCTCGAAAGCAGCCAAAGGGTGACTAGAGTAAATGCAGACTCACATGCATGAGTTACATGAATCCATAGCTCTGCTACGTTATGGTGCCACTACAGTACAGACACAGCACATTCCACATTTATGGAGCTCTTTCTGTTTAAAGAGAGAAGGGCTCTTCCATTTCCACTTCCACTGAAGCTAATTCCTTTGACTACATGATATATTCCAGATAATCTACTAGATGTGTTAGCCGTACAGAAGTAATTCTCTTTTGAAGGTGCATTTTCCGCCATCCAGCACTCTGTGATGCTCACACTCAGTAACCTGCATCATGAACTCTGACTGCAATGGAAGTACCTCAACTAGCATGAGCTCTTTCTAACATTAGGTCTTTCCACAGCACCCCATGGTGCACGGCCAGTATCCTCCTCTGAGTCAGGACTCTGGCTCCCTTGGATTACTCCTGATGTCCTAGATGCAGATACTTTGTTTTCCAAAGAAAGGAGGGAAAATAGACCTTCTGCAACATACCTCTTTGTCAAGAGAGCTTTTCCATCAGTACAGGACAGACATTATTTGTGTCATATTTTTGTGGAGTCTCTGCTACACAGAGGGGAAGGAGGAGGACAGCCGGTCATGGCCCTGCCCTCCCCAGCCATGCTGTCACACTCAGGACCGTGGCTCCTTCCATCTTTGCTGCTGGTTCATTGGTACAAACTCCCATCACTTCTGTATGGGGCTCTGCCTGCCTTTGGAGGCTGCACTGCATGTCCTGCAGCAAGCAGGGTGGGAGCCCTTGCACTGCTGCCCAAAGGGACTCAGGCTCAAGTGGGGACCAATGCTCACAATACCTCTTAGACCCCGGAAGGAACTTTCTATTCCAACAGCCCATTCAATCAAGTGCAATCATTTAATCAATGTTTTTTTCACATGTTGTCTGACAGTCATTTCTGTTTCTTTTTCAGTGGAGTCCAATGGGATCATGAAACAGTAATGTGTTTTCTCAAGATGCTGCCTTTATTGCTATGTTTGATAAATTGTCATTATTTAAATTGATCTGGAATGCCTGAAGGGGGTGATTTACAACTGCCTAACCCTCCCTAAGTTTGCCATGAAACCACTGCCAAATGCTTGTTTGAGCATTTCTAAACTTTGTCAGATTTTCATTGCTCATCCTGTTGATCAGGCAGACAGAGGCATGTTTTTCCCATCTTGCTTTCTACTAAATCCATCTTTCCTCCGCATGAGTAGTGATTGTAACTGAAGGCTATTAAACCTCATTTAATTCAAATGTAGTGTGGTTCTTGAACAGTCCCACTGGGGAAGCAGGTTCAGCAACAAGTCACTGTCCTGGAGGAAACCCTGATCATCCAGTGCCTACTCCTGGCTTGCTTAGTTAGATTTTAAGCTGGATTTCTAAATTCATTCTGTGTTTGCATCTGAGAGTCCCTGCGGCCGTCTCTGCTGAATTACCTTTCTGTAAGGTGCACTGCAATAGGCTTGTTCCTGCACTTTGATACCAAATTCCCATTGATCAGGCCACCAGGGAAGAGCTGGATGCTTTGAGAGTCCCCAGGTTGCCTGGACAGCTCAGCACCATAGAGTTGAAGAGGATCACAGCTGAGGTGACGCTCATAGATTGAACCAAAAAGTAAAGAGCAGATGCCAAAGAGGGTGGCATGGCCTCACCAATATCTATATCCCATATGTCCAAGGTCTCACAAAAGGGGCCTGCTGACAGATGTCCTGGTTGAGAGGTGGGAGCAAACACAGCTGTGTTGCCCTCCTTTCCCACTGGAAAAGGCACAGAGGGAAGCACAGCCTGATGGTTTCTGTGTCCACGCACATAGTAACATCCACTGGCAGAGGACCCCTCCCTCAGTCACTCTAAACCCCAGCTTTGGCTCACCTTACGTCAGTGGTGAGGCAGAACAACACAAAGAGTCATTCCCCCATCAGGAGTTGAGGAACAGGCTGTGCTATTCCATGGCAGGCCAGGTGTTTCTTGGAGGTGAAAGATGTGCAGACTCTTACCCTTGATGGTTTTCCAGTACAAGGCAAAGATCCAGACCAGCTTGTGGCCTGGAGGGTAGTGGCAGCAGGTTTCCTCAGCTAATCCTTTTCCCTCTGTATCCCCAGCCCACTCCTCCATCCCCACATCCCATTGCTGTGGCTACTGCTGGCTGCTGGGCTTTCCTCTGGCACTCTGCTCCCGGCTTTGGGATCAGGTGCCAGGGCTGAAACAAAAGCCAGTGTGAGGGCCTGGGAGGGCTGTGCCCAGCCTCGTCCCACTGCCAGCCCCATCGCTGCTGGCCATGGCCAGCTGTCTCACCATCCCAGCCACCTCTCGCCACCTCAGCCGCTCTCTCTGGCTGCCAGGAGTGTTTCTGCTGAGTAGATGCTGAAGTTGGCAGAGGTGGCACTCAGGAAGCAGCCAGCAGGTTAATCCTCCTAATAATTTGTAGCCTGAAGGACAGAGCAGAGAACTGACATAGAAAGCGTCAGTGCTGTGGGTTTCTATGGCATTTAAATTTCATCCTGGTCTTGACATTTGCATATCAATTACCCAGGAAAGGAGGGGAGGAGGAAGGGCAGAGGTTATGCAGGAGCTAAGAAAACAGTGACAGCAACAGTCCAGCAAGCACAGGTCTTATTGCAAAAAATTATGCTGACTGCCTACCAACACTTTTCCTTAGCAAGTCCTCCCCATCTCTTTCTGTCTTTTACTTTGCTTTTTTTTCCTCCTGAATCCCGTATAAATGAAGCATGGGCAGATTAGCTGGTTTCACTTCATTCCTGCTTGTCCAAAATGGACAGTAAAAAGAGAGGAAGAGAGAAAGGGGGAAAAAACCCCTCAAAATGCCTGGAGCCATGGCTTGTGGATAAAAAGCAGCTGCACATGAAAAACAATTGATGTGGGGTTTGAGCTATTATGGCTTGGAGAATGAAACACCAACTCACCATTCCAGAAAGATGGCACAACCTTTAAAAAGTGTTATTGAAAATAGGGTTAGACATTGGCTTTTTATAGCAGTGGATGTAGAGAATTTAATGCACTTGGATCCAGCCTTGTGCACTGCCAGGCAATCCCCTGCAGCACTGGACTTGGGACTGACCTTTCTTCCTAAAACAAACCCCTGTCAGAAGGCATTTTGGTCCTGCTAGTCAGAGAAGTGTAGCAGCTATTGGACCTCCTGGATACGTGAAACAGCCTTAACCCTCTCATCTCTCCCATGCATCCCAAGAGAGGACTGTAAGTGGAAGCAATACCTGCTTTCAGGACCAGGTGATGCACACTTACTGGAGCACACGTGTGGGGAGACCCATTCCCACACTAAAAGGACCAATGCTATACACCGAGGGACAAGGATTCAAATCTTTACCAGACTACATAGTAAACAGGTTTTTCTGTGATTAATGAAGAGATTTAGCATTATGTGCCAGGTGCAGAAGTCTACCCAAGAGACTGTCATGGTCTCAGTTTTGCCCTCACATAAAATGTGAAGTGTAGTGAGTAACTCCAGGGTTTCTTCTTCCTCACTTTTTCAGGTTCCTGACTGACCCTTTGCAATTTTCCCTGTGGTGAGCAGAAATAGGATGTTTTCCATCCACAATACAGACTCCTGAAGAATGTCACTATCATTGCATAATCCTTCTGTGACTTGACTTCCAATTACAGTGAATTCCATAAATCCCATGAAAGTGCTCCCATTCTTACATGCACACTGGTCCAGCATGCAAAATACTTGGTTCCAAAAAGTTAAGTCAGTCAGTCACTGGGTAGAGGGCAAAGTAAGGGCACTTTGACTCTCTCATTTTCTCCAGTTGTTTGTAGGGTGGTGTCATGCATCATAATTCAGCTTCAACAGGAATTTGCATACCACAGAGCACTTGAACAGATTGCCCAGAGAGCCTTTGGAGTTGCCCTCATTGGAGATATTCAAGAACTGTCTGGACTCAATCCTGGACTCAATCTGCTCTAGGATGACCCTGCCTGAGAGGGCGTGGACCAGATGGCCCAGTGTGGTCCCTTCCAATCTTACCCAATCTGTGATTCTGTGACACTGTGAATATGGAGCTTTAATCAGTAATGGCTGCTCTGGGATTTCCTTTGGTTTATTTTCATACAGAAAACTTAGGAATCAAGTTGTTTCAAAATCTCCTGAGTCAGTGAAAAGTTTTTGTTGCTCATTGGATGATAGTTGGAAGATTCTCAGTGATTTGAAAATAATGGAGAAGTACAAGAGTTAACAAGGTGTTTTAATAAAAAGGATTAAAGATGTGGTACCAAAACAGAGAAGATGGAGGTGACTTCAGACCCCATACAAAATCCACTTATCAGATTTCAACTTCCATTGACTTCAGTGGGCTTTGAATCAAAACCATATTTTTTATTGAAACAAATTTATATTCCTTTCTACAAAGCTCTTTTAACATGTTTAAATGTGTGCATGGTACATCAACCTCCATTCATGGCTAGAGGAGCAGATCACCTCCTGAAAATTGCTACAGCCACAAGATCTGGATCAGCCGAATTTTCTCTGAAATCAAAAGGACTGCTAATGCAGTCTATCCTTCATAGAAACAGTAACATCACCATTTCCTACACAGTAAAGGACCAGTACTACTGCTGAGCAGAGTGAGATACATCCAGTCCTGCCCAGAGGACACCTGAAAGGGTCCCTCAATGAAAAATAATTAACAAACTAAAAATAAGCATCTCTAGATCTAAAGCCTGTAGGTAATTGTCCAGCTGGAATTGCTGCCCTGCAGTGATGCTGCTTGGCAGAGACTGCTCTGATCCAGCCTCTCATCTTCCCACCACATTGTGATGCTCTGTTTGGGGAGCACCTCCATTCCTCACACAGCACTGAGCAGGCCATGCCCAGTTCGTGGAGGAGCAGTGAATGAACTGGCAGGCTCAAGACAGCACACGTCACACCACTTAAAATAGCCAGGCATGTCTGAAGGACTGCGCTGACCCCAAGGGCCTCCTGTTAAATAGTAACAGGAGTTCTGCATACTTACACAGATGCCAAGAGAGAAAATGCTGATCTTTGAACGAGCCTCTAGTTAAAAATAAGTTTGATCTTTTGAATTTTTGAAATGTTTTTAATGACAAAAGTCTAAACCAGGTGGCTCTAACTGGGTGGTAGGTGAGGTATTTCCCCCCATGGACTGCTTCTAGAATTAGCTTCATATACTGACTTGAAAGTGTTACTCCCAGCTCATCCTTACCCTTGGCAGGGAGCTTGGGGAGGAGATTCACTGAGAATCGTCTCTCCTCAGGGGCTGGGATTTTGCACTGACAGGTAAGGCCAAAGGCTTCTGCTTCCTCTCCCCAGGGATAGCATCATGCCATTGGAGACCTCTACCAAAACAGCAGGCTCCTTCCTTCAGGTTACCTCCTCAGCATCTCTGAGAAGGCAGAGGCCATCCCTGATTATTTCCTTCAAACTTACTGTGACATGTCTGTCGAGGGAACATCATCACTCTTTAAAAACTTCTTAAGTATAATTGAGAAATGCATACACCAGACAGGTGATCTTCACATTCTGGGCCTTTCCATCTACCTGTCTACCTAAAATCACATTGCAGGAATCATAGAATCACAGAATGGTCTGGGTCGGAAGGGACCAAATATCATCTAGCATCAACCTTCTGCCATGGGGAGGGACACCTTTCACAAGACTGGGTTGTTCAAAGCCCTATCTAACCTGGCCTTGAACACTTCCAGAGATGGGGCATCCACAACTTCTCTGAGCCACTCTGTTCTAGTGCCTCACCGCCCTCACAGTGAAAGGTGATGATGAACTATCAAATGACAGCTGTAAACAACTCTTGCTCTTCTTTAACTAGTAGTACAGTATGAACCCAAAAGCTTATGATCCTGAAGAAAGTTTGGGGAGAGGTGAACATTCACCTTCTCACAACTATGGGATTTTTCTTCCTCTGGCAGCTCAAGAGGGAAAACTGAGACAAAGAAAATGAAACTGTGCTGAAACACCTCTGTGCCCTTTTAACCCTCTGCTGAACTTCCAGCAGCCCTGTGAAACAGCAGACAGCAGCACCTGCCCTGGGAAGATGCCCACAGATTGTGATGATACACAGCTCCACAGGATGTATTCACCAAGCCACTGGCTTGGGTGCGCTCATGGCTGCAGGTGTGTGCATGTCCCATGGAGCCTCCAAGAGCCAGGAAAGGGGTGTCAGGAAGATACGAGTTCCCCGTGGCCCGAGTTGCAGACTGTGAGGCCTCCAACAAGTAAAACAAATTCATCTAGGAAGAGCAGAGGTGCTAGGAAAGAAAGTGCAACTCAGTCATTTGGCTCAAGAGGACTGAGGCACATGAGCCAGGCAGCATCTCAAAGGAGTGGACTTATGTTATCAAGCTCTCAAATGTGTGGATACCTAAGTTGACTTTTGGATGTCATCT